>NC_054885.1:9236420-10484753 GCF_018320785.1 Cheilinus undulatus | reverse complement strand
GCGCGGTTTTCAAGTTCCCAAATGGCTCCTGAGAGATAATGCAGGGATTGGATGATCCCTGCGTGTTTGGAAGGTTTAATCTGCATGAATAAGAGCAGGAAACCCACAGATACTGGTGCTGCAGCTTTGAGGGGATGAGTAAAACATCAAATCGACTGTTAAGGTCATAAAAGCTTATAAAACTTAAGGGGATTTTTCTTATTTTGCGCCCTCGCTGCGGTTTTTGCGCACATGCCAAATCCTTCCTCCCCCCCCTTTTTTTTGCGCGCAGTCCTTCCACTTCTTCTCACACTACCTTTCTCAAGGTCGGTGATCCTCTGGTGCAGAGATGTGAGCGTGGACTCTACTCTCCCACGCTGCTCCGTCTCGTTTCGGAGCCCGGGCTTCCCCTCCTCGATGCTGTTGACGCGGGACAAAACCTGCTTCTCCAGGTCGTCGATTTTACTCTGGAGGAGATCTTTGAGGCTGTTGGCTTGCACTGAGTTGTTACTCCTGCTGAATTGCTGCAGGGAAAGAAAATTATGATCAATTTGAAGAGAAAATTCAAGGGAAACTATTTTAAGGCTTATTTGGACACTCTTTTCAATGATTGTTTGCATCTTGCGTGCGCAAAAATGGCACAGTCCCATTTAGCATCGCCAATTAAGGACCTGGACCAGATATTTTTGTCTATTTCTAGTAAAAAAGGGTGTTGTTTTATAGTTTAAACACAGGCTTTGTGTTTGGAAGCCTGATTTTTACGCAGTCACCCAAAGTGTCCCAAAATATCCTCAGCCTACCTCCAGATTTTCTAATCTCTGCTTCAAAGACTGTAAAGTCTGCGAGAGTTGCGTCAAAGTGTCCGCGGGGCCCCTTGATACATCCCCCATCGTGTTTTTGGACCCCGCTTCTTTCCTCCTGCCCCCCGGCCGCGCGTCCCCGGGCTCCACGCCGCCACCACTCTGACTCTCGCACCGAGCCAACTTTGAAGTCAGTTCTCTGATGGTTTCCTTCTGGTTCATGATGGTCTCCTTCTGCTGCAACACCGTCTCCCGCAGCTGCATCACCGTTGTCTTCAAGTCCTCCCCTGGCACGCTGTTCTGCAAGGTGGCCGCGCAAATGTCCATATCCTTTGGTACGGATGTGCAAATGAACTGCGTCTGTGCGCCAAACTCTTGACAGGAACTTTCCAAAAAGAGGCATGAGAGTAGAAAAAGTCTCCAGCAGATTCCCTTCTTTGACGCCTGCATGTCTGCGTCTGTGTTGTGCAGTGTTGAAAAGCTGCAGTGACTTCTCGCCTGCGTCCCCGCGTTGTTGTTATACTCCGCCTGTGTGGAAGTGCAGCGCGTTTATATACGGAGAGCCCGGTTCTGCGCAGAGCTGCTCCACTGCATCACGACCGGGGGGAGGTGGGGAGGGGGGGCCGCGCTGTCCCTGTTTAATCGGCTCCAGAAAGCGGAGTCACATTCAAGAGATGAATCCCCCCCTTTTTTTTCTGCTTTCAGGCTCCCACGTGATAAATCTTTAATCACTTGCACTGTTTGTCATTCCTGGCTGTGTATTATTCATCTGGAAAACGCGCGTTTTGTAAAAGCGAATAGAGGGGCTTTCTTTCGTGGAGGGGTGCCAGGAGAGCCAGCTGTGTTAGTTTTGCTTTTCTAAACAGCAGACATTCACGCGCACACAGTTAGAATGGATGCAGAGCAGAGATCGCAGCAGTGTGTGGTCCCGGCAGATTCAGCACCAAGGACAGCTCCCACCTCGCTCTGTCAGTGGCTGCTGCTCAGGTGGCTGTACGCACCGGACCAGCGGCTCTCAGCTGGTGGGCCGAGACCCAGCTGTGGGTCTGAAACAGTGGCGTGCACAGATTTATTCAAGGGCAGGGGCGAAAAGAAAAAAAGGGCACATACAGCACGTTCTCACCACTGGAGAGGGCACTAAGTTTCACATGTTTTCGAGGGCACTTTAGCCATGTTTATGTTATACAAATGGCTCATTATATAGCCTTAAAACAGACTAACTAGACAGACTACTCAAGTTAGTTAGTAGTTAGGATCAGCATCCACAAGAACTGTGTAGATTCAACATTGAACTGTGAAGAACACACAGAAATAAATAAATAAATCCCTAGGAGGTCTGGAACATTTTCAATTAAGTAGATGCCATTTCTTGTATTCTAGTGCATTTTAACACCACATTAGCACCAGATAATCCAAACTGGATTATCTGGTGCCCCCCCCCCACTGGTCTTAAAGCTGTTTTCAGTGGGTTTATGGGAAAAAAAAACATGTGAGAAAGCTTCTTTATCCTTAAAAACATGCATATTTCACTCTGATGTCTCCTGATTAGGAAAGCAAACTTCTGTCTCTTGGGAAAACCTAGAGGAACAAATGAAAATGGATGAATGGATGGAATTTGATTGTGAATAAGGAAGGAAGGTATCCTTTGAATTTCTAGGATTTAATAGAATTTGGTGGCATATTTGGGGAATCTTCCATCATTTTTCATGGAATCTTGGGGAATATATTTGTACATTTTTGGGAATTTGCTTTGAGATTTATTCAGGACAGTAAATGGAGTTTGATGGGAATCTTAGTTAACATTTAGGCTTTATGATAAAGTTTTATTGAAAAATTGAAAAATTTAAAGAAATGTAGGGCTGTTTTTTTTTTTAGAAAACTTTACAAAAAATGTTTTCCAGAACTTTTCACAGTCCAAGTCTGAGCTTTTAAACTAATGAGGTCCAAATGATCCCAAATAAGAGGGAGAAAATAAAATTGCATTCCAAACAAAGGCTCAGGTCTCAGGAGGTTCAACAGAATATAATGATTCACAAACTTTAGAAACCAAATTTTTATTTTGAATTTGATTTTACCAACATAGCTCAAAAAGCTGGGACAGAGGCATGTTTGTCATTGTGTAGCACTTGCTCTTCTTTTATTAACCCTCAGGCATCACCAGGGACATTTTTGTCCATTCTGGCACATTTTTCCTCTTTCTTTCCTCACCATTTTGGCTGTGATTGTGCATATGGTCTCATTTATTGCAACAAAGTTTCTTTCTAGGCAAATTTTTGAATTCAAATTTCAATTGCTCTAATAGGTCAGAGGAACAGAGTGAAACAAATTTAGTACCCTTTAAAGCCATTAAAGACAAAAATCTCCACTTCCAAAAAACTGCTATAAAAACTTAACAAATTAATATTTTTTTCTTCTTTTTTTTTTTTTTTTTTTTTTTAGCATAATTCTCTTAAACAACTTCAACTGTGCACAAAAAACTACCAAACATTCAATCATGCACAAATACAAACACTATCTTGGAAAAGCCTAATAAGCTCAATAACACAAGCACAAAAACTAATCATTGACAGGCTTTTATGCATAGGCCTATAATGGGGCAATGGCTGATTTTAGTGATAAACAGTAAATATGACAAATCTGACTATTTTTCTCAAAAATGAAACCATAACATTACAGAACGCATGATTATGTCATGCAATGGCTATGGGATCAAAAAATGTGGTTTGAATGGGAGTCAATGGGACATTTTTGTCCACAAGTGGCTTGAAAGGGTAGTAAATTTTAAAACTGATGCTACACAAAAACTAATAATGCACCAAAGTCAATGTTTTGGCTAATGTTTGACATACCCAGGACTGATTTAAAAAACACCCCCCCCCCACTCCCCCAACATTAGTTATCTGGAAAATGATTAATGTTTTGTGGTTGTTTTTAGAAAAAAAAATATGATTCCTGTAGTCAAACTGGCATTTAAAGGGTTAAAATCCTGAAAATAATTCAATAATCGATTGTTTTGATTAGAACTGAAGTTGATCAAAAGATCTGACCAAATAAAGCAGAAAAATATCAATGCATACTATTTTTATAGCCGTTTTTGGAAGTGGACGTTTTGGTCCTTAATGACTTGAAAGGGTAGTAAATTTTAAATCGGATGCTACACAAAAACTAAAAATGCATCAAAGTTAATATTTTGGCTAATCACTGACATGTCCACGCTGGATTTAGAACTATTGCCCCAGCCATCCAACATTTGGTGTGAGGAAGATATTGCATTTTTTTTTTTTTTTTGCTTTTTTCATAAAAAACAACATTGACTTTAAGTAATCAAACTGGCAATTAAAGGGTTAAAATCCTAAAAATGACTGAATGTTTGGTAGTTTTGAGCACAGCTGATGTTGTTTAAGAGATTTATGCAACAAAAGCAGAAAAAAATAATGATCTGTTAAGTTTTTATAGCAGTTTTTTGAAAGTGGATATTTTTGTCCTTAATGACTTTAAAGGGTTGTAAATTAAAGTGATGCCTGAGGGTTAACAGTGGGGTATGAGGAGAGCAGTTACTAGGGTTTAGGGGGAGGAATGTTGTCCCATTCTTGTCTGGTGTAGGATTGTAGCTACTCAACAGTCCTGGGTGTTCTTTGCTAGATTGATTAGTTCTATGATGTGCCAAATGTTTTCTGTTGGTGAAAGTTCTGGACTGCAGGCAGGTCAGTTCAGTGCCCAGACTCTTCTACTGTGAAGCCATGCTGCTATGGTGGATGTGCTATGTGGTTCAGCATCGTCTTGATGAAATATGCAAGGCATATGTTGCCTTCATTCTGGAAAAAATTTACACTGGTCCCAGTCTGTTTGGAGTAAAATTTACTCTGCCTAAAGGGTAAATGTTTCTGAGTTGTTTTTACACTAAAAAATGTTGATATTTTACTCTAAATGATGATTATGTACTCCACCAAGAACAAAATAAAAACTCTTCCTCAACTGCACTCAACAGAGAGTAATACAGAACAGCTTATTCATTATAGGGCTGTTTTTGTCTCAGTACAGTGTTGCATTTAATCCTTTCAGAGCCATTTCTCATTTCCTAGAGAAATGTACTCCATGCATTGTGGAACAGTTTCTAATCCATATAGAATCAGGTAATGCTCATGTAGAGCTGTATCTTACCCTAAATAGATTGATGGGCTACATTTTTCTCTTAATAGATAATGCTGCTACCTTTCTACCTATAAATTGAGGAACAACAAAATAGATTTTTTTGCCTATTTTTCTCAGTATGAGAAAGTGTCCTAATATTATAAAAGATAATTGTGATGAACATATGACAAAACCCAGGAGCAGAGCACGAGATGAGGTAGTAAGGTTAAAGAAGTTTATTTGACAACAACAGTGCAAATGATGGTGTCCTGGCTGTGGTTGGCAGAATTACTGGCAGAGCAGAGAGAGATGGAGACACTGTAAAAAAAAAAAAAAAAAAAAAAAAAAAAAAAAAGAGGACAAATGGAGTTAGACAAGGCAACAGAACAGACTGAAAAATGACTAGATTTAAAGGTTAAAGAGGAGCCATGTTACCTGGTTAGAAGCTGTAGTTCACATGTGTCTGAAAGTTCATCACTAGGTGAGGAGATCTTGATTACTGAGGATTATCTGCAGCTGGGACTATCCATGAGTGATGGCAGCTGAGTTAAAACTTAAGTGGGTGTGGTTAAAGTTTTTCTCTAGCAGAATTTACTCTGTGCTTCAACTCCAACTCTGGCAGTGGGGCTGGTAATCAATACACTCAAAAAAGAGTAAAGTTTACTTTTTTTTTAGTAAAATGTTTTTACTCTGGAAAAATTACTCCCCAGATTTTCCTGTGTAGGCACTAATGCAACCCTCTCTTCTGTAGTCTGCAGGACAACATGTCGAAGTCTTAAAAAAAATATATATATATAGAGAGAGTAATTTGACCACAGAACAGTTATCCATTTTCCCTCATTTGTCTCCACTTAAATGAGCTGTGTCCCAGAGAAGATGTCAGTGTTTCTTGATCATGTTCACATGTGGCTTCTTCTATAGAAGTCTTCCTGACTCCATGCAGTGATTTCCAGTACAGAATCATGCCTGTTTTTGATGCAGCGCTGCCTGAGGGCCCAAAGATCACAAGTATTAAGTATTGACCTTCAGCCTTGTCTGATACACAGAGATTTCTCCAGGGACTCAGAATTTTTTGCTGGTATTACATACTGTAAACGGTGGGTTATACAGGCCTTCACAGTTTTTCTTTCAAAACATTTTTACTGAAAATTTTCCACAAGTTTAAGACCATGTTTTTCAGAGTTTGATGAACCCATTCAGTTGGACAATGCTCCTCCAGCTGTTTTTCATTTGTACCACTTTTTGTTTTTTTAAAATTCAAAATGAACCGATATTTTTCATGAAATGCTAATATGTCTCAGTTTCAACATCTGATATGTTTTTTATTTACCACTGTGAACACAGTATGGGTTCATGAGATTTGAAATCACTGCATCCTGCTTTATGTTTGTTTTACACAGCGCCCCAAATTTTTTGCAATTAGGGTTACATTTTCAAACAAAATATGGACTTAGTTTAAAATGACCCAAAATGTCATCTGGGTTTAATGCTCTCTAAAGACTGTTTACAGTAAGAACTACAAGATAATTTTGTTCAGAAGAAAATAATCTTTTTGAAAAATGTAATCAAAATTGGGAATTGATGGGTGAAAGGCTCTTTTATTGTCAGATTAGTAGCATTTAAATCATAAGTATAAATCATTCAATATTTTTGCCTGTTTTATATCACAGCAATAAATGTAGAGGTCCCAGACACCCAATGTTAGACAATTTATTGTATTTAATGATAAAAATCTGCAGGCAAGCTTCTGCTTACTTACTTATTTGCAAAAATACTTTGGTAATATAACAAAAGGTGGGGTGACTTGCAAGGAAACAATATTGATACTTCTCAGTGTAATAGCAACAATAACAGACTTCCTAGGAACCCAAATATTTAGGGCCAGTCTTTGTACACAATCAATGACGGCATGAGGTTCTCCACTTTGCTAAAAACTGAGTGGAGAAATAATCCAAAAGTTAATGAACAATGTTACTTAACCTGCAATTGCAAGGAATTGTCTGTGATATCACTAAAAGATTCAGAGAATCTGGAAGGATTTTTGAACACAGGGGTTAAGACAAAAACCAACATCAAATTCCTTTGATCTTCAATCTCTTAGGTGGCACTGCTTTTGAAATAATCATCCTCTTGTGGAACACTTTAGACAGTTGTCAATGCACGCAGTATTCTGGTGCCTCTACAAATGCAAATTAAAAGTCTACTAAAGCCGTACATCAACATCATCCAGAAGTGTTGTCTCGGCCCGAAATCATCAGACTGAGACAGACCAACCTGAAGTGGAAAAATGTGCTGTGGTCTGATAAGTCCACAAATTCAAATTCTTTTAGTGGCTGTTAAAACCTTTGGACTTAAGAGGAGAGGGGCCATTCAGATTGTTATCAAAAGCCAGCATCTTTGATGGTGTCTGGGCACATTAGTACCCATGACACGAGTAACTTGCACATCTGTGTAGACACCACTAATACTAATGATCATGCAGGTGATAGACTGTTTCTATCCAGACCATGTCTTTTTCAGGGACCTCCCTGCTTTTGCTGTAAGACAGAGCCAAACCACATTCTGCATGAGTTACAGCAGCATGGCTTCACAGTTAAAGAGTATAGGTACTAGACTGGTCTGCATACAGATGTATGATGCATAATGAAGTGCAAAATATTGCAATAAAAACACCTCAACAGTTCTTCAGTAATTAGAGTCTTCAGTCCCCAGATGCTTACAGTACTGTTAGAGGAAACAGTCATGTAACGCAGTGGGAAACACTCCTGTCCCAACTTTTTTTTTGGAACGTTTTATAGGCATCAAATTCAGAAAGTGTATATTTCATATAATAGATACATAAACACAACTATTAGTTTTAATGAGAAGTATTTGGCTTTGTGCTGTATGTTATTCACATTTTATACAATGTCCCAACTTTTTTGGAATTGTGGTTTGTCCTTGCACTTGAGTAGATTTATAGAACAATAGTTAACCTGTACTTAAGTGTATCTTCACTAAAGTGTCTGTGCTTTTACCTGCATAATAGTCTTGCACTCTTTCCAACACCACTGATGACATAGACCATCCTCCATATTTGTTTTTCTGCTGAAGTCACATTTGATCACAGGTTTCTGTGAGAGCTTTTGTCCTTGGAATCATCAGGATAAAATCATGAGTACCGTCAGCAGCCAGGCTTAGTTTTGTTCATGCACGTGGAAAAAACACCCACACATTTGCATGCATACACAATGGCTGCAGATCAGAAACTGCAGCAGTGTGGGCCTGTAGATTCAGCACCAAGGACAGCTCCCACCTCAATGCTTCTTCACATTGTGTGCTCCTGCTTCTGCTACTGCTGCTTCGTTTTACACTCCTCACTGCTTCTATTTCATTATTGTATGCCTTTTATGTTCCTCTGATCATACATGTTTATTTCATGATAAACTGTGTATGCTGAATTTCAAAAAGCATACATTAGTTTTCAGGTCAAACACACAGACTTTATTCCCCCAGAACCCTTCTCTTCCAGTGGCAATCTGCTCCCCACACATCACCGCCGCAATCATCTCAATAATTCAGTTTCCAAAATGATAATCTGTCCCCGAGCACTTTACCTTTATCTATTATTCAGGAAAGACAATTTTATTATTTTTTGCACTGCCCACTCTGCTCTTATTTATTCAGTCCATGTTGGAAATAAAATGAAAACATTTTTTAATAAGTAATGAAAACATATCGGCGCTTAGATTAAAATTGATTTCTCTGGGAAGATGAAGACATGCAGGGAGAGGCAGCTGAGAGACAGAGAGGTCTGCATGTGACAAAAGGATATTAGATGGAGGAGGTTAGACAGGTCATGGTGTAATTACTATCATCTATAGCAGGTCGCAAAAGCTAAGTGC
Source organism: Cheilinus undulatus (assembly GCF_018320785.1). Taxonomy (NCBI): domain Eukaryota; kingdom Metazoa; phylum Chordata; class Actinopteri; order Labriformes; family Labridae; genus Cheilinus; species Cheilinus undulatus. The sequence goes on along the minus strand of NC_054885.1, from coordinate 10,475,959 downwards.
TTTATAGCTGCAGGAGGTGAGATATTAACACCGAAGGATCGGCTGAATTGTTGTCAAGAGGAAGGAATTCATTTCATCAGTCCCTTCAGGATTTCAGAGGCTTTATCTGTGGTACTGCTTCATTTCCCAGCAGCTTTTTAAAGAAAGCTGCAATGCAAGTTGCAGTGTTGTAGGGCTTTTTGTAGCACACCCACTGTGAGTGACACACTCATATGATGGCCATTTTCTCTCTGATTACTGACATCTGTATAAGACTATTTTTGTGTCAGCTTCAGTTGGTATAAAAAAACGAACCAGTTCTGAAGTGCAAAAAAACTGCAGTTCTGCAAGTGTCCACAAGGGGTTGATTTTAAAGTTAAAGAATCCTCATTAGATCCCATTTTAAAATGCTGATATTACAAGTTTACTTTTTCCCCACAAAGTTGGGACGTTGAGTTAACTGGGATTTAAAAGCGCATACAGCAATTACTTACCATTCTAACTTAATTCACATTTTAAGTTGCATAAAAGTTGCAGGGTTTCTCTTATCCTATTTTTGTGCTTCAAAATACACCATATATTTTCCATTGGAGACAGGCCTGGACTGCATGCTAGTACCTGCACTCTTTTTCTGTGAAGCCATGTTGTTGTAACCAAGCGGCAACCTCCGGTACTGAAAACTTAAGCCAACGTGGAAGTGTAAAACATTGAAATACGGCGAGTGTCCACTTGAGGTTGGCTGCAGGAACACTGGAAGTCACGTCAACATCATATGTTTAAAAGCTGGTTTTTACTCTAGAAATAAACTGTTTTACAGCCTGGTTCAAAAAACGAAATGTGTCTCATTAGCTAATGTCTTCATGGGCACACACTCTGCAACTTTTCAATTATATTGAGGAGAAACCTCACTACGCACTGATTGGCTTCATAAGCTGTTTGAGTCTGCCTATTGTAATCAAACAGCTGACGCCACACAGGCTTCGTCCAAATCTTTTTACAGTCTATGGTTTTCACTCATGCAGAGTGTGGCTTTCCATTGTCTTGTTGAAAAAAGCAGGGACGTCCCTGAAAACGAAGTCATCTGGATGGATGCGTATGTGGCTCTAAAACCTGCCTCTCATGCTCTAATGCTGCCTTCATAGATGTGTAAGTAACCCATGCCATGGGCACTAATACATCCCACATTATCACAGTTGCTGGCTTTTGGGAACTTAAAGTTCAGAATAATCTGGTTTGGGCTTGTTTTCTTTAGCCTGGAGGACTCAATGGCAAAATTTTCCCAAAACAGTTTGAAATGTGGACTCATCAGACCACAGCACAGTTATCCACTTCAGCTCAGTCCATATTAGATGAGTTCAGACCCAGAGAATTCATCAGTAGTGTTGTACTCAAGACCACGCTATCCCAGACCAAGACTTGCCTGAGGCCAGAGTGCACCGAGACCAAGACAAGACCAAGACTTTTGGGGTTGAGACCGAGTCAAGACCGACATGGAGACAAGCCGAGACCAAGACAAGACCAAGACCATAAAGATCAATTTAAAAAACCATGACAAGGTTGAACAGTTAAAGAGATTTCTCTCTTTAACTTTGGTTTTATTTTTAATAAATTTGACCGATAAAAACAAGGCGTCTGCAACTCCTCCATGCAAAAATCTCAGATCTTAAAATCTATGTATTTAAAACCCCCTGACAAGTCCAGAATTATTTTAATTATTTGAAAATAAGATCTTTATCTGGATTTGTCAGGTGAATGAGGCCTAAAAATCGTGTTCAGATGTATTTCTGATTATTAATAGGATGGACTGATGTCTGAGTTTTTACAGGTGTAGCTATTTGTTGTTTTAGCAAGGGCTTCTCCTTATTATCACATTAATGAAGTCAAAGAATGCGGATCAGAGCTAGTCTCGACCGGTCTTCGTGGAAAATCCTGAGTCCGGCCAGTCTGGGACTGAGACAAGACCAAGACTTTCAAAATGTGGTCTTGAGACCGGTATCAAGACCAAGACCGTTCTCGAGTACAACAACACTAGTCTGGAGCACTCTATATACATGGTACTATCGCATGTTACCACTTAAATTTCTTATTCCCGGTGTTTTTCAAGCATTCCACAACTTTTCAAGTCTTTTCTCCCATCCCAACTTTTTTGAAACATGCTGCAGGCATCAAATTCAGGAGAATATATTTTTATAAATATAGAATGCATCAGTTTGAACATTAAATAGCTTTTGTTTTTGCTGTATTGGATTGACAAATCACTTAAGCATGTTTCAATTCACATGATACATGATGTCCCAACTTTTTTTGGAATTGGTGCTTCTACTGAAAGTAAGCACTTCCTTAATGACAACCCCCCCAGGCTGGGCTTCAAAATCCCGCTTTAGAAACCAGTAAATAACATTACTGAGACTGCAGTATGTCCATGTCTGTCTATGTTGTCAATTTGCCAAATAAAGTGTCTAAAACTGGAATAAAACCGCAGTTAACAACCATGAATTTGTTTCTGTTCTCTTTCACACTCCAGACCTGCATTGCAGTGCTATCCAAAGAATAATATACACATTATTTTCAGCACAAAAAAGCACCAGCTGTGAAAACAGGCCTTTATGCTGCACAACCAGGAGCTGCTGCAATAATGCATTGTATTTTAAGGAGGTTCTGATTCAGCAACAAAAGGGTTTTAGGTGTTTACATCATACTTTGAGATATCTCCTGTTACAGCACATCCTGTAACATCATTGATCTTCAGATCTTCATCATGTTTCGTTCCATAACAGCTATGTTAGAAATAATTTGGTGATGTCTATTGTCATAAATCACATTATGAGAACAACAAAGGCTGTAATAGCATGTGACATAACTTATTGTTACATGCATTTATGTATTTGTTGTCTCTTCAACGACTCCTGAGGATTAAGAGGAATATAAAAGGAAAGAGGGTTTAATACCTCTGATGGTAAGCCGGAGTGGATGTGCTGTTTTTGGATGTTATGAAAAACAACAGTGAGGCTCGCAGGTGTGAGGGAGGGAGATTTCTTTTGAGCCTTTTATTGCGATATTAAAGTCATAAGAAGAAGTGGATTTAGGATGATGTAACAAGGGGACTTGTGTAATATGTGATACATGAAGGCTGCCGATGTCAAGGTTTTCATTTGAGAGGAATGAGTGAAATAACACGGGAAATCCAGTGGAAGCATTCAGAAAACACCAAAGACTGACACCGACACAGTGATGCTTTCAGCCGTGCTGAAAACACAAACAGAATGGAAAAAACTTTATTAGGTGTTATGCAACATGGACGTGCACTGTGGCCCGGTTGGGGCAACCGAACTGTCAGGGCAAAAATGTGAATAAACAACTTTTTCTCTGCATCATGTCAACAAACAGGTGGATTTTTACAGGTTATGTAAGATACAGGGCTGTGGATGTCTCCTGTTCAAGACCCCTCATTTCTATTCATTAGAATATGGAGCAATTTGGTCTGATCCAGCCTGATCTGGTGCAAACTGATCATAGAATCCTAAATGTTTTTACTTTTTTAAACTAATAAAGATCAAAATCCAATCAAAATCAAAATAGGCTAAGTTTGAGTTTACTGTTATTAAAATACTATAAATGTTCGCATATTATATTTATGAACTGAAGTCTTCAACACCTGCCCAGGTGTCTCCCTCACAGGCCCACTCACAGCAATGATAGGGCCCCTGAAAGACTCAATAGGGGGTTTTAGTTTAACTAAACCCATGCACACTGGAGCATGAGTACTAGCACCAAAAAGGTTGGGACAAAGGTTGGGTAACATGTAAATAAAAACATAATGCAATGGTAAATAAAGCTGCACTTTATTCACAATAGAACATAAACAACATATCAGATGTTAAACTGGCAGCAACACGTCTCCAAAAAGTTGGGACATGGCAACAAAAGGCTGGAAAAGTAAGTGCAACCAATAAGCTTGCTTGGCAACAGGTCAATAGCAATACTGGCTGTAAGGGCTGTTAAAATTCATCAAGTTAATCATTATCAATCAACCATGAGTGCACTAATCTTTTTAATCGTGATCAATCACATGCTTTATTGTCCCTTTCAGTAAACTTTGGGCAGCATCTCCAAGCAGCCACACTGATGTAAAATAAGTCTACCACTGCTGCTTTATGTCTCATTTTACTTTACAGATAGCTCACTGGAAGCCAAAGTCACCTTAATTTTTTAAACATTCTCTTATTTCATTTTTAATCCATAACAAGTTCTATTTTCAGCAATAAAGTTCATGTTAAAATCTTTGATCCATCAATAAAAGCAGGTGTCTACCTAAAGAGGAAGTCAACCTTAAGTTTAAGACAGTAGAAAAACAAAAAATAACATTTCAAAAACAGTTTAAAATGCTAAATAGTGGAATTTCAAAATGCAACTGAAAAGGGTGCAATGAATCAAAATTACGTACAGAAATTCTGGCATTAATCGTGATTAAAATTTTTTTATCTTTTGGCAGCCTTACTGGGTGTACATGAGCATTTTAGAGAGGCAGTCTCTCACAAGTACAGAAAGTTAGAGGTTCACTAATCTATAAATACTGCATCAGAAAAATGAAGCTGTGACGACTTTGAATATCCCACCATCTACAGTATATAATCTCATCAAAAGACTCAGAGAATCTGAAGAAATCTCTGTGTGCAAAGAAAAAGGCCCAAGGTCAGTATTGGATGCTTGTAATCTTAAGGCCTCAGGCAGCACTGCATTAAAAGCAGGCATGATTCTGTGCTGGAAATCACTGCACTGGCTCAGAGACACTTCCAGAAATCACTGCCTGTCATCAAAGTTGCCGTGCCATTCACAAAGTCAAGTTAAAGCTGTATCATGCAAAAACAGAAACCATATGTGAACATGATCCAGAAATTACTCTATCCTCTCTGGGCAATTCAAAATGGACTGAGGAAAAATGGAAAACTGTTCTGTGGTCAGACGAATCAAAATTTGAAAATCTTTTTGGACATGAGGATGCTGTGTCTAGTGAACTGAAGAGGAGAGGGACCATCCAGCTTGTTTTCAACACAAAAATTTATTTATTATTTTTTTTATAAATCAGTGCTATTGGTTACTCTTTACATCTGTCAGTGGGTTTGTACCAACTCTAAAGCAATTAAAAGTGTCAAAAGATGCTGACTGAGTCTTTCAGTGTTGAATTAATTCAAAAATAAAGTTCTCTGAAAAGTGTTGATTTTTAAGATGCGAGGTTTTGGCCTGATGCCAGCAGTAATTGCTTCCATCCAGACATTGTTTATATTTCTGCAATACAATGCTAAACCACATCAATCACAGCAGCATGGCGTCACTAGAGAAGAGTCCAGGTCCTGAACTGGCCTGCCTGTAATCCAGACCTCACCAACAGAAAACATTGAGTCCATCATAAATGGTAAATCAAAGAAGAGCAGCTAGAGTCCTAGATCAGACAAGAATGGGACAACATTCCTCTCCCAAAACTCCAGCAACTGGTGTCCTCACTTCCCAGACGTTTACAGTTACAAGAGGAGGGGATTCTGCACAGTGTAAACATGGCCCTGTCCTGACTTTTTTAAAAATGTGTTGCTGCCATCAAATTCAAAATTCTCTTAGATTTTTAATGAAATTGTAAAATATCTCATTTTTCACATCTGAAATGTTGCTTTTGTTCTACCGTGAATAGAATATAGGGTTATGAGATTTGTAAATCACTGCATTCTACTTTTATTTACATTTAACACAGTGTCCCAACTTTTTTGGAACTGGGGCTGTACTTTTCTTACCTCTAAATTCAGAGCAGAAATTTTGAAACATGAGATTATATAGAGCATGGGTATTTCTGTACTCAGTCTGTTTTGCTTTCATGCTACTGTATGGACTGTATAATCAGGCAGCAGAGACGAGACGTCTCCTCTCCTGTGGGACTACAGCAGCTTTGCAAAGTGTCCAAAGTCTGCTTCTCATTAGGAATTCATTATTCAGCGCTTCCCACACAAACAAGTCCCACAGCCATATGCTTCAAGAGGAAACGCCTTCAGTCGTCTGAGAAACACACCGTACCTTTTCTTCACCACGCACCCCCAACAACAGTCAGATATCCCCCTGCTTGAGCCCCTTGTAGCCCGCTGGTGTTCTCCAGCCTTCCCAGTCTCTCTTAATTTCTCTCTGCATGCTCTGTAACACCACCAGCTGTTGAATTTCCAATGCTGTTAGCCTCGTGTGCATGAAATAATCATAGGGTTTGGATTGAAATGATGATTTGTTGTTGCAGTCATTGTGTGAGACGTGACAGCAGTGTAATCTGTTGATACTAATCTGATCCAAACAGCCGCCTGTAGCTCCTCTTCTCACTCGAACACTTTGTGCTGCCTCGCTGTCCACCTGTTGTGCCGAACACTGTCTCCTAAATAATGCATTCAAACACAGTGGAAATGCATTCTTTAGCTCTGCTGATCAATAGTTGTAATTTCACGTGTTGGCGTTCTGCCTCCACTCCCAGACTTCCTCCTTCGCCTCGAGCTGTTTGTGTTGAAAGCTGTTAAAACATCCCAAGCTGTTTAGTTTCTGCTAATCTCTATAAAGAGATCCTATGTGAAAATGTAGAACCAGTACTCAGGAGTCTGGTATGAGAAGTGCTCTGGTTTTAGTTTAGTAGTATTGATCATGTATCAGCAGGTTCTGGTGGATGTGTTAAAAGCTGTCTGTATGGAGAGCAAAAGAAAGTAATGACACTCCAGCTACCATCGCCAGATATTTATTTGTCTCCGTGAAAAGATTTCTGCCTGCAGATACACCCTAGATCAAAAATGTTAACTTCAGCTCAGTGTCTGCTTGATGCAGCCAATCAGCTTTAAGATCTCGACGTCTTAAACACATCAGAATGATTGATCCAACCTCACTTCAACAGAGAAGCATTTTTAAACTTGTTTTTCCCTTCGTGACCTAAAAAATTCTACTTTTTCCAATCTAATGTTGTTTTGGTAAACTTAATACTTTAAAATACCTTTAATGTATGCCAGTGTTGAGCCTCGGTGTATCTTATTATATGCAGTTAAATGGAGACTCACATGAAACATGATTAATAGGTACTGTCCTACCCAAATAGTCAAAAATGTTTGACCAAGTACCCTCTGAGTGGAAAAATCTGATCCAGTGTCCTTTAAGGTGCCATATATGGGGGCAAATTTGACCAAGTGCCCGCATTCGTGTCCCCTAAGAGCATAACATTTGATCCAGTGCCCTCATTAGTGTACTTTAAGTCGTTGGTTCCCAGACCTGCCAAAGTTAGATTTGCAAATATTGTCTAAAACCATGAAAAAGCAGTTATTAAGTAGTTTATACAAAGGTCTTTTGATAAGAAAAGCATGCATAGGTCTTTTTTAGGGTTTTATCAGTGAAACAAATAAAAATTGTGTTGATTTTTTGCAGCAGCGTGTCACTTTCTCTTCTCTCTTGGGTCCTGGGGGCTCCACTTTTCTCAGGTACATGTTGGGGTGGGGGTGGGGGTTCCAAGGAAAAATGGTTGCAAAACACTATGGTCATATTTGACCAAACACCTCGTAGGATGCACTCGGAGTGGACAAAATTTAACATGTTGCCCCCGGTTCCCTCTAGGTGGACCTCTTTGAATAAGTTCCCTTTTAAGTACCCTCTGAGTGGACAAAATTTGACCAAGTGTCCTCCTTGGTGTCTTTTAAGTGGAAAGAATTTGACCAGGTGTCCAATATGGCACCCTAGAAGCAGACAACTTTGACCAGGTGCCCTCCTGGATGCCTTTTAGTTGGACAAAACTTGACATGGGGCCCTCTTTTGTGCCCTAAAAGTGGACAACTTCCTCAAGTGAACTTTTTTCTATGTCTTCTAAGTGGGCAAAATTTGTCAGAGTTTCCTCTTTGTGCCCTGTCAGTGAGGATAATTTGACAAGGTACCAAGGCATCCTTTAAGTAGACAACTTTGACCAGAAGCCCTCCAAGGTGCCCTCTAACCCAGAATTTTCGCATAGGACGACTGCGCTGTGCACCAAAGCGCTGTGACCTCACCCACTGGAAGCGTGACTAGAGTGCTGTGCTGCGGTGTGCAGCCCTGATCAGCGAGCAGAGATCCCGGGAGAACTGCGAGTTCGCACAGGAGTAGTATGTCAACAGCGGACTATTTTACCTTTTGGGGTTAATTTATCATCCATTCTGGTTTAAGTCCATGATATTATTGCTTCTGCCATTAGGAGTACATTAGGAAGTTAAAAGGTCAAGGTCAATCTGTGTTTTTATGTCAGATTCTTTGGCTAGATGTCCTCAAAAGTTAACTTTTCCTCATCAATGACGTCGTTGTAGCTCTGTGACCCACTGACCTCTTAGTGACCCTTTGCTCTTGCTGCAGGATGAGACACAATGTTGGCATAGTGGTGATGTACGATTGGGAGTCTGTGCATTTTGTTGTATTTTGAAAGAACTGGATATTCTACGCTTGTGACTTCCTGTTTGGAGATTTCTGATTGACAGGAATTGACGGGGGTTTGGCAGCGGCCGGTGCTGAAAATTGACCTTTAGCGTATCTTGAATGAAGCTGGGTGGAGTGGTGAATCGGGGACTTGCCGGTGCTAGACTGGAGCATGGGCAGTGGAACTGCTCTGACAGACTAGAGAGGGAGCGATTTGCTCCGCAGTATGATTCGCTGGCGGATCAAGGTGCGGTCACTGTATGTGAAAAATTACACAAAAGTAGATAACATTTGACAAAGTGCCCTCCTTTGGACAGTTACCTCTCGGGTTCCACTGAATGGATAGTGTTAGGCCAAATTTCCTCAAGGGTTCCCGCCTAGTAAACAATTGCCCTCTTTGTTACCATATTTTGTGTCCTCATAATGGGCAATTTTGACATTTGAATGTATGACAATGTTTTATGGACTGGTGCCCCGCTGCATTCAACAGGTGCCCTTTTTAAAAATTTTTCCCACTCCTTATTTTAAGACAGTTGCAGACAGAAACAATGCATGGAGAAGAAAGTCTTGGCTTGAAGTTGATTAATACTACCTGGACCTGCAGCATTCATGCTAATTACATATCTAGAGTACATTATGTTTTTATGTTGGCAACCAAACCCAATGGGGTACAAGTGTTTTCATTCGGCTGAAGAAAGCCAGCCTCTGTGCAACTTATCATTTACAGTAAAACTGAGACTCACAGGAAACTGAGGAACAGACGCTTCAGTTTGAACCTCTGCATCCTCTTACAGATGTGGAATATGACCAAACTGCTCTGGTAGGTTGCTGACCACAAAGAACGACAGGGAAGTCATGAGTCATTCAAGGCTAAACGCTAGCAACACTAATCACTGGGAAGTTGCTAACTGTACCAAGAAGTGTGTTGTCTATGGCTGTCAGATGATAGCCAGTGGGTTTTGATGTTGATAAATATTAAAACAAAGGAGTGTCTTTTTTATATTTTATTTCCTTTCCTTTAATTTCAAGCCTTTATTCTCATAATAATGTTGAGGTTATAACACACTGAGATTACAGTTACAGCAGACAAGCAAAAGACAAAATAAAACAGAAGTAATTACCCACAATAAATGGAAATCAATTAAAAGCATTACATTTTGAAGCACAGTGGCTCACAGTCCTAAACTCTGCAAGAAAGGGAAGAACTTTAATCTTTAAAGTTTGCCGGAGGGTTTTCATTGAGCTTGGGGCTTTAAAGGAAACATGCTCTAAGTTAGTACAAGCTCAAGAGACTTTAAGAGGTAGCCAATCAGAGGAGGGAGTCATGTACGAGACAGGATACCTTTCCATCAGGCTCATAATGTACAGAGGAATTACTATATGAACACCAGTTTTTGTTTCCCCTCTATAAGGGGAACATTGTTATGCGGGACACAGTGGTGATGCCATGTTATAGTATCAGCATACCCCTGCTCTTTGTAGTTGTTTTTATGATTCTATTGCAGCATGTCTCTGCACTTGCCTCAATACTTGTATCTGATGCGGCCTGACATTAAAGTTCAACTTAATCTCCTCACAAATCCACTAAATTTAACACACTGCATCATGGGATTGCCTGCTAAAAGTAGTTGTTTCCATTCTGAGAATTACCGAGGACACAATATAATGCAAAAATCACAAAGGAATACAACTTACACTGTTGAATAAAATATCACACAGTGCAATATGAAAAAAGGGGAAAATGCTGTGTTTGATTTCAGACACAGCTGAACGCATTATTTATTCAGATATTTTGTTTTTAAGATGTAGTTTTTGGAATATTTGACTTTATATAGTGAGGAATATATCTTGTATTTTGCTAGAATATTAAAGAGATTCTGTGGGGGAAAAACGTGGATATCATGCAAACATTTTTCAAAGAAATCAACTTTTAATAGCAAACTGCTGTAAAAACTGAACTGAGATAGACTGTTTTCTGAGTGTTGTGTATACTAAAGGACTTTCTTCATACCTCAGATATAGCTTCTTCTTTATGTCAGACAAAGAAAATATTCCATGTCCTTATGTGGGATATCCAGGCAGAGAATTTGTTCCATTTCAAAATAAAATGTCACGTAAAAACTAAGTAAATTATGTCAAAAATCAACCAAAAGACAGAAGGACAACAGATTTCTGCAAAGTAAAGTCAAATAAATAAAATATGTAATGTAAAGTAAATGACTGCATAGATATGCACCCCCTTTAAAGGTCACATATTATGCAAAAAACAATTTTACAGACTTTTCTAGCAAAAATATGTGCCCCTGGCCTGTCAACAACCCCCATATGATGTCATGTGGGGAGTTAGCCCCGCCCCCATGTTTGGTTTGCCCTCCTTTCTTGAAACAGAGCTCCACCCTTCTCTCCTGATCCACAACCATTAAGCTACATTCATTTCCGTGGAGGGGTGGAGTCAGGGGCGGAGTCAGACAGCTCAGTAACATTTAAAGCCACAAACACAGAAACGGCTCATTCTGAGCAGGCTTGAAACAAAGGAGTTTTTAGGCATGGAAAAATCCAATATTAGAGTGTTTTTCAGAAAAAAAATCTTAACAGGCGTGTTTTGGGACCTCTGAGGCCAATATAAACTTGTTTTAAAAGGGTAAAATATGTGAGCTTTAAAGTGAATAACCTGATTCAAAAGAGGCCCAGCTAATTGGTGCTAGTAGTCCTACATTTAGGAAAATGGGGATCACCTGAGTGCAGTGAATATGTCCCAAGTGATTTTAGTACAAAGACTTCTCCGTCTGGAAGGTCCCATATATAAGGTTAATCAGTATTCCTGGCTACCATTACACCATGAAGACAAAAGAACACTAAAATGTAGAAATAAAAACATTTCCAAGGCACTGAATATTCCAGAGTTCAGTTAAATCCATAAGAAATAGAGGGAATATGGCACATGTGTAAATCTGCCTAGATCGGCCATCCTCACAGAATGAGTGACCATGCAAGGCGGAGACTAATGAGAGAGGCCACCAAGACACCTATGACCACTCTGAAGGAGTTACAAGCTTCAGCAGCCGAGATGAGAGAGACTGTGCATACAACAACTGTTGCCCGGGTTCTTCAGCAGTCAAAGCTTTATGTGAGAGTGGCGAATAGAAACCTGCTATAGAAGAAAACTCATTAAAGGTAGACGAGAGTTAGCCAAAAGTTATTATGGGAGACTCCATGATCAAGACGAAGAGTTCTTTGGCCTCATGATTTTGATCAGATAAGATGCTATGTTTGGTGGATATCAAAGACTGCACATCACCACAAATACACCATCCCCACTGTGAAGTATGGCAGTGGCACCATCATGTTGTGGGGATGCTTTTCGGCAGTGACCCTGGAAGGCTTGTGAAGGTAGAGGGTAAAATGAAGGCAGCAAAATATAGGAAAATCCAAGAGGAAAATCTTATTCAGTCTGCAAGAGAACTGCGGCTTGGGAAACGATTTATTTTCCAGCAAGACAATGACCTGAAGCACAGTGGAAGCTACACAAAAATGGTTTAAAGACAAGAAGGTGAATGCTCTGGCAAGGCCGAGTCAAAGCCCAGTTTTGCATGGAAGAATGGAGTAAAATTGCAGTGTCCTGATGGGCAGCCCTGATTGAGACCTATCCTCACAGTCTCAGTGCTGTGATTGCAGTCAAAGATGCACCTACTGAATACTGACTTGAAGGGGGTGAGAATTTATTTATTTTTAAATATTTATTTCTGTTTGTGCAAATTTCCACTATGTAAACAGATGAACAGACTTCCCAAAAGCATTAAATGCCCATGGCCTTGCCTAGGGCAGGCATGGAGGCATAAAAAGCCATTCACATGCATGCTGTGGGGTGTTCATTTAAAAAGTTACCCTTCAGAATACATGATAGATACCTCATATGTGAAACCAAGGTAATAATGATCAATGAAAACGCAATAAATATAAGCAGCTTAAAATCTTCATCAGTATTACCTGCAATACATTTAGCAAGGTAGTTTCCAATAACTGTTAAAGTATTTCATGTTAAAATGCCATTAAACAGTGTAACCAAGCTGATACAGTCACAGTATTAACAGACTAGCCTGCACATCCACAGTGTGGAAACATCACCATAACAGGCCTGAGGAAACTAAAGGTCACCAACAACTGATGCTTTCCATTTCACTGTGACCACATTGCGTAACTGCCTCTGATAAATACTGGATGCCATTTCATCATTTATATGAACAAAAGCTTAATTAAACTGTGTCTTTGTGTAGCCAGCCTCAGCCATCTTCATCTTTCTCTACAGCAGAAGAAGAACGCCGCTGCCATTTTTGGGGTCAGTGGCACTGTAGCATGCTGGAGCTGGTTAGAGCGAGGAAAATGTCATGCAGTTTCAGCACAGTGTAGAAAAAAAAAGTACCCCAGAGAGGCTAATTAAAAACGAAGACATTCTTACTCATAACCCCACCCCCACCCCTCCTTTTTTAAAGTTATTTCCCTCTTGTGCTGCAGAGGGATTTTTCCATACTGTGATTTCTGTCTTTATGTTTTATTAAAGGTTGTGATTTAATTATGTGTTTCCTCTGTATGAGCCTAGCGCCAGACTGAAATTGACACAATGCATCATCTGACATCTGAATCATTTCTTGTGCTGATGTGAGAGTTCCCCTTCTGCAGAGGGTGATGAGAAAATATTTAACATTGCTCACATGGGAGCTTTTTTTCTACTTCTTCTTCCAAGTCTTCTTTTTGTTTCCTCTGTGCTTTCAATAGCCAGGGCCAGAAACAATGTGTTTTGGGGTTGTTAGTCCAGATGCTAGTATGGCCACCTGTGGCATTCTTGTGAACACTTTATCTCAAATAAACACTTTGAGCTGTTCTCTTTAAACATTGCATAACCACTGGGTTTTTTCAAACAAATACCCTGTTGCAGGACTTTAATTTTAACAGCAGTTAAACTGTTTTTTGTTTAGGTGAAGACACTGTACTGGACATAAATGGACACAGCAAAGTAAATAAAAAAACATGTAGGCAGAGACATCAAGACATAAAATGCCCTTTTCAACAAATGCAAATGAAATGCTATCCACTCTAATTCTGCGTAATTAGAGTCATGTCCGATTAAATCCAGAAGTGAATGAGCAGAGGATTTCACTGATGTTCTTCCACAGTTTCAACAAGTTGAAAGTCTTGATGCATCAAGATTCAGCTTTAGGATGACAGCAGGGCTTGTATCATTCTTTTGAGGTGGGAAAAGAGTTGTTGGTCCTTCTTTAGATACACTATACTGGACATAAATGGACACAGCAAAGTAAATAAAACATGTGAGCTGAGACAAAAAGACAGAAATACAGCTTTCAACAGAGGCAAATGAAATGCTTCCTACTCTATTTCTGTCCAGATCAAAGCCTCTTACTTGTGGTCACTGTGCATTGTAGAGTCTAATGTCCAACTAAATCCAGAAGAGAGCAGAGGAGTACGATGATGTTCTTCCACAGTTTCAGCAAGTTGGGAGTCTTCAGGCATCAAAATTCAGCTGTGGGATGAGAGCGGGGCTGGTATCATCCTTTTGAGGCAGTTGAAGAGTCGTTGGTCCTTCTTTGGATACACTATACTGGATTTAAATGTACACAGCAAAGTAAATAAAAATCATGGAAGTACTGACAACAATACAACAAATGCTGCTTTCAACAAATGCAAATGAAATGCTTCCTACTCTATTTCTGTCCAGACCAAAGCCTCTTACTTGTGGTCAATGTGCATCATAGAGTCTAATGTCCAGCTAATTCAGAAGTGAGCAGAGGAGTCCATTGATGTTCTTCCACAGTTCCAGCAAGTAAAAAGTCTTCAGGCATCAAGATTCAGCTGTGGGATGAGAGTGGGGCTCGTATCATCCTTTTGAGGCGGGAGAGGAGTAATCTGTCCTTCTTTGGATACAATATGCTGGACATAAATGGACACAGCAAAGTAAATTGAAAAAATGTAAGCAGAGACAACAAGACAACAAATAAAGCATTCAACACAGTGTTAATTTTGATAGCTATTTTTTAATTTTAGTCTAACTCTTACCCTTTTCATTATATGTCTTTTGGTTTTAGTCACACTTTTGGCATTTCTGGCCTTTTTAGGTTTACTCTAAATTTACTTTTCGTCAGTTTTAGTCATCAAAGATCTATTCTTGTTAAGTTAGTCTAGTCTTTGTTATGGAACGCTTACAATGAACATTTTTATTCATAGTTTTAGTTGACGAAATTACCAGTTTGCAAATGAAATGCTTCCTACTCTATTTCTGTTCAGATCAAAGCCTCTTACTTGTGGTCACTGTGCATTATATAGTCTCATGTTCAACTAAATTCCAAAGTGAGTAGAGAAGTCCATTTTCTTCTCTGGTCCCAGCAAGTTGAAAGTCTTGAGGTGTCAAGATTCAGTTTCTGGCTCTTATCATCTCTTTTTGCAGCATTCCTGTCTGGATGGCTTTAAAGGAAGAAAATAAGCTCTTTTACAACTCAGGTTTCAACACTGCAAAGTAGGCAGAGTGTGTTATGAAATCCACCACATGGCTGATTCCTAACCAATTTGATCCCCATACATTTAACCAGATTTTGTACCTATGGTTTATTACCATGTATGCACCTGTTCATTAAAGTAATGCAATTTCTACCGATCACACAACAACACGTCCCCAGCTTCTCTTCTTCACCCACTGCTGTACTTGCACTGTCTGCACGTGCACGGCTCACTGAGGCCAATAACCACCAGGCTGTAGTTCTACTTTGTCATTGCAAAAAATATGTGACTATTTGTAACTGAATCCTTAAATGTCATGTCGTGCATGGGCAGTTTGTGATCTAATCTGCTGTCAGATGACTGGATGCGCTCACGCTCTGAATTAAATGAGAACTTTATCATCTTTTGTTTGTGTGTGAACAAACAAACAGGCTTATGGTTGTGAACTGATTGCTTCCCCTCTTCTCTGCATGTTTGGATTTTATAGATTATCAGTTTTTATGACTTTAATACTTCTCTGTTTATGCCAAGGGGTGTTTAACATCTCTGTGTACATAACTTTCCCACAGTGGTTTAAACCTTTATACCTTCTCAATAGTTGCACATTTATAAGAGCAGTTTAAATTGACAATTCTTAAATGGTTATAAAAAGTGCAACTTGTTTTTAAGAGGGTGTGATGTTGCCTCTTTATCTGGTCTCTATCTGTTCGATGACAGGCGTGGAAAGATGGGGGGAAGATAAAACAACACGAGCACTTGATTAAATTAAAGAGGCTTTGCATTATTTTTATACGTTATTTGCTATTGCAAGTGCTGTCTAGCCCGTGAAAGCAGCTGTATGTCATGTGTAGCTCAGGGGCAGCATTGGCAATTCTGAATCAATAACCCAGAGGATGTCATCAGCGTGTTTACAGACACAGTTAAATCCAGCCATGGATGGGATATGGGATACGTCTGATTCAGTCGTAAGTGGCACTAAGACCCACTACGGCTCGGTTACTTGTGGGCCTTATTCCAGGTGACCTATTAGGTCACATACCAAACAATCACAAACATTTAACAGACAAACTGTTGTCCTCACATTCATGCACAACCCTAATTTCAGAAAAAGTAGGGTGCGGTGTGAAATGTACAAAAAAAAAAAACACATCGCAAAAAAACTGGGACAGGGCAACAACAGGAGGAAAAAGTAAGTGGTTCTGAAGAAAAGCAGCCGGAGGAGCTTCTTGCAATTAATTGGTTAATTGGCAACAGGTCAGTAGCATCCCTGGGTATAAAAGGAGCATTTCAGAGAGGCACAGTCTCTTAGAAGTAAAGATGGGCAGAGGTTCAATAAATCCAAAGAACTATATCTAAAAATTTGCTAAAAATTTTCAGAAGAAGGTCCTTAAATTTAAATATCCCACCATCTTCAATACATAATATCATCAAAAGATTCAGAGAATCTTGAGAAATCTCTGTGTGCACAAGGTTGATGGCAAACACTGGATGATCTCAGGTGGCGCTGCATTAAAAACAGGCATTATTCTGTATTGGAAATCACGGCACGGGCTCAGGAGCACTTCCAGAAATCATTGTCTGTGAACATAGTTCACCATGCCTTCCTCAAAGCAAGTTAAAGCTGTATAAGAAGGCATATGTGAAAACAATGCAGGGCAAAAAACTTTTTTTAAATGGACTGAGGCAAAATTGAAAACTGTTCTGTGGTCAAATAAATACAAAATTTGATACACTTAATGGAATGCAGTTTTTATAGAATAATCAATTTTAAACCAGTGGTATGCAACAGAGTTTTGCAGTGTGTCTCTTGTCATCTTCTGTTACTGTTTTGATTGAAGCCCCCCTGGTGGTGAAATTAACCTTGTATTAAAGGTCACATATTGTGGAAAAATCACTTTTTCAGGCTTTTCTAACAAAAATATGTGACCCTGACCTGTCCACGATCCACTCCAAGAATTAGAAAAATCCCCCTCCCCCCACCACCTTTCAGAAAATGTGTGCTAAAACAAGCCGTTCTCAGATTTTCCCCCCATGATGTCATACAGGGAGATCGACCTGTTCCCAGGTTCGGTTGGCCCTCCCCACTTGGAAGAAAGTACCGCCCTCCTCTCCTTCTCTCGGCTGGCAGCAGAGAGAAGGATCAGGAGAACCACATCTACTGTATTTCCAGAAAGAGGTGGAGTCAGTCAGCTCAGACACAGAAACAGCTCGTTCTGAGCAGGGCTGAAACAGAGGTTTTTTTAGACATGCAAAAATCAAATGGAGTGTTTTTCATAAACAAACTTCACAGGCATGTTTTGGTGACCTCTGACACTAATATAAACTTGTCTTAAAATGGTTGAATATGTCCCCTTTAAGCAACGAATGATCTAACGAGGGTTCAGGTAAAATTTCTTCAGCTTGCAGCTGCTCGTCTTTGCAGATAAATCCCAGCATATTAGCTGCATATTGCAAAAGTTTAGGATTTTAATAGTATAGATCCCCGGGTATAATTCATCCTTATGTTACCACCTGTTGATGCTCTATCTGTAACTGTCAGTGGATTCCCTCAGCTCTGAGTCTTCTCCATACGGCTGTTTCATTACTTCTTCTTTAAATATCTACTTTAAGTAAACCTTCAGGATATGAGCTTCAGACTTCTGTACTGAGTGTCACAGCAACATCGATTTCCATTTGTCTTCTCATTGCCATCACTATTGTATTTTACAGTTTGGGATGAAAACAAGCAGCACAGCAGTCTTGCAGCACCCGAAGGCTTGTTACATTATGAATTAGGCATCAGAAATTCTCAGTTTCACATCACAAATGGCCTTGTGGATTGATTTCAATCTCGGCTCTGATTCCTTCAGCAATACTGAAGGCTGGCTGCAGTTTTCTACCGATGCTGCTGCTGTTGCTCATATTTATTACTTTAATACAAACAGCTCTGGCTGCTTTCTGACAGGAAAACTTGTTCTCAGTAATTTGAAATGAAGCCTGCTTAAACAAAAATGTGAGTTATTATTAATTGCAGCCTTAATCCAAGTGAAGGCAGTCTTTCTGATTCATTCAGCAGCATGCACGTGATAGATAGATTCCTTCTTTACATCCCGATAATCCACAATTGGTTTTGCATACAGAGTAACAGATGGAAGCTTCAGCATAAAGTAAATGCAGAATACCAGCAGCATATAGAGTGTACACTTCTCTGCATGTCAGTATTTCTTCTGATACCTTGACTCTGCTTTGCAAAAGCAGCATTATTTACAGCACTTACTTTGACCGCACAGCATAATGCATGTAAATGTTTACTGTATATGTTTATGGCATGTGTCCATGGTGATAAACAGCTAGCCAGGCATGAGCATTGTGTAGGTGGGAGCCTCGCGCTAAGCTGTCAAAGAAGCTGTGGAAGCATGAAGTGCTGTCAAGAGATGTAGTCTAATGAAGGGATGTTCTCTATCTGAGCTGCACAAAGGGAAAAGTGACTGAGTCGCTCAAGGCCCCGTCTGGCACCTTCACTCTGCAGGAGAAGAAAAAGGAAAATAGAAAAAGGAAAGGTTACTGAAGAAAAAGTTCTTCCTTACTAACTTATTGAGATTCACACCCACCCACACTGTGCTACTAAGGAAGATTCCTCCCTGTTTTACTGATCATCAGTGATTATAAAGCGTCACTCAAATACAGCTGCTGTCACTCTAAGCTGACAGTTTGGTTTGAACCTTTTCGTTAAACACTCTGCTGAAAGCCATTTCCAGCTTTTTGTCAAAAAACCACAATATATCACCTTTATTGAACTGTTTTAACTAAAGCTACCTGTGAAGACTTTGGTCACTGCACTCTGAGCAGTGTTTTTCTGCTGGTTTGTCTACTATGAAGCAAAGAGAGTGCCACATACCCTCACAGTTAGATGTGCTCCCCTGCTGGCTGTGCTGATCCTGTTTTCACCTCTGTAATTTCTCTGTTACCTCCAGAGACAGCACAGTGGGGGGATTACTTCACCAACCCACATCTGCAGCAGTCATAGTCATGGCTAAACTTCACAGGGAGGTAAATATCTTGACTTTAAATGGCACTGTAAATCACCTAAATGACTGTATTCCAATACTGTGAGCTTCTCCGTCTCCCTCTGTTCTATAAAGTAAAGCCAAAATATCCTAATGATGGGCACTGATGTTTAACACTGCAGCCAAGACAAGAAACTGATGCCACAACCTTTCTGAACAGTGTCTTGTCTATTTGAATCAAATTCAGTGACTGGATTGTTAATTTTTGCAATGATTCTTCTCACCGTTCCTCCTGTACTCTGCTGCAAGAAGCCTCATTGGTCAACAGAGCTGTCAATCATAAAGTTCAAACCGGTCTTTGTTGCATTGATTAACAAAGCACAACAGCATACTCTGGAATTTCATCTGAAGGACATAAATGAGCACTAGAATAACCAAAGATGGGGTAAAGTCAATGTTTGCAAGTCACTATTGATTCTCAAGTCTTTAGTCTTGATCCTCCAGTCAAGTTCCAAGTCCTTAGTTGAGTCCCATGTAAAGACACGCAAGGCCTGAGTCAAGTCCTAAGTAAAGACTGGCAAGTCCAAGGTCAAGTCTCAGATAAGGACAGGAAAGCTCAGGGTCAAATACCAAGTAAAGACAGTCAAGTCCAGACTAGGGTCCTCAGTATGGGCAGGCAAGTCCAAAGTCAAGACCCAGTTGTAGTCACTCAGTGCCTGAGTCAAATCCCATGAAAAGACAGGAAAGTCAAAAGTCTTGTTCAAAGTTAAGTCAACATGTTCAGAGTCAAGTCCCAAATAAACAAAGGCAAGACCCAAGTCAAGTCCCAAGTAAAGACACTCAAGTCCCAAGTAAGGCAAGTCCTGAGTCAGGGTCAAGGTAAAGACAAGACAGATCAAAGTCTGATTTCAAGTAAAGACAGTCAAGATGAAGGTCAAGTCCCAAATAGACTAAGGCAGGACCAAATTGAGTTCCAAGTAAAGACAGCAAATCCTGAGTCAAGTCCTAAGTAAAGACACGCAAGACCTGGGTCAAGTCCTAAGTAAAGAAAGGCAAGTACAAGGTCAAGTCTCAGATAAGGACAGGAAAGCTCAGGGTCAAATACCAAGTAAAGATAGTCAAGTCCTGACTAGAGTCCTCACTATGGGCAGGCAAGTCCAAAGTCAAATCCCAGTTGAAGTCACTCAGGGCCTGAGTCAAATCCCAAGTAAAAATAGCAAATCCAGAGTCCAATCCCAAGTAAAGACACTTAAGACCTGAGTCAAATCCAGAGCAAAGACAGAAAAGTCCAAAATCAAGTCCTTAGTAAAGACATGCAAAGCCTGAGTCAAGTCCAAATAGAAGATTGGCAAAAACAAGGTCAAGTCCCAAGTAAAGACAGGAAAGTGCTGAGTCCAATCCTGAGTATGGGCAGGCAAGTCCCAGGTCAAGTCCAAAGTAAAGACTGCAAATCCTGAATCAAGTCCCAAATAAAGACTGCAAATCCTGAGTCAAGTCCCAAGTTAAGATGGTCAGGACCTAAGACTAGTCCTGAATAGAGGAAGGCAAGTCCCAAGTCAAGACAGAAAATCCCAAATCAAGGCCTAATTCAAAACAGAAAATCTGGACTCAAGTCCCAGGTAAAGATGGGAAAATCCAAAGTCAAGTCTCAAGTAAAGACAGGTAAGGCCAGAGTGTAGTCCTCAATATAGGAAGTCAAGCCCTGAGTCAAGTTCCAAGTAAAGACTGCAAATCCAGGGTCAAGTCGCAAGGCCAGGGTCTAGTCCAGAATTCAGACAGACAAGGCCCAAGTCAAGACAAAAGTTCCAATTCAAGTCCCATGTTAAAAGTGGCAAGTCCCATGTCAAGGAAGGGCAAATCACAAGTAAGTCATTAGTTTTAGGTCTGAGTTCCGGATGTGAATCCCAATTAAAAACAGAAGTCCAAAGTCAAATCTTATGTAAAAGCATTTCCAAAGTCAGGTACTGGTGTTTGATAGGCAAACCCCAGGTCAAGCCCCAAGTAAAGATAAGTAAGTCCAAAATTAAGTCCCAAGTAAGGACAGGTCAGTCCTGAGTTAAGTCACATTTGAAGACCGGCAGGTCCCAGGTCAAACACCAAGTGAACACAAAAAGCAAGAGTCAAGTACAAAGAAAAGCCAGAAAATCTAGAAACAAGTCCAGTATCCAGTCCCAAGTATAAACTGGCAGGTCCCAAGTCTAGTCCCAAGAGAAAATAAATAGAAATTTCAATTCAAGTCCCAAGTAAAGACAGTCAAGTCCAGAATCCAGTCTAAATAAGTGAACAGTTCCCAAGTGAAGTCTCCAGTAGAAATTGACAAGCCCGAATTAATGACAAGCAAGTCTTTTCAAATTTCAAGTACAGTAGTTTCAAGAGGCATAAGTAAGTCATAAGTGAGTATCAGGTTAAGAGACCAGTCCCAACTAAAGACAAACAATTCCCAAATCAAGTCTTAGGTAAAGATAGACAAATCCTCATTCAAGTTTGAAGCACTGACTGGCACATCCAATGTAAAGGGGAGGCAAGTCACAAGTAAGTCTTAAGTATTTGGTCTGAGCTCCAGATGTGAGTCCCAAATAAAGACAGAAAAATCCCGAGACAAATCCCATGTAAGGAAAGGCAAGCTGTGTGTCCACTTCTGATTTTAGATGGGCATGTTCCAGGTCAAGCCCCAGATAAAGACAAGCAAGTCCAAAATGAAGTCCAAACTGAAGACAAGCAAGTAAAAAATTAAGTCCAGAGTAAAGACAAGTAAGTCCTGAGTTAAGTCCCAAGTGAAGACTGTAAAGTTCAGAGTGAAGTTCCAAGTAAAGACAGGCAAGTCCCACGTAAAGTACCAAGTAAAATAGGCGTGTCTAGAGTAAAGTCTTCGGTACAGAAAGTCAAGTTCAGAGTCCAGTCTTAGTGTCAGGTCCCAAGTAAGTGGGACTGGCAAGTCCAGAGTTAAATCCGAGGTCAAAAACTTTACATTTCTAGTCTTTAACGTGTATCTTCATGTTATAATGTGTCTTCTTTAGCACAAAAAGGGTTTCACACCGTTTAGTATCTTTTATCATTGAAATCCTCTTTACACTCCAGAGTCTCAGAAATGAGTAAAAAAAAAAATCTTTGTTTGCCTAAAGTCTTACAATTCAGCATCTTCTGAACAGATGCAGACAGCTTCTCCAATTGGCTATTAAGGTGAATATTCACAGCTGTTAAATAAACCCATAAAACACTGCAGCAGCTGTTGAAGTGCAGGTTACAAAAGGAGTACGAGCATAGCTTTATTTTTATTTTTAAAAAAGACATCATGCTTGTTCTTCCATAACCTAACAGAACACCTTTAGAAACAACACAGACAGAAAGAATAAAGGTCTTATCTTTCATGCAGAAACCTCCATATATAACCCGGGGGTATCAGGTTGAGTCGGTGCAAAAATAGTCCATGTATGTTTCAGAGTGGTAGACGAACAGAGGCCGGCTGTAAGAAGGAACAGCTTCCTGCACACAGTCACGTACTGTAAAGGCTAAGGAAATGCTCATTTACACTCATTTGTGATTGAATGTTCCTATTTGGTAATATTCAGTGCAGTTAAAAATGTAAAGCATTTATTGAGAAGTAAAAAAGGCTGCAGTGTGAGATTTCTAACGCAGCTGTTTGTACTGAAAGACAGTTAATCCAAAGCTACCGTATCCTCTTTACGCACTTGCTGGGGTCAGACACGGTCATTCAGCTGTCATGCCCCTGGCTTTGATTACTCCTCATCAATCCATAGATAATGTATCTATAAGTATTGTGAGCATTAAAAGCGTATGTGATGTCCAGCAGGCACGACACCAACGAGGCTGTCAGAGCCATGAAGTGAATTATGGCGGGGGCACGGGGATGTTATTGTGATGTAATGTGGGAGAGGATCATCTGAAGGCATGGAAGTAAAAATGTATTGATCCTTCACTGCATCAAGGGCACTTCCTCCTGACATGTCTCCTTTATCACATGCATGCAGTTGACTCTGGTGCTGATGTAAGGTTTTAAAATTTTAAGCACACAGTCAAGTTACCAAGTGACATTTTGAGTCAACATGCTCTTCCTTAGATTTATCATGACCTTCCAGACCTGAAGTTTCATGAAGAGCATGTTAGCTCGAAACATCACTTGTTGATTAATAGATACTCAAACAGGAACTAACCATTTTGCTTCTTTATGTGCACATCTTAACTTTGATTTTCTACCCAGAAGTAGAGGGTTCTTAGGACAAATAAAAGGCTCTAGGGGCACAAAAACTGCCCTCCCTGAAATCAGGCTCAAAATTGTTGTATGGGTGGCCAGCTTAAGCCAGTGTGAAGCCTCTATGTGACTTTCTATATACTGTGGAAAGAGACATGCACACAACAAGTGAACAAATGCAAGCCCCAGCAAAATATATGTGTTTGTGTACATATCTACATTAGGGCTGGGAAATAAATTGCAAATGACATTAAATTGCAATATGACCTGCTGCAATTTACAAATCGTACAAGTTGCAGTATGTCTTAACTTGAAATGTGTCAAAATACCAGAAAAATAAATTACAGTTTTGTAGCTGCAGAGATTGTCTGCACATTATGCAAACATTCAAGTGTCATTTTTTTTTTATAATGGCTTACAAAAGTCCTCCTTTTCATGTTTTATGTATGTTTTTCTTAATCAAAACGAGTGACATAAAAAAGGTAATGCCCTTCAATAAAGCAAATGACATCAAATTTGCAATATGAGCAAAAATTATTTGTTCATTCTATCTAAAATTTGATGAAGCTTAGCGTTAGTTCATGAAAGTCATACCCCCCGCTGTGATCAGCTGATAGCCAGCTTCACCTCCCCCACCCCAGCTGCCTCCTTTGCAGCATAAAGCTTGTTGCATCCTCATATTCAGATTCATGCTACCATGGATTCATTGCTTCTGAAATAATTCCATTGTTTTCAATACACATTTTCAGAAATGCATCTATCAGTATGGGGGTTTCAAGCTATGCACTCCCTGAAAAGTCAAAGCATGCTACTGACTAACCCAGGGAGCGTTTTTTGAGCAGATCTCTCTGCCAATAAAATAGTTATGATGTGAGTGTTCCTGACTGAATGGAGGTTATAATATTGAATGATTTATTGTTTGAATTTGTTAAAACACACATAAAAGAGGAACCTAATAATACTTGCATATCAAATCGCAATTGCAATGTTGGAGGGAAATATCGCAATTGGATCATTTTTGCAAAGCGTTCAGCCTCTATCTACATGTGTCATATCTACACATGTGCATTCTTGGAAATTCTCTGTTTGAAGGACAGTCCTTGGAAAGTTTTCGAGGATTCTTGACATTGGAACAGTCCCCCGATTGCACTCGATGACGTAGGATCCTTCAGAAACGGCCATTTGAGGATCCTTCCTTGGCTTTGAGAAACAGCTTGTGACTGTTGACCACTTTCGTTTCTCTAGATCAGTGTTTCTCAAATCTGCTCACCCAAAGAGCCACATTGCTGAAAAACATTTTTGCAAGAGCCACAATCTAAGTAGTGAAAAGTGGTGAAAATGGGTTAAAGTGGCAATAAAAATACATTGCAAGTGGCAAAATGGTCAAAAAGCGGCAAAGAAGTGGCAAAAATGGGTGAAAAGTGGCAAAATAGGCATAGAATGACAAAAACTGAGTGAAAAATGGCAAAAATGGGGAGAAAAAGCAGTTAAAATGGATAACAAAAAGGAGTTACAGGTAGCAAAAATGGTAAAAAGTGGAAAAAAATGAGTGAAAAGAGAGTAAAATGGGCAAAAGTGGTGAAATGGGGAAAATGTGGCATTCAAATGAAACAGGCAGCTTAAATGGGCAGGAAGATGCAAAAAATGGCAAAAAGGGTAAAAAAATGGCAAATAGCAAAAAAGCAGCATAAAAGAGGCCAAAACTGGTGAAAAGTGCAAAGATCAGTGGCAAACTTGGGCTTAAAAAGCAGTAAAAATTTATTAAAAGTGGCAATAAAATGAAAAAAAAATGGAAAAAATGAGGGCAATGGAAATATACAGACAAAAAATGAAGGTTGACAATTAAAGCCATCCATCCATTTCCACACCGCTTATTCCGTTCTGGGTCGTGGGGGGGCTGGAGCCTATCTCAGCTGTCATCAGGCGATAGGCGGGGTACACCCTGGACTGGTTGCCAGTCAATCGCAGGGCTGACATAAAGAGACTGACAACCAGGCATGCTCACATTCACACTTACGGGCAATTTAGATCCACCAATTAACCTAATGGGCATGTATTTGGTGGTGGGAGGAAGCCGGAGTACCTGGAGAGGACGATGCGTGCACGGGGAGAACATGCAAACTCCGCACAGAAAGCCCTGACTGGGAAGCGAACCAGCGACCTTCTTGCTGTGAGGCAACAGCGCTAACCCCTGCGCTGCCGTGCCGCCCACATTGAAAGCCAACTGTACAAAAGTGGGAAAAACAGCGATAAATGTAACTTGCAATGGATCATTTCTGAAGTTAAAATTTTCCTTTTCGAGGTTTCTGGGGGAAAGATATTTCAAATAGACATAAAAAAGCCACAAATCATCACAAAAGAGCCACGTGTTGAGTATCATTGCTCGAGATTCTATGTGGATGACATGCTGCACTCACTCAGTCCATCTAAACGCCTTGACTTGTTAACATGCATTCTGAAACAAAATCAAACATGACGTGGCTGAGACTCAGCTGCCACACACCCAGTCAGAAAAGGCTGTCACTATCTGTAGTTTAACTGTGACTCACAAGAACCAGATGAACAAACAGATGGACAGGTGCTACTGTGGAGGATTTGATCGACAGGGACATGCCAGCATTTACACTGAAGATGTAAAGTAAAGGAAGTCTTAGCTGGATATATGAATAAAATCATGGCGGTCTGGACAACAAAGTTTTTGTAATAAACTTTTATGGCTCTAAGGGTCACAAATTAAATGAATCATGCCCAGATGCTTCTAGAAAAATTCGATCAACATGAAATAAAAAAACTCGGATGATGCATAAATCAGTACTTCACAGCCTCACCCACATCTTTCTCTTTCTCTCTGTGAACCTTATAACCCAGCAAGCCTGCGCAAATGTGAGTGTGTATAGAAAAAAAGGAGCAGGATCAGTGCCTCCACATGAAGGCTCCCTCTCCTTTGCCTCGCATCCGTGTGGAATAATAAAATTGTGTTAAAAAAAGTGCTGGCAAATATTTCTGTACGGCGGTGCCTTCTGTGGGGAATGAAGCCGAGATAACTGAGGAAATCTCTCCTTTTACTTCTCAGCCTCTCCTTGTTTCCACTGCTTTGTGGTCTCTGAGCACAGATTTAACTTCATTTTTACATTATTTCCTTCTATGAACGCTCTCATTCTCTTACATTGCACCGTTTTGTCTTGTTAATGCAATGACCACTCCCCACAGACACCAGGCACACGTACCTCCACCAGGCTTATCTAAGGCGTGAACCAGAGGGCCCCCTACTCGCACGACAGCATCAATAATACAACTGAAGCAACCCCCCTCTATAACCATCACTTGCTTCTAAAAATAGTCCTCCTCTTTTCTTTAATATTTCATTCGCCCCTTCTATTGCTCCATTTCTTTCTCTTTGGCCTTTTCTCTAGTCCTGGTCTTTAAAGTAGGTGATGGGAAAGATGAGTGTGCGTCTTTCCCCCAATCTACAAACCACATTTCCCTTATCTGCCATCGACACGGTCAAGCTGTGCCTCTCACCAACGATTTCCACAGGGTTCATCTGGGCAATGATGCATCTTGACCATGGTTTTGCTCCCACTAATGGAGTGCACCCCTTGCCAAGTGGATCCATTTCTGAAGCAGGGAACAGCACAGACCAGAGCAGCTGAATCGTGACATCACAACTGCTCATTAGGATAAAGAAAACAGCAGCTGGTTCCACTGAAAGCAGGCCTGCAATTATCTAAAGTACATAGATTGATTACAGAATCATGACTGGGTCCAAAGTGTGTGACGCTGATGGAACAGTGTAAATGGAATAAGTAGACACTTGCTGGACTATGAAAATGGCCAGGCTACAGCAGATCCTGAACGTCATCTCAGCTACAAGATTCTGAATCAGCTAACTCCCTTTTTAAACCTGGTTATTACATTTAAAATGCGTTCATTTGATGATTTGGCAAATGTTTTCTATGAAAATGTTTTCTGGAAAAGTCTGGACTGCTGGCAGGCCAGGTCAGCACCTGGATTCCTCTACTGTTGTGGTGGTTTTGGTATCTGGTTTAGCATTGTTTTGTTAAAAGTATGCAAGGCCTTGCCTGAAAAGAGACACTCTCTGGATGGGAGCATATGTTGCTCTAAAACCTCTATCTACCCTTCAGCATTGATAGATGTGTTCACTGCCCACACCATAGAGCACTGATCATAAACTGGCAGCCCGGGGGCCATATCAGGCCCCACAAAGCTTCCTCTCCGGCCCTAGAAGATCATTAAATTCAGAAAAGGAGTAAAAGAAGATGTTGTTGGCTTTAAATGTCTGCAGTTGTTAAATCCACCCCCCAAAAATTAATATTAAAATAGTTTTAGAATGACTTAACATTTGATCATTCTTTATAGACATTTACTTGCCAACCATCTTTTGTAATTTTTTTTTTTTTTTTTTAAGGGTTAAAGTTGGCAGAAATGTTGCAAAAATTGACAGATAAAGGCGGGTGGGGGGGGTGTCAATGATAGGTTAAAATTAGCATAAAAAAGTCATGAAAATAAGTTCAAAAGTGGAAAAAACACAAGAAAAGATTCAAAAATGGATAAATGAGTGGTACAAAAAAGATAAAAACATGAAGGAAAACTGGTTTAAAAGGGGTCAAAGAGTGGCAAAAATTGGGTTGAAGTATCAAAAAGGGGCAAAAAGTGGCAAATTTAGTAAATATAGCCTGGCACAGTAGTGGAAAGGTGCTAATAAGTAGCACACAGGGGCAATGATTAGCAAGAAAGTTGCAAAAAGGGGTTAAAGAGTGGCAAATGGGTGAGAAGTGGCAAAAATGTACTATTAATTTTTGTTTATTTGTAAGTCCGGCCCCCAGAAGTTCTGCCAAGACTAAATCTGGCCCTTGTGTAGATGTCCTTGATGACCCCTGCCATAGAGACTCCTGCAACCCCATACAATCAGAGATGCAGGCTTTTGAACTGTGCACTGATTACAAGCTCAATGGTCCCTCTCCTCATTCATCCACAGGACAGAACAGTTTTCCATTCTGCCTCAGTCCATTTTAAATGAGCATTGGCCCTGAGGAGACAGCAGTGTTTCTGGATTGTGCTCACATACGGCTTCTTCTCTGCATGATGCGGCTTTGGCTTGCATTTGTGGATGGCACGGCAAACTCCGTTCAGCCCATGCAGTGATTGCAGGTGCAGAATTATGCCTGTTTTTGATGCAGTGAAGCCTGAGGGCCACAGACATCTTGGACTGACCTTTAGCCTGGTCCCTTGTGAACACATCTCTAGATTCTCTGAGTCTTTTAACAAAATTATGTACTGTACATGGTGTAATATTCAAAGTTGTTGCAATTTTATGTGGAAGAGCAAATTTCTGAAACATTTCACTTTTTTTTTTTTTTTTTTGCAGGTTTTTGGACCTCTGCCTATCTTTACTTCTGAGAGACTCTGCCTCTCTAGAATGCTCCTTTTATCCCGTCATGTTACTGACCGGTTCTCAGTAAACTAATTAGCTGCAAAATCCTCCTCAAGCTGTTTTTCATTGGTACCATTTACTTTTCAAGCCTTTTGTTGCCCAGTTCCTACTTTTTTGAGATACCATTAAAACTTAAAATAAGCTAATATCTTCTAAGGAAATGGTAAAATGTCTCAGTTTCAGCATCTGATATGTTGTTTATCTTCCTTTGTGAGTAAAATATGGGTTTATGGGATTTGCAAATCATTTCATTCTGTTATTTTTAATGTTACACAGCGCCTTAAGTTTTTTTGGAATTAGAGTTGTACTCTAGACCGGCAGTTCTCAGCTGCTCTAGAACCAATCACGACACAGATTTCTGAAATCCTTCAATCATTACCAAGTGTACTGTATATCCACACACACTTTTAAAGACCTTTTGCTGCAGTTTCCTTCCCTAGCACCCTTTCACGACCCACTAGAAAGAGTGTCATGACCCACTTTTGGGTCCTGACCCACCAGTTGAGAATTACTGCTCTGGGCAACACTTCTGTGCCATGAATATAGGGCCCTAACAGAGCAGCTTAAGTGAAAAAAGTTAAATGACAAATTACTGGATGTCTCTGTCAGACTAAAGTCCCATTACAATGTCACAGTTAAATAGCTCTGTTATTCCTCTTTTAAACTTGTATAGTCTCCTTTGTTAAAGATGTTACTCCGACTTTCTTAAAGTACAGAAAAGTTCCCCCGCTTGTTCCACTCCATCACACAGCGCTTTCAAAAACAAGCCGACAGCATTTACTACAGTCATCGTGCATGAGAGCTTTCCTCTGTCATCACTGAGGCAGATTGGAGCACAAACGAGCCGCTCACTGAGACGAGTGTGCTCAGAACCACAGTCGATCGTGCATCACACATTTCCGTCTCCACATTTCCTGGTAAACAGCTCCCTCCCCGCTGAGCAAACATAATACCTCACTCGTCGGGTGCAAGTAACTCTCTGCTGGCGTGTGTGTTTGTAAAAGTTCTCGCTCTGTGGTTTAGACTTCTGACCTCAACTCAGACCAACTTCAAGAAGACAGAGGAATGCTCTGCAGAGACTTGACTGTTTGTTATATAATGGGTCCAAATGGGACACATGCAGCAGGTAGCTGCTGGTGCCTGGTTTGAATCTGCTTAACCAGTCTTGCTTTTATATATTTACATCTCTTCATCTCTATTAAATAACAAAGGCTGTACTAATTAAAATAAATCATCAGAGAAAATGTCAGTGTTTCATTTAATTTCTTTTAGTCTGAAGACTTGCAGTGAACGCTTTTACTCCCTGCATGTTAAACACACTTCAGCTCTCCCTTTGTTCATTATTCATGTCTTTTTAGCTCTTTGCTCCGATACATTAACTTCAAACAATGGTAGCAATGAATTCATCCTCATTGTTTTGGCCTCATTAATCATTCCAGGTTATTGTTTTAAGATGTTTGCAAACATATTTTCACCAGCGAGACGTAATGAGGTGTGCAAATTTGCTTTGGCAGCCAGGATTGTAGTCGTATTTGTACAAGGCCACTGGATCAGCTCTGTGGACATTATCCTATGTAATGATGAGGTTGTTTTATCAGCAAATATTGGTAAACATTGACATTTAAGGCCCATATTGGAGTTGATGAACAATTTTACATCTTATTCTTCATTTTCTATGTCCGGTTGCACTGGGGTTTGGCGTGGACTCAAGCCCACCCATAAATTCTCTATTGGATTGAGGTCTGGGCTTTGACTCGGCCACTCCGGAACAGTCACCTTGTCCATTTCTGTGTAGATTTTGCTCTATGATTCAAGGATTTTCCTATATTTTGCCACATTCATTTTACCCTCTACCTTTACAACCCTTCCGGGGCTGGCTGCTGAGAAGCATCCCGACAGTATGATGCTGCCACCACTGTGCTTCACTGTGGGGATGGTGTGTTTGAGGTGAATTGCTTGGAGTGTTCTTTTGACTTCATGGTGTAATGATGGCCATGAATACTGACGCAGGTATCTTTATTCTACAGTCACTTGAGACACATTCACTGCACTCAGTGGCTCCAATTGTGGGTTCTCCATCTGACAGCTAACCTTCATGCTTGGTCAGGGAGGGCCATCCCTGTCAATCTGACTGGAAACACCACCGTATCATTGGTTCTGCTCAGATCTTGACATCAGTGAATATCTCTGACCTAACACAGCCGAGGTGATAATAAAGAAAGATGGGTGGATGATACCCAGATCAGAGTTTGTGAAAAGCTGTATAAAAAACTGAAAGCTGTAGAAGCTGACGTGGCAAAATGTGCAAAAACCCCCCCAAAACAATGCCAAACCAGTGTCAAAGTTTATAAATCAAACCAATGAATTAAGGCCTTTGCACACTAAGAACAATATGAAGTTACACTAAATTTGCTCATCTATGCATTATCTTTTTCTTCCAGAATTGAAGCGTTGCATCTTTTATGAGAAGATTGCTTTCTGCTATAAGAAAAATCTGATTACTTTAAAAGAAAAGCTTCTCTAGCCCAGCATTGGCAGCATTGGAAGATATCTACCTCTGAAGTATAAATATAAATAAAGCTTCGTGATGCCAGTAGGGACTTTTCATAAGCATTGAATCCCCTAACCTTCTTCCTACTTTAAAATCAATCACAGCACAACAGTCCTCGCTTCTCAAAAGACTGAACTTCTAACTCTTCCTTTCTTTCCTCTCTCAGACACATCAGTCTGTCCACAGGTGAAAAATGTGAACATAAAACCAACACTAAAAGAAACTTTCCGACAACATTTTTCACAGAAACTGAGCTGGCGTTAATGAATAAATTCACCCACTCCTCATGGAAAATTAAGCACGATCCCACGCTTTTCCACGTGTGCTGCGTCATCGGCACGAGAGTGGGCGAAGGCATGCTTCCCTTTCAACCTTCCTATCATATCCCATCAGAGACATCTTTGGATGTTTTGTTTTCAGCAGTCAGCTGTAAATAAATGATTGGAGTACAGTGTATTCTCCTGGATGCCTCTGAGCTGTGGAGCAAAAACATCCAGTAGAGCAAGTGGAATTCATTTTCAGTTCACACAATTCAGATAAGAAGACTGGGTTGTTCCACTCAACATGTTTCTTTAACTCTTTATGCACAGTGCATGGA
The DNA here is from genome assembly GCF_018320785.1 of Cheilinus undulatus. Classification (NCBI taxonomy): domain Eukaryota; kingdom Metazoa; phylum Chordata; class Actinopteri; order Labriformes; family Labridae; genus Cheilinus; species Cheilinus undulatus. The sequence goes on along the minus strand of NC_054885.1, from coordinate 10,444,237 downwards.
GAAATCAAAATAAAACCAATGAGCTGTTATCCTTGTCACTTCAAACATTAGATTTAACAACGTCAACTACATGGTGCAGCTGTGTTGCTCTTTTAGCACCATCTGTTTTCACCATGTGGAGTTTGTACTCCTGCTTGCTAGGTGCTGCCCACCTCCACTGGTCACTTGTCTTTATTTGAAGAGCCTTTTCAATCAAACCAGTTTTCTGCAACATTTATTTTCTTAACAATTAAGATAAATTAATGATAAAACTTAAATAAATACCTGGCAGTTATAGGCCTCAGCAAGGTAAACAATGTTCAGACAATGAAAATGCAGTGGTGGGTCAAAAACAAGGGTTTGACCTTTGACCTTATACCTCAAACGGACATACAGGATGTCTTTGAGTCATAAAGAACAGGTGTGCAAAGTTCAAAGTTAATCCCTCCAAGCATTCTTGAGATATTGCATTCACAGGCAAAGGATGAACATGAGGCCCAATTGGCTTAATCTTCAATCCCAAAATTAACCATTTCTCTTGAGTCAGAATAGTCATTTGTGCAAAATCTGAATAATAGTCAGGATTTTTGAGATACCACATTTAAAAGAAAACGATGAACACGAGGCCCAATGACCAAGACTTCCAGAAGTGAATTAGTTCATCCCTGAAATAGACAGGATATTTATGCAACTTTTGAAAACCATTCCTCAAAAGCATTCTCGAGATATGGCATTCACAAGCAAGGGACGGACATGAGGCCAAATGACCTTGACATATGACCTTCAAACTTCCGTCAGTTCATCCTTGATTTGGAGAGGACGTATGTGCCAAATTTCAAGAAAACCCCTCAAAGGATTCTAAAAATATCCTTTTCACAAGCAACAAGTGGACATGAGGCCCAACATTCATCCTCCAAAATTGGATCAGTTCCTCCATGAGTCAGAAAGGACAGGTGTGCAAAGTTTGGAGAAAATCTCACAAGGTCTTCCTTGGATTTGCAGTCATCACTTGGGATGGACATGAGGCCCAATACTTTAGCATTTGGCCCTTTAAATAGTCATCGGTTCATTCTTGATTTGGAGAGGACACTTCAGAAAGAAAAACAAGAAAATCCCCGAAAGCATTCCATAAATATTCACTAGCAAACTGATGAACATGAGGCCTAGTGGTATGGACATTTTAGTCTTTAAAGTGCAGTGAGCTCAGTTTGAGTTACAGGGGGCAGTTACACAAAGTTTTAAGGAAATGCCTCAAAAACTTCCAGGGATGCTGCATTCACAAGAAGGGATGGACATAAGGCCCAATGAACTTTAACCTACACATCTAAGAAATTAATTCCTTATTTTGATTGGACAAACTTTGGATATAGTACCTCAAGCGTTTTTGAGATATAATTTTCACCAGAAAAGGGGGAGAATGGGGCCCAATGACATTGATCTTTCAGTCTCCAAAGTCTAATCAGTTCATTTTTCAGTCAGGGGAATGCAAAGTTTCCTTATCCTTGGATTTAAGCGGACATGTGAGCAAAATTTGAAGAAAATCGCTGACAGTTTTCTAAAGATATCCTTTTCACAATCAAATGGTGAACATGAGGCCCTATCACCCAAAAGTTTGACCTTCAAATTCTAATCAATTCATAACTGAATTGGAGATTTTTGTGCAAAATTTGAAGAAAATCTCATAAAGCAGTACAAAGATGTCCTCTTTACTTGTAGATGGTGAACATAGGGCCCAGTCACCTTAACCAAAGACCTTCAAAGCTGAATCAGTTTCTTCTTGAGTCAAAGTGGATTTTTTTATTTAACGAAATTCCTTAAAAGCACATTTTTATATCATATTATTAATCAAGGGAGGAACATGAGGCCCAGTGACAACCTGAAAACCTAAAAACAGGCATTAAAAGTGGCTTGGATTTTGCCCTAAATGTAGGGTCTTCATGTTTTGCAGTTCTTTTTCTCCATAATGCAAATACCTATAAAGATTTTTCACCTCCTTGGATGTTTTAGCCTTTCATTGATTTTTTAAGGGGACTTACTATGCAAAGCACACTTTTCCAGGCTTTTATATCAAAAATATGTGACCCTGTCCTGCCCACAATCCCCCCTTTCAGAAAATGTGTGCTAAAACAAGCAGTTCTCAGGTTTTTCCCTCATGACATCATGTGGGGAGTTAGCCCCGCCCCCAGGTTCAGTTGGCCCACCCCTCTAGAAAGACGGTTCCGCCCTCCTCTCCTGATCCTCCTCTTAGCTGCCAGCTGAGAGGAGGATTAGGAGAGTCACATCCATTAAGCCACGCCCACAATCCTGAGAGGGGCGGAGTCAGACTGCTCTTTCTGAGCAGGGCTGAAACAGAAGGGTTTTAAGACATATAAAATCCAATACTGGGGTGTTTTCTTCCCAAAATGGCATGTTTTGGGGACCTCTGAGACCAATATAAACTCCATCTTAAAGGGGTAAAATATGTGACCTTTAAATCGATCATGGCCAATATAATTTGGCTTTTTTGACCCAAATACAAAAAAATGACAGAAAAAAAAACTATTTAATATCAAAGTGAAAAGAGATTTCAATAAAGCAATGTCAATCAAACCCTTTTGTACTTTTTATAGGCAGGGTAATCTGTTTGATTGTTTAATGTTTTTGGGTGATTTTAGGTAAAACAGATGTGGTTTCCATTTTCCAAATATTTTAATAAGAAAATAATTACAGCTCTTTCCTATAATATGAGACAAAGATGATAAAGCAGCATGTAAATGTTGGTATAATGAGATAGTGTTACTGTAGCACAGCTTCTAAATGAATCCCTTAATTACCGTGTCCTCTCTGTGTCCCAGCTTCTCTCTGGAGATGGTTGGTGTGAAAACAGGAGGTGAGACAATGGCAGACCTCCGACTCAGGACGACTCTGGGACCAGGACACACTTCCCTTTACCGATCGATGGAGACAACGCTGGTAATGGCCTTAACAGCCGAGCAAGGTGGGCGATCAGTGGCCATCGATCGGCTGATCTGAGGAAGCAGGATATGTCCGAGGTAAAGGGAGGATTTTACTGATTTCTGGGACCCCGGTGGTCAGAGGGAAACAAGCCGAGTATCACAGCAGGTCAGCGTGAGCTTTCTCAACTTCAATTATTCACCACCACAGTTTTGCCTCCTCTTCCTTCTCTTTTTCTTTCACTTCCCTCTGCCAGCTCCCACCTCTCAGTTTCTGTGTTCACTCCACGAAGGCTGAGCATTATTTCACAACAATTTGACGTTTCTGCTTGTACATGCTCATTCAATTTCCTTCAGTGTGGATAATCTGTAAAAGCATGTAAACACAAGATTGCATTAGCGTGCAGCCTGCTGAGCTAGTGTAAATAAAGGTTTGCTGCTTAAGGAGTTCACAGAGACACGACGGCTGACATTTCATGGTTACATGAGCGGAATCTCATCACTTAAAGTTCTTTAATGTTTACGCTTTGGGCGAATACTAAAAGCCTGTTCTGTCCCTGCAGATTTGAGCGGGCATTCTCCTCACAAACAGGCTTCCTGTACACATAAAACCATGCCTCTATATTTACTCTTTAAAAGCCCTGCTTCCTTTGAATTCAGGATGCTTTTACAGTGGATACTCCTCTCTGTTTTAAAAAATACCCCACCATTTTGCAGTCTGTATTCCCCTAAGGATCCACTTGTCAACTACCTTCCTGTTACAAGAGATTTGACAGCTACGCCAGTAATGATGGCTGACATCCTCCAGCACTCAGTACAGATGAGTTTACATTATTCAGTCTCAAAGTGTGAAACGGGAGAACAGCTTCTTTTCCACTTTTCCCGTGTGAATGCTCCTGCAAAAACTCAGCTGTTTTATTATATTAGCTTCAGCATGGCTAATTTGATATACCTCTCTGCGCCATATACTTTATTTCACACCGCTACGGTCTATTAACATCACACTGGCTTTGTTTAAGAACGGCTGTCTGTTGCACTAGAGTGTTTCAACATTCTGCTGAAATAAAGCAGCTCTCTGAGGCTCGGTTTCCTGCCCGCGCTGGAGACGAGCCTCACAGCGCTGCAGCTGTCAATTCAAACTCGATGTTCCTCATAGGTGCCAGCTCCACTCTGCCTCTTCTGAGCCTTTGTGCATCGATCAAAGCGAGCCCACAACCCCTCCCCTCCACACACACACCCCACCCTGCCCCCTGCCTGAGACTTAAACTGCAATACTGCAAATTTCTGCAAAGTCAAACTGACCAGTCTCTCAACTTCCTGAAGGTTCAATATTGTCAAAGGGAGTAGAGCAAAGTGGGCAGTGCAACTCCGTACATTATGTACAGCAGCTTGTGTGATTGAAGCGGTGCAATGATAGCGTGAGATGGTCAAGGAGAAGCACTGCAGCATAAAAAATGAACACACACCACTAATGTTAGCAGCAGGAGCCTATTCCGCTTTGGTTTGTTGCAGTATTTTGCAGTATGCAGTACTCATTTGCATAATTTAACACACAAGAGACTGCATGTTATTTACTGATGCTGCTTTTAGAACAATAGTTGACAGAAACATGACTTTACATCAGATCCATGCCATTTTTCTGTCAGTATGTTTAAATGCAGTCGGACAAATTTGAATTATGGTGTTGTATTAAAATGCTTGTAAACATCTTTGTCTGGATAAAATCACGCTTAATCACTTTTAAAAGTTGTATCAACAAACCTAAATGATGCAGTTAATGATGATTTACTCTTGCATGTTCACGCCTGAGTTGAGTCAGGCGGGCATTCTGGTCACAGTCTCCACACAGGCCTGGAAATCATATTGGTGGCGTTGGGCAAAAACCATGTATCTCCGAAATCACAACTTTTCAGAATCATGAAACACGGGACGTGATGTTAAACTGTCCGTTGTGCCAGTAGGTGGTACTTACTGCACTTACCTGAGGGTTTCCTTGATGTTAAGAGTGATTGGGAGTCCTCCTGATGGTCCCTTGATGTTAAGAGCGTCATTGAAGGTGCATCTCAGGTATGGACAGATGTAAGTTTGGGACACATCAGTAGTGTACCTTTGAGTCATAGGGTGTTTCGGCCTTTTAAACACTAGACACCCTCATCAAAGGCGGCCAGCTACAGGGTGATCAAGCCTGAGCTTGAGTCCCATGCCCAATCACGAGATGCACAGATGTTGTCGTGGAGGGTTCTGTCCTGGGTTCTTAAGTGGGGAAGGGGGGGGGTGGTGTTAGTGAGTGGGTCTTCTTGCTGTTGTTGGAGCCCAACAAGGGTCCTTCTGTTTTAGCCATCCACTGGCTACTCCTTTCGGCTGCTTCGGACACAGATCTAATGATCTGCCGCAGAGCCTGTCCATGGCTTCCCAGGTCCTTCAGCTGCCTAATGGTGGAAGAAATTCTTCACTAAGTTTAACACAGTTGTTTATAGTCAGTTTTTTTGCAATGGGACAACATTCCTCTCCAAAACTCCAGCAATACATGTCCTCATGTCCTTGATGTTTACAGACTGTTGTTGAAAGAAGAGAGATGGTAAACATGGCCTTGTCCCAACTTTTTTGATATATGTTGTTGCCATCAAATCTAAAGGAGCTAATATTTTTCATGAACTGGTAAAATGTGTGAGTTTCAACATCTGGTATGTTGTGTGTGTTCTGCTGGGTTTATGCGACTTGCAAATCATCGCATTCTGTCTTTTACATTTTACACAGTGCCCCAATTTTTTTGGAATTGGTGTTGTAAAACAAACACTGTGTGTTTCTTGACTAGCATCACGGGTAATAAAAGTTGTTTTTTGATGATTCATGGTTTCTGCTGATACAAAAGAAAAGAAACATACTGCAGAAATCAGACAAACGAGTGAGGTACAGAGAAGTAAAACTTAATCACGGACACAGCCATTTTTCTCCGAGCTACTCCTGAGCTAGCAGCCTTTCAGCCCCGTGCTGTAGTGACTCACCGCGGGTCTGTGTGAGCAGGCATCGCTGTGTGCTATTTAAGGCGGCATGGACACAGCGCACGGCCTGCTGAGTGTGTCTGATCTCTGGTGGGAGAGGTAGCTCTGGCTGAGTGGTCACGACCCTCCTACACAGAACTAGTGGAAGGAACACAGACTGAACAGCACTGCACACAATAATGCCCACTCTCTAATCTCAGCCGCTCTTTTGCTTCGATGGAAGCACCTGCCGGGGACTGCTTTTATCTCGTGCCCTGGAATATGATCTGCGTCATTGTCTGTTTCAGTTTTATGCTCAGATTCAAAAAGGATGTGTTTGTCATATCCACGGATGCACAGCGCTTCAAAATGTTCCCTAAAAATTAAGCTACAGAGGAAAAATGGTCGTCTTTGTTTCCAAGTTCAGAGAGAATCTTTTGGACAGATTTAACAGTTTTAAGAAGTAAACAGGAAGTTGAAGAGCCTCCCTGCGTTCTCAGTGGGACAAAGTGCTCTCAGCTTTGACCCAACTTGACTTTCTGTGTCCCTGCTAACTTCTGAACTCTCTCAACCCATCGATTTGTCTTCTGTTCCTGCTGCTCTGTTTATCTGACCGAGGCACGGCTCGAATCTATCATGGAAGACTTCACTCCATCTCTGCTGTTTTAAACAGACGGCTAAAAGTTCCTTTTAACAACATTTGCAACATCAAAAAACACCTACAATAACTCAAATGCCATCATCATTGATGGATGCTCCTGCATTACCTCACCTCATATGATGAAGCTACTTTGAAAAAAGACTTTTAATGCTGGTGTGTCTGACGGAAAAGGTCAGCCACTTATTGGACAGGACATGCTTCTTACTGGATGATTATGTCTCAGGCTGTCACATTCAACATGTACCTGTGCAGTTAATAACATGGCAAAGTGTCCTTGAAACATATGTTCTGTGCCCAATTAAAGAGGAGCTCCAGAAAGGTTCAAGGAAGCCCAAAGTCTGAACTTTTGATAAGAGAAAACAGGCGCCATGTTCCTCAAAGTTCTGCCAGTCCTACACTAACTATCTAGGTCAGGTCAAGTCAGTCAGATAATTTTCATTGCTGTTATTTACAGTGCCGTGAAAATGTATTTCCCCCCTTACTGATTCCTGATGTTTTGCATATTTATCACACTTGAATGTTTTGGATCATCAAACCAGTTTTAATATCTTACAAAGACAGCCCAAGAAAATACAAAATGCAGTTTATAAATTATGATTTTATTAAGAGAAAATAAATCTAAATCTATCTGGCCCTATGTGAAAAAGTAAGTGCCCCTCCTTGATAAATCATGAGGTAACTGTGATTAACCACAGTTCTTGGAAAGCTTAGCTCAATTTCACTGCCCACACCCAGGCCTGATTACCGCCAGATTTGTTGAATAAAGAAATCACTTAAACAGAAGATGTCAGACAAAGTGAAGTAGGCTGCAAGATCTTAAAAAAACACATCATGCCATGATCCAAAGAAATTCAAGAACAAATGAGAAACCAAGTGATTGAAAAAGGTTACAAAGCTAATTCCAAGGCTTTGGGACTCCAGCGAACCACGGGCAGAGCCATTATCCACAAATGGAGAAAACTGGCAACAGCAGTAAAACTTCCCAGTAGTGGTCAGCCAACCAAAATGACTCCAAGAGTGCGACGACGACGTCTTACCCAGATGGTCACAAAAGAACCCAGAACAACATCCAAAGACCTGCAGGCCTCACTGGCCTCAGTTAAGGTCAGAGTTCATGACTCAACCATAAGAAAGACACTGGGCAAAAATGGCATGAGTCACTGCTGACAAAAAGAATGCAAAGGCTTGACTCACATCTGCCAGAAAACATCTTGATGATCCCCAAGACTTTTGGAGAAATATTCTGTGGACTGATGAGACAGAAGTGGAACTTTTTGGAAGGTGTGCAGCCCGTTACATCTGGGATAAAAATAACACAGCATTAGATAAAAAGAACATCATGCCAACAGTCAAACATGGTGGTGTCAGTGTGATGGTCTGGGGCTGCTTTGCTGCTTCAGGACCTGCACCACCTGCTGTGATTGGTTGAACAATGAATTCTGCTGTCTACCAGAAAATCCTGAAGGCAAATGTCTGGCCGTCAGTTCATGCCCTCAAGCTCAAACACTCTTGGTTATGCAGCAGCACAACAACCCGAAATACACCTGCAAGTCCACCTCTGAATGGCTCAAGAAAACAAAATTAAGGTTTTGGAGTGGCCAAGTCAAAGTCCAGACTTAAATCCAATTGAGATGCTGTGGTGTGACCTAAAACACCACACTCCAATATGGCTGAGTTAAAACAATTCTGTGGGGAAGAGTTGGCCAAAACTCCTCCACAGCAATGAGAAAGACTCATCAGCAGTTATTGCAAATGGTTGATCTCAGTTATTGCTACCAAGGGTGGCACAACCAGTTATTAGGTTCAGGGGGCAATTACTTTTTCACACAGGGCCAAATAGATTTGGATTTTTTTCCCCCTTAATAAAATAAAGCATCATTTATAAACTGCTCTGTGTATTCACTTGGATTGTCTTTGTAAGATATTAAAACTGATTTGATGATCCAAAACATTTAAGAGTGATGGATATGCAAAACATCGGGAATAAGAAAGCAGACAAATACTGTTTCATGTCACTGTATATTTGGTGGGGAGGCTGTTCTGGGATCCCCCTGCCCTTCCTCAAGTGTATGTTGAAACCATCAAGCAGGAACAGCACCTAGAAGTAGAGGTCTGTGTTAAAAACAACTTAGTGGATTCGTTTTTTTAACATCTACCCAGATATAACAGACGCATGCCAGTGTAGGTGGTGATGATACAAAATGTCCTGACCTGTTTTCGTACGTAAAAGATCAATCATGAATCATGAACATGGGTTGAAGAATTCATTAAAATTGAGCTTCTACCTGATTTGAGTTGAAAAGGTAACAGCTAAATATCTGGAAAGAGAAAACTAAATTATTCATTTACTGAAGAAGCTAAACTGCAATAATGGGTTTAAAAGTTCAGTGATATAAGTAATGAATTAGGATGTAAAACTTTTATGTTTGTTTACCCTTTTTGATGATCTGATTTATTAATTTTGATGTGTGGATGAAAAGGCATCTGAAAGAGTAAGAAAAGATGAAATATAGAAAATGGATTAGGAAGCTGAGTTTCACCGTGTACCTTTAATTCATCGCTTTCAGTCATATGGCAGACACCGAGGCCTGGAGGGCAAAAGAAGCTCAGGAAAGTGGCAGACACTGTTAAACACTGTGGAGCTGCAGCACTGGTCTGATAAGGTGATAGATGGGTATTTTTGGAATTTGGTTGTATGAGGTACTCTACAAGTATGCTATCATACTAGAAGCTTGGGCTATACAGCTGAGGAAACGGGGTCAAAGGTCCTTGGAAGTGAACTCATGTCAAGAAAAACTGTCATCTCTAGCCTGCCAAGGCTGCCAGCTGTTATTCATTACACCTGACAGCCTCCATGTAACGGCTGAGCCCGATCAGGCCTTACGATGTGATTTGGTTATCTGTAGAGGATTCCTCCTATGTGGCTCCCTTCTGAGGTCGTCTGGGCACGTCCAACTGGCAGGAGACATCAAGAGAGACCCCGAAAGATTATATATACCCTCTGGCTATGGTCTCAGGATTCTCCAGATGAAGTTGAGCAGAGGGATGTCTGAGTCAACAGCAAGCCAATTACCATGGCCTGGCTTGGACGAGTGTAAGAAAATGGATGGATGGATTACTGGGTGAATGAGAGAATAGAGAGAAGTTTATGCAACATATTAAAAAAACACCGAACTTTACTTTTGTGCTAGTAAGCCAGTTTTTTCTCTGTTTTTAAGATTTATTATGGGGCTTGCGGTGAAAAAGGTCAGACTTGAACCCAGTCCATATATGGGGCTTGACCTAACCACCTGGCCAACTGCGCCGTTGCCTGTTCACTTTCTACAGATGCGTAGAGGGGCCACTCTTAAAATTAATAAACTAACAAAAAAAACTTAGATTTTTTTTGTCTCTTGATTTATTTTTACTTTTTTAAGCTGTAAATTTATGAACTTGAAAATTTCAAGTTTGTAGAGTTGTACATTTGCGTGAAATGAAATTTAAAACACTTGGATTAAAGTCATTAAAAGCGGAATTTGATTTGACTCCCAACTGTGCTGTTGCAAAACAAACACCTTCATTTGGATGACTTCCATTCAATAGGCTTAAATTCTAAGCTTTCACTCTAGTAAACTGGTAGACATTTAAAAGTCTAGTTTTAAATTGTTCTTAGTTATTTAACAAATTTTAAACTTTTTTTTCTTGCAATTTTAGAACTTTTTGACCTTGAAAAACTTTAAAGGCCCTTTTTTGATCCAATCATAAAACGGAAAACAAAAAATGAGAAAACTAGAAACAACAAATAAACACAAGCGATGGGGGAAAAACACAATTACCTTTTCTTGTTTTTCTCTATTTAATACAGACATCCCTGAAAAGCACATATTCCCATGTGTTTTTCCTATATTTAAATGAAACATTTCTAAGCTTTTTTCTTACAATTTTATGACCTCAACCGTCCTTTTTTGATCCGATCATAAAATAAAAAAATAAAGGAAAACGAAAACTAGAAACAGGAAATGAGAAATAAGAAATGGAAAAAGTAAACTGTTTTTCATTTTTCATTTTTTAATTCTCTTCCTAACACTGAATTCCCTGAAATGCCCAAGGGCACATTTTTCCATTTTTTTTTATTATGTAAACTATAAATGTTTGAGTTTTTTCTTGAAATCTTGTGACTTTCTGAACTTAAAAAAACATGTACCTTTCTGATTGGATCATAAAATGGAAGATGAAAACTAAGAAAAGAAGAATGAAACCTTTTTTTCAGTTTCATTTGGCAGTATTATGACTTTTTTTTTAATTTGAAAAACTTCACTTGCCCTTTTTTGATTGGATCATATAATAGGAAATGAACAATCAGATTAAAAAACACTAGAAACAAGAATGTTTTAAATTTCTGATTCTCTATTTGACAATTAACTCCCCAAAACTCCCAAGTGCACATTTTTCCATTTTTATTTTATATTAACTATGAATTTTTGAGTTTATTCATGCAATTTTAAGACTTTTGAACTTGAAAAATTAAATCACCCCCCTTTTTTTTAATCCAGTCATGAAAAGGAAACAGAAAAGTGAGGAAAAAGGAGAACTAGAAAAAACAAGATACAAAAACGGTTTGTTTTTTGGTTTTCCTTTCTTGATTCTGTATTCATTAATCAACTCCCTGAAAATCCCAAGAAAACATTTTTCCACATTTTTCTCCTATATTGCGTTTTTTCCTTTTTGAACTTGAAAAACTTAAATTACCTTTTAATCCATCCACCCTCAATAAATTCATGAATCAATAACTTTGAAAATTCTGAGTTGTATGTAAAAATAGTTACATTGCAGGGAATATAAGGAGCATATTTGTACAATTATGCTTCTGGTGAAAATATCACAGAGAATCCCTTGATATGTTACATCCAAAAACAAGGATACCCGTGATGCCTGAATACCCTGACCTTTCACCTTCCAAATGCATTCAGTTCACTCTTGAGTCATAGTGATGTGCATTGATGCAGTTTGGAGAAAGTCCAAACAAATAAAGTTTGGAGAAAATCCCTCAGTGTGTTCTTGAGTTATTGCATTCAAATGGTCTTGACCTTTGACCTTCAAAATTTAGTAAGTTAATCGTTCAGTCTGTGTTTGTGCCATTCTTGATTTGTTGTGTTGACAAGAAAAGCAAGGACAGATATAGACATGAACTAAAAATAGTTTTATAGACTTACATGAAAGCTGGAAAATGTTTATCTTTCAATGACCCTCTTGTGTTTTATAGTCCTGACCCCCTTTGCTTTAGAAATTCAATGAAAAGTGTTTTTGAACCTTGAATTCTGATGCTATTCACTGATGCTTATTGTTTTCCTCCGATTATTTTCTTGAGAAAGTTTTCTTGGTATTGCACTCAGAGAAGAAAAAAGTGAAGCATCTGATTGGAACAGCAGAGAACTCTGGCACAAAGCACAGCACCCTAGATGCATGTTGTTAACCCAGATCTTCACTAAATCAATACTGGGGGGGATTGGACTTCACAGGTCTCCTCTTCCACACTGACAGCCTACCTGAGCTCGACACTCTTGTTTTTCTCCATGCGATCTTATCCTTTGTCTGCCCCTGAAAACACACACTGGATTTAACCCTGAGACAGCTTCTTTGGCTTTTTCTCAGAGAATGAGTAAGCAGAGGAGCAGAGATTTACAGTAGGAGATCCTTCAACGTTAACAACACAATCATGTTTCCAGACTGCAACCTTTCATTTCTCCTCATCCCACACTGTGATGCTTTTCTCAACAGTACTCTTCATCATAATGTATCATATAAAAAAAACGTGATTTTTCTGGATCTCCAGCTGCTTAACAAAGCTTTCAGGAATTCACCTGTCAAACCAACGCAGAGTAATAAAGCAGTGTGGCCTTGCAGGGAGAACACATCAATACGAACCACAGAGAGCTGATCCAACATGATGCCATGTGCACGGTGAGCAAAATTTGATACCAGGCAATCCATTAAAAATTGACTAAATGTCATCAATAAAACCTGTAGCGCTTACTGCAGTCCTTGGAACAAGAACAGAACCAAAATAAGAACCAAACTGTGCAGTAGAGAAACACCGATCTGAGGTTTCTCTGTTTGAAGTGCCTACAAATCAAATCTCTAGTTAAAGCACATACTGTACATCCATACTAGTGGCATCGCAGGACATCTCAGGAGGTCCAGTGGCCATCAAACTTTAAAACTCCTCCATATTCTTTAGCAAAAAAACATGACACAAATGTAAATCATGGCTAAAATTCTGTTTAAAATGCACCTTAACACTTTTCTAATGGTGCAATACTACTTTATTATATAATCTGAGTGAAAACTTTTGCATTGCATGCAATATTGCCTTCCCTTTTTGGCCTGTGTTATGTAGACAACATGTAAAATGTCATGTGCAACAAAACACATGCAAAATAACTGTTTTGTTTGCATCATTCATTGTCAAGTCTAATATCACTTTCTGTTGTCTTATTAAGAAAATAAAATATAACCTCCCATATCATGTGTAATAGCATTTTTAACACCATATGCAGTACTGTTTTTGAGTTTTGCTCTGTTAAAAAAACATCATCAGGTGTTATTTTTCTCCCGTCATCATGTGCAATATTGTTTTAATATTTCAAAAATTCTTCATATATAACGTGTACTTCCATTTTATATACATTTGCAATACAACTTTTATGTCATGTGCAATATAACTTTCCAAGGTTTGTCTAATTTGCCTACATTTGGCAAAATTTGGTTTCACAAGATTTCTATTGTCATCTGTGATTTAATGTTTGTATCATTTGCAATACTGCATATTAGAATAGGACTGATTTAAGAAATTATCATGTGCATTATTCATTTGAATGTGCAATACCACTTTCACTATTGTGGGCTTTATTTGATATATAATGTTCATTTTTTTTCCTCATAGCTCTTGTAGTACTGATTTTCATATTATGGGCAATACAACTTTCTATATCATGTGCAATAATGTTTTTTAATATCACATTTTATTTCAAACATATTTACTATGAATTTCCTTGGCCATGTGCAGAACTGCTTACAAATAATATGCAACACAAATTCTCCAGTGGTAGAGCGCATTTTTACTATCATATGTGATATTGCTCCCTTTGTTATGCTAATACTACCTTAATAGTTGTGCGTATAATGCTTTTGGAATCTTCTCATATCCTTTGAAATCCTTCTATCCATATAATGTGTAATGGCATTTTGTATATCATGTGCAATAACAGTTTCTGTACCATGTGTAATATTGAATATATTATATTTAAAATATTACTATCCATGTCATGTGCAAATGTGGCTTGTATCATGTGCAATTCTTTTTTTTTGTGTGGGGCTATATTGTGTCAAGATCATGTGCAATATTGCTTCCTTTGTCATGTGCAATGCTACTTTTTTCTTGCAATGTTAATTGCCAATATCAGGTCAATATCTTGTCATTGTAACTGTGATTATAATTCAAATACATGTGCACTCTTACTATTATACCATGTGCAATAACATTTCCAAGGGTTGGCAAAATCTTGCTGAATTTGCCAATATGTCTGCTCATATTGTGCAATACCGATCTTTCATACCATGTGCAATGTAACATTCAACATCAGGGTATATTATTTTTCACATGATTTATAAAGTTACTATATAATTATGGGCATTATTATGTCATTATTGGGTGTAATTTTATGTACCATATCATTGTTCAGTATGAGGCTATACAAAGCTCACAATTTGATATTCCTATTTTTTCAGTATAGATTGCAATACTAACTGTATATCATGTGCAATACTATTTTCAGTGTAACATGCGCAATACACCTTTTACATAATGGCTTATATAATATTAAGGTTTGATATTACTCCCCTTTTCATGTGCAGTGATCCATTTTATATCATATACACTAAAACTTTTTAAATCATGTGCAATGTTACTTTTTAGGTTTGGGTTAAATTCTGTTTCTTGTCATGTGCCATATTACTTCTTAGGTTTGGGTTAACTTCTGTTCCTTGTAATGTGCAATATTACTTTTAATATCATATGTTGTAATACTTCTATAATGTGCAATAGCACTTTCCATATCAATATGTAAAATAGTTCTTCGGTGTTGGGCTGTATAGTGTTTAACGTGTAATCTCTCTGTCTTTGTTGAGTGCAATGAAACACTTGATACCATGTGCAATTAAACTTTGGAGATCATGTGCAGTATTATTTTTTAGTGAGGGGCTGTATAATGTTGATAAGGGTAATAGTTCTTCCCTTAGAGTTTTTAAAAACACTTTTATATTATGTGCAGTTTAACTGTTCAGATCATGTGCAATATAACTTTAAAATGATGGGCTATTTATCATTAATATGATTTAATTGTTCTCCCCTTTTCATGTGCAATGAGCCATTTTATATCATGTGCACTTAAACTGTTCAGATCATGTGCAATATTACTTTTGAACTATGGATTTAATAATGTTGAACCTCTTGTGTAATGTGCAATACTTCCTTATAGATGGCTTAGGCTGTGTGATCTTTGGTACTGTCCTAGTATTCCCTTTCAGCATCAGGAACATGTGCAATAGTACTAAATCCACTATGCCAGTTATGCCGTGTGTATTTTTACTTTCACTTTCAGTTTCATGTGTAACAATGCTTTAACTATTATGATATTCAATCACATTTAGTTTTATGTGAAATATACATTTTCACAACCTGAAAATGTCATGCAAATGCTGCTGCTAAGGGCACCAAAACCCGTGTACTTAGCTCACTTTTATATTAGGCATATTGAACTGTTATTGATACTTCGTTTAAGGCTATTACTGTGCTATAAACCTCGTCTACCTTCTTCTTTATATTCTTTCAGTGTTTGACTTGTGTCAGATGCTCTTCTGTGATCCTCTGCTGTGACACCGGAGCATTCTGGCACCAGATTTTTCTTCAGGATTAATACACTTCTATCTTGTCTTATCTTGGTAAAGCCATGTGTTTACACAGTCACATGCACCCTCCTTCTGTTTATTCATGAGTTCATGTTTCCATCCAGACAAGAAAAAAAAATGTTTTCCCAGTAGAGGTGTGCAGAGTTACACAAACAAAATCTTATGCAAGATTACAGGGTTCCCACACTCTCCCTCTCTTCTTTGCTTCAGGCAGTGTCCACCCTTATGTGGAGGACAGTGCGGTGTTATGAGTAAAAGGGCTCTCCTCATCAGCACAGATGTGTGTGGGCAGTGCAGCGTTCTTCCTCCGAGACCTGCTGAGAAAACGCCTTCTCCGCCACCTTTTATTCTTGCCTCACGCACAGCTGGAGGCAGAACAAACAGGCGCTAAAAAACTTGTAGCTGTGGTTATTGTTTTGGAACTCGCAAATAGCGCAGCGATGATTCAGTGTGGCATTTGACTCGACATATATTGGTAGCGCACTTTTTCTTTGCACATCAGATGACACAATTGGGTTCGCCCACGGTTCAAGTCATCCATACAGTGTTTGTGATGGTGGTTACACGCAGTCACGATGCAAAGCTGACACTGATGCAGAGGTCAGGATTTGTTTGTTAATATTTCTTCACTTCTTCTTATGCCTGCTTTTGAATTAAATTAACCAGCAGTTCATCTTTTTGATTCACCAAAGTTTCATAAATTCCTCATCTGCTTTTTAAAATTTGAAGTATTTGCAACTTTTAGATTTTTCTGTCTTCTTTCAGCCTTTCATTGCCGAAGTGTACCGGATGCAAAACAAGCATTTTGTTTTCCAAAGAAATCAGACCTTCAGAGTATGTAACATGTAATTATTGGACACCCTACACGTATCGTGCACAGGATGAATGAGCATTGCTTTCACAGGAAGACTGAAGGTTGTTTCATTATGTGGCGGCTTTTTCTTTCCTCTCACAGGAGTTCTGTGGAACTCATCAACACAAATCTGCCATGTTTCTTCTCATTTTAACAAAGAAGAACTTTTTACTTTGGAGTGGCCTTTTCCGTTACCTTTTTTGCCTATGATTTTTAAGCACCCTGTAAAATGAGGGAACCCTGCTTTCTACAGCTGAGAAGCAGAAGAGCAGCAGGTACAATGCATTTAGACAAATTTACTCACAGTAGAGAAATATCATGGATTTATATTGCCCAATGAAATCTAAATAAGATATAAGTCTTGTTTTAGTCTTTATGATGAAAACTAAACTTACTTAAAGTATAGATTCCTATCACCAAATATCTATCTATCTTTAAGCATTTAAGCATAAAAACTGTGCAGCGAGAGCTTAATGAATGGGTTTCCATGGCCAAGCTGCTGCACACAAGCCTCACATTGACAAGTCCAATGCCAAGCATTGGATGGAGTGGTGTAAAACACAGATCTGGTGGATGCTGGGAGAACATACCTGCCTGACTGCTCTGTACCAACCATAAAGTTTGGTGGAGGCAGAGCTTGCTGGGCCCCTGAAAAGCCCAGAGAATGGATCCTCTCTATTTGTTATAACCTCCGCCAAGGAGGATATGTGATCGGGTGGGTTTGTTTGTTTGTTTGTTCGTCAGGACCATACTCAAAAAGCCATGAACGGATTTTCATGAAATTTTCAGGAAATGTCAGAAATGGCATAAGGAAGAACTGATTAGATTTTGAGACTAATCTGGATCACCGTCTGGATCCAGGAGTTTTTTAAAGGATTTTATACTATTGGGAGATAGGGCTAATAGCAGTGGTCTGCGCTGTTACCACTTTACACCAGGAGATGGCGGACATGAGTAACTTATTCAGTGTTTTGGAGTTTATAGAGTTTGAAGGACGCACGCCCGGTTGAGGAGACGAGTCGGAGCGTAACAGAGAGAAAGACAGTGAGTTGTAGTGAGAATGCTTACAATGCTGGGAGGAATAGAGGAATATTCACCCTCTGCCATGACTTCCACACATAGTGAAGGCCAATGCTTTGCCTCACCATGTCTCCACCCCACCAGGGAGGGAGTAATCGGTGAATTAGATTTTGGGAGTGATCCGGATCACCGTCTGGATCCAGGAATGTTTTCTTCTGGATTCTTCACTATTGGGGGATAGGGCTGATGGCGGAGGTCTGCGCTTTCTGAGTGCTTTTCTAGTTTATGAGTGACATTAATACATGTGCGCTGAATAGGGAGCATAAGTGCTAGCTGTTTTCCTCACCCGTTCCCTCATTTATGCCTGTTTTGTCACTTTTAACCTATTCTTGATACTTTTTGGTCCTTTAACCGCTTTTCATATTTTTTCCATCCAGTCTGTCCCTTTTTTGCATCATAGTAACACATTTTTGTCACTTTTATTTCAATTTTAACCCTCTTTTAACCCATTTTCACTACTTTATCTGGCCATTTCTGCAACATTGTTGCCACTTTGAAACCATTTTTCATACTTTTTGACCCTTTTGCCTCTTTCAATCCATTTGTTGCCACTTGATAACCTATTTACCACTTTTCTTGCCATTTTTAACTTTTAACCCCTTTTTGCAATTAAGTATTCTTTACCTTGAAGTTGTCTCAGCTCCGTCTATTATTTGGTATCTGTACGTTCGTGCACATCACGGCTTAGCTATAAAGTCTGACATTACTTTCCAAGAGCTTTAGTCAGTTTACCCATCCACATGTTAACATTAGGTTAAGTTATTCTGTTTACTGCACAAATAAATATAAAATGTGATTATCACAGGCTATATCACAGACTAACTTTACAATGGACCAGGATATTGCTTTATCCCCCTTCTGGCGGCATTTGGGTGGATGAGAGACAATGAGATAGGGCTGTTATTCAAGGTTTGGGCTCAGCCTCTTATCTCCAGTGAAGACCAATCTTAATGCTTCAGCATACCAAGACAGTTTGGACAATGTTATGCCTCCAACTTTGTGGCAACAGTTTGGGGAAGGTCCTTTTCTAATTCAACATGACTGAGCCACTGTGCACAAAGCAAGGACTATAAAGACATGGTTTGATGAGTTTGGTGTGAAAGAACTTGACTGGCAGATTGACTTCAACTCAATTTGTTAGCCAAATACTTTTGTCCAGATATTGTATATATATACCCTGTTTTTAGTGTTTTTATGTCTCTGTGTGCTTGGCTCTTTGTTGAAACATAAGGCAATAAAATACATGAAATATTTATGCTGATTTTGGAATAAAGAGTCCTGACCTTTGACTTAATGTTGAACTCATTTAAAGGCACTATAGGGTGCCAGTTTATCTCAGTTGGTAGAGCAGTTGCCTCCACAGAGGCTAAAGTCTTTGACACTCATGGTTGCAGGTTTAAATTCTGAGCCTGTCTTTATTTAGTACATGGGTTCCCCCACTCACTCTTCTACTATACCCTGTCTCTTTTCAGCTGTCCTCTCAAATAAAGGCCAAAATTGCCCAAAGTGTTTTTTTTTATTTTATTTTTTGTTAACCTAAAGAATCCGTATACTCCATGTGTGTGTGTACGTGAGAGAGAGACAACGATTTAGCCGTCAGTGGCACAAGCGTGAGGGGAAAGGACAGCAGGAAAGTGACCTTTGCCTGAGTCCAGATACCAGATGTTGATGTGGAGCAGCCGCAGCCAGCTGGAAGGATCACCAGCCTACATAACAGCTGGTTGAATGTGGAGGCTTAACACGGTCCAGCAATTAACCTGCAAATGGCTCAACTGTGAATTAGAGTTTTTGAATTATCTCCTCCAAATAGAGCAGAAAAGTAACTTTTGCATCTCCTAAAGTATGCTCCATTTTTTTTTGCTGCACATTTTGTTTGCTGTTATACAAAAAAAAAGGGACATGCAAAAGGGGAAGAAAACTGTTCAGGCAAGGTTAAATATCCAAAATCACAAACATCTAACCCTAGCTTTCTTGGGCTCAGCCAAACAGGGGCCCATGGGGGTGAAGAAAATCATGCGCCATTTCAGAGGTAAAGAGAGATAATGTGGCTGGATAGCTCACTGGTTTACATTGTTGTCTGTGATGTGGCAGACTGTGGGTTCAAATCCCAGTCGGAGCCCTTGGGCAAGGTCCTTAACGTCAGGACCACCTCTCCTCACTTTGGATAAAAATGTCTGCTAAGCGCCTCACCAACAAAATTTTATTTTAACCTGAATAATTACCACTTCTATGAAAGAAGCTAAATGAATTTCAGTGATTAATGATGTTGTATAAACCTCAGAATTACTTTTTTGCTATTGTTAACAATGCAGATGGGCAGATTGAAAAAAACTACACTAAGTAACTTTAAAAACGCACATTGAAATTCATGAATATATTACTTGTAATTCATGAAATATATTTCCAATTATAGTTGCTGTTCTTATTGCACACATCTTGTGGGAGACATACACAGAAAAATCATGAATCAAGGAAACAGTTTATTCAATCACGCAATAAAAAGTTGACAGTACCACCCATTCTTACAAGTCCAAATTTCAATATCTGGTATGAGCTCCATTTGCTCGCACCAAATCGGCCACTCTCCGAGGCACAGATGTTGTGAAGCCATTAATCTGTCTCAGTGGGATCACCTGCCATTCCTCCTGAAGAGCTGTACGCGCCTACACGTTTTTAGTCAACAATTTATCCCATCCCAATATTTCACTCACCTACCCAGTTTATACACTTGTGAGTACAACTCTCATGAATTGGTCTGTGGTTGAGAAAAGACACAATCAGTCATGCAGAGCAAAGGTATATTGTGTGTCTGAGAAGTTGTTTGAAGCATCTGAGTACATCTCACGACAACTCTAGCAAATTTTACAATGTGCGTTTTTAAAGTTACGTAGTGTATTTGGATTAATCTCAGACTTCAGAGCTAAGCAATTATGGGCAAAAACATTAGATTGCTAGAGAAAAAAAAAGAAGAAACTGAAATAATTTGAAGGGAAAAATAATTAAGTAATTGCAAAAAGAGGCAAAAAAGGTGAAAATTGGCAAAATGGATTAAAAGTGGGAAAAAAATGGCAGAAAAAAATTGGGTGAAAAGTGGTAACAGACTGGCAAAATATGTTCAAAGAAGAAAAAAATTGGTTACAAGCAGCAAAAATGGGTTAAGAATGACAAAAAAGGGTGGAAGATTGGTGAAAAGCAGGTAAAAAGTGGCAAAAAACAGTCCACAAGTGGCAAATATCGGTTAAGAATGATTAAAGGTTAGAAAATTGGTGAAAATCAGGTAAAAAGGGGCAAAAACCAGTCAACAAGTGGCAAAAAAGGGTTGAGAATTAAAACAAGGGAAGAAAATTAGTGAAAAGCGGGTAAAAAGTGGCAAGGAAATAGTCAACAAGTGGCAAAAATGGGTTAAGAATAAAAAAAAGGGGGAAAATTTGAGAAAAGCGGGTAAAAGTGGCAAGAAAACAGTCAACAAGTGGCAAAAATGTGTTTTTTTTAACAACTCCGCACATCCTGACAGAGCACCAGCTACACTAAAGCAATGAAAGAATGCTAAAATTATACTCAAAATCCACTGGGTGATCATGCTTAAACGACAGCATCATTAAGGTCTGCAGACCTCTGCCACCATGGTTATACTTACAAACATGAACACAAAGTAAATATGAAACTAATAATGAGCTTTTCAATCCTTCTGAGCCTCTTTTGGTGCAACTTCCTCTTTCCCTCACTGTGGACTAGAGATGTAACTTTTGTCATTGGATGCTAATGGGTCTTTTTTCTCCAGGGAGCTTGTTGCGGGACGACATGGTGTCTCCATAATGAGCACTGCTCTGACTTTAGATGGGCCCACGGAAGATGTTATTAGCTGTAAAGCAAATATAACAACTCCAGCTAATGACGGCATTACTTGTCAGTCATTGCAGGGGCACGAACGTAGGTTTTAACTAGCTGTGTCACGACTTTGTGTATTTGTGTGTGGTTAAAAAAAAAAAGTCTGTAAGTGACATTTAGGTGAATCTGATTTGGTCTGCTTACACTGCAATGGCACAATTTTATATAAGACTCAAACTGGAGCAAGAAAACCTGACACAGTGTGGGCATTGTAGGTTAGGTATGATATCTCTGTGAGTGTGCAATCTCATTCTTCCTATTCTGAGTTTCTAAAGAGACGGATCAATCAGTGCTGTCTGCCATAGCAAGCCCACTGCAGGTCTTCATGTTGAGGGTGTGGGTGTCACTCTCACCCACTATTGTGCGTTTTCAACTTGACTCATCCTTATGACACACACTCCTCCTCAAATCTGCATCCAAGCTGAGAAAATTCTCCCTACGCTGCAAGATACGCTTGCATTGCTTCTATTTTTGGTTAGATTTATTCATTAGACATACAAAGCTGCATGTTTGTGTGTGTTCAGCATGTTAATTAGCACATTTTCTGACAGGAGAACACACTTCTAAGTCATAAGACAGTATCCTTTCCTGCCAGTTATGTGCTGCAGTTCTTCTTCCCTATAGATTCTGCAGAAAGCTTGGGCTAAATCATGTTCAGTGTTGTGCAGTTGTACATTTCATATCCTGTCCAGTATGACATTTCAGTTTGGGGCTTTATAATGTTTGCAATTCTTTGAAATTCTTCTTTTATCACAACTACTTTTCATATCATGTGCAATAAGACATGCTAATATCATGAGCAATAATATATTATATATCAATTACACTATTACCTCTCATACAATGTGCAAAACTACTGTCATATCATGTGCAATATAACCTTTTAGGTTAACTGGCTATATAACGTTAATAAGGTTTGTTATTACTTCCTTTCTCATGCATAATGATCCATTTGATATCATGTGCAATTAAACCTGTCAGATCATGTGCAATATTACTTTCTAATGATGAGCTGTATAACAACAAGGTTTGATGTTACTTCCTTTCTCATGCATAATGATCCATTTGATATCATGTGCAATTAAACTTGTCAGATCATATGCAATAATACTTTCTAATGATGGTCTATATTACAATTATAAGGTTTGATTTTCCCTTCTCATGCATAACGATCTATTTGATATCATGTGCAAATAAACTTTTCTGATCATGTACAACACTACATTTCAATGATAAGTTATATAATGTAAGTTCAGTTAAATAGCGCTCCCCTTTTCATGTGAAATGATACATTTTATATTATGTGTGATTAAACATTTCAGATTGTGTTTAATGTTCCTTTTCAGTACTTGGCTAAATAATCTTAATCAGGTTTGAAAGTACTTCCCTCCTGATGCACAACTGCACATTTGATATCAAGTGCAATTAAACATGTCAGATCATGCACAATATTACTTTAAATGAAGGTGTGTATAATATTAAAAAGGTTCAATAGTACTTCCCTTTTCACGTACAATGATATTTTACGTCATGTGCAATGAAATTTATCTGACCATGTGCAACGTTGCATTTCAATTATGATGTAGGTATATAAAAACAGAGTTAAATAATACTGCATGCATTTCATTTTATGTGCAATAAAATTTCTCTGATCATGTGCAACATTGCTTTTCAGTTATAAATTATATAAAAACAAAGTTAAATAATACTGTATTCATTTCATTTTATGTGCAATAAAATTTCTCTGCTCATGTGCAACATTACTTTCAGTACTGGACCATAAAATGTTACTGAGGTTTAGAAGTTCTTACCTTTTCTTTGGCAATGATGCATTTTGTATCATGTGCAATTAAAATTGAAAACATATGTGCACTACTACTTTCTAATGATTACCTTATAACATTAATACTGCTACAAAGTGCTTTCCCTCAAGTGCAATGATGAATTTGATAGCGTGCAAATCTACCTGTCAGATCATGTGCAGTATTACTTTTTAATATAGAGATTTATAACTTTAATAAGGTTTTATAATACTCCCATTTTTATGTAGAATGTTATATTTTAGATCATGTTCAATCTCACTTTCTGGTCATGTGCAACAATGCTTTTCAGTGTTGGGGTTAACATTTAGACAATTACATAGTTATCTCCTTTCATGTGCAGTGATATATCTTATATCATGGGCAATTATACTTTCCTGGTTTGTGCAATATTACTTTTACAATTATGGCCTAAAACAATAATAAGGTTATATAGTCCTCTTGCTCAATCATACATTTGATATTATGTGCAAATAAACTTTTCTGATCATGTGCAACATTACTTTTTTATCAGAGGCGTATTGGATATTAATAAAGTAACAGTGCTCTCCTTTTCGTGTGCAATGATAGATTCTATATAATGTGCAATTAAACTTTCCTGATTATGTGCAATATTTTTTTCAAATGACTGGCTAAATAATGTTTAATCTTAAGAGTAATATGCAGAACATCGCTTTCTCAGGCTTGTATTTTTCTTCTATTTAGGCTGTATGATCTTATGATCTTCATTACAATCTTAATATTACTTTTCAACGTCATTATCTATTATACTACTCACACCTTGTGCATTTGTCTTTTACATGTTACAATACATTGATTATCCTCATGTTCAAGGATATTTAATATGTGAAAATCACATTTTTACAGCCTGAAAACATAATACAAATGCTGCTTTCAGACCCAGCCAGCAGGTTGATAATTCAGCACCAGTGTGACATCTAAACTCACACTTTCTACACATAAACCTTCCGTAAATCTTTTTTTCTCTCCTGCAGCCCTGCAGCTGTCAACCCTACCCATTCTAAATGATCAATCCGTTTACTCCTAATAAAACATTTATTATGTTATTTAAGATGATTTTTCTCCTCTTCTGTCCTTATTGTGGAGGCAGAGCGTAAATCATTACAAAGGTTTGAGGATAGAAAGAGAGAAAAGGGGCTGACATTCATGAGTGGGAGAAAAAAATTAAATGGAAGAATTGATGTCTCACAAGGGGAGAGGGGTAGAGAAGGTCAAGGGGATGCCGCTCCACAAATTACCGCTCAGCTAGTCGTTGGCGTTTCTCGATAATTTGCAGCCCAGAGGGAGAAGGAGATCGGCGGTGATTGCAGAGGATGGATATGAGAGGGGCAATATATTGCTGTGGGTTTTTCTCTGGGTTTTAGTGGCAGATCTATAAAGAGAGCACTGATGGAGGAAAAGGGTCGGGGTCAAAGCCTTGAACTGACTGCAGGAGGAGTGGGAGACTTCTGTATGTATGTTATACTGAAAAAAAAGTCTGAGGAAGTGAGAAAAAAAATGTAAAAATAGCTGCCTCCCGCAACCTTCTTCAACAGAAAGGCACTTTCAAACCACTTTTGTTAATGCCATTTTTTTTATCAACTGAAGATTTGTACCCAGGATCTTAATATTTGTTAAGATCTTAGATATCTTCAGCTTTATTTTTAACTGTGGTGTTGTGTAACTTTATTATATTCAGCCAAATGTTCTCACATTTTCCCTCAAAATCAACAGCAGCCATTTGTGCCGCATTCTGTTTGCACCGCAGTTTTGATCCATCCGCCTGCTGGGTCTGTTTTTGAAGCAGAGCTCTGTAGAGCGAAATCACGAGTAGATAGATCGAACAAAACAACACACAACAGTTCATTTTTATTCTCGGAGTTCATTTGTTGTTCATTTGCTTCCTGTTGTGATCTAATGTTGATACCATAACGGCACATATGGGTGCTTTCACACCTAACCTGTCTGGTTCTTTTTTAAAGGAACTCGAGGTCTGTTTGCTGAGTTGGTGTGGTTTGTTTGCATAGGTGTAAAAGCTGTCCACTGAAAAATAACTTTTATGTAATTTATTCCCATTTTCTAGATCAAAATAGAGTTATACTGCATTGTTCGGGATGCTATTGATGCTGTTAGCTAGCACCTGTTTATATCTGGTTAAAGAGCTTTGGAACAGCAAAGCGATTGTCATTAAGAACAACTACAGTTTCCGCTAGTGGCGGGCAGCTATTACAGTTCAGACAGTGCATTTTCCCTAACTTATATAAAGTTAGTTATTTGGTTGACCAGCTCTCTAGCCTCTCTAGCCTAAGGCCCATACAGTCCGCCACATATGCTCACTCACTGTCATATATTCATCAGCTGTTCATATCACCTGGTTATACCTACCCAATAGCACTGCTCCATTCCCTCACTGTCAGCATTTCAAGTTGCTACGATATGTTTAGATACGCTGTCTCCTCCACCTGTTCATTTAAGACATGGACACCTCCCCATCACCGCCAAGTCTACAAGACAACATCATCACCCCTCAACCCAAGGCTTCCCAGTTTGGTAAGATCTTCAAACAACTTCTTTAGCATTGAACTGCAGTCTTTGCACTGTGGCAAGCCTCTCATGCCATGATCTTTGGACCTCATATTTCATGAACCCCAGACTTCACAGTGTGGTCAGCCTCTTCGCACCAAGATCTTTGGACAACATCATCAGCCATCAACCCCATGCTTCCCAGTGTGGTCAACTTCTACATGTTATGATCTTTGGACAACATTATCAACCCAAGCCTTGGCAGTATGGTCAGCCTTTTCACACCACGATCTTTGGCCGACTTCATCAACCCCAGTCTTGGCAGTATGCTCAGCCTCTTCACACTGTGATCTTTGGTTGTCATCATCATCAACCCCAGTCCTGGCAGTATGCTCAGCCTTTTCACGCCATGATCTCAGGACAATATCATCAGCCCTGAACCCCAGTCTTCGCAGTACAGTCATCCTCTTTACCCCAGCAACCTCAGAGGACATCTTCAGGCATCATTTGGTCAATCCTAGACTTCACATTTAAATGATTTTGCCAGAGGACATCATCAGCTGACACCACGATCAGTGTCTGGACTCTACAGGGGTAGATTTTGCTGCTGCTTAGGGCAAACACCCTTCAAACACGTTACACCCTATAGAGTCCAATGCCAAAGATGATAAGTAGAGATGCCTGAATGGACTACAGAATCTCTACTGCTTCATACAACAATGTTAGCAATCAGAATGTAACAGTGGATTTTTTATGTCTAAGATCTTTTAGAAGATGAAGCAAAGTGAAGACAGGATTATTCTTGAAAACAAAGGTGGAAAACCCTCATGCTTAAAGATTTGCTTACATGTGGATTAGGCCTTATATAAAATGTAGATAAATGCTAACAGTAGCTGTTGTCTAAAGAGGGAAAGGGCCTTCAGATATGCTGTTGCAGTTTGACTTGAAGACAGATTTCCACTGTTGAGTTCAGAACTATCGTAGCTGACAACAGTTGAGCTTCCTTGAGTGTGATGTCTCGAGAAAAGAGATGGCGAATGACTTTCAGTGAATGCAGTTATTCTGCTCTTATTAAAATGTGTTGGCTTTTTCATCAAACTACTGCGTAAATTTAAGTAATCAACATGAAAGCACAATGAAACTGCCTATTATGTTAATGCTGCTTTCTCATGTATGTCTAGATCTCACAAAGCCCCCTGGGAAATGAAAAACCTTGCATAATAACACCACAGAGGCAGATTGTACATGACTGAAACTCCAGCAGCAGCAGCAGCTTGTTGAGTGTTATGGATCACTACATGTGAACATCATGCGTTCCTCTGTTATAAATCTTTCCAATTTCCCTATGCTCTGCTTCCTCCCTAATAGAAGAGCGAGGGCTGAGTGTCACCTGTGGATAGGTGAGATTCATGAGGGGAGAAGGGACATAAAAGATGGTCCACTTAGCAGAGGATTCAGGGAGATCAGATTATGTTCTTGCTTGGTAGAAAACTTTGTTTTAATGCAGTATTTTTCTCTAATGTGCCAACATGCTGTATTTTCAATAATGTGATTTAAATAATATAAGCCTTAAAAATCAGTGAGAGAATATCTCTACTCTGTCACTTTCTTACAAAAAATCTTCTCATATTTCCCAGTGCAGATGCTAAGTCTGAGCTGCAGCCACAGATAGCAGTGATAGTACACAGTGCATGTGGCTCAGCACGTAGATCAGTTCATCGACTTATTTGAGGTTTTGTGGCTCAATCCCTGGCTCAACATGTCTAAAATGCTTAACCCTAACAGCTTACACTGGTGCCTTGAATGATACCTTGATGCCCTTCGTGACTGAGTGAGAGGCTAATTACTAAGCACTTTGGATAGAAGTGCTTCAAGTAGTCAATCAATCAACCAATTATTTACACAGCAAACCGCAGCCAAGGCCATCTAAGGACACTTTAAATAAAAGACAAGGTCTTAACCGTTCCCTTTGTAATATCATGTACAGACATTTAATGGAATCCACCAGTGAGGAAAGATCTAACAACAGTGGAAAGAAAATATCCTTCTCAGAGGCAGAAGCAGACTCATTGCGGACTGCTATCTGCCATAAAGAACAAGTAAGCCAATTCTCCGGCTTTAGAGAAATACTACAATGTCAATGCAGTACAGCTATTTAATACTAATAATACTTAACACTGTCACAAGTTTAGAATCATTTCTACTGTGTTCTGTTGTTTAACCACTTTCCACCAATGGCTACAATATTGTTCGAAACTTGAGTAATTTCCTCACACACCGCAAAACCAAACTTATCAATGTGATGTGTATAATAATGAGGATTGAAGCGTAAGTTGCTTTTCAAAGTACAATTCAGTAACTGAGAAACTTTTTTGTAGCAGTTACTACTACTGTAAGTTATTTTTCAGTAACTTGCCCATCACTGGTCCCCAGACACTTACAGTGTAGTTGGATGAAAAGGGGATGCAACACAGTGGTAAACATGCTCCAGATTTTTGGAACACGTTCCAGTTATCAAGTTCAGGATGTGTGTATGATTTGAAAAAATATATATATATTAGTGTGTGCATTCAAAATCTTATCTTTGTGCTGTATTCAGTTAAATGTAAATTAATTTGCAAATCACTATTTGTTTGTAATTCACATCTTACCCACAATTTCCACATACAACGTCAGCTCCACAGCACCGCTGTTTTGCTCTGACCAAAGCTGAGCAACCTCGCCCACTGAAAGCATCACAGCATGCAGCCCTGATCAGAGGGCAGCGATCACGGGAGGACTGCGAGTTCACACAGGAATAGTACATCAACAGTGGATTATTTTACCTTTAGGGTTTAATTTATTATCCATTCTGGCATGAATCCATGATATCATTGCTTCCCCCATTGGGTGAGTACATTAGGGAGTTGAAAGGTAAATGGCTAAATGTCCTCAAAAGTTCACACTACCTTGTCAGTGGCACCGTTGTAGTTCTGTGGCCCACTGACGTCCTGGTGACCCTTTGCTCTCTTTGCAGGATGAGACATAATGTTGATATAGTGATGATTTATGATCAGGAGTCTGTGCATTGTGTTTTATTTTCAAAGTACCTGATATCGACTTTTTTGACATCCTGTTTGGAGCTTTCTGATCGATGGGAATAGGCTCTATGCATGAATCACTTCCACATTTGGCATTGGGCAGCTCCTAAACTTTCAGTCGGGAGATTGCAGATTTGTTTTGGTTATTCCTTGTTTGCATGAGCTACCCAAGCTGACTGTTAATGATGGGTAAATTTAGCTGAAGATGTACATAGTAGCACACTGCAATGATGTCCAAAGTGCTATTTATCTGTTTTTGAAAAAATCATTTTAACACATTTGGATGCCATTATGATAAAAAGTAAACGCAAACAACAATTGAAAGAAACAAACAACCAAAAACCTGACAAATAAACGCAGTATAGGTTGGTTTAGATTCCATGGGAAGGGTGGAAGTTGTAAAGCGGCCTAATTTTCCACCCATAATATGTCACACCCTGCCATGCATAGAGTCTATTGATACGGTTTGGCAAAACGTACCGTACCAGACTAGATCGTGGGCGATGGAACTGCTCTGATCAACTTGCAAGAGGGGGCAGTTTGCCTTGCAGTTCAATTTGCTGGCACAGCAGCTATATGTGGAAATTGCAGGTTACACAATGTCCCATCTTTTTTGGATTCAGGGTTTGTCTCAATGCTATCCTTTATCCAGAGTTAGCCCATATGTACCAGTTTGGAGGACCTCACAGTGAAACAAATGTAAAAAGAGCTTTTCAAACTTGACTTAAATGATACAATAGAAGCAATTCAAGACAATAAAATCACAAGACAAGTAGACTGATTTCATTTCAAACTTCTCTGCCTTTTTTGTTCTCACCTGTTACCCACCTGCACTTTGTGCATTTCTACCCACGTCCACATATTCATACAATATTTTTTTAGCTGTTTCCTGACCCTGAGGCAGATATTGTCCCAATAAAAAAAAGAACTTTGTAGGAAAACTTTGCCGCAGGCTAAAAGCGCAAGAATAAAAAACCTTTAGTTTTTAAAGAAGACAGGAGTTTAACTGTTATATTCTGTCAACAGGAGCATGCTAGCTGAAAGTTGCGTACGCCACTTTTCTAGCTAGAAGTGTCAGCAGCTGTGACTCCTTGTAAACATCTCTCTCAGCGGTTGTATCAGGATATTCATCCAAATTCGAATATCTGAAATATCAAACATTTAGAGTTGTTGAAATAACCTTGATGAGTATGGCGTTCAGGTTTTATGTTTAAACTAGAATTAAAACTTCTAAGGTGAACTCCAAGGTGTTAGAAAAATCTGCAGATTATACAGACACTACTTTCCTCCTTTCTTATTGTAGTAATGTTATAGCTCTTACTGGGTCATCATTTCTGCTGATTTTATAGTAATAGACAGTGTGTTTGTTCTCCACAGCTCTTTTATGCCTGTCCTTCCCCTTTGTCTTTGTCAGGAGGCTTGTAACAATCACTGAAATCTGTTAGGTCATCAGTGTGGGTCAGGTTTTCTCACTCACTCAGTGACAGCCTCTGCAGAGTGATGGAGTGTCCATCTGTTTGAATCCATCGAGCATGCTGACAAGCTATTCATTTCTCCGCCTTGTGTACCTTTGTAGTAGACAGATGCCTCCAGTCTTCCACAACAACTGGGTCAACTGGAGCTGCTACTGATGAAAGGGATGAGTTAAATGGGTCAAAGTTTTGTGTGTTTATATATAACAGATTGTGTGGCTCGGTTTGAATGCTGATTAATAAATCATAAGCCTGTTCTCAAGACAGATATGTTCTCATGTCAGTCAATCCCTTTTTATGTGTCTCATAGAGAGGAGACAGAGAAGGCCTTGGCACTCTCCTTTGGATGCCATATCTGCCTAGTCTCTTTCTGATTCAATCAAGTGAGGCCTGCATGTCTTTAGATTTTTGTTCCAGGTTCTTTTGTGACCTCTTGGATGAGTCGCTGATGCACTCTTGGAATTTTTTGGGTTGGCTGGCCTCTCCTGGGATGGTTTGGCACTGTTCCAAGTTTTCTCCATTTCTGGATAATGGCTCTCAACATGGTTGGCTGGAGTCCCAAACCCTAAGAAATGGCTTTGTAACCCTTTCCAGAATGATAGATGTCAATTAATTTAATCAGAAAAGGAGCAAAAAGTTTTTCACAGCATTGCATGCGTTCCAGAAAGCAAAGGGGGAAGTCACATTGGCTAAATCCAAACACAGCTAATGGTGTGTTCATATTTGTGCTTGTGTGTGCAGGAAATGTGCTATTCATCCATTGCATCAGGCTTCATTACCCTCCTCTCAGCTGCAGACACACTTCTCACCAGGAGTCCACAAACTCTAACTATTCCCTGTTTACTCACCGCAGAAACACACAAACATGCATAAGTTTGAGCAAACACATGCCTGGAAACAGACCTTGAGACATGCCAGCAGCTGAGCTGACGGAAGCACATTGCCACACGTTGTTGCTCCCTCGTGGGTGCTCTTACACGCCATCATCCCTGCCTGACTCAGCCAGCCGCCGGCCTGACATCCCCTCCCTTACACCTGAACACCTGGACAGGCCTGTCTACTCTTAATTTATTCCTCTTGGAGAAATGTTCCTATTTGGCATCGTGTTACCCTCCCCTGGAAATTTAGTTTTGCTGTCTCAAACATATCTGCAGACCCGGAGAGATTTTTTTAATAGCTGATGCAGACACTTGCTGCTGCAGAATTAATGTGCTTCTCCGTGGCATGTGTGTATGTGTTTGTTGTTGACGGTGGTGATGGTGTTACGGCATGTTTTGGCAGAGCCTTGTAATGTTCTCTTCACCGGCTGGCTGACGTGCTCCTGCAGCAGATGGTGCCGGCTGAAAACATGAACACTGCCATGCCCTTGGATGGGACAGGAAATCTCTTTTCCCATCATTCTAACTGGTTACCTTATCTCTCCCTTGTATTCCTCCATTACTTCGATTGTTCTACCTCTCTTCTACTAGTTTTGAAATAAGACTGGGTGAAAGGGAAAAGTTGAATACCTTTTTAAGGCAAACAGTGTGAAATGCAAGTATTTTAGTCAGACAACTCACATTTGTAATGGTTGAAAAAAAAAAAAAAAAAAACATTTCCTGCGGCGGAACACAGTCTGTGTTGGTGTCTAGGCTCCAACATTATTACTCCTTGCAGAATCTCTTGCAAAATTTGACGAGTGATGAGATATTATCTCTTAATACCCTAACTGGAGCCTACAGGTGGATGCTGGGGTTGAAAGCAAGAGTGCAGTACTGATGTCGGCGATAGCAGAGCAGGAGGTATGGTTGGAAATCTTGCTGCTTAAATAGGCCCCCATTTGTAAGGATGTTTGCCAGATGACTGATAATGATGAATGTCAAGTGTTAAATAAAACAGCTTGAGTTGTCTGCCTGAACTACCTTGAAGGCCCCACTCTATATGTGATTGTTCACCTGCATTTAACTAAAGGCAAACACTATAGACTTGAATGCTTTTCTGAAATGTATAGTATGAGCATGTCGAATTGAAAGTATGCAACTCTGTGTATGCAATGAAAACCTGGATGAATACCACACTCTCCATTATTCTTCAGTTTAAAAAGGCACAAAGCTGCGTGGCTCTTCAAACAGTAAGTGGCGAAGCTCGCCAATCAGCCAACAAGTGGCGTACGAATGAAAGTAGCCACCCGATATCCTTGGTTGCACTCTGTTACCCACAGCTGGGGGCCTTTTTTGATTCTACAAGAGCTCCGAGATTGTTGGGCCTTTTGCCTTCATCTGGAAGGATGCTCTGTAGGTAGAGTTGGACATCTCTCAATCAAAAAGTCAAGAGTTTGGTCCCCAGCTCCTTGAGTCTTTGGAAGAAACACATAACCCCTAATTGCTCCCATTGCTGCTTCATTGCTGTGTTGATGTAAATAAAAGGGAATCACTTATACTGATGGCCCCTCCACAATTACTCTACGAAGAGAGACCAAGCCTGCTGCTCAGCATGCCAGCCTCCACTGTTTACTTCTTTTTTGAACTCACGAAAAACAGCACTCCATATGGTGTACTTACTAAATAGTGAAACTGATGTTTTGGTGGCATGGATCTCACTAACCTTGCAAAGCAGGTAGATTTGCCAGACTCCAAGTCTGTCATCAGGTAAATCCATCTTGATTAGCTCCAATCCGGAAGTTTGTGTCGAACAGAATAGTGTTCAAACCAATCAGCGTCATTTGAAGAAAACAAGGTGATGGCTATGGGCAGGGTTTGGTCGGACATGAACTTGTTTTTACCATACACATAAGATAGACCATAGACGCCTCAGTGGCTGGCTGTACGTTGACGTCACCGCCATATTGCGAGAGGCAAGTCTGCTACGTGAGGCAATACAAGTTGACGAGGAGTATGTGAGCTGTTGTAATAAAAAGCACAAAAAGGTCACTTTAATTGAGTTTAATGAATAGTTTTTACCCAGCGATCTATATTCATAAGTATCAATAAAAAAACTACTCAGACAGCAAATGAACAAGATTTTACGAGTAAAACACAGAAGCAGAGTCTACTATAATATATTTTAGCAATAAAATGACAATTATTCCCTGTTATTTAAAATTACAGCTATATTGTGAGCCATACAGGCTCATAGACAGACACATAGATGGATAGATATCTGTTTAAAAGATGTTTTTCACCTTTATTTGGCTTTAATTAACAAACATACAGTATATAATACTGCAGTAGCTTTAGCCAGATCATCTAAATTGACTAAATTTCCACTCTCTGTACTGACAAAGCATGAACAAGAAGGCCTGGCTTCCAATCTTTGTTCCAGTTCACCCCAAAGGTGCTCGATGAGGTTCTCAGGGCTCTCAAAGCATGTCTTTGTAGTCCTTGCTTTGTGCACTGGGGCCCAGTCATGTTGGAATAGAAAATGTTCTTCCCCAGTTTGTTGCCACACACTTGCCCTAATAAGACAAACCCAAGGTTTTCTGGGGTTTCTTCCCCAGGATTTTTTTGATAAAACACCTTATTTTTTATAGTATTTATAAACCTTTGGGACTTTTTTAATGGTCAGTTAGTATCATGTAACTTTAAATTTGGAACTTCTTTGCATTTTGTACCATTAGCTCAATATGATAGGCTCTTATTAATATTATTATTGTTGCTGTTACTTTTGACTTTTTATTCACAGCCATAAACAATACTCATCTTCAGTCACAGTTCTCTGTGTTCTGTTGCACTGATTAGCTTCTGTTAACTACCACTTTTTAATTTCTGTCTCTGTAATACAGTTCTCTCTCGTTCTCTCTCTATATATAAAACTTAAAATATAAAACTTAGGAGTTTTCTCTTTAAATAATATTAAAAAATCAGTGCAAAAATTCAACACATTGTAGCTTTTAGCAAAAGTAAGGTATTTGAAATGTGTCGTTGGTGAACAAGTTGGTACAAAGAGCCGGCTCTTTTACGCAAATGATAAGATCCGCATCCCATTTAAGAGCTGTTTTATATTATTATTATTATTATTATTATTATTATTATTATTATCACTTTTTTAGTATATTTTATATCAGGGGCATTATACAGCCCAAAAAGCACAGATTTTATCAGACCTACAATGTTTTTTTCAGGAAACATTATATTTTGAAAATAATGATAATAATGATATTTCATTAATTTTAAAATTAAGCATAAACTGGAGGAAAATACCAGGACAAATATCAGTCATGTATCATTACATTTCTAAATTTGGCAGGTGAAATGAAACTGGTTCTCAAATGAAGAGCTGTTTGAGAGCCAAAGAGCCAGCTCTTCTTGGTGAGACGGGTGAAATGATCTGGATCACTGATAAGAGCTGGAATTCCCATCACTATAAGGTATTTAATCAAGCATTAATAACTACTTAACCCACCTTTTATACAGTGTTATTATTTATATTATTTATGTCACTGAAACAGCATCAAATCATGATATTAAGTTGTTGTTTTTATTTTCAGATCTTACAGATGATTCATAAGGCATTCTGGGAGATTTCCAACACTTGGCTTGTTGTGTGCCCTCAGGAAATCTTTTGAAAGGCCATGTAGCCCAAACACTTCACCCTACTCTATTCCAACGAGAGCGGGACACCAGACCTCCAATGTAAAAGTGCAGCACATAAGGGTAGGGCTAAGTGGTAGAGGCATTGGTTGTATTGGAATCGAGCCCAAGTGAAGCCAACGTACTTGGAACAAGCCTGAGTATGTTGAACTTTCTCCATGGTATACCCCCTGGTGTTAAAACAGGATTGAGGTTATCATCAAGTTTGTTTACGCCTACGTCGAATTTATCTGGTGTTTCACGCCTAACAGCAAACATGGAAATAAAACAAGGATTAGGAACAAGCCGTGCTGTTCAGAGACTCAAACTGCATAAAAGGAAAATATATTAAAAATAGTATTCTGTAAAATATGCTCAGCATTGTGTATTGCATGCATTCAATGTGTTTTACTCCATGTTTGGAGTTTGTTTGTTTCAGTGTCCTGCTGTTAAGCTGCTAACCTTTGACCGCTCACCGCTGGGAGAAGCTGTAACTGCAGCTTAGCCTTCATTAAGCCTGTCTTCTCCGTCCAAGCAGATTAATATTGCTTACATGTGACGCCACCAACAGCCAACTTTCTCCCCAGATGTCACAGCTGCTCCTTGTTCTTGTCTTTCTGATGCAATAGTGATGCATTCACTGTCTGGCCTTGTATATGTGTGTCTCCCTCCCACTCACCTGTCTGATTACCTGTGAGTCACTTTTTTTTAATCCATCCATCAGCAGTCAGCTCTACCTGGGCGTGTTTTCTCTCTTGTTTCCATGTATCCGTCTGTTTCACGTCACCTAAACGTCTCCATCCACATAATTTGTTTTGTCTCGCTGTCTATCATTTCCAACAGGAGGTGATTGACTCCTCGGCTCTCCGTGGAGACAACGTCCGTACTCCTCTCTCTGTATGACAGGATGACACATTTCCATTGGTTTCACTGTGTGGTATTTTTATCACAGCGCTCTGATTTTGCA
The DNA here is from genome assembly GCF_018320785.1 of Cheilinus undulatus. Classification (NCBI taxonomy): domain Eukaryota; kingdom Metazoa; phylum Chordata; class Actinopteri; order Labriformes; family Labridae; genus Cheilinus; species Cheilinus undulatus. Next base: position 10,408,507 of record NC_054885.1, on the reverse strand, counting down.
GTGTGATCCATTTTTCACTGTGCTGAGGTGATTGCAGCCATCACTCATAAGTATCCACTGAGTTTTCATTATCTTATACCGCTCAGTGCCTTTATACGTTTTGAGACCTCAGATGCATTTAGAGCGCGAGAATCAAGAGCCGAGCGGGGCGAGCTGGAACATCCTGGAGTCACAGAGAGCCTGTCTACATGATGATGTCTATGTGTGTCGTTATGTGAGGTCTTAGGCACAAACAGTGTTAGTGAACCCAGAGGGGATGAGCTACAAAGGTCATCAAATGGGCAGATTATGACTGCAGACAGACAGTCTGAGTGAGGAGGCTCTCAGATGGGTGATGCTGTTTATTGAATGAGATCAATCCAACCACTAGACAGATGCCTTTCACTGTTAAACCACATCTAAGGGCGCTTTCACATTAGGCCCAGTTGTTTCAAACCGCGCTGTGGCGCGATTCCCCCCCCCAGCTTGCTTTCACACTAGCAACATTGAACCGTGCCCGGTCCCACTTGCGTATTTACCCAGTTTGAAACAGCAGGTGGTGGTATGCACGTAGCTGGTTTACAACCCCGCCAAGGAGGAGAGAGAAGGAGAAACTACCATGGCAACCACTGGGGTCATGACCTGAGCAAAGATTGTTTTTATTTTGACCTGGCAAAAAGTCCATCCTGCAGCCACTGATGATTTAAAATCACTTTTAAAGATGCCAGAAACTTAGCTCGTCGTACCTGCACATCTATGTGCAGCTCAGAGGATTAAATGGGCTCGCGCTGTGCAGATACCGCTGTTTTTGAGGTGACGGGAGACTTTTGTTGCCTTTGCACCTCATCTCACTGACTATACCTTGTGTTCATCTGTAAGGTGAGTCACAACAGACCATTTATTGACTGGATTCTGATGATTTCCATCCTTTATTGAGGAAAATCTAAACCATCTTCTGCGACATCATATAGCTGATATGATACTCTGTCCCGTATCCAGGCGCTTGCATTCACATCCCATCTGAACTGTGCCAGAGTCCTTTTGAATCGCACCCAAGACCACCTTTCCAGATGGACCGGGCTCATTCACACTAACCAAAACGAACCGGACTTTGGGCTCAAGTGCACTCAGACCTGGGACCGTAGCCCTAGTGTGAAAGCTACCTGAGATATTGTGTTCACAAGCCAGGTACTCGCATGAGGCCTGATGACTCCTACTATTGACTGTTGACAACCAAAATACATAACGCTAATCTCTGAGTCAGAGTGGATGATTGTGCAAAGTCTGACCAAAATCTCTCAAAGGGTTCTTGAGATGTCATGTTTACAAGCCAGGGATCTGTATGCCGCCAGTGACTCTCACCTTAGACCGAAGGTGTCCATACTATGGACGGGAGCCAAACGTGGCCCTTGGTCCACTTTGAGGGCAATCGTAATGCTTCAGCACACTAAGACATTTTGGACAATACTATGCTTCCAACTTTGTGGCAACAGTTTGGGGAAGACCCTTTTCTATTTCAGCATGACAAAGCATGGACTATAAAGACATAATTAAATGAGTTTGGTGTTGAAGAACTTGACTGGCCCTCACAAAGCCCTGACCTCAACCCAATCTGGGATGAACTGGGGTGGAGGTTGTCTGCTAGGCCATCGGTGCCTGACTTCATGAATGCTCCACTGACTGAATGGGCACAAATTCCCACAAAACCTTGTGGAAAGCCATCCAAGAATGGGGAGGCTGTTGTCCATGTAAGGTATAAGACATCATAGTCATAGTTACACATACCCTTGGGTCTGGTTGAAGAGCCGTTTTTCCATTCCAATGATGATTGTGTTACAATTTATTTACAGCACAGTCCAATCTCACTGTGGGGAAGTATTGGCTGCTGTTGGTGGAACAAACACAGACGATTTTAATCCATCCAGCTGTGTCTTCTCTCTCCTTAACTCTCTGCAGATACAGAAATTGTAGCAGATACAGTAATACCCTTTGATTCAGACCCAGCTCAGGATTCTCCTCAATTACAGCCCCTTGATTAGTGCCGAGTGCACCGACGCTTCGCTCTTTGAAAGCATAATGATGCAGTCCTCCCCTCTCCTCCCACACTGATGGACGGAGGCTGCGGCGAGCTCACAGGCTCCTCATGTGCACTAATTGGGGGGATACGGTCCTGTTGGTGGGGTAAAATGAGGCTATGGTGCATTTATTGTTCTAAATTTGGCAGTGACAGTGAAAAATACCTCATTAGAGTTCAAATACAGCTTGTTTGGCAAAATGTTTCACTTTCCTTGTATGTATTTTCCTCGACAACAGGCGTGCGATCGTGTCCCTGCTTTAGCGAGTGATCAAAAGAGCGGAGGGACACGAGTCGACAGCAGGCCTTTTTACTTTTATCTCTAATTTTATAACTGCACGAGCCCCACGGGATGCATCGTCACCTTTGTGTGTGTGATTTAACGTATTAATGTGTATGCGCTTCATACCGCCGTAATTCTGTTTGTGTCAGTGCCACATCGAGTTTAACAGTTGGATAAAAGCCACGTGTGTTTAACTAGGCCGGACTGAGCCACACATTTATTGTATAACTACCTCTGACACAACATTGGCACAGCCTCCAGCGGGATGATAATGTTTTAAGGCACTTTGAAGACATTAATGGCATCGCTCCCCCTTCTGCCAGCCATCATGTACCTTGTAGTCATCCTGATTTTGAAAACACTAGAAAACATTTTATCTGAAATGATAAAATGTTGCTGACTTGAGCACACAGTGTAGAGCTCAGTCATTTATTACTTGTTAGAGTAGTTTCTTCCTGCGCAGACACCAAAAAAATCAGTGCTTCAAGCATTTTCAGTGCGGCTTTTCCCCCATAAAAATATGACTTCTATAAGATATCCTTTAAGTTTTTGACTCCTGGTGCAACACAAAGACATTGAAGTAGAAATAAGAGTTTATCTCAGTCTACATTAAAAGTTTTCACATCTAAGTAGCATTTAAATTTCGGATTTAATACTCTTAGGAATTTCATCAAAAGGGGAATTAAAAAAAGGGAATGATTCATCGACTAATAAGGTGTGGGCTGAAACTTTAAGCTTTTTATATCTGCCTTTTTACACTACTCTTTAAGGCAGCTCTAAGCCACAACATAAAAAGAGAATAAAATGCTTTAATCATTACATATGCTGCAAAAACTCAAGTCTTAGCAAGTGCATTTGTCTGATTTCCAAATTTACCTTAATAGAAGTCAGGTTCATGGAACAAATGCTTAAATTTTAACATATAAAAAGCACTAATGAGGCCTGAAATCCTTGTAAGAAGTAAAACTGGCAGCCAGTTTAGCAAGAAACTTTATTCAAGATTCTTAGAACAAGACATTTCATCTCCTTTTGATACACTTGCAAAGATATGAGCCATTGTAGTGTTAAAAAAATAGATTTTTTAATTGGAAAAAAAACAAACTAAAAGCTTTACAGCTGTGGCTTGTACATCACACTCTATGAGGGGGACAATGTCCACAGAGGCCATGTGTGTAGGGTTCTGTCTGTGCCATCGACTCAGGAGTCTATGTTTGTTTCCACAGCACATGCTGCGATAGTGTTTCTGTATCATGTTCGCATATGGGTTCTTCTTTGCAAGATACAGGTTTAACTTGCATCATCTGACCACAGAACAGTTTTCTATTTAGATATGCAGTGATTCCCAGTACAGATTCATGTCTGTTTTAATGCAGTTCTACCTGAGGGCCCAAAGATCACAGGCATCCAGTATTGACCTTTGGCCTTGTCCGTTGCACACATCTGACCACAGAACAGTTTTAGTCCATTTTAAATGAGCTTTCGCCCAGAGAAGATGGCAATGTTTCTGTATCATGGATTCTTCTTTGCATGATACAGGTTTAACTTGCATCATCTGACCACAGAACAGTTTCCCATTTTGCCTTAGTCCATTTTAACTGAGCTTTGGCCCGGAGAAGGAGGGGACATTTCTTGATTGCAGTTGCGTGAGGGCTCGAAGATAACGAGTATCCAATACTTACCTTTGGCCCTGTCCTGTACACACAGAGATTCTTCCAGATTCTCTGAATCTTCTGATGATATTATGTACTGTAGATGGTGGGATGTTCAAAGCCTGCGCAATTCTGCTTTGAGGAAAATTCTTCTGAAATTGTGTCGCAACTTTTAGACAGTTTTTTTCAGATTGGTAAACCCCTGCCTACTTTTACTTCTGAGAAACTCTGCCTCTCTAAAATGCTACTTTTATACCCAGTCATGTTACTGACCAGTTTCCAGTCAACCTAATTTGTTGCAGAATGCTCCTCCAATTGATTTTATGTTCTTTTTTTAAATAAAATATGGTTTTATGCAGTCTGTTTTTATATTATATTATACACAAAACTTATTTGGTTGGAGCTTTTCCAGCATTACAGTGGCTTGGCACTCTAAGCTGGGAGAAAAACTTTAAAATGGTTTTGGTAAAAGGGCTACAACTTCAGCAGAAACACAGCAGGGGTCCGGACACAAAGTTCCATCCTCAGATTTTGGCGTTTTTACTTCTCTTAGCTTTTTCACCTGCCTGAGTCTCCGCTTTGTTTCTCCTTGAAGATGCCTCTGACATTCCTATCCACAGGGACAGAAGTTTATTTATATTTGCTCACGCATACAGAGTTACTAAAATACACACACACACAGGCACACACAGGCTGCAGAGTGCTGACTGTCCTCTCAGGTTCAATGGTAAAAGTGCTGCGGATGGCTCCTGAGAGAGCGTGGCGTTCAATGCCGCTAATGATGTACAATCCACTCATGAGGCCGCTGAAGCCGACATAATGAATGTTTGTGAGCGTGTCAGAGCCAAGAGGAGGTCAGAGACAAATATGACAGAGGGAGAGGCGCAATCAAGCCCGGTGAAAAGGTCTAATGGGATTAATGAGGTTTTAACAACATAAAATATTGAAGGTTAGCACTGTATAGGAGCAGAGCATGAGCTGTATGCACATGAAAGATGAAAAACAGTCCGATTATTCAACTTTTTAGCATGGCAGACTCCACTTCTACTTGTCTGGTTGTAAATGTCACAGCAAAAGTTACGAGCAACCAATCATCTCGGCCCAGCTTGAAAAGGAAAAGTCATTTTTCGCAGCCACACTTCTCGGCAAATAGAAATTAATTGACATGGCAGCTGTAATTTCCTGCTGTTCCCTTTTGTGAGCGAGTGAAATCTGGGTTCTTCCCCCGTGAGGTTTAATCCCCGGGTAGTTCAAGTACGGCACGCATGACTGCTCCCATTCTCAGCCGGCGCGTGTGTGCGTCACTGTGTAAATGAGTGTGTCCGCTCGCAGCCGGGATTAGCTGCTAAAGTCGGTGCGGAGTATCCACGGCGTGAGAGGAAATGAGGCGATCAGTGGCTGGGATGTTATTAGAGGAGGTGGCGGCCTAGCAGGTGGTTTTTAGGGACACTCCACCCGCCAGCCATGTTGATTTCGATCCTCTTAAAACATCATGCAGCTTCTTTACAACCTAAAAAAAGTTGAAAGCATCAGAAAAATGTCCCTTTTGGCGCATCATATAAACCCAAACTACACTAATCTCCTCCTTTATTACCTTTTTAAATCCTTTTATCCTTTATTTGATATTGTTTGTTCACAAAGACCACTATCAGACATCTGTCCTCTACTTAACCTCACACACTCCCCTTTTCCTTCACGCATAATCCCTCGACTCCACTTTCATCATGTCCTGTGACACTTACATTAAAAAGAGAGGGATGGGGGGTGGGGGTCTACATCCAAGAAAATTACCACGCGAATGAAAAACAACAAGTTTAGAGAGGTGGAGATTAAGGGAATAGAATTAAACTGGATGTATAAAACAAATATGGTGTGGAAGAATACAGCAGGAAATAATTAGAGTGGGAGGATTTGATCTGTGGAAGTGGAGTCAACAGGGTCAGAAGAAGGCCGGATACAAAGACTCATGAGTGCAATATGCTTTTCACACTCGTTTGACCTTTAGAGTGCCCTTTATGACACATCTGTAACTAATACACAGTGATTACATTTGAGTCATGTGTTAGACACGCTGGGTGCAAAAGGTTAAGGTTTCTCTGAGGTTACAGTGTTGAATATTTCCTGAGTGTCTAAGTGGAATTGGTGTCGGATTGAGTTGTTAAATTGCTTTAACGATACTCCAGTGCTGATCCTAAAGAAAGCCTGATGAGGGTTCAGTAGTCTGATCCCTGGCTTCTGCCCTCCATCAGTGTGAGTGCAATTGAAAACCCGGGAGCAATTTTGCAGAAGTTATAAAAACTTCCCTCAAAATCATTCAAATTTATGTTTTTTGAGTGTATCTATTACTAGTAGCACCATCACGTGACTCTTGCATTGGACAGAGCTGACTGAGAAACAACTGGTAAGTGACATTCACAGTCTAATTGGAATAAAATGTTGGTTTAGTTGTTAATATCATGCACACGTTAAGTGTTTAAAGTTTAAATTTTACTATAAAGGCAGAGCCGAAGTCTTACTGCTCCAACAGTTTATTGCATATTCAAATGCTGTTGGATGATTCTATGTTTTTATGTTGTTGTTTTTGTGTTAGACAGGTGTCTCTCCCTCTCTCACTGCAGCCAGGTTGGCAAGGGCAGGAGCACTTGGCAGCAAGGTTACCATAGTTTACTAAAACTAACTAAATAATTAAAATGTATCAATAAATTTAGTTTACCGAAACTAAAAGAAAAATAAGGCTTTCCAGAAAAACAAAAACTTTTTTGTGTGCTTACAAAAAATCTAAAATAGAATAAAATAAAGGATAAAAACTCCTTAGTTTTAGTTTTTGACAGCAGTATAGTGACTGCTATGAACAACCAAGCCTATGGAGTGTAAATTAGCCAGATTTGATTGAAGAACACTTCACAACATGACAATTTTAGGTCTTGATTTGTCTTTAGGCATTACTTTTGAATAAATGAAATAAGAAGAATAGACTATTAGAGTGTATTTTTAAAAAAGTAAGATGTTAACTTTTATTGGCTCTTTTGAGTCTCATTCCCTTCAAAGTATCATGTTACAAAAAAGAAAAAGAAAAAAACAATTACACTAAAACTAATAAAAACTCGAGCAAAACGTAGCATATTCACAAAACCAAAACTAGCCAGCATAAAAACTAAAAAAAAAAAAAAAAAAAAAAAAAAAAAAAAAAAAAAAAAATATATATATATATATATATATATATATATAAAACTGTAATTGAAAAACAAAAAGTGAAAAAAAAAGAATAAAGACAAATGAAAAGCTAAAACTATTATAACCTTGCCGGGCAGTCATGGCTGCAGCTCATTAGGCGTCATTGCTGTAGCTAATCCTTGGCAATCAAGATCTCCATTTAATTGTGTCGAACCTTCAGATGCCAGAGTATACTACAGCTTCCAGTATGGTAACCTGGCTCCTCTCCAACCTTGTGTTTTTCCATGAGTGTTTTGCCTTGTCTAACTATTGTCCTCCTCGTTTGCACTATTGTTCTTGTAAAATAAACCCCTTTTACATTATTACTAGTGATGTTATGGTAACAAAACCTCACAGTCTGATAATACCTCAGTAACAAGTCCATGGTAGGGTATTTATTGCAGTACAGAAAAAGCCCCTAAACAACAACTTGGCATTACATATATTAAACAATAATTGCACTTTGTATATTACAATATGTGTGCAAAAAATGCTGTTGTGTGCATTTCGAGTACTTTTACTTTGGCTCCAGCGTGTTTTCTTACCATCTAAAAAGTTTGCTGTCCACTAAACTAGCTGTAGATCATTGGAAACATATTCACCATACACATTGTGTTCTGTTAAGTCCTCGTGCTGTTGAGGTGAAGTGAGATTGTAAACGCTTCTTTAAGTCTTTTTTGTCCAGCTGGATTCTGCTCCTCACATCTTAGCAGGTCATTTGGGGAAAATGACTGGCCAAGCAACTCCTCATGTTACTCATCCATACTCCTCATTTGTTCACCATAACCCAAAATGCTTCCACGTCATCTTTAAAAGTCCCCGGAGCCTCGACAATCTCATCTGCTCTCCCTCGCCACCGTAGAGGACTCACCACTCATAGCATCCACCATTTTCACGCTATTAGATCAAGCTAGTAAGTGGAACGCAAAGGATGGTAACTGTAGTTTCTACTTCCCTTCACTCTGCTCAACTAAAAACACCACATTTTTTGCCCTGAAGACCTATCATTTGAAACTGTCAGATGCCACAACTGTATTTAGATGCTTCTCTCATCTCCATGACATCAACGATACCATTACATCTCTACTTGTCACCTTGTCACATTCTCTGCTGTCCTGTCCTTGTCATATGTTCATCACTATTGTTCTTTAATATTAGAACACTTTGTCTAATACTTATCAATGGCCAAAAAACCTTGTTTGTTGGTCACCCCTTACAGATATGAAGTCAGCAGAAAAATAAATTTTTAGAGTAAAATAAAGCTCTAAATCAAGTGTTACCCATTGCTATATTACTCTGTGTTGAGTCCGATTCCTGTAGATAAGTCCACTCCAATAAGGAGTGCATGCTGCCTGGCACACACCCACCTCGCAGGTGGTGAGCCCACAGGGTGGCAGCTCCATGTTGCTTATTTGAACCTGAACTGGGCTGCATGGAGAGAAGCCAAGCCACCAGACACTCACCTGGTGAAACCCCTCCCCTACAGGTCCGGTTTCTGGGGAGTGCCCCAGTATCCCACTTCCTGCCAAGATGCCTGGGTTCCAGCTTGCTGATTCATGATGTGTCTTTGTTTGGACCCTCCACGGGGACAAATATGCCCTGGGAAACCCTACCAGGGACTTACACTCTCAACAACACAACTTGCAGATTCACAGGGCCATGCAGACCCCCTTCGATAAGTTAGCAATTCATGGTGGGAGAAGGATGCCTGGGTCAACTTGCCTCCTGGCTTCCACCTTGACCTAGATGGATGGACGGATGTTTTAACCAACCAGAGAGAAATAGCCAGTCTTTACCAAAAAGAGAAAAACTGTTCCCATATTACACTGTTAGTGAGCATTTGGAGGGCTGGGATAATAAATCTCAGATTCTATCAGCCATCAGAAAACAATCTGCTTCATATTTTACCTACATCAGAAACTTAATAAACCACCATACTCACATCTGTTGCATAAGACAGTACCAAAGCAATTATGTCTAACTTGCTGTAGATTGCACAGTACATTCCAGATGGTTTGTATAAACCTGATAATGGCTTTTACAAACAACATCTGAACCAGTGCAAAGTTATAAGACCTGTGACAGAAAATGTAATTACACTATGGACACTGACAAATACCTTGCTTAGGAATTCCTTGGAAAGCCCTTTTCTTTTCCACCATGACTGCCCCAGTGCACAAAGCAAGGATGATAAAGACATGGTTTGATGAGTACAGTCTGGAAGAACTTGACTGGCCCGCATAGAGCCTTGATCTTAATCCCATTGGGCGCCTTAGGGGTGAAGTGGAACAGAGATTGCAAGTCAGGCCTTCCCATCCAACATCAGTGCCTGACCTTATAAATGCTCTGCAGCAGTAGTTTTCAACCTTTTTTTTGCCCAAGGCGCACCTAAGGATTGGCCAAAATCTCAAAGATCACCTTATTTATATAGATACAAAACAGACTCTAAACAATATTACAGTCAAGGATGCCCATAAAGACGTATAAAGGGAAGAGCCTTCTGAGTCCCAGTCAACTGGGGGATCATGGAGGTCAGCAAAACCATGGTATATTGTTAAGATCACCAATATATTTAACCCAAATGTCAAACATTCTTATCAAAGCAAAAAAAAATAAATTTTATTTACTTGTGCTTTGGTACAATACAGCTTTCTTAATGTAATCCTGTTAAAACAGAATTACCTTTTTATTGGTAATGTTAAAAATGTGGATGGGCAAACTGAACTAAATGACTAGAAAAGTAAAGTTGATTTCATAGCTAGGCCAAAATGTGCGCATGATCAGAATGCCAGAAAATAAAGCAGAAGAAATTGAGACAACTTTCATTAAGAAGAACTGGATAATTATGAAACAGCAAATGGGTAAAAAATTGGCAAAATGGTGATGTGAAAAATTTTTGGCCAACACTGTCAAAACAATGGCAAAAATCGGTTTAATGTGATAAAACATGTGGCAAAAGAGGAAAAGAGTGGAGAAAAGGTTTCAAGAATGGGTTTAAAGCACATTTTTAAAAATGTAGCAAAATTGGAGAAAAAAGAGGCCAAATGATGGCCAGATGGGTTTAACATGATAAAAAGCAGCAAAATTGGGCAAATAAGTGGCAAAACACTGACAAAAGTGGGTTTAATATGATTTTAAAAAATGGTAAAAAAAAAAATTGATAAAAGTGGCCAAACTCTGAGAAAAATTGGTTTAATGTGATAAAAAAAAAGTGGCCAAAAAGTGTTAAAATGGTGTCAAAAATGGGTTTTACAAGATTTTTTTAAAGTGGCAAAATTCTGCTAAAAAATGGCCAAAATGGGTTTATTGTGATAAAAAAAGGTGGCAAAATTGGGCAAATAAGTGGCAAAAATGTGTCAAAATGGGTTAAAAGTGATTTTTTTTTAAATGGTAAAATTGGGCAAGAAGTGGCCAAACAATGGACAAAATGGGTGTAATGGGATTAAAAAAAAAAAAAAAGAGTGGCAAAATTGGGCAAATATGTGGCAAAAATGGGTCAAAAGTGAATTAAAAAAGGTGGCAACATTGGGCAACAGTAGCAAATTGGGTCAAAAGCAGCTAATGGTGGTGGTGGTGGTGGTGGGGGGGGGTTTACCCGGCAAAGAGAAGAGGCGAAAATGGGCCACATTTGACGGAAAATGGAAAAAGGACAGAAATGGGTTGGATGTAACTAAAAGAGGTGGCAAAAATGTTTAGTAGAAGTGGTTACATTGGGTAAGAGTAGCACAAAGAAATAATTTCATTATCTAAACCTAACAGTAGCTTTCTGCACTTTTCAGCTCCAAAATGAGGGACCTGTTAGCCATGATGCTAGCACCAATGCTCCTGATCCAACACACATAGGCTGATATCGAAAGGCACACCTAGACAAACCATTTGAGAACCACTGCTCTACAGGATGAGTGGACACACATTCCAACAGAAACACTACAAACCCTTCCAAGAAGAGTGGAGCCTGTTTAAGCTGCAAAAGAGGGCCAACTCCTTATTAAAGTAAATGTATTTGAACACAATGTCACTACATTCCCTGTTGGTGTAATTGTCAGGCATCTGAATAATTTTGACTGCATACAGATCATTGTCAGTGTCCCTTTTTTCACTCTGTCTCTCACTACTTTGTGCTTGTAGTCTTCTTCACTTACATTGAGCTGATATTGTATTTTTCTTCAGTCATCCTTTTTGTTCATATTCCATCTCACTGACAAAGAGATTTTATGTAACCTTGCTGGGTTGTTTTGTTGAACTATTTCTAATCAGAATCAGAACTCAACATTTTGTAAGAGTCCCCATCCTTTTTGAGCACAACTGAAGGCCAACCACAGAAGTTTGATGTGACAGGAATGTTTCTGATGACTCAAGAAGGTGTGATTCAAACTGAGTGACTAACATGTTCACACTTTTATTTTAGTTTTACAATCTGGTCGTTCTGAAGCCAACTCTTAAAGCCATTCAGACACACAAAAAAAGATCCAAACCAAATGTCGACAATGACAAAATTCTCCTTTCAGGTTTGTGCATTTGTCTTAAGTCCCTGAGCACACAAAATAAAGCAGCATATTTGAGTAAAGCTCATTTCTGAAAAGTGGAGATTGAAGGACTTTTGATAAATCACCGTCACTGTCTGAACTGGATTAAAGTGGTTTACAATGACATTTTCTGGGAGAAAACATCCCTCATCTCTCTCTGCACTCACACACACACAGACACACATTATGGAGGTGTAATCTGCTTTGATGAAGCATGTAGTTGTCAGCATCACTCCCTTGTTTGGACTTTACTGGCACTCAGCTTGAGGTTTTTACGAAACCTTTGGTACTCCAACTACTGAGTCATTCTATTATCATAAAACCTGAAGGATGGACCCCTGCTTGGGCAACACGAGGACTCAGACTGGACTGTATTGAAGGAAAAGGAGTGTGTATTCTTTTTATATGTGAATAAAAATCTAAATGAAACTGCTTCACTTATAAAGCCACTTCAAACAACATTGTTTTAAATAAAGAGTAGCCCCTAAGATGCTATGATGTGGTTCAAGGTCACTACAACCCACAATATGTAAGACCAAATATGCCAAAAAGCCCTTTATTTATCTTTTAAAAAATTTCTCACAAGATTTGAGGTCACATGACCTTTGACTTTGTGCCTCCAAAATGTAATCAAATTTAAATCCATAAGGCCCAGTGACTTTGACCTTTACATAGATTTATTTCAGTCTTATGGGAAACCTCCCTTACAAAGTCTTTGGGAAGGGCAGGACTTGTCAGAAATTCTCAGAAGGTGATTGGACAAACATTCTGTCTCCTACATTCATTACGGGTAACAAGACAAAATGAGGTAGAAGGCATTTGCAGCTACGGTGAGTAACGTAAGCTTAGCAGATAGGCATTGTCATAGTTTAAGAACTGATGGGCTTGTTGGTGGATAAAACTCATGCCAAGGCGAGTTAGGAGAAGTGTGAAAACATCTCCACCAAGCAAGGCTTTTAATGTGGTTCTTTGCTTCTCTTTCAATTGAGAAATGCTGTTCAGATCTCATAAAAACCAACACTATTCTACAGCTACATCAGAGCTAATTGCTACACCTGTGGCAGTCATTTGCTAACTGTTTGCTATACAGCTTAACACCGTCTGTGGAATTTGCATTTTTGCCATCATGAAAATCCTTCAGTGTGGTTCTTTTCCCTGGAAAAGAAATGTGGCCCAGCTTGGATAAACTGCTACCATACCAGTGATTTCCAAAGTGGGCAATGGGTGCGGCATCATGACAAAGGGGCGCGGCAAGGCAAGGCTTAGCAACTCTTGGACTCTTGTCTTACATTTACAAATTTTTACATGTTAATATTGAATGTGAGGAGTGGGGGGCCTGAAAATATTTCTATCTTTACAAGGGGCACCTGACAGAAAAAGTTTGGGAACCACTGCCCTATACTATAGCTAAACTGGAGCTAACGGCTACACTGGAGGCAGCCATTGCTGTTGGCTTACTGTTCAACTAACCATCACCTGTAGCTATTGCCTCGTTCTACTCAATGACGCTGATTAGTTCATGATGAACTTGTAACCTTGTATTTTTCCAGCATAAACCATTGAATTGTCTTAAGGGCCATGAAGAACTATGTCTTTACAGGTCTTCATCTCAGTTGTTTGGGCTGTCTTGACTATTTTATAACCAAAGGGGTGGGCCGGTCAACAATATTGTCAGTTTATGGCTTGTACATATTTATGTTAGGACACATCCTATCTTGAGGGTGTAAAGGACCCTTGACCTAGAGTTTTATGGTTCAGAAAGGGTTATTTGTGAGGCAAGAGCTTGTCTAATAACCTATTGTGTAAAATTTTTTGTAAGTGTGCTGATGGCTATCAAAGAGAATTGGACTGAAACATGTTGAACATTAAGCCATGGCCATACTGTGGGCATGGTTGGTATGTCCAACAGCAGGTGTTAATAAAACCCAGAAAGGTACTGCTGATAACTCATTTTCCCGTCTTTTTAAGACATTTCCACCACATGGGTCTGAACCATTTTTGGGCCTTCTGAAAGTTATGGCTTGGATCTTTGCAAGGTTAGAAAACAAGGCCCAATGACACTGATCTTTGACCTCCAAAATGTAAATTTTCAACCTTAAAGATTTTTTGAGATGTTGTACTGACAAGCAAAGGATGACACATCATCAAATATGTTGATGATACAACTGTATTTGACCTCATCTAAGACGGTAAAGGTCCAGAGAGGAGGTGCTGCAACTGGTGGACTGGTTTGAGAGGAATAACCCCATCCTGAACTTCCACAAAACCAAAAAGATCATTTTTGACTTCAGGAAGAACCATCCCTGCCACTCTCCATTGATCACAGATAATACAGCTGTGGATATGTGGTGGAGTACACCAAGTTCCAGGGGGTGCACATAACAGGCAGTTTAACCTGGGCCAGAAACACAGTTTCTCTGGTAAAGTGAGCGCCTCTGGCGGGAGGTACAGAAGCCTGAAGTCCAGAACAGCCAGGTTCTTCAACAGTTTCAATCATCAGGGAATAAGCCTCTTGAACTTGCACTTTGATGCCCTCACTACACCTGACTCTGGACTTTCCTGGTGGGGTCTGAACTGTTCTAAAGCATTTAAATGTGTGAATATAAGTGCAATATCCCTGCAACCAAAACATCTGCTTACAAATTTCTTTTAGTTATGACTGATAACTGTTTTAGAGTTGTTTATGTATTTATGCTTTTAGTCCAAGTACTTTAGGCCATTATTTTTGGAGCCATTGCAACAAAATTCTGTCCAGTGTGCATGTATACAGTGTATTTTTTGAATGAAGATAAAGTATCCATCCATCCATCCATGCATGCATATTTGTGCTGTTCTTGTGGCAGCTTATTGACATATTGATTTTTTTTCCAACCTTATCGTGGACAAACGACAAACCAGGGGAAAACAAGCAAATACAAGCATGTAAAGCCACAGAATATTGAAAGGGAAGATAAAATGCTTGACTCCATCTGTATTCTGCGCTTGTTTGCTCCCTCTGGGTCACAGTAGAACTGGAGTTTATCTGTACATTATTCCATTTAAAGCCAGCTAACCCCCCTGGATAAGATGCTGTCAAAAATGGATGCAACCGAACCTACAGGGATCCGTTTCTAAACCTTAACGTTGTAATATTGTGGGAGGAAAAGCAATAAACACAGAGAAAATGTGCAAACTCCCAAAAGAATGGATCGAATAAAAACACCGCTAACAAGCAACAGACTGAAAACATGCACTGGAAACCACAGCTGTCATGGGTACAGTGGCCTTGTCCTCCTCTGTTTTCTCATTTACTGGGTCTTTTTCTGTTGTGAAACACTCAGAGTATTATTCACCTTTGGAAGAACTTTTCCTGAAGCAGGAGGGAGTGCCCAATATGTCATGAAAAAGTTGCGGCTTGTATTTATTGCAGCTCTGACTCTGTTTTTATTTTACTGGTAAAGTGACTTTAGAATGTATTTTGATGCATTTGGGAATTACAGTTTGGTTTTTGAACTATTTTCTGTGTTTAAAGTTTTTGCTTTTAACAAAATTACACTTTTTACGTGGAAAAAGTCTCCATAAAAGATTAAACTAAGGTCAACATGTTATATGTTGATATTACACATCTTTTTTTTGAGTTAGTCCAACATAAGGAAATTAATTTAAGCCAACTTTAATATCTCTTGTTAATGTAAAATATTTCTTTTAAGTTGGCTCAACTTAAAATCACTACATTACTGCAGCCCACAGGTGTCAAACTCAAGGCCAAGGGGCCAAATCTGGCCCGTGGAACAATTACATCCGGCCAACAAGACAATCTCATATTTCTGTTATAACTGGCCCATCAGTGTGAGGTCTGCAGATTTCCTCAAGCATAAAAATGTAAAATTATCCTTGATGATTTCAGAAATCCTTGTTAAGTCACAATTTCTGGAAAAGAAGTAAAAATATTTAGATAAGAAGTCAGGTATGTGGGAAAAGAAATTAATTGTGTTTTAATTTCACATTATTAATTTAGCATCTCACAATTATGACTCAAACTTAGAATTTGACTTTTAATTTCATACTTTCAGCATTCCAACACATAATTTTGACTTTTCATATAATATTTTGAACTTTAAGGTTCATAATTCTAATTTTTAAGTGATATTTTGACCTTTTTAACCAATTATTTTGTATTTTACCTCATATTTTCAACTCCAAACTTTGACTCCATAACCCCATAATTTGATCTTTTGAATGCAACATTTAAAATTTTGAATCATATTTTGACTTTCAATTTCATGATTACAAATTTTATTTCATATTTTGACCTTTAAAACTCATGATTTGGACTTCTTATATATTTGCCATTAAAAAACATTATTTTTCAATTCCAATTTCATGTTTTGACCTTTTTGAATAATAAATGTACTTTTCTCAGATTCTGAGCCTTTAAAATTTTCTTTTTAACTTTTTAAATGTCAAAATTGTTTATCATCAGTGCTAAGTTTTTTTTTTTTTTTTTTTTTCATATTTTATTACTGGTGAAGCAAGGTTGACAGTTTATGCTTAAAAAGGTGACCCTGTTAGGCCTTCAGGTTAGTCCTGAATCCAGAATCTGGCCCCTGCTGTGATTGAGTTTGACACCCCTGCTGTTGCCCAAGTTTACTGGCTAACATTAAATTAAAATTTTTGCCTTCATTTTATGTGGAAAAAAATTTCCATAAAATATTCAATTAAGGTCAACATGTTATTTTTCCTAAGTGCTGAGTTACCAACCTGGATTGAATGGAAAGCATTCACCTGGTGTGATGTCATCCCCAGAGGGAGACCCCTCCCCCATCTCTACTCTACACTGATGACTTCACAGGCTGATTTTGTCATCCAAGCCAAAGTCACACATACAGAGCTCATACATGATCAGACAGCAGACATTCAGTCCTAACAGTTCTGTTTGATCACCATCCTACAGTGTGTTTTAGTCCAGCTACCACAGCCAGACATTCAGCAATTCAGTGAATCAGTTGTCAGAGTTTATGGAAAAGACTTTGAAAAGAAATGCAGCAATGGAAAGAAGCACGAGGAAAAACACTAACGTAGGCTATAATCAGCAAAATAATTACGCTGTCCCCGAGGTTGAAACAGTGAAACCTTTAGAGAACCAGAAGGAGTCCTGGTCTGATGATGGGAGCAACAAAATAGTTGTTCTGAAGATTAACAACCCGGAGCCAGCGAAAAAGAAGAAAAAGAAAAAGTCAAAAAGGTATGAGGAAGAAGAGGAATACAGCCCCTTTCATCCCTGCCACAGAATCACAGGGTTTCCTGCAGATCTGGAGGACGAAGTGCTCAATGAAGACCCCAATGATTTGGGCTTCAGATGGTCATCAAGACGTACAGTAATGCTGGACCTTGGGCAGACTGTGGCACCGGCAGAGACGGACGCCAAAATGAGAACGAGCCAGCACCTGCAGAGGGAACAGAGGCTGAAGAAACTTCTGCAGGGACTCAGTTTGTCCCTGCAGACAAGGTGGTCAGTGAGGGGATGAAGAATGACTCGGAGATTCCTCTTCAGTTGACCAGCCAGCCTGAGATTCAACTTGCTAAGCCTGAGTCACAACAGCGGCCTAAAAAGACAGAGGACTACCTTGCCCAAGTAACAGAGGAGAACTCTAGATTGAAGGCTGATCTCTCCAGGGCTGTCATGGACACGCAGCACCAAGAACGCATGCGGGCCGATGAAAGGAACATGCTGGTTGAAGAGATTTCAAGTTTGCATGCCACTCTCAACCAGGCACATGTGGACCACGAGAACCAGAAGCGCCAATGGGAGGAGGAAAGATCCCATCTCCTGGCTGAGCAACATGAGGCAGCTGATGAAAAGTCTTATCTTCTGCTTAAGGTCGCTAGAGATAACTGCAACCTATTGTTGGCACTTAGCAAGGCTCAAGATGGCCTGGCTAATAAGAGCTGCCAGTGGGAGGAGGAAAGATCCCGTCTCCTGGCTGAGCTCAACAAGGCAGCACCAAACAAAGATGGCTCTATGGAAGAAAAGTTTTTTCTTCTGGCCAAGGTTTCTCAAGAAGCCAGCGACCTAAGGGCGGCACTTAGCCGGACTCAAGACGACATGGCTAATAAGAGCCGCCAGTGGAAGGAGGAGAGATCCTCACTTATGTTACAGCATGAGGAGCAGACCTCCAGTCTAAAGGCTTCTATGGACCAGGCCAAAGAGGACCAGAAGACGCAGAGACAGCTTTGGAAAGAGGAAAGGGCCCATCTCCTCACAGAGAAGGAGGAGACAACCAACAAGTTAAAGAAGGAACTGAAGGATGCCCAGAATGAGCTGACAAACACCAAGGCCTCATGGGAGGCCTCCAGGCTCCAGTTCCTCACCTCCCAGATGGATGATAGGTGCAAAGCCAGAACAGCGCAGGACCAGGCTCATGAGAAAATCCGGGACCTCAAACGCCAGTGGGACGAGGAGCGATCCCGTCTCCTGGCAGAACATCAGGAGGTGACCTCCAGATTGACAATGGCGCTGAACCAGGCTAGGGAAGAACAGGGGAGGTTGACACAACAGTGGCAGAAAGAAAAGCCAAGACTCCTGTCAGGTCACAGAAAGATGTCCAGGATGAAAGAGGATCTTGCACAGGCCAGGAAGGACCTGGCTGACCAGAGAGGCAAGTGGGAGCAAGATAGATCACAGCTCCTGGAGGAGAACGTCAGCCTGAATGCCTCCCTGGAGAAGCTGGAAAAACAGCAGCTCGATGGGCAGCTGGAGAAATCCTCTCTCCTGGAGTTGATGGATGCCATCCAACAGACTCTGGAGGTAAAGGATGAAGGGAGAGCTGAAAAGCCAGACGATTTGATGGAAAGACTGGACAGACTGGAGGTTCAGCTGGAGGAGGCGAAAACAAAAAACGGAGAAGAAATCTTGGAGGAAGAGGTTTCTGAGTCTTTTCTCCAGAGACTCAGAGCCCTCGACCTCTGACCATTGACATCCGACTCCTCTTCCCTGTCACCTGTTATCGCTAAAAACACTCTAAAAGTCCTGCATAGTGGCACTGTGGTTGACTAAGTTAACTTCTCGCCTCCGTGCAGGTGTGGGTTCTCTCCGGGTGCTCCGGCTTCTCCCACAGAGTAAAAAAGTGTCATTAGGGTTAACAGGTGACGTTGAATTGAAAAAAAAAAAAAAAAAATCGACCTCAAAGGTGTTGTGCAGCCTTTGTTTTTAGTGTGATTCTTAAATAATTACTGTGAAAATAAACTCATTTACATAATAAATGAAAGCAGCAATGTTGATTGACATTCAATGAATAATACAAAAAAATCTAAAACTTCAACATACTGTAATTCAAGCTTAATCTGAAGAATTTCAATAAAATATGTACAGTGAATGATGGTAGATAGCTTTTAATGTTATTGAATTAGCTTCTCTATTTTGGAGTATGATAAAAACCATCTAAAACATACCTTCAGTTGCTCTGAGGAGCCTCAGACACTAGAGAGATGAGATGATGGCAGAGATCCTCCTCTCTGATGAACTGCAGGTCAGATTCGGTTTCCGCTGTGATCCTTGCTGGATGGTTTAGGTGGGACTGCTTAACCTCTGGTAGGATAGGCAAGTCTGCTAGCATAGCTAGCTCTTCATGAACACATGTATCTAAAGGAGTGATAAAATATTATTGCAAAGTTCTACAGATTTTACTCCATCTATCAGCTATAATCCTTCTTCTGTGGCTGTACTATTAAGAGTTACAACAACCAAATTAAATATACATAATTTTAACAAACCATCTCATTCAGCAGGGTGTTACAGGGCAAACAAACTGAGCTTAATTTCACTAACTAAACAAACAGTCATTAAAGTCATGGTAAATCCCAAATGTGATCCTGCAAGAAAATTAAAACATGGATAAACACAAACACAAAACATTAAATGACTGTTGAATGTTTTACCTTAAAATCACGTTTGCTTGATCTCTACTCCATCAGCTGAGTCTCTTACTGCTTTTGTCCTACTAGGTACCTGCAGCTTAATGACACATATAAAGATATAAAACAGTTTGGGACTTTATTTTTATGTTTTCAGTCACCTGATGTGTAACTCATCTCAAAAATCTATCACTAGTTAGTCATTTCATAGACAGGACCCCTCCACTTAAACCAGAGCTCATTTGCTATCAAACTAACGTGTTTTTGCCAACTGTGATGAAATATCAGTGATGTTACATGTTCATGCTGAGGAATTTAACACCAGCTGAATTGAAAAGTGTAAATAACAGTGATAGCAGCTTTTTAAGTCAAACCTGACTGTTTTCGGAGCACCAGCTTCATTTGAACAGACTTTTACATCTAAAATAACCACAGAGTTGTTTCATAGTGGAAACAATTTTTTAAAGACATGCAGGGTTCAAGTGGTTTAATGTAAGTCAATGCAAGGCTAGCTTAAAACATTCCATTTCATTGAGTCTCAAAAAAAAAAAAATGTACAAAAACCCACAAATGCACTCAGGAAAAATATTCAGATTTAGAGAAGCTTTCTCTCACCTCTTTTAGCTCAAGGATAGACAGATAGTCCGCCAAAATGTGAAGATATGAAGCTGAACTACTATGGAGCAGCTGTGCGCGTGTGCAGTTGTCAGTGTTTCAAACGTCTTCTTTGGCAGTTTCTGTTCAGCACTACTGCCACCAACTGGTTTTTAGAAGTATTGCAGCCCTCTTTGAGGTAACTTAAATGCTTTATGTCAAGGGTCATCAAGAACATTTGCACAAGGGCCAGATTTAGTCTGGACAGAAACTCTGGGTGCCAGACTTTCACATAAACAAAAATTAAATAAATGTTTTGGTCTTTGTATGTTTTTTTTTTTTCAAAACGCAGGACATTTTTAGTCATTACAATGCAGCAGGCCACAAGGAGACAGGCCTGATAACAGAACTGGCTGGGCCCCTGAAAATCCCAGAGAATGGGTCCTTGCCACATGTCTTTAAGCACCAATATTAACCCTTTTTTGACAGTTTTAACAACCTTTTGATGCTTTTTGCCCCTTTATGCCTCTTTAACCCAACGCAAGATTTAAATCCCTTTTGAACCACTTTTCCTGCATGTGCCATCCCCTTTGTGTCACTCTCTCATCCATTTTTGACACTTTTCTTCCATTGTTGCCACTTTTTAACCCCTTTTCATGACATTTTTTCAGCAGTTTTTGCAACTATTAGCCCATTTTTGATACTTTTTTGCCTCTTCAACCTATTTTTTGCCATTCTTTAACCCATTTAAACCACTTTCCTTCATTTTTTTAACCACTCCGTGCCACTCCATTATCAATTTTGCCAATTTTCTTCTATTTTTGCCACTTTTTAACCCCTGTTCATTACTTTTTTGTACTTTTTTTTGTCATCTGAACAAATTTTTTAAACATTTTTCCCCCTTTCCTCCTTTTGTCACATTTTAACCTCTTTAAACAACTTTTTCTGCCAATTTTTGTCCCGTTGTGCCACTCCACAACCCATTTTGCCACTTATCACCCATTTTTTGCCACATTTTAACCCCTTTTCATCACTTTGATCTGCTCATTTTTGCAGCACTTCTGCCAACCTTAACCCTTTCCTTAAAAATCTACTAATTATGAAAGTAAATTTCAGTAAAACAGATTAAATGTTAAGTCATTCTAAAACTATTTCAAGATTAATAGTTTGTGGGATGGATTTAACAGCTGCAGACATTTAAAGCCAAAGGATACTCTTAAAACCACATCCTTTTTTCCCTCCTTTTCTGAATTTAACGATCTTTCAGGGGCCGGACAGGAAGCTTTGGGGGGCCTGATATGGCCCCCGGGCCGCCAGCTGATGATCAGTGCTTTATGTCAACCAAACACATAAATGTAGTTTAAAGGGAACAAGTGACAAATTTGCATTGACTCTAATAAAAAAATCGATTTAAACCTAACAAAAGTGTATATTTTAAGTTAACTGAAAATAACAAATATTATTAAGGTGAACAGTTCCTCTAGTTCATTTTTTAGTGATAGTGCCAGCCCATTTGGATGGCTTTTTCCCCTTACAAATGAAATCTTCATTTGAAAACTGCATCTTGTATTCACTTGGGTTATCTTTGCTCAGTATGAGATGTAAGAAATTTTATAAGAAATCAAGAGGGAGCAAGTACTAAATTACAGCACTGTATATTTAAAAACATACATAATTCTCACAGTATAGCCCTTTAAAACAGGTGTAAACAATCAATTTTAAACTGGCCTAAATTTCTGCAGGAGTTTAACATTGCTGTGAGGTCTCACACTCTCCGCTCTAAGCTCTGGATACGGTACAATCTGGCTACTAAACCCGCAATGCCCTAGAGTTCATGGCATAATCATCTAATCTCCTGCATCAGAAGCAGTTTTCAATCCACGAGTCTTTACTTGGCGTTACTACGGAGCATCTGCACTAATGTGCCTCTCCAGCTCTGGAATTGGCGACTTCTTCTGCACCTGCCTCCCTTACTAAACATGATCTCTCTCTCCCTATCCATCTCGTCTCACAGGGCATCATCAGGAACCCGGCCTGTCTCCTCTTTAACACTGTTCTTCCTCACCCAGAGCACATTGATTTTTCTCTAACTCCAACACTCCTCTTTCTCCTCTTCAAAGAGGTCTGGGGTAGCATACATCACCTCCCTGAGCTAGGCGGAGGAGTTCAGAACCAGGGTCAGATCGTAGCTTCAGCTGGTCCTCTGGGGTTTTTCATCATCGATGCTTTCTTGGTCTCAATCTGAGTAAAACAAAAAACATTTCAGTGTATATATTTTTCTTCTTCAGTTACATACAAAGAGGAAAAATGACAGCAAGACTGTAATCAAGCCTCATGAGAGAATTTCCCTGCTGGTGGGAACCAAAATCAGAAAAGAAATGCGGTTCTGGACATGCACTCAATCAGTCACCTCCTCTCAGCACACTCGCTTGGTAGAATCAGGAGAAACAGAGATGTTTCCAAGACTATTTTGGCCTGTTTACTCACCTGAAATACTGTCATTTGAGCTTTAGTCAAGACCAAGTAAGAGTACCAATGTGGTCTGAAAATCCACTTTAATAAGACTGGGGAAAATCAATTTGCAATAAACTCAAAAGTCAAGCCAGACATTCTAAATTCTGCCAATCTTCTTCTGCAGTATGAATCATTAAATCAGTCTGATTCTATTAATCTTGATAAATGCCATTTTCCATCTCAGCACACGTAAGCCTTAGCAACCTGCTGAGAATGTAAGCGAGGCTCTGATGTACATTGTAGAAACAAGGATTGTCCAACCTTTGCAGAAATACACAGCTTCTGATTTTTGGTGAAGTTTGACAAGAAAAAACAAAACAGATATCACTTTAAAGTCTGCATGGTAAGATTGCCATTAGCCGATTAGCTTCACTTAGCATCATTCAAACAGGGGGGAACAGATTGTCTGGCTCTGTCAGTGCCAAGAAAGCTCACTAATTAACAAGCTTATAGCCAGGAAATAAAAATGACTGGAAGGTGTTACTGGTGAGACACAGTGAAATGAAAATCATTTCTTCAAGTTTTGTTTTGTAAAGGTTAAAGGCAGGTGGATGTATGGATGGATATTTTTAAAGTTCAGTTCTATAGAAAATTCAAAATGATGGATGGAGGGATGGATGGACAGATGAATGGATGTTTTTAAAGTTTAGTTTGTGAGGGGATGGGAAGAAGATGGATGGATGATGAATGGATGTATGGTTGGACGGATGGATGATGTTTTTAATGTTCAGTTTTAAGGAAAATTTTAAAAAAGATGGATGGATAGATGGGTGGATGGATGGTGGATGAAAAGATAGAAGGCTAGACAGAATAATGGATGGATGTTTTCATAGTTCAGTTTTAGGGAAAATTCAAAAAGATGATTGATAGATGGATCAATGATGCAAAGGTGGTGGAACAAATGTTGTTTTTTTAAGTTCAGTTTGTGAAGGGATGGGTGGCTGGATGGATGGCTGGATGGATGGATGCATGGATGCATGGATGATGAATGGATGGATGATGTATGGATGGAGGGGTGAACACACATGATGGATGAATGTTTTTAATGGTCAGTTTTAGGGAAAATTTAAAAAAAATCGATGGATGATGGATGGATGGATGGATGGATGGATGGACACAGGAATGCATGGATGGATGGAAGAATGGATGGATGGATGGTTGGATAGATGGATGGATGGATGGATGGATGGATGATGATGAGGCGTGGATGGATGGATGGATGGATGGATGGATGAATGGAAGGATGGATGGATGGATGAATCAATGGAGGGATGGATGGATGATGGATGGATGGATGGATGGATGAATGGATGGATGGATGATGGATGGATGGATGGATGATGGATGGATGGATGGATGGATGGATGGTTGGATGGATGGATGGATGGATGGATGGATGGATGGATGGATGGATGATGAATGGATGGATGGCTGGATGGATGGCTGGATGGATGGATGATGGATGGATGGATTGGTGTATTTAAAGTTCAGATTTTTGACAGGTTGGACAAAGATGGACGGATGGGGAAGGATGTTTTTTTTTCACCACTGCAACAATACTAAACTCTGGCCAGCTGAGCTCATAGTGGATTCATAATCTGTCTTTATTAATCAAACAACAAATAATCGTCCAGACCTTCCCTCTTTTTAATCTGCCTTGTCATAACATTAGAAATTGATTGCCACTTTTCACATTAATTAAGACTGAAACATTGATGATGCTTGGATGGATGGAAACAAATTTAACTTTTTTTTTTTAACATCAGAGCAGTTTCTGTCAGTCATTATAAAAAAATTTTCTGCACTAAATCCTGGTGAGGTTGATGATAAATGGTTGGCCACCATCATGTCCACACCCATGGAGGATTTGTTGTCATCAACCTAAAAATACTCGTCTTTGGACTGTGGGAGGAAAGTCTAGTATCTGGAGAGAACCCAGGCATGCACAAGGAGAACATGCAGTCCCATACAGAGGACTGCTTTGAGGTCACAACACTAACCAGTGTTTTACAATGCAGTCTTGCACCCACTTATGTTAGTTTAATTGCATATGTGAAGATAAAGGCCTAGAAGTGTCTGAGCTGTTCTATAATCAACAAAAGCCCTCTAGTTGTGAATAATGAAGTCTAACCAAAGATATAAAGAGGTTAGGTTTAGGTTAAGAAGTCGGGGCAGGGAGGGTAAGGTAAGGAAATGTGTTCATGGCTGGGTTTCTACCTAAATCTTCACCTGGTGAACTTTAATACTGCAACACCTACCTTTTATCTATCTTCTAGTCAAGTCTTGCACTCTGATGGGTGAATGGATACAATTTAGACATACCCCAAAGTCCTTAAATCAAGATTTTTAATCAAAGAACCAAGCTGCCAAGCTACCCTAATCTTGGGACTACAAAACGCTTCATTCTGCACAAAAATGCAAAGGTACAAGACTGTGTATGCATTCTTATGAAATCCCACAATCCACTGCCATAATCAACAGCTGATGGTTGTGGGTTTGGTAAATGTTTTGTAGTTACAGCTGGCTCCACTGATCAGAGACGCCACTGTGACACTCCAGGGTTGGGGGGACTATATTTTCTTTAGCTGAGATCATGAAAAATCTTATTTTTCTTAATGTGAACTTATGTCTCCTATTAGAGCACAGCCCATCATTTCACTTTCAGGTACTTGTGGCAAGTCTAGTGCAGATATTTGTGACATTGAGGCCAATAATCAAATCCACTCTGGGGAAAATGAATCAGAATTTTATCTCCAGAAGCACACTGCTGATCTCTATGTGGCCGTGTTTTTAGTGGGTACAGTCTCCACTAATGTTAAAGGCTGTTTTTTGTTACCAAACAGCAGTCATAAACACTACAAGCTGTCCACAAAGGACTTTGTGGCCCACCACACTTGAGATGCTTTTATTTATCACATCAACTAATGCAGCACCATCCACTGGCTCCATATAACCCATTAGGGCTTTTCATTTCCTCTGCATGCTGCTCTCCTCTGCTCCGTGCACTCGCTACACAAACACTATCTTATCTAATGACTGGCAAAGTGATCACGCCAGAGGCACGCGGATTCTCTCCAGTACTTCGTTTTACATCTCATACTGGGTGCAGGTTCTGCTGGGGCTCCCGGGGATTGTTTTGAGACTGGTGCAGTCAGGCATGGTGGGGAATGGGAATGAAGGGATTATGATGAGCTGTTAGCATTTGCCCTACAAAGATGTGCACACACGGTGACACACACTCTTTGAAAAGGAGGCTCGGCAGCCAAATTAGGCAGCCAAATTGTGTTCTCTCTCTTGCCGTGCCGTCCTCTCAGGAGTCTTTGATGGTTTGAGTCTCAGAGGACTCCGCCATCATCGGGGAGTGATGAGGGGATTGGAGGGCTTAGGTCCTCTCCGTATGAGGAGAGGGTAAGAGCCCATTCAGACTGAAACAGAGAGGAGGAAATGACCTGTGGAAGATTAAAGTTAAGGTCAGCACGAGGAGAACGTTTCCACTGACATAACAAACAATTTCCAAATCCCAAAGTTAATGACATTTATTTAAATTACAGGATTTAAAGCCTGCCTGATTCATGATGATTAAAAGTTCATGAAGCTCTACATTCAGCATGACTCTCAAAACACAAGAGAGAAGAATTTTGACTGGGATGAAGGCCAGCAGAGAGACTAATATTTAACCTTTATAATATTCAAGATGGCTGTCTTCAGAGCAGTTTAGGAGTTTGAATTGGAGGATTATGCAACTAGAGAGCACCTTTAAAAGTTCCTCCTGAACTCTCGGCTTTCCTCGGAAAACTTAAGGACTCCTGGTGGACATGATTATCCCTATTTATTAAGCAGGGAAGTTGGACAAAAAGTGTCTCAACAATAATGGAAACCCAAGATTTAATTCCACCTTCTGTCCCTCTAGATAAGATGCTCACAAGGCTTGTGACATTTGCACATTAAACAATCTTTCAACTGTTGAAAGTAAAAATCTCACTATTAACAGCCAAAACTTCCCAACCTTTCCCCAGAACAAAAATCAGTTTGAACTTCACCTCTGCAAATTATTTTTTTGACTCAAAGAGCATCAAGAATAATGGCACTCAGATTTCAATTAGTTTTAGGAATTCATCTTTTGTAGAGGTTAGAGCAACAGTCTGCCACTTTCAACCTTAAAAAGTAGTTTTAAAGTTGATAAAACAGTACAATAACTTTCAGCAAGAAGAAATGCATCAATTCCATTTCCACAAATGCCCCAGTTGCCTGCTTTCAGCACTGTTTAATACTGGTATCAGGCCTTTGTTCTCTTGTGAGTAATGCATACAGTTTTACAACACTTGTTCATACACCAACCTTCAGCTAAGAAGAAGCCAGTTACCTGCAATTTCCACACTGCGCAAATTTCTCCCTCTCTAGTCAGTCAAAGCAGTTCCATTACCCACGTTCCAGTCTGGCACTGGTGCGTCCCCGAAGCGGCACTCCGCTGCACTTTGCTGGAGATACTTGCTAATTTACTCATCCATGGTGTAAGCAGTATTATCATGGGCTCAAATCGGAAGGGATGATAAATTAACCCCGAAAAGGTAAAATAATCCAATGTTGACAAACTATTCCAATGTGAACTTGCAGATCTCCAGTGATCAGTGCCTGCTGGTCAGGACTGTGTGCTATGGCACAGCACTCTAGACACACTTCCAGTGGGCAAGACCACTCCCATTCAGTCACAGCTAAACCTTGGCGCTGTGGAGCGCAGCGCAGATGCCTGGCTTGGTACTGTTTGATACTATGGCTGAGGTTAAGACAAGAAAAAACTGGCTTAAGTTGAGCCACAACAGTTGAGAACTAGTTGATGACACCTTAGCACCGCCAGCAACATGATCGACCCTCGTTGTGCAGTAAGGGTCCCGAAGGTTTTGCCAGGGTGTCACACCTCAGACAAGTAAGTGGCAATCCCAAGCAGAGTGAGCTCCCTCAACATCACAGGTATGTAAGAGTCTTCATAAAGAGAGGTCATGGTTTAGGCGCCGACCTGGAAAGAGAGCCTTAAGCTGAGCTAAAACAGTTGAGAATTAGTTGACAAAACCTCAGCACCGCCAGCATCCTTGTCGGCAGTGAGGGTCCCAAGGGCTTTGCCAGGGTGCCTCACCTTAGGCAAGGCAGTGGCGATCCCAAGCAGAGTGACATCGCAGGTATGTCAGAGGCCTCCTACAGAGAGGTCATGGTTCAGGTGCAACCTGGAAAGACTGCCTTAAGTTGACACTTTAGCACCACAAGCAATAGTCAACATACCTGATTAATGTTTGTGTTGTAGTTAAAGGGCAGCTGTGTTAGCAACTGCCTATAATAAACTTATAAACTGCAGAAATATCCCTTTAAAGTTGAGATTTCTTGGCTTTTGAAGCTCAGGTGGACACTCGTGGAACTGATTTGTTTTTTGCACCTCTGCACAGTTTTGATATTTTTTAAATATGGGATTTGACTGCTTGGTTAAGACTGTCCAAATGATGACACACATTTTATTAAACTATTTGAAATGAAGTTTAGAATCAGCATGATTTTTTTGTCAGTAACATGGCTCTTTTTTCCTTCTTTTTTGCTTCTATATGATAACACTGTGTAGCATGCAGACAGAATATCTGGGGTCTGCGTGTGTGCATTCATTTATTTTTCCGCTTGTCTGGGTGTGTTTGCATGTTCACTTACATGTGTGACATGTGCTATAAGCGCTTTAAAAATAGAGAATCTATTAGCAACTGAAGGGGGGTCTACAAATGCATGCATAATGACATGCACACACATAAACAGAGCCAGACTCAGCAGAGATAAGCCCGTGGATTAAAACAGCACCGAAAACGTCTCTGATGTAGGGGACAGACAGTTATGTAACAACAAGAAATGCTGACCAAGAGGAGCAGCCCCGTGTGTGTTCCTCTGCATCGCTGTTTTTCATATTTCTGCAGTTTTTCAAATTTATTCAACACGTATAACTTCACTTATCAGGCCTTTTCTGCAGTCTCTTAAGAGAACACAAGCAGAACTAAATTTGCGGTTATATTTGGATGTACCTTTCTCTCTATGTACAGCAGCATGTGCATACAAATTTAATCAGCTCACTCTGCTCCCTCTTTGCTGCCTGAACGCACCGATTCCTTACAGCAGAGCCATCTTCAAGCCTGACTGCATGAGGATGTGCATAAGAAACTCCCCCTACAGGCTGAACTTTGAAACAACACCCAGGCTTCTTGGCATTCAGCTCACTGCAGATGCTGTCACATGTAGCTTGTTGATATTATCTTTTATTATCACGGCCATGGGCTTCCTCTGAAGGTTGATTTATTTTTAATTTTGCCTCCCCTGTGTGGCGAAGAGTGCGAGTTTACTGAAGTCTGACCATGACCTCCAGATCCTCTCAGACTGAACCTCTAGCTTGGTGTGAAAGAAGTAGAAGAGTTGAGAGCTCTCCATGAAGATGTAAGCACTTTTTCTTTAGAATTTGTAAAACTCTTTATATAAGGGACTGTAAAGAAAATGAAGACGGGGAGGTAGAGAAAAAGTGAGTCATGACTATGTTGTATAAGATTTACGGCAGAGCGTGTATCACTTAACTTTTAAAAAATCCTTGGAGCATGAATTAATAATACAGTGATGTGGAAATATAAATTAGATGTGAATATTTCATTTAAGTGCTATACCACAAGACTCTTACAGTATGTACTTTTGCAACACTTTTCCCCTCCTTGTCTCCATCCTCTCTCCTATGTCATCACCACATGGCACTTATTTCCCCTTCACTTAAAACTGTTTGAGCTGGCGTGTCCTCCTCCTCTCTCAACTCCAGACAAAGGGAATTCCTGAGCAGCGCCCAACCTCGGCCCAAATAAATGGAGTTACAAAAGCAAAGCCAGTGCAGACATGTCATGGAGAACTCCCCTGGAGGGAAAGCCCAGGAAATGTCATGGACAATGTTAATTCTGGCAGCTTCTTTAGTCTTTAGATGAAAAGGTTCTCTAGTTTAGGTCATATTCGAACCAATCTTTATAGTTTTAGTCAACAAAAACTCAAACACATTTTAGTCCACTTTATGCTGATTCAAAGTCCAAAGTCAGAGGTGTCCAAACATTTTCCACTGAGGGCCACGTACAGAAATATATAAGGATGGTGGGGCCACTTTAACATTCCTCACCTTGAGGATATTAAAAACCAATAAAACCAATCTAATATGGGTTAAGATATGCAAAGTTACTGAGTAGGCCTAAATGGATGATAAACTGCTGAAAAGGCAAATAGACAATCATTTTTAGGATTTTGGGGTGGCCAATCAGATATCTGAGGGCCCTTTTCAACCCTGGCTACCACTGGCTCCACCCCTGAAATGTTACTGGTCCTGCTATTTGTTGTTGTAATCCATCAGAGAGCTATAAATAAAGATATTGTTATTATTTTGGTTACAAATGTGTTCATGATTTACAGTGTTGTCGCAATTCAGTCATAAAAAAAATGCATAAATAAATTTTTGTCAAAATGTTTGTTTACCAAATTAACACAGAAGCTGAAACTACAGTTTAAGTACAATGCTCATGTTCAAATTTTGATAATATTGAATTTTATATATTTACCTCCACCAAGGAGGTTATGTGATCGGGTGGGTTTGTTCGTTTGTTTGTTTGTTTGTTTGTTAGTTTGTTGAAACATAACTCAAAAAGTCATGGACGGATTTTCATGAAATTTTCAGGAAGTGTCAGACATGGCATAAGGAAGAACTAATTAGATTTTGGGACTGATCCAGATCACCGTCTGGATCCAGGAATTTTTTAAAAGATTCTTTACTATTGAGAGATAGGGCTAATGGTGGAGGTCTGTGCTGTTACCGCCTTACACCAGAAGATGGCGGACATGAGTAACTTCAATCCCAGCAGCATTTTGGGTGTGTTTCTATTGAAAGTTTTGGAGTTTATAGAGTTTGAAAGATGCACATCCGGTCAACGAGATGAGTCAGAGTGTAACAGAGAACAAGACAGCATATTGTAGCGAGAATACTCACAGTGCTGGGAGGAATAGAGGAATATTCCCCCCTTGACATGACTTTCAGTCATCTGGTGAGACCATGGGTGCTTCCGCCATGACAGTCCACACATAGCGAAGCCAATGCTTTGCCTCACCGTGTCTCCACCCCACCGGGGAGGGAGTAACCGGTGAATTAGATTTTGGGAGTGATCCTGATCACCGTCTGGATCCAGGAATGTTTTTAAAGGATTCTTCACTATTGGGAGATAGGGCTAATGGCAGAGGTCTGCACTCTCTGAGTGCTTTTCTAGTTAGATTTTATATTGAGTGCAGGCTGCATTTGACCCCCACCACTGCCCTAAGTCAAGATATTTATTTTGTTTGAACTGATTTAACCAGTCAAATTGTACAATGAATATGAAATCACTTACAATTATGGACTACAAATACTTTAATTGATCTGAAATTTACTGATAATAAATGCAATTGTACCTTAATTGCAATTGACTCTAAATGTCCAACAGTCCAGCACATTTTAGTCTTCTAAACTCACATTTTATTCATAATTAACATACACAACATATCAAATGTTGAAAACACAACTTTTTTCCATTTCATGCAAAAATATTTGCTTATTTTGAATTTGATGTCAGAAACAACTAAAAAATGTAGGAAAAAAAGACTGGAAAAGTGTTACTAATAGGTGCAGGAATTTTTTTGTCTGATTAGGCTAATTGGCAGCAGGTTAATGGCATTACTCGGTATAAAGGGAGCATTTTAGAGAGGCAGAGTTTCTCAGAAGTAAAGATGGGCAGAGGGGTGCAGGTGACCTGGTGGTTTAAGGCACAGCCCATGTACGAGGTCAGCTTGGGTTCGATTCAGGGCCTGTGGCACGATTCTGTCCACTATCCTCCTCTGTCAATGAAGATATTAAAAGCCAAATAATAAATCTTAAAAAAGAAAAAAAGATGGGAAGAGAAAACTGTTTTGTGGTCAGATGAACCGAAATTTGAAATTCCTTTTGAAAACCATGAACACCATGTACTGCCGACTGAAGAAGAGAGGGACCATCCAACTTGTTATCGGTGCACGGTTCAAAAGCCTGCATCCCTGATGGTATGGAGTTGTATTAGTGCCTGCAGTGTGGGCAGCCTATGCACCTAGAATGGCTCTAGCCATGATGAAAAGTTTATAGAGATTTTAGAGCAACACATGCTCCCATCTAGATATCTCTTCCAGGGAAGGTCCTGCATATTTCAGCAAGAGGATACTGAACCATAAACCACATCTATCACAACAGCATGGCTTCACAACAGAAGAGTTGCCGAACTGGCCTCAGATTATAGCAGAGTGACATAAAAATCAGAGCAGCAATACTGTGAGATTTGAAGCTGTATATAACAAGCAGCTACATAGTTTAATTTGTTGCAAAAAAGTCAACATAATGTGGAGATAGCAGGTTTTTGAAGCGTGTCAGTTCGACATTATACCAGCCTTTAGCTAAGTATACAGTTTGCAGTTCCTACATCTGCTTGAACTGCATTACTTGTGCCATTTTAAAGCTTCATCCTTAACTAAGCTATGCCTGCTGGTGGCTGGCTCTGGTCTCATTTTAACTTTGCCAACCATTTGGATGTTGATAACTTCATCAAGAATTTCTCAAATGTAAGCTCTCGTCTAAATCTTTATAAAGGAAAAAAAAAGCAAAAAGCATGAAATCAGTTGAATTCATCACAGCCTTCTTCAGCCAGATTGTTTCCAGGAGTCCATGCATTGTCATGGTTACCGGCCATTAGAAGAGCTAATGAAGACACCCTCATGTGCACATTTATGCTCGGTGCTGTTTGGCCATGCTGTTGTGTACTCAGCTAGTTAGCCACTTGGAATAATCAACAAGTCTCTCTCTGAGGACTCTGACCACCATCTGGAAAAACAAGACCTGGAAAGGTTTCTGTCCCTCTGTAAATCAGGCCAGAACATGGTGTAGACTGGACCCTAAATGTGCCAGGTATTTGTCTGAACCATATGGATGATTCGTCTGTCTGGAAAGCTTTGGCTTCATTGCACACTCCTGGCATTATCTGAATAAGACATTCACTGCATCTTAATTATTTTTCTATGTCTTTTTTAGAAATTTGTCTGCACCTGCTCCTGCTTTTTGTCAGGACTTTGTTTTGCCAATTTGACCTCTTTCCTCCTTTCCATGTGCGTAAGTTTGCACGTTCCCACCTCTACCTATAATCTACTTTCATGTGCCTTTGGTCTGCTGCCTTTGTCCTGATTTTAGGAAATCCTCTCAGTCTGAACTAACAAGTTAAATTTTAATCATCCATTATCACTACTAAACCAAAACCTCATAGCAAATTTCACAGTATAAGGTCACTCTTTGTTCCTGCTTCCTGTGCAATCGTGTCACTGTTCATTGAGACAGAGCGGTCTGAAGTTATGAATGACACCTGGGATAAATACCTGTATGAATACAGTGCCCTGAAAAAGTAGGTGCCCCCATCTGGATATCTTACTTTGCATATTTGTCCCATTTAAATGTTTCAGGAAAAAGTGATTCCACCCTAAACCTTCTTCTTCTTCTTCTTCTTCTTCTTCACAGAATTGCTTTAACTCAGCCACACATGTTTTTTTTTTTTTTTGGCATGAATATCCTGTTTAAGGCCATGAGACATCATCTCAATCAGATTTCAGTCAAGAATTTGACCAGGCCACTTCATCCATCCATTCATTTTCTTATGCTTCTCCGAGGCCAGGTCGTGGTGGCAAAGCAAGATGTTCCGCTCCCCAGCAGCACTTGAGGTGTTCCCAGACCAGAAAGGACATTTAATCCCTCCAATGCATTCCAAGTCTTCCTCAAGGTCTCTCCCCAGCTTGACGTGCCCGGAAGACCTCCAAAGGGAGGCACCCAGGAAGTATTCTGATAAGATGCCCAAACCACCTCAGTGGGCTCCTTTCAACGCAAAGGAGCAGTGGCTCTACTCCTGGTTACCCTATGTCTAAGGCTGAGCCCAACCACTTTTTGGTGAAAACTTATTTCAGCCCCTTGTACATCATTCTTGCATTGATTACCCAGAGTTCAGCTCCCTCTTTACCACAATGGACCAGCATAATGCCCGTAGTACTGCCGATGCTGCACCAAGCCACCTGCCAGTCTCAAGCTCCCTTTT
This sequence comes from Cheilinus undulatus, assembly GCF_018320785.1. NCBI lineage: Eukaryota > Metazoa > Chordata > Actinopteri > Labriformes > Labridae > Cheilinus > Cheilinus undulatus. The sequence continues at coordinate 10,374,617 of NC_054885.1, read as the reverse complement.
ACTCTCACTCATGAACAAGACCTCAAGATACTTGAAGTCCTTCAACTTCGGCAGAGACTCATTCTCCACCCAGAAGGGACAAACCACCATTTTCTGGTAGACAACCATGGCTTTGGCCTTGGGGGTGGCTGACTCTCATCCTACAAACCCTTCGTTTTTCACAGGCATTCAGAGGTGGACTTGCTGGTGTTTTATGGATCACTGTCCTGCTGCATAACCCAAGTGCACTTGAGCTTGAGGTCATGAAATGATGGCTGGACATTCTCCTTCAGGATTTTCTCATACAGAGCAGAATTCATGGTTGCAGCAAGTTGTCCAGGTCCTGAAGCAGCTGAGCAAGCCCCAGACCATCACACTTCTGCCACCACCATGTTTGACTGTTGGTATGATGGTCTCTTTTCATGAAAGGCTGTGCTAGCTTTGCTCCAGATGTAATGGGACACAGACCTTCCAAAAAAATTCAACTTTAATCTTATCAGTCCACTGAACATTTTCCCAAAAGTCTTGGCAATCATCAGGATGGTTTGTGGCAAATATGAGAGGAGCCTTTGTGTTCTTTTTGGTCAGCAGTGGTTTGGTCTCAGAAATCTCCTATGGATGCCATTTTTTCCCAGTCTCTTTCTTATTGTTGAACCATGAACACTGACCTTAACTGAGTCAGTGAGGCCTGAAGGTCTTTAGATGTTGTTCTAGGTTGTTCTGTGACCTCCTGGATGGTCGATGTGCTCTTGGAGTCATTTTAGTAGGCCATCCACTCCTGGGAAGATCCAACATAGTTCCAAGTTTTCTCCATTTGTGGATAACGGCTCTCACTGGAGTTCCAAAGCCCGAGAATGGATTTGTAACCTTTTCCAGACTGGTAGATGTCAGTGACTTTGTTTCTCATCTGTTCTTGAATTCCTTAAAAGATGTGTTGCTTTTTGCAGTCTTTTAGCCTACTCACTTTGTCAGACAGGTTCTGTTTAGGGATTTCTGGATTCTAAAGGCCTAGCAATAATCAGGTGTGGCAAATGAAGCTGAACTCAGCTTTCCAAAAGAGGTGGTTAAGGTGATGGGGCAATTTCTTCACCTGAAACGGACACTGGTAGTTGGTTTCTAAAGAAGTCTCCTCTGGGGTTGTGGCAGGCTGTCCATTTTAAAATGTAGTTTATGGTCTTAGTATGCCTAAAACGATCTGCAAGAGTAACATGAGGCACTTTTTTTCCTTTGCTGTGAACACACCTTTAGGATACAGTCTTCACAGAAAATACCTTCACACACAAAACCCTGGGCTCATCTTTACTGTATGCATTACCTTGGAGCTCTTCCTCTTCTTCCTCTTCCTCCAGGGATTCCTCCAACTCAGGCGAATTATCAGTCATGTGATGACACTCATAAAACCCTGACGGCTACCGTGTGCTCCACTCAGATTGTATTGATCCACCGGCCATTCAGGCAGAGCATGCAGGAGAGTAAACGCTTTAATATACCGTGTGCTCAGTATGTTTTACGATAATGGAGACGCTTGCTGAGGGCGCGAGGAGCCTCATCAGAGCCGTGTCACAGGTGTGGTTTATTCCTTTACTCTCACAGGAGTCCTGGGTTTCAATCCCACCTCTGTGCTGTAATGAAATAAAGAAATGTTCAGTGTCAGCTCAGCTAATGAATCCTCACACCAATGATTTCTTTATAGACTGCCTGCTGCACATGTGCTCTCACTGATGTTCATCTTGTTGGCTGATATCGGGTGTTACTCTGCAAGACAACATCCATTTGTCTGGAGAAAGGACCTTGGGTTTTCTGATATTTCTGCACAGTGACAGAGAAAGCATTCATTCCTTAATAGGGACTGATCCAAAGAATGTACAAAATCAGAGTTTATAAGGATTTTTAAAGCCCAAATTAGCATTGGCATTCTGAAAATGAGCTGTAATGCAAAATTAATTAATATTTCAAAGAAATAAATCCCTGTCTAATCATATTGGGAACAACACAGCAGCATATTTGGCTCTTTCTCTCATAATTGGAGAATATTGAAAACAAATTTATGGTTTATTTTCTACCATGCCTTAATATAAGGAAAGGAAATAACACTGCAAGATAAAGTCTTTCTTGGACCTTGTTTCTGCAAAAACACCACCCTAACCTACTGTTCTGTTTTCCTCAAGGGTTAGAGAATTCACGCCCAGCCCAGGTCTTTGCTTGAAACCTGTCGGGATCTTCCTGTCAGAATAAGCTCTCCAGAGCACGGGAAGCAAAATCGTGGTTAGCAGAACGAATCCTTTTATCTGCCTTTCTCTCAGCATGTTTGGTTCAAAATTCTGAGGATGCTGTGTGTCAAAAGACAGAAAACAGACTCTTCAGTGACAGGAGGTCACTCGAAAATTCTTGCTGGCGTGTCTGAAAATATTAAACATGATTTTAGGGTGCTTTCACACCTACAGGTTGTTTGCTTTGCTCCCATTCACACTAAAATGATGCATTAGTAAAAGATAAAAATCACTTTTCTGAACAAGGATCGACATATCATGAGAAACTAAACATGGTTACAGTGAACAGGGCTGTCCAAAGCATTTGCCCCCTTCCTGATTTATTTTCTCCTGTTGAATAAGGAAATCTCTTCAATAGAATCTTTCTGACAAAGTGAAGTAGCCTTGGAGATCTCAAAAAGCGACACATCATGACGCCATCTAAAGAAATTTAAGAACCGATAAGAGGCAATGTCAGTAACATCTATCAGAGACATTTCTGAGGCTTTGGGACTCCAGTGAACCACAGTGAGAGCCATTATCCACAAATAGAGAAAACTCAGAACAGTGGGGATCCTCCCCAGGAGTGGTCAGCCTACCAAAATGACTCCAAGAGCGCATCAACGAGTCATCCTGGAGGTCACAAAACAAACCAAAACAACATCTAAAGACCTTCAGGGCAAAAATGGCATCCGTGGGAGATTTCCAAGGCCTAAACCACTGCTGACCAAAAGGAACACAAAGGCTCATCTCACGTTTGCCAAAGTGAGACTTCTGGGAAAATATTCTGTGGACTGACGAGACAATCTGGCATAAAACTAACAGCATTTTAGTAACAGAATACCATACAGTCAAACATGGTGGTGGTAGTGTGATGGTCTGGGGCTGCTTTGCTGCTTCAGGACCTGGACCACATGCCATAACTGATGGAACCATGAGTTCTGCTCTCTACCAGAAAATTCTGATGGAGAATGTCCAGCCATTTTCATGAGCACAAGCTCATGCGCACTTGGGTTATACAGCAGGACAGTGATCCAAAACACACCACACCAGCAAGTCCACCTCTGAATGGCTTAAGAGGTAAAGGTTTTTTACAGGTCTAGGCAAAGTCCAGACTTACATCAAGATGTGCATGTGCGGCATGACCTTAAAAAGACTGTCCATGCTCCAAAATGGTCCAATGTGGCTGAATTACAATAATTCTGCAAAGAAGAGTGGGACAGTTTCTTTCACAGCTTGCTTGCGGTTGTTGCCGCCAAGGGTGGCACAACCAGTTATTAGGTATTGAGGGCAATTACTGGGGGCTAGGTTGGTTTGGATGACTTCTTCCTCTAATAAATAAAATTATCATTTAAAACTGCATTTTGTATTTACTTGGGTTGTCTTTGCCTAATATTAGAATGTGTTTGATGATCTGAAACACTCTCGGGGGAGCAAGAGCTCAGTTAGCAAGGACCCTCTTGATGGAAACGAGAGTTCAAGTCCCGGTTGGACCAAGTTAGGTGTCAATTCTCTTCCTGAGAACTAATGAGATGCAGTCAGGTGCAACCATCAACAGACAATCAAACACTGAGGGCAACTTACAACTTGGAGTATGATCAACGCCCTTAACTTGCTGTTGTTACGTATATTAAAGTTACAGGGACAACAAAAACGAGAAGAATTTTGTAGGCTGTAAAAGTCCCTCACAACCAGGTAGTGATTCTGCAAAGCCTTCTTGTTCTTAGTGGTTACTGTGGGTATTCTGTGTGGGACAGTCTGACCTAGAACTGTATCGATCATGTTTGATACTTCAGTTAAAGAGCAGAGCATGTCCTACTAAATCAAGGGTTAAGATTAGAGCAGTAAAATTATTTCATTGACAGGACACACTTGAGGATTATAAGGACAATAATCATTTGTGACAAGCTTGAATCAGGGCGAATCCTATAATCATTCGGGGGGAGGGGCAATCTTGCCTAAAATCAACCTTAATATCGTCTAGTGTGTGATTGTCTCTGGGGAACTGCAGTTTTTGGTCCTTCCGCGTTGGTTTAATCTCAAAAACCTCCAGAGGTCACAGCTTGGTCAGGAGTCAAACGTGGAGCTTAATCAAACTGACGACGAGACACCTGACCTGATACCCACCTGCACGGCTGCTGTCCTCGTGGATTTAGGTCAGACTCCGTTTATTTTGTTTATTTATTTTTTGTCTGCTAATGCGGCTTTAATTCATTAAGGCTTATCTCTAAAATTGTGATTGTGAGCTGGAGGCCACAGAGGATGATTTGACTGGCACAGGCTGAGCAGAAATAACGATTTGATAGATAACCTTGAAACTAAGCTGGAAAAATTTATAAGAACTCACAACCTTGAATTAGTTGGGGATATCATATAGTGAGTGGGCTTTTATGACAGAACGGAGCAGGCTGAAAGCAGAGAGCAGGTCTTGCTCACATTTCAGGAAGTTCCTCCACAGAAACAGCCCACTTACTTTACTCCTACTTCATACACTGTTGCTTACTTAAATTCAATAATATGAAACAAAGTATTGATGTCTTTTTATGATTCAATATAATAAAAAAGATAGTGGAAAATGATCTAGAGAGAGCATATATGCGTATGTTACAAGTCCAGTTAGCAAGATTAACACCAATTTAGCTTCATAGCTTGGCTACATATGCCATAGAAACAAGAGTGATAGCTTATCTTCACATAAACAGTTTCTTAGAACTTCCCCCAGAAGGGTGTTTTTGTTTTTGAGTGACCTGAAACACTGTTTTGTGTGAACAGAAAGCCAAAACACACAGAAAAACCTCTATTATCAAAATTGTTCATGCAGACTGGCTTAACCTTCAATTTGCACATACTCTGCCTGCACAGTGATGTGCCCCAAGTGATGGGAGATCAAGTTCGTGCCAAAAAGTTTCAATCTAGTATTGTTTATTATGAGTCACATATAAAAATCTTGGAGTTTTGATTTGTTTTATTTTTTCTAGTGGTCCAAAAATTTCTCGAAGTCAAGTGACACTACTGAAGCTCAGATATTCTTAAAGCTTAGGTTGTCCCGAACTAAACAATGTTCAGAGCTTGACTGAGCCGCAGAGGGTTGATGTTTTATACGCTTTTTATAGACAATAAGTCCAAGTGAGACAAAATAGGCTTAAAAATAGCTTAGGTCTTGAAGGGTTAATGAAGTTTTTTTAAAGATAAATTTTTGAGCTTTTGGTTCCTTTAATGATAGAGGAGGGCAGCGGATGGAATCGAAGACAGGGATTAGAGAGTTGGGGAGAGACATGCGGAAAAGTATTGATGGGAATTGCAGTATTTTCCAGTGATCAGGATCATTGGGCCCATCTCAGCACAAAGAGACGACTTTTTCGGCTCCCAAACGGCTCCTCATTCACGTGCCAGTTTGGCTTCATTTGACCTGCCAACTTTAAAAATGCCATAACATATGATTGATATTTGGGCAGGTATTTTATTCCAACTTTGCTCAATTTTCAAAATTGATGAAAATATCATGCAATTATTTTTTAAAATGTAGTCTCCCCAAAACACCTTGTGGGTCAGACGAAGTCTGCTCATTGGCTAGGCTGTATGACAAACATTAATGCTAGTCCATGAACAACAAATGCTTAATGAATGGTGTGACTGTGGTAGAGGACAAAAGGTCATCCCTACTAATCAATCAAAAAACACACAGACACACATATACAAATACAACTGGTAAAAGTAATAATGATATGTGAAATGAAACAGCTCGCAAACGGGATGCGGCTCTTATCGTTCACGTAGAAGAGCTGGCTCTCATTCATCAATGACTCATCCCTATGGGAAAGGGCCATAGGCCGGATTCGAACCCAGACTGCCCGTGCACATGGGGCGAGCTTTAAACCACTAGTCTATCTGTGCCCTGAAGAATTACTAAAGTTTAAGTATATGAAAATGGCCACCCTATCCTTATATTTGACCCCTAGTACAAAGGTCTGGACAGCCCTACAATGAGAAAGACAAATGATGGGTACAGACTGAACAGAGCCCTGTTGTAGTTTACTGCAAGAAAAATTAGCTGATGAATATGCTGAGGTGCACCGATGGTGATCAATAAATGAATATGTTCCGTCCTTGTGTTTTTTTTTGGTGGTATTATATAATTAAACTTTTTTAAAATGAAGTTTGGTGAAAAAACTAAGCTTTTAGGTAATAAGCAAAGCAGATCTTCATATTTCCACCAATGACTGACTGTGACACAGTCTTAATATTTAGATTTTGACCGATTATTCCCTTTTACGAAGTCTTCTAAACATCAGCAGTATGAGTATATGATGAGCTGCATTTGTGTGTGTGTGTGTGTGTGTGTGGGTGGGTGCACAGATGAACTGGTCTCCCTAAAAATGCTGAAAAAAGAATGACACATTTGCAGTCCTTGAAAAACAGAGGTTAAGCTGTGAGGTCTTTTTCGCGAAGCGTCTCGTTTCTTCCACTTATTCAGTGAGGACGCTCGCAAGGCTGCCTGCCTATTCACGTACGGAAAGCCCACACGTATTTAAACATCAAAGCCTGCTTGGTGCTGTGTTGAACTGTGCACAGCTTCACGAGTTGCTGTATTTTCTTGCTGCGGATTCGTGCCTGGAATACATAAAGGGTGAGACAGAGAGGAGGAGAGTGAGAGGGATGAATAAATGAAGTGAACTGGGTTGGAGCAAAAGCGACCGCAGCGGTTTTTATCCCGCGTTCCTTTTAAATCTTTGGGCAGTAAGAATCAGATAAATTAATAATAACCTGAGGTATGGTTTTGCGTTCTCCTCCCATGCACCACCTCTTTCCTCTGGGTGCCCCCCTTGTGTGTATTTTTGAAAATCGCCTTCATCGCTACAGACTGCTTCAATAATTCACATGAAAGTTTTAAAGCTTAGCAGATGATCTTGAGCACATTCAGTCTGAGAGGAGTCGCAGAAATAATTAAAGTCCATGTTTTCTGTTCTGATGATCTCCCCATAGACCACAGATGTCAGGAAGTCTAGACTGGTCTGCAACATATTGATTCTGCTAAGGCCTCTGAGGCAAAAAAAAAAAAAATGTTTTTTTTTGCAGTGCAAATGAAACCAGACTATTCAGGAACAAAGCTACCTTCATGGTTGAAAACTATGCGGAAAAATAGACCATCACAAGGAGACTTTATCCCAAAACAGCTGTAAGAAAAGTTGAATATTTTCGTCTTCTTCCTGGCTGTCAGCAGCTGTGATTGAAAATTCTCCTCACAGTTTGGTGCTCAAGACGGCGAGCTTGTTATTGTACAGAGCACTTCGTCAATCTGTGAATACATCTGAAGAGGACAAGGACAGGAGTTTTTGTTCGAGCACTCTTTAAGATGAGCATGAGTCTCTGATCCACCTGCAATCCCCACGCAGCCAGGGTGACTTTGTTGTAAATGTCTGCTACTTACTACACTGTGCAGTGTAATATACAACTTAGCTGTGCAATATGGTTATATGAAAAAGGGCACAAAGCAATTACAGTGTTGCAGCTGTACCCCCAGTGTGGGGACTTTGGAGAGTTTTTGGAAAGTAGCCCCAATGAATTTTTTATGCCTCTATGCCAGCGATAGCCACGGTCAAAGGAAACTACATTGCATAAAAGTATTCACCCTTTTGGATGTTTTACCATTTTATGCTTTATAAGTCACTGATGATTTAAATATTCATCCCCTTTAAACTGACTGACAATCAAGTAGTCTCACAATTAGTGAAATTAGTGCACTCACCTGAGTGCAGTGAATGTGTCTCAAGTGATTGTTGTAAAAAGACACTTGTGTCTGGAAGGTCCAGTCACTGGTTTATCAGTATTCCTGGCTACCATTACACCATGAAGACAAAACAACACTCCAAGCTACTCATAGAAAAGGTTATTGAAAAGTATAAGTCAGGGGATGCGTACAAAACATTTCCAAGACACTGAACATCCTCAAAAGTTCAGTGAATCCATCATCAAGAGATGGAAGAAATACGGCATATAAGTAAATCTTTAAATCAGGCCGTCCTCAGAAAGAGACTAGTGAGAGAGACCACCAAGACACCTATGACTACCCTTAAGCGGGCCTGCCCACGTTATCGGCTGTTCCCTGAAAACGCCAGTGAACGGGCCCTCCCGGGTTGTAATTTATTGATACAGTAGATCAACGTGTGTCTTGGATCAGTAACATTGGTGCTAGCGCCCTGGCTAACAGTTGCTCCATTTTCGAAATGAAAAGTATGTAAAGCTGTTGTTGAGTTCTGATGTTCATATTATCTATTGATGCCCCTTTCTCCAACCCTTTTCATTGCTGTTCTGTTTTCCAACTTATTTTCACTTTTAACCAATTTTTGCCCTTTTCTACCAATTTTAACCAAGTTTTGCTACTTTTTAAGCCTTTTTCATTACTTTACCAACCATTTTCACCAATTTTGAACCAATTTTTGCTACTTTTTAAATGCTATTCAACATTTTTGTTCCACCTATTTTGCCCCCTTTTCCCTTCCTTAATCAATATTTGCTGCTTGTATCCAGTTTATGCCTCTTTTATCTTATTTCTTTTTACAATTTTCAATAGCTTTTCACCATTTTTCCACCAATTTTGCCCCTATCATGCCTTTCTAAACCCATCTTGGCTACTTTTACCTAGTTTTGCTTCTATTAGTCTATTTTTGCCACTTCAAATCTACGTTAGCATTCTTTCACCTCCTGTCACCACTTTTTATGCCAGTTTTTGTCTCTTATAACCACTTTTTTCAGTGTTAACCTTTCTTTGCCCCTTTTGAAATTATTTAATCATTCCGCCCATTTTGCCCTTTTTTCCGTTCTTATGCCATATTTGTTGCTTTTACCACATTTTTACCTCTGGTATCCTTTTTTCCAGTTAAAACCAATTTTTTACACTTTTGTCAAATTTTGCCACTTGTAATAATTTTTTTTTTTTGCCATTTAACAGTTGCTTCATTTGGAAATAAAAGGCACGTGACGCTGTAATTGGATTCTGATGTTGAAATTATAAACTTGTACCTTTGCTACTTTTTGCCACTTTTTTCAACCTGTTTTTGTTTTTTTGCCCACTCTTGCCACTTTTCAAAGCATTTTCACTACTTTTTCTGGCCATTTTTTTGAGATTACAGCCAATTTTAACCCATTTCCCAATAAATTTGTTCTTTAGACAGTTTTTGCTAGTCTTTAACCCATTTTCACCACTTTTACTTCCAATTTATGCCACTTTTAACCCATTTAGAACGCTTTAAACCATTTTTTCCCAATTAGCCATTTTTCCCTAAAAGTTGCCTCAGTTTCTTCAACTTTTTTCTGGCATGTTTATATTTGGGCAGTTCTTAGGTATGAAGTCTGACATTACTTTCCAAATGGTTTAGTCCAGTGTGCCCATCCAGACTGTTAACATAACAAAAAAGAGACTCCATGTGGGAAACTCCATGGTTAAGTGGGAAAAAGTTCTTCGGTCTGATGAGGCCAAGATGCTATTTTTAGGCCATCAGACGTGACTTTTTGTTTAGCAGACACCAAACACTGCACATTACCACTAACACACCATCCCCACTGTGAAGCACAGTGGTGGCAGCATCATGCTGTGGGGATGCTTCTAGACAGGTGGTCCTGGAAGGCTTGTAAAGGTAGAGGATAATATGAATGCAACGAAACAGAGATAAATCCTGGAGGGCAATGTTATTCACTTGGGGATAAATATCTATTCTACATTACCTATTTTTATTCAATTGACCAACTTTGTAGAAATCTGACTTCATTTTGATATTAATGTGTTTTTTGTTTTTCAAAAAGCCAAATTATATTGACCATGATTAACCAGTCAATAAAAGGGTAAAACATCCAAGGGGGTGTATACTTTTTATAGGCATGGTATATGTTTTAAAGCCTTAGCCTAAGCTTAGCTAGCCAACTGCTGTTGATAGCTAAATACTGAAAACAACATGTGTGATAAAGGACTTTCCCATATGTTGAAATTTAAAATTAGTTTCTGAAAAGAACCAGACTAATAAAATGGCAGGTCTAGTGATTATGAGCTACAAATACTGTAGCTGTATGTAGCTGTGTAGCTAATACTGCTACAACTTAAAGTGAAAAATAGTAGTAAGCAGCTGTATGATACATCAAAGAAGGATGTTGTGAGCCAACGTTCACCCTTTGGAAGTGTGACAGTGATTTTGTTTTTACATAATGGCCTCTTTATGCATCTGTCATGTGTGCCCTCCATATAGATAAGGAGATTAGCGTGTGTAAGTGTGTGTACAACCACCTGGATAACAGAAGCTACTCCTCAGTGAAACGGCCCCCTGCTGTGATCAGACAGGGCATTACTAACCATGAGGAAGGAGGCGCACATGAACGCAAGTCTGAGCCCACGGCATGTCTGGTTAGCCTCATCGTCTTCTTTCTGCAGCCCTCTTAGATCAATATGAGTGATACTCCTCTTATTGCCCGCACATATGGAAATAAATGAGCCTGTGTGACACTATATATTTGGTGTATGAGATTGCTTCTACAGTAAGCTCGTGTGTGTGCTGGGATAATAACAGCCCTCCTGTATTCCTACTGTCCTGTCAAAGTGACAAAAAGCCTGTTCTCGGCTCACCCCGCTGCTGATTCTGCAGACGAGAGCCTCCGGTTTTATTTCCTCGAGAGATGGAGAGAGAGAGTGAAGAGGAGGAGGGTGATGGAGGAATGAAAACAACATGAAAATATAAATAAACTGCAACCTCTGGGATCCCTCCGCCCACCAGCTTTTCTCTGCTCTGCATCTGTTTACACCTCCAGTGAACTTTGTTATTTACCCTCTTATTTACTATTATTATCATGCTTCATCTCTGCTCCTACAGGCCTTCTGAATGCTGCTGGTAGCTGCTGTAAGGTCAGGGATTTCTCGCCTTTTGCTAAGTCGCTGCTTCATCCCCCTCTCTGCCTTCATCTCCATATCCTCCTCCTCTTCCACCACCTCCTCCTCCTCCATCCCCGGGGAGAATTCTGAAAAGTCTGCATGTCAGATAAACTGAGAGAAGACTCCACAGGACATAAAACTGAGCTTCTGTCTCTTTTATTTTTATTTATTTATAGTTTTCCCCCTTTAACAGTGTTTGAAATAGAAACCTTTCTTTACTCAAAGCTTACTCTGCTTTATATGACTGTATATTTATGTGGACAACACATTCCTGTCTCTCCCTACTTTACAGAAGTGAGGCCAAAGTCAATCGACAACAGCATACTTGCAATGATTTCAAAAAAGTTGGGGCACTGGACATTATGGACAATAACATTATCTGACCATGCTTCTATGTCAATCAATAATATTTTCACTTAGAACCAAATATCCCAAAAAAGTTGGTACACTGTCTAAAATGTCAACAACATATCAGATGATGAAACTGAGACACTTTAAAAATGCAAGAAAGATAGTAGCTCATTTTGAATCCGATGGCAACAACGCAACACAAAAAAATTGGGACAGGGGCGTCTTTACCACTGTATAGCATTCCCTCTCCTTTTACTGTCTGTAAACATCTGGGGTGTGTGGAGACCAGTTGCTGAAGCTTTGGGAGAGGAATGTTGTCTCATTCTTCCCTGATATAGGATTCTAGCTACTCAACAGTCCTGGGTCTTCCTTGTCAAATGGTTTTGTTTTATGATGCACCAAATGTTTTCTCTCTTCCTGATTGCAGGCAGGCCAGTTCAGCTCCTCTATTGTGAAGCCATGCTGTTAGATGTGGTATGTGTCTTGCTTCAATACGCAATGCCTTCTCTGAAAAAGATGTTGCCTGAATGTGAGCATATGATGTTCTGAGACCTCTATAAACTTTTCAGCATCAATAGTGCCTTTCCAGATGTGAAAGCTGGCCACACTATAGGCACTAATGCAACCAAACACCATCAGATGCAAGCTTTTGAATGTGCACTGATAACAAGCTGGATGGTTCCTCCCCTGTTTAGTGTGCAGGACACGGCGTCTGTGGTACCCAAAAAGAATTTCATATTTTAAATCATCTGACCACAGAACAGTTTATCATCTTCCCTCAGTCCCCTCTAGGGAAGCTTTTTCTTAGAGAAGATGGTGGTATTTCTGGGTCATGCTCACATATGGCTTCTTCCTTACATCATATAACTTGAACTTGCATTTGTGCACGGCATTGCTAACTGTGCTGACAGATATTGATGTCTGGAAGTGTTTCTGATCCTGTGCAGTGATTTCCTGTAGTGCTGCTGGAGGGCCCCAAGATCATGAGCATCCTATAGTGATCAGCCTTGTGCACAGAGATTTCTCCAGATTCTCTGAAACTTTTGATGATATTATGTACTGTAAATCAGTGGTTCTCAACTGGTGGGTTGGGGACCCAAAAGTGGGTCGCAAAGCTTTTCCAGTGGGTTGCGAATGGGTGCCAGGAAAAAATGTGGCAAAAAGCCTTTAAAAGTCTGTGGACAGAAAGTACCTCCATCCATCCATCCATCTTCCTCCGCTTATCCAAGATTGGGTCGTGGGGGCAGCAGCCTAAGCAGGGAAGCCCAGACTTCCCTCTCCCCGGCCACTTCGTCCAGCTCTTCCCGGGGGATCCCGAGGCGTTCCCAGGCCAGCTGAGCGACATAGTCTCTCCAGCGTGTCCTGGGTCTTCCCCGGGGCCTCCTCCCAGTGGGACCTAGCTGGAACAGTCTCTCCCAGATGGCCGAGCTTCTCACCCTATCTCTAAGGGAGAGCCCAGACACCCTGCGGTGGAAGCTCATTTCAGCAGCCTGTATCCGTGATCTCATTCTTTCGGTCACAACCCACAGCTTGTGACCATAGGTGAGGGTAGGAACATAGGTCGTAAATTGAGAACTTCGCCTTTCAACTCAGCTGTTTCTTCACCACGACATGCAGAGACCGCATCACTGCCGACGCTGCACAGATCCACCTGTTGATCTGCCGCTCCATTCTTCTCTCACTTGTGTAAGACCCCGAGATACTTGAACTCCTTCACTTGGGGCAGAAGGTACATCCTTATACTTTTATTAGGTTTTTCAATGATAATGGGTGAATGTAGGTCTTTTTCTCAAGGTTTACATTGATATATATTATTCCCCTTCAATATAAAATTGTTTCCCCCAAGATAATCAGGAAATTCCTTGAGAAATGACCAAATTTCCTTGCTCTGTGAGGAAAATTGAAAAAAAAATAAAATTTGCACTTATAATGATGGACTTTTCAAACATGTTTGTTTTGCCTTTTGTCTTTTTTCATTCATGTTTTCTTCCATTTAGGGTCCTAACTGTAGCATTTTTCATCAAAAACACTGTTATGATTGAATATGGTCAGAAATCTGGGTTGCAACTGGTCGAGGAGGAGGTGGTGGTGGGTCCTGACTCTACACCAGTTGAGAACCACTGCTGTAGATGGGAGGATTTTCAAAGTCTTTACAACATGACATTAAGAAACATTTTTAGACTTTCCTTACCTGTTGCCAATTAATCTAATTAGTAGCAAAATTCCCTGCCAGCTGTTTCTGACTGGTGCTACTTTCAACATTTTGTGGCCCCGTCCCTACTTTTTGAGATGTGCTGCTGCTTTAAAATTCAAAATGAAATAATACTTTACATGAAATGTTAGGTGTCTCAGTCTTACTTTCTGATTTGTTGTTTTAAGTTCTATTATGAATAAAATATGGGTGTATGACATTTGAAAATCTTTGTGCTCCCAACTTTTTTGGAAATGAGGTCCTAGATTTTGGAGGTCAAAAGTCAATGTGAACTTGCATCATGTAAGGACAATATTTTAAGAATGCATTGTACATTTTTTGGCTCAGAACTTCTCTTGGACTTGTGGGTGAACTGACCTGAGGTCAAAGGTCACAATGACCTTGTACCACATTGCAGCCTCATAGAAACTTTACCTCACTTACAGCCTTGTCTTTTGAAGTGTCTATACATTTTTCTTTTACCAAATATTGCTTTTTTTTGTTATTTAAGCATAGAAACACATCAAAGTTATTTCTTGACACAGCACTTTGCTTTTGATCCAACAAATGTAAACCTTGTGGAGGCTGTCAGACGGTAGCTATAGTTTTTAAATGGTTTACCTTGACATAGAGCTTGATTTTTCTCGAGATTTTAATGCCACCTGACTTTTGTGTTTTGAGAAAATATTCTCTGTATAATACGGAAAATACATTTCTCTGTATGATAAATTTGGCCTTTTCATTTTCAGCCAGTCAGACTGAGGTTTGTCGTCTCACATGCTACCCATATACACACCAGCCTGTAGAGTAAGAGAGGATGGATCCATGCTGTGAGGTTAGTTACAGTTCACTCCTCCCTGTCTATGCTGTAATGTTTATCAGTGCATGAAAAAAAATATGTGTCCTCTGTGCAACCTGCAGGTGTGTTGTTCACCTCTCTGAAACAGCGCGGGGCTGTGGTGAAAGCTTCATGTTGTCATGTTTCAGCCTTGTGCATGTGAGCAAAGTGTGAAGGCAATGCACGAGAGCTTCTGCATGACAGACTGAGGTGCGTCTCTGAGTTTGTGTGTGTAGCTGGTATTTGTTATTCAAGGATGACCGCCATGGTTCTTTTTGATTCTTTTTTATTAATGTTTAAATGCTATGTTGTTGTTCTGTACAAGCATTGTGATCGCTATGACTACGGACTTCTTTACTGAGGGCTCTGAGCTGCAAAAAAAAAATAAAATAAAAATAAAATCTAAAAATGATGCTTGAAACTTGGCTAAAAGACAAATATTTTACATATGTATATATATTTTTTCAAAGATAGGGAAATTCTACATTTTTTAGAAGTGTTATAGTTTCTAGTCAGACAGTGCAGCTGTCTGTTTATCACTGCTGTGGAAATTTTGGATGGAGGCCTTCACTGCGACCGGAAACTGCTGTTCTGTTGCTGTGTCACATGCTTGTTTTGTGCTGCTTAGTTGTGGTGGTTCTACACAGTGAACTGACATTTTCATTTCATGGATTCATTTCACACAGAGGGAGAAAAGCGGTTAAAAGTGGCCTTCCTGGGTCTCACTTCTTGGAAAGCATTCTAAGACTGCTTGCAGTGTAAACCATTAAGGCCACTTTTAACCGCTTTTCTCCCTCATTATGTCAAAGTGATCCATGAGACAAAAACTGTGGTTTACTGCTGAGTACAAACACCTTATGGAGTGAAGTTTAATACTGAACAGTCCTTAATTAAAACTGAAGGGAAGCAGCAGAGGTGGGTGGATTTGAGCAGCATCTCTTTGCACGCCATCGTTTGTTATTGTTTTGATTAAGAAGCCCCCAGGCAGTGGAATTTACATACTGTGGGTTAAAAGTTTTCAGGCTCCTCTATGCTCTGGGACTATTTCAAACCTTGTTTGTTCCTCACATTGCACTGTCATTAAGCTAAAAAGTATGTTCTTTTGTAGATGAACTAAAGGTGACACTAAAAGGTGCAAGGTTTTGACCTCAAACTATCAGTTTGTCATCTCCAATCTGAAATCTGCCCACCAGAGCACTTCTGTGGTGCCAAAAAGCCCCCTAGTTCACCTTTGCCTCAGGCCTGCTCCACTTAGCAGCTCGACAGTCAGCCATTTACATGTTTAATGACAGTTAATCATAGAAAACAGCATATTAGTGAAGCTAGAGAGACAGCAGAATAGAGGTTTGTATTAAGGTTAACAAAACTTTATTTTACAGGGCAGGTTCTACTTCATAATAGAAACATCCCTATTCATCCATTATTCATACTATGTATAGGTACCATTAAAGGTCACATATTTTACCCCTTTACGAAAAGGTTATATTGGTCTTAGAGGTCCAAAAAAGATTCCTGTGAACTCTGTTGCTGAAAACAGCACTCCAGTATTGAATTTTTGTTTGTCTAAAAAAAAACCCTATGTTTCAGCCCTGCTCAGAATGAGCTGTTTATGTGTCTGTGGCTTTAAATATTACCGAGCTGTCTGACTCCGCCACTCTCAGGAAATGGATGTGGCTTAAATGGATGTGTCCCTCTCTTGATCCTCCTCTCAGCTGCCAGCTGAGGGGGATCAAGAAAGGAGGGCAGAAATTTCTTCCAAGCAGGGAGGGCCAACCAACCCTGGGGGCGGGGCTAACTCCCCACATGACATCAAGAGGGGAAAATCTGCCAACAGCTTGATTCAGCACACTTTCTCTGAAAAGTGCATAAAGAGACGGGGGAAGGGGGGATTTTTCTGATTCTTGGGGGGATTGTGGACAGGCCAGTGGCACATATTTTTGTTGGAAAAGCCTAAAAAATGTGCATTTTGCATAATATGTGACCTTTAAGTCATATATTTCTGAGACTTTTACTTTCTCTTTTAAGAAACTCAGAAGATGTTGGCTATTTTTCTTCTGGATTTTGTGAATTCATTTCTCATCTGTCAATGTTGTTTAGAGTTTTAAGTTATTCTGAGCTCTCTCTCGCTCTCTCTCTCTCTCTCTCTCTCTCTCATTGAAAGTGAAATCTGATGTGAAAAAGCATTGCCACCCTCCTTTTTTTCACTTATCAATCAGGACCACTTTGTCAACAAATACACATGGTTTGCGATCATGAATATTTTTCTTCATCACCAGTGATAAATTTGCACTCATTGCTGTTTTTTAATATTTTGTGGTGTTGCCGTTCTGGCCTCCCTTGCCCTTCTATGAGCGTAAGTGAAAAAGCATCAAGCAGGAACAGCACATGTTCCTGCCTTTCCTTTGCCTATAAGGGAAGCCTGAAGACAGGGAGAGAAGAAGTGAAACCCCAGAGCAAAGCAGGCATCAGTGACAGCAGAATGACACAAATTACATCAGAAGCATAATAAAGGAGGAGCTGGGGTGGAGGCGGGTTGTAAAAAGCAGCTTGCAGATGGAGAAGCAATGCATAGCCAGGCTAGAGCAGTTTAAATATGGCAAGATGAGAGTGTGATTGGGCAAGAGTGAACCCTTCTTTTCTTTTTTAACTATTCAGAGGTGGACTTGCTGGTGTGTTTTGGGTCATTGCCCTGCTGCATAACCCAAGTGCACTTGAGCTTAAGGTCACAAACATTCTCCTTCAGGATTTTCAAGTAGAGAGCAGAATTCCTGGTGCTGTTCATTACACCAAGTCATCCAGGTCCTGAAGCAGCAAAGAAGCCCCAGACTATCACTCTAGCACCACCACATTTGACTGCTGGCATGATGTTATTTTGATGAAATGCTGTTAGTTTTACTCCAGATGTAACGGGACACACACCCTCCAAAAAGATAAACATTTTGTCTGGTCAATCCACAGAATATTTTCTCAGAAGTCTTTAGGATCATCAAAATGTTTGTTGTCAAATGTGAGCCAAGCCTTTGTGTTCTTTTTTGTCAGCAGTGGTTTTGGCCTTGGAACTCTCCCATGGGTGCCGGTTTTGTCCAGTCTCTGTGTTACTGTTGAATCATGAACACTGACCTTACCTGAGTCAGTTGAGGCCTGCAGATCTTTAGATGTTCTGGGTTCTTTTGTGGATATGTTGTCAGTGCACTCTTGGAGTAATGTTGGTAGGCTGGCCACTCTTGGGAAGATTCACCACTCTTTCAAGTTTTCTCCATCTGTGGTTAATGGCTCTCACCTTGTTCACTGGAATCCCAAAGCCTTTGAAATGGCTTTGTAATCCTTTCCAGACTGACAGATACCAGAATCTGCGCTAATTTTGACATCACTATGTGTCATTATAATGATACCTGCCTCTCACCTCGTGTCTCCACCACCAGATCTCCACTTATCAGTGTAAGAAAGTTTGTTAAGAGCTGGTTACAGGATCCAAAACCTCCTCTAGTACTTGATCCGTTTTATATTTTCACCACAACATGGCACAGATGACTCATTCAGACCATGAAGGTAGAAAAGGGGCCTGTTACATCACCTTGGAACACTCTATTGTCCCCATTCTGTGGATTTTAACCATGGGTCATAATAAACTAAGGCCACAATTTATACTCATAAATGAAAAAAGCACTAAAGACTGAAAAGATGTGCTCTTCCTCTCTGCAGAAAAATATCCATGACGCACAAGCTTGTTCAAATAACCTAAATTTAGATCATTAAGGAAGTTCTCCGTGAAGGAGTGGATGTCTTTCTCTTTTTTAAGGGGGGAAAGAACCACAAGCTTCTTTTCACTGTTTGGTGAGTGCATCATACTGCTGATTTACACAGAGAAAAGAGCATCTTGATCTGTATGCAAAAATCTTTGCATTTTCTAATTTTGTAAGTGTAATGCCCTTCAGTGTGCAACGACCTTCAGAGGCTGTGTTAAAATGAGTTTCATTTCTGCGAATAGCCAAAGACTATTGATCAGATGTTCTGATCTGATACAGCCTGTTCACAATGACATTTCATTCTAAACGGGAGGGGTTGAATTTCAGGATTAATATTCTGATTGATGTCCACTTGCTCTTCCTGGCCTGGGTTAAACAGCTCTTACAGCACATTTCTGCCTCTCTTTTCATCTGTAAAAAGTCTGAAGGTCTTCCTGCAGCCCCAGCACTGTCCCCGTGTTTATCGACTGCAAAAGTTTGTACCGCTGAGCTTTCCATTTAATTTCAGAGGACAGCAGAGAAAGGATTGCTTGCACTACATGAAATGGATTTTGAAATAAAGAAAAAGAAAATACAGACATCCAAACTCTCAGATCGAAAAGAGGAGGAGGATTAAATCTGATGAGTGGAGGTAGCGTTCTGCAATAACAGTGTTTATTTACAACACAGGTGGAGTGTGTGACTGGAGGAATAAACACAGTGAGACATCAGAACTGGTTAAACTGGATTAGGCTTGGAGAAAACTTGACTGACATACAGTCATGTGAATAAGTTTCAGGCATGTAGGGCACGAAGGATTTATCATGGGGCCTGAAGGGGGAGGCAATCTTTACGCAAACGTGTCGCTCAGCAGCCAAGGTCAAGCTCAATGACATTTCTTTTGTCTGTGCCTTTCCCTCAAGGTTATACACCTGAAGACTGCTGGCACTTTTCATCCACAGCACAACCACAGGCTTGTGGCAACCCTACTACTCACTACGGTACTCTATACCATGCTTACAACATCCACACCTTATTCCATCCTAAAGGTGTGCTTCTGGTAGAGCACAGCTGAGATTGTGTCAGTCTTTCACCCTGCATGATAGGCAGCTTATTTGCCCTAAAGAAGCCACAATGGTTGGCCTACGTGTAACATCGGCTGCTGCTACTATCCACCTTGTTGATAGGTTAACACTGATCAGAGATCTAAAAAGTTAGTGAACTTTCTTTTTGATAGCTTTCTTCTGCTATTGTTTCTGAAAGATTAGGCCGGTAGAACAACTCTGCAAATGTCTACAAGCTTTTATTCTGACTACCATAAAACCAAGGCTGTAGGTTTGGTGTGTAAGCTGCAATCTGCTTTTTTGAATTTCCCCAGGGAGAAAAAGATTTAAACCCTGTGCGAGTCCACAACGTGCCACTCTTTTAGCATAGCAATGCCATTTTCTGCATTTAGAAACTTGTGTACTCAACCACATGCAGGTCTCTCTACCCTTCTTTACTGAGGAGTGTTTCCAGTCAAACCAGCATTCAACAGTAAAGGTATCACTAACAGGGAACTTACATATTTCTTTTTTGCACAATTATGACCTAACAAGGAGAAAAGCGGTTAAAAAGTGTCACAAAACGTGCAGTCAAGCAAGTTTGTGATTTCTTGTAACGCCTGATAATGATCTACAAGGAGAAAAGCGGTTAAAAAGTCATGCAAAACGTTGTGCTGCTGAGCATATTTGTCATTTCTTTTAATGCACCATTATGGCCTAAAAAGGAGAAAAGCTATTAAAAAGTGATGCCACATATGCATTCTAGCATGTTTGTGATTTCTTCTAAAGCATGATTATGGCCTACAAGTGAGAAAAGTAGTTAAAAGTGATGTCAAACATTGTGCATTCTAGCGTGTTTCTGCTATCTTCTAAAGCATGATTATGGCATCCAAAGGAGAAAAGCAGTTAAAAAGCAGAGCCAGAAGTGCATTCCAGAATGTTTCTGATACCTTCTGAAACATGATTATGGCCTCCAAAAGAGAAAAGCAGTTAAAAAGTAGAGCCAAAAGTGCATTCTAGCATGTTTCTGCTATCTTCTAAAGCATGATTATGGTATACAAAGGAGAAAGATGGTTAAAAAGTGGTGCCAAACATTCTGTGTTCCTTCATTTTTCAGATTTTTTTTATAATGCACAATTATTACCTACAAGGAAGAAAAGCAGTTAAAAAGTGGCATCAAACACTGTAAATTGCAGCATGTTCTGAGTAAAGTGGCTGTTTTCCATAAACTGTGAATTTTGACAGCTGTTGTAATGATGATGCATGTCTTGGCTCTTCATACAGTCATATAAATCAACTTGGTGTATACACTGCTGTCAACTTTTAGATGAAACACTAGGTGTAAAAAGTGAGGTTAAAACACTAGATTTTAGATGAATCCTTGAGGAACGTATTCACCCCCTAACCTCAGTTAATTATTACTAATGAAGGATTAGATCCCAGGTTTAAGTCAAGTGGAAAGCATACACAATAAAGGTGTTTGCAAGGTATACAGTATAACCTTACAACAGGAGATTTCTCCCCTTTTATAAATGATTCTAATGCTCAAGCCAAAGCCTCCAAAAATGTTTTTTTTATTTAAACAGAATTATCATTCTGTTGAGTAATTAATCTCTTCACTTCCAGAGGATGTTGCAGATATTACTGAGCTGATTACACATTTCTGCCTCATCATACTTTTTATTTTATCTTTTTTTTGTGGAATCAAAGATAACGAATGGCTCCGAAGCAGCGGCCTCTCTGTTATAAATCATGTGAACAATCTTCATCAAAGCATAATTAGTTTTCTTTGTGGAGGGCCTGTATATTACGGAGCGGTAAAGACAAGAGGCAGCTCTGTCGAGATTGTAATCATAGGAAGTTAAAACACCTCCAGTTTAATTACCACCTCATATCCTGGATGTTTGGGTGATAAAGCCGCTGCCTGAGACAAACAATATTCTTTATACAGGTTCACACAAGGAGGCTGTAAAGTTGAGCTGCTAAACTTTAGACCTATGACAGATTTATGGGCCGGTTATTCAGAGGCTGAATTTCAGTTCAACTGAAACATTGCACTACAAGGATGCTGGCTGTGTGCTCTGTGGGACCAAAGATATTGTGCTTATGTTGACATAGAAAATTAATTTCTAGAACTATACACTTGGCTGTTACATGTCTCCTTGAGGTGATGCGCAATGATCTTAACCTTTTGACCTACAACCTTGAAAATCCTATGAGATTATTCCTAAGCCAGCGAGGACATTTGTGCAAAGTTTGAAGAAAATCCATCAAGGCATTGTGGAAATATTATGCTCAAAGCACGGGCTGAACACAAGGCTAAATAACCTTGATCTTTGATGTTTGATCTCTAAAATGTAATCCTTACATCTCAATATCTTTTTTAGTTAATGTGTTCTAAAGCAAAGAATGAACCTGAGGCCCGGTGATCTTAAATGATAACCTACATCCTCCAAAATGTACAGGGGCTGAACGTGAGGACAAATAAACATGACCCAACAGCCTTTGACCTGTAAAATCAAATCAAATTAATCCTGGGGTTAGAGTGGATGTTTGTGCAACATTTGAAGAAAATGTACGTGTAGGTTCTCATTCATTCAGGTCATGGTTGTTCAAATCTTGGCCAAAAGGGCAACTGGACTTCACTGAGGTTCTTGAAGACGTTTGCCTCTCCTTCAAAAGGCTTCTTCACTTCTTCCGTGAATGGGGCCAAAGTTGGAACTTGTCGCCTCTGTTGACCATCCACATGTGAATGAACTGAGAGTCATTCACAGCTGAGTCACCTGGGTCATGTGAGAATCATTAGGAGAGTTGTTGACCTGATTTCACCTGGTGTGTGCTCCTGGGCTTTTTCCGATTTGCCATGTCTGCATGAAGTTGGTAATCCAGTGTGAAAGTGTCGGTTAGATTGCTGTTGAAAGGATTCCAAGGCTGTATTATAAAGTGCTGTGGAAAAGTATTTTCCCCCTTTCTGATTCCTGATTTTTGCATATTTATCACACTTAAATGTTTCAGATCATAAAACCAATTTTAATATCTCACAAAGACAACCCAAGAAAATTCAAAATGCAGTTTCTAAATGATGATTTTATTTTTTAAGGGAAAAAATCCAAACCTATCTGCCCCCTGAACCTAATAACTGGTTTTGCCACCCTTTGCAGCAATAACTGAAATCAAGTGTTTGTGATAACTGGTGATGAATTTTTGGCATCGCTGTGGAGGAATTTTGGCCTACTCTTCTTTGCAGAATTGTTTTAACTCAGCCATATTGGACTGTGGTGTTTTAGGTCACACCACAGGAGCTCAATTGGATTTGAGTGCGGACATTGGTCAACACGTTGGGTCGTTGTCCTGCTGCATAACCCAAGAGCGCTTGAGCTTGAAGGCACAAAATATTGGTCAGACATTCGCCTTCAGGATTGTCTCGTAGACAACAGAATTCATTGTTCCATCAATCACAGCAGGTGGTCCAGGTCCTGAAGCAGCAAAGCAGCCCAGGACCATCACACTGCGACCACCATGTTTCACCGCTGGCATGATGTTTTTTATTAAAGGTCGTGTGAGTTTTATGCGAGATGTAACGGGCGGCACACCTTCCAGAAAGTTTACCTTTTGTCTCAGTCCACAGAATATTTCTCCAAAAGTCTTGGGGATCATCAAGATGTTTGTTGGCAAATGTGAGACGAGCCTTTGTGCTCTTTTTTGTCAGCAGTGATTTTGGCCTTGGAACTCTCCCATGGATGCCATTTTTGCCTAGTGTCTTTTTTATGGTTGAGTCATGAACTCTGACCTTAACTGAGGCCAGTGAGGCCTGTAGTTCTTTGGATGTTGTTCTGGGTTCTTTTGTGACCTCCTGGATGAGTGGTCGTTGCACTATTGGAGTAATTCTGGTTGTCCGGCCATTCCTGGGAAGGTTCACCATTGTTCCTGGTTTTCTCCATTTGTGGATAATGGCTCTGACCGTGGCTTGCTGGAATCCAAAAGCCTTGGCAATGGCTTCATAACCTTTTCAGACTGATAGATTTCAATTACTTTGTTTCTCATTTGTTCTTGAATTTCTTTGGATCGTGGCATGATGTGAGAGCTTGTAGCCTACTTCACCTTGTCTGACAGCTTCGGACAAGGTGAGATTTCTTCATTTAGCAAACCTGGCGGTAATCAGGCCTGGGTGTGGCCAGTGAAATTGAGCTCAGCTTTCCAAGAACTGTGGTTAAAACAGTTAACTCATGATTTAACAAGGGGGGAGCAATTACTTTTTCACATAGGGCCAGATAGATAAGGAGTTTTTTTTCCCTTGATAAATAAAATCATCATTTAGAAACTGCATTTTGTATTTTCTTGGGTTGTGTTTGTGAGATATTAAAACTGGTTTGATGATCTGAAACATTTAAGTGTGATAAATATGCCAAAAAATTAGGAGTCAGAGAGAGTTCATCATGAGTCAGAGTGGGGATTTTTGAAAATAAAAAAAAAACCCTGAAAGCATTCTTGATATATCGTTGTCAAACATGAGGTTCAGTGATGTTGACCCAACGACTGCTGACCTCTAGAATCTAGCCTTATTATTCTAGATTAAGAGTGGACATTTCCGCAACGTCTGAAGAAAATACCACTACCTTCGTGAGATATTGCATTTCAAACCTAACAATGAACATGGGGCCAATTGAACTCAACATGTGACCACAAAATCTAGTCAGCTCAGATGTCTAGAAAACAACCAGGCTTTAAATGGTACCATAGCATCAGAATGCATACAGTAGCTGCTAATTAACCAAGGCCAGCTGGTCAACTGACAAACTGCAGGCTCACTGTAAAGTACTATAGTGGGTACTCTCCCCATTGTGATGATCACAGTACTATCAAAGCCAGCTTTAAAACGCAAAAGCTTGCCATCACTGCACTAAAACCCCATCATCCTCTCACTATGAGTAATAATAATTTATGGGAGTATTTTCTGCCGGGGTGTGGGGTCAGCGATGGGACAAGATGTTGGCAGACAGTCAGGGTTTGAGATCATCAAAGGATTGTGCAGCTTTTGCAACATTAAAACTGCAAAATGAGACAAAAATATTGGGTCACGCAGTTACAAATGTGTGTGATAGCGGAGCTGTTCTCTTCAATCAGACACATTAAAAAGCAAAATGCACTGAGATGCAAAACCTAATTGGAGTTTGTGCTGGATTACATCAACCCAGTAGTTTATGTGAATTAACCTTAAAATTGGGAAGACTGCTGAGTCAAAAGATGTAGGTGCTATGACTGGACCAGATCCATTCCTAGACAAGTAGTCCCTAGATGTCTTATTAAAAGATGCACAGGAATAAAGAACTAGATCGTCTTTGGAAACACTTAAAGAAACTCTAGTTTGGTGTCAGTGGACAGATCCATAACCATGAAGCTTTAGCTAGCAATTAATTCAATAAGATTATTTTAGATTAGATCAGTTTAGATTAGGTTGAAGTGGATTACAAACCCCGATTTTAAAAAGTTAACTATACTGACTGAAAAAGTAAACTATTAAACTGAATGTGACGCCTGCTAAACATTCAGAAAAAAATGGGATAGGAGCATGTTTACCACTGTGTTACATCACTGTTTCTTCTACAAACTCTGTAAATGTCAAGGGATTGAAGACTCTTATTGTTGAAGTATTGAAAGGGGACTGGGTGCACTTACTGGGTTTCCATTATCAAATCTGCCATACATTTTCAATGGGAGACAGTTCTGGACTGCATGCACTCCACTTTTATACCCACACTCTTTTACTTCCATCCATCCATTTTTTACACCGCTTAACCTAATCGGGGTCACTGGGGGCTGGGGTCAGGCATGGTACACCCTGGACCTGTTGCTGGTCAATTGCAGGGCTGACATATAGAAGCACACAACCAGACACACACCTATGGCCAATCTAGAGTCACCAGTTCACCTACCAAGCATGTTTGGGTCGTGTGGAAGCTGGAGTACCTGGAGAGAACCCATTCATCCTGCAAGAACATGCAAACTCGGCACAGAGAGGCCCTGACCTAACCTGACACGCCAGATGGATTTGTTTCACGCATCCATCTGAAAAATCATCCATAGATGGCGTTTGGGAAAGGGCAGAGCATTTTAAAAAACTCGTAGGGTGATTGGATGATCTTTACGGACCAATCAGAGCAAGA
Organism: Cheilinus undulatus; assembly: GCF_018320785.1. Lineage (NCBI taxonomy): Eukaryota > Metazoa > Chordata > Actinopteri > Labriformes > Labridae > Cheilinus > Cheilinus undulatus. The sequence continues at coordinate 10,349,163 of NC_054885.1, read as the reverse complement.
AAACATGTGACATCGTAGCCCCAAACTGAGTTGCTCCCCTACTGACGAGTAAACTCCATAGAGCTGCATAATGGGACCATGGCGACTGTAGACGTCAGTACACGACTTTTGTTGTTATTGCAAAGGAAAACAACTCAATGCTGTTGTTCTTCTTGGAAGACGAAATGTCAAGTTCTGATAAAACTGGTGCTTTAGCACCATCCACGCTAATGTCTTCTGCCATAATTGCACCAGCCCCTTGACGCTGATTGGATCGTCACTTTCCCCACTTTCTAACTGGGCCAAAACTATTCAGATGGGAGCTTTGCAAGATGGATTTGCCAATAAGAAACACGGGAACGGGCGTATCTGTCTGCTTTGCAAGGTTAGCCCTGACCAGGATTTGAACCAGGAACCTTCTTGCTGTGAGGGAGCAGTGCTCACTCCTGTGCTGAGATGCCTCCCCACTCTTTCACTGCTAAGCTAATATGTTATAACAAGGGTTGTGGCTTGACATTGTCTTACTGGAATAAGCAGGGACATCCCTGAAAAATACGTCAGATGCAAAAGTTACTAATGCCATGGGCACTAATACATCCCCACACCATCATAACACTCTGGATAGTCCTGTTGCTCTTTAGCCCAGAGGACTTTGACAGCCTTTGTTTCTTAAAACAAATTGACTGACTGGACAACAGCACACTTCTCCACTTTAGGTCAGTCCATCTCAGATGAACTTGGCCCAGAGAAGTCAATAACGCTTCTGTATGTTGCTGTACAGTACTGTGAAGAACATGAAAGCATGGTTGGACAACAACTTTAGGCTGAAGTAAGGCGTAGATGTGGCAAGTGAGCTGCCTAAGGGCACTGGGTGAGAAGAAAGATGGACACAACCTGGTCATGCTCTGGATGTCCTTGCTTATTACCAGGGCCTGGGAAAATACTATGTTGGAATATAACAAAGTCTACACCTTTAAGGCAAAATATAGGGTGGAATATCCGGGAAAGTGACATACATAGAGATACAGGTTTTCAGGGTGTTTAGGACCTTGCCCAAGGGCCCACAATGGATACTGTTGGGTTGTTCTGAGCCCTGACAAAAGCAATACTTGGCACTTGACCTCGGCTGCCAAGCGACACATATGTGTTGACTCTGGCCAACAACCCCCCCACCCCCAGGTCAAGGCATGCTGGACCCTGCAGTGACTCCTTAGCACCCTACATCTCTGAAACCTATGCACATGACTGTACATATTTTATGGGCTTGTCAGTTAGATGCATCTAAATTAAGCCTTTTGTCCTTTTTGGCTTATGAAGAGAGATTGTGTGCATTTCTTATCAGTAAGTGTACGACATGCAGTAGTCAGCACAATCTCTGTGTAAAGAGGCATACGCTTTAACTAAGAAGCTAATTCAAGAACTTCTTTCATTAAAAAACAGAATGCAAGTGGGGCACGGATTGCCCCGGAGCTTTGGCCATGTGTCCCTTGTGCAGCAATGTAGTCCATGAGTTGGGCCACCCTTGTTTGACTACTTTAATTTACCATATTCTGCATGTCATTCCCCACTAAATGTCTGTCTCCATCCACGGCCCTGTCCTCTAAAATATAAAGGAGGCATCACGAAGCTATTCTTTCAATAATCACACCACTTCACCTTCAGTGAATATGCTAGAAAACAAGGCTGTTTGTAATAGAGCATTGAAAGAAAGGTTGAGAGGGAGATCACACCGGTCTCTCAGTGAGTGTGTGGAGAGAGTCATCTCAGTGCAGTGTCAGGTGAGTGTGTTTGTGTGTGACTGATTGGCCCTGATTAGGTGCAGGTGCTTGAAGCTTATATATACTCCTGGGTTGCAGCACTCAGTGCTGACTCATTATCTCTCCATCAGAGGTTGTGAGAGCATCTCTCTGTGTTTTGTTGTGTTATTTTTCAATGTGAGTCTGATCAAGCACTTCTCAAAGCTTTCTGTGTGTGACAGACTCCCAGACTCACCCGGTGCTTTATAGTAGTGTGCTGTGGTGCTGGATCCTTCTATCTGTTTCTTTAAAGAAGTCTTTCCTCAGGCCTAGTCTGAACCAAGGGGGGTATTTTTGAAAACAAAGGTTTTTTTTCTGTTTTTGGGGCTTTTTAACACAAATGCAGCATTTTAGGTAACTGGAAACACACATTTGGCAAAACTCCTTTGGAGGTGTGGTTTATGTTTTCTTCTCTGTTTGATTTCATTGCTGAGCAACATTACCAGTTTTGTTTCAGGAGGCTAAAACTGAGGACAAACTACAAGATTTTTGCCAGATTTTACCCACAATTCTCAGTTAGGAAAAGTCTACACCAGTCTGCACTAGTTGGGGACAGTCGGCACGGCTAGTTGGCACAAAAATCTGCAAGCGTTGATGAACACAGACCCCTGAATGGATTGAAGAAGTCACTGCTGCTTCATAGACTCTGAAGTCCAACCTCTCCACCAACACTGGCTGGTGGTTCTGGACCAGACCCAGTTTAGGCTGACTGGACAACTCTGAAGATGAAATGGTAATTTCAGAGAAACTGAGAGAAAAATTTGGATGTCAAGAACATCATTGCTGTCTCTGCATGAGCTGCTTTGCAGAACAGTGAAGGACAGACAACTGTTGATAGTCGGCTCACACATCAGTGCACTTTTTCATGAAGTTGAAGATGTTTTTGATTATCTCGCTATGAGGGCCAGATTATTTTTAAAAATGGGGGTGGATTGTTTGTCAGATGCTAGACATCAGTGCCTCGTCTTTTCTCAGTGTTAAAGGAACAAGAGCTGAGTGGTTTTGGCTTACACTCATTTAATTTTTCCAAAATGAGCATCAATCGCTCATCATTTTCTTAGCTATCCTTCTGGGTTAATGTTGAGAGACCCTGGGTCAACAATGGGTTCCTATTTACTCATGATTTAATGTGAGGTAAAGATACCTCAAGTAAAACAAAATGCTTTTTAAAAATGATTCGTTCACTTCTTAAGGGAAAAAAGTCATCCCAGATTATGAGAGAAAAAGTCTTCTAATAATTTCAACTTTTCATCTCCTAATTATGACTTTTAATCTCATAATTTCAACTTTCTGTCTCATAAATATGACTTTTATCTCATAATTTATACTTTCTATCTCACAATTTTGACTTTATATCTCCTAATTATTTATTTTTACCTCATAATTTCAACTTTCTATCTCATAATTAAGACTTTTTAATTCATAACTATGACTTTTTATTTCATAATTATGACTTTTTATTTCATAACTATGACTTTTTTATCTCATAATTTAAAATTTTTTACTCATAATTATGTCTGTTTACCTCATAATTCATACTTTTTATTTCTTAATTATGACTTTTTACCTCATAATTTTAACTTTATATCTCAAAATTATGACTTTTTACCTCATTTTTCAAACTTTTTATTTCTTAGTTATGACTTTTTACCTCATAATTATGACTTCTTACCTAATAATTTCAACTTTTTATTGCAAAATTATGACTTTTTATGTCATTATTCAAACTTTTTATTTCTTTAAATAATGACTTTTTACATCATAAATATGACTTCTTACCTCATAATTTTAACTTTCTATCTCATAATTATGACTTTTACCTCATAATTTAAACTTTTTTTTTCTCAATTATGACTTTTTACCTCATAATTTTGACTTTTTATCTCAAAATTTCGACTTTTATTCTATAACTATGACTTTTATCTCATAATTATAACTTAGGTTTTTTTTTTCTTTTTTAGAATTGTCTAACTTTTACTTTTTTTTTTTAAGTTGCAGAAATGGGCTTCCAGGTAAGTGTGACAAATATGCCTAAAAAACTTTGTCCCAGCACTGTAGTAAATCTAAATATTATTCAAAATGTTTTCCTTTAGTTTGTAATTGAGACAAGACTACATGTTAAATTTTATAATAGAGTTATTTAAATATAGGCCTAGTGCTTTTTGAAACCCCACCAATATTCCAGGTCAAAATGTCTGAAATGTACAAGAGGGTCCAAAAAGTGAACGTCATACACGGTTAAAAACAAGGTTGGTTTAATACAAACTTGTTTCTTCAGTAGGTGCATAAACCATTGTTAAACTCTCGGGTAGTTATGCTGAGTCTACCTTGGATAGGTAAGACGTTATGGTGTCTTCCACTAAGGAGATCGTTTCTTCTGGACCAGACACCTTTTCTATGCTGGATCACTCATCTCTAGCCAGTTCAAAGAAAATTCTGACATAAGCAACGTAAGTGTGGCACCTTTCAGGGACACTGACATGTAGATCAGACAGAAGATGATGCAAACATGCTCCAGATCACAGCTAACCCGTCTGTCTGTACATCCAGCACGTGTGACTCATCTGACACCGAAGCCTTTCAAATCTGTCTGCCATCACGCCTTGCTCCTAAATACAACAGGGGCAACCTATTTACAGCCTAATCCTCATTCCATAAAACACATTTACGTGTCAGCTGTGGTCTGGGCCGTCTGAGCTCAGGGACAACATTACACTTAACACGGTTTTGTTCCCTGCAGTGGCATATTCTCCGCTGACATCCTGTCCTGGATTTACTCCACGTGATTACATCTTTTTCTCCCCCCTCACCTGACCTCCTAAATGAAGCTGCCTAAAAAAACTCAATCCATTAACGTCACTGGAGCACGCAAATATCTTGTGACAGCTCCTGAAATAGGCTTTTGAGGTACTGTACATCATCATATTTACTTCAGCTGAGCCACAATTTGTCTGATGGCATGAGTGAGCAAAATTTGATGCATTTTGAGCTGATTTCAACTCACTGCATTTGTGTTCCTTCATTTTCAGTCCTAATTTATTCCCACTACTCACTGTTTACCCTCCAACTCTCATTACTGTCAGTGGGGAGCTCCAGTGTCACATAATGGCCTAAACTCTTCATCTGCTTTCTCAAAATTGCAGTTCTAAGGCAAAAACTTCTAATTTTCTTTTTAGTCAAATTAAAGAATCTGTATCAGCTTTAAATCCCATGCTGCTTCATCTCCGATAAATATTTAATGCTTTCAGGATCTTCCCCCCGTGCAGTTATCAGGGTTCTCATTTGTTTTTCTAATTCAGCTCAGCTAATTGGTTTCTTCTCTCTTCCTCACACACATATCCGGAAGCCTCCAAGCGAGCGAGCAGATTGTGTTTTTTTAATAACAAATGGATCTATAAGTAAAGATTGGAGGCTTGTGGCATGCCAGGCTGGCTGTGATGGATATGTGTTGACAACGATGTTGAGAGATTTATTGTTTTCTGGGAAGTTTTTTTCACTTCTCATGAGGCGAGGTAAAGTGAGAGAATGATTACACTGAAGATCCCAGAGAGAGTTGTATCGTACACAGAGTTATGAAGGGGGAGACCTTTGGGAATCTGCCAGTTTTGTGTGTTTTAAGCTGTTGCCATCATAATGTTTTAAGTGGAAATGTTAAATAAAGTTCTGGGTGTTCTTAAGTGCTTCTTTAATGCTTATAACTAGTTTTCTTTGGAGACATCAACAGAAGCAGCTAGTAAAACTTAATTATCATTGCTTCCATATCAATAACTCAATATCTCTCCATCGTATATGATGCAGGTTCAAGGAGTTGAAATGAGATTCTTCAAGAGGGTGTCTGGGCTCAGCTTTAGAGATAGGGTGAGGAACTCCGACATCCGGAAGGATCTCAAAGTAGAGCCGCTGCTCCTTTAAGTCCTTTACTTTACATGAGGTGGTTCAGGCATTTGATCAGGATGCCTCCTTCCACTTTCCTGTGGAGGTCTTCTGGACAGGTCAAGCATAACTGGGAGGAGACCCCGAGGCAGACCTAGAACTCACTGGAGGGATTATATATCCCATTTAGCCTGGGAGCACCTTGGAATTCCTCAGGAGGAACAGGAAAACGTTGCTGGGGAGAGGGCGTTGCTGGGTTTACTTGCTTTGCCTGCTGCCACGACGACCCGACCCCGGATATAGGAAAAAGACGAATGAATGGATGGATGCACAGACTGACCATATACACTATATTGCCAAAAGTATTCGCTCACCTGCCTTGACTTGCATATGAACTTAAGTGACATCCCATTCTTAATCCATAGGGTTTAATATGACGTCACTCCAGCCTTTGCAGCTATAACAGCTTCAACTCTTCTGGGAAGGCTTTCCATAAGGTTTAGGAGTGTGTTTATGGCAATTTTTGACTTTTTTTTACACACTGATGTTGGACGAGAAGGCCTGGTTCTCAGTCTCCGCTCTAATTCATCCCAAAGGTGTTCTATCGGGTTGAGGTCAGGACTCTGTGCAGGTCAGTCAAGTTCATCCACGCCAAACTCTCTCATCCATGTCTTTATGGACCTTGCTTCGTGCACTGGTGCACAGTCATGTTGGAACAGGAAGGGGCCATCCCCAAACTGTTCCCACAAAGTTGGGAGCATGGAATTGTCCAAAATCTCTTGGTCCGCTGAAGCATTCAGAGTTCCTTTCACTGGAACTTGAGGCCGGCTCAGACTACACGGTTCTTTTGGTTGTGCATGATGGCACCATGTCAGACTATGCGACCAAAATCTTGTCCCATCTTGGCCAACAGCCGACTACAAGAGTGGTCGGGACCACTCAGCGAATGTTGACATCACCCCTGTCTCCGCAACTGAGTGAAAGTCTGTGGCGCTCATTTTTAAATCAGGAAAAAAAATATATAAAACAATGTGAAAAAGTCAACATGGCTGCTATGGTCTTTCTAGTTCTGAGCAGATTGTTTCCCATTGAAACTTTGGTTGAGCAACGTCTGAACGCAGCAGTTTATAATCTAGAAGCTTCTTTGTGAGTGGGTGGTCTGAGTGATGGGGACATTCATGTTAAACTGAGTTTCTCTGCTATGCGGTTTTCACTGCTCACCTGAGCCGCCTGTTTCCATCTATCTGGATTGTGAACCTTGTGTGCTTTTTCTCTGTTTATTTTGCAGCAGATCAAACTTTCAGCAGACTTTTAGCAGAAATATCAGATATAACCTCATTTGATTCTGAACATGTTCACTGATCCTCCTCATGCTGTCAGTTTGAAGCAACTTTCATCAGTCTCTGTCTGCTTTTCTCTCTGACTTGGCATTAAGTCCAACAGGCAGACTCTTATGACCGGGGGCAGAGTACCAATGAGGGCATGAAAAGTAAGTTTACATTCAGCCCGACAACTTCATGATGGTGATGATGCATATTTACTTCTGCATGTTTTTTCCCTGATCGCTTATTTACTGAAGCATAGCTCTCTAACAGGTTGGATTTCTTCGCCCACTCAGTCCTTGGGATCAGAAACTGAGGCTGAGATTTGCATATGTTTGTCAGGAGAAGTTCTGAGCGGTCAGTATATGTCAGGAACCCTTTGTGCTCAAAACTCCACCCTGACCCTGCTTTGTTGAGGCTGTTAGAAGCTCACAGTGTTAACATTCAATTAGCCCTAAATGTTTCTCTTACAACCCTGATTCCAAAAAAAAGTTGGGACATTCATCATTGTACATTTCATGAATAACGTTTGCTCATTTCAATTTGGTGGCACCACCACATCTCAAAAAAGTAGGGACAGGGCCATGTTTAACATTGTGTAGTATCCCCTCTTCTTTCTGGGAAGTCAGGAGACCAGTTGCTAAAGTTTTGGGAGAGGAATGTTGTCCCATTGTTGTCTGATTTAGGATTCTAGCTTCTCAACTGGACTACAGGCAGGCCAGTTTAGCACCCAGACTCTTCTATTGTGAGGCCATGTTGTTTGAATGGATACTGTATGTGGTTTGAGGTTGTTGCTTGTTGCTGAAATATTCCATGCCTTCCCTGAAAGAGACATTGTCTGGATGGGAGCATATGCTGCCCTAAAACCTCTATATACTTTGTGCCTGTCCTGATATGTAAACTGCCACGCCACAGAGACTACTGCAACACCATACCATTAGAGATGCAGACTCTTGAATTGAGTGCTAAGAACAAACTGGATGGTCCCTTAGAAACTATGGTTTCCAAAAGAATTTCAAATTTTGATTCATCTGACCACAGAACAGTTTTCCATGTTGCTTCAGTCCATCTTAAATGAGCTTTGGTCCAGAGAAGATGGCATCGTTTCTGAAATGTGTTTACATATTGCTTCTTATTTGCATGATACAGCTTTAACTTGCATTTGTGGATGGCGTTGGTAACTTTTTTGACAAGGAGGGATTTCTGGAAGTGTTTTTTAGCCCGTGCACAGAATCATGCCTGTTTTTAATGTGGTGCTACCTGAAGGCCTGACAATCACAAGCATCCAATACTGACTTCAGCCGTGTCCCTTGGGCACAGAAATTTATCCAGATTCTCAGAATCTTTTTATGATATGATGTACTGTAGGTGGTGGGATCTTAAAGTCTTTGTTTTTTTACATTGAGGAACATTTTTTTGCCTTATGGCACTGTCCCTATTTTTTGAGAGATGTTGCTGCCATCAAATTCAAAATGAGCTAATATTTTTTGTGTCTCTGTTCCCAGAAATGCCTCTGTTTTCTCTGGGCCAGATCTCATTTAAAATGGACTGAGGCAAAATGTAAAACTGTTCTGTGGTCAGATGAATCAAAATTTGAAATTTTTTTGGAAACCTTGGATGATGTGTCCTGTGGATGAATGAGGAGACCATCCAGGTTGTTATCACCGAACACTTCAAATGCCTGCATCTCTGATATGAGGTTGCATTAGTGCCAGTGGCGTGGGCAGCTTACACATCTGGAAAGGCTCTATGAAAAGTTTAATAAAAGGTTTTAGAGCAACATATGTTACCATCTCTTTCAGGGAAGGCCTTCCATAGCTCAGCAAGACAATGCCAAACCACATTTGGCATCCATCGCAGCAGCATGGCTTCACAGTAGAAGAGTCCAGATGCTGAACTGGTCTGCCTGCAGTCCAGACCTTTCACCAACAGAAAACATGTGGCACATCGTAAAAAGAGAAGCCCAGCAAAAAACCCAGGAAGGTTGAGCTAGAATCATAAATCAGACAAGAATGGGACAACATTTCTCCAGCAACTGGTCTCCTGACCTGCCAGACATTTACAGACTGTTGTTAAAAGAAGAGTGGGTGCTACACAGTGCATACAGCTTTAAGAAAAGAACAAGTTAGACATCCAGCTAATGAAAAACTGTCACATGCATACCGGCCTTACTGCTCAGAGTTGTGACCTGATCTGATTTGTGAACAAGAAATGCTGCTCAAATCTGGTATAGAAAGATCAGTTTCCATGTGAATTCTCTTCTGGAAACTGTCATAAAACATTCAAATCTTAGTCACATATCAGCAAACAAACAAAGCACAGAAGAATCAAAGGTATAGAGGAATAAAGGCAGAAACATACAGGTAAAGAAAGAATCTTTTCTAGCTTGTGTCAAAAAAGCCTGTATACTAACATTTTTGTCCTTGGTTGTGTTGCATTGTATAAAAATTAAAGTGGCATCTTTTTCTCCAAAGAAAAACCAGCCACTTCTGCATGTTTTAATCTGTGGTTTGAGACTCATTGCTTCTGGCATCAAATTTTATGTTAATTTCTAACAATTCTGTGGATGTACACTGATGAGGCTTCAGCTCTCTGGAGGCTGGAAAACGATGACATTTGTAATGACAATGCAGGCTGGACAACAATAAACAGAGTTTAGACTGAAAAAGACACCTCTTCGGAAAAAGTGTAACAATCTTCAGTGTAATTCCATTGCTCTTCTTCCTTTGTCTCAAAGGTAAAACCACTTAGAGCTGTGATTTAAAGTACCGTCTTTTGTTGGTGCAACTCTTTACATTAAAGAAAACACTGCAGGTTAAACCTATGCAAAGATCTATCAGAGTAATTTCATTCATCTGCAGAAAACTGCCTGAGGAGGTCCAAATCTCTATTCAATATCATCCCTTGGGCTAAAAATAATGATTTCACAGTCTTAAGGCGAAGATTGATTGCTTTCAATTAAACAGAACTGAGGTCAATAAAAACAGAATCAGTTTTTCTGGCCAGGTATGTGCACATGGACAAGCATTAGAAAGCAGAAATTAAACTATTAGAACATATTTACCAGGCTTAGAGGGGGGGAGGGATCAGACATGACCACTCACTCGTTGGATTTGATTAGTAGCAATAATGTTGTTACCTGTAGAGGGCACAGTTATAACATTGTAAACCTCTTTTTGAGAAAAACTTGGTTTATTCACTGTCTCAGAGAAAAGAACTACACTACCCACAGTCCTAGAGTGTTGCAGCGATGTCTTGTATTGGTTGAGTTTGCTTTAACCCTACTGCAGTGAACAGGCCTGTAAAAAGTGGGCAGAGCCAACATCAGCAAATAGAAAAATTCAGTTGCAGTAGCCAAGATTTAACCTGTAGAGGGCAGACAATAATCACATTTCTTATGCAAAATGCAGAATTTAAATTTCATCAACAAATATTACAGTTGTTTTAAGTCATCCAAATCTACCTGGCCCTGTGTGGAAAAGTATTTCCCCCTTAACTTTGTAGCTGGTTGTGCCCTTGGCGGAAACAACTGCAAGCAAGCATTTGTGTTAACTGGCATTGAATTGTTTAAAGTCAACCATGTTGGTGTTTTTTTTTTTTTTTAGTATGAATGGCCTGTTGAGGTCATGCCACATCCTCTCAATCAGATTCAAGCCTGGACTTTAAGTAGGCCACTCTTAAACCTTCAACTTGATTTTTTTTAAGCCAATCAGAGGTGGACTTCCTGGTGTGTTTCAGATTGGAGTCCAGCTGCATAACCCAAGAGTGCTTGAGCTTCAGGTCACCAGCTGATGGCCGGATATCCCTCTTCAGAATTTCCCGTTATAGAGCAGAATTCATGGTAACATCAATGAAAGCAAGTTGTCCAGGTCCAGAACCAGCAGAACAGCCCCATCAAAATATTTTTGGGTAAATTTGAGTCAAGTTTGTGTTCTTTTTGGCCAGCAGTGGTTTTGGTCTTAAAAACTCTCCCATGGATGCCATTTTTTCCCAGTCTCTTTTTTACTGTTGAATCATGAACACTGACCTTACCTGAGTCAAGTAAGGTCTGTAGGTCTTTAGATGTTGCTTTAGGTGCTTCTGTGACCTCCTGGATGAGTGTTTGATGCACTCTTGGAGCAATTTTGGTTGGCAAGTTTTCCCCATTTGTGGATAATGGCTCTCATCATTGTTCACTGGAGTCCCAAAGCTCTATAAATGGCTTTGTAGCCTTTCCCAGACTGGTAGGTATCAGTGACGTTGTTTCTAGTCTGTTCTTGAATGTATTTATTTATTTTATGTTGCTTATTGAGATCTTTTAGCCTGCATCACTTTCTCCAGCAGGTTCTATTCAAGGGATTTTTTGATTCAGTAGGTCTGGCAGGTCTAGGGCACAACTTATGTAGTCTCATGCACAGTGCATAGAAGATGTTAACACAACCAAACTCGTGTCTGGGAACTTATCAGTAAGTAGAATATACTAAAAGAAATCAATTTAAGTTGTTTTAAAAAAATATAAACCAGACTGATCTTGCTTTTTACATCAATATAAGTTAGCTTTGGAAATCCACAAGGCTCTGTGCTTGAACCGCTTCTTTAACCTTGTGTGCTTCCTAACATTATGAGTAACCACTCCATAGATATCCATTGCTACGCAGATGATACTCAGGTATATATGACAATGAATCTAGATGACATCAGTTATGTGAACTAGAAGCATGCTTTAAGTTGGAAAAGTTACACATTTTTTGCTATAAGTCACAAAGAAAGAATAAAAAACTTCAAGTTCATGCATTCATGTGCCTACCTTTGTTGTTATGGCCCTCAGCACCTTCTTATTGCTGCTTTTATTGAACCAGATCTCCCCCTCACTGCTGCCATGCTCCTTGTTTTACCGTTCTATCTTAATAAAACGCTTTAGGAGTGGAAAAAAAGTTCATTTTAAACAACACATGGTTGCAATTTCATCTGATACTGCTCTCTTCCTACAGCATAAGGAAAAAGAATCTCTTTGTTCTGCCTCTTTTACCTGAGATTCAGCCGTATTATTGAGATCATTCATCACTGTCATCTACGAGCCACAAAGATGTCACACTGCATACTTTTTCCCGCTCCTCTCTTCCTTTCACCTTCTTCCCCTCGGCTTCCTGGGGGTCATTAATGCAGTCCTTGTCTGTAGCATCCAGCCTGCGTGTGTATTTATTAGCAGCTGTCACATATTGGCTGCATCAATAATTAGTCACTGTAAAGCCATTTGGGGTCTAATTAGGGGCGGGGTCCAGCGCCAGGGTGATCCATCAAACAGTCACATGCGTAGCACACATGCTAATGCTAATGTGGGAGTGTGAGCGTCTGCTGTCGTACATGTTCAATGTCTCGCCTCTGCAGTGTAATGAGGAAATAGACACTGTAATGACACATCCAGCACAGAAAGCATTCAATAAACTCTGATGCAATCACTGAATTTAACTGTAAGAGGCAATGTGATGCCCATATTAATCTAGTTAAACAAAGTGGAGTATTTATATATCCAACATTCATACTTCAGAGTGGAATTATTACTAATATTACAATGTAGATATCACACAACAACACTGATTTGGTAGCTTATTTCCAAAAATAAGCACAAATAACTGATATTTTTTATTTCAAATGTAGGATCTCACACTACAGTTCCATTTAAATAGATTTTTCAAAATATGCTTAAGTGTAGAAATATGGACTATATATTAATATGGACAGCAAGTCCCTGATTCCATCCACTGTACAAAAGTGAAGCCAAAATAGGCACTGACAAATTGCACTGGGGCATGATTTAGCACTAAAATATTCCCAGAAGGGAGCTGCCCGGTCAGAACTGATGCCACAGTCTTTCTGCTAAACAAATCACAAATTTATCTTCATCTTGATCTTAAAGATCATTTCCTAATGTCAGCTTAGAGCAGATCCTGCTAACATGTATATACTTTTGAACCATTAATTGTAGCCACTTACCTTTTTTTCCTCTGGAAACCCTCCATTTTACTATTCTAGAGACGTTATCCATGCCTTTGTAGCTGCTACAGAGGCTTTTCTATTAAGCCTGGAACTTAGGTGACTTCTTGGGGCATTTCCATAGCTAGCCTTAGTATTAGCTACCATAATGTTTCCCACAATGCATTGTGACAGGCTGTGACAACCAATGGCAGGCTGTTCGGTCGTCATGTCATGCTTTGCCAGAACTGTGCATGCTTCAACACGTTGAAACTGGATGGGAAAGCCTGATAAATCAGTCAAACTTTATTTATGAAGCACTTTTTATACAAAGCACCAAGTGCTTTACAAACAGACAAATACATAAAAGGAAATAAAAGGAAATATGACCCTACCCAATCCCACCCAACCATCTAACACCCCCTCTCCCAACCCCAACCAATACTTCATAGAGAAACAGCAGTTTTCTCATCCAAATTTTTCGCAAGTTAAAAAAGAAAATTGAGCTCATGTTATTCTAATTATGTTTGCACACTGACGCTGACATTTTTGTCCGTCAATTTTTTTTCAGAGCAGGTTCACTTTAATGAGAATTTGTATCCACAGTAAATAGCACATCATCAACACCTGAGTCGAAATCGCTCATATTGTCTTTGCTTTAGCTCGGTGTGGTGTTATTATCCCTGTAGAAGCCTGCAGACCAACAAAGCTGATCAGAGGATATCAGCGCACAGCAGAGGGAGACAAAATGCCGAAAGCTGCATCGTAAATTAGTGCCTGACACAGAGGGTTTTTTGGGGGGGTTTTTTGGGAGACATGAAGTGCTTTGTACGTTTTTGATACAGCGTACAGGCGAGCCAGCATAGTTTCTTTGCCTATTTTTTAAACTTGTTAAACTATGCAAATGAAGCGTTCCCATCCACAGCCATTATGCCGGGGATCTCTCTGAGCTCATAACAACTACAGGAGCAACTTTCACAGAAATCACTGGAAGGTAATGCCCCTACTACCACCCAACTTAAAAAATCCCAAAATATCCCTTTAACCCGCCAGGACATATTCTTACATTTTTACATACTATAGTGCAATTTTTGGGAGTATTTTTATTTGCTTTACACCAATATAACCCTTATATCCCAAGTTTTAAAAGTATGTATTAACTTATGTCTTAACTACTATAATAAATGGCTTAAAAGTGCAATAAACCTAAAAAGAAAGAAAATCTTTTTTTTTTTTTTTTTTTTTGCACATATAATTGAAAATACAAAAACTGCACAGCCATATCCCTCAAATTTTTAAATGTAAAAAAGTTGCACAATATCCTTTGGAACCACAGCAAACTTATTTGGAGTCTGTACATAACTTGCTTTTTGAGAATAGTCAATTTTGTAACCTATATAAAAATAAACACAACAAGCGGAGCACTTTGACTCTTCATCTGACGCTGTAATTAGTTCGAAAGCTTCACGCCAGCTGTTAAACCGTTTGGCATGACCAGGTTTTTGCAGCTCCATAACTACAGGTGTGGAAGTGTGTCAAAGGTGTGTGATGGTTGTCTGGTGTGTGTGGGTTGTGTCTGAGTGTTTTTGTTAAAAAGTAGGGGTGAAACAAGAGTGAGGGTGAGTACGTGTGCAGGCTTAGTTCTTCGGTGTATTCTGCAGAAAAATCTACAACTCCTGGGAAAAAACACCACTTTCTGTTGTTGGGGGGGGGGGGGGCTATGGGGTAGGGACACATAAGAATCATGTGACAGGTCAAGCCCACAACGTGTTGATGTTTATTTGAACATAGAAAGTGCTGCAAATACCCATGGTCTCATTAATAACCATTTTTGTTATGTGTGCTTTAATGTGTATTTTTACAAACCCATCACTGCAAAGAAAAAGCGTTCTGAAACATGGTGAATGTGTGAAATGTTAGTATAGCTCCCCAGATTTTATATGCAAAAGGAATGATCGATCTATCTTATCTGGTTTCAAATCTACCGCCAACCAAAAATGAACATGCTAATTGTAGCACCGGCGCTACGCTGGGTTCTACAGGGTTAAGCACTGATTTGCTGTTGAAACACTTAACATGCTTTACGCTCAAGTATCAGCTGCTGACGACTTTACAAACTGAATGGCAGGCGATACTGTCAGACCCTTGCTTGTGATGTTCTAAAAAAATCTAATTGCATCGTAAATCATTGGTCTGAACTGATGCTCATTATAACACTACTCTCTCTCAAGTAAAACTGCTGAAGTTGTTGTCAGTTATTATGCTGTCTTTATTTTCTTAATTTTGGGTCTTCCTTTTCAAGTAAACAGGATGGAATAATCATCTGCATCAAGTTTAAACAGCACAGGGAGGTGTTAGTGTACCTCAGATGATTTCCTGCACAACTGCATGAGCCACAGCCTGTCATCAGGTATTGATCCATAACATCTCCTGCAGTGGAAGTGTGTATATGTTTGTGCATAGTTTTGCTGGTTTGTTTATGTTTACCATCGCACATCATTTACATTTTAACACTTGCAATGTGGAGGGAAAGTGCATTTGTCTTGCTCTGCACACTGCACCATCTGTGAGCATTTACATCTACTGCTGTACTGTACTCTTGTGTATGTGAATGTGTGCAAGCTGCACATGATAGGCCATAAAACAAGCCTGATAGGGCCTGGTGCGTTGCTGAGCACATTATCATCAGCTGGCCCCGGACTTTTATGGCCTTCCACACCTCTCAGCCGGAGCACAGTTTCTGTGGTGTTTTATGAGTCCTGCTCCTACATACAAGACAAGCAGAAAAGAGTGTAGAGGAGAAGAGGGGAGGGGTGGAGGGGTTTTAAGATGTAAATCAAAGTCTGCCGGCTGTGCTGAAGGTACTGGAACAATCACAGAGCTCTCTGCGGTGATATATGCATCCCTTGATACAGAGGGAATGATGAGGTGTGTGAGAGGAGAACATAGAAAATATAGAATCGACTGAATTTCACTTACAAGAAATCAACATGTCATCAGCGTATAGAGACATTACAGTCAACATGAGAGGCTTGTGTTCAAACACACAGTGAGAGCAAATTAATGATCCAACAGGAATTAGGAGTCGAGACCGTGCATCAGAAATACTGAGAGAACAGGGGGTTTTAATGATTTAGTGCCATGTTTGGATGTTAGGCTTGCCAAAATTAAATGCCTCCCAAATTCTGTTTATGTTGAATTTCACAGTTTTCTCTTGGCTCGGGATGCAGGTAGTCTGACCCAGATACTGTGCAGTCTGATTAATTATTTTGTCTCTGATCTTGGTCTAATTCCAGCTCAACTGAGTGCAGCAGAAGCAGAAGCAGCAGCTTAAATTATGGTGCTTTTTTTTTTTTTTTTTTTTTTTTTTAAATGAGCCTCTGTTTGGTCCTTTCGGGATGCCTGATGCCTTATTCAGCTCCTGTGCCAGAAAACTGAGTTCATGTTCCCACAGTCGGGCTGATATTTGGGAGATTACGGGATCAGCAGAAATTAGGGCGCTGCAGCTGCCATGACTCATGTCTGATACTATAAATGTGTCATGAGTGTGCACATTGCATGCACACTCATCTTCATCATTATCATCCTTCATCTGTGCAACCTGAATGCATTTCTTTTGTAAACAGTTTTGAAAGGTGCATTAATATTTGTGTGCATTAATATTTTACTACTCTTAAATACTTGAGGAGAAATTTGAGTAAGTTAAATAAAACAGAGACTTTAATGATGCTACAATTAAGTACTTCCATTTCATGCCACTTTAAATAGGACTTCTATTTCTTTTTTCCCTGCAATTTAGAAGCTAATGTCGTTCTGTTACAAGTCAGGGTCAGGAATGGGAGCATTATGGCGGTTCAGCATTTCACAGTTAACTGTGAGAGATGTTTAAGAAAGTGGAAGTGTTTAGGAACAACAGCAAAGCAGCAAAACAGCAGCATAAAGTGGACATTTATGTAAAATTACAGAGTGGGGTCAGCAGCTGCCAGTGTGCTGCCTCACATCACCAAGTTCAATGCTAAGCTTCAGAAAGAGCGGTGTAACGTACACCAGCACCGGACTGTGGAGTAGTGGAAATGGGTTCTGTAGAGTGCCGAGTCAAGCTTCTCTGTTTGGAGTCAGATGGGAGGGTCTGGGTTTGGCGAACACCATGGAAACCTTACCTACCTGACTGCATTGGGCCAACTGTGAAATTTGATGGAGGACAGATAATGGTATGGGGATGTTTATCAGGGTTTGGGCTAGGCCCCTTATCTCAAGAAGAAGCCAATCTTAATGCTTCAGCATACCAAGACCTTTTGGAGAATGTTATGCTTCCATCTTTGTGACAACAGTTTGGGGAAGGCCCTTTACTATTCCAACATGACTGTGCCCCAACAAGGACTAAAGACATGGTTCGATGAGTTTGGTGGGTAGGAACTTGACTGGCCCGCACAGAGCCCTGACCTCAACCCCATAGAGCACCTTTGGGATGAACTGGAACTGAGATTGGAAGCCTTCTTGTCCAACATCAGTGCATGATATCGTAAATTCTCTACAGAATGATAAGCACAAATTCCAATAAAAACACTCCAAAGTCTTGTGGAAAGCCTTCCAAGAAGAGTGGAAGCTGTTAGAGCTGCAAAATTGGGGGGGGGGGGGGCACCTCAATATTCAAGTACCATAAAATACCAAATAATAGCCGGGGCGTTTATTTGTTTCAATCACTGAGCAAACCAGGCGTTTATTCAAGTTGATTCAATGGCTGAATTACGGCGGTGTTCGGTCCTGTGTAGAATTTGTTCATGATGAGATGAAGTGTTTTCTTGCCTGTGATTCGGCCATTGATTTCAGTGGAAAAGCAGAGCAAAATCACTCCACGAGCGCTTTGTCACCGTCAGAATTCAATTCAGCAGACATTCTCATCCACGAAGAGGTATGTTAAGAGAGGGGCGGAGCTACGGAGCTCAAACAGTCAAACCCTGAGTCAAACACAGAGAAGAACAGGAATGGAGGGGGAGTTGAGAGTTGATTCTCTACAGTTCTCATCAAAAGTCATATACCTGAGCTTTAAATAAAATACACTCGGCGTATATTTGGAACAGGCGGTCATTTATCAAAATGTACTGCTACACCCAGCGGTTAAAGGGTACCCGGCGATCATTTGGTATTTTATAGTACGTGTATTTAAATGCATTGTCACTACAGTCCCCACTGGTATAATGGTCAGACAGCCAAATAATGACTGACAGGTGGATTTCTAAAAAATGGATGAAACAAAAATTCATTCCTGACGAGATTTTTTCAATCTCAGTAGTGTTTGGCGATGTTTTAATACCTGTAGGGGTTTTCTGAAAAAAATCCCCAACACATGATTGTCCTCTACACATGTCCTGAACTTGATAGTGTTCCAGGGGCCAGATAAGAAGATGTGGGGGGTGGGGGGGGGGGCTGATGTGGCCCCTGGGCCGCCAGTTGACGAACACTGATATAGTCTGCTAAAATAATTCAAATATGGCTTATTCACAGTTTCCTTCCTTTCCCTGTACTCTCCTTATTCTTGAATTTGCAAGACACAGTTCTCATGTAGGCAGCCTGAAACCCCTGAAACCTGTTGACATGCATGTCAAAATGAAAATCAAACCATGACGCAACCGTTGTACAG
The DNA here is from genome assembly GCF_018320785.1 of Cheilinus undulatus. Classification (NCBI taxonomy): domain Eukaryota; kingdom Metazoa; phylum Chordata; class Actinopteri; order Labriformes; family Labridae; genus Cheilinus; species Cheilinus undulatus. Next base: position 10,330,600 of record NC_054885.1, on the reverse strand, counting down.
CCGCCAAGCACCGTCTGAAATGGGCTTCAGAAAGACATTGAAATAAAAACTGGCCTTCAGATAAAAAGCCCTGGTACCTTCTATAATTTTGAAGATAAAGACCCCCTGATGAGAATTGCAGGTTCTGAGAGTAAGTGGAACTAACTAGTTCTATCCATTTTATGTTGCTTCAAATTTGTTCAACTTTGGCGCCATCAGCGAGGGGTAGGATAAGAAAAACAGAAGGGGTCTAGCAGGGAAAATTTAGGGCAAAGCCTGGTTGGAAGCTGTTTTCTCATGTTGCTCACACTGGTAAATTCAGGAAATTCTTCATTCGTTTTGTGCAATTTCATACATGGCTTTATTGCATTGAAAGAACTTCATCTGCTAAGGTTTTTTTCCTGAACTGAAATCACTCTGCAGACAACTGATAGCAGTAGAAGTTACAAGATTAAAGCAGAATCTGCTTAAGGGCCATATGCATTGTTGTCTAAATTACTTAGCCATCTTCTACATAATTGATAATGTTCATTAAGGTAAGATTAATCACCTATCGGCAGCCCATCGCCCACAGTAACCAGCGTTGAGTTGTAGCACTGCTGACTCTGCAGGAGTGGACGCTAACAGGATCTTTACTGTCAGTATGAATGATGCTGCACCTCTGGTCATCCTGCACCACATCAGTAAAGCTGAGCCTGAACCTGAAGCCTACATCTTCCACTCAAGTCGACTTCAGATATGCATGAATTCAAGGAGATGCTCGACGCAGAATCGGTAGAGAAAGAACCCGGAATATTTGTGCCTTCTTTTCCTCCGTGAGTTGACATTGATGTGAGACTCTGCAGAATCATTCTGCTTTGTAAAAGCTTTCTCCCTCACATCTTCACGTCCTCCACACAGGCACTGAAAGTTAAAAAACACCTGGCAGAATGAACACTTTATTCCCACAAAGGAGGAATCAATCATCCAGAGGAGTGATGTTCACTGTTATGTAGCTGTGACCCAGCATGCTAGAGTGAATGTCAGTGCATAAAATCCTCCAATCTTTTAGCCTGCATGCCTTCAAGGGATGATCAGTGTTGGGAACGAGTCTATAGAGATGAGGCACCGTCCACTTAGAAAGAAGCACCTACGGGTGTTTCAATATGAGCAAAGAAGTCAGGAGTAATGTTTCTCTTTGTTTCTTATGTAGAAATAAGTACTGTTGATGTTTAATCGAACACTGACACTGGCATCTATCTTTCAGATATAGCACTCACATTTGCTTTAAATGTAAGCACAGTAATTCTAAAGACAATATAGCCAGAGGTGTCAAAAGTATTCAAATTCATTACTCAAGTAGAAGTATAGATACTAGGGTTTAAAAAGACTTCTGTAGAAGTTGAAGTATCAACTCAAGCTTTTTACTCAAGTAAAAGTATAAAAGTACTGGTTTCAAAACTACTTAAAGTATAAAGGTGAAAGTAATGTAAGGGGGAAAAAAATCCATTAAGGAGAAAAGCTTAGGCCACACCACAGGGGCTAATTCCATTCTACTATTCCATTCTACTATTCCATTATACTTTCCATTCCATTCTACCATTCCATTCCATTCCACCATCTCATTCCATTCCATTATACCATTCCATTCTATTCTACCATCTCATTCCATTCAACCATTTCATTCCATTATACATTCCATTCCATTCCATTTTACCATTCCATCTCATTCCACCATCTCATTCCATTCCATTCTACCATTCCATTCTATTCTACATCTCATTCCATTCAACCATTTCATTCCATTATACATTCCATTCCATTCTACCATTCCATTCTATTCTACATCTCATTCCATTCAACCATTTCATTCCATTATACATTCCATTCCATTCTACCATTCCATTCCATTCCACCATCTCATTCCATTCCATTCTACCATTCCATTCCATTATACATTCCATTCCATTCTACCATTCCATTCCATTATACATTCCATTCCATTCTACCATCTCATTCCATTCCATTCTACCATTCCATTCCATTATACATTCCATTCCATTCTACCATTCCATTCCATTCCACCATCTCATTCCATTCCATTCTACCATTCCATTCCATTATACATTCCATTCCATTCTACCCTTCCATTCTATTCCATTCCATTATACATTCCATTCCATTCTACTATAGTGCACTACCCCACCTCCCCCCAAAAAACATTTTCCTAAAGGCCATAATGACTATAATGTTATATTAAAATGTTAATGTTGAAAAATTTGGTATGCACCTGTTTCTGTCACAATTATGCCCATTGAAAATGAATGCATTCAGTGCAAATACATTCAAGAACTATATACAGTATGTGTACTACCAACCTCCTCGATGGTGCTTGGTTTGGACATTACTAGGCTTCATATGTCTGCTATTTCCTTGCTGGAGTGTGATGTGATTTGTGTTATTTCCAAAGGTGCAATGGATCGCGTACAAACCAACAGGGTGTCAGAATGATATTATGTTTATACATCTAATCCAACCACAATTAAATTCACTCTATTCGGATGGCACAATTTATCTGGATAGTTTTTTGGGGGTTTTATTTGTGTTTTTTTGAACGATGCCAAGCTGGAATGAATACAAGCTGAAATGAAATAGGAGTAACAAGGCTATTTTTAAAATGTAAGGAGTAGAAAGTACAGATAATTGTGTGAAAATGTAAGGAGTAGAAGTAAAAAGCACGCTAAAAAAATATATTTACTCTAGTAAAGTATAGATACCCAAAATTTCTACTTAAGTAAAGTAACGAAGTATTTGTACTTTGTTACTTGACATCTCTAGGTACCAATAATATTCCAGGGCCTGAGCCAGTGGCAGCTAGGGCCAAACAGGATCCCATTTAATCTCACTGGTATCCCCAAAAACCTGGAAATGGTAATCTATTTGTCTAGTTGTCTATTAAATCGAGTGTTAGCGTTAGTTCAGAGCGGCCATGAAGTCAAGCTCTGCCCCTATAAGTTGATGGACTGCACGCCTTCATCAGCTGACCACTAGCTCTCTCTGCAAGCTTCTTTTGCAACCTTCCTCCACTCCAGCTCCTCATTCATCCTTCTTCTTACTTCATCAGTGCCAGTGGGAAAAATCCTCTTTTTTGTAACAAACTAACTTGAAACCCCAGCTGAATTTTAAGTATCAAGGTTCGTATGATTGCAGACAACCTTTAGGTGCAGTCTGCATCATTGATGGCGGTGAGGTGTCCCAAGGGGAACTAGAATCCTTTCCCTTAGCCTGCAATTCTGCAAATGCACAGATTTTAAACTCTGATGCTAATGCTAACAAGCTCTGATGTCCAGCACCGGCACATTACTATAAATATCACATTCACTGCTGAAAACTCTTCAGAGGAGTTTTATTTTGAAAATAACACCCAAAAGAAGCCTTTCTACCTTGAACTGGGTGCCTATGGCGTCTACACTTCAAATGTATATCTGACCTAGTTGACAGAGCAAACATCCCTCCCGCAACTTCAATTCACTTTTCAGCAGATGTCACCAGATGCAATATCTACAGCCTCCCCATGTCAATGGGAGTCATGGTGATCTCATTTTGAGCGGTAACCTTTATCCAGCTGACCACTGTGTTCTCTCATAACCAAGTCATAAATCACACATGACTCGTGTCACGCAGAGCAGAGGTGCCGACTTGCCACTTGTGATATAGGCGCTTGGATTTCTGCTCCAACAAGTCCGGCTCTCATCAAATATCATTCAAGATGATAATCCCAGAGGTGGATGAAGAGGAGAGGGGATTGGTGCTCCAGAGATAGGTTGAAGGCTTGCTATTTGTCTCCTCTGCTGTGTACATCTGTCTACCCCTTCGTCATTGTGTCGCTGCCAGTGTTTGATCCAGCAGAGCAGAGTTCATTCAAACATCCATCTCCGGAGGCTTAAGTCGAGGCTTATGACGTCTGACTTACAGTAAAATTAACTTAAAGTTTCAGGAAAATCAATTTATGTAACAGGTTTGACATTTTCAGCAAATTTGATTTAATTTCAGTGAATTTTGACTTTTATTTTAGCTATTGTTATTTCACAAAGCTTAACGTTTTATATAGGAGACATAGTTGGATTCGTTCATTATTTAATAGGCTAAAAGACATGCAAAAGAACAAGATTTTTCCATTTGGTAGAATCGGATATTATTTCTGAGTAACATCCTTGAAAGGATTTCTTGAACAGGGTTTTAGAAAATGTTTAATGTAGCAGCTCTTTTTCAAACACATTTCCTTGAAAGAACTGAAAATTCTCACAAATTATAATTCTTTGTCAGTTTTTGGAAACTTGAATGATTTTAAACTGCATCAGGAAGTACTAGATTAAGGCAGTATCACACGTGTAGTTGACATTTGGAAATGAGGACATTCCTCATGAAATTAGACGTCAAGTTCAACAACTTCATTTGTTTCCTGGGTTCAAAACCACTTACCAAAGTTGTTTCCTCTATAAATAATACTTCAAGTCTTGCTTGCTGACTGGTTTATTTCATTCATCATGCATTAGCATAAGAAAGTATCATCTGCATAACATTTTAATTTTGCTTCTTACAGTAAGCACTTGTATACTCGAGATACAGTCTTGGTCTTGAGACCAGTCTCAAGAGCACATTTTGAATGTCTTGGTCTTGTCTCAGAGCATTTTTACTCAGTCTTGTCTCTGTCTTGGACCAGTGTTATCTTCGTCGACTAAAACTATGACGAAAACTATTTGTCAACAGCCTTTTATTCCATGACAAAAGCTAGACTAAAACTTACAAAAATAGATCTGTAATGACTAAAACTGACAAAAAAAAAACAAGTTTTGTGTTCATCAAGATGACTAAAACTAGACTAAATTGTAATGTAGTCTTCATCAGACATTCAAAATCCGGGAAGTTTTTCCACTTTTCCAATCTGTCAAAAAACAATGCAGCTGTAGCCATTTTGCCTCTCAGCTGTAGAAAGCAGAAACCCCAGGTTAGGCAGGGTGCAGAGAACACACTACCATGATTTGGTCCCAGATTTAGACAAGAAAATAAATGCTTGGACTAAAAGCTCAGACTGAAATGTGAGGACTTTTTATGGACTAAAACTAGACTAAAATGTTTGGAGTTTCATCGACTAAAACTATACTAAAACTGAAAAGGTTGGAAATGACTAAAATGAAAACTAAAATGCATTTCATTTAAAGACTTAACCTAAAATTAAAAATAGCTGCCAAATTAACACAGTCTTGGACAGACAGACTTGAGATTTTCCATCAAGACCTGCCGAGACCAGCACTGATCTGCATTCTTCGACTTCATTGATAAGTAGAAGCACTTACTAAAATGACAAACAGCCACACCTGAAAAACCTTGGACATCAGTCCATCTGATTTCTAGTCAGAAATACCTCTGAACTCTTACTTTAGGCCTCATTCACCTGACAAATCTAGATAAACATCTCATTTTCAGATATTTAAAATAATTCCTCGCTTGTCAGTGGCTTATAAATACACACAAGGGTTTATTTTTTAAAAGAAGATAGTTGAAGAAATTTGTTAAGATTTGAGATTTTTGCATGTTGTGCTTTGAAAAAGTTGTAGACAGCTTGTTTTTAATCTGTCAAATTTATTAAAAAAGAACACTGAAATTAAAAGAGGATGCTCTTAAACTGTTCAACCTTTTCATGGGTTTTTAAATTATTTTTTATGGTCTTGGTCTTGTCTCAGTCTCTGGCTCGACTGAGTCTCGACCCCCAAAAGATTTTGTCTTGTCTTGGTCTCGGTGCGCTCTGGTCTTGGGCAAGTCTTGGTCTGTGTGTGGTTTTGAGTACAACACTAGTGAGCACAATAAAGTATCATCTGCATACTGCTTTAATTGCTTCATTGAAAAGTATTGTATAATATCATCTGCATAATGCTTTAACTATGCCTAATTCAGTAAATATAATAGAGAGTTATCTGCAAAATGGTTACTTTTTCTGTATTCATTAGCAAAATAGATACCATTAAATAAATACCATCATGTAGTAATTAACATCCAGGATTGTTTCCTGATGACATTCCTAACAGAAAGACATTTAAGGAAAGATGAAATAACATTTGGGCATTAAACCTTGTGGAACAAATCAACAGGTATTTAATTTTTTTTTATAGAAGAAACAGAGGGAAAAGTTGTTAAAAGTGACTCTCCTGGTTAAGGTAAAATTCATCCATGGAATAAAAAACAGTGCCTTGGTAAATCCAACTTAGAGAGTACAGTTTTTGTCAAACAGAGTCCTCATTTTGAAATGCTAGTAAGATGCATAGGGGGGTGAAGCTGAGCAATATATCTCTGTATATTTAAGAAAGGCTGAAAGCATCATTTAAAAATGTAGAACGTCGTACTTTCTTACGGCTAAACTTAAAAAAAACTTCAAGACCTTTTTTTGAAATTAGGCACAAAATAAAATCGCCTGCATTTTCCAGATGGTCTTCAGCAAAAGGACATTAGACACATTTTGTTCACTGCCTTGCATTCCTCCTTTACAATCATCTCACTGCCACTGAACACCCATTAAATGCACAAAATACCCAAGGGCTGCACTCATCTTAAATCACTAAATAAATGTCCCTGAGTGCAGCCCTTTTATTCAAAAATGACGGCTTACAATTTCAAAATAGCCTGTGAGTAAGTGAAGATGTATTCATTTAAGCACATCACCGTCTACTTTGTCTTTTATGTACCTTAGTCATGCTTTTATTCATCATCAATGCCGTTACTTTATGCCCAGGAAAATGGACTTTGATGGATCCATGAGTCGTGATTTTCATGGCTGATATCTCTGACAGGGCGATGAGTGCACACAGGAAGCACTGCGACTAAAACCCAAAGGGATTAAGACCTTGTAGGAGCAGCACGTGAGCGGGAGACAGACGATGTGTAATCCACTGAGAGAAAGAGACGGGGGATAGAAAAAGAACAAATCAGCGTGATGATCGAGGAGGAGGGGCATTTGCGTCATGCAGCTGTGGCTCTCCATTGTGACATCTGGAGGAACGAGACACAGGTGGACAAAGCGATCCTTTCACCGACCCTCGTCTCTGTTAAATGTGAGTTACTGCAGCCAAAGAGCGAGTGCAGCCAAGTGTACAGTACATCAGCGGCAACATATGGCCACAAGCACAAGGCTGCGTACAGTAAATACACATCAGCATGAAATGTGGCTGTTTGCACCCCGAGCACAGATTGGAGCTCACAAGAGATCATAATTCACTCTTTTATTGGTGTGAACATGTGAGTAAAATGAGCCGTGAGGCGAACTGAAGGGTTGTTTCACAGCAAACAGGAAGGGGAAGTTAACAACCTTAGATTCTACATACTCACGCAGGAGCAGGGATTTCAAACACTGGTTACTGAGAGAATGCTCTGCATGCTTAAATATTTATACAGCTTCCCTGATGATGGTCTACTTTACAAACTCTTAAGAACCTGTATTTAATTTTTCAGGTTTATGTTCATGAATGAAGGGATTCACGGATCAACATTTAGAGCTGAAGATGCCGCTGAAGGAATGGAAACTGTATTACAATGAGCATGAATGTGATTTCAAATCTTTACAGAAGTCCTTCCAGCAGTTTATAAGACTGTTTTGATTTATTCCTCTGACATAAACTCCTCTGGTGCTGGATAAAAACTCAGACAGTCAGCAAAGTCTTTGACATTTATCACCTGGGAAACATGACAAGACTTCTGATGTATGATGTGCTACACCTAAAGACAAAACTTTGTGGATCCCAACTTATTTTGCAGGGAACCTTCTCAAACATTTGTGCAATGATCATTTGTAAGTGTTATTATACCAAGTCAAAAGCAAATTAGTCTAGACAGGCATTAAATGAACGATATTTTATTGTAACCTATTGCGTTAAAGTGCATTGCATTGTGCTATTGCATTGTAATGTATTATTTCATATTTGTACGTATGCATCATAATGTATTGTATTATATGATGCATCAAACATTTCATATCATGTCGTATAACATGATCCTGGTTGAGTCATAATGCACCAGATCACATCATATTGTATCTTTTGTGTTGTATCATATTTCTTTGTATTGTTTTTCATCAAACCATATCATATCACACTTTGCTGCATCACAACATTTAAGGCATCACATCATCATATTAAATCAAACTGTAACATATCAAATCCTATTGCATCCTATAGTATTGTTTCACACTTCATAATGTCAGATCATTTAGTGGCACATTGTAAGATCATATCGTTTCAGATTGTGTAATTTCAGATCGTATCATGTCAGACTGTATCTTGTCAGATCATACCATTTCAGTTTGTATCGTGGTGGATGGTATTTTTCCCATTGTATTGTTTCAGATTGAATCATTTCAGATCACTTTGTTTCAGATCAAAGTTTCAGACTGTATTGTTTCAGATCGTATCTTATCAGATCATATCGTCTCACATTGTTTTGTTTCAGATCACATTATTTCAGATTGTAACATTTCTGATAGTGTGGTTTCTGATCTTATCATATCATTTCAGATCATTTCATTTCAGATCCTTTCAGATTGTGTCATTTAAGATCATAACATTTCAGACCACTTTGCTTCAGACTGTATTGTTTCAGATCATATCGTTTCACATTGTTTTGTTTTAGATCATATAATTTCAGATTGTATTGTTTCAGATTGTATGGTTTCAGATCAAATCATAACATTGCAATGTGCTGTATCACACTGTGTAGTTTCATATTCTATCAGTTATGCACCACTTTGTACCATGTAGCTTCCAATCATCCTAAAATCATATCATATCATATTGCATCATTTGAAACATATCTAACTGTATCCTATCACCTTGAACCATTTGACTGTAAATGGTACGGTATGTTATTATGATATACTGCATCGTATGGTAAAGTGGAAGCAACTTTGAGCAACATTTTCACCATGATAGGAAGACACTGCCAACTCATAATACATAACTTCTGAAACATTTAAATGAGCAAAATGGTAGATCAATTGTACTTTTCTAGTGTTTTGACTGCCAAAAGCATCGTTTTTTTAGATGATTGTTGGGAATTTTTTGTCCTTGTTGAGACAGAATCGCTGAAGAAGGACAGGAAACATGGGGAAAGACACAAAACATGTCAAGTCTAGTAACCTACCCGACCGGTGCGCTAACCACATAACTTCTAAACAACACATCCCATTTAAACAGTTTCCACAAATTTCTACAATGGTGTCTTTGGGTGATATGTAAAGAGCAAAGCAGACCTAGATAATCCCATTCATACCTGTTCACACAGTACTGGTTATATGACTGGGAGATTCAACTGAATGGTCAACCTTGTGACTGAGAATTGACAAACTCTAGTGCTGTCACTTTTAGCCTAAATCACTGCAAATGCAGATGTAGGGGTATTGTCTGTGGGGTTTTGTGTGTGTGTGTGTGTGTGGGGGTGTGTGTGTGTGTGTTTTAGGATTCGGGGAATTTCCAATCAATATTTCCGCAAAGCAGGGTCAATCTGAAGAACGTAAAGACCTTAAAGCCAACCACGTACTGTACATCAAACTCTGCTACACCAGTCTGAGGAAGAATTTGGAAAAGTTTGAAGTCAAGGAACCTGGTTGGCCTGGAAAGATTCCCAGCGTTGACACAAATAGGCACCTTCGATTTCAACTCAACACAAATTTTCCCGGACACATTTTAAAATGTTTTTGAATGCCTACTGTAGAAAACATTTCAACCTTAAAAAGGGGGTCAAATCGAGAAGTGTATACCCATTGTTTGAGAATGCCAAATAGATCAACTGCAGAGAAAATTCTGTACCTACTTAAATTGCTTTAATTGGTGACATTTATACAAACCCATTAAAGAACTTTATATTATTTCCATTACCAACTGACAGTTTTCTTCCTCAGGGTTTGCCCATCAGGCTTGTAATGGAGTAATGGTCAGATATGCATTGCCTTGCTAATAACATACTGATTGCACTCCACGTGCCAAATCTGGGGATTTTTCCATCGAATTAAATACTCCTTGGCGGCTGCTGCCTCTTGGACGAACTACATCCTCCACCATAAGGCTCAGCGGCGGATTGCAGCTTGTTAACTGCATGCCAAAAGTTTCCTGCTTTAATGAGCTGCTCGCTGTTAAAAAACACATCACGTAGGTTGACTTTTACTGGCATAAATGTGGATCTCACTGATGAGTCTTATTGAAGCTGAGCTGTCTCGAGCCTTTTTACTTATGAATAGTAACATTTCAGAGAATGTCATCATCCTCTGATTTAACATCAGACATCAGGTGGTATTTTTCCTCCCAAATGGAAATATAGAATACAATAAAAAAGAAAAATATAGTAATATCATTGATGTATTTTCATTAGAATTAAATGGAATTAAAGTCATTCATGATGGATCCATGGGTTTAAAGGTAGAAGTCCAGCTACTGGAAGGATTAACCTGATTTTTTCTATTTTTTTCTCTCTGTCCATATTCAACCTGCAGCTCTAATCCGCTCCCTGCTCATCACCATCTGTCATCTGTAATCTCAACCACTACTGCTCCACCCTGTACTCCTTTTTTTCTCCCTCATTGCCTCTCTTTAAATCATTGCCTGAAATAGACCAGGACAAGAGGGGTACTTTCACCCTTAGCTGCACCCTTCCCTTGTCCAGGAGAATAACCCGTTCTGTACAGGGGTGGTTTAAGTCATTTGGAGGCCTCAGGCAAAGAGCACTGGGAAGCCGTTTTCCGTTTTTGCTTAAAGCTATCACAGCAAGAGAAGGCATATATTTTTGAAGCGTTGTTTTTTTCAGTTTGCACAGCCACGGCACAACAGGGTATAACCAAATGTGAGGGAGCAAAACTTTGAGTAAAAACAAGACCGAAAGGCTCTGCATGGGGCATTCCAGGATTTGAGGACATTGTACGTTCCACCCATAAAATTTTAAATAATCAGTGCCAAAAAATGTGCAAATGTCATCTTTCCTGAGGCAAAATGTAGTGATAGTTGTGATGAAAGTGTTTCTAAAATATTATTTGAAATACTGAGTAGCTCCCAAACCACCCTGAATTGTTTTGTTTTTTGTTTTTTGTTTTTTTCTTGTTCCACCCACCAAATGTCCAACTTGCAACTTATATCAAATATATCAATTTGTTTTAATTCCACTTTTTGGCCTGATGCTGATAATATAAGTTTCTTGTTATTTCTAACATATATTTTTTATTTCAAAAATATTTTAATAAATAGTTATAGGGCCTTAAAGTTTGTGTCCCACCAGTGTTAATTTCATCAACTAAAACTATTCGTCTACAGCCTTTATTTCCATTACAAAAACTAGATTAAAACTAATAAAAATAGATCTGTGATGACTAAAACTGAGTTTAGTTTTTGTCAAAATGACTAAAACTAGACTAAAATGTAATTTAGTTTTCATTGGACATTCAAAATCCATGATATTTCTCCACTGTGGGTAAATCTGTCAAAATGCAATACATCTGTATCTATTCTGCCTCTCAGCTGTAGAAAGCAGGGACCCCAGGTTTAGCAGAGTGCAGAGAACACTCTACCATGATTTGGTACCAGATTTAGGCAAGACAATAAAAGCTTGGACTAGAAGTTCAGACTAAAACATGAGGGCTTTTTATGGACTAAAAATAAACTAAAATGTTTTGAGTTTTCATCGACTAAAACTAGACTAAAACTAAAAAGGATAGAAATGACTAAAATGGGACTAAAACTAAAATGCATTCCATTTAAAGACTAAAAGTAAAACTAAAATTAAAAATAGCTGCCAAAATTAACACTGTGTCCCACAACATATGTGCATAACTGAATTGAGAAGACAAAGGGAACCGTAAACATAATCAAAAGTTTCAGTCACATGACCAGTGCAGAGGGCTGGAGGAACAGAGACAACTACCATTGACCACTAGGTGGAGCTACAGCCACGGGGCATAGCACAGATGGGAAAAAGGGTACTTATTGCCCGGGCCCACAGGAGGGAGGGGCCCTTGAGAAGCCTGCAATGAAAAGTGTGTTTTTATTTATTTTTACCCACACCGGTGAAATCGGCAGGGGGTTATGTAAAGGGTTCTGAATCTTTGTTTGTTTGTTCGTTTGTATGTGTACAAAGTAACTCCAGAATGGAGAGTCGGATCGTCACCAAACTTTCAGGGAATATTGGGATAGTGACAGGGAAGAATCGATTACATTTTGGTGATGATCCGCGCACCCGTTCGGTTTTTCTCGGACTTTGAAATTTTGAACATCACAGTAATCAATGGGAGTGTGAGTTCCTCTGTGGTGCTGCTTAGGCGTGGGTCTGCCGCCTCAGATGGCCATTCTAGTTTTATTAGTAATTAGTGTCATTGTTGAATCAAGAGCGGGGGCTGCTCAGCGCTGCAAAATAGGGTTAGTGCAAGTAAATTTAATTTAACCATAGTAAAAATACTGCTCATAAATTGGGACACTATTGTTGAAAAAAAATGCATAAATATTTAAAAAAAAAAAAAAAAAAAAAAGATGCATTATTTGTTGCTTAGCCAGCTGGTTATGGAGGGGTCCTGTGTAATATTCTTTCTGGGGGCCCAAAATCCCTAGCTACGCCCCTGCTGCAGCATCTGACATTTTTTAATTCTCCATCTCCTCAAAATATCACCAGACAACAGCAAAACATGCATGTACTTTCTTTATAAACTCAATGTTATAAAAGTTTCAAGATCCCCGAAATCCCCAGAAATTGTATTGGGCACCCTTAAATCCTCTTTGATGCACTAAAGGTGAGGTCACATTAAAGTGGGCTGGTCCTCCTTGTGTTTTCCATATGTGGCCTTCAGTAAAATAAAGTCTGGACACCCCTCGTGTAAGGAGGTCTGTCGTCCATCCCTGGGAATTAATTGGAACACCACTCTCTACTTTGATGCTATTTTATGCACTCTGAGCACCAGAGTTGTGATATTCTTCATTATTGAAATAATTTCAGATGTGTAACTTATATTTGATGCATACAGTTTTAGCCTTAAGGCCTGTCGGTGCACAAGGCCTCAGGCAAACCCCTGCCTTTACCTGATGGTAAAACCGCCTATGGTCCTGTTCTGGAGCCATGCAGCAAACACATCACACCTCTACCTCTACATCTCAGCACTTAAGTAAATGTCAAACCTTCAGAGAGAAGCACTGAAAGAGCACTCAACCAGGTAGCTCATTATCTCCAACATAGGCTCTAATTAAATAGGTGTAGCATATATCACATCATTGTCTGCATAGAGGCTGCACTAAAGGCCACTATCTGAATCATTAAAGAAGCAGAGACTGAATGGGTTGAGCATCAACCCAGCTTTTCACTGACCCACCACTTCCTCTCTGTCATCCAGTCTGCATCGAAACTGTAGATGTTGAATATATGAATAGAGATCAGGATTACGTACGGTGACTTTGTGATGCTTTGGAAATAGAGTTAAATATCTGTTGAGGCCATTAAAATTATTCTAAAAACATTTCAAGTTGTGTTATGCTTCATTCCAGGGCTGTTTTTAAATTTTTTGGGCCTTTGTGGGTTCCTTGACCGTTATTTCAACTTGGCAGCTCCAGCCGGCCTATGGAAGGACTTTGATGTCAAGGGACCAGGCTCATTTCAGAATCCTGCCAGTAGACCAGATAACCATGCCCTACTGACAGTATCCATGAAGCCAAATAAACATTTCATTGCCATGTAGTCATAGCATCTTACTTGGCTGCACACAGAGACTTTAACAGGGTACTCTTTAAATTATAATCATGCTGATTTTGGACCAGATTCTGCCTTCCAACTAAATTCAGCTAAGACCTGATTACCAGATTGATCTAAAGATTATCTTGACAGATGTGGTGTGAGATACATTAAGAGTGATTTTATCCCCTCTGATATGCTCAGAAGACAGTTTGAGCTGCCTCAACTTAAAATGGTACATATTGAACATGTTCATTGATTATGATCAGAAATCCTGTTGTGTGGGAGGAACACAAAAGACAGCAAAGCAGACATGAAAGGGATTTTTATGTAAAAAGGAACAATAGCAAACTAGATCAAAATTGCAACTTCAGCTGAAATTCCGTGGGGATGCTGAGAGCTGAGTTGTGGAAGAACTGCTGAAAATAGCCAAAAGCCAAAAAATAGCTGAAAATAGCATAAAATAGCATAAAATGGCATAAAAGTAGCTGAAAATGGCATTCAATAGCTAAATAAGGATAAAAATAGCTGAAAGTAGCCTGAAAAATAGCTGAAAATAGCATAAAAATAGCTGATTTTGGCCTAAAAGTAGCTGAAAATCGCATTCACTGGCTGCAAAAGCATAAAAATAGCTGAAAATAGCATGAAAATAGCTATATTTAAAAAAAAATATTAAAGTTAGAAATAAGAAAAGTCATAGAAGTTGAATGACGAAGAAACTGATTTTTTTTTAGTTTAAACAGTGTCAATACGACAAAGTTTGAAGGAGGAGAACGCTGGCACGAAAGAATAATAATAAACAAAATGGCCGACGTGAATATTAATAGTGTGGGTGCTCAGCATCCCCACTAATCAGGAAGTAAGGTGACTGAAGGAGGAAGCACAACAAACACAGCCATGGCAATGATGGTGAACGTGAAGCATAAAGACAGATGAACGTCAGAAAGGAAATGGAGGACCAACTTGTTGATTAGTGGCAACAAATGGAAATCTCTGTGATGTTCAACATGCCCACGAAACTCCACCCTCCACAATACTTTTATCTGGAGTGTGTGTTGAGTTCATTGAAAAACTGAACTTTTACAGTGGATTTCGTAGAGACAGTATGGCAGCGTGCTAGCGAGTTCACTGTCTTATATTCCTATATATTTTTATAGTCTTATATTTATCAGACTGATATGAAATACGGTCAGATTAATCACTTTGATATGAAATATGACATGATTTGTCAGTCAAAATGAAGTGATGTGACAGTTTGAAATATATTTATATGAAAATATTTCAAACTACTAAATGGTGAAACTGCTGAATCTCATTGTTTTTCATTGTACGGGGCCTTAACCAGCTAAGATTTTACAAAAATACTAGGTTTAAGGGTGCAGTCTCACTAGGTGTATTCTCAAACCGCAAAGTCCAGTTTGTTAGACCAGTTTGAGCTCGGTACAGTCCTGAAGCACCGTACCCTTCCTTGGCCCCGACCTAAGTAGAAGAGGTAGGCCTCTGCATGGCATGACTCTTCATGATGCACAAGCATGGATGTGCAACATGCAGGTGATACGGCTTTTCTTTTCAACAGTCATTTGATAACACAGAAGAGTTTCAGAGGGCCGTATCTGACCAGAATAAGCACAAAACTCTGTATTTCTCTGTCTTGTAAACTGTGCGTGCCATATCATGATTTGATGATGTGTCAGTGCCCTGGACCGGTTAGGGTTGGGGCAATGTGAGTTCAGCATGGGCAACTGGACCTAGCTGAGTCCCTGACTCTAACCTTTTCATGAAGGACTATAAAGAACCATCCCTAAATCTAACCCCACCAGCACTAGAACAGACCTCTGCTGTCCACTTATAATCATCCTGTAGCTGCAGAGAGCATGTTAAAGCTCAGAGAACAGAAAACAATAGTCTCTTATGATTGTGGCGAGATCTGTTATAATTGAGATAAATGATTCTTCTGTTGCTGGCTCACTTTATTTTTCTGTTTCTTGCCTGCATTGGAAGAGCTGGATCATGCAGTGTTGTCAGAAACTTGTAGAACCAGCTACTGTAACATTTCCTGTGGTTGCCATGGCCACAAAGTGAGCTCGAGCACATCAGAAAAGTTCAGCCATCAGAAACTCAGAACATGGCAGCAGAAAACATCCTCATATACAAAAGAACTGGCAGCCTTCTCCCTGCTGCTGCCAAACTTAGCTTGAAAAGCAAAAATGATGAAGGGTGCAACATCGACTGTTAACAGTCTGGATGTTGCGTCACCTTATGAAGCAACAGTTCATTATGGAATCCCTGCATGAGCACAACATGTGGCTTTATTTAGATCATTAAAGGCATGATGAAGGCTTAAGTTCAGTTAGGGTGAGACAGTGGCAGACTCAGGATGTTTAAAGGCCAGGGGTGAAGATAATAACAATAAGGGCACCTGCTGTATCAGTAGAGAACCAGAGCACTAAAGTTGTAAAACAGTTACAGTGAAATTGTCAGAAAACCTGGTTAGAATTAGACATTTCTCATTCTGTTACTTAAAGAAGTCTTTTCTGAGAACCTTAAGATAGTCAGGGTGCTGGAATCAGATCATAATTCTTCTTTTGGTTATGCATTTAAAGATATCAGTGGGAAGAAAATGGCACTGTATCACAATGTATCCACTGGCAGACTCCCTACAGGGCACTTTGTCAGGTGGAAGGGACCCTGGAGGTAAGTTAACCATGTTTTGTCCACTGGTGGTGCACCTTGGAGGGCACTTCAGCACAGTTTTCACACTGGAAGGATTACCTGGAAGGCAGATAAACATGTTAATGTATTTTTATGCTTTTATTCATAGAGAATGACTTTGTACAGTGTTGTAAACAGAGATGAGAAAGTGAGACGTGTGAGAAGTAACCACAGGCCGGAATTGAACCCAGACCACCCACTTATATGGGGCCTGCCTTCACTGTCAGGCCACTTGACCCACACCTGGATGGTACTTTATCATGTTTTGCCAATTGGAAAAAAAAAACCTACAGTATAATTTATGAAGTTTTTTTTTTAACTCAAATGGCACCCTGGAGGGCACTTTATCAAGTTTGGTCCACAAGAAGGGGACCCTAGAAGGCACTTTATCAAGGTTCGTCCATCAGACAGTCAACCTGAAGGACTCTTCATCAAGCTCAGTCAACTGTAAGGCACCCTACACGGTACCTGCTCATGTTTTTTCACCAATACAAAACACCCTGGGGGGCACTTTGTTGCATCCACATGAAGGGAACACTGAAGGGCACTTTATTGCCATTTGCCAACAGGAAGACACATAAAGGGAAACTTCACCAAGTTTTGTCTGTGGAAGGGATTCAGAGGGCATTTTTTTTTCATTTGCCTACCAGAGGGCACACTGGACAGCACACTTGGAGGCACTTTATCAAGTGTTGTTCATCAGAAGGACACAAGGGGGGTTATTTGTCAAGTTATGTCAACCAAAATTCAAACTAGAGGGCACTTTATTGAGTTTGATCCACTGGAAGGCGCACAAAGGGAACACTGTCAAGTTTGGCTTGTTTGAATAGCAAACAAGAGGGCACTTTATCAAGTTTGGTCCACCTGTATGGCAAACAGGAGGGCACTTTATCAACTTTGGTCCACCTGTATGGCAAACTAGAGGGCACTTTATCAACTTTGGTCTACTTGAATGGCAAACTCGAGGGCACTTTATCAAGTTTGGTCCAGTTAAATTGCAAATAAAAGGGCACTTTATCAAGTTTTGTCCACTTGAATGGCGAACTGGAGGGCACTTTATCAAGTTAGGTCCACTGTAATTGAAATCTACAGGGCACTTTATCAAGTTTGGTGCACCTGAATGGCAAACAAGAGGGCACTTTATCAAGTTTTCCTCTCTGAGTCTACATGTGCTCTAAGGCAGTTATTTTGCTAAGCTATATTAACTTTTTGTGTCAGGTTAAGCATTGTATTTGCCGGGAGACACAAGGGCGGTATCAATTGTTTTATCTTTTTCCAATCAAGAAAATAATTAAGCACATGTCCTATGAATTGAAAGTTTTTAGAAACATAGCAGTTCATGCGAACATCAGTTCTTAACACATGTAGCATGCATATTTTGGCCTGTTTGTCATGCGTATGATTGTGTGTGCAAACACATAATCTGTGAAAGAAGAAAAGTAGCTTGATCTCATATTCACATTATTGAATAGTTGAGTTTTTGCTCCTGCAGGAGGCTGCACCATGAACTTCCAGCAGAGAATAATCCAGCGTGTTCAAACAGAGGATAAAACTCTCTGAAGCTTTCACAACAAATTCAGGCTACATGAACGATGATGGGATTTAGCCCCTGTCATACCTTTATCCTCCTGAAACATAAAGTACATCTGCACCCACAGACCCAACATGTGCCCCCTAGTTTCCCTGGAAAGCGGCTCAGAAGCCTCTCAGCTGCGGTCTGGGCAGCGGCAGCTGATGGCTTTGAACTTGGCTCCTCTGGGGATCTTTGCTGTCTTCTTCCTGACGCATGTAGAGCCAGGAGGCCTGTTTCTCACTGCTGTGAATTCATAAATAATGACAATTCGCAGGCTCTCTGACATACAAAGTGCGATCGCATCGGCTCTGCAAACCCTGACCTTCTGCGGCGGCTGAGGAAGAAGAGGCTAAAAGGGTGGAGAGAGGGGAGAGAAAGAGCACGGGTGGTGTAAAGATCAAAAGCTGCTCTTCTGCATCTGATCAGGACGCTGTCGAACGCGGTTAGACTCGCTTCTTCTTTCCCTCATGCACCGATATATCGCTCATACAGTGAGTCTCCCCATAGACGACTGTACGGAAGAAGACCCTTCACATGCAGCTCATTCTGAATATTTTTATGGATATAGCTACAGGCCATGGAGGGGTTTTGCATAGCAATAGAGCACAGCGAAACAGTGAAGACTCTCTTGTCAGGCAGCTCTCAAACTCACATCCATTATCTCTCCTGAGAGTGTCAAATTAGCAGATCGCTAACAGGTGGCTTGCCAGCAGATGCCAAGGAGAAAGATTGAGGTCATGTTTGTTTAATCGCCTCAGGGGTCAAGTTCCAGATGGATTTGACTCCTTTTTTTTTAATTCTCCAGCTGCTGGAGAAAGGCTTGTGTAACAGTGGTACGTGTCGTTGTGTTAACAGGCAATTAGAGCTCCATGGAAAGTGTAAAAAATAGGCTGACATTAAGATTTGGTATTTGATTTGACTTTTCTGTTGCAGTTTGTGCTTCCACCTTTAGGCGCCAAGAAAATAAATGCTGTTGACTTTCTGCTAGGATGTTTGAATGTTATTAGGAGCTCAAAATTGACTCTTAAGAAGCCAGTAAGGTTCTGAGGCTGTAATTTGTGAGCTAATTATCTATTACAGATATTTGTTGGCTTAACTATCTGAGTTTCTTTGTTTTAACGTACTATAGCAGTCAAATAATATGCTCTCTGCTAAAAAAAAATCTAAGAAAGCATGTCAAACATCGCTCTCATCATGTACTTTACATTCTTTTCATGGATTTGTTCAGTCTGATTCAGATTCCTGAAGAATTGTATCATCCACTTGTTGTCTGAGCCCACTGGGTATAGCGATACTAATTTGTCCTATTTCTGCATTTTCACTCTGAGCTTGATCACATGTGCAGAAGAAGTCACAAGACATAGGGTATGAAATGCGCAAAAGACTATTTGGGGTAGGTAAAGCAGGTGATAGAGTGGACAAACAAAGCCTTAAGCTGTGGTGAGATGATCCCATTTAAAACAAACAATCACTGTTGACTTTCATCCAAAAGGGGCAGATGTGAGCGGATAAGGATGCTGCGGTCTATCTAGTCCATGTTTCACATTATTTCTGAAAATAATGGTTGAAAAGTCCAGCAGGGTTAAGAGGGGAAGGTGCATTCAGATTGTTATCAGCTCAAAGTCAAGGCCGCCCCATAAGGAGGGGAAAAGGGGAGAGCTTTCGGGGGCCAAGCTAAATTAAGGGTCCATGGAGGTCTACAAAATCATGGTCCACTATAAAGTTAAACTGTGGTTACCATATTTCATTTTAATCCTGAACAACCACAATTATCAAAGCAACAAAAATGAACTGATTTGTTTATGTTGTAGTACAAATAAAACCTTTTACAAAGTGTAAACCTTCTTTTCTTGGAGCAGAAATAGCTCTTTACAGGTGATGTTAGCGATATGGATGGGCACACTGAACCAAACCATTAGGAGAATGATGGCAGATTTCAAAGCTAAGCACAAATGTTTAAGCTGACATGCCAGATGGATTTGTTTCACACATCCATCTGGAAAACCTCCACAAGACAGTGTCTGGGAAAGGGCAGAGCCTTTGACAAAAACTCGGAGGGTGATAGAATTAACGTTCTGTCTGTCACATCTTGACAGGCCAATCAGAGCAACAAAACACCTGACGTCGTAGCCGCTACCGAGGTGCACGTGCACCTCGCTACAGCGGAATAAACTCCATATAGAGCTACATAATGTGAACCATGGGGACTGTAGACATGTCAGTACACGACTTTCATCATTTTTGAAAAGAAAACAACTCACTGCTGTTCTTTGTTCTTCTTTTAACAAAGAATTTTTGCCGTTCTGATAAAACTGTTACTATAGCAGCATCCACGCTAATGTCTTCAGCCTTTTGTTGCTGCTTGCTTATGTCACGACTCCGCCTTTCGACGCTGATTGGTCCTTTCACTTTCTAACCGGGCCCAAACGGTTCAGATGGGAGCTTTGTAGGATGTAATCCCCAGTGAGAAACACAGAAATGGGTTTATCATCTGCTTTACAAGGTTAACAAATGTATGGATGTCAGAAAATAAAGCAGAAAAATGATCATTCAGTAATAATCAAATAATTTTCATAGTTGTAAAAAGAGGCAAAATGTTTTGAGAAAGCAGAAAAAATGGGTTAAAACTACCAAAAAAAAGTTGTGCAATTTACCAAAAAGTTGCAAAAAAGGGTTAAAATGGACAAAAAGGAGAGGCATCTGGGTGAAAAGGGCCAAAAATTGGGGGAAAGCAGACACAGTTTGCAAAAAGTGAAAAAAAAAATTGACAAAAAGAAGCAAAAGTGTATTAAAAATGGCAAAATTGTGGCAAAATGTCCCAGAAAGTTGTAAAAATGGGTTAAAGTAGCAAAAAAGTGGCAAACATAGGCAGAAAGAGGCAGTATGGGGGGAAAGCAGCAACAATTGAAAAACTGAAAGATGTATATATATATATATATATATATATATATATATATATATATATAGCCAAAAGTCAGCAAAAAATGGAGTAAAAGTGGGAAAATAGTGGCAAAAATTGGATTAAAGCAGTAAAACAGCAGAAAAAAAGTGTTATACAAAGGAGAGAAACAGCAAAAAATGTTTAAAAGGTCCAAAAAAAGTTACATAAATGGGAAACAAACAGCAAAAATGGGTTATGATTGTCAAAAAGAAGTGGCAAACATGAGTGAAAAGTGGCAAAAATGGGGTAGAAGTAGAAACTATTGGTTAAAAGTGGAAGAGAATGGACAAAAAGCAACAAAAGGTAAAACGGCAGCAAAAAATGGCACAAGATGGCTTAAAGGGTTAAAGGTTTCAACAAAAAAAGTTGCAAAAGTTGGCAGCAATTGTTTCGAAAATGAGTTTAAAAGTTCCCCAAATAAGTATTTCCAACATCAGAACCCAATAATAGTTTTCCACATTGTTCAGGTCCAAAATGAGGTAACTGTTAGCCAGGATGCTAGCATCAATGCTACTGCGCCAACACACATGGATTGATATCATCTATGAATCCCTAGTGCACAAAGCAAGGACTATAAAAACATGGTATGATGAGCCCTGACCTCAACCCTATCATGCACCATTGGGATGAACTGGAATGGAATATTTTTATATATTTTTTAAATTTTATGACTCGATAAAGAGTTGATGACGATCAGGTTTTGTCCTGGACCATTGATTGTGGTCCCAGTACTGATAAATGACAAATAAACCATAAAATTGTACCACATGGGTCCTCCAGATAGACTTTGATTGAAGAAATAATTATATCTTAGTGGATCTGTGATCTAATGATGATGAAACGCTGTTCTTGTTGTCTCCCCTGTGGGCTGTAAGCCTCTATGTGTTCTCTCTCTCTCTTCTCTTTTACACGGTCATGTGTCACTTTATTGAAAAGCATGTTTTTGATTGCATTATGATCTCCTGGCATTTCTCTTGTGATAATTACCATACCAAGATTAATATGAAATGCAACTTTTCTGTGTTTTCCTTGCAGGAAAGTGACGATATGTACGTCGTTCCCCTCCCTCTCGTTTAATGCTGCGCTGGATGCAAACATAATGTCCAGAGGATACAGCTTAATGGCATTCAGGCTCGTCTTTCCTGTTTTTCCCGGCGTGTAAATTGCATCCAGTTATCGCCTCGGGCAGCAAATAAGATGATTTAGGGAGTAATTTGTGGAAGACAACTTTGAGGTCAATGGAGTCCAGTGATTCATTTGCATTTTGTTATGCTTTTTCTCCCGTCTCTCAACTTGTGCTAAGCGGGTATTTTCTCATTGTCAAATTTCTCTTACCAGCTGTCAGAACTGAATACATATAAGGCAACATCCTATTAGAGGGAGTGCTCTCTCTCTCTGTCTCTGCTTCACACCATTTAACACTGATATCTCCTCTAATAGCACAAAGAGGCGGCCACGCTTCCTATCTACTTATGCTCTCATTGAAGCCTTAATAAGCTGCACTATAAGCTCGACATCTATTTGAATTACTTTGGGAATCATGCTTATTTGCTCTCTTGCTGATAAAGCCATTTGAATGGAATCATTTTGAACTGATATGAGCCCAATTCTGCAAACAAATCATATTTAAAAATGGATGATATTGCAACAAAGAGTGAATTTGTTTTAAGGTTTTGCTGTGCAGGCTAAAAAAGTTGGTGTACACAGACTTTAATTGTGTTAAGCTCAGGTTTTTGACAACTTGAAGGTGTGTTTAAGTTCCCTTTTGTCTGGCATGAAGTTTCTGGTACTTTAATTCCCACTTGCCCCGTCCCTTTATTTGATAACACTGGACTATTGTGAAGCTGAAGTCTTTACTTGTCATTGGTTTCTTCTTGTTATTAAATTTCACTATTGCATTATGCATGCGGGAGGAATATTACCGCACTCCGGATGAGATTGTTGAAGAGGTTGCCCTTGCCGCAGATTGCCTGAGGGGTTTTTCCCTTCAGTCGCTGAGGCGGTAAACCACGTTGTTGCACAATAACTCAAGCCTGCAGCTTCAACATCACAGGACACGCTTCAACTATGGCTCCCTGCAGCCCCGTGTTCACAATCACCATTAATGACTCTTTCAAGCGAGCAGGCACTTTCTCATGAGCTCACATTCAGAGTTAAGACTCTGCAGCCCTGCTGCTGCTGTCTCTATTATACCGTCATCTCATAAAATAGTGGAGGAAATTGTGTTTGACATGTTTGAGATTATTTTCTACATTCATTTAGCCGTAGCTCAAAACTTCAGTAATGACTTTAGTGGTAAGTTGTTCTTCCATTTAGGTCCAAGCTGAATTATCTGGACCAAAAATGGATGAATTGCCAGGAAATGTTCGATATTTATGCTTGCTAGAGGAAACATACCCTCTATGGACAAAAATAATTGACTTCCAATCAGACCTGTTGCAACAAGTGTATAAAATCAATCACCTAGCCATGCAGTCTCCATTTGCAGCCATAAGCTGCCCATGCCATAGGCACTAATGCAACCCTATACCATTGAACTGTGTGCTAATAAAAAAACTGGATGGTCTCCGCCCTAGGCTTATAACGCATGCCCAAAGCAAGCCCAAAACAAAGATGGCCGACATCAGTGTACTGTTCATGCTCCCCACTCTTTTAAATTTAACTGTACTTCTCCAACAAAGAGTTGATTTACCTCACCATCACTTGGATCAGCGAAGACGAATTTTGTGCCTGCACCAGATTCTGACTCGCATGGGTTGAGTCAGAATCTGGTGCAGGCATGAAAATCACACCACCATTTACTGGCCTGGCATGTGTACTACATCATTTCTGGTGTTTCCAGCAGTCTTCTGTGAACAGAGATTGTTTTGAAAACGTTGCCGTCTGAACGTGGAACTTTTTGGAAACAAAAATGGAAAATGAAGCAAAAGTTGTTGTATAAACGAAGCCTTGGTCTGCAGGACACGGCGTCTATGGTTTCCAAAAAGAATTTCAAGTTTCGATTCATCTGACCACAGAACAGTTTTCCATTTTGCCTTAGTCCATTTCAAATGAGATTTGGCTATCGGCATAAACCGCCCCTCTCGATCAGAATCCAAGTTCCTTTCCGAAATTTACGAAGACCACAAGTGGTCCATGTAAACACAGCTATTGTGAGCATGCTAATTCTTAATTTCCACATAGGACGACTGCACCATGCACCGAAGCGCCACAGGTTTGCTCCAACTGAAGGCAAGCAACCTCACCCACTGGAAGCGTGTCTGGAGCGCCGCGGTGAGCAGCCCTGATCAGCGGGCAGAGATCATGGGATTTCGCAGAGGAGTGTCAACACCGGACTAGTTTACCTTTTGGGGTTAATCTATCATCCTTTCTGGTGTAAATCCATGATATTATTGCTTCCGCCATTGGGTCAGTGGATTAAGAAGTGAAAAGGGTAAAATTTGCTTAAAGGGTGTGTGGTTTAATGTGAAATTTTTTGGCTCAATGTCCTCAAAAGTTGAGGACTTTTCCTCGTCAGTGGTGCCATTGTAGCTCTGTAACCCATGTTGATATAGTGATGATTTGCCACCAGGAGTCCGGGCATTGCGTTGTATTTTGAAAGAACCCGATATTCTACGTATATGACTTCCTTTTTGGAGCTTTCTGATCGACGAATATTGACGTGGTTTGGCAACAGCCAGGGCTGAAAATAGACCTGCAGCGTATCTCGAACAAAGCAGAGCGGAGTGGTGCTCAAGGCATGCGCCGCTGTCGGCCTGGACCACCGGCTGTGGAACTGCTTTGATAGAGAGAGGGAGCGATGTGCTCCGCAGTCAATTCACTGGTGGATCACAGCGCGGTCACTGTATGTGGAAATTGGTGGTAGCATGGTGATGTAGCTCGTATAGCACCAGTCTGCTCAAGAGTAGATAACCTATTTAAATCAGGATCTGGATGATAGCGAAAACTATCTTTAAATGACATTGACATGTAAAATTACAAATTTACATGCAGACACTTATTATGTAAAATAACACAGATGCTTGCTTTCTGTTGACATTAGTCTTTCTCACCATCCAGGGCCACACTATCAACCAGATGTGTTGATTTAATGGAGCAGACTCTTGTGCGAGGATCGGACTTAATTGGAGTCA
Source organism: Cheilinus undulatus (assembly GCF_018320785.1). Classification (NCBI taxonomy): domain Eukaryota; kingdom Metazoa; phylum Chordata; class Actinopteri; order Labriformes; family Labridae; genus Cheilinus; species Cheilinus undulatus. Next base: position 10,305,546 of record NC_054885.1, on the reverse strand, counting down.
TTATGCTTACTGTCTACTTTGTGGGGAAGCTTTCTGCTGTAGCACCCAGGTAAGGGAGGCTCCCTGGGGACCCTCCTGAGAAGAGAAAGGAGAGGACAGAGTGATTGTTCAGCTGGGTAACACTTTGAATTCACAGAACAGAGGTAAAAAGGAGGTGAGCGAAAGTATAAATACTGAAACACGCTTACTCATATGACTTCCAGTGATATTTTGTTTGGCCCCTGGCACACCCGTTTTCCAGTGATGATCCTCCCGACTCCCACAAAAGTTTGATGGCTGTGATTACACAGCGTGCATTTTTAGCAGTTTGAAGCACCTTTTTGTAATTGTTTTTGGAGCTTTTGAACCATTTGTGTGTGCTGGTTTGAGCTCCAGGCACCTCACTTTTATTCACACAGCTTGCCTTGCAATTTCTGGAGAAACGCCCAGAGCACCTGAAGCAGAGGACGGCTCAATTCTGAGCACAAACGCAGAAAAAGGAGCTTTTTCCTCCCCTGTCCAAATGCAGGTCTTCCAACAGTTGCTCAAAATGAATATGATAGCAGAGAAAAGGGGTTATTAGAAGTTTGCTTACAGTTGCTATGAGGTCAGATGTTTGACAAGCTGATTTTTTTTCAGTCTTATTGATAAGGCCAAATACATGGTGTAACAACAACACTCTATGGTAATACCTCATATATATTTATGCCTCCACACAGGCAACAGCCAAGGCCAGACACCTTATGCTTTAAGTTGTTTATCTGGGCATTTCCTCTGAATGCTTTGAATGATTTTCTTTTAAACTTTATGCAAATGTTCACTCTGACTCGAGGATAGGATTAGCACATTTTGGAGGTCATAGGTGGGAGACCAAGGTCATTGCACTTTATGTTCATCCATTGCTTCTGAATCCAGTAAATCAGGAATACTTGTAGGTATTTTTTCAAATTTAAGAGAAAGGTGCAACTCCAATTACAAATAAGTTGGGACACTGTGTAAAATAAAACATAAAGAAGAGATTTGCAAATCTCATAAACACAGGAGAACACAAACAACATGGGAGAAGTTGATACTGAGACATTTTACCATTTTATGAAGAGAATAACCTCATTTTAATGGTGGCAATACATCTGGGTGTAAAAGGCAGAGTCTCTCAGAAGTCAAGATGGGCCAAGGTTCCCCAATCTACAAAAAACTGTCTGAAAATTATGGAACAATTTCAGAAAAAAAGATTACTCAGTGTCAAAATGCAAAGACTTTGAATTTCCCTCCACCTACAGTACATAATATCATCAAAATATTCAGAGAATCTGGAGAAATCTCTGTGTTCAAGGGTCAAGGCTGAAGGTCAATATTAGTCGCTCATGATCACTGGGCCTTCAGGCAACCCTGCATTAAAAATAGACATGATTTTGTACTGAAATTACTGCATGGGCTCAGGAACACTTCCAGAAATCTCTGTCTGTCAACACACTTCACTGTGCCATCTATAAATGTAAGTTGAGGTTATATAATGCAATAAAGAAGCCATATTTGAACACGTCTAGAAATGTCACCACCTTCACTTGGCCAAAGCTCATTTATAATGGACTGAGTCAAAATGGAAAACTGTTCTGTGGTCAGATGTGTGCAAGGCCCAAGGTCAATACAGGATGCTCGTGATTTTCAGGCCCTCAGGCAGTATTGCTCTAAAACAGGCAATGATTCTGTACTGAAATTACTGAATATCAAAATGGAAAACTGTTCTGTGGTCATATTATGCAAATGAATGCTGTATCATGCAAAGAAGCCATATGTGTCACGCTGCCATCTTCTCTGGGCCAAAGCTTTTTTAAAATGGACAGAGGCAAAATAGAAAATTGTTCTGTGGGCACATAAATCAAAATTTGAAAACCACAGATGCTATGTCCTGTGGACTAAAGAGGAGAGGGGTCATCCAGCTTGTGCTCATTAGTCTGCATCTCTTATGGTATGGGGTTGCATCAGTGCCTATAGTGTTGGCAGCTTTCACATCTGGATAGGCACTATCAATGCTGAAAAGTAGATAAAAGGTTTTAGAGCAACATATGCTCCCATCCAGACAATGTCTCTTTTAGGGAGGCCCGTCTAAACCAGTAGAAGAGTCCAGACCTTCCACCAATAGAAAACATTTGGCCCATCATAAAATGGACAGGAAACCTAGGATTGTTGAGCAGCTAGAATCCTACATCAAACAGTCGGACAACATTCCTCTCCCAGAACTCCAGCAACTGGTCTCCTTATTTCCCAGATGATTACAGACTATTTTTAAAAGTAGAGGGGAATGTTGCACCGTGGTAAACATCTCATATGTTGTTTTATGTTCTATTATGAATAAAATATGGATTATGAGATTTGCAAGCCATTGCATTCTGTTATTTTTCACATTTTACATAACATCCAAACTTTTTTGGAACTGGAGTTGTTTAAAAAGAGAAGTAAACGTTGTAACTAGGACTGTGAGCAGCACTGAAGGACTCTCACACCCTGGTGCATGTCTTCCTGTTTGGATTTGGACATGGGTCCAAGAGGCTTTTTTGTAGATTTTATGATGACCCATATGCAGACCAAAAACCATAAGCCTAGGCTGAATGGTGTGTGGGGGGGCTGAATATTTAAAGGGAAAATTCCAAAAATTAGGTGCGGAAATGATCAATTGCCAGAAGGGGGCGCTTTGACAAAGAAATGACATTGATGTATTAATGTATTAAGGGTCAGTCTGTGATCACCCCTGTGAAGTTTGGTAATGATGGACATAAGCTTCAAAAACTTAGAAGGCTTTTTTGGTGTATGTTCACTTCAAAAAAATGTAGAAAAAAGTAGTTTAGGTTTGGGCTCTGGTCACGGCCCCGCCCTACGGTGAAAACTGACAGTTCGCACAACTTTAGATATCCAGGTTGTGTTGTTTGAGCAAAAACAATCTGGAGTCAATCAGATGAAATCCCTCAGGGGAGTTAGTTTAAATGTGGAAAGTGCCTGTCGGTGAAAAAAACAAAAAAATGCCAAATTTGACTTTTCACTGTTTGTAGTGTGGTTTCTGTACATGTTAGAGGATGGCCCCACGAGACTTTTTTTTCTGTCCAATCATGATACATATGTGTACCAATTATCATGCACGTAGCTCTTACCCATAGCCCTGCCTCATTTTTGGTGCCGCCCAGGTGCCACTGTGTCATGGAATTACACAGTTGCAACACCAGATGGCTATTTCCACAGGAGGAAAGTTTGGTGAGTTTTGGGGCATGCTAAGGCCCCCAAAATAGGCCTCGAATTGCTGAAAAGAGCAGATACAATAGGTTCCTCACTGACCCTAGGTCGGTGCTCAGGCCCTTATTACTGTCAGTAATAAGTCAGTCAATCAGTAAGTGTGGGTTCAATTCAGGTTTTGCTTATCTAGTGCTTATGCACACCACCAACACTGATGCTTGCGGGTCATTACCAAACTAGCAGAGGTCCCTAGGTAATATTAATCTCCCACAAATAGAAAAATGTTATTGTATGCAGTTCTTGGTTTCCTCTTGATTGGATTTAGCTCCAAATAAGGAAAAACTGAGACTCCCTGGCAGGACTTATTGAGCTGTTGGAGGTTTTCTTGTATTTTATCATGGCAGGTCGGTGAAAAAGAGCCGTGGTTTCTGCTGCTTCTGCATTATCGGATGTGGAGAGTCATGATGAAGGCAGAGTCATCCCTTATCCCAAGGACATGTTCATGTTTAAATCCCTGATCGCACTCCCACTGACTCATGCACTGAGCTGTTGTTTTCAGGTGCTGAGTTGATTGTTTTTATAGCTTTGATAGGCTGTGAAAAAAAGGATTATTATAAAATGAGAGCCGGCTATTTGCATCTTGTAGCCTCGAGAACAGGAAAGAGAAAGTAAGAGGGCTTCCTGTGTTATTGATCCTTCATAGATCTGACTCTGCAGGCAACACGCTCCTCCTTGTTGTGTAACTGAAATATTCCTTATGGGATCCTGAAACCGCCCACGTCCACAGTTACAGACACCTGAAACTGAAAACATGGGCTGGCTCTACTGGAGCCTGCAGTGTTGGATGACATGAAGCAGCAGCAGTGAGTCCTTTCTCCTGAGTGTTGAACACTTTTATCACCATAAACACATCAGCAGAGTTTGAGCAGGAATCACTCCGTCCTTGTCGACAGAGAAGAAACAAACAGAGCTCTGCAAAGCTGATGAAAAAACCCTGAAATGTCTGACTCACTTGTTGATGACGCATTGATGACATTGGATGGTTTATAATTACTTGCTTCACTCAGTTTGTTACCTGTTACATCAGAATAAAGTCCATAAAACTTAATCATTGTTTTGGATCATTTCATTATACAACAGCTGCTGCTAATGATTCATTATGTTTTTGGCTGGAGTGTCACCACATTATGGATATCTACTGCAGATTTGCTGTAATATGCATGATAATTTCATAGCTCATTATTTTTCATTCTTACACAAACATCTAGAATCCCTAAGATCAGGCCCATCTGCTTGTCTCATTGTCCAATTTCATGAAAAATAAGCTCATTAATTTTCATTGCTGATAGTTAAATGAGAAAACTGACAACAGTCTTAAAGCTCCTGGCAGAAACTTTTTTGTGACAACTTTGGCGCCCCCCGTGGTCAAAAGTGTACATGTCAGATTTGTTATTTAACCCATGCAAACAAAACTACTGATTCTCGGTAACAAATCTCTGCCTACTCTTTTTTAGCACTCACATACTAATTGATTGCTCGCCATGGAAAATTTAAGTAATAATTTATTTCAGCAATGCCCGTGTAGTGGTAGAAGTGGCTAAACTAGTGAACCAGGAAGGATCTCTGACTAACAGACCTCCACAGAACAGCTTTGGAAATTATTTTATTGTGGTTTTATTGAATTTTATACAGCTATAGCTTACATACCCAAAACCAAAAAAGATGGGGCACTGTGTAAAATGTAAATAAAACAGAATGCAATGATTTGCAAATCTTGTAAACCCATATTATATACACAGTAGAACATGAACAACATATCAGATGTGGAAACTGAGATGTTACCATTACATAACTGGGTATAAAAGGAGCGTTTTAGAGAAGCAGAGACTCTCAGAAGTCAAGATGAGCAGAGGTTCACCAATCAGTGAAAACTGCATCTAAAATTGGTGGAACATTTTCAGAAAAATGTTTCAAAATGTAGAAGTGCAAGGTTTATGAATATCCCGCTATCTACCATGATATCATCAAAAGATTCAGAGAATCTGGAGAAATCTCTGTATGCAAGGGTCAAGGCTGAAGGTCAATATTGGTTGTGATCATCGGGCCCACAGGCATTAAAAAAGGCATGATTCTGCACTGGAAATCACTGCATGGGCTCAGGGACACATCCTGAAATCATTGTCTGTTGACATAGTTTGCGCTGCCATCCAGAGATCCAAAGAAAAGCTGAATTATAAAGAAGAAGCCATATGTGAACACAATCCAGAAATGCTGCTGTCTTTTCTGGGCCAAAGCTAATTTACAATGCTACAATGTCATTTTGCAGATGCTTTTATCCAAAGCAACTTACATCTGGGACAGGTGTTCCTGGCGTCAAGGACATTAGTGCTCTTACTGGGATTTGAACCACCGATCTCCCATACCACAGTCGACAACGTAAAACCACTGAGCTATCCAGCCATATAATTTAAACTAAAATAAGCCAAAATGGACCACTGTTCTGTGGTCAGATGAATCAAAATGTGAAATTCTTTCTGGAAACAACAGATGCCGTTACCTGACACACCAGATGAATGTTTCATAAATACACAGAGGGATTTATTTTAAATTCATCTCGGAAACCTTCCATATAATACAGAGCCCCAGACATGACATGGTCAAAATATATATATATATATATATATATATATATATATATATATATATATATATATATATATATACATAGCTATAACGTGCACAGGAAATACTAATTCATGGCCACAAAATACTAATTTGTGGCCACAAAGTAGGTATAATGTGCACACGAAATACTAATTTATGATATTAATATCATTCCTGGACAACAGGGCAAGCAAATCAAGCGCACCTTCCTATCCCAGCATCCAAGTCGTACCTATGCCAGTAAAGCAACCTGGCTTTCAATATTCTATTTAAATGCCTCTCAGTAATAATGGTTCCTTGCAATGCCAGGCTTTTCTTTGTAGCTCATTCCCAGCCTGAAATAAAATTCAATAATACTATCCCTGTCCATTGTGTAGCTTTAGCCCCTCTACTGCCTCTACTTAGACCTTAGAGAAGGTGCACTCGATTTGCTTACCCAGCTGTCCAGGAATGTTATTAATATTATTAATTCGCATTTCGTGTGCACATTATACCTACTTCATGGCCACAAATTAGTATTTTGTGCAGATTTTTTGGCCACAAATTGGTATTTTGTGGCCACAATTTAGTATTTTGTGGCTACGAATTAGTATTTTGTGGCCATGAATTAGTATTCCATGCGCACGTTATAGCTTTTTTGTGGCCACAATTACTTTTTTCTTTTTTTTTTTTTTTTTGTTTTTTTGACCGTGTCATGTCTGGGGCTCCGTAATATAAAGCATTTTGGAAGAGCAGAACTTTTCAAAAAATTCTCAGGTGATTGGACAAACTTTTTGACTGTCAAAAAATTAATATAGGCAAATCAGAGCAACAGCTCAAGATGAGGTAGTTTGGTATGTGCTGCTGCAGTTAAAACTTGAGCTCTACCGGCTGGAGCTGCAGTAATAAATGAATGGTGGAGTTTCTCGATGAAACTCAGAGAAAGTGAGATTTTTTCAACAAAGCCAGTTGGGAGACTTGTAAAACATCTTCTCTGCCAAGACAAACTTTTAATGTGACGCTTTGTTCTTGTTTTAATTAAGAAAAGTTGCCAATTTGATTGACTGACTGTTTAATTGACTGATTAAACTGCTGCTATACTGCAGCTACCTTTGTGCTTACAGCTACCAAGGCAGTTCCCATCATATACACCAGCAAACCCTGCAGCTTAACTCCCCCAGTAAACCCCACCTGTGATAAGAGACATGGTCCAGCTCTGATAAAACTGCCTCTATACTTGGTTATATTGGAGCTAATCGCTGCACTGGAGGCCGCCATTGCTATCAGCTTTCAGTGCAACTAAACCACGCCAGTAGCTACCACCTCGTTCTCGTTAAATAATACCGATGTCCAAACTGTTTTTGGATCCTCACAGATTTTGAAGATGAATTTGCTTGACAATAGACCACCAAATCCATATTCTCCTTTGGAACAAAGAGAAAGGGGCCTTCCAGCTTGTTATCATTGCACAGCTCAAGCCCTGCATCCCTGATGGCAGTGGGATGCATTAGTTCCTATGGCATGGACAGCTTACACAACTGGAAAGGCAAATCAGTGCTTAAAAGTATATAAACTCCCATCCAGACAATGCCTCTTTCAGGGAAGGCCTTGCATATTTCAGCTAGACAATGCTAAACCACATACCAACAGCATGGCTTCACAATAGAAGAGTCCAAGGGCTGAATTGGCCTGCCTGCAGTCCACCTTTCATCAATAGAAAACATTTGGAGCACTTTAGAGTAAAAAATCCAGCAAAGAAGACCCAGGACTGTTGGAAACTGCTGGAATTTTATATCAAACAAGAATGGGACAACATTCCTCTCTCAAACCTGCTTCAACTGGTCTCCTCACTTCCCAGATGTTAACAGACTCTTGGTTATAGGAGAGAGGAAAGCTCAAACCAGTCAGATATCACCTTTGGGTGATAGTTGTGAGCTCCTGGAGTTTCTCTGTTGTACTTTATTGTTTCTTCTTCTTTGTCTCCCTCACCTGTCCTCAGTTCACACCAAACCCCTGCAGGCGTCATGTTACCTCGGACAAGCCCTGACTGTGTGCAGTGTTGTGTGTACAGGTACACACAAATGAACGCACACTTAACCCTTAGGCACAGAGCTGCACAGACTTAGAAATCATGCCACTTTTCTTGTTGCACATTGAAACACAGTTTGCATTAGAGTATTTTAAATTCAGGAAGATATAAGAATGAAGTGTTTGTTGTTTGCTGAGTCATGGCTGAGAGATTGGGTAGATTAAATGTGTTCAAAAGTTACAATTGAGTTACAGGTTGCACTAAAGAAACTCTGCAAAAAGTCTGTGTGTGCATTATAGCAATACACTTTCTTGCAAAGGCAGCCTTTTTCTTTCTACATCTCCTCAGGATGCTGTTATAATGCTCTGCAAAATCTCTAATGTTAGAGATATTCTTGCTGTTTCACCTTGAATTTGCATCCAGCTCTGTCACAAGTATTCTTGTAAGTGTACTTGCTGGTAAACAATGTTTGTTGCTTGAGAAAACGTTTGAAGGGCACAGTAGAGAGCTCAGCAACTACAGTATGTGTGGGATGCAAACTTAAGCATGGTAACAGTGATATGGGGGTTATTCTTATTCTACTAATAATTCTAGTCTGGTTCTTTGTTTAGTTCATTTCTGATAAAACTGCTGCTACACTATAGCTACATCTTTGTTAATTGCTACATCAGCAGCAGCCATTAATACTAGCTTCTAGCACAACCAAACCCCGCCATACTCTCCTCAAATGATTCAGATTAATCTGATCTGTTCTCAGACCTGGCACAATCATTTCAGCTTTGCAAGATGAATTTGCCTGATGACAGACATGGAATCTGGCCATTTCATCAGCTTTGCAAGGTTAGCATGCTGCACTTATCAGAAATGTTTAACTTACATTAGGTATGAACACAAAACTTCACAAGAAAGGGATTTTTCCTCACAGGATTTGTTTGTTTTGGAGGCGACCGTTACAAAAAATAATTTGGTCCTTTAAACATCAACTTTTGGTCCTTACTACACATCTAGCCAGATGGAGGAGTCTTGCACTGAGCAAAGACGTTAGCTATGCCCCTTTAACAGCTTTTTCTCCCTCAGTTTTGTCCTAAATATTTTTTAACCCATTTTGCCTCTTTGAACCAATTCGTTCAGCTTTTAACAAATTTTTGCTACTTTTTAGCACCTTTTCACTACTTTAGTGGCCCATTTGTGCAACTTTTTGCCACTTTTAACCACTTCTCACCATTTGTATTTCTTGGTCCATATTGTTGCATTTTGTAGCCTGTTTTGCTACTGTTATTAGCCCTGTTGCCACTCTAAACCCATTTTTGTCAATCTGTAAATATTTTAAATAAATAATAATAATAATTCATCAGACTTATAAAGCGCTTTTCTAGGAAACTCAAACCAACTTTTAACTGCTGCTTTTCATCCTTTTTAGCCACTTTTTTGAAAATTCTGTAAACTAATTTTTTGTCACTTTTACCCTTGTTGCCACTGCCAATGTCAACCCATTACTGTTACTTTTCACCCTTTTCCCACTTCTTTGCCACTTTTAACCCATTTTTTCAATTTGTTCCCATTCCTGACTAATTTTTGCCACTTTTTGCTCATTTCTGCCACATTTTGCAAATTTTATAACCATTTATGCTATGTTTAAACCATCTTTGCCACTTTTTCTGCCACTCTTCACAATTATTAAATTTATTTCCCATCAAGTTATGTAATTCCTTCTACTTTATTCCCTGGCATGCTGACATTTGTGGACATTAAATCAAGTTTGGAATAACTTTCCTGATGGTTTATTTAATGTGCCCAACTATATAGTTAACATTACCAAAAAAAAGCCAATTTTGTTCTAAGAAAAGTGGTTTTGAGAAAAGAGTCATTATCTTACTACAGCATAAATAATTTTTTTTTCCTTTGATAAGGATATAAATATTGTTATCACAGGTAAACTTTTCAATGGGCCACGATTTTCTTAATGTTCGGCTCCCTATTTGGCTGGTCCCCAGAAAGCTCTCCCCACTAGCCCCCTTATGGGCAGCCTTGGAAGATCAGGGTTTACTGTGCCAAACTGTACTGAACCAAACTGGACTGCTTTGTGGAAACGGACCAGGTTTTAGGAGGAGGTTTTTTTCTTCATGGGCTCTATAAACTATAAAGCATTGATGGATTTCTACTGTCAGGACTCAAAAGTAGCTTAAGATAATTTTTCTACCAATTTGAATGGCTGGTGCATTCATTAAAAGCATAAAACTTTGGCATTTGGATAGCACTTCTGTATGCAGAGATCACTTCCTGCCCCCCATCTAGAAATCTTCACTGTGACATCTGAAAACGGCCTTTGAATTGTTGGCAGTCATCCATTGCTACCCAGCAGACCAATCACAGAGTGTGCAGCCTGTATGGTTTGAAGTGTAGTTATGTTCATGCTATGTAGATGTGCAGTGCAAGCTACGGCATAAATTCAGCACATAAGCATTTATCAGGCTTATATTAGCTGACTCGTGATGCTAAAGGAAGGAAATGCAGAAATATACGAAGTGAAAATCAGCCTAAAATAGAGATAGATTTTCTAACCATTTAGTGACCTTTTTCACTGTTCTGGTCTAATAACTGCATGAGGAAAATCTCTTTCTTCTCTAAAAGTGGCATTTATCTAAGATGAAAAAAAGGACAAAGACATAAAAGAGTCTACAAACTTTTGAAACTTTGGCTCTGGATTGATGGGATTGCTGTCAGGGTCTCCCAGAGGAGACAGCATGTCAAAGCAAAGCAGATTGTTGCCATTCTTCCTCAGGTTCCGCCACGCCTCCCTGCACCGGACCAACTGAGGAAAATCCCGCGCCTCCCCCTTGCATACGTGCCAGAACGCTCTGCTTCCTTTTTGAAATCACACTTGACTCTGAGTCCGCTGTCGTATGGGCAACACGCCTCTCATGTCTGCTCCAGGTTGCGGAGCTCCAGGTGTGGAGAGGAAGTAAGCAACCACCTCCATCCTTGTTTCACATTTGCTGACTTCACGACACGCATTTTAAGTGTGGATCAGAGAGGTGAAAAACACAAGGCTGTTTACAGAATTCTCTCACATACTTAAGTAAATCCCTCTCTTCAAAGAAACGGAGAATCATCACTGACAGTTCCCACAAGCACCTTAATCTCAAGGCTGTTAGGAGTAAAGAGGAAGTAAGAGCTAATGTCAGAGCAGCTAGCAAAGGGCTTCAGAGTTTTTACAAAAAGGATGATGATAATATTCCTATTATTACATTTTCATGACCTCGCAACAATTCCTAAACTCCCTGATGGTTAAAGAAGGACAGAAAGTACCCTATCTGTGCTGAAAAACAGAGGTCCAAACTCTATTTCCTCTGAAAGTTACCAAATCCCAAAGATATAAAGACCAGCGGCAAGAAAACAAACTTCTGTTTCAGTAAATAACACTCGTTACTGACATACAGTATGATAAAATATCAGGAGACAGAAGTACAAGAAAGATTCTGCCTTCCTCTTCCTCTAGTGCAGTGGTTCTCAACCTTTTCAGCCCACGACCCTGAAAGTGGCTGAAAACAGCCATGCATGTTTGAGAGTAGAGAGCTTTCTGGGGCCTATCCAAACTGGGGGCCAGCAAAATCATGGTGCATTGTAAAGTTAAGCTATGGTATTTTATATTTAACCCGATATAATAACCATTCATATCAAAGAAAAAAATTGGTTTAAATTTATTTGTGTAGTAAGTAGCCCTCTGAAAATGTAAATCCTTTTGTTAAAAACAGAATCAATTTGGTGGTGAAATTGGATTTTAAAAGGTGCCGAAATGGGTTAGAAGTGTCAAAAAATGAGATAAAAGTGGCAAAAAAATAACCAAAACAAATTGCAAAAGTGGGTTAAAGTTGCAGAAAAGGGCATTTTAAGTGTTAAAAGCGGATTTAAAAGTGACTGAAATGGCATGAAAGGGACAAAATAGGTGGAAATATGGTGAAATGGGATGAAAAATGTATGTTAACTGGTAAAAAAAAAAGGCAGAAATTGGTTAAACTGGTAAAAATGGGCATCAATTGTGAAACGTGGTGTAAACGCAGTAAAAGGGGTTTAATACTTGCAATAATGGGTCAACAGAGCCAACAATATGCTGAGAGTGGCGAGATTTGGTCTAGAGGTGGCAAAAACAGGCAGAAAAAAAGTGGTGGAAATGGTTTGAAATGGGCAAAAAATCAGTTTAAGTGGCAAAAATGTGTTAAAATTGCAAATTAGTGGGAAAAAGTGATCAAAACGATTTATATTTTGGCAAAGTGGGAATTGTGTAATCTAAACAATATTCTTTTTTTTTTTAAGGCATCTGGAGACCCCTTCTCCGTGTCTCGTGACCCCTAATGGGGTCCCGACCCCAATGTTGGGGTAAGTAAATATAAAATGCAGTTTTTATAAAAGAAAAAGTCATTTATTTAGGGAATGAAGCCATATAAACCCACCTAGCCCTATATGAAAAATTAATTGCCCCCTAAACTGGGTAGTTCGATCCTTGGCAGCAACAACTGCCAGCAAGCATTTGCCATAACTGCCAATGAGTATTTCTTATTTCTGTGGTGGAAATTTTGACATCTCTTCTTTGCAGAAACATTTTAATTCAGCCATATTGAGGGTTATGAGCATTAATGGCCTGTTTAAGGTCATGCCAGGGCATCTCAATTGGATTTAACCCTCCAGCTGGGTCCTTTTAGCCACTTTTTTAATATCTAATAGTCAATATTTATACCTGCGTTAATGCTAATGGCGTGAGATCTTCCAAAAGGTAACGGCTAACCAAGGTTAAAAGTTGCAACCTCACTTCTCATCACAACTTCACAGTTTTAAAGTTACACATACGCTGCACACATAGGACCCTCGGCCCTAGCGGGTCCCCATTGATGGCCAGTCATGAGTTTTTGATATAAACCTCTACTGCTCGAAATAAGATAATGCAACAAATCAATGTTGTTATAACTGACTGGCATATGCAAGGCTCTAATAACGTCATCCCAAACATTCCACTTTGGAAAATACTATAATATCTCCCCAAAAAACTTGGCAATCATCAAGATGTTTCTTGGAAAATGTGAGACGGGCCTTTGTGTTCTTTACAGTCAGCAGTGGTGTTGGCCTTGGAATCCCAATGGGTGCCATTTTTGCCCAGTCTCTTTTTTACTGTTGAATCATGAACACTGACCTGAGCTGAATCAAATGAGGCCTGCAGGTCTTCAGATGGTGCTCTGGGTTCTTTTGTGACTTCCTGGATGAGTCGTTGATTTGCTCTTGGAGTCATTTTGGTAGGCCGGCCACTCCTGGGAAGGTTCCCCACTGTTCTAAGTTTTCTCCATTTGTGGATAATGGCTCTCATGGTAGTTTGTTGGAGTCCCAAAGCCATAGAAAAGGCTTTGTAACCTTTTCCAGACTGATAGATGTCAGTGACTTTGTTTCTCAAATGTTCTTGAATTTCTTTAGATGGTGACATGATGCTTTTTGAGATCTTTTGGACTTGTTCTCTTTGTCTGACGGATTATAGAAAATCTGGAATTTTCTAAGTGTGAGAAATATGCCAAAAAAGCACTGTAAGAGAAAGCATTTTAATAATGACAATATTGGATTTTCTGCTAATGTAAACTAGCTAAAATGCTACTTTAAAGAACATTTTTTGACACGCTAACATAAAACAATGCTGACTTTGTTATTCTGTAACGTTTGCTTACTAGTGTTAACATCACCTTACAACTGAAGATTAATACTGCTCTGGGAAGGCAGGTTAGAGTGTTGAAAAAATCTAATTTATCTGTTTTTGCAAAGAAAAAAAGCTCTTTGCTAGCCACGCCATATTAGCCAACATGGCTATATCATACATTCGTCAAATTTTGAGTATGATATCATTCTCTTCCTACATTCAATGACCCCAAGCTCACATAAGAATCACATTAATTAGATATAATTCAAAGTTAGTCAAATTCAGAGGTATTTTCTGATGTTTCAAATGGGCAACAAGAGATTTTTTCCAGATTACAGAGGAACTTGACCTGCTGGAAACCCTGCTAAACTTTCTTATGATGCCACACCTCTGAAAAGCATTCTCCAGTTCTCTTTAAGAGATACCGAACAAAAACTGAGTTTTAAGGCTCTCATTCACTGAGAGGACAGAGCTCCTGATAATAAAGTGTCTCCTGTATTGAATTATTAATACAAAAAATGTGCTTTTCTTTTAAAGAACAGGGATCACTGGGGTCCTCTGAGTTTCCAAGAGCTCTAAAAATTCTAACTGCTCTACTTTGTTCTGCTGTAACTCTCATCACCCAGACTGGCTTTATAATGCTGTATTAAAGACGGTCATTGGAAACCGGATCAATTCTAATCAGGCTTTAAAAGATGCCTCTGTATATCACTGAGTTGTAAAGTCAGGCAGGTCTTGTTTTGTTGCTGCAGCACTGGCTCAGGTGAAAAGTAGTAGACCTTGTTTTTATTTCAGTGAATTTAAATAAGAAAATGCTGCATCAACTGTATCCTCTACAAAATCCCTCACTGGAGTCACATATTGACATGCAATTGGGCAAGACATTTGACCCCAAACTGTGCCCAATGGCAACATGACAGGACACATTACAATACAATATGACATGACAAGACACAATACAGTGTCGTGAAAAAGTACTGATTTTTTTGCATATTTATCACACTTAAATGTTTCGGATCATCAAACCAATTTTAATATCTCACAAAGACAACCCGAGTAAATACAAAATGCAGTTTCTAAATTATGATTTTATTCAATAAGGGAAAAAAATCCAAACCGATCTGGCCCTATGTGAAAAAGTAATTGCCCCCCCAACCTTGTTAAACCATGAGTTAACTGTGTTAACCAAAGTTTGTGGAAAGCTGAGTTCCACACCCAGGCCTGATTACTGCCAGATTTGTTGAATCACTGAAATAGAAACTGTCTGACAAAGTGAAGTGGGCTACATGATCTCAAAAAGAGACGCATCATGCCACGATCAGAATGAGAAACAAAATGATTGAAAAAAGGTTACAAAGCCATTTCCAATGCTTTGGGACTCCAGCAAACGACGGTCAGAGCCATTATCCACAAAAGGAGAAAACTGCAGTGGTGAACCTTTATAAGTCTGATGACCTTCCCAGGAGTGGCCTGCCAGCCAAAATTACTTCAAGAGTGCAATGACGACTCATCCAGGAGGTCACGAAAGAACCCAGAACCACATTCAAAGAACTGCTGGCCTTAGTTAAGGTCAGAGTTCATGACTCAACCATAAGAAAGACACTGGGTAAAAAATGGCATCCATTTGAGAGTTCAAAGGCCAAAACCACTGCTGACAAAAAAGAACACATGATTTTTGGAGAAATATTCTGTGGACTGATGAGTCAAAAGTTGAACTTCTTGGAAGGTGTGCGGCCCGTTACATCTGGCGTAAAAATAACAGCATTCGACAAAAAGAACATCACTCCAACAGTCAAACATGGTGGTGGCAGTGTGATGGTCTGGGGCTGCTTTGTGCTTCAGGACATTTGCTGTGATTGATGGGATAATGAAGTCTGCTGTCTCTCAGAAAATCCTGAAGCTGAACATCAGGCCATTTCTTGCCCTAAAGCTCAAGCACTCTTAGGTTATGCAGCAGGACAACAACCAGAAACAAACCAGCAAGTCCACCTCTGACTGGCAAAAAAAGAAAAAAATAATAATAAGGTTTTGGAGTGGCCAAGTCAAAGCCCAGACTTAAATCCAACTGAGATGCTGGGGTGTGACCTTAAATGGGCAGTTCATGCTGGAAAACCCTCCAATATGGCTGAGTGGGTGGTACTACCAGTTATTAGGTTCAGGGGCAATTACTTTTTCACAGAACTGTATGATACGACACAATACAAAATGACATGATCTGTTACGATACGATTCAACAAAATATAACATGATATGACATGTTAAAATCAGTACAATCAATACGGTACCAAATGGGATGATATGCCATGATGCCATATTTTTTAGCATGGTACACAACAGTACAATATAACATGACACAAAATAAATGGTATACTCATGATTAAATCCTGATATCTATCAATCAAAATCACATTTTCTGTGCTAAAGCTGCCTATGAATTTCTGCAGTCTAAGTGAATCAGGATAAAAACCAGTAATGTGCTTCTGTCTTCGTAAATCAGGCTCCACTACACACTGATTGAGCCTGGAACACCATTTCTTGGTAAATCTGGTCCCAGAGAGCAGATGACAAGCAACAGAAAATATTATCATTATGTGTTCTTGTTTGTTTAAGACATGGTGATGTAAGATTATATAAGAGAGATCAAAATCCAAATGTGCAAATAATCTGTTCCTCGAAGACTAAAGTAGACACATTCAGGCTTAAATGGTGGATTCAGGCAAGTGCTTTTGGTACATTGGATTATACTGTCTCACCACTGTTTCCAACTCATCAATCAGGTATATTTTTTATCTGGTAAGGATATTTTTTGGCCATTGTTCTTTTTTCACAGATTATTCCCATCCATTAGAGGAGAGAAAGACATCCTCTTTTAATGTTATAACTGATGCTTCAGATGACATAATTTTAATATTCTTCTCCAGCTGCTTGTTGTCAGTGTTATCCTGTGCTCTGATACTTTAACAGAAAAGCCTGATTTGTAATTATGTGTTATACCTAAATGGTGAAAATGACGTACGAATTTGTGAGAACTGCACACTTGTCTGCGTCACTCTGCAGTACATAACAGAACAATTTTTATACTGGTTATATCACCAGTTTCCTGTTCAGCCACATCCCCTGCTTACTAAAATCAAGTGTATTATGTTGAAGCTGATAAATAATGAGCACCAGTTGAACTGTAATTATTGCAAAGAAAAGAAAGGAAAGAGAGGAGACATTGGAAGAAATTGACTGCAAACTAAATTAGTTTCCGTGCCAGTTTGGCTTCTGAGAGCTGTAGATGAGGAAATGCACTCCCAATAATTTCAGATGTCGGCAAGTAGATCTGTTGTGTTGATTTGCCATCTGTAGCTTTTTCTCTCAAACTATAGCACACATAATATGCCTGTAGACATTAGGGTGGATATGCATTGGTTTGGCACGTTGTCAGTGCACATCTTCTAAAATGTACCTAGCATGACATGGACACAAGTTACAGTATGTGTGGCAGAGCCGGTTGGTAGACGGGGAATGTAAGTGGGATAGATAAGTTCTATCTATCTTCCTCTGCCTATCTAAGGTCAGGTCCCAGTGGTGGCAGTCGAAGTTAGTCAGCTCATACATCCCTCTCAGCAACTTTTCCAGCTCCTCCTTTGGAATTCCAAAATGTTCCCAAGCCTGTTAGGATATATAATCTCTCAAGTCAGTTCTGGATCTGCCCAAGGGGTCACCATCCAGCTTGGTTTGCCTTTGTAAGCCATCCACAGGGAGGTGTCCTGGAGGCATCCTGTTCAGATGCCCAAACTACCTCAACTGGCTCCTTTTGATGCAAAGATGTAGCTTTTCTGCAAGGTTCCTTCAGGTGTCCGAGCTCCTCACTCTAACTCCAAGACAAAGCTGAGCTTCCCTCCTGAGGAATCTCATTTTGACTACTTGCATGAGAGCTTAATGTTTTTTTGGTCATTCAGGTCAGGTCAGGTAGTGCTGGTTCGACACTTGGCTGAGTCAACCTTGGTCCTGTACTGCTCTGGCCTCCTGGTGGCCATCATCCAAGCCTGCACCATGCCCCATGACCCCCCGTGATTTACACGGACCAGCCAACTAGGTCTTGGGCAACCAGTATGAGCTGGATCAGGCCTGAAAAAGCCCCCTAGGTGCCGATGAAAGCACAGCTGTTGTTCTTGTATCAACCAGCTGACCCTTCCCATCTTCACTCTCCTGAGCATGTCAGCATTAGACCCACACTCTTGTCAACAATAACCGAAATTGCGTAGAAGAGAAGTTGTCACAAATGAGTCCATCCCATGTCTCTGGCAATAAGTCAACGTCCCAGCCTCACAAAAGTACAGTAAGACCAGGAGGTCCAAGGACTGAAAGACTCTGACTTTCATCCACATGCTCAGATACCAGGAACACCACACTGTTTTGCTCAGCAAACCCATCATCCCATGCACAAGTCCAAGTCTGGGGTTGATCTCAACCTTGCAGTAAGCGGATCAATGGATTATGCTGCCAAGATACGGGAACTGCTCCACAACTTCCGTTCAATGAAAGCCACTTCAATGGCAGCATCCAAGGCATCCCCAAATGCCTGGATCTTTGTTTTGGCCCAGAACGCCTGCATTCCCAATGCTCCAGTCTTCTACCTCAGCAGGTTAAGAGCCCTCACAAGGACAACTACAATCCCCGGAAGGATCACAGCATCATCTGCAAGGTCATGTGTTACCTGCCCCATTATCCAGTCCATACTGGTACTGAGAAGAGTAGGGGCTAAGATGCACCCCTGCACCAATATTGGTCATGGCCCAGAACTTATGAAAAGGGATAAGGGTGGAACTGAAATCAACTGGTAAATCCAAAGCTTAACCTTCTGGCTTTGCTCTCTCTTCACCATGATGGTTAGGTTCAGTATCTGCAGCACTATAATCCATCAATCTCAAAGTCTATTGACCTGAAGATACTTGAACTTGATTCGGGGCAAACCCTCATTCCCCAACCAAAGAGAGCAATCCGACATTTTCCAGAAGGAAACCATGTCCTCTGACATGGAAGTACTGATCCTCATCCCAGCCACTTTGCATTTGGCCACAAACAGCCCCAAAGCCTCCTGGAGGTCCCAGCTGAAGAAGTCAACAGATTTTGTAAACCCATGTTTTTAAAAGTGCTATACAAATAAAGTTATTATAAAGTTAAAGATTCACATCATCTGCCAAAAGCAGAGATGACAGTCTGAGGTCCCCAAACTGAAAACCCTACTCTCCTTTTCCAGCCTTTTCCAGGCCCACAATTATTTTGTGGACTTTATAGGCAAACTCCCATGCTTCCTCAAGAAGCCCTGCTAGTTTAAAGAGCTGGTCCCAAGAATACAGTTCCTACTGTTTCAGAGGTTCTACAATAGGCTGGAGACTTGACTAGACTTTACAAGGGAGGCTGAGCAGTGTGATACTTCAATAATTCAAGCATACCTATTGGTTTTAAAAAACAGGAACCAGAAGAATGGTTGTTGTTGCCCTTTTTTAAAAGACAAACATTAGGACAAAGAGGTGAAATGTTGGGATAAGAAAAAGGGAAAAAGCATCACAGTAGGAAACATCATGGGTTAAACCATGGTACCACGCTCTCTACCAGGAGAGCTACTGATTTCTGCTCACTTCAACATTATTTTGACTTGATCGTGTGACCACCCGGGTGGAAGTGGCTGCACATCATGAATTATTCTGTTAATAATTTCAGCTAAATGAAATAGTGATCAAAAGACGCTGAAATCCAAACTGTCAAACTGTGCTTGGACTGAGCTGGATTTGGACTACTTATCTTTGGCCTCTCCAGAGAGACGACTCCGTATTTACAACCTTGGAGACTCATTTCTAAATGACCTGTGAAAGCCTGATGTTACTCTGCGCAACATTAGAAGAAGATAACCTAAATATGTTTACAGCATGATCTAACTTTCCCCTCATGTGTATCTCTTCGAAAGTACACAGCCTTGTTGTTCCTGCCTCTGCATTACTTAGCATATATTCTCCCTGGAGTCATTCCATATACATGTTTCAGCTTGACACACACACAAAACATGAATACTTAGCTCTTGCTATAATTAAATCCCATAATTGAAACCTGAGGGATTAAATGCTTTTGTTCTCAGCTCTAATCACCATTTCTCTTCTATACGTCAGCCATGGGATGTGATTGCCGTGCTCTTTTCATTCTGCTGAGAGTAGAGCTGAGCTAATGTCACAGTGACAGACCTATGGGTAAATGCCAACGCCTCGCTTTGCAGCAGAACCGAGTGGGGGGTTTGTCAGAACTTACAGTAGCTGTATAGTATCTCATACAGTAATTACCAGCTGCACAGCCAGAGGTTTGCCCTCATCTTTGTCAGCTCGTCTCCTCTCTGCAGACATTAAAGCCCAATTTTTGTCACTACCTCTCCTTGTTTTACTGGTAGTATAAATCAAAATAATAAGCAAAAGCGAGGTCTGTAAAGTTAAATGTTGTGCAATGATGCATCAGTTTTTAAATATTATATTCAGTTAGAGCTATTGTCTTGTTATGTGTCTCTGTGTAGTATAAAGTTGTAAGGCAGTAGACGCATAGAGATTCAAGGGCTGGGCGGGTTTTGGACCCTGAACTTTGACCACCAAAATCAATCCCTGTCAATCACAGTAAATCCCTGAGTCATTATGGATTTTACAGAAGTTGATCAGATTTTAGAAACTCGTTATAAACTACCAAAATGTGTGCTAAATTGTTGCAACAGTCAATAGAGCTTGACAGCGTGACGTCCCACCTCAGTCCAACATAGTGAATTTACACACTTTTATGCTACTTTTCTGCAACTTTAAACCAATTTTTGCCACTTTTGCCCTTTCTTTAAAACTTCTGCTTGCCAATTTCAACTTTGCCACTTATCACCCTCATTGCCACTTCTTTTTAAAGTTCAACTCTTACTTTTTTGTTACTTCTAACCAATTTTTGCCACAGTTTTAACCTATTTTTTAAACTTTTTGTCCATTCATGCGACTTTTTTGCTACTTTTTACAAATTTTTCAACTTTTCACACATTTCTGACCATCTTTTGCTTCTTGAAAACCATTTTTGCCTAACCTTGCAAAGGGGATGGATGTGCCCGTTTCCTTGTTTTTCACTGGCGAAACCATCTTGGAAAGCTCCCATCTAAACCATTTGGGCCCGGTTAGATAGTGACAGGACCAATAAGCAATGAGGGGCAGTGCTTTCAGACGCAGCTGTGACATAAACAAGCAGCAAGAGGCCGGTGAATTTATGGCAGAAGAGCTTACAGACATTTCTTCGTCAAAAGAAGAGCAAAGAACAGCAGTGAGTTGTTTTCTTTTCAAAAATGACAAAAGTCGAGTACTGACATGTCTACAGTTGCCATGTTTTGCGTTATTCTTCGGTAGCTCTGCACGCATAGCTCGATAGCGGCTACGTCACCTGTTTTGTTGCTCTGATTGGCCCATAGAGATGTGATACACAGAACGTTCATCCAATCACACTCTGAGTTTTTTCAAAGCTTCTGCCTTTTCCTAAATGTTTTCTATTGAAGCTTTCCCAGATGGACGTGTGAAACAAATCTATCTGATTTGTCAGGTTAATTTTTGCCACCTTTTCTGCCACTTGAATTCACATTCGTCACTTGTCACCCAAATTATTTATTTATTTATTTACTTATTTTATTGCCTCTTTTAACAATTATTTGAATGTTTCTCACTGAAGTTCTCTCAGTTTTTTATATTTGATTTTTGTCATCCTGACATTTGTACATATCATGGCTTACATATGAAAGTGATTCTGTTTTAAGAAAAGGGGTTTTCGTTTTTAAAAACAGATGAATTGTATAACAGCATAAATACATAACATTCATTGCTGTTGCTTTGATAAGAACAGATATTATTCAGGTTAAAATATAAAAGATGGTGATCACACCTTTCCTTTTCAATGGACCATGATGTTGCTGACCTCCATGGGCCCCCAGTTTGGCTGGGCCTCAGACAGCTGTCTCCTTTACTCCCACTTATAGGCGGCCTTGTCACCTCTTGATAGTGTTTAATTTCCCAGTCTAGCATCAGATTGGGCAGTAAGTTCGTGAGAAATAAAGCTGTTTTTGAAAGAAAGAGTCTAACTTGTTCAGCTATTTTTACCTCAAAGGCTCTGGTTGTTTCAAGAAGCATAAAGAAAAATGTTGAATGTTGACATCTCTGGGAAGTTACACGACACGGCTTACCTGCAATTACTCTTGTGACTACCAGGTCATGTACCCGACCATTGGTAAACTTATATGTGGGATTTAAAGTTTAGAAAGCTTCAGTGTATGAACTTAGACCACATAGGCGGAAGCTAAAAATACCTGGAAATGTGAGACAAGGCAAGACTTCGGGTCACAAAGATAGTCTACTTTTAGCACTTCATATGGGTCTACGTTTCCAACGATATTGATCTTTTCATAAAGCATCTCTTTACTTTAGGTAGGAGCTTGTTTCTGTCTGTACCACTTTCTTTGAAACTTCTGTTAAGTTTTATTATAAATGCAAGGTTAACACTTGCAGTGCCTGTTATAAAGATAGTCCCCTAAAGCTGAATGTCTGCCAACATGGTGGTTCCAACCCAAATAGAGCCCATAATGCACAGTGACATCAGTTTTTAATTGTAAAATGACCTCAGATTTACAAATACACTGACTAATCTCAAACTTAGTGAGCCTGTCTTCTGATAACTGACTTTGACTGTGAGAAAGTACAGTTTTCAGGCAACACAGCAGTTTCTCATCCGTGTTTTCACGCCCATGCATCAGTCAGAAGCCCCAACATCTTTTTCAGCCTCGAGACATCAAAGCCTCTCTCTGAGCCAGGTGTGCTTTCTGATTACACACAAACACACACAAAAACACACCGACATGCACCTGTTTATTGTTCCCATCAGGTCACGTAGAGGGCGAGTAAATCACATCAAAAAAGTTGTGTGTCTCTCAGCTCTGTGTAACGACTGTTTTCTACCCAGCATCAAGAAATCTAATGTGATGGAAAACAGCTGCCATTTGCCCCTGCCTCTTTCCTCAACTGTCTTTATTGCTTGCAACTCCTGGTGCATTGCAACACTGGAATATAGCTTCTTGCATACTAAGAAGCTCATACGTTTCGTCTGTCTCCAAACGCTAAAATTAGATCCATCCTGAAGAACAGTACAGAGAGATTTAGGCACACTTTTTTTTTTCTCCCCTTAGATGCTGCAGTATGTTATTTACATGCCCTCATCAAGTAGCGACATGTTTTAACATTTCTTCACCATGTGTCAGAGCTGATTTCTAGGACTGCACATTTGCAATAGTTGGAGTTATCTCTGAACTTCAAAGTCTGTGTGCAGTCTGAGAGTCAGGGAGAAACCCTTATACATTGATACTGATCTTATGGCATGACATTAGTGTATGGTACATTTTGGTACAACAGCATAATATACAAGACATGATAAAGAAAAGTATGATCACATACAACAGCAAGATCAGTGGCGTGCACAGATTTTTTCAAGGGCAGGGGCAAAAAGAAAAAAAAAGGGCACATACAGCACGTTCTCACCACTGAAGAGGGCACTAAGTTTCGCGTGTTTTCGAGGGCACTTTAGACATCTTTATGTTATACAAATGGCACATTATATAGCCTTAAAACAGACTAACTACAGACTACTCAAGTTAGTTTGTAGTTACGATCAGCATCCACAAGAACTGTGTAGATTCAACGCTGAACTGTGAAGAACACACAGAAATAAATAAATAAATAAATCCCTAGGGGTTCTGGAGGTCTTCCCCCAGAACATTTTCAATTAAGTAGACACCATTTCCTGTATTCTAGTGCATTTTAACACCATATTCGCGCCACATAATCCAAACTGGTTCTGTGAGATATAGTTCTGGCTCAATATAGATCAAAAAAGGGCCCAACATAGAAGTCATTGCAACAGTAATGTTTCATAGTATTTCTTGGTCCTAATGGTCTTCTCGAGTTTAGTGTGTTTTCTTCACACAAGAGGGCAGTTAAGTGTGTTTTGCCGATGAGGAGGGTACTTAAACACGCCTTTTTGCCACCCAGGTGGGCAGTTTATCATGTTTTAACCAGCCAAGAGGGCAGTTTAGTGTGTTTTCTTCACACAAGAGGGCAGTTTAGTGTGTTTTGCCAACCAGGAGGGCACTTTAGCATGCGTTTTGGCTCCAAAGAGGGAACTTTAGCATGTGTTTTGGCTCCAAAGAGGGCACTTTAGCACACGTTTTGGCTCTCAAGGGCACTTTAGCACACGTTTTGGCTCCAAAGAGTGCACTTTAGCACACATTTTGGCTTCCAAGAGGGCACTTTAACGTGTGTTTTGTCTCCCAAGAGGGCACTTTAACACGTATTTTGGCTCACAAGAGGGCACTTTAGCACGCATTTTTCAACAACTGGGCCACAAGGGGGAAATAATTTGCAAGCTTCGTTTCATTTAATGGTAAAAAGCACCCTAAATAGGATAAAAGTAGAAAAAATGGGCCAAAAGCAGCAAAACTTGATTAAAAGTGTCAACAAAAAAAAGGAAAAATGTGCAAAAATTGCAAATAAGGGCAATGGAAATACAAAATGCCCTGATCATGATGGCCACAGAGAATCTGCTGAGGTTGTACTCTTTCTCCAGCTTCCCTTATTCTCATCCATGAATAATGATATGATCTCTCACAGTTGGTTGAATTTTCATCTGAAATCGCTGTTCTTGATCATCAGTCTTCCTTGACCACCACCAGTGCTTTAAATATCAAGTGTATCACAATGCGAAAAGAGTTATAAAGAGTGAGAGTGTGTTTAGAGTTTTGCAAATATGAGCAAATGAGTTTTGCAAATTGTGTCTAACTTGATAAAAGTGTTTGGTTTTGCCAACAGGGGATAGATTAAATTAACTGGTTTGGGAAATTGGCCATTTGGTTTCGAGAATGAGATTTTTTTACATTTGTGAGAAACTTTAAATTGGTGACCACTGGGTGATTAAAAAAATTTCAAGTGTACATCGTTTAACTGTCTTTCCTGTTGTTCTGTCTCATTTGTGTCTGACTGATTCAAATCAGTTTGAAGGAATCGCTGATTAATGGAGCCAAATTGTCTCCATGTTGTATGTAAATCTGTTTTTTGGAGCAGGGATAACCCCGCTGAGTTTAACCTCGAGTTTCATCAGCAGTGCTTGTCCTCATTAAACCTTCTATTTCCTCACTTTGTGCTCTATGCTCACAGAAGAAAGGACTCTCATCTGTCCCAAGAGTTAGAGCAGCGATGAGGAACTTTCATTTTGTCGATTTCAGAGGCCCCTGTGGACACAGTGCTCCTTCTTAAGACTGTGCTGATTCTACCCTTAAGGTGTATTTGTATTCTCAATAGAAAAACCCCGTCCTGCTTTCTTTTAACTGAAACATATCTCTTACAGGGAAACTTTGAGGGAGAAAATGTAAATAAAGGCATTTTGGTCGACAAACATTAGTTATGTTGGAGCCAGTGACAGGTTACAGACACTGATCTTTTCCTTTATGATGTGCTTTCTTTTATTGCTCACATAGACAACAGAATTAAACTGAGACTGTTAATAACAGGTTAAAATCTTCACAGTAGTTTAAACTAAAAGTCAGATGGCTGCAGGGATTTTTCCTCTGCAATGAACTCCCTGTTGACACTAATCTAACCCTGAATAGACCCAAAAATTCAAAGCAAAACTTTTTGCCTTTATGTCAGGCTGTCCATTAGTGGTAGCTGTTTCCTTAGTAGGGTAGAGTTAGGATGCTTTTACATCAAGCCTGTTTGGTTCAGTTGAAACAAACTTAAACTTGTTTGCTAATTGTTTGCGCTGGTGTGAAAGCTGTCTCTCAAAAAATATTGTGGACCATTAAAACCGCCAGAAAAGGTGGGTCCCAGGCCTCTTTTTATTCAGACGACTGTGAAGTCCATTTGTAATGAGATCATGACCAGCCTCAGTCCAACCCAACTTCAAGAGGTGTTGCACCTTTTTGGATTAAAACAGCTACTATAGCCGGTTGATTATGTGTTAAAAACCCACAGGCAGACCTGAAGGATTCAGATACAGAAAACTTTATCTGTCGGGACAGAAAATTGTTTTAGGTGAGGCTCACAATACCATCTTTGGACACAAATTAGCAATTTTTTATCCTAATCAAAACTACAATTTAACCCTTTGACTTCCATGTTAAGAAATCCATTTGCAAAAAATATTTGTCAGTAAAATTGTGTTCCTGCCTCTTCATTTAACATTTTGGGTTTCATTTTTCAGATTACCCAATAAGGAAGCAGATATGTTTAGGGTTTAAGTTTAGGGTTGTTCTGGACATGTATGGATTTCTTTTATTTCTGTAACAAAATTGTAGTTTTTTTTTCATATAAAGCATCACAGAGAGTAGAATTTGTTTAAATTACCTTTTATTCATTTAACAAATACGTTTCTTGACTTTTTTTTAAACACTTATTAAACCAACAATGCTTTTTCACTGAAATCAAATACAACCCACAATGCTAAACTATCCCTATAAACATAAATTCAGTGAACATTCATTAACAGTGATGTAAACAGGCTTTATATTTCTACATCACACTTGTCTAACCTGCTAACTGGACCACAGAGTGTGACTCTATGACCCTTTCAAACACCTGCTTTCACTTCTGGTACGCAACACAGCGCTGCTTTTTGTTGTCCATTATGCCTGAAAGATAAAAAACATAATCAAACATCATGGTTACTAGAACATTTCTGCAGCAAATACAACAATAATACATCTCTTTACAAATGTTCAATGCACCAAATTCTGTTTCCACAAACTGGCAACCGGCACCTATAGACATGTCAGTACTCGACTTTTGTCGTTTTTGAAAAGAAAACAACTCACTGCTGTTCTTTGTTCTTTTTTTAACAAAGAAATGTGGTCAAGTTCTGATAAAACTGGCGCTTTAGCAGCATCCACGTTAATCTCTTCTGCCATAATTGCAACGGCCTCTTGTTGCTGCTTGCTTATGTCACGACTCCGCCACTCCTGAAAGTACTGCCCCTTGTCGCTGATTGGTCCTGTCACTTTCTAACCCAGTTCAGATGAAAGCTTTGCAAGATGGACTCACCAGTGAAAAACAAGGAAATGGGCGAATCCATCTGCTTTGCAAGGTTAGCTAACAGCAGTTTAACTGGACAATATTTTCTTTGTCAAAGAAGTGCACTGAAGGACTGCACTGAAGGTTTTTCGAGGCAGGAAAATGTTTCTGTTCTTCTCCTGACTGGCCTCGGCATGAGTTCGCCGTAATTGTAGGTATGGTTAAGTTGTACTGCAAGCTGATAAACAATGGCTGCCACCAGTAAAGAAATTAGCTCATATGTAACTACAGCAGCGGCCTACAGGCAGTAGGGTTACCAGGAGCCCCTGGTTGCACCGTGGATGTTCCAAGGACCGGAATACCGCCGTTGTTCTCCCTGCCTATTACCAGGGGTGAAAAGGCCTGGACAATAGA
Organism: Cheilinus undulatus; assembly: GCF_018320785.1. Lineage (NCBI taxonomy): Eukaryota > Metazoa > Chordata > Actinopteri > Labriformes > Labridae > Cheilinus > Cheilinus undulatus. The sequence continues at coordinate 10,278,491 of NC_054885.1, read as the reverse complement.
AATGCCATTAAGCTTGACAGTGGTTACTGAGTGACATGTACAATATGTGTCACTGACTCTGCCTCCCTACTCCCTTAGTGCCTAACACTTAAGCACATGACTGTATGTGTATAAATGCACCCTTCATGATTAACACACTTCTAAAATTATGGCAAATGTCTACTGTGTTGGTCTTTAACGCACACAAGCATCTTTAGCTTGTCTTGCAGTTCTTCCTCTGTGGTTCCCCCTCAGGTTTCCCACTAATCCTCATGTGGACTGTGTTTTTTTTTCCAAATCATCGGTCTGTAGGCGTAAACTGTGCAAATATCTAACACCCCTGGGACATCTGTGAGTTGATTTTCATCTACAGCTAAAATCTGTAATGACTCAGTGATCATGGATCAGGAAACAGAATCATTAGCAGCATCTGGAACTGCTGTAAAGAGCAGGGATTGTATTTTGTCAGCATGACACATGCACACTCACACTTTTCAGATATAAAAAGGCTAAGATGAAACCATTTTGTGTTTAAGGGGTGCTCTCGGATGCACGGGGGGGAAGTGTCTGTGATTGAAAACAATGAGATTTTTCCACGCTAATTGGAGGCTGACGCAGCACGTCCCCTCTTCTGTGTCCTGTGCCACCAGGCCTCTCTGCACAAACTAAATCCAAGCAGCGCTCGAAGGTCTCTTTGCTTTGCTGCAGTTGAAAGACCCTGAGTGAAGGCTTTTCCCTGGAGCCCCCCGAGCGAGGTCAGCATGGGTTTTCACAATTTTTTTTTTATCTAAGGAAAGAGTACGCTTTGATTTAGATTCACCCAAAGTTCTCTTTTACTTTCTCTTCACATGGCTGCTTTTGCTTTTGCTGGGCAATAACAGGGGCTGGAGACTCCAAAATAAATCCAACAGGGTATTTATAATGACCCAAAACAACAAAAATGTTTATTTTGTGGTGCCTTTATTGTTATAAATGGAATCATAATGACAGGAGGAGATTTCTGCTAAATCAGGGGTGGTGTCTTCAGTTAAAAATAAAACACACTGTATCCATCTTTGGAGCTCCAAACACAGAATAATGTCCCTTTAAAGAGAGATTGTCAGCCATCTCAGGAATAGATCTAAAAAGGCTTCCACATCACTTCTATGATACTTTAAAACTGTTTGAAACAGGCTCAATATACAAGCACAATTCTGGTCTGGCTATTTTAAAGGACTTCTATGCAACTTTCAGAGCAGATTTTCAGACCAAAACAAACCTCCTTCATCCTTTAAGCCTTCAGTTCCTGCTTTCATCAAGCCCTTTTCTCCCCGTTTACTTAAGTGGAAATATGCATCTAAAAGTTGATGAATTTGCAACTCATTCCACGAAAAATCTCCTCACATCCTCCTTAAAAAAATCACGAAAAATCCTTATGTTGTACTCTTAAGCCTGATTTATGCTTCTGCGTCGCATCGACGGTGTAGCTACATATAGCCCTCTCCGTCGATGCAGACCCCTATGCCGTAGCCTGACGTGCACCTGCAAAAAATCCTAACCACGCGTCGCGGCGACGTGGACCGCAAGGGCTGTGATTGTTCTGTTCAAAACGTCATTTCCTCATCCAGCGTCAGCAAACGTCTTCCCTGTCGCCTGCACTTCAATGTTTGCAACTAAAGAATTTGATCGTCAATATCGATGAGCTCCAACTCCAAACACACCTGCTCCACCTCGGTCGCCATGACCGGAAGATAAACAAGGATTCGGATGTGACACCACACACACACACACACACAGCCACACCCCCTAGCGACATGGTGGTGAATTACAGAGCGACACGTTCCCTCAACGCAGAACTTCAAATGGTCAACGACAGCGTCGCACCGTCAACGCATCGCAGAAGCATAAATCAGGCTTCTGAATCTTCCCACCCCAAGAGGGTGGAGACTGGATTTTCCACAGTCAACTGTAAGTGACATCATTAGAAATTGGAAGCATTTAGGAACAACAGCGACTCACCCAGGAAGCAGAGGATCATCTAAAATCACAGACTGCTAAGGCGCATGGTGCGTAAAAGTCTCTGTTGATTCCACAGCTGAAGAATTCCACTTCCACTGGTATAATGTAAGCACAAAAACTGTGCGGTGGGAGCTTCATGGAACGGGTTTCAATAGCTGCATGCCAGCCTTATATCACCAAGTCTGATGCCAAGCGTATGACAGAGTGGTGTAAAGACACCAACGCTGGACAGAGGTAGTGTGTTCTCTGGAGTAACTAATTACACTTCTCTGTTTGGCAGTCACATGGGTTCCAGGAGTATCGTACCTTGCTGACTGCATTGTGCCAACTGTGAAGATAAGTGGAGGAGGGATAATGGCATGGGGCTGTTTTTCAGGGTTTGGGCTAAACCTCTTCTCTCCAGTGAAGGCCAATCTTTATGCTTCAGCATACCAAGACCTCTACAGACTGAATGGGCACAAATTTCCCCAAAACACCCCTAAAACTTGTGGAAAGCCTTTCAAGAAGTGAGGTCACTGTTACAGCTGCAAAAGGGTGGCTACTTCAGTGTAACATCATAACAGTCCCTATAATTGCAAACACAAATCTCAGTATTGTCAATTATAATAGCACTACCAAAAACCCTCCAAAAAGCCTCTGAGTGAGGATAAATGCTAAAGAAAAGCTGTTCCATCAGCATGAACATGGAACTGAGAACAACAAACCCAGATTGAGTTAGATCACAGTCATTTTCCCATAATGCATTTACAGCAGGTATATTGTTTTTGTTTATTAATAAGAATGCCATATATTCAGCCTTAAAGAAAAATACATCAGCATTATTCACCCTAAAGAGACCAGCTGCTCACACATGATGATTCATAACAGCAGACAAATGTATGGGACTACTCATCGGTTTTCTCTCCTGCACCTTTAAAGTTAGACTGGTTGAGGATGTTTCAGACCCTCATTAAAGAAGGATTTACTTTGCTTGAGAGATTTTTCATTGAAGTCAACATGAGCCATCAAACACCAAAGAACTGCACACATGAAAGACTAATGTTTGTTCCGGACTTGTGTGCAGCATGACAGATCGAGATGCTCACTTGTCATTTTCACCACTTCATTAAAGCATACTGTGAACATTTCATATCAGCTGCTACAATCCTGGATGTTTTACCAACAAAAGCAAAGTCACAGATCCTTTGGATTAAATGGCACCCGAGATGGTTTTATAAATTAAGCTGAGCAAGTAAGAAAAATTGCAGTTCCTTAAGTGTCCACTTGAGGCTGGCTCCAAAAGCTGAGTAATCCCCATAAACATCCATATTAAAATGTCAATTTTCACATCAGAACTAAACGTGTTTACAGCCTGCTTCCAAAAACTTTTTTGTTTTCAATTCATTCCTCTGTGGTATGAGTTCTGTTAATCTGTGTAATTTTTAGTTTGTTGGCAACAACACATCTCAGAAAAGTTGGGACAGGGCCATGTTTACCATCGTGTAGCATCCCCTCTTCTTTTAAGAACAGTCTGTAAACATCTGGGAAGTTTTCTATTGGTGAAAGGTCTGGATTATAGGCGGGCCAGTTCATCACTTCATCTGTGACTCTTCTACTGTGAAGCCATGCTGTTGTGATGGATGTGGTATGTGGTTAAGCACTGTCTTGCGAAAAAAAGACAAGACATTGTCTGCATGGGAGCATTTGTCGCACAGCATACTTTTCAGCATTGATTCTAGTTGTGTAGGCTGCCCATGCCAGAGATACTAATACAACCTCATACCATCAGAGATGCAAGCTTTAGAACTGTGCGCTGATAATAAGTTGGATAGTCCCGGTCCTCTTTGGTCCAAAAGAAATGCTGTTTATGGTTTCCAAAAAAAAAAAAAAAAAAAAAAAAATTTCAAATTTTGTATTATGTGACCACAGAACAGTTTTCCATTTGCCTCAGTTCATTTTAAATGACTGATTAATGGTTTCTGGATGTGTTCCTGAGCCCTTGCAGGGATATCCCGGTAAGAATCATGCCTGTTTTTAACGCAGTGGCCCCAGAGGGCCAAATATAACAAGTAACTACTGACCTTTGACCTTGTCCTGTTCTGAACAGAGATTTCTCCAGATTCTCTGAATCTTTTGACATTATGTATTAAAAATGGAGGGACATTCAAATTCTTTGCAATTTTACATTGAGGATTTTTTTTCTGAAATTGTTCCACATTTTTTGGTGCGGTTTTTCACAGATTGGTGAGCCTCTGTCCATAACCTAACTAGAAAAGCACTCAGAGGGCGCAGACCTCCGCCATTAACCCTATCTCCCAATAGTGAAGAATCCATAAATAAAAAATCCTGGATCTGTCGCCATGTGCCTCCCACCACGGCATTCGCTGATTACTCCCTCCCCAGTGGGGTGGAAACACAGCGAGGTAAAGCACTGGCTTCATTACGGGGGGACGGTCATGGCAGAAGCATTGCCTGCTGGTGCCAACAGACGTACTGACATTCTCACCCGTGGTCTTACTGGACGACTGGAAGTCATGGCAGAGGGTGAATGTTCCTCTATTCCTCCCAGCATTGTGAGTATTCTCACTACAATTCGCTGTCTTTCTCTCTATTACGCTCCGACTCGAAAATGCTGCTGGGATTGAAGTTACTCATGCCCGCCATCTCCTGGTGTAAAGTCGTAACAGTGCAGAGGTCCGCAATCAGCCCTATCTCCCAATAGTACAGAATCCTTAAAAAAAATTCCTGGATCCAGATAGTGATCCGGATCAGTCCCAAAATCTAATCGGTTCTTCCTTATGCCATTTTATGACAGTTCCTGAATGTTTCATCAAAATCCATCCATAACTTTTTGAGTTATGTTGCTAACAAACAAATGAACAAATGAACAACCGCACCCGATCACGTTATAACCTCCATGGCGGAGGTAATTAGCTGCAAAATGCTGCCCCAGCTGTTTTAAAATTGCAAAAATTTTGTTGAGATTTGTTGCTGCCATCAAAATCAAAATTTGTTAATATTTGCTTAAGCTGGACAGAGAAACCATTGAGGGGCCTTAGGCCGGCCACACACAGCAGGATTTTAAGCAAGATTTTAGGCAAGATTAGAGCTCCAGATGAGGTCAGAGCTCTTCAAAGATTCAAAAACCTCAAGAAAGCCAAATGTGGTCACGTTCACTAGAACAAACATCCAGTTTCATCTCTGTGGACGGATTTCAAAATGAGGATCGACACCTGATGCATCAGGGCCGAGTCCCCCCTCCTTTCAGCTCTACGCAACATTAACACATCATTCATCCCTCCACCTGCTGCTCCCATTAAAACCGCTGAAATCAAAGGAACTCATTCCCCTCCTTTCATCCTGCTGTCGCTCACAGTCAAAGGTTGACAGACCCTCTGACAGCTCCCTTGTTATTCTCAGTGCTGTTGCCATGGATACAGTTTCATTATTACTCCGGTCAAAATATTTCTCTAACCATTCTTAAACAGAAAATGCCCGGCGTTCGACACAATTGTGCTCAGACGTACCACACAGACACACCAAGGTCATTTTTCACATACCTGGTTGTTTCCTGCAGGGGAAAAGAAAAGACATTTCTCAGTCGTGTCACATCTGGATAGCTGGGATAAAAACTAACAGATTACAAAATGCACGCCATGTCTAAAAACCCAAACTGCCCGGGGTTAAAGGACTGCTTTTTGTCTGTTTTTAACATTGACTACTTTGTGGAGGAAGTCACGTCTGTAATTATCATCTAATTAATGACTTTCTTGTGTTCCTGAATAAAAGAAGATGCCTTTCTACTCTAAATCCTTTTCAAGCATTAGTAGGATTCCTCTGCTTCCTCCACTTTTCGACGTAGAGACTCGCCATGATCATTCTCCTCAAACTCGACAGCAAGAGAAACAGTTCATGTCCTCTTGCACGTCTCTATTCTTCACTCCTCTCTCCTGAGCTTTTCCAGCGCCGACAGTGTCCTTGTGGTTTCTGAGTCTTTGTCAAGGTGCAACAATCACTGAATTCATATTCAGTGGTAACAGAATTAAAACCTGTGCTTCGCACATTCATGAGGGATAAGGCTTTTTATCCACATCCACTCATCGTTTTCACATTCAGATGATGAAATGAAAAGTAAAGGTGATGAAAAAGAACAAATAATTTCAACAAAGGTAACCAAAGAAATAGACTGCACTGGGATCAAATTGTGTTTGGTTCATGCTGGGTCCGTCCTGCTTGTTTTTTTTTACTGCAGAGGGTTTTTGCTAAGGAATAAAATAAATCAAAATGAAAGATAGAGATTCGTATCTTTAAATAGAAGTTCGAAGTCCACTAGAATAAATGGTAGGAAATAAAGGAAGTGAAATGGGGGCTTTCTTTATGATTGCAGGGGAAGTCAAGGCTTCAGGATGGTTTAACTCAAGGAAACAAAACAGGAAAAATAACTGGGCATTAGAGAAATCTTCACATTAATCTCACATACATTAGCTTAAGGTGAATGAGTAAAGTGGCTCAAGTCTTCAAAACTGTGTTGCAAAAGTAAAAACCTCAAAATGCACTTTTCCACATTATTAAGAAGACCACAGGCTTCAAGCAATATAGGAAAGAAAAAGGATCTCTCTGCTGCCGAAAAGTGTCAAATAGTGCAATGCCTTAGACAAGGAATGAAAACATTTGATTTCATGAAAAATTAAGGGTGGTCATCATGCTGTGAAGGAATTTGTGGCTGATTCAGAGCACAGATGGGTTCCTGCAGATAAAGACATAATGAGGAAGGTTTCTGCCAGACAAATCCATCAGATAAAGAGAGCAGATGCTAAAATGCCATTACAAAGCAGCAAAAGGTATTTAAAGCTGCTGGTGCCTCTGGAGTCCCACCAACCTCAAGGTGTAGGATCCTCCAGAGGCTTGCAGTCGTGCATATACCTACCATTCGGCCATCCGATCCAATGCTCACAAGCAGAAACGGTTGCAGTGGGCCCAGAAATACATGAAGACTCATTTTCAAACAGTCTTGTTGACTGATGAGTGCCGTGCAACCCTGGATGGTCCAGATGGAGGAGTAGTGGATGGTTGGTGACCACCATGATGACCACCATGTCCCAGCAAGGCTATGACGTCAGCAAGGAGGTGGTGGAGTCCTGTTTTGGGCCGGATTCATGAGAAGAGAGCTTGTAGGCCCCTTTAGGGTCCCTGAAGGTATGAAAATGACCTCGGCAAAGTAAATATAGTTTCTGACTGACCACTTTCTTCCATGGTACAAAAAGAAGAACCATGCCTACTGTAGTAAAATTTTCTTCATGCATGACAGTGCTCCATCTCATGCTGCAAAGAATCCTTCTGTCATTGACTGCTATGGGCATAAAAGGAGAGAAACTCATGGTGTGGCCCCCATCCTCCCCTGACCTCAACCCTGTTGAGAACCTTTGGAGCATCCTCAAGCTAAAGATCTATGAGGGTGGGAGGCAGTTCACATCAAAACAGCAGCTCTGGGAGGATTTTCTCACATCCTGCAAAGAAATTCCAGCAGAAATTCTCCAAAAACTCACAAATTCAATGGATGCAAAAATAGTGAAGGTGATATCAAAGATGGGTTCCTATGTTTACATGGAACTTGGCCTGTTAAGATGTTTTTGATTGAAATAGCTTTTGATTTATGTAAATATGACCTAATGCTGCAAATTCAACATATGACCATTTTCAGTTCTTTACAACCTATAAAATATTTTAAAACTCTGTTTTGCATAATAATGTGGAACAGTGCATTTTGAGGTTTATATATTTTTTTTTAAATGATGGTTATCATTAAGTTTGTTCAAAAATATTTGAATTATGCTCTAACGGCTGATGACTTGAAAAATATTCTGTCATTTGCATTAATTTTTAGGAAAATAAGAGAAAAATTTCATTTGCTTAATAATGTGGAAAGCGGTGTAAAATTCTCAAACAGGCGACGTTTGGCACAACCAGGACTCTTCTAAGAGCTGGAACAATACATGCTCCTGCGCCACGAGTGTTTGAAGCCGTCACTGTTTTGCAAGAGAAGACCCGCCTTACTCGGCCTCTGATTGGCTCTGTGTTTAAGCTTACCAATAGAGTGGTGCAAGAATGAGTCCTAAAATGCAGAAGTGAGTTTGCATTTTAGCACTTCCGGTTCCCTCGTCTGAAAGTCTGTGGGATTTTTGAATGACTTTTCAGTTAAATGCCTTAAAGAAGGTGAACACAAGCTCAAGAAAGTTTAACGTTTTATCCTACAACATAAAATGCATCTGAAACATGCCCCACCTTTGAATTGTGTATCTCTTCACGTCTTAATAACGGCGGTTGCTAAAAAGACAGCTAACAAGGACTACAGCGTTTGTTGGGAAGACAATACATCATCATCCAAAGCGTGGCAACTGAGCCTGCCGTTCACTTGTATCTGCGGGTGATGATGTTAAATTCAGTTGACTGTGTTGCAGTTCAACATAGCATGACGTAAGCTTTTTGCTTTCATCAGTTAGATTTACGAACCAGATACGATGCTTATATTGTCAATTTATGGAGGTTATCTACATGAACAAAACATGTAAGTTTCATAAACTCTATTGGACACAGAGCTTATTTTCAGCAATAATCCAAAAATCCATTGAAAAATCCCATAGGCTCGACGCCAAGGGAACCCATGTGACACGAACTTCCAGGTTTGCCTACAAAATTACGTCACGACTGCACCACTCTATCCAACTGATAAATGCCACAAGTATTAACCAATCAGTGGCAAAGTAGGACATGAGGGTTGAAAATACGGAGCAAATAGCGTCCCATATTGACTCAAAACGGCACACTGCATTTTACTGTCAAATACGGGACGACTCCTTATTTTAAAGGGATATTTCAGGATTTTTGGTTGGGTTGTGTGAGCACTGTTGAGCCTTAGAGTAACTAGGTACACATTTTTGTTGAGACGTTGCCTTGGAATTAGTGAGGACCAAATGAGAAACTTGACAGTAAACCAGGATTAAATGTTAAGATAAACTCCATCAGATTTTTCTTTATGCCTACCAGACCTTCAGATTTTCTTCCATTAGCCGGTATAAACATAACACTTTTGATAGCTTTATTCTGAAAGGCTAAATGATTTATGATTTTTGAAACACTAAATAGAAAGTAAAAGTAATTGGTGCCCTGCAGACTCTTGTGGGTGCATGCGTGGGCTTTTGTAGCTGTTTAGCAGTTTGATTGACTTGTTTGGTGACACTAAAGACAGCAAATATTAAAAGCTTCATCAGTTTGCTCCCTCCCTGAAATAAAACAGACACTGAAGCATCCTAACCTAAAATTTCAGCTTGCCAAAAGGCAGCAGAGGTGAACGCCATGCCTGGAAACATCCATTTTCACTTAATTCTCTCCCACGTTTTTTTCCTGGCTAATTAGTGTTCCTCCCTTATGAGACACATTCTTCTGCTTTAAAGGCCAGCTCAAGCAGAGTTATGCCAACCTCCATGCTAACTCATGATAATAAATGACTCTTTCCACACTTCTCTTTCCCTTTTCTCTCCTGTGTGCTGGTATTTTCCTTGTTAAAATGAGCTCTTATTGACATTTTCTGAGAAAATAGGCACAAATGTCAAGCTATAGTGGTGTTGCTTTCTGTATGTAGTGGGTTTATGTTCAAGAGGAAAGAGCCTGAAAATAGGTGAATTTTTAAACATTTCCAGCCAAACACTTCAGTATTCCTGCAACCAGCAGCGGCAGGAAGTCAACAGCGCTTTGTAAAGCCCTCAGTCACTCTCAGGTTTCTCTCTCCTTATACAAAAACACATTTTCAGACTCTGAGAGTAATGAGGAGTGTGTTTGCACAGAAGAGCTGATCTCTAGAATTAACACAAAGCTCATATCATTTGTGAGCGGGGCTGTAAGGTTATAAAACACTGAGGTTCAATGTCTTTAATGAGAACCATGATCAATAACTGATTCGGTTCCTCCCTCATGAGGATGGATGCCTCCCCTGTCTGACTCTGCAGTGACATATGGGAGCATCACATGACACCAGGCGGAGCTCTGTGTGTGCTAGGACTGTCAGCTTTAACACCTTAAATGACATGATGGGATTATGGTCGGATTAATCACCTCTAAATCTATGCAGCGTTGTTATCCTATAGAAAGCCCAGTAATATGGACGTTCTGATATCAAACATTTCACTTGTCTACCACTGTTTAGCCTTTTTTATTGACTTTCAATCAAAGCAAGTCTTTCCTCTGTAATTTAGCTAACATGTAAACTAGAATCAGTTCCTTATTTGACTTACAAGGCAAGGTAATGTATTAATAGAGCACATTTACACATACAGGAATTTAAGGAGAAAAAGCAAGACAGTATAAAATAAAAAAATATATTTTAAAAGAAAATTTGGCTGCATGGCAGTGCAGGGGTTAGCGCTGTTGCCTCACAGCATGAAGGTCCCTGGTTTGCCCCCTTGTCAGGGCCTTTCTGTGGGGAGTTTGCATATTCTCCCCGTGCATGCATGGGTTGTCTCCAGCTACTCCAGCTTCTGTGCTCAGATTAAATGGGGACTCTAAGGTGTACACGACAACGTTCTGCTTTGTTTTCATTTTTAAATAGTTCTGCGTTTAGATGGCAACGTTTTAGAACAGTCTCTGTCTAAGAACACAGGAACACAAAAGTATTAAAGTGATTTACTGCCAAATAAATCTGTCTCCCCAATAAGGAAAGTACTGCACATTCACTGTTTTTTCATGGGTCTTTTGCACCAAATCCTCCTCACACTATTGTAGCGTAGGATGTGTTGGATCCGCAACATTGGTGCTAGCCATCCTGGTTAAACAACTTGGAGCTGAAAGATGTGTCAAACTTGGGTCTGATGTTTAAGTTATTAATTTGTGCCACTTTTTAACCTCTTTTAATCACTTTTTCAGCCTATTTTTGCAACTTTTCTCATCCCTTTTGTGCACTATTTACTCAATTTGCCACATTTTATCCCCTTTCATCACTTTAGTCCCACCCATGTCACCATTTATCCAATTTTTAACCATGTTTCATCACTTTTTCTGCCATTTGTGCCACTTTTGGACAATTTTGCCTCTGTTAACCCATTTTGCCACTGTCTACCTCTTGTTTGGCCACTGTTAACCTTTTTCTCTATTTTGATCAAATTTTGCCCCTGTTCAAGCCACCTAACCGCTTTTCACCACTTTTTCTGCTGTAGATGCCATTCTCTACATGCAGTTTTGCCTCTGACAACCTTTTTCCAACTTTTAACCAAATGTTGCCCCAAATTAAACCATAATATTCACCTTTTTTAACTATTTTTCACCTCTTTTTCTGCCATGTTTGCATCTTCTGACTCATTTTTTTCTCTGTTAACCAATTTTTGCCTTTTTGTACCTATTGTTTAGCCCCCCTTAACCTTTTTCCCACTCTACCTAAATTTTTGACCCTATTTAACCAATTTTTGCCACTTTTTATCCCCTTTTCACAATTTTTCTGCTGTTTTTGGCACTTTTGGCCCATTTCTGCTACTTTCTCCCTATTTATTGTCTCTCTTAACCTTTTTTCCCCACTATTAACCAGTTTTTCCTGTTTAAACCCATTTTTGCCTTTTTGTAAACCAATCCTGCCCCCCCCCCCCCCCCTTTTTAATCACATTTCACTTACTTTTGAGTTCATTTGGGGGAGTTTAAGGCATTTGGGCACTTTTCAACCACTTTTCTGTCCATTCTGCATATTTTGCAATTCACAATTTTTAACCTATTTTTACTCAGTTGTAAGGAAAGAGTTTGATATTTTGAAGAAGGTTATATACTAAAGCATATATAAATTGATTAATTAATTGTTACATTGGTTAGAGTGGTTGTTATTCATTAAAACATCAAATGTTGTAGTTTTTACAGCTTAAATTTACAATGGATCATGATTTTCCTGACCACCATGCCACCCCCCCCACCCCCCCCACCCCCACCCCCACCCCCAATTGGGTGGGCCCCAGAAGGCTCTCCCTAATCTTTCTATTTCTGTGTGCTTTTCATTTGTTGATACTGTAACTACCACCCACTATCATATAAATAGTAAAAGCAGATATTATAAGAGGAGCCAGAGATAACTTTGGACACACCTCTTGGGTTATAGCGCTAAGAATAGGCCACATGACAGATCACGAGGATTCCTCTTTGCCTCCACTCTCTGCTGTGCTCGCTCTTTTCGACTTTACTGTGTCAGCACTTTACCTTCAACATGAACCAGCATCCATCTGATGATGAACGAGAACCTAAAGAAAGCTGCTCCTCTCAGGAGATTGTCTGTTCTGAGGAAGCTATTTAGAGCTTTTTTCCCCTCGCCCGCGCTCACACCGCTCTTACCTGAGGCTCTGCACATTCACTGTCTGAGTCTGCACCGTTCTCCAAATGTTTGAGTCAAACTAAACCAACTTTTTGCTCTGTTTGTGATTTATGAGGCACAGAGAAGCCTCGGTTTTGAATTGATATTTACAGGCTTCTATAAAACCCACGATTCCTTCTTCAATGGTCTACCTCCTGTATGTTCTAAGTTTAGCATGAGAGAGATGATATGAATATGTGTTAATACAGACGTTTACAGGTTTGTGGATCAGATGTGATCATCGTTTCTCCTTCAGAATTTCCTGGTAGAGAGCAGAATCCATGGTTCCATCAATCACGCCAAGTTGCAAATCAGCCCCAGACCATCATACTGCCACTGATACGTTTGACTGTTGGTATGATGTTCTTTTTAAAAAACGCTGTTGTTAGTGTCACACCTTCTTAAAATTCAACTTTTCCCAAAGTCTAAGGATTATCAAAAAGTAGCTGTTGTGTTCATTTTGGTCAGCAGTGGTTTTGGCCTTGGAACACTCCCATGGATACCATTTTTGCCTGGACTCTTTCTTATTGTTGAATCATGAAAACTGACCTGAACTGAGTCAAGTGAGGCCTGCAGGTCTTTACATGTTGCTCTGGGTTCTTTTGTGACCTCCTGGATGAGTCATTGACACGCTCTTGGAGTCATTTTGGTAGGCTGACCACTCCTGGGAGGGTTCCCCACTGTTCCAAGTTTTCCCTATTTGTGGATAATGGCTCTCACTGGATTTCCAAAGCCTTAGAAATGGCTTTGCAACCCTTTCCAGGCTGATAAATGTCAGTCACTTTTTGCAACAGGTTGAGTTGACAGGGTCTGGCAGTAATCTGGGTGTGGCTAGTGAAACTGAACTGATTTAATGGCTCTAGACAGAAGCTGAAGCAATACAACAAGTCTTTTAAACCTCATTTATTAGCTCTGCTGTATGCAGAATATACAGTATGTCACATTTTGTTGAACATGATCTGAACACAGTTAAGTTAGCAAAATATTCAGTCAAAAATTCAGTCTGGGCCTCTACTTTCTCTCCTCTAATGAGACAAAAATAATCTGTTTCATAAGAACAGACGGTTCACAGGGCAATTAGCTCCATGCTCTGTGATGGCTGCATAATAGATGTAAAGAGTCACACAGGATCTGCAGCTGATCATCACCCCCTCCGTGTGCCGCTCCCAGACACTTCAGCAGGGCGGCTCCCACAACAACAACAAAAAAAAGGGAGGGAGAGAAGAGGAATTAGACTCATGTTCAAAACAGCATGTGAACACAGGAAGTCTTGGATGCAGGTTTTTTGAGGGGATCGAGCACACAGCAGGCCCCTCAGAGCAATAACCCCCCGTGGTGCTTCAGATGGAGCTGTCCTCCTGCTGCACGCCCTGATACATGTGCTGCATCGAGGAGCGACAAGTGGACTGATGAAGGCCGCCGATGCATACATCCTGTGTGAAAACTTGGAGATAATGTTCTGTAGTTCGGAACAGCAAGCATGACTTTTCTGTGTCCCCTCTGCTGCTTCCTATCAGGTCCTGGAGCTTTGTCTGATTCTTCGCAATAATCCTGAGAGGGAGGATGCAGAGAGTCTGTCACAGCCAAGCCTCGCAGATCATTTATTATTGATTCAGCTGGCATGAGGTGTAGAGAGACGGAGAGTGAGAAAGAATCCGCCATGAGACCTGCTCTGAAAAAAATGCTGGCATTCTTATGGAAAAGACAGCAGGGGAAAGGAGCAGGAGATAATGAGGTAGAAGTAGTATATTATTTAAATGCATGCAGATCAGTTAGAGTAAAGGAGGTAAAGGTGGGTTGAGGTTTGGCCCAGACAGGTAGCCTCAAAGCTTTGCCCTGTAGCGACACGCTCCTTTCCTCCTGCAGGCTGTTACGCCAGAGGCAGAAACATCTCTGTGTCATCCTTCATCAACAATGACCGGTCTCAGGTCATGCAGCCTGTCGGTACAAGGTGCAGAAACCCTCTGGAGATGCAACTGGCTGCACTCAAAGCATGGCAGGAGGGAGAGGATGGAGAATGGCTTTTGAAAGTCAACATTTGGCTTGCTATGTTTGGCTTGCTATGTTTGGCTGGTTACTGGCTAGGTCAGTTGGAGAGATCTGCAAACAGAAACAGGTGTAAAATCGAGGCCCTGAAGCTCCATAGAGTTTGTTTCTATACTTGTTTTGTGAACTTTTTTCGTTTCCAAAACAAAAGTAAAGAAGAATAGCTGCCAGAAATTTAAAAATCAAATTAGCCTCCAAAATTGAAAAACAACACTGTTGTGCCAATCCTTCCAGCAAGTACCATAATATAGCATTGCTTTATGAAAGACTAAACTCATTATGGCAGCAAAAAAGTAGAAAGTCAGGTGAGATTGTTAGGTGATGGTTTACAAATTAGATTCAGGCTGGATTTTAAGGTCAACAAAACAGGTTTCAGTAGCATTCCGCATGATAGTAGATGCTAAACAATATTGCACATAAAAATAAAAGCATTAAGATCTGCAGTGTTGCACATTACAATGAACATAAGGCATTATGTAAAGGCATTTTGTGCATGGAAATACAAAGCATAATAAATCAGAAATGTCGCACATGGTAGTGAAAGTGAAACAGTATTGCATATTCACATGGTTACACAACATATTATGGTAAGTGTGAAATATTTTAAATTGTATTGAAAGGGTTATGGATGAGTAATATTGCATATGAAAGCAAGTGCTACATTGCACATGGTAATATGAAGCATAACAAATGGGAAATGTTGCACATGATAGTAAAAGTGTAATCAATTTTGCTCATGTTATCAGTAACATAATCAGAAATACTGCAAATGAACTAAACTAACATTGCAGATCAGTAATTACACAATTACACATTTGTATAAGTGGGAATTTTTAAAAATTGTATGAAAAGGGGTTTTGAGTCATTAGTATTAAACATGAAGGCACGGTTGCATTGCACATGGTAATATATAGCATAAGGAAGTTAAAAAAATGTAAATGTTGATAGCAAAAGTGAATGCAATATTGCACGTTATCAAACAACATCATCAATCTGTTATATTGCACATGATATGAATATATATTAAAAAAACAGTTATATTACACATTATATTACAAGTGAAATATTTCATATTGCTCTGAAAGAGGTTATGGATGAGTAGTATTGCATGTTATTAAACAACATAATGAATCAGTTACATTGCACATGATATAAACAAATATAACACATCAGTTATATAACACATTTTGGTAAGTGTGAAACATTTCAAATTGTATTTAAGGGTTGCTGGTCCATTATATTGCACATGAAAGTGACAGTAACATTAGGCATTGTAAAAGTATGAATTATCAGTCAAAAATATTGCACATTGGGAGCAGGTGGCCAAGTAGTTAAGGCGCGCCACATGTCATGGATGGCCTGGGTTCGAAATCCGGCCTGAGGCCCTTTACCACATGTCTCTCCCCCGCTCTAGTCCCTGTTTCCGACTCTATCTACTGTCCTCCTCTATCAAATAAAGGCAAAAAATGTCCAAATAATCCTATTTTTTTTAAAAAACAAAAAAGAAGAGAAATATTGCACATGATAGTAAAAGAGAATGAAATATTGCACACGTTATCAAACAATATAATGAATCAGTTATATTGCACATGATACAAATACATATTAAAGATCAGTTATATTACACATTATATTAAGAGTGAAATATTTCATACTGTATTGAAAGGTTATGGATGAGTAGTATTGCAGTTGAAAGAGTTACATTACACATGGTAATATGAATAATAATCAACCAGAAATG
The DNA here is from genome assembly GCF_018320785.1 of Cheilinus undulatus. Classification (NCBI taxonomy): domain Eukaryota; kingdom Metazoa; phylum Chordata; class Actinopteri; order Labriformes; family Labridae; genus Cheilinus; species Cheilinus undulatus. The sequence goes on along the minus strand of NC_054885.1, from coordinate 10,262,373 downwards.
TTGCACATGATAGTAAAAGTGAATGCAATTTTGTGGATTTGATCAAACAAAAGAATTATTCAGTAATATTGCACATGATATGAATAAAAATTACAGATCAGTTATATTACACATTTTGGTAAGTGTGAAACATTTTAAATTATATTTAATGGGTTACAGGTCAGTAGTATTGTACATGAAGGTGAGACTAACATTGGGCGTGGAAATGGTAAGAATTATCAGTCAGAAATATTGCACATGATAGCAAAAGTTAATGCAATATTGCACATTTTATCGAACAATAATGAATCAGTTATGAATAAACATTAATGATCAGTTATACTACACATTATTTTGAGAGTGAAATATTAAATATTTTATTGAAAGAGGTCATGGATGAGTAGTATTGCAGTTGAAAGTAAGAGTTACATTACACATGGTAATATAAACAATTATCAACCAGAAATGTTGCACATGATAGACAAAGTGAATGCAGTATAATGTTTTTTATCAAACAAAATAATTTAAAAGAAATGTCGCACATGATATGAATTAATATTACAGATCAGTTATATTACACATTCTTGTAAGTGTGCAACATATCAGTGTGTTTAAGGGGTTGTTGGTCCATTATATTGCACATGAAAGTGACGGTAACATTGGGCATGGTAATGGTAAGAATTATCAGTCAGAAATATTGCACATGATAGCAAAAGTGAATGCAATATTACGCATGTCATCAATCAATATAACCAATCAGTACTATTTCATGTGACAGCAAGTAAGACGTTATATTTAAGATGGTATCTAAAAGGATGAAGAATCAGATTTATCCCACAATATGATGTGAGTTATACTGCACATAGTAACATATGGCATAATGAATTAGAAATGTTGCACATGATAACACATTATTAAACAATCCGATTGATTGCGCGTGTTAATGAATAAGAGCTTGTATTTCAGGAAAAAAAATGTTTAGAGCATAAAGAGTCAGACTTAATATACAAGATAGTGCAAGTTTAATATTGCACATGATGATATACAGCATACAGAATTAGAAATGTTGCACATAATAGTAAAAGTGAATGCACTATTATGTTTTGTTTTGTTTTGTTTTGTTTTTTGTATGTTTTGGTTCTGGAAGGAATTGACAAATGATCACGCCATCCTGACACTTTAGATAAGTAATTGCTTCTTGTGATGTCTTCAAGGGCATTGACTTAATGGATGATAATGATAAAAAACGCAACCAGCAGAAAGACAAACTGCTGAAATGCTTTGTGCCAAGTGCAGTCTCTCTATTTTGCATTCTTGTACATACAACATCTCTTTTTTATCAGCACACGCCTCTTAAAACCATGACTGCATGACCATGGAGGCCAGATTTGTCACAAAGAATTGAGTTGATTGCTTATAATTAGCCCTTTAGAGAAGAATCCCATTTCCTGCCTCGCTCTGTGTCTTTCAATGGTCTGTTTTATTATCTAGGAACATTTCCCATAGGCCCAAATAAAGCAGGAGACTAAATTAGTTTCTTAACTCATGTCTTCAATTTCTCCTCTTCAGACTGCTAAAATGGTAAAAATGTCTTGTTTTTTCCACACAGACTCCCAAAGCAAAAACTCGTAAACATAAGTCTTCAAGCCAATAAACTCATGGGTACACTTCTGATCTGATTTTGTCATCACTTATTGCTTATACACAAAGCACTATCCTTCATTAACCAAGCCATCAACTCTACCATGAATTTCCAAAATAATACCAAAGTGCCCAAAGTCTTATAAAGACATTTGCTCCTACAGCAATACAAGCCTCAAATAATCTTTTTAATTACAGGAAATATGGCCTGTGCTGCAGCAATTCCATTATGTTTATCTGTATAATCCCACACATATCTGTATGTTTGAGCCGTTTGTGATCTGAATGCATCAGCTATGCAAAAGATTTTCCTATTTATGTCAGTCAGATCAGTCTGTTTTTGAAGGGGCTTAAGGGATCCTACAGCTGTTATGGGATCCTAAAGCCCTTTGTTGTCTGGGTTCGCACCACAGTGTAAAGACTTTTGACGAGACAATAAGTTGACTTGTGTAAAGCTATGCCTCTTCTTAACCAATCAGAAATGTGTGGCACAAGGGCCTGTACCATTGAAAATACCACCTGAAGATCGAGGAAGTTTCCAAGCACAATCTTAAGCCCTTTGTGGTGCATTAAAGCCTAGTCCCTGTGGTTTAATGGCAAAGAGTTCCACAAAAACTTTCTGGGGAAAAGTTCCTGCTGGGGAAATGCAGCTTAAAAAGTCTATGTGGACCTTAACAGATTATACACCTATTAAAAGACAGATGTATGGAGTCAAGGGACATGGACTGAAAGTAAAGGGACCAACCAATAACCAACCAAAATGAAAAGTTTCTGGTGTATCATGTATAATTAATACTCCATCTTTAATTTGCATATTGATACAGATCAAGCCTTCTGTCTATACATTCATGCATTGGCTCGTTCCATCCATATCTCAAAGATGGTCCAAATAATGCAATTAAAAATTGAAGTGGAGGCTCATAAGGAACTTTTCTGTGCTCACAAGAAAATTTATTGTGCTTAACATAAAGTTTTGCTAACTCACGGAAAGGCTTTATAAACTCACAAGAGGTTTTATAAGCTACCGTAGGAGTTGTTCTTGCTAACAGGAAAGTATTGTATTAAAAGTTTTAGGCATGGAGGGCAAAAAGGATACATCACAGGTCTGATGTGCCACAGCCGGTGGCTGGAGGGGAAATGGGTGCAGCTATAATATTGGCATGCGTGTGTCAAGGGTAACCAAGGTCAAGCTCGATGGTATCTTTTATGCCAAGTTTTTTTACAACTGGTATTACGCCCTGAGACCGCCAGAGGTTTTCGTAGCCACAGCACGACCAGGGGCTCGTGGCTATCCACCTGGATGGTGCCCTAGGCCAGTGATGAGCAACTGGCGGGCTTGGGGCCGCATCAGGCCCCCCACAGCTACTCATCCGGCCCCCGGAACATTCGCAAATTCAGAACATGTGCAAAGGAAAAAATATTGTGGCATTTCAGGTATCTTTTTTTTAGAAACTCCCTACAGGTATTAAAACAACTCCAAATATTATATATTAGCATCAAACCCAGTGATGGACAACATGACAGTCACATAAATATTCAGCTAAAATATCTCTATCGCCCCCTTGTGGCTGGCTGCAATAAAGAAATAAAGGGACTGATCTCACTGTTAGAGCTGTTTAAAAACACATTTTTTCAAATCAAAAATATGTTAATTAAACAATTTTTTAACATTTCTTTAGTTTATTTGAAAGTTTGGCCCCCAAAGTTTGCCTGTATAGGAAAAAGCTGGCCCTTGTACAAATGTAGTTGATGACCCCCTGCCCACAGGCAGCTTATTCGCCTCATCTACGCCTTAATAGAGCCTCAAATTTTTTTTGCGTTAACATGCCTAAAATTTCTGCACAGTACTGTATCTTCCAGGCTTGCAGAGATGAAAAAAGACCACTTAGCTTCTCTGGGGCACCGTGTCCCAACAATTTGCGAGCACCAGACATTGCAGAGCATTGTGCACTTGCAAGTCTCTTGTAAATATTACGGCAACCAGCTGTTTATTTTGAATCTGACAAACGGAAATTAAAATTGAAAGCCTTTGACAGCTTTGAGATGAATAGTTTTTCTTTTTGTGATGGCAAAACAAGTCAAGTTATTCTAAGGATAGTGAAAGAAAATCAAAAAATGATTCCTTTCTGACACTCCTGATGCTTTGTCATCTTCCTATTTCCTTGTTCCTCATCCACCACAGTGTGAGCAACGAAAAGGAAAATGGGAAAGGGGTGATGGGGGAAATGTTGTGCCACATCTAGCCCCATTATAGTGCATTTCTTGCAAGATACTACAATGGGAATGTAGCTGATTTTGTCGCTGATGCTTGCTCATGTTGCATGGTGTTTATACATGTCGTGAGACAAAATAGCAGAAACTCTGAAGTGCTTACTCATGGTATAGTTTCTAGTGTTCAGTGAACACATAAATTTAATTGTCTCTTTTTCTGCCCATGTCCCCTAAGAAACCCTGTAAAGATGGAAACAATTTGCATAGGTTAATGTTTCTTTGAGGAAATCCCTGTAGAGTCAGTAAAGTGGTTGAAGCTGCCGCCTAGTTTCATCTGTGTTTATGTTTGCAATGCCCAAAAGAATCATCCAAACATGTTCATGCATATCATTGAAAAGTTTCAACTTAATACACTGGGATCTATTTTACAGTGTGCAGAGGCTGTTTGGCATTGAGAGAAGAGTGCTGGCAGTACAGAGCTCAGGGCGCAGACATCAATCACACAGGCGCCCCAGACCCACTGAGAACTGACGGTGTCGATGGTACCAGCATGGCCACCATCAATCACTCCCTGCAGTGCAACACACACCTCAAAGTCATGAAAATACAGTGAATGCATGCAGGTAATTTCTTATGCTGTGCTCGTCCTGCAGAATTCAGCAGGTAGAAAGGAGTCTGGGTGAGCTTCTTGTACAATTAAACTCTAACCCTTTAAGAATCTTTAACCAAAGCTAATTCAGTGGAAATGAGGAGAGTAGATTTTGGCTAAGCCGCTCTGTCCACAGTTATGAGAGGCTGCAAAGGTCAGGCTGTTTCATACAAAATGGGCAATTTGTAGAATTACTCTAAAAACCATAACACTACTGAAAGATCACTGACACTCCAACCTAAAACTGTCTTCTTTTACCAATTCCCATGCTTGAAAACATAACAGCTTTAAGACTCATTTGGAAGTTTTTCCCCATAGATTTTGATTGAAAGTAACTAACTTCCTCCTGGCCATTATTCCTCCAAGGGCGCCCATGAGGGGGGGCTTTCTAGGGCCAAGTCAAATGGGGGCCGTAGAGGTCAGCAAATTCATGGTCCATTGTAAAGTTAATCTATGATGACCATATTTTATATCTAACCTGAATAGTGACCACTCCTATCAAAGCCACACAATTATGTTTGAATTGTTTATGCTGTAGTGCAATACAGCCTTTTATCACAATTTAAACCCCTTTTCTTGAAATGGAATTAACTTTTATTTGTTATATTAAAAGAGTGGAAGGGCACATTGAACCAAGCCAGGAGGAAAGAAAAGCTGGACTTTATGGCTAAGCGATAATGTGCACAAAGGTCAGGATTCCAGAGAATAAGGTAGAAATAACTTTAAGGGAAAGTAATTAATTGCAAAATGAAAAAAAAGACAAAAATGGTGGAAATTGTTAAAAAAAAAAAAAGTGGTGAATAGAGGTTACAGAGTGGAAAATTTGGTGAAGACAGGCAAAAAAGAGTGAGAAAATGGTGAAAAGCGGTTTAGAAGGGGCAAAAAGGCTAAGAAGCTGCAAAAAAAAGTGATTAAAGTGACAAATAAAGAGTGGTAAAATGATGACAGCAGCAAAAAAAAGTGATGAAAAAGTCCAACAAAGTCTCTTACAAAATGTGGGAAACGTTTAAAAGTGGCCATTATGGATTCTAACAGTCAAAAAGCCATGTTTGCCACTTTGACACACTTTTGCATGTTTTAGCCCATTTTTTGCTCCTTTTTAACCGCTTTTCACCATTTTCCACCCCATTTTTGACCCTTTTGCCTTTCCTAGCCCCTTTTTCCACTATTATTACAGTTAGTTAAGGTGCCTCATAAACGTGGAAAAATGGTGAAAAGCAGTCAAAATTCCAAAATATGTTGAAAGTGTCAAAAAAAAAAAAGCATGGCAAAATGGTGGGAAGTAGTTAAAGACTGGCAAAAAATCATTTACAGATCACAAAAGGAGATAAAAGCTGCAAATCTACATATAGAAGGGCAAAATGTGGTGTGTATCAGACTTTTATTTTGTATCTTATTTTGTGGACTTCCGGTCGCCAACTTCCGGCCTTCGTTTTTGTGTCGGGTAACTTTACTCTGCTTCCTTTGAGGTCACCATCCCCCACGGCATGGCAGAGAGCATTCACACCTGTGACTCATCAATTAATCAAGACGGACTACAAGAGGCAGCTTGAGACTCTCTGCTGTGCCAGAGTTTTGCTATCACTCACCAGTGGTAATCCTCAGCGCTCGGCCTTCGTGATCTTGCACCATTTGATTATTCTCCAGTGTTTTATGGTTGACTTTGTACTTACGTGTCTCTCTGCTTCCCTTCCAGTGCCTCACTCCACGTTCACCGACAGCCTGTATAGCACTCTCCCCACGAAGATCCCTCACCCCTGTTCCTGTGGATTTCCCCCCCCTCCTGTCATCAATAAAACCTTTAAAACCGCTCCGTTTCCTGCATTTTGGGTTCCTATTCTACACCATCACATCACACAAAAAAGGGCAAAAAATCATGGAAAGCAGTTACAGAGTGTCAAAAATTGGTTAAAAATTGCAATAAGGGTTAAAAGAAGAAAGAATGGGATAAAAGGTTTCTAAAGGGTATAAAAGCTGCAAATATCTGTTTTTAAGTGGCGAAAATTGGTAGGAAATCATGAAAAGCTATTAAAAAAAGTGTCAGAAACGGGTTAAAGTGGTAAAAAAAATGGATAAAAGCTGCAAGAACAGTTTGGATTGTCGCAAAAATTGGATAAAAGAAGGCAAAAAAGGATAAAAAGTTGCAAATATCTGTGAAGAAAGGCATTACAGTGGGGAAAACAACATGAAAAGCAGTTAAAAGGTGTTAAAATGGGTTAAAAGAGGCATGGGCAATGGGTAGAAAGCTGCAAAGAATTTTAGGACATGGATAAATGGGACGAGAGGTTGGAAAAAACTATGTTAAGAAAGGCTAAAATGGGCAGAAAATCTTGAAAAGCTGTCAAAAAGTGTCAAAATGGGTTAAAAGTTGCAGAAATGTGTGAAATAGGCACAAGAATGGATTAAAGTTGCAAAAACAGTTTCAAAAATGGTGAAAAGCTGCTTAAAAGTGGCAAACATGGGTTAAATGTAGCAAAAATGGGCAGAAAATGTGACAAAAGACATTAAAAATTAGCATAAGTAATTTGAACATTACACCCAATAACAACAAGGGATGAACATGAGGCCAGTGGACATTACCTTTCCCCTTTTAACTCCTCAGAGTGGAAATGTAATAATGTTTCTATTATATTCATATGCAAGGGATGAAGATTAAACCAATCAATTTGACCCTTAACCTCAAAAAATCAAATTTGATTATGTTTCTGTCAGAGTGGGTATTAAAGGAATGTGTAAAAAAAAAAAAAAATCCCCCTTGTCTAAGATATGTTCACAAGCAAAGATGGGATATGAGGCCATTTGTTTGACCTTTGACCTCCAGATTAAAATCAGTTCATCCTTTAGTCAGAGTGGACATTTCTGCAAAGTTTGAGGAAAATCACTTATAGCATTCTTGAGATATAATAATCACAAGCAAGTGAAGAATATGAGGCCAAATGACCTCTGACCTTCAAATCAAATCTGTTCATCCTTCCACCGGCTGGACGCTGTGATGGAGTTCATCTAAAACACAAAATGCCTCCAGCCATGGTAATACAGAGGCATAACCTGCCACTGTTGCAGAGGTTCAGTAATATATCTCATGTCTATTGCTGCAGAGCAACTTTCCTGCAAGACTTATGACCATAATATAAAAGCGAGGAAAGTTTTGTCTAGTGGGGAGGCACAGACGGCGTCCATATCTGATAACCTGACCCACACCTCCCATCCCAAGCTATGGCAGCAAATCTGTCAGGCCACACCATGTTGGCTAAAAATCAAACCAACTGTCGCAGTGCAAACGTGCGTTCTAGCTCTGCTCAAGCTCTCCATCCTTGAGAACACAGTGAGAAAAGCCTACTGTGTTTGCTTTTTATATTTAAATGTTTACTAGAAAGCAGAGTTAAATTCTTGCCTCATTGTGAGAGCGGTGCTAATTAATACCTTAATCAACAGAGGAATTAACAGTCTGTGGAATAAAGTCTTAGCAAATGAGGCTTCATTATAGCTGTATCAGTGTGCAGAGTGGGGACTGCAACGCTTTAACTGATCTCCAAACTATTGTAGATCTGAGAACACTTCCTCATTCATGATCATGTCACAGAGGACATAGGGGCTTGGCCTAAGATGAAAACAAGGAAAACCTCTACGGTAGCATCAGACCTTTTTAAAGCTGCTGTGGGAAACATGTATCCTTAAATATGAAAATATTATACAAATGTTTTTTTTTTATTAATATTTTCCATTTACAGTTTTCTACAATAGCAGATTCATTTATGTCATTATCATAAGATTAAAAGGCATGTTCAGTCATGCTTTGGAGATCTTTTCCGCTGATCCAGAAAACCAACAATAGTCTTCATCACTGTTTCTACTTGCCAAATTTGTCTATATTTTAGCCATTTTTGGTACTCGTCAATTTTTGACCACTTTCAACCTATCTTTGTTATTTTTTCAACCCCTTTCATTACTTTTTGGTACTTGTCAATTTTTGCCACATTTTAACCACAGATAAACCATTTTTAATATCTTAGCCAATTTTGTGTTACTTTTTAACAGCTTTTCATCATTTTCTGCCCCCTTTATCAACCCTTTTGCCTTTCTTAGCCCATTTTGCCCGATTTTTACCCATTTTGCCACTTTTGCCCATTTCTGACACCTTTAAGCAATTTTTGCATTTTAACCGTTTTTCACCATTTCCCACCTTTGCCTTTCTTTACCCATTTTAGCTTATTTTTTACCTTATTTTCATCATTATTTAATTAATCCATGTTTGTTCTTTTTATCTTCTTTTCATCATGTTCTGCCGTTTGCTTGTTCTCTCTTGATTAGGAGATCTTTTCTGCTGATCCAGAAAACCAACAATAGTGTTTATTTATTATTTATTTCAACCATCTTCAACAAATTTGAGCCATTTTTGCTACTTGCCCATTTTCTAACCTCTTTCAATCTGTCTTTGTTACTTTTTAAACCCTTTTCCTTTCTTTTGCTGCCCATTTTTAACAGTTTTTACCACCATTATTTCATTTATGAATATTTTAGCTGATGTTTTGCCACTTTTTAACAGCTTTTCAACCCCTTTTTGACCCTTTTGCCTTTCTTAGCCCATTTAGCCAATTTTATTACATTTTTGACACCTTTTTCCCACTTTTGCCTCTTCGACCCATTGTATTTTACTCTTTTTTTTTGCCACGTTTGATCATCTTTTGCCACTTTGAACAACTTTTCACCATTTTCCACCCATTTTTGACCCTTCTGCCTTTCTTGGGCCATTTTGCCTCTTTTATTATATTTTTGCTACTTTTGCCCACTTTTGCCTCTGTAACCCATTGTTGCCATGTTTCACAAATTTTGTACCACTTCTGCCTATTTCTGACACCTTTAAACAATCTTTGTATTTTAACAGTTTTTCACCATGTCTCTGCCTTTGCCTTTCTTAACCTATTTTAGCTTCTTTTTACCTACTTTTCGTCATGTTCTGCCTTTGCTTGTTCTTTCTTGATTAGGAGATTTTCTCTGCTGATCCAGAATAAAAAAGCAATAGTGTGGTCACTGTGAAAGGCCAAACCATGATATGCCATGCTGCCTTTGCTCATACTAATTAGGGAAGTAAAGCCTATTTCTATATGTGCTTTTTCAGCTCTCTAAACACAAGATAATTAAGTCTAAATCTTAGGAAAACAACTAGAAAAAAAACTCATTATCACAGAAAAATGGGGTGAATAAATGATATGGATGCTTGCCTCCATTAATCATATTATATGTTAAATTGAATTATATAAATACTTAAAAAAAAAAAAAAACAGTTTTATTGAAACATACAACATACCTATGAGTTGCATCAATGATTGCAGAGTTATAAGCATTACTTGGTTTGTGTTGGAACAGTTTATCAGCATTGTGAGAGTTAAGATGCATGTTTTGGTCATGCAGTATGGCTCAAATAAAAGCATATCAAGGAGATAAAGCTGCAGAGCAGAGAGACTGTGTAGGTTTGCATGCACTTTTCTCCTCTTAGCCTCCAGCAGCTCTTAGTGGCCAGAGCGAAGAACTGCAAGCTGCTGCAAAGCTCCCTCCATCTATAGTATATACAGTACAGTGCATTAGGAAATTATTCACACCCCCTTCACTTTCTGAACATTTTCAGTGTTGCAGCCTGAGGCTACAGTCAAATAAAATCATTTTTATTCTCACTGATCTACTCTCAGTACCCCACCATGACAGGGGAAATCAGAATTAAAAAAATTTGCAAATTACTTTGAAATTTTAAAAAAGCAGAAATATCACATTGACACAAGTATTCATACCCTTTGCAAAACAATTGAAATTTAGCTCAGGTACCTTCCATTTCTCTTGATCTTTGCTGAGATGTTTCTTGATTGCAGTCCACCTGTGGTGAAATAAATGGACATAATTTGGAAAGGCACACCTCTCTATAAAAGGCCTCATGGCTGACAATGCATATCAGAGCAAAAACCTAAGCCATGAGGTCAAAGGAGTGACCAGAGTTAAGAGACAGGATTGTTGCAAGGCAGAGATTTGAGAAAAAAAGACCCCCCAAAAAATCTGCTGCACTGAAGCTTCCCATAAGCACAGTAGCCTCAAGTTTCCTCAATGGAAAAAGTTTGGCACAACCAGGACTCTAATGAAAGCTGGTTATGAGGCAAAACTGAGCAATATGAGGGGAAGGGTCTTTGAGCTCCAGAGAGATGGGACAAATTCCTGAAGGGTAAACAATACCTGCAACCCTCCGCCAATCTGAGCTTTAAGTCAGAGTGACTAGACAGAAGCCTCTCCTCAGTGCCAAACACATGAAAGCCAGCTTGAAGTTTGCAAAAAAGCACCTAAACAACTCTCAGACTGTGAGAAACGAGACTTTCTTGTCTGATGAAACAAAGTTGAACTGTTTGGCCTCATTTCTGAATGTTATGTCACAGCTCATCACCTGCCTAATAACATTCTGGCAGTGAAGCATGGTGGCAGTATCATGCTGTGGGGGTGCTTTTCAGCAGCAAGTGTAGAGATTTCCTCAACGAAAACCCATTATGCTGTGCTCAGGAACTTGGACTGGGCCAGAAATTCACCTTCCAACATTAAAATGATATATCTGGCAATTATAATATTTGGCAATTTTTATCTTGAATATTGTGAATGTGGCTTACTCAAAGTATTAAATGTACTGAAACGTCTTTAATGTAAATTAAGACTTGCTAAGATTTAATTTGAGTTGAGGTCTCTGACATTACTGTTCAGTTTTCACTCCTCCCAAAGCCGTCTATAAAAAGAGGAAGTAACAGCCATTTCCTGGTCTGCCAAGCAGCATAAGGAGTGTGTGTGATAAGACAAGGAGCCACACCACCAACACCAGAGTCCACCTCTCACTTCCTTTGTCCCTCCTCCATCTGACTGCCCGTCTGTCTCCTCGGCCCTTTGCATTTCTGTCTTCCAGCCGTGAACCAACCATCACTCAGGATGGACCCCAGACCCCCCAAACTGCTCCTACTTCTCACCAGCCTCCTGTATCTGTGTAAGGACCCACTGCACTGCTGCTTTAAGGATAGCAATGAGCATAATGTCCTGATTCTCACTTCTCTTCTCTCTGTTTTATCTATTTTTATCAAACAGGGCAATGTGCCAGGGGACAGTCATGTAAGTATCACTGCATTACACTCTAAATCTGACTTCTGTTTAATAATGGGTCTAGAGGTGTGTAGTTTCTCCACTGATGAGACAGTTTCAGGTTATTCAATCCTTGTTGTATTACACAAGAAATCTATTTTTATTTCACTGAGTTTATTTTAGAAGGAAAGGAGCATTGTATCATGCCCTCTTGGCCTCAAAAGTATTTTCTGGAGTTGATTCAAGTTATTTTTAGTCATCACAGGTGAAGCTGGGGAACCTAGAATGAGTATTTCAAACACTGATTTGAAGTTAAATGCTAATTTCTTTCTTTCTTCCTTTGTTGGTGTTTTTCAGTAGCTTTTAAGCGAGATTGCTTTGGTGTTTATTGTCTTAAAGGAATGATTAAACACTAAGGGAAACATCTTACCAGTGTTTTGTTAGGAAGAGTTCATTTCAACCCACTAAAAAGCCAGGTGTCACTAAGCTTAGCTTAGCTTAGCTTAGCTTAGCTTGGCTTATGGAGTTTAGCAATGAAGAAGTGAAAAGTTGGAGGGAGAGCAATAACTAGCATGCTCATATTTTTAAGGTAACAAAACTACCTTCAAAGTTCCTTGTTAGCTTAAATTCATGCTAATATGGGGTCTGGTAAGACTTGAAGTTAGCTTAGCTTGGCTAAGTATAGTTTAGCGATGAAGATGTGAAAAGTTGGACAGAGAGCGATAACTAGCTTGTTCACATTTTCAAGGTAACAAAACTATCCTCAAATTTCCTTGTCAGCTTAAATTCATGTTAATATGGAGTCTGATAAAACTTGATGTTAGCTTAGTTTGGGTTAACTAAACAGAACTAGAAGTGGTGTTCATATGAATATCCCCTCATTTATGTTGTTCATGTCATCATATGGCATTTATTTCTTTTTAAAAGCTTGGAGCTCTCAAGTGGTGACATGATAGCTGACATTTTCAGAAATGACTAAACCCATGAACATCAGTTTTTTAGCCATCATACAAGGCCAAAATCAGCTAGGGCAAGTGTTGTATCACTTAAAAATGTTTGTTACCAAGCTATTGTTTTCTGTAGAATGAGCCAACTTCCTCCTTTTATTATTTCATTTTTGGCACACTGCCGTTTTTAAGGTCCTGGCATTACAAAACATGGTCCAAAATTGTTGACCAGACACTGAAGTTTGACGGACTGGCATTGTGAAACAGGCTGAGCGCGTGGGGAATGTTTTGTTACTAATTCATCTGAACCCTTAGATTCCTTTCTGGGATGAAAATATATGCATTCTGGTGTGTTTGCAGGTACTATCAATCAATTAGGGTGCAAATAATGACATTTGGGCCCAAAGTATTTAAATTCTACAAATTTATGTTAAAAACATGCATAGTGACTGAAACTAATGCAACTGACTACCCGCTTTTCATCATTTTCAAATTCTGACCCTGTTTGCCTTTAAATCCATGTTTTACTTTTTAACTGCATTTCATTATTTTCTGGCCATTTTGACCCGTTTTAGCCCTCACTGGCCATTTTTGCCACCTTTACCAATTTGTGCTGCTTTTACAGCTTTTCACCACTTTCCAGCCCATTTTGACCATTTTGCCTTTCTTAGCTCATTCATTGCTATTTTTAACCACTTTTACCATTTCTGCCCACATTTCTACCATAGCACATTTTTGGTTCTTTTTAACCTGCTTGACATCATTTTGAATCCATTTTTACCCTTTTCCCACCTATTTAAATCAAAAATTGTTTTTGTTTTTTTTACCCGCTTTTCAACATTTTGTTTATTTTTAACCCTAGTTGCCTATAAGCCCATGTTGCTACTTTGCAGTTAATCATTTTCTGACCATTTTTATGTGTTTTTTTTTTCTTTTTTGGCCCATTTTTCCACTTTTTCCTAGTTTTTTTTTCTTTGAACTCACTTTTGACACTGTTTTACCCATTGTTGCCACTCTGTAACCACTTTTCACCACTTTTCTGTTATTTTTCCCCACTGTTAACCCATTTTTGCATAATTTTTACCTATTTTATCAGTAATTTATTATTTCGGTTCCTTCTGTTTTATTGTCTATAATTATTATTGTTTATGTGCTTATGGACTGCCTTGAGGAAGATTCTGCTCCTGATTAAGACGTTCCAAAACCCTTTTAAAAAATCATGTTAAATATTGTGTTAAAGAAAGAGAAGTCACTGCTTTCCTTTGTTGTGCAAAGGTAAGCACCTGCTAACTGTAGGATCATATTTAGCATGAATAAATACATCTATTCTGTCAAATGTATTTCTCATTACATATTTATTGAAGCCTATGTTTCCTTAAAGGTCAAACGTTTCTCATCAGTTAATATCAGATCCAAGTTTTCCATCCTTTTTACCAAGCAATAGAAGGCTGATGATAAAAAATTGACTTAAGGTGAACATTAATGGTTAAATAGAGTCATTCAAGGTTAAGGATGAACTTTCTCCATCTAAAAAGGCCACAGTTAGTCTTAGCCTCAGTCATTATTTCTCACTAAGCGCACAAAATTACAGCAGTACTTACAGAATGCAGACCACTTGATTATTTGGTGGCTGCTGTGGCAGGTTACAGTGTTGTTGTAACTGGGGAGAAAAACTGGGATAAATCAACACCACTCTCCCCTGAGGGCGGACAGGGTCAGACACTGTTTGTTAAAGGTTTTCCTTCCTTCAGCAGCTCCTGCGTACTAAGACTGGTGGCCAGGAAGCGCCTTCCTTTACCTTTATTGTGGAGGGAATAATGGACTCTGACTGCTGTATTATGTTACTGACTCAGTCCCTGATGTTGATTCAAGAGAAAAATGCAAACAAATCCTAATAATGTTGTTTCTTCTGCCTGTGTTTGATATTTGGACCCACAGCTTACACTATAGACACAGTTGTCCTTACAATCCTACCTGGGAGCACAGTTCAGAGCGGGACGCCGGTGACCTTACGATGCAAGGTCAGTGTCAGTCATGATGACATCCCGGACCTGGTTCACACTTTCCTGCTCACAAGAGACGGCGTTGACATCCACTCGAACACCACGACGGCGGACTCAGTTGAATATGAGCTAAACCCAGCCAGGGCGGCAGACTCTGGAAGCTATGAATGTCGAGTCACGGTCAAGGATAAACGCAAAGCTAGCTTCAGCCAAAAACTGGACGTTACAGGTAAAAAAGTGACTTCATCCAATAAATAGGTTTATAGCATGTACATGTTTATAGAAAGTTTTCACTGCCTCGGATGTTTTACCCATTTATTGATGTTATAAATCAATCATGACCAATATAATTTGGCTTTCTGACAAAAAACCCTCTTAAATGTCAAAGTGAAAACATATTTTCAGGTAAAATAAGTGACTGCATAAATATTCATCCCTTAAAGTGACTGACTTTATTCAACAGAGGTCCAGCCACAATTAGTGAAATGGGGATCACGTAAGCACAGTGAATGTGTCATAGATGATTGGAGTATCAAGACACCTTTCTCTGGAGGTTCCAGTCTCTGGTTAATCAGTATTACTGGCTACCATTACACCACAAAGACAAAAGAACACTCCAAAACACTTGGAGAAAATGTTATTGAAAAGTATAAGTCAGGTGACAAATACAAAAAAATTCCAAGGCACTGAAAATCCCCCAAAGTTCAGTTAAAGCCTTCAATCAGTTTTCCTGGCTACCATTACCCCAAAAAGACAAAAAACACCCCAAGCAACTCTGAGAAAAGCTATGAAAAGTTTATGTCAGGATAGGGATACAAGAAAATTGTAAGGTACTAAACAGCCCTCAGAGTTCAGTGAAATCCATCATCAAAGAATGGAAGGAATATAGCGCAAGTGTAAATCTGCCTAGCACAGGCCATCCTCCCGAACTGAGTGACCATGCAAGAAGGAGACTAATGAGAGAGGCCACCAAGACACCTATGACTACTCTGAAGCAGTTACAAGCTTCAGTAGCTGAGTGGTAGAGACTCAGATTAAATCTTCATTTAGTTAGCCAACAGGCATGTGGGAGACTGTGGTCAAGTTCTTTGGTATGATGAGACCAAAATGGCGCTTTTTGGCCATCAGACAAGATGCTGTGTTTAGATCACCACAAACACACCATCCCCACTGTGAAGCACTGTGGTGGCAGCATCATGCTGTGGGGTTGCTTCTAAGCAGCAGGCCTTGGAAGGCTTGTAAAGGTAGAGGGCAAAATGAATGCAGCAAAACAACAGGAAATCCTGGAGGATAATCTCATTCAGTCTGCAAGAGAACGTTAGCTTGGGAGAAGATTTATTTTCAAGCAAGATAATGACCTGAAGCTTACAGTGAAAGCTACACAGAAATAATGTTCTGGAGTGGCCAAGTCAAAACCCAGACCAGACTTGAAAAGGGCTGATCCATGTGCAAAATGAGAGAGCCTGAGCAGATGTGCAAGCCTGATCGAGACCTATCCACACAGACTTAGAGCTTTGATTGCAGCCAAAGGTGAATCTACTAAATACTGACTTGAAGAGGGTGAATATTTATGCAGTCACTTATTTTACCTCACTATTTTTAATTGGCATTACTTTGTAGAAATCTGTTTTCCCTTTGACATTACAAAGGTCTTACTGTAATTATTTTTGGCTAGATTATATTGACCATGATTGATTAATGAAATCAATAAAAGGGTTAAACATCTAAGGGGGTAAACTTTTAAACGCATTGCATTCAATATCCACTACTGGTGCTAGAAATATGAATAAACCTTCCCTTTTTTGGCACCACTTGGAGTAGCACTACACCCACTTTAGAACTATCAAAGTATTTTCAAAGTATTGCAATTGTCTTTATGGTTTATTTTAAGTTGGACATTACTGACATCTTGCTGTTTCTTTCAGTTCTATGCACCCTCTGTGTTTGCACACTGCCCTGCATTCTCATATCCTTTTATGGGCATATAAAGGTGTTAGGAGAAATCTGCACATGCTTCTAGCTAGCTTGTACATGGCACTCATCACTGGAAGAACACAGATATACAATTCAGCCCTTTAAGAAGGTGTCATGAATCCCATGTAGGTTTCTCTTGGAAACATTTTTAAGAAAAAACTGAAGAAAAATCATATGAATATATTGGTGAATAATGCCCAATGTTTGTAAGGAACTGCAACTTTTTAGTAACACATTACACACAGAAGGTCTTGGTTTATATATTTGCTCTTTTAGCTTGAAATGTGGCCCCTATAAACCTCCAGATTTTTTCTATAATTAACTTTCCTGTTGCAAATCAATTCAGATGGCATGAGGGGATTTGAAATTCCAGTGCCACATTACATCTGCATTTGAGCTTTCCTCCATAAATGTGAGACCATGATGAAAACTGGTTTACTTCCAAATTCAACATCAATTTGGCCATCAAACATCCAATCATGATCATACTACCCTAGCCCTAGTTTTGACCCAAAAGCTCAATTGCTTACTAAGAACTGTAAGGACGTAACGTTAAGTATGAAAAGTAATGTTTTCCCTTTTCTGTCCTGTCGGCTTTTCCTCTTCTCAGGCCTGCAAACTCCCATCCTTTACATAAACAAGATGAGACCCTTTGAGAGCGAGGAGTTCACTGCTAGCTGCAGTGCTCCAGAGGAGAAAGGATCCCTCATTTTCCGGTTCTACCAGAGATCGCAGAGCGGAGAGTCCCAGAAGATCAGACAACTGGCGCCAACTGGAAACTCTTCAGAAACCACGCTCGTCCTGAGGGTGGTTGGAGATCGCTTTTTGTACTGCGACTATGAAATAAATTTGGTTTCTGGGAACAGACGCTCCAACCAAAGCAATGACATTCAAGTTATTGTTAGAGGTAATAAGATCAAGAGCGGCAGCGTCACCAAGTAGAGACGACTTTGCTTACAGACTGTCTTGGCTTGTGTCTTGCAGGACTCTACATTTCCCCAATTATGAACATGCTGCCTTCCTCGAATGTCTATGAGGGTGATGTAATTGAAGTCACCTGTAGAGTCGTAAGTGAACTCCAGAACATTGAAGTTTTCCTGGTAAAGGACCGGAGGATCTTGAAGCAAGCCCGCATGAGCCTCAGCTATCGCTTCAGAGCACAGGAAGGTGACTCTGGAGAGCTGGTGTGCAAGGCCGAGTGGGGCAGTGTGCAGAAAGAAACTTACCGGTCCATCACTGTCAAAGGCAAGAACCGCAAATCCTCTCTATGAAATATCTTTTCTGACAGGAAGCACATTTTAATCTTTTTTTTCTGTCTCATTTTGCAGAGATCTTTTCAAAGCCAACCCTGACTCTAAAGCAGGCAGAGCTGTTCGAAGGAGACCGCTTCAAACTGACGTGCTCCATCTCCATTTACCATCCTGATAAGCTCAACAACAGAAGCTTGGTGTTCAACGTCTACAAAGACAATGTCAAGCTCACAAGTGAAGAGACGTACATTTCAGTGGCACACCCTCAAAAAAACGGAAACTACAGCTGTAAAGTGCATGCATCTTCTTATTCGGGGGGCAATTTTATTAAAGAAAGTCAATCGATTGTTGTCAAAGCAAAAAGTAAGTAAAGTCTGTTGATATATTTCAAGCTCTTGATTTCATGACCATGAAACTGATTCTTTTTTACCCTTTAAATAAGACGTGTCTTTATGAAATTATTGCCAACTTCAGGCCTCCCATGACGAAACAGTGTCATTGTTTTTGTAATAATTTATTGATACTGATAGAATAGAGGCACTTTATGTGCCAGAAATCATTCAGTTTGGATATTAATGGCCATCAATTTTTTATTCTCTAAATCCCTGTTGTTTATTTTTGCACAAGGCGTACTTAAGATCAAGCCAAAATCTTGAGGCACACCATATTTAGATCCATGCCACATAGCCGCTTTAATGCATGGGATAGTATCTTTAGTTGATGTACGGCTGTTGCTGTACTAAGTCCCAGGACACACCTTCACTTTCATCAAGGCACTTCATTTGGAAACCGCTGCCCTATGTCATTGGACATTGCATAAACAGTATTGATCATTTGTGCTAAAAATTGTATTATTTATCCTCAGTTTATATTTCAGAAGTCTTAAATTTCATTTTTAAAACTGTGAGGGAACCCTGGAGACAGAATCGCTAAAAACAAACCCTTTATTTAACAAGGTTTGTTTGACTTGAGAGGAGGGATCATTTGAAGACACCAAATTTTGAAATTACATCCAAGGTTCCCCAGCAGTAGCATTGGTGCTAGCATACTGGCTGATAGTTATTCCCTCTGGAGCTCAAAAGTCAAACTTTTATTGGGTCCTGCTGTAGAAATTACATATTTCAGCCATTTTGACCCATTAATTCCACCCATTCCTGCCACTTTCATTTACCGTTTTACATTAATTTGGTGCACTTTTTACCCATTTTTGTTACATTTGAATCCCTTTTCATCACACTCTCCATTTTTGCCATTTTAAACACAATTTTCCACCTTTTACCCATTTTTGCAACTATCGATGTTCTATCACCACTTTGTTTGCCCAATATTGCCTGTTTTAACTGAGTAACACTATTAAATACACAAATTTTAGTCACTGTTAATCCATTATTGCCGTTTGTTACTCCTTTTCACCACTTTTTCTGTCTGTTATTTCCACTTTTAACCCCACTTTGAACCCCTTTTGCCACTTTGCGATGTTTTGCATCTGTTAACCTATCTTTGCCACTTTCTTTCAATTTCTTGCCTTTGTTTTCCCAGTTTTGCTTTTTTTAACACGTTTTTGCCCCTTTCCACCTATTTTTTTGCGTGTGTTAACCTATTTTTGCCACATTTCACCTATTTTTGCCTCTGTTTACCATTTTTTGACACTTTTAACCCTTTTTTGCCACTCTTAACCCATTTTTTGCAACTTTATAACCCTTTCCACTAATGTTTTGCCTCTACCAACCCTTTTCGTCACTTTAAACCCAGTTTTGCCTCTTAAACACATTTTTGGCACCTAATGATAATATTTTTCACCACCTTTTCTGCCCCTTTTACCCTTTCTTAAACCTTTTCTACCACTTTATCTGTCCATTCTTGATCCTGCTAACCTTTTTTTGCCTCTTGCTGCCTCTTGTTGACCACTTTTTATGCCCATTTTTGACAGTTTTCACTGCATTTCACTGTTTGATACACCAATTTTTGCATTTTTAAATTCTATTTTGCCACTTTGTCTGGCTATTGATGTCAGTATTAACCAATTTTTGCCACATTTCAACAATGTTGACTCCTTTTTGCCACTTTTAACATATTTTAATTTTGTTTTAAGAAACTGGGTTTACATTTCGAAGTAGGCAATGCTCTTTGACTCAAATAAATAAAATTATATATTTTGTTTCGATAAGAGTTGTTATTATTCAGGTCAAAAATAAAACTTGGTTATCACAACTTAACTTTACAATGGACCATGATTTTCCCGACCTCCATTGGACCCCATTTGGTTGGGCCCCAAAAAGCTCTCCCCTTTATCCTCTCCTATGGGCGGCCTTGCTTACACCTGCTCCATCCTGCATGCCTGAATAGTGAAAGTCCTTTTGTGTCTGTTTCAGATATTAGTTCAAGTTAAGTACAAATGAATATTTAGGTATAAAATTGTACTTAATATAATTATCAAAGTCATTGTACAAAGAAAAGGTTGACAGCAGCAGCCGACTGTGTGGAGTCAACAACAGAGCTATTTCTCTAATCTGTCTTGTTCGTTCTTGCGGCACAGCCTCACTGTTTAACAATCTCATCCTCAGTTCCTGTTTCTAAGCCTACGCTGCGTGTGGTCGGGGATACGCTGGTGCTTGGCAGGCCCTTCCAGCTGCTATGCCACAGTGACAATGGCACGCTGCCTTTTGTCTACACCCTGAACGTCCCAAACAGGCAACCTCAGCGCAGGGTGGTGAGCAAACCAGAGGAACGAGCCATCTTTAACTGCTCAGGCATCAACAAGGAGTCAGAATTAAACAACATCAATTGCCATGTTAAAAATGGTCAACAACGACCTGTTGTGTATGGCTTAGGACAACAGCTGCCTCGAACGACCAACATCATAGGTGTGTTGAATCAAAACAGCTTTAAACCAGCTGATGTAAACGTGCTCTAACATACTTTTTACCTTCTACAGTGCCAGTGTCAGAGCCTGTGCTGACTATGCTTCCCAGTGCTGGAGATATCTCTGAGGGGCAGGACCTGACAATATTCTGTTCTGTACAAAAAGGAACTCCACCTTTTACCTACTCGTGGTACCACACTCAAAAAGAGGACGCTGTCTTTTCCGTGAACTCCATGAAACTAGAGGGATCCTTCAGGATCAACAGCATCAAAGGCGAGGACAGAGGAGGATACTACTGTGAGAGCACCAACCCTGCTAACATAACCAAACAGAGTCAGACTGTCATGATTGGAGGTGGGTCTGATTTCCAGTCTTTCTAGACAGGTTGAGACATTTTACAAAGTTTAAATGTATGAAATCATTGAAAAAGAGGCTCTTTAAATGCAACACTGTAGGTAGGAAAACATATAGATGCAGGGAACATGAAAACCCCTTATACTTTTACGGATTTTTGATTAACCAATAACTGAAAGACTATCAAACTGGGCAAATATTTAAAATCAAACAACTTATGATAATTATCAGTTTAATTAACAGCTATTTTTGACACTAATTCCTATATATATATATTCTGAGCTAGCCTGATCAAAAAGGAATACTTTCTTTGCTAACAGTCTAACTAGCTTCCCAATGGCAACTTTTAAAAGCTGCTAGCCTGGTATAGACTATAAACTGTTATGTGCAAGCTAACAGTAATTAGCTATTAAGTAGCCAGTCAGCCAACATGTCTATGACTAATACCTTATAAATTATTGGTTGACCTAGATAACTGCGAGCAAGCTAAAAATACCGTTAGCTAATGAACAATAGCTTACTAAAATGGTATTAGTTGCTTACAGTAACTTAAATTAACTAACAGTAATGTTTATGAGGTACTAGAAAGCTTTTATTTGTTAGCTAACTGTACTTTCAGCTTGTTTACAGTGACATAAGTCAATGAACATTAATGGTAAAAGGAAATGGTAGCTCTTGTTTGATGGTTAACTGTATTTTTAGCTTGCTCACATTAACTTAAGCCAGACAACATGTTTACGGGGTATCAGTAAGTTATTGTTTGTTAGCTAACAGTATTTCTAGCTTGCTCACAGTTACTTAAGTGAACCAACAGTAATGTCAAAAGACATAATAAAGCTGTTATTTGCTAGTAAGTCGACCAAGAGTAACGGTAATGAACTATTGATAAGATATAGTTTGCTAGCTTAACTTAATTCTAGGTATTATTATTCACGTTTACAAAAATGATGTGCTGTTGTTTGCCAGCTAACAGTAATTTTAACTAGTGAGGTTTCTACAAAGTAATGTCATCTAGACCAGTGGTTCTCAGCTGGTGGGTTGGGACCCAAAAGTGGGCTCTTTCCAGTGGGTCGTGAATTGGTGTCAGGAAAAAGATGTGGTAAACAGTCTTTGACAGTACCTCCTTACATTTTTTATGAGGTTTACCAGTGATAAGAACATTAAGTATTTTCTCAAAGTTTCAACTTACTTTTATTCTTCCCCTATGATAAAATAGTTTTCCCAAAGACAGTGAGGACATTCCTTGAGAAATACCAAATTTCCATGCTGTCTGAAGAAAATCAAGTCAAATAAAATGTGCACTTGTGATGATGCACATTTCAGACACATTTGTTTTGTCCATTCTCCTCTGTTTGGCATCCAAACTGCAACATTTTCTTATCAAAAACATTTAGTAATGACTGAATAATTTCAGAAATCTGGATTGCAATTTGTTAACAAGGAGCCGGTGGTGGGCCCTGACTCTAGATCAGTTGAGAACCACTGATCTAGACTAAATATCTAATGTATAATAAATGACTGCATAAATATTCACCCCCACTAAAGTGACTCAGTGGTCACGAAGAAGAAAGTTCTTTGGTCTGATGAGACCAAAATAGAGCTTTTTGGCCATGAGACCAGACGCTATGTTTGGCTGCTGCACATCACCACAAAAACATCACCTCCACTCTGAAGCATGGTGGTTGCAGCATCATGCTATGGGGATGCTTCTCAGCAGCCAGCCCTGGAAGGCTTATAAAGGTAGAGGGTAAAAGGAATGCAGCAAAATAAGGGAATATCCTGGAAGACATTCTTATTCTGTCTGCAAGAGAAGCTTGAGAGATTTATCTTCCAGCAGCTACGCAAAAATGGTTGAAACATTTTCAAAAAATGTTTTCCTGTGAAAACTCTCCTGTGAAACAGGCTT
Source organism: Cheilinus undulatus (assembly GCF_018320785.1). Classification (NCBI taxonomy): domain Eukaryota; kingdom Metazoa; phylum Chordata; class Actinopteri; order Labriformes; family Labridae; genus Cheilinus; species Cheilinus undulatus. Next base: position 10,239,498 of record NC_054885.1, on the reverse strand, counting down.
ATGTGTACACTTATTACCTATGACTCAGCATTTATGAAATCATCTTTATAATAATAGAGCTTTATGGAATTATAGGAACCCTGAGGCACTAGTGTGAAGTATTCAGTGGAATTATAAATACTCAGTTTAAAGTAGATGCTGCAGTCTGCATTTAATCACAATTTGGCATCCACCTGTGGGGAGTGTAGGTGTAGATTAATGTTCTAAGTCCTGTGAGGAAATTTTGACAGCTGTGTTTTCTAATTAAGTATAATATTTATGCAAACCCATACTTTTATTTTTATCCACAGTAAAGATGGCAGGATGGAAGAAAGGTCTTATCGCAGTCTTCTGCCTCCTGGTCCTATTCGCCTTGCTCCTGATTTTCGTCTTTAGGAAACGTCTCCTTCAGTTTAAGAGGAAGAGAACTGCTGAGCTGTCAGTGTGAGTTCAACATCTCCATATCTTATCAAAAATATGTGTTTGAAAGGTGAAGTAATGAGAGAAGTGAGCATGGTGACACCCATAAGGCTTCCTGTTTTAAGAAGCTGATTGTGTTTTGTATCCACATCGTCTTAGGAAGTCAGTCGGCACCAAAGTGGAGCGACTGAGCCTCACCCAGGCTGAGGTCAATGAGGCTGCCAATGGTAAAGTCTTGCTAAATAAACTTAAGTAAACTTGTTTTGGCATATTCCTTTGAAATCTGCTTGTTCTCTAATCATTGTTCTGCTTTTGACTCACTGTTTAGTCACTCCAGGCATCATGGGAAAGAGCATTTGGAGCGAACATGTATCAGGATCTGGTGAGTTGAGCGCAAGAGACTGTTTCTGACCTTTTCCATAGCTCTGTTGTGGTTCTGCCTTTTTTCTTATGTTAAAAAATCCCTCCAGAATCTGATGACCAGAACAGTGTAACATCTCCAGAGAAGCAGGAGCCTCGGTATACTGAGGTGCCGACCGGACAGGAGGAGCCCAGCAAAGTTGAAACTGTTTTGGGTAAGTAAAGTATTCTGTTTCAGAAAACTCTCAAGTAAACAGGATGGTTGATTTATGTCCTAAATGCTTTTGTATCTCTCATGACAGCACCGGTGGAAAAAATCTCAAATAAGATGAGCAGCGAAGTCCGCAACTCCATACAAGGTACGACTGATATCCTGCTCTTTCATTCAGATTCCATTTAAGTTACACAGTGAGAGAAATTAGGCCACTCACTCTGTGTTTGAAAAAAAAAAAAGAGCGCCAGGAAGCAGGATCAGCTCCAACTGTAAACATCTGCATTGTTAGCTAAAGAATGTCCCATTAAAACAGAAGGCTCAGCCGCCAGGTGTCCACTTCCTGCTTTCGTCAGCGAGAACTTCCTGCTCGAACAATCAGAGCCAAACAGTTTGTACATCCGTTTAGACTCAGAGAGAAACGCTCCATTGTTTGATATTCACAGGGGAAACTTTGCCCATTGTTCACTCATTTAGTTCTAATAGTTCCCAACAGTTTAAATGTCAGCTTTATTAACACCAGCAATGATGCAGCAGAAGTGATAGAAAACTTGATCTCAGACTTCTTTATTGTGGACGTATTAGCACGAATGTCTATGCTGTGATTAGCTCACAGTTTCCTGGGATGTGGGAGATGACTGTACAAGCTGTCCTTTAATCCTCTCACTCCTTTTGTTTCCTGATCACGTCCTCTGCTTTTGTTGTTGCAGGTGTTCCAGAGCAGGCTGATGGTGTAAGCAGAGCAAATACATCATGTATACAGTATGCACTGACCACAAACAACTGAACTCACTGTAGGGGTTTATTCTTTATTGAAGGAGAAACAATGCAATTAACGAAAACCCTGTGGAGAAGAGCTTTCATTTTTTATTTTCAAGGTAACCAAGTATGGGGTCACTTTTGTCGCAAAACTCAAGAGCATATTTTAACGTTCTGAGAGCATGACTTATTGATACTGGGCTCAGATCTTTCTGCAAACTTTCTCTTAAAACCTGCACAAAATTGCTTTATTGTGCTTAGATGTTCCCTGTTTGACTCAAATTTGTGCTTTCTCTAAAATCTTTACTTCCTCAGAGTTCCGTGCTCATATTTCCGAAAGTATTTCTGCTCCTGTATATTTAAGATGAACCAACCAATAGGAAGCAGGTACAGGATTAAAAAAATTATGCTTTAAGGAAAAGCTTGAAACAATTTTAAGCCCAAAATCAAAGTCATACTCTCAAAACATTAAAATACAGTTTAAGTTTTGTAACAGTAATGACTCCATAACCAGGTAACTGAAAGTATTAATAGATTAGAATAGAATAGAATAGAATAGAATAGAAGTTTATTGCCATTTGCACAGGTACAGGACAGTACAGGTACATTGGAATTTTTGTGCGTTGTTTCCTGAGTCATCTCTACAAAAGACTATAGAGTATGAAAATATAAAAATTTAATAAAATAAATAAAATATAACAATATAAAAAATAAGACTTGTGATATAAATAAGGCTGTATTACCAAAAAATACACAAGGAATGTACACAGTACACAAAAACACCATTTTAAATATGAAAAATAAAAGAGTAAATAATTGAAATAAAATAAGATGAAACAGAATTTTTTAAAAAATAAAGAGAGGTAAGATAGATGATACATAAATAACATGGCTGTAAAAGTTTTCAAGAGTTCTACATCTTCCATTGAACCTGAGATTTCTTGAGTTAGTTTTATACATAGAGAAATAATTTACGCAAGTTATTGCACACTTTAATAATTGCATGTATTCACAGTATTACTTAATGCACATTTATTACTGGTTTATAACCAGGTAACTGAAAGTATTAGTATCACTAACTACCTGTTAGTGAGCATGCAATGATTTGTAAATTTCTTAAACCTGTATTTTTTCACAATAGAACATAAATAACATACATGTTGAAACGGAGACATTTTAACATTTCATGAAAATATTAGCTCACTTTGAGTTTGATGGCAGCAACACATCTCAAAAAAGTAGGGCGGGGCAACAAAAGTCTGGAAAAGTAAGTGATACTGGTGAAAAACAGCAGGAGGAGCATTTTCCAACTAATAATGCAAACCGGGTATAAAAGGTGTGTTTGAGAAAGGCAGAGTCTCTCAGTAGTAAAGATGGCCAGAGGTACAGCAATCTTCAAACAACTACATCTAAAATTGTTGAACTGTTTCGGGACAAATATCCCACCATCTACGAAACACAATATCATCAAAAGTTTCAGAGAATCTTCAAAAATCTCAGTGCAAGCGTCAAGGCTGAAAGGTTGAAATAGATGCTTGTGATCTTTGCACCTTTAGGCAGCACTGCATTAAAAAACAGGCGTGATTCTGCCCTGGAAATTATTGCATGGGCTCAGAGACAATTCCAGAAATCATCCACAAATGCTAATTAAAGCTGTATCATGCAAAGAACATGATCCAAAAAAACACCAAAGCTCATTTAAAATGGATTGAGGGAAAATGGAAAACTGTTCTGTGGTCAGATAAATCAGAATTTGAAATACTTTTTTGAAACAGTGAAAGGCTTTGAAAATTTCAGCAAGAAAGTGCTGAACAACATAGCAAATCCATCACAACAGCATGGCTTCACGGAAAAAGGGTCCAGGTGCTGGACTGGCCTGTCTGCTGTCCAGACCTTTCACCAGTAAAAAACATTTGGCACAGCTAGAATCCTATATCAGACAAGAATGGGACAACATTCCTCTCCCAAATCCCCAGCAACAGGTCTATTTATGTACTGTCAATAAAAGAAGAGGGGATGCTGCACAAAGTTCAACATGGCCCTGCCATCAAATTCACAATGAGCTCATACTTTTTATGAAAGTGTCTCAGCTTCAACATCTGATGTGTAGTTCATGTTCTATTGTGATTACAAGATGGGTTTTTGAGAATTGTGAACTATTGCATTCTGTTCCCCAACTTTTTTGGGATTGCAGCTGTATAAAGCTCATCCATTTTGATCCTTTTAAACCCAAAGGTCATTCATAAGTTTGAATAAGTAGGGTTGTGGCTTCACTCCTCAACTCCACTTCACTTATTGAATTAAAGTTAGATTTAGATCGCACTTCCAATATGGCAACCATGTTTATTTCAGAAACCAGCAGGTGACATCACTAAGACTATGCTCATGCTTTTTGCTCACAAATTCATAACATTATTGCTTTCTATATCCAGGCCTCATATTAAAGAGTTTGTTTCTTTTATTTCAGCAAGGGTCAGTGGAGTACGCACAGCTGAATCGTGAAGCCGATCACCACTGCAACCAAAGTAACCATGTTGAGCACAACGCCCAGGAGGACCCCACGGACGAGACTGACCACGGTGTGACTGACAACAGCAATGACAACAACACAGCCGAACAGGAGGAATTGATAAACGACCCAACACCAGACTCTTAATCCACCAAAGAGAATATTTATTGCAGCTGGAGTTAAGGCAATCATGTACTTTAGTATTTTTGTAACACTTCCCCTCTGTAAAGTCACTTTAAAGCACAAATAAAATGTTTTTGTGAGGCTAAGCGTTTCTCCATCCTTCACTCAGACACAGACAGAGACAGGAAGTGTGCTGTGACCAAAGGAAAATACATCTGAGTGTGTATCCTTCCACAGGATCTGAGGAGGATGAGAGGTCTTTGAAGTGAGCAGAGTGGTGTCGAGGTTTAGATTTCACCAGTCAGCTCTCTCTGCTCTGCTCTTTTCTGCTCTGTTTCAGCCACTAGAGGGCAGACTTTAGGCAGCGCTGCATGGACATTTAGTGACACCTGGCTGTGAGCTGCTCCTCTGTGCTGTCAAAGCATATCTGTTTCACTTTCCATGATCTAACTTTTAATTCAGTGATGTAACATTCAAGGTCTTCATGCAGCGGATGTGTCCAGGAGGTAAAGCTCTTGATAACTAAGATTATAGCAAGAGATAAGGCCTGGTCTTTTCATTTTAATATCAGCTTTAAGGGGGACTTTTATTCAAGGAATCTCTTCACAGCCTTGAATATGATCATATTTTTATGCATATCAATTTTTAGATTCAAAGATTTTGATCAACATTTTTGCTCAGGGTGATGGTTACTAGAAGTGGACGCCAAAAATAAATGGCAATAAAAAAAATACATTCTTTTGTTTGTTTGTTTGCAATAAGTTTTCAACTTTGTTTTTTTTTTTATTTATTTTGATTTAATGTAATTCTTTCAATGCCAGTTTAAATGCAAAATACAACACTTATTTCTACTATATTAAAAAAAGTCATTTTTTCATTTGCTTTATATAAATCAGTGCTATATATATTTTTTTTTTTCAATAATTTTTCAATCAAGATCAGGTTTGATCATAAATATCAAATATTCATCAATTTTTATGAATTCAACCCAATCAATGCCAGTTAAGAGCAAAACAACCCTGATGTATTTAATGTTAAAAACATAAAAATGTGAATATTTCTGATACACTACATGCAAACTGGCACAGTCTTAAATATATTACAGTGAGAAACAACTTAAATATTATGCATTATGTCATTGTCATATTTTAAAGTTTTTGAAAAATTTTAATACTAAGGGTGCGTGACAAAAAATGGACATCATACATAAATAGCAATTAAGAAAAACTGTACATTAAAAAATGTACTATTTTGTAATGATATTTCAGTCAAGATCAGACCTGATCCTAAATAGCAAATAATGACTAAACTGAGGAAATTTAACTCTTTTATTGCCAGTTTAAATGCAAGAAAACCTAATTTAAGGATGTGAAACACACACACAAAAACAGAAAGATTTTCCACAGAAACAGTGAGACAACGAAAGATGCAAATTGGGTTTCCTTGAAGGGGATTATTATAGTCCTGAATATGGAAATAATTATCTGCAACTTTGTTTTACAGCACCTTTTTTTATTTTAATTTTTTTGCAACAATTTTTCAATCAAGATCAGCCCTGATCATCAATACCATTTTTTTTTCTATTTTTTTTTTTTTAGGAATTTAAGAGTTTCAATGATGGTCTAAGTGCAAAAAGACCCTGAATTTTGTAATATAAAAAAAATCACAGAAACAGAAATAATTTTAGTACAATATATGCAAACTAGATTGTGTTGACAGGTATTATCACAGCCTTGAATATGTGAAATATGCAGTAACATTTTTTTAAATGTATTATTATTTGTTTAAATATACATCAGAAACTCTACAGGAAACCAGGGGAAAAGAATGTGATGCCCTTCATGCCAAATATGAGGAAACAGCTGAAATTTGGTGATGAACAGGAAAAACTGCAAATTTGTAGTCATGACTCAGAAATTAAGCCTTATATCTAAAATGCATGTTGTTTTTTTTACAGGATGGATGGAGGATTAAAAATGGTATTTTTAATGGGTGTCTTTAGGGCATTTTTGGTCACGATTTTTGAGCTGTTAAAGATTCTGATGTTAAAATGTCAAAACAAAACAGAATTTATGTGGTTGGCATTAACACAGTCAAAATAATAATATAAAAAGGAAACATAAAAGAAAACTGAAAAAGTCACAAAATGGCCTCAACAACCCCTAGGAAAAATGTCTTTTTAAATTAACATGGGATTAAAATTGTAATAATCGCATTTAACAATGGAAATCCTGTGATTAAGTGTGACTAAAAAAATAATTTCCGTTGGCTCCGATGGTTTTAATTTTCAGGTTTGAGTCAGTAGAATTGTGGGGCAGTGGGCCGAGCATTTAGTACAAGCATTGTTTCCATGAGCTGTAGTCCTCACGCTGGGCTTAACTTGTTTTCCGGCAAATTCTTCTCCACTCTCTTCTGTCTAAATCAAGGCCAAGCATATGGTCAGTTTTTCTGATGCATCCCATTTTTCTTTATTTTATTTCTCTAGCTTGGTTGGATGATCTATGCGGTACAGCTGGCTCGAGAGCAGGCTGCCCCTCGACGATAAAAAAAAAATCCTTGACCTTTAATATTAATCCAAAAGTGGATATTTTAATCATGATCATAAAAGGATCATAAACGTTTTTTTAGCAACCCGATATTTGCATGAAAAAAAGTCTTTAACATGTCTGCAGATGCTGCGTTGGACTTGTTTTGGCGTACGTGCTCTGGGTTTACTCAGTTCATGACACTGCTGTCGACAGTCTGGCTTATGAGGATCTGCGTTTTGACAGGAAGCTTTTAGGAACCTCGAACAGCCGATCAAATCCATGTGGGAATCTGTAACACCTGACACCAGAGCTAACACCAACAGCCTGCCACCAACTCACACGCTTTCATCTCCATTCTTAGCACACATGAACCAACAGACGGGCCTCAGAGATAAAGAGCTCATCTTCATTATCTCCCCGCCTGAGTGTTCCCCGTCACCTCGTGCATGTGTGAGATAACACACAACTGCTTTGTCCCCTACTGTAAGCGTGCTAATTCTTCATGAATGTTTGCAGAATATGTGGCACCAGGGTGTGGTACAGTATTTCCTGGGTTTGCACCATTCCCCCAGGCACACTCGCTCATGTACACTGAGTGATATAATGCTCGCTTCCCGGCCTCCGTGAGGTCCTCAGAGGCATCTAAGAACAGACACGACTTCAGTACGAGGTGCCAAAAAGCAACTGAGCGCTGAGGATAGAGCCGTGTCTGTCAGTCGACTCATGGTTTATTAATCCTATCACTAAAGCAGACGGCCCTAGGGAACAGCGTATTCTGGCCCAGAGGAACTGATACTGTGTTACGTGTTAGGGGTGTAAGTTAGACAGTATCAGAGTTGTTAGAAATAGGCTGTCTGGGTATAATTAAACACCGGGTAGAGAAAAGCATCTCCTGGACTTGCTCTGGTTTTATTTTGGACACATTTGAACCCCAAAGTCATGAAATATGGTTCCTGTTATGGTTTAGGGACGTTCGTGGATGAGTCACCTCTCTGAAATAGCTCTTTCTGGGTGCTAAGAATGATGGGAAAACCCTCACTTTTCTTCTTTTCATACCTGTGATAGCCTGAGCCAGGAGCTATGTTTCTGAGTTGTCTGACCATATATCCATAAAGCGACCATCCATTCATGCCATTCCTGTAAGTGTAATACCACAAGACCACCTTGAAAGATTTCTTCAGCCTTAGGGGACTTCACAATTAACTGATCAGATTTTGGAGGGTCAGTCTCTACCACAGGTGAAGGAGTTCAAGTATCTTGGGGTCTTGTTCAAGAGTGAGGGTAAAAGGGAGATTGATAGATGGATTGGTGCAGCAGCAGCAGTTTTGCGGGCACTATGCCGGACCGTTGTGGTTGAGAGTGAGCCGAGCTGGACGGCAAACCTTTTGATTTACCGGTTAATCTTCCTCCCAACCCTCACCTGTGGTCATGGACTCTGAGTAATGACCAAAAGAATACGTTCACGGATACAAAAGGCTAAAATGACTTTTCTCTAGAGGGTTGGGCTCAACCTTAGAGATTGGGTAAGGAGTTTAGACATCGGGAGGGAGCTAGGAGTAGAGCTGTTGCTCCTTCACATCGAAAGAAGCAAATCAAAGTGGTTCAGGCATCTGATCTGGAGGTTTTCCGGGCATGCACGGCAGGGAGGAGACCTCTGGGAAGACCCAGAGTGCGCTGGAGGGATGGTCTAGGAACACCTCGGGATACTCCAGCAGGAATTGGAAAGTGTCGCTCAGGAGAAGGATGTCTGGGTTGACTTGCTCAACCTGCTACCACCGCAACCCGGCCCCAGATAAGCGGAAGCCGATGGATGGATTTAAAGGAAAAAATGTAATGGTTGTAGGCCTTATATTCATTTCAGTTGTGAGTTTAATATCTAAAGAAGCACATGGGTAGATGTGCACATACAACCACTCTGACTCAAGGACAAACTCCTTGCATTTGGTCAAATGTCCAGATCAGATGCTGATATATTAATCCCTTGCTTGACAATACAAAATCTTAAAACACTTCAAGGGATTATCTTCAAACTTTGCACAAACGTCCACTCTGGCTCAAGGATGAACTGATTACATTGTGGATTTCAACAGTCATGATGTCATATGTTCATCTCTACTTTGTGGATGTGATTCACACACAGAGTTCGAGCTTGATCAGCCCTTTTCAAGTCCAGCCACAAATTTTCTGTTATTTGACTCGGCCATTCCTGACCATTCATCTTTTTGTCTTTAAACCATTTCTGTGTAGCTTTCGCTGTATGCTTCGGGTCATTTTCTTGCTGGAAGATAAATCTCCCAAGCCATAGTTCCCTTGCAGACTGAATAAGACTCCCTATATTTTGCCACACTCATTTCACCCTCCACCTTCACAAGCCTTCCAGCGTCGGTTGCTGAGGAGCATCCCCACAGCATGATGCTGCAGCCACAGGGATGGTGTGTTTGTGGTGATGTTCAGTGTTGATGTCCACCAAAGAAAGCGTCTTGTTTAAGGGCTAAAAGTACCATTTTGATCTCATCAGACCAAATAACTTTCTTCCAATTGACCATGGAGTCTCCAACGTGTTGCTTGGCGAACTCTAAAAGCTCTCTTCAACAGTGACTGTCTCTTTGCCACTCTCCCATCAAAGTTTATATCATCCTCTGACTTTTACTTTCAGTTACATTTTCTCTCAGTTGCTTGGGTTGTTCTTTTGTCTTCATGGTGTAATGGTAGCCAGATTACTGATTAACCAGTGACTGGACCTTCCAGGCACAGGTGTCTTTATACTACAATCACTTGAGACACATTCCCTGCACTTGTGTGATCCTCATTTCACTGACTACTAGCACCAAGTGGTTGGACCTCTGCTGAATTAGGTCAGTCACTTTAAAGGGGGTGAATATTTATGCAGTCAGTAGTCATAAGAGTTGACTGGTTAAATCGAGCTGAGCCAAAAGGTTCATCTCAATGAAAAGAGCTGAGTTTCCCATTCTTTCCAGAAGCAACAGAACCTTGCCAGAGAAGAAGATCGTGCTGACTGTATCCTGATTTCAGACACCGTTCTCTTTGCCCATGGATGGTGCTGCCTTCACATCAGATTTACTACTGTTCCCTAACCTACGGTGTGAGGTCGTGAACCCTCAGACTTTGTGCACTCGTGTTTCAAGCAGGCACCAGCCCAAAGAGCAATGTCGTCACATGATCAACGCTTATAGTGTGGTGTGGTAATAGCGTGAAGGGGGTGGGGGATACACATACATTTGGTATGAGGGACACATCGGCCTGAGTCCACCGATTTTACTGCTGCACGTATTCTGTCCGTGTCTTCACAACGTAACCCGATCCAGCAGCACCTCCTGTATCTGGAGCACAATTTCAGTACTGCCATTGGCTGCCGGGCTAAAATTAGCATATTGACCCCCGTGAAATGCATTCTGGGAATATCCTGTCTTTGACTTGGCCTTATGGGGCCAATGCTGTTTGTGGTCTTCAGATGCAGCAATGAGGTCATCGTGGAGACCTCTTCTTGCTTGCTTCTTCTGCCTTTGCAAAAATAGGCAACAGTATCCCTCCCTATGTGTGACTGCATGCCTGCAGGAGAATGCCTGAGAATGCCTGCTGCGGGAGATGTCATAACAGCAGCAGAGAGGGTTAATAGAGAAGATTCAAAGACAAAACACTCAAAAATTTAATCATTTTCTATTCTATTAGGACTAACTACCAGATAGCTGTTTGATTAAGTGCTTTATTTTGGCATTTTTATGTATATAATGTGTACTAAAGATGTATTTAAAACAGTAACAGAAGAAACACACATATAAAGTGTGTACCTTGTATTTATGTGACAACACAAGGAAGTAACAAGTTAATGACAAATGTGTTAATAGCCTCATGTAAGAGGCAGTTACATAAACCCAAGGACAATATCTTTGCTGTTCCTCCAATGACCTTCTCCTCACCATGAAACATCATGTGGCCAATGTCAAAATGCTTAGCATTTAACCTAATGTTCACAATTCATAGAAAAGAAATTGTTTTAACACAGTAGGTTGTTCAGTTCAATATGTAATGATGACCTTGATATGGCCTATAGAAGAAGAAAACTGTGCAAAAAGTTACAGCTAAGTACAGCAGTGTTTTATACAGAAAAAATAAGATTTGCGTGCATTGATAATGTTATTGCAAGATGCGCAATCGGCAAACTAGACATTATCAGGAGTATACAAATATGCAGGGATGAGGGCAGATTTACATGAGGAAGACAAGATTATTTGAGACAGCTGATTAGTGCAAGTCTGCATATGAAGTGAGCCATTTTACCAGAGAGAGCCTTTTTACAGTAGCTGAATTACAGTGAATGGATTACTTACACACAGCTTTAGAGTACAGTAGATGGATAAAATTTGTAGTTAGTACGGTAATTAGATGAATTAGTGCAAATATGCAGATTAAGTGAGGTTTTTTTTTTTCACCACAGTGAGCATTCTAATAGTATTTGAGATACGTTAAGAGATAGGGCAAGGTATTTTACACTGAACAGGGCAGTTATTTTTAGAAATTTTTATTTTCAAAGACTGTAACTGTTGAGTGGCCATCACAGTGACTCTCTGACTGTTGGGTGGTCATCAGAGTAACTCTGTGACTGCTGAGTGGTCTTTAAAGTAACTCAGTGTCTGTTGAGTGGCCATCAGAGTGACTCTCTGACTGCTGAGTGGTCATCAGAGTGACTCTTTGACTGTTGAGTGGTCATCAGAGTTACTCTGTGACTGCTGATTGGTCATCAGAGTGACTCTGTGACTGTTGAGTGGTCATCAGAGTGACTGTGAGACTGTTGAGTGGTCATCACAGTAACTCTGTGACTGTTGAGTGGTCATCAGAGTGACTCTGTGACTGCTGAGTGGTCATCAGAGTGACTCTCTGACTGTTGAGTGGTCATCAGAGTGACTCTGTGAATGTTGAGTGGTCATCAGAGTTACTCTGTGACTGTTGAGTGGTCATCAGAGTGGCTTTGTTACTGCTGAGTGGTCTTCAATGTAACTTTGTCTGTTTAGTGGCCATCAGAGTAACTCTCTGACTGCTGATTGGTCATCAGAGTAACTCTGTGACTGTTGAGTGGTCATTAGATCTACTCTGCGACTGTTGAGTGGTCTTTAAAGTAACTCTGCGACTGTTGAGTGGTCTTTAAAGTAACTCTGTGACTGCTGAGTGGTCATCAGAGTCACTCTGTATCTACTGAGTGGTCATCAGAGTTACTCTGTGACTGTTGTTATTAGAGCAAGTCTGTGACTTTTGGGGGGTCATCAGGACGAGATCCAGTGGGCACCAGTTATCTATTAAGTGATAGAAGGCCTTTGCTATGGTTAACTGAGTTATCAGAATAAGGCTTTTTAAAAAAGCATGATATAGAATATTAAAATATCATAGCACCAATTAGCTTTCCATCAGCATTACTGAGAAAGGATAGATTTAAAAAATGCTGTGCAAATGTGGTCAGTGGTGCTAGGTCTAGGTGTGTGTGAAGCCAGTTAACATGCTTCTAAAAATACAAAGATAACACATGGGAGTTTCTTCATGGGAAAGCATGCTTGTTATTGTCTGTCTGACTGCATGTAGACATTAAATCTATAGGCCTACGTGACACGGCTACATGTCTCTGTGATGTATAGAGACTGTAGGCTTAAACCAGCTGAGCCACAGCCATTGTGTCCATATGGAATACTCCATTGTCCTTCATATGCAGAGTAAAGATTAGATTTACTGATTCCACCTGTTCAATGTCCTCCGTCTTTCATTACTTAAGCTCTCACAAATCCAGGAAATCAAGTCATCTGAACCTTGTTCAACCTGGTCAGAGCGCAGAGACAGGAGAACGTCCACTGACCACCCTGGCACACACGCCCTTATTGTGCAACCAGGTATCAACAAATTAGTCTCACATATGTACAGCTTTTAACCTCTGGCCGCCTTTTCCATGCGTGCTTGATTCGACGCGGGTAACCCAACTCTCACATAAACAGTCAGTCAGCCTCGGCGCTAAGTCTGAACCGTCCTGCTCGGTGTGTCGGTGTGTCCCGGACAGCTGCAGCACCTGTTTACTGCCTTTACCACTCTGCAGGGCAGCTTTCTTTAATCTTAGTCAATGTCAGATTTTTCCCTCTTGTCTTTGTTTGAACCACTTAACAGTCCATAAAAGCTTTGAACCGTCACATGGGATTATTTACTTAAAGCTGCACTGGAAGCTTTTTAATTTTGGGTTGCATAAGACGTCAGGCTGTGAAGTGTTTAAGAGGAGTTATGCATCGTGAGTGGGTGCTTGGGTTCAAACGCTCTGCCCTTACAGTATGCCAACGTTTAGACGTGCTCTCTGCAGTTCTTTTTCCCTTGGAACAAAAAGCACATTTGCACTCCCAGGGTTCAAGAAACTCTTCCACTCAGCACCTGTTAGTGTTAAGCTCTGTGTAATAGATGAAGCACTGGGTAATGATTAAAAGCTTTATGGACCCATTAATGACCACAATAATGTGTTAATCTCCTCACATCACTTTAAGTACCACCTCATTTAGGAACCAATCAGTCCTTAAACTGATCAAAGTACAAGGCTACAGTATGCATTCTCATGCATTGCATTTTGTATTTGCATTTTCAGAATGATGATCATATTTAGATTTTGTATGGTCCAGTATTTAAAAATGCAGATGTTCTACCATTTTCTTTAAGGTTCTATAGGGTCTATATGTGGACATATGAGATTATCCATCTTTTATATGTATATTAATTCTCGAATTTTCATCCAAGCTCAGTATCCATCAAAGCTGTTCTACACTACAAAGTGGCTAGAATTGGATAGAGATGGAAAAACATGGTAAATAAAGACAAAAAGGTGCAAAAATACATGGGAAAATGGTGAAAAGCTGTTAAAAAGAGGCAAAAATGGGTTAAAAGAGACAAAGATGGGTCAAGACAGGCAAAAAGGGGCAAAAATGGATGGGAAATTGGTAAATGTGGTTAAAAGGTGGAAAAATGGATAAAAGAGGCAAAAATTGGTCAAATGTGGTGAAAAAAGGGCAAACAATTAACGGGAAGATGGTGAAAACGGGTTAAAAATGGGTCAAGTAAGGAAAAAGGGGGCAAAAAAAAGGTCTGTAAACAAGTGGAAAGGGGCAAAAAAATTCAAAGGGGCAGAAAATGGGTAAAGAAAGGCAAAAAGTAGCAAAATGGATGGGAAAATGGTGAAAAGTAGTAAACAGGTGGAAAAATTTCCAACAAAGAGGCAAAAATAGGTCAAATGTAGTGAAAGGGGAAAAAGTGGAGACCAAAATTGAGAAAAGCAGTTAAAAATGGGTTGAAAGAGGCAAAAATGAGGCAGGAAAGGTAATGAGGAGGCAAAAAATGGACATTAAAATGGTAGAAAGGATCAAAAACTGGTTAAAGGGGCAAAAATAGATCTTGAAAGGCAAAAAGTGTCAAAAATGGTTTGGAAAAAGATGGAATAGGTTTAAAAAGTGGCAAAAATGAGTCACAACAGGCAAGAAGTAGCAAAAATGGCTTGGAAAAATGGGGAAAATAGGTAAAAGTGGATAGATTTGGATAAAAGAGGCAACAATGGGTCAAGAAAAGCAAAAAGTGGCAAAAAATAGGGAGGAATATGTTGAAAACTGGTTATAAAAGGGTTAAAAGAGGCAAAAATTGGTCAAGAAAGGAAAAAGGTGCAAAAAATAGTTTGTAAACTGGTGAAAAAGGCAAAAAGAATTTGAGGGGAAAAATTGGGTAAAGACAGAAAGTGGCACAATGGGTAGGAGAATGGTGGACAGTAGTAAACAAGACGAAAAATGCCCATCAAAGAGTCAAAAATGGGTCAAATGTGGTGAAAAGGGGGCAAAAAATTGAGACAAAAATTGTGAAAAGCTGTTAAAAATGGGTTGAAAGAGGCAACAATGGGGCAAGAAAGGCAACAAGGGGGAAAAGAATTGACATTAAAATGGTTGAAGAGGGCAAAATTTGGTTAAAAGAGGCAAAAATGGGCCACAACAGACAAAAAGGGGCAAAAAATAGCTGGGAAAATGATTGAAAATAGGTAAAAAAAAAAAAGGGGGGGGGGGGGGTATTTGGATTAAAGAGGCAACAATGGGTCAAGAAAAGCAAAAAGTGGCAAAAATTGGGAGGGATATAGTAAAAACTGGTTAAAAATGTGTCAAGAGAGGCAAAGGGGGGCAAAAATTGACAGGAACCTGGTGAAAAGGGGCAAAAATTTGTTATTGGGGGGAAAAAAATTGGTCAAAATGATCAAAAAAACAGTTTGGAAAATAATGAAAAATGGATGGCTACAATGTGGAAATGTAAATTCAAAATGAGCCGACATTGTTCATGATATGGTCATGTGTCTCAGTTTCAACATCTTATATGTTGTTTGTGTTCTATTGTGAATAAATTATGAGCTTCTGAGATTGTCCAATCAATGCATTCTGGCTTGTTTTTTACATTTTATACAGCATCCCAACTTTTTTGTGACTGGGGCTGTATCTGATTTTTTACGTGTATGAAATTGTTGATAATACAGTGGAGCATGTGTGCAGACTTGGTGATCATTTGGCTGCAGCTGAATTCAGAATCGGGTCAGTCCGGAGACCAAGCCAAGCACACATTACACAAGCCAACCAGAGGTGAATTGAGCCATTTGCTGCTGAAAATGAGCCCTGCTGCCATCTGGCCCCGCATTCACCACATGACCCTCATGGTTCCCATGCCTGTGGACTCTTAAGTTGCTGAACCCTCCCAGTCATGAGCGCATAGTTTCCATGGGAATAGGTCAATATTCACCACTGTGTAACACCATGCTATTCAAATGTTTGTCATATTATCTGAATCTTTTATGGAGTTTTTTAGAATTAGATTGGATTTTACATTAAATTAATTTAGTCCTACTATATTTGTCACGAGTATCAGTTAAGCAAGGTAGCTTTAGAGGTAGAAATACAAGACCCACATTCCTCATATTTAAACCACTTATCCTGACATAACCCTCATAGTGGGAGGACTGGGGGAAAAAAGCAACTTTGATCATTACTCTGATTCCAAAGATATTATTCAAAGCTTCTAGCCCAACTACAAAGGACAACTGTTCCTCAACATTAAGCTGCAAATACTTTGAATATCCCACCATCTATATTTCATTATATCATCAAAATGTTGTCGCCTTTTGTGGGCCAAAGCTCACATCAAAAGGACTGAGGCCAAACTGAAAACAGTTCTGTGGTCAGATTTATCAAAATTTGAAATTCTTTTTGGAAACCAAGGATGCCATGCCCTAGGGATCCATAGTCCAAAAGCCTGCATCTCTGATGGTATGGGGTTGCATTATGGCACATGCAGCTTACACATCTGGAAAGGCTATCAATGCTGAAAAGTATATAGAGAGTTTAGAGCAATATATGCTCCCATCCAGACAGTTTCTCTCTAAGAGAAGGCCTTGTATCTTTCAGCAAGACAATACTAAAACACATGCCACATCCATCACAACAGCATGGCTTCACAGTCCAAGAGTGTGGATGCTGAGTTGACCCGCCTGCAGTCCAAACCTTTCACATACTAAAAGTTCTGCAAAGACCCAGGACTGTTCAGCAGCTATAATCCTACATCAGACAAGAATGAGACAAAATTCCTTTCCCAGAACTCCTGCAACAAGTCCTCTCACTTCCTGGATATTTACTGACTTTTGTTAAAAGAAGAGGGGATGCTACACAACGGTAAACATGACCCTGTCCCAACTTTTTTGAGATGTGTTGCCACAGTGAAATTCAAAATGACCTAATATTTTTCATGGAGTGATAAAATGTCCCAGTTTTGCTTTTGTTCTATTACAGCCCCCAACTTTTTTGGAACTAGGGTTATGCTCCCACTGTTTGTTTCCAGTTGGCCTCTAGGAGAGAATGCAGCATTATGTATGCCTTCTGTTTATTATTTTACTTTTGTGATGATTCATGTCGTCTTTGTTGTAGAGTCCATGTGCCTCGTCTGAGCTCTGAATCACCAGCGACTGGCTGACTGGGTGACTGGGTTCTCCAAAGATGGAACCTCCTCCGTGCCAGCTGCAGGCATCATGTCCTCCCTCTTTCTCCATGAACCTAAAGAGGAATCGCACACGCCTGATTTAGAGCCCATCTTCTTTTTTCTCCTCAGCTAAATGCGCGTGCCGTAACCAGATACCCCTGTAAGTGTCTCCCACTGAGATCACAGGGACGGAGACAAAGACTAAACCTTACTGTGTTTACTGTCTGCTGATCCAGGTGTGTTCAAGGAACATACCAGCCGCTCCTGTTGTCACCCATGGGCCTACATGTGCCCAGGAAAGTGGGATGGTTTCTGGGAAAAGGAGGGGAAAGTTTGTAAAAATACACACTTTAACAACCTAACAGAGGGCCTGTTATTTCTAGATCCGCCCTGCCTTTCTTAAGTGTTCTCCTGACGGTCATAAGACGACTGAAAAGCTGAATTTTCTCCCACATGACTTGTGTTACACTGACCTTTATAGAAACAATGTTTACGAGGATGACGGCCTGCATTCATGCTCAGCAGACAGGATGCTTCACAGCTCTTTTTTTAGGCAGCTCAGTCACCAACCTGAACTCCTACCTGCATCGTGCCGGTCAGTTGAGTGTTTAGGAATGCATAGCTGGCTTTTTTGTAACCCGCATAGCCCGGTGATAAGCCTCTGTGACAGGCCGCCATTAAAATTGTCATTCTTTTGGCTTTAGCTTTGTGTCTCCTGAACTGTTTGTCCCCGCGGAGCCATACGAGGTACAAAGCCAAAGTAAACTGATGACAAAAACAGAAAGTCTGAGTGAAAATAAGCATAACTATGCAGAAATCATATTCAAAAACCTGTAGGACTCAATTAGTTTCGGATAGGGACCTTCCACTACCACCTTAATGACAAATCATTGGGGCAGTTTTGACTCAAGATGGAGCAAAAGTTATTCGGCCACACCTGTAAATTACTGAATTTCAATCAGACCAAGTGTATAAAGTCAAGCACCTCGACACGCAGTCTCCATTAACAAACATTCATGGTTCAAAATGGGTCGTTCTGAAGAGCTCAGTGATTGTAAGACAGCTTGTGAAATTTGCAGTTAACTGTGAGTGACATTAATAGAAAGTGGAAGCGTTTAGGAACAACAGCAACTCAGACACAAAGCAGAAGAGCCCAATGGTTGCTAGGGCGCATGATACATAAAAGTTGCCAATGCTCTGCTGATTCCAAAGCTGAAGGGTTCTATCTCCTATCACACAAAAGTAAAATAATAAACAGAAGGCATACATAATGCTATCTATCTATCTCCAGATAAGGCCAAGATAAAGGGCGCTTAGCAAAACAATATTCACATATGGAGATAAATCTTGCAGACTGTATGGCTGAAGATGTAATTAGGAAATATAATAAGGGTTAAAATGTTGACAGAGTCACAAAAGAGTTGATAACAGAAGGCATATTGGGTTATTGAAGTTACAGAGGGAGCTGATGACACCACAAAGCAATGAAAATCTCTACTAACGGTTGTTGTCTCTCATAATTTCTTTGGCAATGTTCTCAACCCCTGAATGTTTTCAACTCTGACTTCTCGGTAATCCGACAGATCACAACATGCTCCCTAAAGGTCTGGCACAAAGGGGGAAGGAGGAGGGCGGCCTAGGACTATGTATAGCAAGAAGTCGTAACGCATGAGACTCCTGGCTGGCGTTTGTCCAATAGCAGGCCTAACACCAGGCTGTAACAAACAAACATTTCACACAGGACGACGTTCTTGTTTTCTCCCCCGGCGAGGAGGAAGTGGCCCTGAAAAGGGGCGAGGAGAGCACCAATCGCTCAGGGACACCCCTGCACCCCCCCAATACCATATAAGAGAGTGTGAAACCTGAGAGCGGATTCTAAAAGCCTCTTCCTCAAGCCGTGAACATTCAGATACTCTCACTTCAATTTGTCTAGACATTAGCTGTAAGCCTTTTACCCCCGATCCCTGAGTTTAGAGAGCAGTAGAGCAGGGTGGTGATGAATAATAAATCTGAGGTCAACTCTTAACATAACACAAATCCATTTATTATTTCCTGCTGGAATAATCAGAGTCACCACCTTCTTCCTGTGATTGTTTAACACTATAAACTCTAAATTTATTAAAAAGCACAGCTCTAAACAATGCTTGATATTGTCTATCCATCATGTTCAAGTTTCCTGTATTTTATTTTTCACTTAGCTGTTGAACAACAGTCTGAAGGTGAAGAGAGCTGAGCCAGTACCCTTCAAATTATGAATTTAATAAATCCATTATTATGGAGATGAGTGTGAGAATAAATAGTTTGAAAAATTCTGACCTTCTGTTTGCCTTCTAGGTTGTTAAAGATGAATCTGTCATGGAGATAAAGTCCCAAATATTTGTCACTTTCAATCTTTTCATTTTCAAAAACCCAAAGAGGATGATTATGGGCAGAAGTCTGAGCACTGCCAGGCCCTATCATGACCTTACATTAACATGAAGTAATATCCATTTTTGTCTTTCAGATAATCCTTTTTGCTGGATGTGAATGCACCTCGATGTCTACTGACAACCATGAAGACCCATGATGGACTCAGAAGGGAAGCAATGAAGGTGATTGCCTCTCCTGTTGCCCTACGTTCCCCACAAGGTACTCTTTAAGTGGGAAAAAAGTGTTAAAATGCCCTCTATGGTAGCTAATTTAGTCCCATCAGCAGTTGACAAAATGTGAAAAGGCACCTTTAAGGCTGCTTTTCAGTGGACAAAATGTGGTAAAGTGCCCACCAAGGTGACCTTGATGTGGACAAAACATGGTACAGTGCCCTTCAGGATGACCCAGTAGTGGACAAAAGACAGTGCACCCGAGTTTGTCCTAGTAGTTGACAAATGCATTAAAGGGTGCTTTTAAGTGGACAGAATATGGTAAAGTGCCCTTCAGAATGCCCTTGTAGTGGAAAAAATGTGATAAAGTGCCCACCAAGATGACCCTGGAGTGGACCGCACAAGGTACACTGCACACCAAGTTGACCTTATAGTAGAAAAAGTGTGGTAATGTGCCTTCCATTGGGCCCTTTCAGTTGAGAAATGATAAAGTGCCCTGCAGGATGACCCAGTAGTGGACAAAATGCAATAAAATGCACTTGAGATTGCTGTAGTACTTCATAAAGTGTGATAAAAAGTGCCCTCCCGGATGACCCAGTAGTGGACAAAATGCAGTAAAATGCACCCAAGTTTGCCCCAATAGTTGACATGATGTGGTAAAGTGCACTAAAGGGTGCTTTTAAGTGGACAGAAAGTGGTTAAGTGCCCAACAAGGTGACCCTAGATTGAACCAAACATGGTAAATTGCATACCAAGGTGACGTAGTAGTGGACAAACCATGGAAAAACGCCCTCCATTGTGCCCCCTCAGGGGACAAATGATAAAGTGCCCTGCAGGATGACCCAGTGAAGGAAATGTGGTAAAGAGCCCTCCAGTGGGCACTTGTTTTGGACAAAATGTGATAAAGTCCCCTCCAAGGTGTCTTTGGAATGGATTGAACATAGTCGAGTGCCCACCAAGGTTACCTAGTAGTGGACGAAAAGTGGTAAAGTACCCCCTAGAGTGTCCTTGTAGTTGAAAAAATGTCCTAAAGTGCCTCACAATGTGACCTTGGAATGGACTGAACATGGTTAAGTGCCCACCAAGATTACCTTATTGTGGAAAAAATGTGGTAAATTGCCCACCATGTTTCCACCTTCACTTGAATCATAAAGTGCCCTCCAGAATTTCCCAGTAGTGGACAAAATGCAGTAAAATGCACCCAACATTGTTCTAGTAGTTGACAAAATGTGATACACTGCGCTCCATAGTGCCCTTTCAGAGGAAACATGATAAAGAAGCCTCCAGGATTACCTAGCAGTGGACTTTGCCATTATTGTGGATAAAATGCAATAAACTTCTACCAAGGGTTCCCTGGTAGTGGACAAAACATGCTGAAGTGGTCTCCGGGTTATCCTGGTAGTGTTCAGAATATGATAAAGTGCCCTCAAAGATGTCCTTGTGATGGAAAAACTGGGCCTTTGTTGTGGGTAAAACAAGACATAGCAAACTGGTTGTTTGAGAGCCCTTACAATAAACAAAATTTAAAAAATGGACTAGAGTTTAAATTTGAATGACCAAAAGAATAAGCGCCAGTGGTATTTAAATGGTGTCATCTGCATAAAGGTTTACCTCACACTTAAAGATGCAGAAATAACAGAATTATCAGAATGAAAGAGGACCAAGAATGGAACCTTGTGAAACGCCTGAAAGTTCCTCTGCCTGAGAGTCTTTAAAGCTTTATATGGGCTTTTCACATATTTCCACTGAGAGATTAGTAATTATTTTGTCTTTATCAACTGAATCAAACACCTCAGACCTATTATCAGTAATGTCAGTACTTTTAATTTGTTTATTTCGTCTAGGTCCTTTTGGTACAAATCAGTTTAAAATGCACTTATTAAGATGTTTAAAAGCACATTTTAAAGCAAGATGTGTATTAAAACACACAAAACGCAGTTGAACTGAAAACTCAGTTGATGTGAATGAGGCTTTAAACAGAGTCCTTATTGTCTGCAAACCTTCCTTGAGAGCATGACTGAATTCAAAACACCCAAAATAACTATCCTAAAACTATTAAAAGATGATACTCATTGGCTGTTTCCCCCAGAGCGTCACCACTTGCAGACGGAGGATGGTGTATTCTATCAACTGTGAGATATTGTGTACCACCAGGGCAGATGTCCAGGACAGTGTTTTTAACACTGTTTGCTGGCATTACAGCTGCTTCGCAGAGAGCTCTTAAACCTGTTCTTGATTTTCTGTCAGTTCAAGTGACATTTATACTACCCAAATTTTCTACGCCGCCAAATATGCAGCAACACATTAGAATATCTGCAGGTTAAAACAGAGGAGATCGAGTTCTGAAGCAAGGTCATATCTGAAGTGTTTGGACTAGTGACGGGAAACTAAAACCTGAGAATAGCAGCTACACTATTCCTCCTGGCAGCGTCTGTGAAATACCCAAGTCCTCCTCTAAAGAACCAGTCAGATCCAGATCTGCCCATCCTCGAAGTCTGTGCGGGGGCAGCTGGTGCCACCAGGACAATGTTACAGTTCTATTCACACGTACTCCATGACATTCAGTGGTAAAAAAAATAAATACATAACAGTGATATTCTTGTATTTATGAGAAATGCAACATTTTCCACACAGTGTTCAACAGTCTTGCTTAGAAGGCCAAAAGTTCAACGTTGAAAATAGCTGCGTTTCCATGTGACTCTTTGCGTGGCATTTGAGAGGAGAGGTTACTTTTAGTGGCTTTGCCTCCTCTGTTGGTCATGACCACACTCCCGTGCATAACCTCCTCAGTGGGGGAATGTTATTGGTGTATCTGGTTATGATGCAAAAGGGCAAGTGTTAGGTGTCACATGACTGACCTGCAGGTCAAAAGGGGAACATGAGATGGAACATGGAAAAAATGAGAAAATACTCAGAGCAGGAACACCACACTTACTTGTGTTTTTTTATTACTTTGCATTTTTCTTTCTTTATTTGAAAACCATTGAACAAACAGATTTTGTCATTCTTCTATTAGTTTTAATATTCCAGCATGTAAAATTCAATGCATTTTACTTTTAGCAGGTTGATGTGATTGGAAATGTGGTGAATTTAGTTTAAGAAATGATCTATTTTACAAACCAGGCCTTATCTGAGGTTAAGAGAGTAAGTTAGTTTTTTGCATCTCTTCTATCTACAGCTGTGCCATTGTTGAATCATCACTATGTTAGCTTAAGGGAAGGTGTAGATCTGTAGTTATATTAACAGT
Source organism: Cheilinus undulatus (assembly GCF_018320785.1). Lineage (NCBI taxonomy): Eukaryota > Metazoa > Chordata > Actinopteri > Labriformes > Labridae > Cheilinus > Cheilinus undulatus. The sequence goes on along the minus strand of NC_054885.1, from coordinate 10,216,757 downwards.
GGTGTGAACATGAAAGACTGTACCACTTACAAGGGAAAAAGAACCAAAAAACAATATAAATTTGCCATTTTTCTGCAAAAGAGACGGGGATTGTCAGGAAAACTAAGGCAAAACAATGATGGGTTTGAAGTTACGTTATTTGTAGCTACCTTTTCCAAAGCTTACAGTGGTAAATCCAAAGCTAATGAGGCTACATAAGCTATATTTGCTAAAACTAATGTGGCTACATTAGCACACACAGGCAAAGCATATGAAGCATTGTTGTTTTTAGCTATGTTTCCTAAAGCTAACAGTGGTAAATCCAAAGCTAATGAGGCTATGTTAGCTTATGCTGCTTTAGCTAAAACAAATGCTATGTTAGCGCACAATGGCAAAGTATGTGAAGCTATGTTATTTTTAGCTACAATTCCTGAAGCTAAAAGTGGTAAATCCAAAGCTGACGAGGCTACCTAAGTTTATGCGACATTTGCTCAAACTAATGTGACTACGTTAGAGACAACGGCAAAGCTTACAGCAGTAAATCCAAAACAAATTAGGCTACGTTAGCATATGCTACATTTTCTAAAACTAATGTGGCTACCTTGGAGCACAAAGTCAAATCATATGAAGCTATGTTATTTTTAGCTACATTTCCTAAAGCTAACAGTGACATCCAAAGCTAGTGAGGCTTTGTTAGCTTATGCTACATTTGCTCAAACTAATGTGGCTATGTCAGCGCACAAAGGCAACACATATGAAGCTTTAATTTTCTGTCATGTTTCCCCTAAGCTGGCAGTGGTAAATCCGAAGCTAATGAGGCTACGTCAGCTGAAGAAGAAATGTTAACTTTGTTGCCAATGTAGCTAAAATGAGCCTACATTTGTGTAAGACCTTTTAAAATTGGAAATATGTTGTACTGTAAATTACATCACTTCTGTCCTGACAGTGGTGGCGCTCTTCAGTTGTGGTCTGCAGGGGAGGGGGGGGGGGGGGGGTCATCCTCAACCTCACCGAGGCTTTGAATAATATTAGTTGCAACATCAGGGGTGACCCAAGAAAGCAAATCAATAGCACATGCTGAACTGAAATCAGATGTTCTTGTTGTTGCATCTTCCATAGCATCAAAATAACCTGATTCCAGGAAAACTGCCATGTAAAACTGCTTTTGACGTAGGAAAACAACTTCACTCTAAGCCCCTTTTGCATTTGCTCTCCTAACATTATCCATCTCTGATATCATTAATGGTTTTTAAAGTGTTTATTTAGGAGGATGTGTTCTCTCAGGCTGTACCCAGAGGGAACATTTAGGTTGTCAACATTTTTTATGATCTAGGGGAGGCTGCAGTGTCACCTAGCTTGTGACTCCACTGAGGGAGGAGCAGAGCAAGGGCCACTCATTTTGAAGCTGAAGTCACAGGATCCCAGGCCCCTAAAATAGCCCGACAGAGGGTATATAGGAGTCTTCTTCTGCTCCATCTGTCAGACATCAGTTCTGTGCAACAGCAAACACTGTGTGCAAAAAGATCACCTCAGATTCGGAGGAGCAGAGGAACATAAAAGCTAAAGGGAACAAGCTGGAGCACAGTGGAAGAAGGGGACACTTGTGGAGGACACTGAGAGGATAATAAGGAAGCAAGGGAAGGAAATAAAGGAGTAAGAGTGAAGGATATTGGTCTTTTGTTGGATTTGAGCGCACTCTTGGATTTTTCACGTTCCTCCTCCTGGGCTGACTGCAAAGGAGGAGGCAGAGCAGCAGGGATGAAGTACAACTACCATGTACCAGTGTCAACGTACACACGTAGCTCCCAGTACACATCAACATATCACACACCCTCCCTGTACACCCCTACACATTATACACCAACGCACTACACACCCTCATACTCCTCTGTGACAAAATACACCCCCACACAGTACAGCTCGACCCACTACACACCGTCTCTGTACACGTCCACTTACAAGCCTGCATCCACATACGTACCTTCATATAGCAAGGGATCACGGTACAGCTCAACTCGCACACAAGCACAGGAAAGACCTGCACCTGTGATACCTGTCGCACCTGCAAAGAGGACAGTGCATTTTCCAAATGACATCATCTTCCAGGATATCGTCAGACGAGGGGATATGGAGCAAATCGGCCGCTTCATGAGGGCGAGGAAGGTTCGTGTGGATACCATCTTCCATTCAGGTGAGCATATAACTAAAATTATACTGACCAAAAAGGGTCAAGGCTTCACAACTGAGTTGACTTTCCTGCAGAGGACTGATGTAGGCTTGTGTACAGGTATGGCAGCGGTGCATGAGGCCGTGCTGACAGGAAACCTGGAGGTGGTGAAGCTGCTGGTGAAGTACGGCGCAGATGTTCACCAGAGAGATGAAGACGGGTGGACGCCGCTTCACATGGCCTGCAGCGACGGCTACCCTGAAATTGCAAGGTAAAACATGACTTTTGACCTTTTGGTCTTGATGTTTGATTGTCTAAACCCTTGGATTTTAACCAGCTGCAAAACAAATTCTTTTGATGTAGAAGAAATCAGAATTGCAACTTTTTTCTGAAAGATAAATGTGAAAATCGCGCCACTGGGGGAGACGGTGTTGCCTAATGACTTCACTAAGGCAAAGTTCACACAATTATGTAGGACACAAGGGATTAGTAAGGCACAATAAACTGGTACATTTAAGCCAGTAAAGATATGCAAAGTATCCTGAATTAAGTTTTCTTGTTGTAGGATGAGAGAGAGAGATGAAAATGTCATGATATCAGAGCAGTGACAAAGAGGAATAAATACCACAGGCTGTGTTAAATATGGACGTAGACTCAGTGGCATCACCCACTTCCTGAAGCACAGTTTTGAAGCCCAGTGATGGGGGTAAAGGAAATTCTATCTTTTACCAACTTATCCAGCCTTTAGCATCATTACAAACAACACATCATCCTGGCAGTTAATATAGTAATACATCTAATGGTGCAGAGTGAAACCTAATCTCAGCCTAAAAATCATCCAAAAAGATATATTTTAAAAAAGAATCCCCACTCTTATAAAGTATCTCAATAAACAAATTAGCCATTTATACCAAATTTGTGTTTGAACCCGGCTGTAATAATGTTTAATTTAGCTGTAAAAACTTGCATTCTTATATGGGTGTTAATGGCACTGCCTGGGCTCTCAGAACCAACCTCTAGTGGACATTTGAGGAACTGCAGCCAACAGCATTGGCTTCGTTTTTTAATAATAAAAACATCTTTATTATCACAATTATGTTTCAATCTAAGGCTTTTTAAGTTGGACAGCAGAACAATAAAAATATCCCAATTACAAGAAAAGAACAAGTATTAATTAACAATGACTTGTTTTTTTTCTTTGTATGTTAAAGTGATAACGCTGTTTAACAAAGAAGTCATTTATATCAAATGTTTTCTTAGAACCAGGCTGTAATCATGTCTATTTCTGCTGTAAAAAGGTCACATTTTTATGGGTATCAAAGGCACTGCCTGGGCTTTCAAAGCCAACCTCTAGTGGACATTTGAGGAGCTGCAGCCAACAGCATTGGCTTCATAATTCAACATAGAAGGTGGCTGCTTAAAGGTCACTTATTTTACCCCTTCAAGACAAGTTTATATTGGTCTCACATGTCCCCAAAACATGTCTGTAAAGTTTGTTCCTGAAGAAACACTCCAGCATTGGATTTTTGAAAAATCCTCTGGTTCAACCCTGCTCAAAACGAACTGTTTCTATGTCTTTAAATGTTAATTAGCTGTCTGACTCCGCCCCTCTCAGAAAATGGATATGGCTTGATGGATGTGGCTCTCCTGATCTCCCTCTCAGCTGGGGGTCAGGAGAGGAAGGCAGAACTTTCTTTCAAGTGGGAAGGGTCAACAGACCCTGGGGGCGGGGCTAACTCCCCACATGACATCATGAGGGGAAAATCTGAGAATGGCTTGAGAAAGGCCAGGGGAACGTATTTTTGTCAGAAAAGCCTGAAAAAGGGTATTTTGCATAATATGTGACCTTTATCTTCACAGTCACTACTATGTTTCAAATTGGGGCCTGTTCAGGTTGGACAGTACATCATTTAAACACAATGACAGAAAAATTGGTTGACAATGTCTGTCTCACACCAGGCTGTAATGTTAATTTTTGCTCTAAAAAACTTGTATTTTAATATGGGTGCCAATGGTGCTGCCTGAGTTTTCAGAGTCAACCTCTAATGGACATTTGAGGAACTGCAGTCAACAGCATTGGCTTCATATTTCAACACAGAAGGTTGCTGCTCAATAAGAATAAATTAAGCTTCCCTATTATGTTTTTAAGGACATTTTGGGTGGGAAAGAACAATAAAGAAAAATCTTACTGAAAAAGCAAGTTTTGTTATACTTAATAATGGCAGGATTTTTCAATCTTAAAGAGATGATGTGAAACAAATTAGGCATTTATACCAAATTTGTGGTTTACACTGGGCTTTGATAATGCTTTTTGCTGCTGTAAAAAATGGCATTTTAATATTGGTGTCAATGGCACTGCCTGGGCTTTCAGAGCCAACCTCTAGTGGACATTTGAGGAACTGCAGCCAACAGCACTGAACGGTTGCAGTCACTACTGTTTTAATATAATGGCTTTTTATGGCAAAAAAAAAAAAAAAAAAGACAATATATGACAGGTATGAGCATCCCAGTAAGTACTGGGGACATTTTCAAGATCTGATCGTGATGATGATTTTTTTAATCAATCTTTTAGGTACCTGCTTAAGATGGGAGCCAGCACGGAGGCCGAGAATGAAAATGGAGAGAAGCCTGCGGACCTTATTGACCCGGACTGCACAGAGCTGCTCAAACTGTTTGAAACTGGCTGTGCATGATCGGGCACTAAACACAACAGCACCACTGAAGAGTGAAATATAAACAAACACTTGAAAATTAAGTCAAACCACATACTAAACAGTATAGGACACCAAAAGACTCTGCTGATGCCATAAAGCAAGACGGCAGGTCTTTGTGATCTTTCAGTGTCAAAAATGGAGCCCATATTGATATAAATATTTTGTATTAATAGACTTATAATATGTATATCTCCTCCTTATTTATTCAATTTTGTGCTCTTGAGTATTTGTTGTACTGCCAGTGCCTATGCTGCAAATGCATTTCTGTGAATTTCTCCCTGTTTTCACTCACAACTCATGTCCAACAATTCTGATTGATTTGAAACATCACAAGCGTCTCTGTGTTTGTGTTGCCGTCACTTTTTAAGTAATTGGTTGCACTTTACAGGCTGTATGTATGATACTTTTCCTTGGTTCTACAGAATTATAGCCGAGATGGTTGTGCCTTGTGGACTCTGTCATGTGTCCTCACTGCTGGGCAGAGAGAGGATCAGCCGTAAGTGATAATGATTAATCTTTCGTTGATGCTCAGAATTCATAAATTCCAAACTTTCAGCTGTGCAAGCACCTCTACTGTCGCTGTATTCTCTGTACTGTATTGCTGTTGTTTTCTTTAGTAGAATGTCAGCAATGAAAGTCTTATAATTTTTCTTCACTTATTATTTTTGTACATTTTCATAAATAAAGACATCTTTTATAGATATGACTGAGGCTATGCTGTGTTGTCTGTTTAAGATCAATTAGAACAAACAGATTTATCCACAACTAAAAATTTTTTAGATTTGTCCCATTCTTGTCTGATGTAGGCTTTTTGCTGCTCTACAGTCCTGGGTCTTCTTTGGCAGATTTTTTGTTTTATGATGCACCAAATGTTTTCTATTGGTGAAAGGTCTGGACTGCAGGCGGGCCAGTTCGGCACCTGGACCCTTTTACTGTGAAGCCATGCTGTTGTGATGGATAAAGTATGCGGTTTAGCATTGTCTTGCTGAAATATGCTGGGCCTTCCTTGAAAGGGATGTCTTGTTGGGAGCATGTGTCACTCTTAAATATTATAATATATAATTTAAAATGTATAATGATATGATATAATATAATATAAATGTTCAAGCATCGTGTGCGTAGTGCTTTTCAAGATAAGAAAGCTGTCAATGTCTCGGTTTCTTAAAAGAATGTCACATTTGAATTCATCTGGCCACAGAACAGTTTTTCATCTTGGCTCAGTCCACTTTAAATGAGCTTTGTCCACAAGAAGACAACTGCGCTTCCTGATCATGTTCAAATATTGCTTCATCTTTGCATGGCACAGCTTTAACTTTCTTTGAGGATGGCACAGTGAACCGTGTCAACAGACAGTAATTTCTGGAAGTGTTTCTGAGCCCATGCAGTGGTTTCCAGTACAGAATCATGGCTGTTTTCTTGATGCATTTCCACCAGAGATGATCCAAGCATCGGATATTGATCTTTAGCTTTGACCCTAGTGCACAGAGAATTCTTCTGATTCCCTGATGGTGGGTTACAAGTCTTTGCAATTTTACATTGAGGGAAATTTTTCTGAAATTCTTCCACAATATTTAGATGCAGTTTGATGCAGATTAAGTAACCTCTGCCCATCTTTACTTGTAAAATACCCAGTCATGCTACTGACCTGTTGCCAATTATTTGATAAGTTGCATAATGGTCAGCTGTTTTTCACTAATAATACTTTATTTTCTTGTCTTTGTTGCCATGTTTCTACTTTTTGGAGAGTGTTGCTGCAATCAAAAATTAAAATCAAAATCAGCCCAACAGGACCTTGCTGCAGACAAGATGGCTGACATACATCCAATCCATATCAGAAGTCTCAACTGGAAGTCCGTACGTCTAAGGTTAGGCTTAGGCATTAAAACCCGAGTGGTTAGGTTCAGGGTAAGGCAGTGGGGAAGGTGATATGTTTGAGATCCAGCACCAAGGGTTAGGTGAAAAAGACTGACAAACACCAGCAGCTGAGTCCAACATGAAGAAGAAACTTCCGCTTGGGACTTCCGGCATGGATTAGATGTATAGCGACGCCCATGTCAGCCATCTTGACTGCAGTTGGGTCCCTCTCAAATTAGCCATTTCAATGAAATGGTAACATGTCTCAACTCCAACAAGTGATATGTTGTTTATGTTCTTTTGTGAATAAAATATGGGTTTATGGTATTTGCAAATTATTGCATTCTGTTTTTATTCACATTTAGCACAGCGCCCCAGCCTTTTTGGAATTGGGGATGCAAATGTATTTATGAGAGGATTATGGCTCTGATTAAGCAAACTGAAATATATATCTGTGATATTTTTATGGTGATAATTGTGTGTTTTAACCTTATAAATGACTCCGAACTGGATCGTTTATTACTCAGTTCATGCATTTATCAAGTGTGGGAGCTCTTTCACTTCCGTGTCTTCCCGGAAATGTTTGTTGGCATTGGCAACGTTTTAGCCAGTTCTGACGGCGTACAGTCGGAATAAAGAAATCGAAAGGAAGGGCAATAAAAAAAAGGTTGGTTGACTGCCTACTCAGCATTTTCTTAGCCGAACATCCTAACTTTTTTGTTAATGCACCACTTTGTCTTTCTAATTGATGTCTGAAACCAGAAACGCACGCATTATATTAGCTAATTGGAGCTAACGGTACTGACAATAGCTAGCTAGCAGGCTAAAGTAAGCTAAGAAAAATATTATGTCAGCAAGCCTGTAGTTTGCTGTCCACTGCCTATAGCTACAGAGGGACATTCGTCATAACAATAGAAGCGGTTTTACAAATGCTTCACAGTACTGTACAGAATGATAAACGAAAGTTAACGTAGTGGTTTTAGCATGTAGCATGCTGCTATCACTATGTGAAGCCACTGATGTACAAACGTAAACAAAGCCCTTTAGCTAGCTAGCGTCAACATTGTACTTGTTTGGTTCATAGGAGCTTTACTTCATACTCATGGAAACTGGTTATCACTATCAACCATGTGTTACAACACATTATCAGCGCTATTGCTGTTAGCTGACTTAACTTTATTTTACTTCATTATTCAACTTATTGTTATTTGTCTGTAACTACCTTCCCTCTTGAATAGCTTTACGTGTTAATACTGGGCTTTACTGTTAGGTGGTTTTGATGTAAGGTTATCATATTACAAGAAATTTAAATTAAGATATGATATTAGTTAAAATCTACTATACTGATCCCCCTTTTCACTACATTGGCAGCAGAAAATAGTGCTCCCAGATATCCAGTATTGGGTACTTTGTTGGATTTAATGACCAAAAAATGCAGGCAAACACACCTGCACACTGTCTAAATAACAAAAGCACTGGCGGTGTTATCCTACAGACAGTTTGCATGGTATTTTTGATGGATGCATTTCTCTTAAACACACCTGGCTTATGAAATAGATGAAGGGGTGCACAAAATAATCAGCATGATATTAGTTTATTAGCTGAAAAAGTGGATCATCAGTATAGAGATTTCTGCTGATATGTACAACTGATATTAGGCTATAAAATCTGCCTATATCAGCCATAAATGTTGGCCTATCGAGAAATAATTTCGTGGAGTTTTAGGCTTGACTAGTAGACCTATGTCAGCTGAAGTCCTTTTCTTTATTCATCATCATCATTTCTTCCACTTTTAAGCAGAGTTTTAAGGTCTGAAATTATTTTCTTTGTTCATCTTTAAACTATAAATTGTGTTTTTTGAGGACATAAGTTTTAGGTTTGGTCTACATTTAAATATTATTTGTGTTAGCTAAAATGAATTTATTGGATAACTGCAAAAATCCAGTATCATGCATCCCTGTATAGATATCATTCTAAGCCTTAGTTGGTGTCAGTATTACTGTTTATAAGCCATGCTGTCAACCTTATTTTGATGTGAATGTTTTCTTGTGGAGATGCTGTAATTAACACATTTTTAAACATGTATTATTAGAATTCAGCTGAGGACCTCTGAACCCTTGTTATCGTCCATTCCACTCACCATAGAGGAGCGAGGAGCGAGTACAGACTGCTAACAGAATGACCAGGTCAGTAAAAAGTTGCCTTGCTCACAGGCGAAAAGGTATAATGATGTTTTTTTTTAAGTGTAATCAAATGTATTGTTTTTAAATATGAAGGGTCTCTAGCCTCAGAAGCAGGAGTGTTTAATTTATACGTTTGACTAGACTGTGAAGAGTTAAAAGTGATGGATGTGCATAAGTGATGCCATTTGTCTGTTTTGTGTTTTTGAAGCTCATCTGCTCCAAGAATGGTGAACAGTTACAAGCGGACTTCAAGCCCTCGATCCCCTACTAACAGTGGGGAGCTTTTTACCCCAGCACATGAGGAAAATGTGCGTTTTATACATGACAGTAAGTGCACCCTGTAACATTTTCCAGTGTTTTCTCTGACCAGAATGATGTTAATAACTCCAGTCTAGATACCAATTCAAAGAAACTTTGTGCAAGCTTTTTTGCTGTTCACAAAGCTGAAGAACCACACCTTGTTCAGTGTGTTGATTTTAAATGTGTGGAAGGTTGTACACAAACAAAATCAATGTTTACACTTAGTATTACTCTCCAAAACTCACTTCTGTTATTTATTTTGGTTGAATAATTTTTTTAACTTAAGTTCCCCTTTTCTTTTCTTATTAATCTCCATATAATATCATAGATACACCTTTTTAAATCAGGGGTTAGCATGATGTCAGCTGGAGTATGTTTCTCATTTGAAATAAAGATTTTTGTGCCCTGATGAAAAGACAAGTGTCCAGTTAGGTGAGCTCTAATCTCAGTTTTTCCCTAATGCACCACTGATAAGTTACATAATCTAACTGCTGGCACTTTGTTGACACAGCAGCACCACCTTCAACAAACCCAGGCTCCATACATACATGCAAGCAAGGTAGAGATAACACTGATGCTATCAACCATACAGCCAACCATACTTTTTTGACTAATGGGCAGCAAAAGCCTGTATTTCACACAGATTTTCAAGTGGAAACCTCTTTTTGCAGGTGTTTCCACCAATTAGTCGACTGTTACCTTCAGGCAGTCATATTCATCAGTAGTTAGACAGTGAACTCTGCCTCAACATGGATGTAAAAAAAATATTACAATAAATCCGGAACAGACAATCTATCAGTTGTGCAGCAAGATGGCAAAAAAACCCTTCCTTATCTACCTTTATGCAACAAGAACAGTTTTGCCATGAGGCACTTGGTCAGTGACTGAAAGTGTTGTGCTGACAACACTTCTGATTGCTTCTGTGATCTTTAGATGTGTAAGTAATGCTTAAATGCATGACTTATATTAACATTTCCCCCAATCAAAGCATGTGCTTTAAGGCACGTAATTGAAAAGGTCTCTTGTTTAATTAGAAAGTAGAATTTGAAGAAAAAACTACAGTGCACTCACACCAGTTGCCGTGAACCATGCTGAAACATAATTGTCCCCTGTCCCCAGTCCCTTCTGGCCTGGACTCAGAATGCTTCAAGCTAAATAGGGGCCTGAGCATGATGCATCATCAAATCATAATAAGACAAATTTCAGAGCAGTGGGTCTCAAACTGGGGTCCAGGGACACCTGAGGGTCCACGAGCCAAAACTTGGGGGTCTGCGAAATAATTTGAAATAAATTATATCTAATGAAACAAATTATTAAAGTAATGCCATGTCATTAAAAAGCAATTAAATACATATAGGGACCACAGCACCAGAAAACAGTCATACCAAACCAATGACTCACACATAAGTCAGCTTTGGGCCAATAAAAACTCAGATAGGATCGGGGGATATCACACGAATCTACCACTCCTCACGCATTACTCACTTGGCTCAGGACGCATTTGGTGTGCAGTTCCAGCTAGCAACAGTGGATAAATATTTAAGGGCGTCCACTTCATCAAGTGATGCTAGGCCCAAACCAGCTAAACTGGTTTTATGGAGAAAAGCAATGGAAGACCAAAATGTGTAGTGTGTCTTCCTTTGAAGCTGTGAAGCCCCCAAGCTAAAGCATCCTCTGATAACAAAGCATACAAAGTTAAAGGACAAAACCAAAGATTTTTTCTGACAAAAGGGTGAGGAATACATCCACCAGAAAACACGAATGATGAACCTGACCACGACCTTAGAGAAAGCACAGGGGACCTCTTATTTGGCTGCTCAAAGGATTGCAAAAAGTAAGAAGCCACACTCAAATGAACAAGAGCTTGTGGGTAGAGGAGTTTAAAATACAGCATCTAAGAGTACAAATAGCAGTTAACATATGTTTAATCAGCGTGAAGGTTATGTGGGGGCCCTTGGAAAATTTTCTGCCCTGTAAGGGGTCCCCTGCCCCGAAAAGTTTGAGAACCTCTGGTGAGTAAGATGCACAGTCTCAGGGTCTGCATAATAGAGAAATACACAGACAACATGACAGCAACTTTACTCACTTTGTGGCTTATTTTGGGTTGTTTTGGTCAGGTACAGCCCTGTTAACACTATGCCATTGTTTAAGAGGACTGATCCATCCATGCCAGGGCCAAGGACGAGCACCATGGCTCAGTGCATTACAGAGCACGCACACTGGTTAAACAAACTGGACTTTGGGGCTCAAAGTGTGCCCTAAGTTTGTAAGTTATGAAACACTTTTCAGGTGTGGTGACCAAAAAAACATTTAGTTTAAATTAAAAGACAATCTTGCTTTATATGATGAACTTCTTCTCAAACTTTGACCTTTGCCTCACTCTGTCCTCATGTCTTTGCCTTTATTTTCACATATTAAGATTGCATTACATTAATGTAACAAACATTTCTGTCTTGTCTTTCACAGCCTGGCAGTGTGTTTTAAGAGACATCAGATCAACGCAAAATATTGAACGCAACGACCGTGGACCACAGGAGTATGTGGAGAAAAACCCAAATCCAAACCTACTTTGTAAGTCTCAGTTGAGTTTAGTTTTTATATCAAACTAGAGGATAAAATTGATCAAGTACAGGCTACTTAATGACTTGTTCCTGTTTTCCCCCCGCAGCTTTTACACCAGTGGACCTGAGTGACCTCAAGAAACGTAACACACAAGATTCCAAGAAGTCCTAGTCTTTTCATTACTGTCTGTTCAATTTTTTTTCCACCCATTATCCTCGAGAACTTTTCCTCCATCAGTCAGAAAGTCAGCCCTGTTGGCCAGTCAAGCACAGAATGCCAATTTTGTTTCTTAACTCTGGACCATTGCAACCCCCTCCTCTTCTTTACCCTCTCAGCTGACCTAGAAGAAAAGAAGTGGAATTCCAAGGAGTAAAACTTCCCATCTTCCTGGTTCATGTTTTTCAAGTCACAAAATTGTCATATTGTTTATGTGGACGGGACTGATGCAAACTCATCAAATTTGCCTGTTGCTGGGGTTCAACGTGACGACACTTTCCACAGGACACAGAAGACTGCAGTCTTAAATACAAACCTTGTTTTCTTTGCTACTTATATGACTCTGGAGGAAAATGCGAAAGGGCTGACTTTTTTTTTTAAAGATAGTTCGACCAGTAAATTGTAGAAGTAACGGGATGGTCACATTGGACACACACAAGTTTCGGCAGCCAAAGGCAATGTAGAAGGCCAACCTTTTTATTATAAATTTTCTTCCCCTAAAATGGACTTTACTTAGTAGAGACCTCCCCGAGTATGCTGCCCTTGGTTAACCCCCTTCCTTAAGCCTTGAAACAAAATGTTGAATAAAAGACTTTTACAGAACCCCTGCTTGTCTTGATCCTGCATAAATGAGGAAAGTCAGAAAAGAAAAAATATCTTAAATTCCAGGGAAAACGAGAAAGCCAAACTCCTCTTTGATGTTCAGGAGATTTAAGCAGAAAATTGGAATTTATTATTCTAGTTCCTGTTTATTGACATAAGAGCCTAAGCCAAGATTGGAATTTATGAATCCAGAAAAAAATTGTTGTGCCAGGTTGATCAAAAATTGCAGTACAAATAGAATGGCACAAAATAACATCAACCCCAAAACATAAAAATGAAGTTTGTAGTAAAGTAATAAAAACTGGGAGTACGATTAAAGAAGTATCAGTTAATTTCCACCTTAAAGAAGTCATGTTTTTCACAACTATTCAGTTAAATGGCATGTACATGGATGCTGGAACAGTTCAATCAGCTGTTAAATTAATATGGTTATCAAATTGTTTAAATCTATAAAGTGAAACTGAATATTTTAAATGGTAAAATCATGTCCTTATACAATCGGGGAGCTGGCTATGTAGTACATTTTGTTCATTGCAGAATAGCGTTGTCCTCACACGTTCCACAGTCCTCGATCACGTGTGTTACGTGATGACGTAGCATTACGTACTAACCCAGTTAGGCTATATTCATCGGACGGGGACTTATTGTGTTTTCTCGTTGGAGCCGAGACCGTCGAGCTGTGAAAGGGCAAGGAGAGGGACCAATCCAGGCTAGGGCGTAATTTTTATATTTTTCTTGAAAGTTTAGCATTACTAAGCCAACACAATGGCCGATAAAATGGATATGTCTTTAGACGACATTATCAAGCAGAACAGGCAGCAGAAAGGTGGAGGCCGCGGTGGAAGAGGCCGAGGCCGCGGAGGTGCAGGCGGCCGAGGTGGAGGTCCTGGGCGCCTTGGAGGAGGAGGCGGCGGCGGATTCGGAGGCCGAGGTGGTGGATCCGGCCCCATGAGGAACCGACAGAACCTGAGCCGCGCCAGAGGCAGACCAACGCCGTACAGCAGGGTATGAGAAAATTAAGAGGAGTGGGCTGAAAAAGGAAAACCTTCGGCAAACCTGAAAATGCCTGGGTAACATCCTTCTATTCTCCACTAGGCTTGCTAGCTAACCTACTAGCCAGTTTGCTAGTCAAGCGAGTGAAATGATTGCCTTAACCGCTGAGTTCCCCCACGTAGGAGAGCTCTGTAGTTCGCGGTTAAAGCATCAGTGGAAGTTGTATGCATAGCGTGTCCCTTCTCCCACAAGTCTTAAGTGTTTCACCATTTTTCAAGAAGAGGCCTCTTGGAGAGAGCGAATATGTTAGCCGTCGGCTAGCCAGGCCCTGGCGGCGCCATTTTGAATCCAGCAACTTATATTAGAGCTAGTCGTCGACGATCAATAACGCTGTTTCAGCCCACGCATCTCAGTGTTGGTGAGAGGAGAGCACTTCTTGTGAATGTACACCCACAAATGATCTTCCCACCACTTTCTGGAGCTTAGTTTTTTTCACCCGGGCCCCTTTGCTTCGACCAGGCGGCCTTTTGTTCGGGAGTGGCTGGCGGGTTTCACAACAAGGCCTATTTGGTGGCCTTTTCATCCAGCGTCGCTGTTACTTACGGATGGATTAGTGGACTTCAACCCCCCGGTAGTGTTCATATAAGGCACATGGCCATTCATTACAAGAGAATATATATTTAGAAAAACCCAACAAAGCCCAGATCAAAATGGCGTGGTCTCAAAATGGACGCTGATATAACCCACGCTCACTCAGAGGTGCAACTGGCCATGTTGTAGTTGTTTTTCCACCCCATCCCCCTCATCTTATGGACACTGTCCCCTTCCCAAGAGCCTCTTTGGCTGTGTAAAGAACTTTTGGTCGGGCCAGGAAACTTGGTGCAACGCTGGAGGCAACGCTGCTTCAGATGGGGACCTCCTGTGTACCAGAGGATCAGATCTGGAGGGTCTTCTTTGGTGGAGGCGCAGATGGCAAGAACAGTGGGCTATATGGTATACAGCCAGAGTGGGCTAGCTGTTAAAGGTTCAGTATAAGCATTGTGGGTGGTTTGGGGTTGCTAATTTTAAATAATTGAGTAAACAGTCAAATTAAATCCAGCTAAATCTCATTTTTTGATTTTGTAAACATTGTTTGCATTCAGAAGTGTTACACATCACATCCCTTTCCTGTTGCAGTTCATTTGTTTGTCCTGTGTATGTCCTCTGTCTGAAGTGATTCACTTGCTTGTAGTGATGGGGTGGGCAGGGAACATTGGGGGAGCCTCTTGGGGGAGTTGAGCACCCTGGCCCTGTTGGAAGTGGAGCCCCTGCTTGCCCCAACACCCAGCCGTGTGGACTCTGATTATCAGAGGCAAGGGGATCCTGAAGTCAGCAGGTGCGTTCTCTTTCGTCTGTTGCAGCCTAAACAGCTTCCAGATAAGTGGCAGCACGACATGTTTGACAATGGCTTCAGCGGCTTCAATGGTGCTGCTGGGGGCGGCGGAGGAGCCGGCATGGAAACTGGAGGGAAGCTCCTCGTCTCCAATCTCGACTTTGGGGTCTCAGACGCAGATATTCAGGTACTTAGTTTTCCTCTGTGTTTGTAATGTTTTACTGAGGCACATTTCTCTTGAGATGAAGTGGTGAAGGGATGGTTATTTACGAATTTACTCCTTGTTCAGGAATTGTTTGCCGAATTTGGGACCCTGAAAAAGGCTGCAGTTCACTATGACAGATCAGGAAGGAGCCTAGGAACGGCAGATGTCCACTTTGAAAGAAGGGCGGACGCACTCAAGGCCATGAAACAGTACAACGGCATCCCTCTTGATGGTATGCTCAAATCTTAAATCATTAATCTCTCCAATGACTCATAGTCAGTCAAGTAAGGCTGTCCAAACCTGAACAACAAGTTTAATCATGTCTTTGTCTCTCTAGGGCGGCCAATGAACATCCAGCTCGTCACATCACAGATCGACACACAGAGGCGACCTATGCAGGGGTACGTTCAGTCCTGTGCTGCTGGGGAAACCTTAACACCCATGTGAAGCAGTGTTCTAAAAGTGTGTTTTCTTTCTCAAAGCCTGAGCAGAGGAGGCGGAGGCATGAACAGAAATCGCGGGGGCAGCTTCGGAGGCATGCCGAGAGGCCGTGGAGGACGCGGCGCAGGTGGCCCTAGAGGACGGGGTCGAGGCGGCAGAGGCGGTAGCAGTAAGCAACAGTTGTCAGCAGAAGAACTCGACGCTCAGTTAGACGCCTACAATGCAAGAGTAAGTCAGCCTACAGGAACGTGTCTTAAACGCTTAGTGGTGTTTTGGCAGCTGCCTAATTTGGCTCTTTTTTGTTTTCTCAGATGGACACCAGCTAAGAAATGACGCTTCTCTGGATTCTTGTCCCTTTCCTATCTGCACAGAAGGGCAGTTGTTACAGATGTGCAGAATATTTTACACTTGGTTGTCTTCTGATGTGATTGAATTTATTGTTCCAACCTCTTCTTTTAAATGCTCCGAAGTGTTTTTTACCAGATTTTTTTTTTCTCATGAAAAAGGTTTTGGCTGTAGGTTATTGTAAACTGGGGTTACCCAGTTTTTTCCTCTACCCTGTAGTAAATGGAACTTGTAATAAAACCTGCAGTGCATATTAACCAAATCATCCGTCTCTGTGATTGTTTTGCATCAGCTCTGAAATGTTATTTCCATTCAGTTAATCAGTATTAAGAGAATGAAGATTGATCATATGTGGGAGATAAAGGGCACTGTTTTTAGGGGTTAAATCTTCTCGGAATCAACTTTAGGTTGTATGAATTGCACAAATACTTGTGAGGTTTCTGAGATAATTCAAGCATGTTTTTAATCTTTAACCACAGAATTATCCAGAGATGACAGTTATATTACTGTAAACTGTTTTTGATTGAGGAACAGATGATACAGTCAAGATGGATCAATGATAACTGTGATGTGCAACTGCATTAAACTAAATTAAGTTTGAAATAGACTGGCTTGACTGTTTAAAGGTTGGGTGTGAGGTATTTCTACATTGTAATACTAGAAATGATTTCCTTCTCAGCAGAGCAGCACTAGTCTCAGTCTACCCCCTCTGTAGCCACTAGATGTCGCCCTACGCCCTGTCTAAATGACTGAAGCCCAGTCATGTAAATTTAAGTTTGACAGCTTTCCGTTTTTGGACATGTATTTCTCACTACCTGCTTGCCACGCCTATAAATCAAGTGGAGATTTCCTCACCCTACATTCTGTACCGTCGCAGTAGATTTAGAGCGCGTGCGGCTGCCTAAAGACCGGGATCAAACTCTAAAAGTTGGAGCTCAAGCAGATTTGACCGGGTGAATAAAATGTAAAGAATGGTACTGCAGAATGTGTGGTGTGCAAGTCCCCGCGTGTCGCAAGCCCAAATTTCCCGGAAGCGAGCCAGCAGCCAAAGTCCAACTTATTTGATAAGACTGTTTCCGGTAAGATTTTCAAAATAAAAAAACACTGTTGTTGATGCTGGAATGACCGTTAGTTTTGGTCTGCTCCAGTGATGACAAACCTTTTTGTCCTTGAAGCCCCAACCTAAAAAGACCTGCATAAAAATTCAGCTTCGATTTTAATTGTTTCATTAAAAAAAAAAAAAGGAAAATACATCTGCACATGGTTTCCCAATGTGACAACTATATTTAATTTTTATAAGAACATATGTTTTATTAATTTTTCCCATGTATTTATTTATTACATTTTTAGTATGAACAAGTAAGTAAAAAAGTATACATCTGTGAGGGTTTTTAGTTATATAACCTGGTAATTCTAATCCTTTAAGAATGCAACTGTACCCAGTATTCTCAGGCTATGTCACTTCTAAAATAGTCAACTTTAGAGGAGTTTATTTACATAATAAGTCTATTTGACTCAGCATTTACTTAACTCACATTAACTTTTTTTTCAGTTATCAGGCTTACTAGCATTTTTTCTTATTATTTGCAGGGGGTTTACAGTGTACCAAAGATTCTGTGCTATATTTAATAAGTTTTATATCAGGATTTTAGGTGCAAATCTAAATTGGACTACCTCCAAAAGGCCTTGAACCTTCAGAGAATGTTGGTGTGGGGGGTTCAAGATCATAGGTGCAGGGTTTTTCCCACCTTGGGGTCCTGGACTCCAAGTGAGGAACAAATGGTCTACTCCATTATGGGACAACACCATGTTGTAATTATTTCTACTTTAACACTCCTCAGTTTGAGTTTGTTACATACATTGGCCAGACAGTTCTCCTTAGACTTTGCTGAAATGACAAGGACAACTTCTGTTGCTTACATTAACAATCAAAGTATATTTTTCTCAAGGATATTACTCCTTTCAGGATAACCAAGTGAAGGCCTAGGTAATCATAATATTTAAATGCTTTAAACTGTGTTATTAAAGCTAGATACCCATTTAGTTTGCATCCACATCTTTAGTTTTGCATGCCATGCGTGATTTGGCAAGCTAACCATGCAGGGGTGTCTCCAGGGGATAGCAACAAGTTGTATGGCCTCCCTTGACATATTGGTGCCACCCCAAAACCGATGCAATTATTGACTGTTTACCATGTCAGAGCTGAGAATTTAGTGAACACAACAGCTGTGGCGTGCTGCAACTAGGTGCGATTAGCATTTTCTGCATATTGATAAAGCCAATTGTCTTCTTTGAGACAGTGAGATGTTTGAATGTGCAAGAGGAAAGCCTTGTGTTAACTTCTTTGAAACTTACAAACTGTTTGTTTCATTCTATTTCTTTTAACCTTTATTTAACTACATTAGTTCCACTCAGATCAGAGATCTCTTTTTCAAAGATGACCTTACCAAGACTGTTCAAGCAGGAAAATGTCTTGCTTGACAGATGCAGGAGTACGCTTGCATTTTTAAGTCCTTAACATTTCTTTGTATTTAGATCAGAAACATGCCATTTAGTCTGACTCTTCAGTACTTTTTCAAGTGACAGAATAGGCATATAACATCTGTTTGATACTTCATATTAGTCATTGAAGTACCGTATATATAATTTGTGGAGACAGACTGCCACACATGTTGAAGTCAGTGCCCAATTTAGTCCTAAAATGGACACGCCCTAAGACTGGAAACCATAATAAGGTGGACAATGTAGACTAATGTCCTATATATTTTTTTTCCCACCCAGCAGTGGAAGATTAAATGAGTAATAGAGATTAAAGAAAGATTTCAACTGGAACATAGCTAGAACTTGAAGAACTTTCCGAACCTGACCATTTTAGGACGTGCTTTTATTTTGAAGGCGACAGGCCGGTGGATGTGTTGGGGGCGGTCGGCTCAGATTTTCCTCCGCCGCTTCACTTCTCTTCCTCTCAGCACCATTCACCCGTGGACCGTACCAACCTACAAGTGGTAAAACGGTAAGAGTTGATGAAACACTTTCTAAACTCTTCTTAAACTTCTTTAAACCGGTTAAAAACTCACATTTGAGCAGCTGTGTCGCAGTTTGAAAGAGTTTACAGCACTTGACGAAGAAGCGTTAGCATGAATGTGAATAAATGAAAGGCGGAATTTCTTTCTCATAGAGCAACTTCCTTCTGTCCATGCTGGGTCTTTATAGTCTAAATTCATTGCAATTGTCGTCGAAGTATCTTCCTTTCTTACATTTAATTGACGTAATTTGTTTCAAAGTCATTACAAAGTTAACCGGCGGCGGTTAAGAAAGTAGTAACACTCATTAGTTTGTAATTTCCGGGTGTCGGCCGTTAGGTAACGATAGTGACATTTGTAGCAAGTGGTACTTTACAATACTATAAAAAATAAGTGTATGCATTTGACAAGCGTGGTTAAAGTTCATTCATATGAGTAAATTTGAATTTTTTTCAAATATGTGTGCTACCCTGGCTGTCATGTGTGACGTGAGCACGACTTTCCACCACTTCCTGGATCTGTTTTAATTTGAGTTGGCAGGAGGGCTCACACCTAAACTTATCCTCCATCTTGGCTCCCTAAATGCTTTCACAGCCAAGTGCACAGAGATCACATCAGCTGAGATCAAAAGTTCTTAAAGGAACTTTCTCTCTTCTGTGTTAGCCCAGCAGAATGGCTGATAAGTGATTTGTAAAAGAGATCAACTCTAGCTTGAATCCTGATTTCCTTCCTGTGTGATAAATTGGCTTATTGACCATTTTTCACTTCTCTTTTAGGACTTTGAAAACTCTTGATGATATTTTTCTGTAATTGCTTTTTCATTGGCTTCTAATCAACCTTGAAAATATGTTGCCCTGCAGCAGCAAACGCGCCCTGATGAGTCATTTGGCTGTTTTTTTCTCTCCGACTGATGCTGAGTGAATCAACATGGGACATTTATTTCTCTGACTTGTATTAGGGCTGTCACGATACCCGAAATTTGAACCTAAATGTTAGCAGTGAAAATTACAACTACAACTGTAGATTTTTTGTCAGTACCTGTTTCGATGCCACGTCAACCATAAAAGGAAGTCCTTGTCCAATTTTGGCTGCAAGGAAATACAATCAATGCACAACACATGAAATTGCTCAAATACATTTCAAAAATGTTGCCAATGTGTTTTTGCAATTCAGGCAGCTCTCTCTCTTTTCCACACAGCAACATTAGGTTAACTATATGACTGGACATCTGTCCTTATCTTAAAGGTTTGATACTTTTTCAATACTTCTGATCATAAAAATAACATTTATTGTAATGTTATGAAGCACATAGCATTGGGGAATATTAACTTTTTGCCAGCCTACCTCAGAGCATGCTCTTGCAGCACACAGACATCCGTCATTGCAGTCATTCACTTTATTAAATTAAAGTAGTGTACACCCTTGCAACCCAGCTAAAGCAAAAAACTGACTGTCACTGAAATACACGCCCTTTTGCTCCCATTGTAAACAATTTGGGGCGCCTCTACAATCAAGTCTGGTGCCCCAGACCCTCCGTTTAACCCGCCATTGTGCAGTTTTTGTGACCTTGCTTGGCTTACAATTTCACATCCTGTCAGTGGCCGCCTCTGTTCTAGCTCAGTCTCAGAGGAGAATAGGTGCAGGGATGATAGCCAGCCTCCTTACACACAAACACACAAGCAATATGAGAAATTATTAGTCTTCCTTTAGTCCAAACAATGCATGCAGAAGCCAGGAATAGCAGCAACCAAGATATTTTTTATTTGAAAGAATACTGGTGCAAATAAACAATTTCTATACTTATTTTGATGCAACAACGATGAAAATAGATGTTTAAGGTTGGAAAAATTGGGTAATTTTTAAAAGACAGACAAACTTTGGGATCTTTACAAGAAACTGTAAGGGTGGACAATTTGTCTATGAATTTGAATGGACTAATTCTACTGTCTTTCTCTTTCTAGTAGCAAATTTGTTTCAAAATATGACTTAAATTCAGGCTCTCATTTTCTTAACACCAATGCTATTGATCATTAAAATAACTCAGTGCTTTAGTATCAAAAAGCTTTTGATTATCAAAAATTTTGACATTATTGGAGAAATCCAGCTTTAAAGATAGTAGAATCTTAATTTGAGCAAATTTCCTACCTTTTTGTGAATGTTTTCATGTTCTTCACCCCTTATTATTGCCTTTTAATCCCTACTCAGTTGGCTGAAATACAGTCATACTGCCATTTTTACATCTTTTTTTTTTTAAGAAACCATTTAACATCCTTGAAAGGACTCTGCCTCCTCCATCCAACAGTTTCCCAGGGCAGCAGCCTGAATCAGGGCATAAGGAGTGCGGGAATGAGCCCTGACCTCTCTGCTGGCACCTTGACTCTCCCATTCACCCGCTGCTTCCTGCTACTTCATGCAGGGATTTCTCACCGGCTATTTTTGAAGCTTCCTATTTGTTCTGGTTCTTCCTGGGATAGAGTTTTGTTTCTTTTTTCTCTCACACCAAGCTCTCTTAGTAGCTAGGATTAATCTCTATTGATATAACACTTTCTCTTGTATTATAAGCTTTAACTAAGATAATTTTTTTGCCTTCTCTTAATTTTCATGTCAGTGGTTTCAGTCTCACTCCCTCCTTTTCTTCTCTTGGGGTTTACTTCCTCTTGCATCAGCTCTGCTTTTGGTGTAACACTTCCTTAAACTGTTTATGTGCACAACTACATTTTCTGACTTTTTTAATCAAGTAACACAACTCTTAGACAGTGCCAGTTTCCTGTTATGCATTTATGTCACCAAAGCATCTTTGAAAAAAAAAAAAAAAAAATCAGTTACTCTCACAGGTATGGCGCTAAAAAGATGCTGCAGCCTCACAGCTTGTGGTTTTGTGCTCTAAAGGATATGAATCATCATCGAGCTTTGGGCTTTAAAAGGAAGTTTGCAGACTTCTCTTCACAAAGAGACTTTGTTGAAGGCTTAAATACAATTTATCATCAAGTATAAAGGTTCTGTGTTTGCCTCATAGGTTTGTATTGTATTATGGGTAATCTTCAATTGTAGTGATGTTTAAAAAAACTTTTTATGTTTTAACTTCACTTTTTGCACATTTATACACCTAGATAACGGCAACTTTTTATCTAAATCAACACTAGTGTCATGTTGCTACCTTGTGCCACTCCACACTGCAGTTTGACTTTCAAATAAAGTGTTAAAAAGTACACGTAGGTTGAAGCTGGATGTTGCTTGAGAGGCTCATTTCCTCACCCCAAGATGCAATAAAATGTCAGAATCTAGCAAAGGTGCAACAGTTGCACTGATGTTTGTTATCCAATGCAGCAGAGGAATTGAGAAATGGTCTGAATCAAAAGGGACGCATGAAAAGGTCTGTCGCAGACTGAGTGCTCCATGACGGAGACCAGAGATGAAAGCTGCTGTGGACCCATGGGTGACATCTTCAATAGGAGAGTGCAGAGCTAAATGTCAGCTCACAGAGGTCACTGTCACTTTCAGTTAGGTCGCTTTCATGTCCTGTTGTTTTTAAGGGATAAGTGTGCTGTGTTAATGCCACTAACAGTCTGAAATCCTGACTTGTAGGAGTCGCACATCTCCAGTCGTCTGCAAATGTTCTTCATTATGTAGAAACCCGCAGCTTGGGTTTCCACTACACAGCTTCTGTGAGACTTGTGTGTTGTCTGGCTGCCACATGTTTGTTACATTATCATAAGAACACAAAGCTGATGTTTGGTTCCAGTTTGTTTGATAGGATACATCAGCTGTTTCCCTACTGAAAGTCTGCAGAACCATTTACTTTGTATTTAAAGATGTTCCCAAAGAAAGATACATCCAAGGTTTCTTGATATATAAGCTAGACTGTTGTTGCTCTAACTTTGCTCTTTGCTGTGTGGATTTGCTCTTGAAAATAACTTGATCACTGTGACAATATTTCATATTAAAAAGTAGGGCTGAACGATTTTGGAAAATAATCTAATTTAGATTTTTTTACCCCCAATATTGCAATTGCGATTTGAAAGGCGATTATTCCTCAACTTTCTTTTATTCCTAAGCAAGGGCTGAACAATTCTTTAAAGTGTCTAAATCTGATGATTTTTACTCGTATTGCAAATTGGATATGAATTACTGAAGGGAAGGGATTGAAGGGATTTTGTCATTCTTATGTTTAATAAGAAAAAAGTACAAAAATGAGGAAGATAGGATTTTTTTGTAGACTATTCTAGAAAAATGGCACCTGCATGGAAGCACAATATGTCATGAATAACATGTCTGCTGCAAAAAAGAGGTTAAAACTGGTGTTTGACACATTTCAGGTCAATGAAATATTGAACCTTTTGCAATTTGAAAATTGCTGCAGGCCATGTTGCGATTTAATCTAATTTCTGATTAATTGCTCAGCCCCATTAGAAGTGACTTTAACAGTGCATGTAGAAGACATTTAGCAAGTTGGGAATGGCAGGGTGACTGAAATGGTCAATAAAAATATTATAATAAAGACATTAGCTAATGAAGCACAATATGATTCAACTTCTCCTTCCTCTTAATTTCATTAAAGTCATAAGTAGCACCGTGAGGAGGAAATAGTGACACAGTGAGCCACATTGGGAGGGGAACCTGTTCAGCATGCTGCATTTTGCTCCAGCAGTTGTATTATTCTATCACACAGGTCAGTAGGACAGTATTATGCAACTGGATGCACAGAATTAACATGCTAAATGGTTAAAGCCAGATCCCTAAGTAGTGTGCACCAGCATTACCACTCAGTCAACACAATTCTTCAAGTTTTCTCTGTCAGTTTAGACAACAATCCTAATCAAATGCTTTGTCTAAATGATAAAGCAACCGGCTGCCACAAGCACGCGCTCTTAAATCCAACGTAAACAACTATTAACTGATAGTACTGATAGCATCTCATAGGAAAATTGCAGCGTTGCACAATTTTTGATCCAGAAAATTGAAGTAAAGTTGTACATAGACTCTGCCAGGCTCTAAATGCAATGCATATAACCAAACAACAAGTGACGATAACCTGTAAAAAGATGTGAATGTAAACCTACAAGGAGCTTCAAAGGTAAGTATTGCTAGCACTGCTAATGCTAGCAACATCCTCCAAACCAACTTTAAATTGTTTACCCACTACTGCAATGATCTAGTGCTTGATCTGTACTGTTTTCTGGGTGTTTCTTGACCTAGACTAGTGAACTAAACACTGTTATAACATTAAATCAAATGTGAAATTATTTGTTTAGAAACATCACTGTTTGTTTGCTATCAGTATTTTTCCCCATCCCAAAGGATGCATGACATTACCAGCATGATCTCAGTATCTGCAGATATTAGCTTAAAAGATGTAAAATCTGTTTTGGCTGATCCAAACATTTCTGTCAGAATTTATAGGTGATAAATCAACTTTACATCTCAGCAGTATAAATCACGCATCCGTCTTAAATACCTGTAAAATGTTACCACATTTAGGTGGCTGCATAGGGTGCTACAGACTCGAGGAGGCCCATTATTAGCCCTGAACATTTTGAATAAAACCCTAAACCTAAAACAACTACCAGACTGTCTACTTCCCTGCTCCTCTCTCAGTTTTACTCAGCTCCTCTTTGCACAGGAGACACTAGTTCTCTATTATTTAAAAATGTGTGTATGAATGAACATTGGTTAAAGTGAGTTCAGAAAGATTGGCATTTATATATCAGCAAAAATCTAATATCATTCATCCCTACTAAAATAAAGTTGATTTAATACAAATTTACATTCAGATCAACCAACTAGTCTCATCATCAGATAACACTCAGAAAATAGTTTAAAGTGAGCATGATATATTTAAAATTGTCCCTGGGCAATTATTATTTTTGAAGATGCACTGATTGTGAACATTAGGGCCAACAATTTAGCTATTTACTACCATTGCAGATCACTCTTTATGCCAACATTTTCTCTCACATTTGACCACAAAACAGATCAGAGTTTGGCCAACAAGCCATCTCTTCTGCCCAATAAAAAACCCCCTTGTTTGATTCAGCATTTAGATGTACCAGATGCAAGCATTACATTGATTGGACACAACAGAAATATTGACTACTAATATCTGGTCACGCCACACTTTTGCTGGCCAGTGCTTGCAAACAGGCTTGGGATTTGCCGATACTAATGTTGGACCTGTGCATCCTTTATTTTGTTTGCAGAGTGTGATTAGTATTAGCAGTGCTAGAACTCCTTGCTGTCAGTCCTCCCTACAAGTTTACATCAAGATTCTTGTGCTATGTGGTTGTGCATTGCTTTCATGCATTTCTATCTCAATTTCTCATAAGCAGAAATTCTGCCAGATGTGCTGCTCCTACAATAAGACCGTGCTGGTTTTTATCAGGACAGTAGAGTAAAGAGAGCAGGCCTATTTCCTGGACCAAGTGACCAAATGATGGGTTACAGCTTGTAATACTTAGTAATACGTTTAAATGACGAATCAAACAAGAAGTCTTTTATTCAGACCAAGAAATGCCAGGCGACTTTAACTCAAAGAATAACTTAAACTTTCATGTTGATTTATTGGAAAATCTTTGGTTTTACTGGCCCCCTGTGAATGAAGTCAGGCTGAACATTTTGTCCTGAGCTCTTTGAAGACCATATGCTCTGCTTTATTTTCAGAAGTGGCTGTACGAAAAGTAAACTAATATTTTATGAAATTCCTGTGTTTATATTACATGGGAATGCAGTGCATTTTGTTCTACATGCTCTACATTTTACACTTACGCACAGGGGGTTTTATGTGAAACTATAAAACGTATAAAAGCACAGCTGTGTATTCTATTAAACCCAAGCACAGTAAAAGGGAATTACACAACATAATAGTGTTTAAAGTGGAGGTATGTTAAATGTGTGAAAAGGAGATACTTGAGGTGATGACATACCGCTTAAGAGAGATGATTATTAAACCAGATAAGATTAATGCAGTTGGATAGTATCTTCTTAAAATTGCTCTTGCTGTACTTTAGACAGTCAGACCTCTATAAAGCCTGAATGTTCACACGAGGATTCACTACTTATCAATTATCCACTAATGACTCCTGTCGGGAGACTCCTCTCCATGTGTTACCACTGACACCTCCAAACACTTTCCACTCTTACTGTCCCTGAATGCCCCATTAGCCATAATCCCACTCTCCATAATCTTATTGCTTAGCCGTGTTGCTAAGTAACAGAGCTAATCTCAGCTGCTGCCAGGCCGGGTGTGTTTGTCAAAGCGTGCTGCTTAACCCCGTCAAACAAACAGATTATTCTCCTGTTGATGCATGTCTAATCAGGTGGAGGTTAGGACACTAAGGTGGAGAGGCTCACCGTGTGTCCAGCGTTTGTTCGCACCGTCTCATGACCCGTGTGCTGTCTCCCAGCAGGCCGAACAATGACCGTCCCTTTTCCTGTCAGCTTAGTATGTAACCAGTTATGTCGCTACAGAGCACATTGTTTGAGCCGAGTCAGCCTGAAAGAATGTGCATCATTATGAGGATTGTGGTGTCAATATTGTTGAAACTAATCCATTTAACTCAGCCCACAGGACTTAAATTTGCTGAATCAACAACAACACACTGTGGTAAGATAGCATCTCTGACTGATGCAGGGCTGTGGACACACTGCATGATGAACTTCTAAATGTGTCTTATTTTGCCTGCGATTGTACTTGGAAAGTGCTTCTTTGGAGAAGACAGGACAGTGAAAAATACTGGAAATTAGAGAGAGAAAGGGAGAAATGACAGGCGACAAAGGAGCCACAGGTCAGATTTAAGCCTTCGCTGCCTATTTGGAGGACTCGCTTCTTAACAGGAGTCGTGACCTCACCTCTAGGCCAGGGGTGTCGAGCTCAAACACAGCAGAGGCCGGATTCTGAATTTAGGTCTAACCTGAGAGCCAGACAGGGTCAACGTTTAACCATAAACTGTCAACCTTACCTTCAACAGTGATAAGTTATGGGGGAAAAATTAGCACTGATAATTAATAATTTTGAGATTGAAAAAGCCAAAAAATGACTAGTTTAAATACTCAAAATCTGAGATTAAAAGAGAAACTTATCATCAAAAGCCCAAAACACAAAATTTAATTTCAAAATAAAGTTTTTCAAAAGGCAAATATATGAAGTAGAAAGTTGGAATTATGTTTTAAAGGTTAAAATATGAGATAAAATTCAAAATCATTGATTTAGAAGGTCAAATTGTGAGTTAAAATTTTAAATTGTGAGGCGCTGGAGTCAAAAGTCGGGATCAAAAGTCAAAGTTAAGAGGCGAGAAGGTCAAAACAAGACATTAAATTTAAGAAATAATGAGTAAAATATGACTTAAAATTTTAAATTGTCGCCTAACAGGTAAAAAGATGACAGAAGTCAAAATTATTAATTCAAAAGGGCACAATATGAGATAAAAGGCCAAAATTATAAGTTTGAGTCATATTTGTGAGATATTTGAAAATATTTAATGAAAACACATCCTCTCACAGCCCCAGTCTCACAATAATGAAGAAGCTTAGACAGTGCACCACTGTAAAGTTTAATACTCTGACACAAACAGCACTAAATGACAAACTGAGTGTGACTTAAGATCTCTTGCCAGATCTACCACTTACTCTAAGCAATGCACAGATTTCAGATTGTGCTTGTGTTAACATTGATAACTGGACTTTTGACATACTTACCAGGGGTGTGACAAAACCCTTCACACGAGAGACAAGACTTTATTTCATTTCCACCTTCAGCAACATCTAACATTGTTTATGTGTGGAGTAGCACACCTCATTGTTTGCATGGGATTAGCTGTGCTTTTTTCTTTGCAAGCTGTTTAGTTGTTGCTTTGTACTTTGCTGTCCTGCTCATGTATTTACACTTGAATCATGCAGATCACCTGGATAGTAAGGGTGGGAATCACTCATGGCCCCACAATACGATATTATGACGATACTTGGGTCTCAATTCCATATTTCTACAATTTTAAACATTTTGCATATATTGCAATCTATATTGCGATCCCTACCATTTTTTCAACTGTTTAGCTGATTTAGCATTGGTCTTGCCTTCATGTTTGTCATGTTACTGCAGTATTTTATTTTCATGCAGCACTGCTTGCAAACTTCATGTGTCACGTCCATCTCATTTGTGCCCTGCTTGCATTCCTAATGTCTTCTCTGGTGCTGCTGTGTTTGTTGGACTGACTTTCTCCTGCTCTCTGTCCGTCATCTCTGCTGACCTCACTGCTCAAACAATTGTCCAAACAATTAATTTTACATTTCCATTGTCATAGACTTCAGCTGAAAAATCGCTACTTAGCAGACGTGAGTTTATATAATATCATCACGCAAAATATTCCAATACCATGCTGTATTGATTTTTTTCTCCTACCCCTACTTAATAGCTCATTAAGGACAGAGGCAGAGAGACTGTGATGCAGTGTTAATTTTGGCAGCTTTTTTTAATTTCAGTCTTAGTCTTTAGATGAAATATCTTTCAGTTTTAGTCACATTTTAGTTGTGTCAACCCTTTTTAGTCTAGTTTTAGTCGACAAAAATTGCAAAACATTTTAGTCTAGTTTTAGTCCATAAAAAGTCCTCAAATTTTAGTCTTTACTTTTAGTCCAAACATTTATTCTCTAGCCTAAATCTGGTACCAAATCATGGTAGTGTGTTCTCTCCACTCTGCCAGACCTGGGGTCCCTGCTTTCTACAGCTGAGAGACAGAAGAGATACAGCTGCTTGTTTTTTGACAGATTTACCCACAGTGGAGAAATATCACAGATTTTGAATGTCTAACAAAAACTACGTTACATTTTAGTCTAGTTTTAGTCATCTTGACAAAAACTAAACTTACTTTTTGTAAGTTTTAGTCATCAAAGATCTATTTTTGTTAGTCATAGTCTCGTTTTTGTCATGGAAAAAAGGCTGTCGATGAATAGTTGTAGTCATAGTTTTAGGCAATGAAATTGACGCTGCTGTGATGTGGCTCTCTGTGTCACTGTAGACAGGAACTGCTTTGAGCAATGGTACAGACGATGCAAAAAAGGCACAAGGACTTTGAAGATTTTTGTCACAGGAAGGTTATTTTTTACTTTTTTGGTCCCGAAGAGATGGGAGAACAAGCTTGTGCAAAAAAAGTCTTTGTTGTGGTGCAATAAGGAACCTGTTACTGATTAAATTGATCTTGAGACAAGGTACAGGATGTTTTATTTATTTTTTATACCTTAGTCAAAGAGGAGGAAGTGGACAGAACCAAAAACAGGGATGGGGGCGGCGCACATGAGAAAGAAGCTACAGGCTGTTTTTAATAACATGCTGTTTTTTGTTGTAATTTTAGATACGCTAACAACCAATCAATTGGTTAATGCATGGTTGTAATTTCAGTCAATCAAGATATATAAAAGTGCACCCCAACCAAAAAAATAAAATCAAATTCTCAAGAATTTACAAATAAATTCCTCAAATTTGAATAAAATTTACAAAAAAAAAAAATGAAAGCAACCCCCATCCAAAGAAAATTAAATCAACTTCTTTAAAATTTACAAAGACATTTCTCAAATTTTCATGTAAGTACCTAAAATTTTAAGAGCTAATTCCCCCAGAAATTTGAATCAAATTCCCTAAAATTTACAAATAAATGTTAAAAATTTCCCTAGAATACCTACAATTTTCTAAACAAATTTCCAAAGAAATTCAAATCAAATCCCCAAAATTTACAGATAAATTTATCAGATTTTTTCTCCCCAAAATTCAAATCACCCAAACAAAACATTTAATTGCAATTATTTTGTCCTAATTGCAAATTTGATATGAATTGTAATGAAGAGAGTGACGTTTTTGTGGATTTTTTTTTTACGACAAACAAATACAACAACAAGGAAAGTAGGAACTTTGTCAATTATTCTAGAAAATATTGGCACTTGAATGTTTGCAGGATGTGTAGAGCAAAACACCTCTGCCTCAAAAAATGTATTAAACTGGTATTTCAAAACATATTTCAGGTCAAAGAAATATTGCACCCTTTGCAATTTGAAAATTGCAGTAGGTCATATTGCGATTTAATCTACATTTTGATTAATTGCCCAGCCCTAAGTACAGGTTGGAACTTCCAAAACACGTGATCTGAATTGTCATAATGCTTACTCCAGTTGTAGCGTCTGTGTTGGACCAGTATACCTGATCTAACCTGTAAATGTAGCATACTGGTATGTCATAACTGCTGGTTCTGTTAAGGACTCTCAATGTGTGTGTGTGCAGCCTCTCTATAGAACAAAACATGTGTCATTATAGAGCTAGCACTTCCCGTTCTGTGACACTGAGGTACGCTGCAGCCATCATGCAGCTTGCACAACACAAGCACTGTAGAGGAAGTGAAGAAAAAAAAAAAACCTATTTATCGATACGTAAAGAATGATATGACAGCACTCTGTTAGCTGGACTCGTTGTCCCCTTTCTGTCCTCTCTTTCTCTGCGACAAGAAGTCTCTCTGGCCTGCATGTTCTCTCTGAGCAGAAACACTCACACAGCTGACCAGCCAAAACCACGCCATCCCTATTGGCAGGCGGGGAATTTGTGCTTTTATGGGTGCACAGAGGCCCCATTTGGAAAACCAGGGCTGTGCTCTCAGTTCCTGCTTGGCTGACACCCAACAAAATATGGCCGACACAATAGAGCAGAGGCAAGCGTAACACTAACAATCCACTTTTTGTGTTGTTGCGTGGCATGTCTGTTTGCAGTGCTGTGATTTGTTTGCTTTTTGTGTTTACCTGGTTTTCCTCTGTTTGCATTTCTTTGATTTGAGCTTGTTGAGGGATTATTTACACTAGCTGTAGATTAAGTGTAGCCTAATTTAAGATTGTCATATTACTACAGGGTTAAACTTTGACACTATACCAGGAAAACAATTTGATATTGATGTGTGTTTTGATACAATGGCAACAAAAACAGAAGTGCAAGGCATTTAATTTTAGGTAGTTTTGTTTTCTTTATCACGAAAAATTAAAATCTGACATCATCTGATAATGGCTCTCACTATTACTGCTATTACTTTTTTCCTCCAATCACAGATTGAGCATTGTCATGATACCGGTACCATGAGAGCATTGGCAAAACACATGGGGAAAAAAGGGTACTGATTACCCGGGCCCACAGTAGGGAGGGCCCCTTGAGAAGCCTGCAATGAAAAATGTGTTTTTATTTATTTATTCTTAGTAATTAGAGTCATTATTGAATCAAAAGTGACTAAATGAATCGGTCAACAAACGGAAATATGTATCAAATAGAGTAAAATACAGTACTGGGGGGCCCCTGCTCCTCCCTTTAAAATGTCCAAGCGGTGTAGTCCAGCAGTGCGAAACAATGCGAGTAAATTAAATTTGACCACGATAAAATATTGTTCATAAACTGGGAAATTATGGTTTGAAAATACATTAAAATGCATAGATATTTGTAAAAATGCCACAACATTTGTTGCTTGGCCAGCAAGTTAAGGGGGACCCTGTGTAATATTCTGTCTGGGGGCCCTAAATCCCTAGCTACGCCCCTGCATGAGAGCTAGATAAATAATAAGTTTGCATGTTTATTTCAATTTAAAAAAGATAATTTACTCAAAGAAAAAAGTTGTAAACGTCCATCCATTTTCTACCCTGCTTATCCCGGTGGGGGTCGCAGGGGGCTGGAGCCTATCCCAGCTGTCTTTGGGTGAGAGGCAGGGTACACTTCCAGACTGGTCGGCAGTCTCAGGGCTGATATACAGAAACAGACGTGGTCAACTTTACTCAGTTAAAACAGACCACAGGGTTAAGTGGGTGTGGTTTTTTTATTCCTCAGAGTCTACCAGACACAGAGAGGGGGAACTTCCTTAAATAAACTACCCCTGTCAGACATGACAAACAGAAAACCAAATGCACGTGTCAGAAATGAGCAGTGTTTATGTAGTGAGTTATCGATGATTTCTTTTTTTTTTTTTTTGTTTTTTTTGTTTTGGTTTGGTTTTTTTTGTCAGCAGATTTTTGGGACTAAATGAATTTGCTAGTTGCTTTTTTTGACCCTTACCTTCATCTGATACCAGAGTTATACTGATTTTTGGACTATTATATGACAGATATGGTTGGCGACGCATATCATGAGTTTGATTTTTCTTCAAACTAAGTGGCTATTTTCTGTTGTGTATGTGTGAGCTGTTACTACTGGACCTTGTTAGAATCTTGAGACTCTCCTCTTTCTTACAGTCTATATCACCAAGTTTACAAAATATTGTACTCTTTTGATGTGTGTTTAGCTTTTAAAATTCCAAACAGCCAGAACAAGAGCTGATGCAGGAGAAAGGGTTAAATTAATTAGGTCTTCACTTGGCCCCTTGTAGTCTGAGGCCCCAGGCAGTTGCCTACATTTGCCTAATGGTAAAGCCCACCTCTGCAAATTCCTACACAAAGTTCGATGCTTCATTTTGGTACCTCACCACCCCAGTATGTCCCCCCTGCCAAATGATGATAGTTGTCTGTCTTGTGTTTTCCTACCAAGGACTTTTTTCTTGAACCTCTTACATGAAGAAGTTTCATCTGTTTCCTTTTCTTATCTCATGTTCTACTAGTATCTTTTAAAAACACTTCTTTGAATCATTTGAGTCAGCTTTTATTTTCTCACCGACATTCAACACACTATTTTTCTCCGAAAAGTATTGATTCAGGCACTGCAAAGGCACAAACGCTGTTTAAAATCGATTTAGCACCAGTATCAGAAAAACCCAAATGATACCCAACCCTAGTCTTGGGATGCATGATTTACAATGGTACAGTTTTGTTTTAGGAGATAACAATGTATGATATGTTGGCAATAATATCATGCATCTCTAATGGTGTCCTCCTCAGTTTTCATCTACACGTGCTGCATTCTCATAAAACACCTTCACCCACATGAAAACACAGTAAGCACTGTTGCAGATTGTATCAATGGTAGTCTGGCTTTCACCGTGTGTGAGAAATAGCTAATTCAGAGACAGCAACAATGTATTTGACATGAGAAAATTTTCCCTCGTTCCTCTGCTATGACCATGTTTTTTATTTTCAAAGTTGTCCCATCACCCTGAACTGGTTTTTATCCAAAACTGCTGATGGTTTGTGTTTTCAGAGTGTTGTGTGAAACAGCAGTGACCTCTGTAGTCCATTTAGGGCATATTTGTTCATCAGCATGGGGTAAAATAGTTTGGTGTGTATTTGTAAGTACATATAAAGTGCAGTTAGCAGCATCAACCTGAGAACAAGTTTGGTTACAACCACTGTTTCAATGAAAGTGATAGCATTGCACACCAGTGGCATCAAAAAGAGGATAAAAAAACTAGCACACATGTGACATCACAAGCCCAAAAGTCATTTTAGCCACCTACACTTAAACTCTGTAAGTTTGTGTGACTAGTATGAGTGCTCAAGCACAGCACACTTCCTTAGCCTAAGAACAGCTGGAAGAGATGTGCTTCAGCATTGAACAGTTGCTCATGTGCACAAAACATGGATGTGACATAAAATCAATATGACCGTTTATTAATCAATAGCTGAGTGTTGAAGGGTCGTTATCTGACCAAAATAAGCCACAAAGTGAACACATGCTCTCTGGGTAGTTCTCCACTGTGCTTACTCTGATCGGGCTTCTTGTAAACAGAGCCTAGTCGATGTCATTTTAAGACATCAGGATGTACCGGAGGTAATTTTGCTCAGGACCGGTCAGGCCTGGAGCTTTGTGAGTAGGACAGTCCCCCACACGTTGTTGTGCACTCTTCAGTCCCTTTCACATACCATCCCTTTTCTGTTCAGGTCCTTGTTCTTTTTGTCAAACTCTTGTAATATACATTTATCTTTTTTTCGTTTCTGTTGCAGTCTTATTTTAGTGTAATCATAACAGATACAGTTTTCTTTAAGCCTGATGCTTGGTTAAAATTGCAGGAAGTGTTTTTTCACTATGCAAATGCCTATAAACATCAAGATGACTGAGCTGGGGAAGTAGCTGAGCTGCCTGTAAACTCAAAGGAAAGTTCCCTTAGAATAAATATAAATGACACCACTGCCAATTCTGACATTGCTAACTAGCAGCGCTTCCCATAAAGGCACATTTGAGGCTGCATTTTTTAATTGTCCTGTCATACACACTTTTTTTTTTTTTTTTAAATCTTAAACAGACCACACGTAACATGTTTTATGAGGGAACCATTGTCCAGCTGCCTCTGGGCTTTTACAGCTGTTGATCAGCCTTGTACAGCTATGTTCTACAGATGTGCTCCAGATGTTTTTAATAGATAAGCCCCTTTTTACAGTTAGTTTTAAGCATTTAGAGTTTTGAAGCCTCTTCTGTGGATACAACT
This sequence comes from Cheilinus undulatus, assembly GCF_018320785.1. Lineage (NCBI taxonomy): Eukaryota > Metazoa > Chordata > Actinopteri > Labriformes > Labridae > Cheilinus > Cheilinus undulatus. The sequence continues at coordinate 10,182,445 of NC_054885.1, read as the reverse complement.
GCAATGATACTAAACATCAACTAATCTGCTGACAATTTAAACAAGTAAAAGGCTAAATTCTGTATGGCTAAGTTCATATTAACTCTTTTTTATTGTTTGCTATAAAGGTATAAATCTGTTTGTACTGCTTCTGCCTGTTTCTCTTTATGTTTGTTTTGCTACCACGCAGTGATATAATTACGACACCCAGAGTCTGAAATTAACATTCAGCGAGTGCCAAATGTGGTCAGAGAGTGAATGTCAGGGGACTGCCTCACATGGTGGGTAAATGAACCAAAATCATCACATAAAAGGAAACTGTGACAGGTTTAAATCACATTATGTAAGTCTTCGCCTGCTCCGTTGTTGTTTGCTTGTCAGAACTACTCACACAGGAACTCCAGCCACCATACGCCACTGTTAGGCTGCAACCGACCAAACCACAAGTCTCAGAATACATGGGTTTCATAGATCAGTGAAAATGCAAAATCATGGAGATGAATAAATTCACTGCCAATAAACCCTGAAAAGATAGCAGCAAATCTGTGAGATCTGTTAAAACAACCTGATTTAAGGGTCTATTTTTGGTCATTCTAAACAAGAAATGACCAAATATTGTGTGAATAAGACTTCAATTTCTGTTGCCGTGGTACTGAAACAGGTCTGAATACATTATTTGATTTTGTTACTAGTATAGTATATAATTATAATTCTGGTGTTGTGACAAACCTTTCAGATGTTCAATTGATGAATTATCTCAGCTCTGGCCTCTTGGACCACCTCTGTCCTCACAAAACAATCCCACTTTTCTTCAGCATCTGCTTTGAGCCACTGTCCCCTCTCCTAATCAGTCGTGACGGCTGTAACTGCGCAGCCGAGTGAGGACAGCCACACTAGCACTGCTGTTTCTCTGCTGAGGTCTGACAGCTGTTTGCTGTAGGAGACAAACAAGTGAAAGCAGCCTGGAGCTCTGATTGTGTTCAGGTTTTAGTCCCCTGACCTCTGCTGTGTGTTAGGGAAACAGAATCCACAGCTGAGGAGACTGATGCTTCTGGTCTCTGCTGCTGTAAGCTGAAATAATAAACAAAACCGCTCTAGTTTTACTGTGAACGCTACTGGTAGTATCTCTGAACTTGAGCAGATCACACTGGAAATGTCAAAACAACATTTAAGAGAAAATGTTTATTTGTGGTGTTCCTTTCTGTGGAAAATGCTGCTTTTTGTTGGTAAACCCCCCTGGGTGCAGAGATTTCCCCCCCTGGATTATTAATCTGTAGCACTCATCTATGAGCCTAAAGTCAGATAAGCCTGATTGCTCAACACAGGAAAGATTTCAGTACAGCAAGTCAAATGCAAAAACAGGAAGTTGTCTCTTGTATGGCCTCTTGCTATCACTCTTCATCACTTTATTTCCCTGTTCTTTAACTACTGCCTTCCCTTTGTGTCTGTGATTAGCACACAACATGGCGGAGCAGGAACCCACACCAGAGCAGCTGGCAGCCATCGCAGCAGCCAATGAAGAGTGCGAAGGGTCAGTCAACTACAAACCTCCAGCGCAGAAGAGTTTACAGGAGATCCAGGAGATGGACAAAGATGACGAGAGCCTCCGCAAGTACAAGGAGGCGCTGCTGGGGAAGACTGCTGTAGCTGCAGGTTGGTGACCCCTGCCAATACATGATAACTTTAGCAATGAACAACTCCTTAGTCATGCACAGTAACATCAGTTTAAACTTTATTTGCAATATTTAAAAGACAACCCATCTCTTCTTTTTCTTTGAAAGTTTCTTGAAAGACTAGTGACACTGCTAGTTTGTATGTAATACTAACAGTACAGCGAAACAAGTGCCATTGTGTGTTGTGTAAACACTCAGCCTCCTTAACGTATGTACATTGCATGCAACACCCATGGATTAGAGGTACACTTCAGTGCTTTGGCTTTTGTAAAATAGAAAGGTTTGTACATATGTTTACTGCATGTTTAAAAAATGTTTTTGATCTATGATTAAAATAATTCTTGCAACTGATTCAGCACAGCTGGGTAAATATACTTGATTGTTTGACTGGAATTACCCAGTAATTGGGACAGTTGAAAGCTGGCTTTATCAATGTTGCAATTTTCTAAAACAGGGTTACATATGACTAAGTGGCTGTTAGTATAGGTCATATGTACGATTAAGTATGAAGAGTTCTAGGCTTTACATATCTGTTAATATTGACATGTCAGATATCAGCAAAAGTCTTGAGATTGTGTATCCCTAATTATTTACTTCTACAGCATGGGGAGTTTATGAGGTGGGGCTTGAAACTGAGCATGTTTACAAAAAGTGAGTGTTCAGCACGTCATTTGATGCTTTTATTGCAGAAGGAAGGATAGATACTATGGGAATATAATGAAGAACATAGAAATGTTTTTGGGGTAAAAAAAAAAAAAAGAAAACCAACACTCCTGCACTGAACTAGAGATGGACTGCATAATATTACCTTGTCAAATTATTGTCATAACATGTAAATTAAAGATATGGTTGGTAGAATTTCTGCACTGAAAATTCTATTTTAAGTTCAAAAGTGACCATCCTTGTGTTACATTTTTTAAAATTGAGGTCTTACGTATGTCAAATACTTTCCAAAATTTTCAGTCAAAGAAAACTGTAAATTATATAGTTCTAATAGGACAAGTCTTGTTATTGAGGCAGCCATAGGCTGTCAGTTAAATCGCCCAAACTCATCCCTATAACATGAAACCCCCAACACACCAGCACTGCACAGGGCTGCAAAGCTCTGAGGTCTCCTTCTCAGTACTACTTCTTGTTTAGAATTTAGGACTCTGTTCACAACAAAAGACAACAAAGTTACAGCTGTGACTGTTGATTGGTCATCAGAGTGACTGTGAGACTGTTGAGTGGTCATCAGAGTGGAGTGGCTCTGTGACTGTTGAGTGATCATCAGAGTGACTATGTGACTGTTGAGTGGTCATCAGAGTGACTCTGTGACTGTTGAGTGGTCATCAGAGTGGCTCTGTGACTGTTGAATGGTCATCAGAGTGACTGTGTGACTGTTGAGTGGTCATCAGAGTGACTGTGTGACTGTTGAGTGGTCATCAGAGTGACTGTGTGACTGTTGAGTGGTCATCAGAGTGACTGTGTGACTGTTGAGTGGTCATCAGAGTGACTCTGTGACTGTTGAGTGGTCATCAGAGTGACTGTGTGACTGTTGAGTGGTCATCAGAGTGACTGTGTGACTGTTGAGTGGTCATCAGAGTGACTCTGACTGTTGAGTGGTCATCAGAGTGACTCTGACTGTTGAGTGGTCATCAGAGTGACTGTGTGACTGTTGAGTGGTCATCAGAGTGACTGTGGGACTGTTGAGTGGTCATCAGAGTGACTGACTGTTGAGTGGTCATCAGAGTGACTCTGTGAGTGTTAAGTGGTCATCAGAGTGACTGTGTGAGACTGTTGAGTGGTCATCAGAGTGATTCTGACTGTTGAGTGGTCATCAGAGTGACTGTGTGACTGTTGATTGGTCATCAGAGTGTCTGTGTGACTGTTGAGTGGTCATCAGAGTGACTGTTGAGTGGTCATCAGAGTGACTCTGTGACTGTTAAGTGGTCATCAGAGTGACTGTGTGACTGTTGATTGGTCATCAGAGTGTCTGTGTGACTGTTGAGTGGTCATCAGAGTGACTGTGTGACTGTTGAGTGGTCATCAGAGTGACTGTGTGACTGTTGAGTGGTCATCAGAGTGACTGTGTGACTGTTGATTGGTCATCAGAGTGACTGTGATACTGTTGATTGGTCATCAGAGTGACTGTGAGACTGTTGAGTGGTCATCAGAGTGTCTGTGTGACTGTTGAGTGGTCATCAGAGTGACTGTGTGACTGTTGAGTGGTCATCAGAGTGACTCTGACTGTTGAGTGGTCATCAGAGTGACTGTGTGACTGTTGAGTGGTCATCAGAGTGACTCTGACTGTTGAGTGGTCATCAGAGTGACTCTGACTGTTGAGTGGTCATCAGAGTGACTGTGAGACTGTTGAGTGGTCATCAGAGTGGAGTGGCTCTGTGACTGTTGAGTGATCATCAGAGTGACTGTGTGACTGTTGAGTGGTCATCAGAATGACTCTGACTGTTGAGTGGTCATCAGAGTGACTGTGTGACTGTTGAGTGGTCATCAGAGTGACTGTGTGACTGCTGAGTGATCATCAGAGTGACTGTTGAGTGATCATCAGAGTGACAAATATTAAAACAGCTTCAGCCCTTCAAGTGTGAAGGGATTTGTAAGATACACTATAGTTATGAGAAATTGTTGGAGGAGAAGGTTTTGTTCTGTTTATATGATGGGTACTGGTTGATGCAGGAAAAAAACATGAACGCAGTGCTCACTGGAAAGTATAACTTAAAGAAACTTTATCATCGTTTCTAGTAATTACCCTGTATTGATACTACCTGTAACAGACGTATATGCAGTTCAGTTAAACCTAAAGATTTAATCTATCTAACTAGTGATGTGTGTGTTTGATTGCTCCTCAAACTGATCTTCTGGTCCTGATCTTCTCTCTTAGATCCAAACGCCCCAAACGTCCAAGTGACAAAAATGACCCTGATTTGTGAGAGTGCACCAAACCCTCTAGTCCTTGACCTGACGGGTGAGTACATCCTACTGAAATGTTTGTTATAACCTGAATGCACATTTAACCACTTGTTCCCTCCCATCAATCACCCTAGTTTAATGAGCTCATAGTAGCATTAAATATGACCAGCTATCAGTCCCATCAGTGCGTTCAAACTCAGAGCAGAAAAGATGCATAATCATTAGTCGGCTAATAAGTAATGACATGATTCCTATGGAAGTGGGCTAATGAGACATTTCCTGATAGTAAAGCAGAGCAGAGCATGGAGGATGGCTACATTTGAGTTACTGTGCCACCTGGTGGTCAGTAATGGTGTTTAAAATCACAGAATAGAGCGTCTCTGTGTTGTAGTGTGGGTAAAAATGCTCCAAACAGATGCTGTTCTTCAGGAAAACCTCTTTTCAGTCTGCACTCTTGATTTTCTGTCTTTTCATGCTGTTTTATGGTCTTCCAGGAGACCTGAGCACATTCAAGAAGTGCCCGTATGTGCTGAAGGAAGGAGTCGAATACAAAATAAAGATCACCTTCAAGGTGAGAGAGTCTGCTTTTAGTCACACCAAGGATTCCTCTCTGTTTCTTGTGTGCAACTGTTGCTGGCGTGCAGATATTCCTGCCGCTGCATTGAGCTCTTTGTCACAGGGAAGTGTTCACCAGGATGTGTGTTGTGTTTGCAGGTTAACAATGAGATCGTGTCAGGACTGAAGTACATCCAGCAGTCATTCAGGAAAGGTGTGAAGGGTAAGGCAGATATTTTCTCTATTACTCCTTGAGTTAATTCAACATAAAAAAACAGTTGTGTTTTTCAATGTTATGGGGTTATTTTGAAACCATACTCTGAATACAAGACAAGAAATTTTGAATAAGACAAGAACATTCATATATGCACATGAAATGTAAAATAATGGCCTTCCTTTCGGTGCCAAAATTAGAAAAATTGTTACATTTTCTTGTGGGATGATCAACCCAGCTGCTTCCACATTTGATGTTTTTGAAGCCTCTGTCAGGGGTGTTCAGCTGCTCATGAAACAGACTGATGGCCATACTTAACATTCATTAGGGCTGTAAAGATTAATTGAGTTAATCATGACTAATCAAAGTCCACAGTTAGCACACAAATTTTTGTAATTGCAATTAATTGCATGCTTTATTGTCCTTTTCAATGCACTTTGGTCAAGGCATTTCAGCATCTCCTTGCAGCCACAATGAAGTAGAATAAGTCCACCACTGCTCCTTTATGTCTCATTTGACTTTAAATAATGTCCAGACAGCTAAATGGACAAGTCATAGTCATCTGAACCTTTTAAATGTTCTCTGATTTTGTTTTCAATCCATAACAAGTTCCTTTTTCCACGGTTAAGTTAATAATAAAATTTTCAATGTGTCAATAAAAGTAGGTCTGTATCTCAACAGGAAGTCAGTTACCTCCTAGTTCAAGACAGTTGAAGACTTAGAAATGACAAACAAACAGTTTACAGTTCAAAATAGTGGAATTTTAAAATGCAATGAAAATCACAATCAACTACAGAAATTCTGAGATGAATCGCAATTTAAAATGTAATCTTTTGACTGCTCAAATACTTATAAATCAGTAGTTAAGCTACACTCACTTAAGTCTTTTAATTAAAGCCTTGTTTCCATCAGCTGGTCTGATTTGATTGAGTATGGTCTGGTATGGTTTGGTACACTGAACCCCAAAGTAGTCTTCGTTTCCGTAGACACCCGTACCCTCACTTGGTGGGTGGGTAGTAAAGGCTGTTAGTGTGACGTCACATACAGCGCTAGTCTGCCATTGCTGCCGCTGAGCTGTAGAGACAATGAGTGGCAGAAATCGGCAGGGAATAAGCAGTAAACAGCTTTATTTCAGCTGAAAACTAGTCTTTTACAAAAAAAAAAAAAAAAAAAAGCTATGTCTTAACTGTATTAACCACGGTCAGTACAGAACCTCAGCTAGTGGAATACAGGTACAGAAACATTGAGTTTTATATATATGAATATATCTAGTCTATAAAAGTTAACACAACATAATTCAAATGTTGTGAGCTATACCATGAGAATTTGATCTCAGGAGGGGCTCAGAGCTCTGTCTGCTCAGACATCATCAAAATTAGACGTGTACCGAATACCTGAATATAAGCCGCACCAGCTAAATTTAGGGAAAAAAACAAATGTGTATATATACAAGCCGCACTGGACTATAAGCCACAGGTGTTTTAATGTTTAATTACCATATGTAAGGGTTCGTGCACAGAGGGGATTGTCGGGAAAGAGATGGCTGTTTGGGGAAGCTTCTATTTTATTAACATTTCAGCAAACAAGTTGCATATTTGCATAACTTATTCAAGTGTTACCATTTAGTGCAGTTGTACGGAACATGTACTGTGCTGTGTAAACTGTACTGTGTCACATAGCGTTTCAGACACACAAACTTTCTCATGTTTAACAGCATTCGAAACGTGTACACTGTGCAGAAATAATAAACAGTGCGCTCCCAGCGCATGTCCCGGCAGTGATCTATAGTATAGGCTAGTACCATAACAAAAAACAAAGCTTACAGCGCGTGACAAGGCAATATCAATGGCTGTATTAAATGTGTTTTTTAAAAGTGCTAAATTAAAAGTGCCTGTAACACGGCAGTAGGCCTAAAGGTGCAATAACACGGCTGCTTAAAATATAACCAACCTACCAGAAAAGTCATTTATCCTCGTCTTCATTTTTTAGGCTAAGGTGCAGTAACACGGTTGTAACAAGAAAAGTCAGTCATTCATCCTCATCTTCGTCTTCTTCCTGCGTACTAAAACCACCAAAGTCCTCTTCTTCAGTGTCGGAAACGAACAGCCTCAGGGTGGCTTCGTCAGCCACTCTCCCAGTCTCTCCTTCATTGTCGCTCTCAAAACCAAAGAACTGCTCTTCGTCAGTGTCAGAATCGAACATCCTCTGAAGGGCCTCGTCAGCCGTGGCGGTGTCCTCCTCTTCATCACGCAGCAGTCCAGCCTTTCGAAACCCGTTGGTGATTGTGGATGTTTTGACAGCCAGATCGACTGCCTTTAACTTAAAAGCTGCATTATATGCATTTCTTCGTTTGTTTTCCATAATGAGGGTTTGTGCATGAAAACTTCCTTTGCGCAAATTGTCTCGCTCTCGTAATGTCTGTCTTGCTGTCGTTCTGTCTCTCGTACTGCATTTGGTTCCACTTTTGCTTTCGTTGTTTGCGCGAACTGCCTGTCTCACTCTTTTCCGGCCTCCCGCATTTCCTGCTGGAGCCCACCTCTCAAAGGTGGGGGACGTGGACCGACCATAGAGCCCATAGAGTTTAAAGGTGGGGGACCTTAACCTGTAAAATCCATAGATTTAGAAGGTCCCCTAGTGGCCGTTAGCTGTAACTAATCTATGTAAAAATCCATAGATTAGCTGCACCGTTGTATAGGCTGCAGGGTTCAAAGCATGGGAAAAAAGTAGTGGCTTATAGTCCGGAAATTACGGTATATATTCTTTTAAAACCATGATTAGACATAAGGTTTACTTTAAAGAAAAAAAAAAGTCAGATTTTTTTTGAAAAAAAATTGGCATTTTTGAGATTATAAAGTCAGATATTAACAAGAAGAGTTTCTTAGAGTCTAAAAAGCAGAAAAGAATCTTGTAATTTTCAGGTTTAAATAGTCATAAATTTTGACCTAAACTCAAAAATGGCAAAATCTTTGAATTAACATTATGAAGTTGTAAATTTACATGAAACAAAACGACAACGGTTTAATAGCCCCAGTTTACAAAAATGTGTCTTCTATGTCTAGATAATAATGAAAATGTGATAATTCTAGGCTAATATTACAATTATTTCCTCACTGATCAGTCCTAGGTGGAAGTATATTTTGATTAGGCTCTCAACTGCAGTACTAGTGCAAGAGAAACTCCTTCATCTGGTATGATTTTCTTACATGTAGTCAGCTTTTTTTGACATTATAGCCTCAAAATTCCAAGTTTTGGTTCACGTAAATATACAACTTTTAAAGTGAAAGAACAAAAAATATTGTCTTTTCTAAAACTTGAAAATGAGGGTTTTTTTTCCTCAAAAATGAGTTTATTGTCTTAAAATTTTATATTTGAAAGTGGTGCTTATACACCATTGTAGTAATGGATAGAAAATACATGGCTCTTTTGGCAAGAACCTGTGATGTCAGTAGACAAATGTTGGGGTTTGTCAATGAAATCAATTAAAATTGAGGGGGGCCTAAGGAAAAAAAAGGCTGGGAGCCTGATTTAGACTGCCAGAAGTTTGCAATGAAGAGCCGGTCACAGATTAAACTGTTTTTTAGGTATATTTTGAAGATTTTCTCTTTTTTTCCTTGTTTTTCTGAATGACTGATCGATTGTTTGTGTGCAGTTGTGATTTGAGTCGACCAAGTTTTTCTTTGGTTGAATACAGGCCTAGTGTTACCCAACCTTTGCTTTTTCATTGTTTGCTTATTTCATTTCAATCCTGTCCCAACAGGACGTCAGTTACCCTTAGTCAAGAGCAGGAGAAAAAATCAAAAATTACACAAAACAATACAAACTTGTTTTAACTGCACATGAGGTAGTTCTCTCAACTATAAATGAAAAGTTTAAAGCATTGCTGTCCAAACTACTAAATTATATCAGTTCCTTTAGCCTTTCATTTTTCACATTCTAGTAGGTAAAGGCATATGAAACCGATCTTATCCACTGATCTTATTTACAAGGATGGACCGATCACAGTTCTCCTAAAATTAAGGAAATCAGCACTGATACCGATATTGGCCGATCGATTGGTGCACCCCTAGTCTATTTTAATATATAGTCTGTGGATTACCACCATCCAATGAACATCCCTTCCTCGATGTCTTTCAGCTATAAGAAACTTAAAAAACTGTCAAATCTGTATAAAATGGTGCATTTTTTTCTGAATCTAGAGTTTCTTGTCTCTCTGACCCAACAGTGGACAAGTCGGACTACATGGTAGGCAGCTACGGCCCCAGAGCAGAGGAGCCATACGAGTTTGTCACCACCTTGGAGGAGGCCCCTAAAGGCATGATCGCCCGTGGCCTCTACATCATCAAGTCCAAGTTCACCGATGACGACAAACACGACCACCTCTCCTGGGAGTGGGCCATCATGATCAAGAAAGACTGGAAAGACTAACGCCCCATGCCCTGCGCCCTTCCTGTGGCGTCTTCCTCAGCTTCGCCCCCTTTCTCTCTCCTGCTGTCAATCCGTTTGTTCTCCACATCTGGATTATGTTCTGATCCAAGCTTTTGCTCTCTCCGTCCAATGACACCCACTCATTCAGTTAAATTTTCTTCATTCCAATCACTCCATCATTCCTCCCCATCATTTATGCTTGATTTGTTTGCACCAGCCCTTCTGTTAAGTATTACATCTTTGAAACGGAGAAAGCAAACATGCACAATCTACATTTTTTAGGTTATTTTTGTTTGTTTATAAAATAAAAATAAGAAAAAAAGTTAATTGCTCTTGAAAAGTAATTATGTGATTTCTTTGCTGCTTTTTCCCTCCCTTTTTTCCATCCTTCTCTACATTTCAGAAGCTTTTGTATGATTACCGTGATCTGCCTTTTGAAAGCATAGTACAGGGAGCAGTAGTGCTGTATGTACTGTATGTGGCCACTGCATGGTCATTGAGCAATCGTTGCTGGACACAACTCTTGGACGCGGCCCTTCTTAAGCCTTTGAGCAGATTATTTGTACCAGAGTCTTGGTAAATTATTAGGTATTAAGGCCACCTCTTTAAAGGGCCCAACAAAGTCTGCTGAAAGGGGGCATAAAAACCTCTACCTCCTAGTTTCCCCCTTGTTTTATGTGGCTACTTCTCTTCTGATCAGGGTATTATTTTAGCAGCCATGTGGCCTTATAGAAATAACTAAAACAGAACTAAACAACCAAGTTACGCAAGTTGCCTTCCTTTTATTTCTGCCAGATCATCATGTGGATTTTTTTTTTATAACTATACTTAAAATACACAGACAGGACATCAGGATATGGAATTTAACACCTTTATTTCAGGTTTTATCATTTTTAAGAACCATTACAGCTCTTTTTCATTGCAGTTTCTTTACATTAGTCTTTTTATAGAGCTAAAACAGCTGTACACGTCCCTCTTGTACCTGAGGCCATATTTCCACCTTTTATACGAACACAAGGACTCTCGCTGATGTTCACTGTGCCTCTGGTCTCTTAAAACCACATGCTGCTCTTGCTGACTCAGCGGCACTCGCATTGTCAACACCAGTGAGGCGATGTGCCGGCTGTGATCGACTCCTGAACCAGAATGGAGACCTCAGCCCCACAGCAGACGTCCTGCCATAAAAACAAGTGTTTTCTTTATATCAAACACTCCATAGATGCATGACCAGAGTCCAGCAGCTTCATTTGGGAAGTTTCTCTCTGTGGGTTTGACTCTGATGTGTGCTACTTGTGTTACCTGCAGTGTACTGATCTCCTGTGTTCACATTAAATTGTCCAGACAGTCTGCACGTGTCCTCTTGTTTGATTTCAACAGTAACAAAAGCTAGCTGGGTTTTGCCTGCAGGATTTGGATTGTTGCCTCCCTGAGCACTAAAGAATACATGTTTATTTTCATTAGCAGAAGACATTTAAATGGTTAACTACAAGAAAAACATGGACAGTGTGCTAGCACAGTGTAGAAATCCCTGAAACAGATCATTCTGCAACTCCAAACACATGCTATCAAGCTGGTGGAAAGCCATCAATCGCCATTGAAAGCACTTGAAAGCATGCTTAAATGGCTCCGGTAGTTTCAAAGCCAATGCCTGTTTTTTTTTCTCGTTTATATACAGTATTATTTGGCTTTATTGTTTTCTATGAATAGAAAATAAATGGCAATAGTTAAATGTCTGCACCAGCACATTTGATAAAAAATACTACACCAAACACTTCACTGTCCCAAGACAGAAACAAAGATCCCATTCTGTTAAATCACTGATAAAGGCATTTCTACGGAAGCCCTAAGAGCACATGCATCTGTATATTTTATTTTACTTCATTTTACCTTTCAACTTTTAAGTTTGGGGTTATTTTCTTGACATATCTCAATTTATAAGGATAATGCCAGATTTCCTGTGACGAGTTGACGTTGCATATAAATATGTGTAACGCCAAGTACCATAAAATCCAGATTATGAGTCACACTAGTCTATCAGCTGCAGTCTGTTTTTTGGACTCTAAAACCCATCATCTTGTGTGACAATTTTCTTTTTGTTCAGCAAAATCCACCCCGTGCAGTTTCTGTGCACTTTTGCTACCATCTGCTTTGGCCCTATGGCGGGGTGTCCAAACTTTTTCAAATATAGCCCCGTTCAGAGAAATATCAGACTTGCTGGGCCACTTAAAACTACCTCACCTTTAGCGTTAAAATAAGTCAGAACCCATCAGGTGTTCCGATAGTACATCGGTACATCTGAAACTAACGGTACACCTGATTAGTTTTGATTAAATAATTGAACATGCTTGAAGAAGCCACATCAACGGCTGACACCTAAATTCCAAACTATTGTTAAGGATTTCGGGCCAGCTGATCAGGCTTTGGCGGGCCCCAGGAACCACGGCTCCGCCTCTAGTCAAGATGACAATGGCTCACCTCCATATTCAGACCCTGTAGGAAGCTGCCAAACTTTGCAGGAGTGTTGGCGTGGCCCACACAGAGGAACAAATGAGTGCTGTAATTGGTTGCTGAAATTTTTTTTATCTTCATTCATCAGGCCGTTTTGAATCATGGTATCATGAAATTTTGAAAATGTCAAACTCTTGTCAAAATGTTTAACTAACACAGCAGCACCATTCAGTATTGAAACTAAAAGTATAGTACAGTTGTGCCCAAGCCTCATGGTCTACTGTTAGCCATATTTCATATATCATTTCTGGAGTTTCCTGTGGGCCAATAAAAAACGGCCCATATTTGGCCCCCTGGGCCATAGTTTGGATCACCCATGCACTATGGAGTTTGCACATTTACAAGCTATGGTACGGTAGTTGATCCTCTGGTGATTAATGTGAAACAGTGACCGTAACAGCGACGGTACACTTCCCATTGTCTTTGAATGCACGAGGAAGAAAAGCGGTTAAAAAGTGGCACAAAACCTACTATTCTTGCCATTAGATCTTAATGGTGCATCGAAAGAAACCAGGAGTAGACTGGCGGGCTGGTTTGATGTAAACACTACGCATTTAAAGCCGCCAAGAAAGGTCCTGGTTTACATTACAGTAAGGTCCTTTCTGAGTTTACATGTTCTCCCCATGCATCTCTCCAGGTACTCCGGCTTCCTCACACAGACAAAAATCATGCTTGTTGGGTTAACTGGTGACTCTAAATTGCCGGTAGATGCGAGTGTGAGCATGCCTTGTTGTTTGAGTCTATACGTCAACAGTGTATTGGCGCCCAGTCAAGGGTGTGCCCCGCCTCTCACCCAATGACATCTGGAATAGGCTAGTCCAGAAAGGGATGTGCGGTGTAGAAAATGGACGGACAAGCTCAACTACCATTTTAGAGGACTGTTTGAACCTCATTGTTCATGAAACTACAAAGCAGACCGTGGCTTATTTTTCACAGCAACTGAACACAGGAAATCAGCATTATCCTCCAGATATACTGATACGAACAGGTCAAGATATTGATAAAACAACCAGAACTTGTTTGTAATCACAGGAAAATTGAGTACAATAAAAAGTTGGGATGCTTGTTCTCTTTGGGCTTCCATACACTCCATCCACATCAACTTCACTACAGATTTGGCAGTTTCACATGAATCGTTTTCCTTCCTAGAGAGGATTGGGAGGCATCCACTGCATATGAAACACATCATCAATCATCCAAGTCCATGACTGCAGGCAAAAGGAGAGACTTCAAAAAATATGGTTAATAAAGATAAGTGTAGTGCAGTCACTGTTTTCAGCGCAGGTAGTATCAGAATTTGTTTCACCATATTCACATGGAGGCCTTCTTCTGCTGGCGTAACACTGAGGGTAGGAGGCTCGCATTGTTATAATCTCACACTGCTGTGCTCCTGTGTAACAGTAACACAGTCTTAAAATATTAAATGCTTTTTGTGCTATAAAATTATAAAACTTGCTGGCATTTTAGGGAAATGCTTGAAAATAAAAAAATAAAAAAAACACATCTTCAGTCATAATTTAGCCAAAAGCTATGATGAGCAAAAGAAAGAGAGTGCTATCTGAACTGCATTCATATGCTGGCAACATTTCAGTTGCTGATGTTTTTGTTCAATAAGGCAGCATGCAGATGATTATCTGTTTTTTTGCTTTGAAATACTGAAAATGTGGTCCAACATTCCTCCAGATTTTCTGTGCTCTTTGTTCTTTTAAATGATTAACCATTTAGAAAGCATTGAAATGTCTATCATGTTACAATTATAGGATTTACAACCTAGAATTAGTGAGATTTTAACAGAATAAGCCTCCCACCCTAAGCGTGATGTCAGAACAGCATGGCCGCCATGTAAACATGGTCTTTCTAGCTCATTTGTGACTCTTCCTGCTCTTGGTGGAGTTCATATCACTCTTCGTCTTCTGCAAACGTGAGAAGATCTCTTTGAACAGAGCCTTGTACTCCGGCGTGTTCTGGCTCAGCCGTTTGTCCACCTGCTCCACCTGCCTGCTGATCCCCTCCAGAGCTTCAGGTGTGGAGGGGGTTTGAGGAGGTGTCGGAGGAGTGGCGACGGCCCCGGATGTGGACGGGCCTTCAGAAGCCATGCAGTATTCTTTCATGGAGGGGTCTCTGGAGACAGGACGTGACGTCTGCACCCCAGCATGGCACAGGCTCTCCTCGTGACGGCGGCACTTCCCCAGCAGCTCCTCGTACTTCTCCAGTAGGGCGTGGTACTGCTCGTCAACCTCTCGCAGGATGGACATGCCACGCTTGCGGACGCCGTTGGCGTGGAGAGCGTAGCTGCCCTGTCGCCTGCCTGATGCATCGCGGGCTGAAATTGCATTTAGAGCTGTGTCGCTGCAGCTTTTCCTCACCGGGCCTCCCTGCTGCCCCGTTCCCCCAGCCTCTCCAGAACCGCCTTCGCCTCCTTCCTCCACCCCGACCTCAGGGGTGTCAGTCTCTGGGCCGTTGCTGAGCAGAGTCTCCAAGCCCTCCTCCATACCTCCAACCAAAGACATCCTGGACTTCCTAAGCTGCTGCATCTCCTGCAGCTCAGCCTCGAGCTCCTGAACCCGCAGCTGGCAGCCCTCCGCTCCCAACAGACGCTGCTCCAGACGCTCAAACTCCTGCAGCACGGCAGCACACTCCCGCTCAGCACCCTCCCTCTTCGATCGCTCTGTGGCCATCGCTGAGCGCAGGGAGGAGACGATGTCCCTGAGGCGCTCGTTCTCCTCATCGACAGGTCGTCTCTCGGCAAGGTCTACACTGCCCGGGTTAGCCAACAGGAAGCCATCCTCATACCTGGAGAAAAAATAGTGATAACATCTCTTAATAAGGTTAATAATAAGAATAAGAATACTCAAATAACTGTGTTAATAAATTGTTGTTAAACACTGGCAGCCATGCCATGGGTCAAATTGGTGTCAATTGTACATTAGATGTAACATTTTTGAAGCATTTTCTTTTTCAACCAGAAAGCCTCTGTGTTTGTCACTATTTTAAACTGCAAGCTTTGGCTACCAGCTCGTGCTCTTCTGCCTCAGTGGAAGGTCAGAGGACACTTGGAGTAACTAAGCTGAAACAAACTAAAATTAAGGTTTTTGACTCGAGTGACGATGACCTGCCGTTTAATGTGGAAACCAGAGAATACTTTTATGATGGGAAGAAAGAGAGGGGAAAATCTTCAGCTGAGACTGGTTAGCTTACCTGATGGTTTATATTTGGAAACTGTGAGGACATGCAGACGAGATCTACTGTCGTTAAAATTTATGAGACTTATCATTTAATTGACATTTCTAATCAAGGGCAATGGCCCAAAGACACCTGCAGCCTGCATCACTCCCCATCCAGAGTTCCCTGCCTTACTGAACGCTGGTATTTTATGGACCTTCTTCAACTTTCTGAAGATAAACTGAAAAAAGCAACCCCCACTAGAAGAGCTGAATGGATATTTGTCATCCAGATAAGTTCATGGCTGTCATATTCTTCTAATGACTGATAATTAGACAAGCTAAAGTTGACCCAATATTTTTACCTTATGAAAACATTGTGTCAGCTTGTGAAGTGGAAAACTGAGCTGAAACAGCTAGTGTGAGCTCAATTTGGCAGACGCAAACAGCTGCTCAGGTACGCTCAGGTGTAGGGCATGCATCAGAAATTTTTCAATATAGTGCACAATTGAGCCAGCATTCTTTTTTGGCCCATTTTTACTAAAAAAAACTTGCTAAATCACATGCCGCAGCTATTCCCATTTGTGGCGCTATATAGTACTTCCTGTTTGAAGGTCCAATACTCACTGAATCACTGGATGCTAATGGCACTACTATCGTCTCACAGAACCCAACTTCTAGAATCACAGACATTTCCCTTTGATAGCACACTCAAATGAAAATCAGGCAGTGATGCAGGTATCACGCAGCTGCCATACACCCAGTCTGAAACATCCAGAAGTATGTAAAAGTAGTAGCAGTAGACCTATGTAGCAGGTGACTTCAGACACTGCTGTACAGCTTTCCTTTCTATTTACTCTGACAATTACCAACTTATACCATCATTAGTAAAATGCATGAAACTTTAATTTCAAACATGAAAATGTCATACCAGTGTTTAAACGTTTGAAGATAGCCTATCAAGCTAATTCTCAGACTTATTCTAAAGAGACAGAAGTTAAAGCTACTCTGCTAAGCTAACCTAGTTTATTAGCTGATTTGGTGTCACTTTTCTTCTCCTGTATGATTAGACATCTCTGTTTAGTTCCATTAGGCAGTGTTAAAAATATTTGAGAGCATTTCTAGTGACTAGAAACAACAAAACTGGGTAAATTAACTTTAGCTGAGGCCGTCTCTTTAGCTAGCTAACTCGTAGGAGTGCAGTTTGCAGCCGTTTGGTTTTAACCAATCTTTATAAGTTCTTAGGACCTCTTCAGGCCTTATGTTATTTCAAAAATTATAACCTTTGTGGTATATCAGTTTAACAGGGTAAGAAGTCACAGAATCTGAAATTTAATTTGACTAAATTTGGACTAAACATGCAGCTAGTATTAGCAACTTGCTAATCTATATGAGCAAGCCAAAATCTCTAAATCTGGCTACTATGCATAGATGTGTTCTAAGAAGCCCAAAGATAAGAAGCACCAGTCTGAAAGCTCTGGTACCTACGGTATTATTATTCATTTATATTTTTGGTTTACCTTATGTGTACAGCACTTTGTTACTTTTTTGTTAAGACCTGTTATAACTTTAAGATCATAAAATAAAATAAAAATCAAGGAAGCCTTAGTGTATAGTAAAAGTTGAAAGTGTGACCTTGGTGCGGTGCAGAGCTCTTTGAGACAGGGGAAGGAGTGCACGGTCTTGCGCCGTTCCTTCTTCTCCCTGCGAACCCTCAGTTCCTCCAGAGTTCTTAGCTCCTCCACCCGAGCCGTCAGACTGTCCACCTGACCCTGCAGAGTCTCCATGGTTCCCATCAGTCTGCGAGCACAAACAAACACACAAACACTGGTTCAGTGCTTGTTACGTCATTATTAGGTTGATTAAATCCCTTTTTCTTCTGCATACCATTCTCTGAAAGCCAGAGCGAGTCATGGTTACAGCATGAGGAATAAGACATATTAAGACAGAACAGAGGACCCTATTTAGAGTGCTGTTTAGCCCTCAGACCACTTATACAGTTTAAAAAGCACCTTAATCCCTGATTAGATAATTGCTAAAAAGAACAAAAGTATCAAGTGTTCTCTTTTTGAGGCTGTAATATTCGTTTTTGTGTAATTCTTACATATAGATGTATCTATTTATGCATCCTTGTATTTATGATCTGAATGTTATTATTAGGATGGTGATGCTTGATCACAGTATATTAAAATGGACAATATGTCTCCATCTCCTTTTGCTGCAATAAAATGAAGCCAAAATACCCCATTGATGGGATGTGACATACAGTACATGGTTTGGTGACAATTTGGAGCAAGACATGCACACAAAGGAGCTAACTTACAGATTAAACACCAAAGATCTCTAAAGTAAGCCTACAGAAATCCAATTCTTGAATCAGTTTTAAGCAGACACTTGGGTTTATGAAAAGTTAAATATCTGTATTACTAATTTCTGTTACATTCTTCCCCAATTTTCCTCCTCTACTCTGCTAATCCACTTGACAATGCTCAAAAGAGCAGCATTTGTCAACCGAGCTGCAGATCATCCAATGTTTTTGATGTCAAATATCAAATTGAAATAACACTACTCAGAAAAATTAACCCTTTAACAAGAATCAGCTTGATTTCATCTAACAGTTATGACAGACTCCAGGTTTAAGCAAAAAGAATTTTGCGAGTATTTTAACTTTAAAGTTTGCCTCATGGCCCATCTGTTAACGTGGAGGAGGTGGGACAAGTTGCTTACACTGCAGCTAATCAGCAGCGGGAGCGCTCAATATTTTGGCTTAAATTTTAGGCAGATGTTGCTCTGTTCATCTTGATAGACAGTAAGCATGAGTAGTATGATTGTATATCATATTGATATATATATATTTTTTTTTTTAGATTTATTTTTGGCCTTTTTGCCTTTATTTGATAGTATAGGACAGGGGATAGAGTCGGAAACAGGGGAGAGAGCGGGGAGAGACATGCAGGAAATAGTGCCACGGGCCGGACTCGAACCCGGGTCGCCTGCGTATATGGCATGCGCCTTAACCACTCGACTACCGGCGCGCCAATCATATTGATATTTTTTAACTGTCTATTACTCCTACAGGACTCCAAAACAGAAGAGCAAAGGATGATTGTTGACAGAGTATTAGCGGTGATTTTCACCTGTCTATTTTCTGTTGCGAAGCCTTGCTCTCCAGCACCAGCTTCTCGTTGGTGATCTCCAGCTCTCTGGCGGTCACATCCAGCTGTTCGTATACCTTTGCATGCTGCTCATTCATCTCCCGTAACATTTCCAGTTGCTTGGAAAGATACTGCAACAGAGAAGAGTTACATAATAAAACTGGTTAATTAGCAGCTCGGTAAAAATCCAGTAGCTCTTTTACTGCACTTTTTCTCTGAAAAGGATACAACCTGTGCAGCTTTAATGTGTTAGGATAATGGATTTGCTCACTTTCAGATTTAGTTAAAAAGCCATAATGTATACACAGCTAAAGGAGATTACGGGGTTTTACAATTAAATAAAATAGCTGCAAAATGTGTGAAGACAGTCTGGCTGCAAATTGTTCATCTGAGACCCCATCTCTTTCAGAATTGGAAGGGCCAGAATTTGCCAGTACGATGTTGCAAATTGCAAACATTACAGACTAAGCAACATGTCATAAATAAAAGAGAAAAAGTTCAGAGGTCAAATCCGGGATTAAATTAGGTACAGACACGTTTAAGTAGTAGTTACATGAACGGTAACTTGCTTTAGCTTCGTTAACTTTAGCTTGAGCTAACATAGTTCATAGATATGGATATCTATGACCGTAACTATTTAATAATCTCACTACATAAGACAATGTAGCAAAGTTGGCTTTAGCAACGTGAGCTTTGGCAAAAGCTACCATAGCTATGTAGCTTATGTTGCTGCTTTGTGAGCTTAGCTCTATCTATGTCAGCTATGTAGCTCTGTTATCTATGTTGCTTATGCAGCTAGCAGGGCTAAGTGAGCTACACTTGCTGCATTAAACTATTTTCATGGAGGATAAGCTTTTTTTCCCTGGGAGCAGAGTGTTTACTCCACTTTACTAAACGTTAATTTAGGTTTTATAGGTCAGGTATTTAACTTTTAGTATCCTAACCCTTACTCTAACCCTAAAGATTTTATTTACAAAGTTTTGCATATATTGCCGTTCTGAGTGAGATGATGTCTAAAGAGGAAACTATCCATCTATATTGTTATCAAAGCAGAGTTCAAAAGCCAACATCTGTGATGGTGTTTGTGTGTATTAGTGCCCACGGCATGGGTCACTTGCACATCTGTGAAGGTGCCATTGATACTGAGAGGTGCACACATGTTTTGGAGCTTCCATCCAGACACCAGACTGGCCTGCATTCAGAACAGTTATGTCTTAGAAACCCCACAATGTTGAGGAAATAAAAATGTACATCAAGCAAGTTCAGTCCTTGGACATTTGCAGTGTCATGAGAGGAAAAGATGATGTAACAGTGGTAAACAGGCTCCTGTCCCAACTTTTTTCAAACATGTTGCGGGCATTGAATCAGAATGTGTATATTTACAAAAAACATCACATTTATCATTATTTGAACATTAGATACATATTATGTGTGAATATAGGCTGAATATGATTGGCAAATCACTGTATTCTTTATTTATTTAGATTTTACACAATGTTCAATTTTTTATGGAATTGTGTTGTGTATTTCTGTACTAACATGTGCTTGCACATGTATACTTGGCAAACCAACACTGATGTACCTCTATCTCATGCACTTGCTCCTCATTGTTGATGTACATCTGCTGCAGAGAGTCCTCGAGCTCCTTGTTGCGTTCCAGGAGCGTCTTGCCAAGCTCGGCTGCCAGGTGCAGATCTAATTCAATGGATAAGAAGAGAAAAACAACACAGCTAATTTATAAGTATACATTATTCATCTCTTCTGCTGAGAGGAAGCTGAGGAAGAGGAGGAGAAACTGGCAGGCTTGGCGTACCAGGAGCTCACAATGACACAGCATTAAAGGAGGAGAGAGAAGGGAGAGAGCCAGTGACCGCCATCACTGGACATGAACACAGTGTTTGATTAGCACAATTTAGAGTGTGAGGAGTGAGAAAAGCATGCAAAAACACAGACAAATGCCTCTTTGTAGGTGCAAATATGAGATTAACATAAATTAGGGCATGTATGTGTTATAGTGATAGGCACAACTGCAGCAGGGTTCTTCTTCAATCAAACATAATTAGATATCATAAGCTCACTCTGCATGTCCGCATTGCTACATTTGCCTCTTATTCAGAGCTGCTAATGAGCTGAGTGAGAACGTGTGAGTAGAGTACACAGCGAGCCTTCAACCCCCCCTGAGGTCCAAATCAGTCACAGCTCTGTTTCTGCTCCCAAGGGTGGGCACGTGCCGAGTATTAGTTATGTAATCTCACCACTACGTACACAGATGAAAGGTTTTTGACGAGGAAATACCAAATGTGTCACCTAGAAAACAAAAAAAGGCTGTCACATGCTGAAAACATGGGTTATTGTGTCTATGAATGCAGTTATGTATACACCACAGCTGTGCATGAAATAATGTGACTCTGCACACGCAGCTCTGTGATGCTCTCTGATGTGTGAATCTCAACACTGGCCACCCAGATAAAGCTGAAACATGACATCACCACTACACCACGCCATCTGTCCACATCATAACACTAGTGATATGACAAAATACAAATATGGCCGTTATATAATTTACCTAGCTTGTGCGGTAGAACTATTTAATTTCTAGTGCTAAAACTTCATTTTATTCTAGGAACCATGACACAAATGAGGTCAATGTTAATGAAAGTTAATTAATTGAAAGAGGAAGATAAAAGAAGACCGTGAGATAACATCAGGCAGTGAGAACAATAAGTGAAGGATGACGCATGATAAGAGGTTAAACTGAACCAAATTAGACTGAATAAAAACACAATTCCTGCTCTTAACCTTCTAAGGGACTTAGTGTTTCCATCAGTTACTCAAAAAGTGTGATGAATCATCAGGATTGTTTTTAATAAACTTATGCAGAACAACCGTGCTGTTGTATCTTTTATTGCACAATTGTCCAAATGTTTTCAACTGAGGGCCAAATACAGAATTATATTGGGATAGTGGGGCCACTTTCATATAACTCGCCATGGGAATATAAAATCTAAGTTTAGGTATGCTAGGTGATTGGATTTGTTTAAATGTTTGGTTAATGGCTGACCAGACAAACAGCCAATCATTTGAAAGGTTTTGGGGATTCCAGTCAGATTTCCTGGGGCTCAGTTACCACCACCCACTGCCCTGGTCAGGTTGCAGCAGAGAGGAGAACGCTGACAGTTCATCTCCATATTAACACACAAAACAAGAGCAAACTTCTTGAAGCGGCCATTGTAATTTGCCTTTGGATCAGATTTTCAGATCAGATCACATCTCATTGTGTCATTCCATATTGCACTGACCACATCATATCAAACATATCGTATCAACCATATCATATCTACCGTATCATATCAACCATATCAGCAAAACTGTATCATATTGGCCATATCAAATTGATCATACTTTATTTACTGTATTGCACACATCGTATAGACCAGGGATCATCAACTCCATTTTCACAAGGGCCAGCTTTTTCTTGACTGACTCTGTGGGGGCCAGACATTGAAACAAACTGAAATAAAATCAATTTTTGTGATTAAAAATTTCTTGTAAAAATATTATTTCCTTCCAAAATTAATGGAACTTTAAGCCTTTAACAACCAGATCAGTCCCTATCACCTTTCCTGCAGCCAGCCACACGGGGGTGATTGAGGTATTTTAGCTGCTTGATGTCTACCACTAGGGTGATAGACATCAAGAGGTTTGTTGCTAATATGCTGTGCTGTGATTGGCCAAAAACACATGCAGAAAACAGATCCGTGAATCTCAGAGTAGGGAAATTGAAATCGCACTCTCAAAGAGCCTTATGTGGAAATTATTGCAAAAACTGCAACTTTAATCAATAACAAGTATGTGTTTACCAGACCAAATTACAGAAATATTAGTGTGCTTCTTGTCTGATAAGCTGCTAGGTTTTCTTTAGACTTCAGTAAAAAAGGGTAAAAAATAGCATGCCATATTTTTGCCCTCTCAAATTTTCTGAATTAATAATCCCGTGGGGGCCGGATAGGAAACTGTGGGGGGGCTTGATGTGGCCCCTGGGCCTCCAGTTGGTTTTCACTGGTATAGACCATATTATATCAACCAGACCATATCAGCCATATGGACCATATCATATCTACCATATGGTATCGATCAGATTATATCAACCATATCGTATCAAATTATCAACCATATTCTACTGACCATATTGTACCGACTGATTGTATCAACTGCATCATATTGATCATATTGTATCGAATGACTGCATCAACAGATCATATGGAACGTATCGTATTGAACGTATCCTATCCACCATATCGTATTGACTGCATCATGTGGACCTTATTGTTTCGATCGACTGCATCATTTTGACCATATCGGACCATATTGTATCTTATTATATAATATCACACTGTACTGTATTGACTGAATTGTACTGTGTTGTATTAGACTGTACCATCTATCGACCATAGCATACTATATCAACTGCATTGTATTATATTGTACCACATGACACCATACAGTATCGTATCATATATTATCTTGGTATACCATACCGTATCGATCAGATTTTATCTTATTGCATTGTATTGTTCCTTATTCTATTAATTGTGTAGACCAGTGGTTCTCAACTGGTTGAGTTACCGGACCCACTATCAACTCCCTAAGAAGAATTGCAATCCAGATTTTGGGGAATTTTTGGTCAATCTGCTGTATTTAATAAATAATAGTAGAGCTTGGGCCTAAGACAGTTCAAAAAGTGTAACAAAAATATGTATGTTTAATAGAGTTTCATAGACAATTTGGCGCAATTTTTTTTCCAGGCACATATCTACGACCCACTGAAAAGGGCTTTGTGACCCACTTTTGAGTCCCAACCCACCAGTTGAGAACCACTGGTGTAGACTGTATCATATTGTGTGGTATCAACCATATCATATCAATAGCATCATATTACACTGTAATGTACCAACTATATCACCAACATATTAACTTTATTGTATAATATAAAATATCATACCATTCAGTATAGTATCATATCATATTGTATTTTATCTTGGTATATTGTTTACTATCAACCATATCATATTTTATTGTATTGTATATCATTTTGGTATGTCATGTCGAATCAACCATCTTGAATCATATGGTATTATATCATATATTTCTTTGGTCTTATAGTCTTACTGACTTAAAGTGTCAACCATACTCTATCGTTATATATTGTACCATATTGTACAGTATCGTGCGTTACTCTGCCATTCCCACCCCTTGAAAGCACGGGTCTCTAAATGTCAAAGATGGCTTTAGAAAAGTTGCATAACTGCGTTGAATTTGCCATGAGCAGATGATAACAGTTTAGCAATTATGCCTTACATCTGACCCCACAGCGATGAACCACTTATCCCGACTAAGGAGGTCTGGTCTGGGTCTCCCTAATCAGATCATCCAGGGGCTTAATGACTGAATAACGCTGAGATGAGAAGCAGACAGCACTGCAGCAGAATCCACCTGGCTTTATCTCTCTCTCTCTCTGCTCTATGAATGCTGCGATGATGAGACTCAAAGCTGCTTTAGCTCTCTGGGTCAGCAGGTAATCAGGGGATGGGGTGATGCTGAGGCCAGCGCTGCAGACGGACACACATTTCTCCTCTGAGGTACGCCGTCAGGGAGGGTTTCATCCACTGTAAGAGACATACTATGGGAGGAAAGGATGCTGGGATACGAGAGTAAGGAGCTGAAACAGAGGCAACTTTGACTCAGACAGACAGGAGACTATTCTGGGAAACATGACTGACAACATCACAGTAATTGGCAGGGGAGGGAAGCAGCAGAGATGAGGGGGAGGCTGATCCAGAGGCAGACAGAGGCATGGCTTTACAGCTTTTACAGCACGTGCTCAAGGGCTGGGCGATTTGTTGAGATTTTAAGATACGTTTGTTTATTTTCAACTGAGAAACTGAGCGAGACAGTTTATCAGTATAGTTAATATTAGGGTCAATTTTAGAAATAGATGCAAGGACTAGGGTTCAGTAAATCTTTTGGCCACAAGATAATCTATTTGAAATGTTTATGCTGAATGGTAGGCCTGGTCACCCCCCTTGACTTTGGCTGGTTGAGTCCAGGCAGACTGGTGGGAAACTGCATCAGAATGAGAGACATTTGGATTATTTGCATACCAGAACCCTTTTCTCCCTCTCCTCACAAACTTAATGGGAGCATATTTCAAACCTCGTAGTTTCATTTTTAGCAGGCTAATCTTCTCTGCTCTGGCGTTCCTTCAACAGCATGTGCTAACCAGTGCTAACCCTTCGTTTGCCTTTTGAGTGATGAGTCTCGAGAGTTACTGTAGCTGTTTTTAGATGCTGTTAATAAGATCAGCCATCCAGGCTATAATAGTCAGGGCTGGAGATGTGAAAAAGCTGTGTAATTATTATTATTATTTTATAAATTCTTATCATTTCTTATTGTGGATATTTAGTCAGACAAACCCAAAAAGTTTTCCCATGCAACACTAATGACAGCAACATCAGGTACTCGAGTACTCAAATCTAATCAATATACTGGCTGATAATCTCTGTTGTTCTATTGCGTGCATACATACAGGAAAGGAAATGAATTAAACCCTTAATCAGGTTTGGCATGAAAAATCAGAAATTTGATTTTTAGGCCATATAGTCCAGCCATACGAAATGGTGAATCATAACATGATTTCTCTATATTTTATAGAAGTAGTGTATTTGCATCATTGGTAAAAATCTAATGATAGTGATAACTGTTTGATTTCACAGCGACAAAAAAATATGATGATTTAGACCAGGGGTTCTCAAAAGTTTTAGCACGCAAACCCCAGACTTAAGGTGCCAGAGACTGAGGACCCCAGTGTACCTGAAGGTGGCTGAGGCGTAGTTGAGCACAGTCATGCAAACTCAAGGAAAGTCAGTCTAAAAGATTTTTAAGCATTACTTTGATTGAGCATAAATCATCAAATTACAATGTTTTATTTTACAGTTTTACATTTAGCTAAATGTATGCATGTACTTTTATTAGAATGGTTAGAATATACAATTTGAAATAATTTTAAAATATTTTTTGTTTTTTGGAGACATCTGGCGACCCCCTCTTAGTGTCTCCTGAACCCTCTGGGGGTCCTGAACCCCATGGTGAAAACCTCTCTGATTTAGACAACCAATACTGAATAATCTATTGCTTTTGAAATATGTTTTTTTAATCAAAATGAAAAGTAAAAACACACAAAAATCATCCATCCCACCACAAATGGTTAGATAATAAAAAACAAGATCTAATAAAATTGAATAAATAGAATAAAATATTTTGTTAAAATAAGATGAATTAAAGAAAAATAATTAAAGAAAAATAATTATTGTAGATTAAATTAAAAAATTTAATTAAAAAAATTAAAATAAATAATATTAAATAAAATGTTTGATCAAATAAGTAAAATTAAATAAAAAATATTGTGGCATCATATTAAACTTATGTAAAAAATACAAGTAAAAAAAGTCGTAATGATATTAATAACACATAGAAGAAGAAATCACAAATATAACCTAAATACATAACAGTGAACATGTACATTTATCTTATTAATGAACAAATTATTGTTGATAATGAGTATTAAGATGGTAAAATCCCAGCCCATCATATGCAAATAAAAGTTTAGGATAACCACTCATCCACAGACGTAATATGTTTTTTACCACATATTTGAGGTTCTGAGATATTTTTTTTTCTTCTCATAAAAATTCTTACCCATTTAGAGCAGTTTTTTAGGTTCGGCAGGAAAATTATTTTAAAAAATGTGTCCAGATCTTTCAAAACAGCTCTTACAGCTTGTAGTCATTCATGATGGAGGTTGTTTAGTTGCACTTTGGAGCAGTTTAAAAGAGCTAGTCAAGAAGTCTATAATAGTGAGGTGCAATATTTTTGAGGGAGGAAAAAAATTGAATTGTTTTTAGTTCTCATTTTAATCATCCCAAAATTTGTAAATTAGTTTGCACTCCCAGAAGCAGTGGAAATACGTCACTGTTGTGCAATATAACAGGGGTAATATGCACACAGTCATAGTTGAAGTCTACCAAATATAAATATGGATCTGATCAGGTCTATGGCTGTCCGTCAATCATCTTCACATGCACTACCCAGGTCTATCCCCATATTGACAATTTACCATATTTCAGATCCAAAAATGCAGGAAAACTCCTGCAAACTGTCTAAATTGCGCAAATACATTAGCAGCATCTGGAAAAGTGGTTAGAACCCATAGATGAGCAATTTATACCAGATCCTTATATAGATGGAGTGATGCAGAGTGAGGCAGTGCTGCCTCTGGGAACTATTTCAGAACTATTTCCACATCTTGTGCAACCAGAGCTTGATCAGTCCTTCAGTTTCCAACCCCAGTCCTTGCAGGCCCCCAGCCAAAATACTTCAAAATGTTGCCAACATGTTTGTGCAATATAGACAATGTACTCTCTCTCTCTCGATTAAAAGTTTTGCATTACATTTCTGTCTAATTTTGATACAACTGATCATTCAAATACCAGATATGATCATTTTTGAAACACATGGTACTTAGGAGAAGAGAATATAGAACATAGAAAATGTTCATTATACAGAAAAGTTGCCAATGTTTTTGTACAATTAAGACAGTTTTATTAATTTGGATATCTACAATTTCCATATTTGATGCTTCAGTATTAAACAGTTTTTGACTATAAGCATATAAAAGTTTATCATTCAACTACTGGGAAAACCATTTGTTCATCATACAGAAAAATAAATATATCGTGTATCGTGATGTCTGGTTCGTATCGCCCAACCCTTGCCTGCACTCGTGCATGAATGTATGTTTGATGGATCCAGCCTCCTCCCTCGTTCCCATCCTCCACCTCCAAGAATTTATGGATCCCAGCATCCCAGCCTGAACGGCAGTGATTGTGGATGGGGCATTGTTACGTGGTGTGATCCACCCACTTCATTCAATCACATGCACGCTGACACAAACACATGAAACACAGATGTGTCACCTTGCTCCAGGTCTCGCTGGTCGTACCACGGCTCCTCTTCCTCCGTGACAAACTCCTCCATCCTGCCTGCACGAAGCATCGAAGCTGGTCAACTATACTTCTTCGTCGCCGGCGGTGTGATCTGCTAATTCACCGACGGCTCGCCCGGAAGTGACAACAAACAACAGGCGGCGCAGCCTCCCCCGAAAGAGTAACCCTTTGGAGCAATTTCTTAAAGGCAAAATCCCGGCGGTGCACCTGCTCCTTGAAGCATCTTCGGAAATAAACCAACCAGAACTAGATCGACAGACCTGCAGCCGCGGAATAAAATAGCACCTCTGATAAGAAATGACACCCCGGGGTTTTTGGTGTTGGGCTCCTCTGTCTTTGATGTGCAGCAGGGCCCTGCAGACGCAGGTTGTCAGCTCGCTGCCGCTCAGAGCCTGAACGCCGCTGCTGATGCGTTCAAGTGTTGTTGGAAATGCTAAAAGAATTTGAGGCGCTGTGATTTATTTGATCCTGTAGTTGCAGCACTGCCTCCTGTGGTTGGGTTAATAATGCTGCTGATCACCTTTTTATAACATCGTGTAAAACACATTCCCTATAACAAAAAAGTTGGAATGCTACATAACATCATAACAAAAAAAAAACTGAATTCATTATCATAAACCCATATTTTATTCCCAATAAAACATAAACAACTTATCAGATGTTGAAACTGAGACATTTTACCATGTCATGAAAAACATTTGCTTATTTTAAATTTGACTGCTGCAGCACATCTCCAAAAAGTAAGACAGATGTGTAATCTGTTCACACCATAGGCACTAACACAACCCCCTACCATCAGAGATGCAGGCTTTTAAACCGTGCGCTGATAACATGACCAATGGTCCCTCTCCTCTTTAGCTGCAGAACATGGCATCTATATTTTCCAAGAAGACTTTCAGTTTGTCATTCATGTGACCACAGAACAGTTTTCCATGTTGCCTGAAATGGGCTTTGGCCCAGAGTAGATGGTGGCGTTTCTGGACCGTGCTTACACGCGTGTTCTTCTTTGCACGATACATCTTTAACTTTCATTTATGGATGGCTTGACGAACTGTGTTGATGGACAATGATTCTTTGAAACTTTTGATAATATTATGTACTTTAGATGATGGACAATCTTATATTGAGAAAAATATATCTGAAGTTGTTCCAAAATTTTTAGAAGCAATTTTTGCAGTTTCTGCATCTCTAAAATGCTCCTTTTATACCCAGTCATGTTACTGACCTTTTACCAACTGACCCAATTAGCTATTTTTCATCTTAACTTACGTTTCCAATCTTTTGTTCCCCTGTCCCTCCTCTTTTGAGATGTCATCAAATACAAACTAAGCTGATATTTTTAACAAAATGGTAAAATGTCTAAGTAACATCTGATATATTGTTTTTGATCTACTGTGAATAAACTATGTGTTTATGACATCTGACAATAATTTTATTGATTTTATTTACGTTTTACACAGTGCCCCAACATTTTTTGGAATTGGGGTTGTATTTGCAAAATTTTTATTTCTCTGTCCTGTATTTTTCTAAATTTCTAAGGCTCAAATAGGCTTTTTCGCAGGGCTGTTTGAGTCAGAGCTCTAATTACCAACCATAGTTTGACGTGGTTAAGCCCTGTGGTAGGCTTTTAACAAAAATGCTCCCTTCTGAAATAAATGATAAAGTTTCAACTGTTTCCATAACATTTTTAGTATTCCTTAGTCGTAATTTACGAGGAGTGCATGAAGGCATCACCATTGGAGGTGACGTCACCGTTTATTTGACAGTAAGCTTCC
This sequence comes from Cheilinus undulatus, assembly GCF_018320785.1. Taxonomy (NCBI): domain Eukaryota; kingdom Metazoa; phylum Chordata; class Actinopteri; order Labriformes; family Labridae; genus Cheilinus; species Cheilinus undulatus. The sequence goes on along the minus strand of NC_054885.1, from coordinate 10,153,028 downwards.
CCGGCACCGACGTCTCTCCATCTCCTTTTCTTAAAGCCGCGGAGAGTTATAAATTTCCATTTGAATAGGAGAGTTTTATATTTCCATTTGAAAAGATGGTTAAAGCAAAGAGAGGAGGTCTCATTCAGTCAGTGTTCTTTTACTTTATTGCAAACATGGACGAGCAAAGAGCAACTGCACAGACAGACACAGCTCTGTTTGGGTTTTACCATTACTGAAGAAGAGACAAAAGCCTCCCTCAGTCTGACAGGCACTATTTAAGAAACATTTCCCCTCACTAGACAACATTTTAAAAACCAACACACACACATTCTATCCCTAAGATAATCAATTTTCTTTATTTCTGGTAAAAGACAACACAAAAAGGACCATCACGCTATTTTTTTACCAGAGCCTTTTAGCTAGCAGCCTAAGAAAAACACATAGCAGCAGTAAAATGTTTATCAAGTTTTTTTTAAGACGTTTCAAACACTTCAATAATTTTCAAGCTTTTCCCCTCATTTAATTTATTTTTAACGCTCCGTAGCCATGTATTTCGGCTCAAAGGATGGCCTTCCTGTCCATAGGTCTATACAGATATTTCAACAACTGCTGGATTTTTCTTTAATTTCAGTACAGGCTTGGTCATGGTCCCCAGAGGATGAGCCCTTATATCTTTATAAACTTTTACCTTTTCAACAGGTCAAATTTCAAGCTAAAATAAATTTAACTTTTAAGCTTATGACGGGCGATACTCACTGTCAAGTGCTTATATTAGCATGCTATCGAGAGCTTTACTAATAACAAAAGTTCGATCGGTGTTGGTTTTTGACAGTTTCAGAAAGCTTGTCCTCGCAAAACAACTGTACCCTAACCACGCAACCTTAAAAACAAAGTCATTGTATTTTTGTTCGATATTAGCAGCAGATTGTCTGGTCAAGCATTGAGTGTAATGCTATAAACAGCTAATGAAGTAGCAGCAGTCTGTGTTTTTCCAGTCAATTTTAATGAATATCTAAAAATAGCATTGGAAAATCTCTTTTGCTAACATTGCAGGCTAAATGTTGAAAATCAGCATTGGCACATTAGACTCTATATTAACGTGGACTGGACAACAGCCGCCCAGGAGTGAAGTCAAAGTAAAAAGAGCTCCCTCTGCTGATTCGCTGCAGCACTGGTTATAGGTAATAAACTCCACCTCCTCCATGCTGACAGATGCTAGACTTGAATTAACACCATTGAAATAAATTTTACATTGTTTTTGTCGAACCTTGAGTCTGTATTGATACTTATTCTGTTGATTAATGTCCAAGTGCTATTTTTTTCTCACTAGTTTTGTTTCATTTTAGCATTCGAAATTAAAAAAAACACAGCATGTTGTATCTTTATCAACAGCTGTGTTGACTAAGGTGACCAGATTTCTGAAATGAAAAGGGACATTTCCAGTTTAGCAGCCGAAAACCATTAAATATTGTCATGATGGTTACAAAATAGGGGCACTCAAAGCTTCACGTATTTTGAGACAAGTTTTGCTGAGAGTTGTTTGCAACAAACACAGCCTTGTTTTGACTGTATTATATTAACAATTCAGCAATAATTAAAATACTGTGCCATGAATCAAACAAGGGAGGTTATTAGCATAAGTCTGCTACATAACTGTTGATTTTTTCCCCAACCATCTTTCTTGTCTTTTCTTAACCTCTTTTCCTTCTATATTCCTATGTGATGCTAAATCATAGTCTTAAAAATGAAAACATGACAAAAACATAGACACTGTTAACCAGAGTCAGCCAGAAAATATAGCCTAGTGTTTACACTGAAATTTTTAATTTACAAATGTGGCTCCTTGCAGTGTTCATTACAGGAATAGAATAGCTGAGGAGGGAAGGCAAGAGAGCATGTAACTCATACTTAAAACTTCAGACACTGAAGTTTAGCATGCCGACATCAGCATTTAGCTCCAACTGAAGTGTCATAAAGCTAAATTTTGGCTGTTGATCCACCTGTTTTTTCAAAGGGCTTTCGTTCGTATTTTTTAACATAAGATAAAGATTAGCCAGCTTTAAACTTCAATCATTTTCCTTTGGATATTAGCACTTAAAAATGGGAAAGTGCAGTTCTTTCTGAGTCCCGTACGGAAGTGAAACAGACCAGTTAAAGGATCACGTACAACTTGAACAGAAAAAGCACTCTTGTCCTATCAGTAAAGACATAGTCGGACCAGTGTTCTCTCTTCTTTTACAGTGGACTTGATATTGCTTAATTATTGACACAGTAAAAGCAGAACTCTAGCAGCAAATCAAACGTACATTTCTGTGGCCAAAGTCTGTGTTTAAGCCTGAGATAACTGGAAAAGGGAAGCTTAGGCACAATCAAAGAGGAAGGGTTTCACCCTTTAAACATGGCTTTATTTCCCTTCCCATCACAGCTGTGTGGTCATTTAAGGTGCTTCCAGTCAGCCTCGTTCTCACAGCGCTTCACTCTGCTGAAGAACGTCTTGATGAGAGCTTTTGCTTCCGCTTTAACTGCAAAAACAAAGAGATGTTAGTAAAGAGAACATTGCACATGCTGAACATTTTAACCCTGCTTTACCTTGGTCTTTCTCCAGAATCTTCCGCTCTGCAAGAAGGTGAGACAAGTAGCGTGCGAAGGACTTAAACAGCTCCTGAAACAGCAGACGAGTTTAAACCATTTTATTTCCTCTGTGCTATGAATCATGCCAAACTAACTAGTGCTCTTACCTTAGTGGCAAACTTTCCCTGAGAGTAAAAGGGGTCCAGGCATCTGACCACGATGTCAGCTGCTTCCTTCAGTGACACAGATGGAGGTGTTGCTTTTACAGGGTGCAGCACCTTCTCCTGCACTTCGGGGTTGAATGTTACTCTTTTACTACGTCCATCTGCAGGGCGTCTGCGCTTTGCTGGAGGAGAGTGCTCGTTGTTCACCTTTTTATCCTCTGTAGACTGGACACAAAGACACAAACATCATCAGAGACTTGTGGGAAATAAAGCTAATGGATCATTTTGGTACAGCATTGGGGCTTTATGTAAGAAATTCAACATCTAGGTGATGAAGTCATTATATCACAAGAAAGCTCAGGCTGTCTATTAGACCAGTGATTCTAAACTAGGCCAGCCTCAAAGCCTGGCAACACATTCCACATTCATGAGTTTAGCACAGGTGGCTGACTGCTCTCCTGACATTACCCTTTAAAACATATCTAAAAACCATAGCTTATACACTCAACAGTCACACAGTTACCCTGACAACCATTTAGCAGTCATGGAGTTACTTTGATGACCACTCAACGGTCACAGTCAATGTTTAACATTCACAGAGTGTCAAAAATAGAACTCATATTATAAGGACCTTAGTCCTGCTTTATCCAAAATATCTTAAACGTTCAATCTAACAAGAGTCTAAGCTAATAAGAGTCAAATTTCTCGTTGCATAAGCATACTTAGCCATTAAGTCTTATTCGAATAAATCCCTGCCCCCGCCAAAAAATAAAATAAAATAAAATAAGTCTTTTCTGCCAAAAAGAGCTTTCAGTGCAGCTCTTACTTTTTCTTATAATAAAGAAATGTTGTCGAGTTCTAGTAAAAGCGCCTCTACAGCTGCATCAACCCTAATATCTTCCCAGATTGCCACTGTTGACAGGCTTGCTGTCGTTTCAACTAAACCACATGGTAACTACAGCCTTTTTCTCCTCAAATGACACCAGTTGGTCTAGTTATTCTCTGACTGAGTACAAGCATATCAACTTGAAGCGTTGCAATATGGATCTGCTTGATGACAGACATTAAATCTATGTACTATGTAACTGTCTTCCAATGTCATACTGGCTTGTTCTAAAAAATGTAAGATTTAAGCCTCGTAGCACTAGAGCATTTTCTGCTAACTTGACTTTCTTTTACAACTTTTTCTCCTTGAAAATTCAGTTTTCTAATTTAATGTTATTCTCTTAACACTAACTTTGTCATACAACAATTCTAAAGACTTATTCTGGAGCCTTTTATGCTTTTATTCATAGAGAAGAGAGTCAGAAACAGATTGTAAATGTAGCTTTAATATTCCATCAGAGTAACGAGACACTTACCTCTGTTATTAGAGGTGATTTAGCTTCTTTTTCTGGTTTGTTTTCTCTGTGAAAGAATAAATAAACATATAAGAAACAGGAAAGACCTTTCCATCCTCCTAAAGAAGTGTGGTGGGGCATCTTACTCTGTAATTGACTCTTTGGATGTGTCTTGAACCTGCTCCTGCTCCATTTCCTGCTCTTGAATCTCTGTTATTTTAGTTCCTTCCTCCTCCTCATCATCATCTGGTATAAGTATTATTTCTTTTTTCTTTTCTTCTTGTATCACTTCATAAATGTCTGATTCCTCTGAACTGTGCTCCCCCTGCTGGTCACCGTTTTCTGGAGTAGCTTCAGCCTCAGCCTCAGCTTCAGCATCAGCAAATGTAACATCAAATCCGTTAGGGGCCTCTGTCTCCTCTGTCTCTGTTTCCTCCTGTCTCTCCTCCACTGTCTCTTTCTTTTTAAAATACTGGGAAATATTGCGAGAACTCTTTGCTGCTTCAGCCAACTTCTGCTGTTTCTTGCTCATGGTTCTTCCTGTCTTTGTTGGGCTGTTCAGAGTTGCCGCGATGGCGCTCGCTCTGGCTCTGATAGATGATGTCACAGCCAAAGCTGCGTCCATGTCTGAATTTCCTGCACTGATAAATCCGCCGCTCTGTATCTCCTTGTTGGTCTCACTTGCCAGCATAAGATCCTTGGCTGTCTGGAAGGGATTGGACGAGCCTCTCTGGCCTGCTCCTACTCTTTTCCGCTTCATCTAAAGGAATAAATCAGCAAACATGTAACAGACACAAAAACCCACTTATAATTAAGGTGAGCAGTGAGGTGATCTTACTGAGTAGATCTGTGATGCAGACGTGAACCCATGCAGCTCCTCGGGACAGGTCGATGAAGAGGAGGTGGTTGCTTCATGAATTTTTGTCTCAGTTTCTCTAGATTCACTGTCACTCCTTTCTCCTTCTGCACATTCTCCTCCAGCAGAGGCAGGAGTTGTTTTCTTCATCTCTGATACCTTAAAGTACAGATACAAATTTAGGAATAAATCTCCTTTTACCTTATATTATTCCATCAGTGCTACTTGGTTTATTTACCCTCTTTAGAATAGCAGCTCTGTACAAGTTCGATGACTTGCTGCTTTTAAAAATTTCATATTCGATATCCAGGGCCAGAGACAGGGGGTCACAGCTGAGGGAAGGAGAAGACAGTATATATGATCTATAGGGAGGCATCTCTGCAGAAAGTGAGCTGATGTTTGAGGAAAAAAGTCTGCAGAATTACTTGAATGCATCTTCTGCCCTCTGGTGGCCATATGCCGCCTCCTGCAACAAAGACAGGCAGTGCTCTCTGACCTGAAAAAGAACAGAAAAGGTTATTTTATTGTGTGACAGTATAAGAGAGATAATAAAGCTCAAAGCTGGTTAGAGAAAAAAGATTCCCTTGTATGAGGAGTTTTTCATAGCACTCAGCAAGTGTCTTCATCTAAAAAACTTTCTACAAGACATGATGTGAAGAGTACAAAGTCTTCAGATTTAACAGTGCATAATTTGTAATAATTTTTTTTTAGCTATCCCTCTGTAGACCTCAAGTTAAAAAAAGTTTTGTGAAATATGAATACCAAAAAATACAGTGATTTGCATCTTTTTTATATCCAAAATTGATATTCTTGAAGTTTCTTGTGCCTTATTAAATTTTGTAAGGTTGAAAAAGATTTTGAAATCACTTTTTATCCAGTTTTCACAACGTCCCAACAACTTTGGAATCAAAACATGTGATTACAAATATTTCAAACTTCTCAGCCATTTAGCCCCATCTGGTCCAGACTAGCATCAATGTGATGTAAGCCTGTGTTGGTCCAATCAGAGATTTACGGGTAATAAGAAACAGGTGTTTATCACACCTTTGTGCCAGAGAAGAAGAAACTCCTTATGAGGGTTACTAAACATCTAAAGCTTCAAAGTGCCGACATGTTGAGCAAATTCTTTACATTTCTCTTAGACATATGAGCCTGAGAGGCATGATTTAATTTCCATTACCTCTTCAGTCTTTGTTTTGTCTCCAGGTGCTTTTATTTACCTCAGCAGTGTTATCATCTCTGCTCTGTCTTTATGTCTTTGCACATGAGTCACTGAATTCCTGAAGACGTGCTAAATAGTGTAACGAGCGTGAGGAATGTGTTTGCTGGGCTGTGTCGTACCTTCACAGTGAGTCTGGGGATCCTCTGGCTGGAGGCGTCTCTGAGCGGACAGTCAGCATCTAAACAGAGGGACAAAGCGCTAACAGGAATAAGTACCAAGCAGACCCATTTCTGTTTGTGATTATTCAGTGTTTCATTTGATTTTACCTGGAGGAATAAAGTCTTCTCTCTGAGTGTCTGCTCCCTGAAAAACACAGACATAAGGTCATGAACAAATACTATTTTTCAGATGGAGAATCACAACAACATTTTGAATTACTTGAGGATTTAAACACAGATCTATGCGCTGTTAAATCCTAACACTTACTGCCTTTTTGACGTTTATGTCTCTCAGTTTTACTATTTTATTTTCATGGCATTCCTGCTTTTAATGATGCCGTTATAAAGAAGACCACCTCCACTTGCACCCACTGTGGAAAAGTTTTACTTCAGAGTTGCACCACTTTTAACCAACATGTGGGAACAATTCACCACAATCCCCTCTTTCAGGGGGCCTCACATGATCCAGCTGCCAACAGCTGGCAAACACATGCAGAAAGCTGCACACAGCTAAGGTTGTTTATAAAGGCAGAGAAGTTACTAAAAGGAGTTCATGTTAGTGATGCTAATGGCTCACTTTTCTAAGGCCCATCTGCTTCTTATAGAGATCAGAAAAGTCCTTTTTCCTCTTTGCACTGTCGTCTTCACTGCTACCAGCTTCAGGTTCATCATACCTGCAAGGTTAAACATCAGAGTTAGTCAACAGGTTCAACTCTACTTAGTTTCATTGGTAGAAATCCAAAATTCTTCACTGAAGTAGTCGTGCCTTTCAAAGCCGTAGCCCTTCTTTCCTCCTTCGTACTGCTCCGGGTAGAATCCGAACGCTCCTTTAGGCTCTTTGCTCGCAGCTTCGGTTTTAGTACTGAGCGCGGCCGCTCGTGCCAGCTGAGCTCGGACGATTTTGGGGTTTTTACAGAAGTCACAGGCGCCGGCACAGTTTGGCGTCTGGTCCCCGAAGAACTTGGAGATGGTGGCATGGCGGCAACTAGAAGGCAAAAAAAAAAAAAAGTTATAGAAAAGAAAAACATACTGATCTGTGAGCTAAATTCCTTAAAATAGGTTCCTAATTTTCTGAGGTAGGGTGCATATTAGCCTTGTGACTTTTTATTTTCATTCCTTTTCCTTCTTCCTCTTTCCTTTCCCAATTCCAATTCCTATTTACTGTAGATCCTGGGTTGACTAAATATAATTCTACACTGTACTACCACACTTTTTCAGCTAAATCTTGTTCTATGGATGTGAACCATGGTTTGATTTGAGGTGAATTTTGTTGTTTCTATGACCTTGTCCTAAGGTTTACAGAAAACGGTGAGAAAATGACAAAATTTACAGTAAGCAGCAGCTCTCTGGGCTAAATTGCCTGATTGTCAGGGGTCAGAGGAGAATGACCAGCCTGGTTTGACCTGATAGAAGGACAACAAAATAACTACAATAACCACTCATTACCACTAGGGCAATGCAGGAGAGCATTTCTGAATGCTTATCATGTCAAACCTTGCAGCAGATGGGCAACAGCAGCAGAACACAACATTGAGTGCCACTCGTGTTCATAAAGAACAGGAAACTGAGGCTACAACTCACATGGACTCACAAAAACTGGTTAACAGATTGAAAAAAATGCTGCATTGTCTACAAAGTCTGAGGTTCTGCTGCAATATAGAGTGTTAGGGTCAGAATTTTTCAGACCATCTACAAGCATGGCTCATTTAAAGTCCCTTAAATCACCATTCTTCTCAATTCTGACTCTTGGTTTGAACTTCAGCACACTGAACTGACCAAGTCTGTATGTCTGCATGTGTTAGTTGCTGCCATGTGATTGGCTGATAAGATATGTTTGTTTTCCTAAAACTATAAACAACAAATCATCAACATGAGGCCTCTTATCATCATCATCAATCACCATGTCTACATGAACATATTTCACCCCCAAGCAAGGCTGCCCATTAGGGGGGGCTAATTGGCAAAGAAAAGCAACAATGGGAAAAAAGGGTCAAAAAAGAAAAACAATGCAACAAATAGGCAAAAGGTTGCAAAAATTGGTGAAAAATGGCAAAAATTGGCAAATAAAGGTTAAAAATGGCAAAAAAAACAAGTGGCCAAAATGGGCAAAACATTGCAAAAAAAATGCAACAAACTGGTGAAAAAATTTTAAAAAGGGTGAAAAAGGGCAAAAATGAAATAAATGTGTCAAAAAGTTTTAAATAAGTGGAAAAATTGTAGAAAATGGGTAAAATGCTGGAAAAAGTGGCTAAAATATGTGAGAATTGGCATATATCGATATAAAAGGGCAAACGTGGGAAAATGGGGTAAAAGTGGCAAAAAAGTGGCAAAAATGGGCAAAAAGTTTAAAAAAAAACAGCAAAATGTGACTAAATGTAACAAAAAGCTGCAGAAAGACTTTAAAGAAATGAATAAACACATGGAAAAGGGTGGGAAAAGGGTAAAAATTGGATAAAAGTGGTAAAAATGGGCAAAAGCAAAAACAATGAGTTAAAAGGATGAAGTGGCAATAATGGGTGTAAAAAAAGTGGTAAAACGGGTTAAAAAGTAGCAATAATAAATGATTCCAACATCAGAACCCAACAATAGCTAGATACACTTTCAGCTCCAAAATGGCATTACTGTTAGCCAGGATGCTAGCACCAATGCTACTGATCCAACACACACAGTTGATATCATCAGTAAATCACAGCTGTGGGGGGCCCACTCTCTGGGTTTTTCAGGGGTCCAGTCAAATCTGTGGGCAGGCCTGCCCCCAAGTACCAATCACTGGAGTGTCCACAGAGAGCTGGGCCTAAAACTTTCAGCAGCAGAATGGGACAGTGTGAAATAGTGGATTTTTGCAAGCTGGTATCATCAAGATAAAAAAAAGTCTTGAAAAAATTTACTTTGTATGAGATGAATCTAGAAGTTTGACAGCTTTATTTTTTTCAACTAGTGTTGCAGTAAGATGCATTTGTTATTTTTATCCTCATTTTGGTGTTTTATTTGTCACATGGCAACATACACAGAACATCCAGTGCAGCATTGATCTATCAGCTATTGTGTAACCGACACACAAAGATCAATGATTGTTATGAAATAAGTCTACAGGGCTGCTTTTTACAGGGAATAAAGTTATATTTAACAGTACAACCACAAACCAAAGACTTTTAGACACAGAGCGATTAGTCTCAGCTTTAGATGCTTCATATTGAAACATTACAGTAAATAACACCAGGATTTTAGGAGAAACTGGTCTTAATATAGTTTGATTTCATCTTCTGGATGATGTAATGCCATGCTAGCGATCAAAAACCCAGCTCTAGATGTAATCATTGTATTATTTCTATGGAAGGCTGCACAGTCTAGTGTTCTGTGTTATGTTACAGCCGTTATTCACACAAACTCACAGACCCAGCCTGTTTGGGACCCCGCCCACTAAGTGTGCCACTCTACCAACATACTGACTACCTCAGTAGAAACACAAACTCTGCCTCCACGGCCAGGGAAGAAAGAGGAGCAGTCTGACCAGAGGAGGAGGTGGGGAGGCTCAGAAAAGAGGAGTCACTCCCACGAGGAGTGCCAGAGAGAAAACAGGCTCACTGAAGTAGAACGCTCAGCTCAAAACTACTCTGTGTCAAAGCCAAGAAGAAGAAGAGCAACAAAGCAGAGGAGAGAGAGCTGAAGGGAGCCTGGATGAGGACACAAGAGCGGTAAACGGGATTTATTGTGTCTCCTGTCATCTCCCTGACAAACATCACAACGTGAGGATTTATCCCTCCTAATGCTAATCCTAAAGTGACTGCTAATCTAAGGTAGCATCTGCGGACGTCTCCCCTGGCGGGCACACTGCTGGTTTTCACAATAAACCGCATGCTCAAAAAAAGTCAACACTTCTCCTCTGAGGAAGACGTTACTGCCTCCTCATCATCATCATCACCGTCATCATAATCATCATCAACTGGTTTGCTTACTTCTGGTCTGTCACTGATTTGCCCCTCAGTGAGGGCTGGGCTCAGCGAGTGAAAACAACAAACTCTCACAGGTAGGTGCCTAAGCGGTGCGTCTGTTTTCAGAAGAATGTGGAGAATGTGTTTCAAAATACAGACTTCTTAGGAGCAAACATGCAAAGGGAAGTTAAACTAGCCTATATACTTGATCCTGTACATTTTTTCCCAGGATTGAAATGCTTTAAAGTAAGAACTCAACATGAAAACCCAAAAAGGTGCAGATTCATCAGTGGAGACTGTCTGCCTGAACAGATAAAAAACTGAGGGAAAAAAGCTTTTTTGGTCTTTATCTTTTAAAGAAAATACACAAAAATTGGTACAGATTTTCAGCTTGCAAGTACAGAAACTCTCAGGAGGAATAGTTGCTGATGTATATCTACTTTTGCAAAGCTTTAGTAAGTATACTGACTCTGTTTTAGGATCATTTTCTTCTGATAGTTGTCATTAAAACATAACGGAGGGAATAAGTTATACCCAGCTGCTGATGCAAAATGGTGAAATTGCAATTGCCTTGACTACTGTAGACTGATATCAGTTTTTCGGGGCTAATATGCTGATTAGTAGTTCATGTAACCGATAAGCAATATTAAAAACCGACGTGCCTTTACTAAGACAAACAAACTAATGTGACAAAAGCAAAATTTAACAATCAAAAAAAATAAAGAGTTTAGCTCTAGCTCTGTCGACATGAGAAATGGCACAAAGCAACACAGTAGCAGCAGGAAAACAGGAAGTGATGCCATACATTTAAAGTGGGCGGGGCATAAAGGGACACTGCAGAGACAGAAAACAAAGCCAGAAAGAAAGACGCATTGGTGTCAGAGTTGCACACTTTTTTAGCAAGTAATGAACTGAGTCACCCTGGCTTTAGTGTTGATTGCTTATTACTCATAACATCTAGCCTCTTACATGGTGTTGTGAGCGGGACATAAGGTGAGACTGTGGAAAGTGAATATGGAGCAAAAGGGAAGAGAAACACGACTGATTATCAGTCGACCCCTAACTGTGACATCCCTAGTTTTAAAAGGATAAACAGCTCAGAGACCTTGTTTTGTTTTGCTTTCATCTTGTGAAATGGGAGAATTTTTTTCCATGCACTTAGCTGGCTTAGGTTACGAATTGAATGTAATATATGCATGGTTTTACAAATAAATGGGCAACTGTGGATCAGTAGGTAGAGTCGGGTGTCCAGCAATCATAAGGTCATGGGTTCAATCCCCAGTCACATGTCGATGTGTCTTGGGCCAGACACTTACCCCCAAGTTGCTTCCATTGCTTGTAACGGTGTGTAAATGTGTGTGGATGAGTATGAATGGGATTAGCTAATACTGATGGCCAATTTCTGCAATCTCTGCGATCAGCGTATACATTTAGAGTGAATGGGTGTGTCCATTTAGCATTCAATCTGACTATGAAATGTAACAAATGAAAAAGTAGAGTTCAAACTAGCTATAACTCATATCTTAAGTATAATTTCTATTTTTCCATGTTTGACACAATACCTACGCTTGCAACACATTTTTCCTAATTATAAATCAATACAAAAGCTTTGTTTTTCACCTCTTAATTAGCACCAGTTACTCTTAGCATAGCTGGTAACTAGCTTGAACATTATACCCAGGCCTCCACCTAAAACATCAAATGCATGCATGCTGAGAGGGAAATCATTCAGTGTTTACTGAGAAAAAACTGTTACTATTTATTGTAATTCATTGAGACTTCTGCAAAATTTTTAATGTGAATGCTCATATTTTTAAACAATGAAATTGTGACTGTTGGTGCAGCCCTCTGCTTAATGGGTATTCCATCAGTAGGAAAGGTATGTCCAACATATGTCATCAAGACACAATGAAGGGAATTAATCAGACCAATTTACAGTGGTGTGAAAAAGCCCCCTTTGCCCCCTTTCTGATTCCTGGGTTTAAAAATTGGTTTGATGAGCCGAAACATTTAAGTGTGATAAATCAGCAAAAAACTCGGGAATCAGAAAGGGGGCAAATACTTTTTCACACCACTAGGGGTGGGTAAAAATATCGATTAATCGATGCATCGCAATATTTCCCCCCTCAATTCAATATCGATTCAGCAAAATCCTCTGAATCGATTCACCTTCTGGCCAGTAGGGGTCACTGTGCATGTGATTCGCATTGTATGGACGGAGGCCGCACTCGACCAAACAACAACCAACCATAACCATGTTACGTGAGGTTTATCACAATTTCCAAGTGGAAAGAAATATTATTATAGTTTACATGCACTTTACTTTTTCAGTGTTTGTACAGAACTGGCATGTTTTTTTTTATTTTTGTACTCCTTATGCACAAATAAGTAATTATTGTGCAAATTTTTATTTTCAGATGTTTTCTTGCTAAAAATTGTGAGGTGACCTACCACATATGGTCACATGGGCATTAAAACAATTATTAAAAATTGTCAGCAGGTCATCTGTGTATCTCTACTTCTTACTGAATCAACATCAAAGCATTTAAATCAATATCGAATCAATATTGAATTGAATCGCAACCTAAAGAATCAAAATCGAATTGAATCGTGAGGTTCTTAGCAACACCCAGCCCTACACACCACTGTACTTATACAATGTGGTGATATTGCACTAAAAACAGGAAATATGTATTCCATTTAACTGTGAGTTAAACTGCATGCAAAACCTTCCAGTTTAAAATATTAAACTGCATCCTGTCATATTTAGAATTGTTTAATAATGTTGTGTTAAGCTGTTCATCCAATAAATCAAACTGTGACTTATGGCTGTCACACCCAGTGTCATATTTTACTGCAGATCACAATAACACACTAATCTGTAAATCATGCATCAACTTGACACCTTTAACACCACCCATGCAAAACATGACAGTCTAACTGCAATCAACACCATGAAGTAGAGCCCTGGTTTCTATCATTTTAGCAAACAGTCTTAGAGAAAAACTAGCACAGCATCAGTCTTTTGGTTATTCCTGAACACATTATACAACCAACACCTCTCCAGACATCACCACCATGGAGCAGAGCCCTGGTTTCTGTCTTTTAAAGAACACTGCCTTACAGAAAAGATAGTTACTTCAGAACACGCTATCCACTTGCACTTTACTGGGCATCATCACCAGGGTAAACAGACTTTGACTTGGCATAAAAATACACACACACTTTTGTCCTATACACTGATAGATGGTTGTCTTACACTGCAAACATCCTTCTTTCTCTTTAAAACCACAGACACACACACTGTCTAACAGCCTTTTATCATGACCAAAGATAAACAAAGTCAAAGTTCAGTGCTTATGTAAACAAAGCAGCAGTGTCGCCTCACGTCCTGAGGTGTCGACAAACATCCTGAAGACCTGATACTTGGACAGTCAGATAATGAGTAAACAATCTTATTTCCTTTTTTTTCAGCTTTATATAGCAAAAAACGATATTGGGATTCCATAATCAGTTTGCAATAAATGGATCAAACTTCTCTATATCCTTATTAATTGTCAGGGAATCAGATAGTAGCCCATTAATTTAGGTTAAAATAGGATCATTTTAAAGAGGAGACACTCACATCCCTTCTTTTTACCACTTTTAAAACTGTCATATAATTCTGATCTATTCCTGCTTTATGTTAAAATATGCTGCATGAGATCCTCAGGCTAAAACTCAATGGGAAAAAGTCTCAATTTAAAAAAAGTGGGCTGAATCAGTTTTTTTTTTAAGACAAAGTAATCTCTGTTGTGATTGATAGTATCTAAAGTATCAAAGCCTTGAAAAGTCTACAGATTCTAGTCATATTTTTAACCCAAAAACCTTGAGTTACAAAAACATCTGACACTTAACTGATGTATCTGTGCAACTTAGATGATGTGCAGAAGTCCACTTGCAGTTCTTGGGTTAAAAAATTCATAGAAATTACCCAGGATCGGCTATCTAGGACTTGGTATCAAAACACAGTGCAGAACTTTTAGTCATGTTTGGGCTAAAAATTGAGGCTGAAGTAGGGCGAAGATGTGGCCCCCCTGAGGGCATCACTGGGCGGTAAGGATGATTGACACAACCCTGGTTATGCTCTTGATGTCCTTGCATATTACCAGGGGCATGGGAAGGTAATATGTTGAAAGAATAGCAGGGTGGATGGGGGGTGGATGTGGCATGTGAGCACGGTCTAGGCTACCATCTGGGCAGGTAGCAGGGTTTCCACGAGCACCTGGACGTGCAGTGGGTGTCCCAACAGCTCAGAAACTGCCGGCAGTCTTTGGATATACTACCATGGGTAAAAAGGCCCTGACGCCACCGAGCTTAGCCTTGGCTGCCAAGCGACTCATGCAGACATGTGTTAAGCTTGACTCCATACATGTCTAACAGCATAATCTACTGATTAACTGACTGCGAGTCTGAGATCAACTGCAGACTTGGACCCACCCATGGAGCGATGGGTTCCCCGAGCAAGGCAGTGTGGCGTTCCCAGTATCTAAGCAGGTGGACAAAAGTCAAAGTATTTTGGTCCTTGGTCTTTCCCATCTTACAATAGTCTTGTGAGGCCTGAAGGTTGACTGATGGCCAGGGGCGATGGCCAGAATCTTTTGTGACAACTCCTCGCATTTTTGGGTGTTGCTGGCAAGACTGTGTGTCTAATGTTGGTTTGCTCAGGAGAGTTAGGACGGCAAGGGTCAGCTTCTTGATACGGGAGTGGCAGCTGTGCTTTTATGAGCACCTGGTGCACTTTTCAGGTGGGGGTGGACACGTGCGTCATGGGGGGGTCAGCTGGGAAGACACCTGGACATATGGGGCATGGGCCTGGAGGATTACCATCAGGAGGACAGAACAGCACAGGACCAAGACGACCTACCCTGACCTACATGACTTCAGCTTTTTTATCCTTTGAATTTATTGGACTGAGGTCTTACTTCCACAGACACTCTGGGTGGGTGCACTATGTTGCAGAGGCACCTCAATTTCAAATCTCCCCATTAAAACATAACCATAGGATCCTGTTTATATATGTGCAAGTATTTCAGCCTGTGTGTGTACCAAATTCAAAAACAGGGTGTAAAAATTGGATTTCCCCTTGAGGGATTAATAAAGCATATCATCTTCTCCTGAAATAACACCAAAATGTCTCCACCTCCTCTTTGTTTATCTAGGATGGATGCCAGAGAAGAGACGCTGACCATCCTGAACAGGATCTGGGCGAAGCTGAACGGTCTACCCAATGCAAACCCTATTGAGCTGGGAGCTTTCTTTGTTGTCTTAACCTTTATCCGTAAGTCTCTGCTTGATTAGAAGTTCTTTTCATGAGAAGAGCTGATTGTAATGCTGCTTTTTTTTTGCAGTGGTGGTTCTGCTCATGGTGGTGCTGACCTGCGTGACCTGTGGCTGTTGCTGCTGCTGCTGTAGGAACAAAAAGACGAAAGGATCAAGCATCTGATCAGAGCATCTTTTCTGACGCTCTATTGAGAAATCCTGCGCTCCTACCGAGTGTCATGGTGTTGTTATTATGAGATGAACTTGTGTGACACTTCACTGAGAGATCATGTCTCATTTAAGGTGTGTTCAGTGGCATTATGGGAGCCCAGCCCTCTGACAACAGACAGAGAAGGATGTGCTGACAGGCTGCTACATCTGTCAGGGTTTTCAGGAGGAGCTACATTCCTCAGAAGAATCCCTGCAGGTGTTTAAAAGGATCACAACAGTGCCTTTGTCCTGAGAAATAAAGAGGCCAACCCGATTAAAGAGCTACAACAACTAGTAGACCTTTAAAAGCTGCTGGTTAGACATAAAGAAAGTCAAATTTGTAATACTTTGATAGTGTTTTACCAGGTGTGTTTAAACAATACACTGTACATTATTTCAACCATTGATATACATTTGTATGTTAAACTAAAAGCCATGAGTGAAAGAGACAGCATGTTCTTAGTGGCACAAATATATTAAGACAGGGTGTAAAAGTTGCACGTTTTTGTGAATAAAATGAAGAAATGACTCAACATTGTGTGTTCGGGATTTCCATATGTGCTGCAGTGGTACTAAAACAAGTACTGATCATTTTTGAATTTTACTAGGTCATATTCAAGTAAATTCAGGGCCCAGTTGTTCAAAGGTAATAAAACAAGAAAAAGTTACCAGGATTAAGTCATGTAATCAGGTCATTTATTGTCAGAAAAGGATTAAATGTTGGATAAAATCGGATAATTTTATCCTGGTTTAATCTGGATAAAAATCTCAAGTTTGAGTTATTCAGAACTTTATGGTAAGATTTTGTTATTACCTTGATCAATAAAGTCTAGATTATCCAGATCCTAGCTGGTTTAAGATTGGATTATTGGCACAAAAAAATGTAGCTTCATGTATGCTTTATAAAGTTAAAGCTAAGGCTAAAAAACCTGCATTAGCTATATAGCTAACATAGCTGAATCTAAAGCTAACAAAGCTATGTTAACTACATAATATGGGTAGGTGATGTAGCAACGTGACTAAATATAAAGCTGAAGAAGCTACATTAGCCATGTAGACAGAGTAGCTACATGACTAACTTAGCTTTATTTAAAGCTTACAAAGCTACATTAGCTACATAAGATATGTAGGCAGTGTAGCTACATAGCTTTATCTAAAGCTATCAAAGATGTGTCAGCTATGTATAAAATGTAGCTACTTAGCTTACATTGCTGATCTAAAGCTAAGAAAGCTATTTTAGCTAGGTAAGATTCACAGATAACAGCTATATAGCTTGACCTAAAGCTAATGTAGAGCTATGACTAACATAGCTAAAACTTACAAAGCTACATCAACTGTGTAAGATTATGCTACGTTTGCGAAAGATTGACCTGTTTTAGGAATAGTTACATGAACAGTAAATCTCTTTAGCCCTGTAAGCTTTAGCTATGATAGCTATATTGTCTTACATGGTAACATTAACTCCAAAGCTAGCTAGTGAAGTTAAGTTAGTTTTAGCTAAAGCAAACAAAGCTAAAGCGAGCCATCAATTGTGTAATTACTACTACAACAGGCTGATACATACATCAGACCTTTTTTCTGTTTAATTTATGAAATGTTGCTTTGTCTGTGATGTTTGCAATGTTATTATTTTATTACTGTGCAACTGGTAGACCTTGTTCATGTTTAAATATAAAGTTGAATTAAAAAAGATTCTAAAACATTGTACTGGCAAATTACCACTCAATTTCACCCCCACCCCCTTTAAAAAAAAAAAAAAAAAAAGAGAGGGATAAAATTGAGCAATGTCGCCAGTCACTGGCAAAAGTATAACACTTTGGTACAGGTGTCCAGTGAGTAACAGAGGAAATCCAAGCTGGTTGTTGGTGGTTTTTCAAATATCTACCACAGGACATTTCCAAAACACAGGGTAGATATTAGATGGAGATGCAATGATGGAGCTAGAGTAGGAATTAGTCAGGTCCTTTAAATGAATTTTAAAAAATGTTCCTCGAGTCCACTTTCTATGATGCTTGGGAATCCAGTGAAATCTGATGCGGTTTTGAACAACTGACCTTTCTGGTTAGCCTTTACATACTACACCAAATAATTACACTTTCGTTGGAAAAAAAAGTGCATATTGGCCACATTTTATAGCAACCACTGCAAAAAATATGACTTTGTCTTGAGCTGTTTTATTATGTGGTGTCATTAACTGGGAAATAAGGATGATTTTCCTAAAAGTGCTTCCTATCAAACCTCACAGGTCAACTCTGCCCTCTACTGTTCAAAACCTAAAACAGCACTATAATTTCATTTTATGAAGGAAAGCATCCATGTAGCAGAAAGTTATGCTTCATGTGCACTGATCAGCCTCTAAAATCTAATGAAATTCAATGTAATGGTGATGTGCAAGAATTTTCCAGTCACGTTCATAAATGAAGTAGGCAAAATATTAGGAACACAGCTCAATTGAATGCACTACCCATCTCAGTTCTAGTTAGTTTCTAAACATATAGGCATCAACTAAAAGTGTAGCGCCATGAACATAAAATTGATGTCAGACCTATTATATCTGAATGCTTTAATTGCACAGGTGGTCAGAATTTGATGGATGATTGGTGAATAAAACTGTTATGTGTGAAAACCTAACATAACTATCTGATATTACCTTTTGGTTTATATGCAGTTCATAATAACTGCTGCATTTGTGCACAGACCGACTGTGTTACTCACCCTTCTTGCTCACAGAATGACACCATGGCTTCAAAGTCTTTAATGGCTGATTTGTCACTCTCCTTTGCTGTGCCGCGTTTCTCCTAAAGACAAGAATGCAAAATGTTCACAGACCTTCAAAAAAAGAGTTTAATTTATGTCTTTATATTTGATTTTTCTCACCTGTCTGCGTCCAACTTCCTGTCGGATGAGGAAGTTGAGCTGCTCCTTGTCTTTCTGTGAGTAGTATGTGCGACAGGAGGAGGGAAGCCCGTCTCGTCCAGCACGCCCTGACTCTTGGTAATAACTGGCCAGGGACTTTGCCAGGTTCCAATGAGCTACAAATCTGCAGAATAACAAACACATAAAAACTTAATTATAATACAGCATTGTAAGCTGTTTCACACATGCAGTTTCAGAAAACTACTGTCTTTGTTTACACATTTAGCTCACTTCACAAATTTCAGGATGTTTTGCATATATCTGAAGAAGCAACAAAAAGAAACTTCCTGACCTGACATTGGCCTTGTCTACTCCCATACCGAAGCTTATGGTGGCAACAATAACCAGCACCTTCCCCTGCATCCACTCATTCTGCACCTCTGTTCGCTCTCCTGCCTTTAGACCTACAAATAAAGTGCGTGGAAAGCATTTTTAACATGGGTCTTGTTTAATGATCTGCCAGCCTAGAAAAGAAAAACCTCACCTGCATGATAAGGCTTGGACACAACTCCAAGCTTGGTCAGCTGATAGGCGACAGTTTCACATCCTTCTCTGGTTCGACAGTAAACAATCCCACAACCCTGTTAAGACATAATACAAACAGAAGGTTTAGTAAGTCAGGGCCTGTTGCACCAGCTAAGAGTAAGTTCTATTTCTACGCATTATTGGCAGGTTCAAATCCTGATCTGGGGATCAAACTAGGTTACGAGTGAACCTACATAGAGCTGGAGAAACGCAGTGCAGTCCACCAACCTGTTCATTAGAGCTGCTGTCCAGTGACTTCTTAATGAAGGCATGGAGGTGAACATACGGGTTCGGCAGCAGCTCCCTGAAAATCACATCGTAGTGCAAGTTACTGCGGAAGACAGGTGTCATGAAGGACAGTGGTGACTGCAGCCCCAGGGACTTCACAATGTCCTCTTGTACGTTCTTTGGTGCTGTGGCAGTCAGGGCCAAACAGGGAACCCCTGGCATTCGGGCCCGCAGCTCGCCCAGTTTGAGGTAGTCCGGCCGGAAGTCGTGTCCCCACTGGGAGACGCAGTGAGCCTCGTCCACGGCCAGGTAAGACAAGAGGCCGCGGGAGCACAGGTCTGTAAGGCAGGGCTGGAAGGAGGGAGAGGCAACCATTTCAGGGGTGATGTAGAGCAGCTTCAGTTTGGGGCTTCTGCTTCCCAAGTCAGCCAAGATGAGGCGGCGCTCACCCACGGGAAGCTTGGAGTTGATAGAACAGGCGGGGATGTTTAGACTCTTTAGGCGGTCCACTTGGTCCTGGAGCGAAACCAAAACTGTCAAAACTTTCAACGCTTTTCAATACAACATGATTTCAAGCAAGACAAACTGGCATTTTGATGACCCAGAGTATCTAAAATGTACAATTTTTGGCTGTCAAAATTACAAATCTTCAGACATATCTTAAACCCAAGGTCATTTCAGATCGATTATGAGTAAAAAACTGAAGATTGAAAAATATACAAAATGGGTCCATACTTGTCATTTTGAAACAACTTAGCATTGTTCAACTTTCACAAATAGGCTAGCAACGTTCCTTCTGAAATGCAATAGTACAAATGTACATTTGGCAGTAATTATGAAGAAAATTGAAAAAGGATATTTTGCATTTTCACTGCCGAAATAATTCCATTTAAAAAGAAAACTATTCATAAATGGAATTAAATCTCATGTTTTGTTAAAAGTAGGAAACAGAAAAGCAATGTGACAAAATTATGAACTCAGCATAGGGATACATATCCAATGCACTAACAGTGTAGTCAAACAAATTATTTGGTTGCCATATTACTGCAAAACGTATTGATATTTTGGTTAAATCTCTTTGTTTATGATCTACTAACAGGGATTCAAGTGAAATGACTAAAATTTAAACTGACCATGAGTTTGGAGGGCTTTCACAGTGAGAGACTGACCTGAATAAGGGCGATTAGCGGGGATATAACCAGAGTAATTCCCTCAGACAGGACTGCAGGTAGCTGGTAGCAGAGAGACTTTCCTGCTCCAGTAGGCATGCATACAAAAACATCCCTGTCACCTGCAGGAGAACAACAGAGGTCAGCACTAACACTTTATTATACATCATCTTGGCCTGTCAGCGCTGTCCTGTGAAGGAGAAGTCACACAAAAAACAAACCAAGCCTCATCTTCAGATTTAAAAACTCTCCTGTTGTTATGAGCCACATCACGTCTGCTAATTAGCATAGCTTCGGATAAACTGCTATCACTCAGCTTAAATAAAATATAAACCGCCTTACCCTTGATAACAGATTTGACAACATCTTCCTGTAGTTTCGACCGAAATGTATCAAATCCAAAGTGTTTCTTTAAAGACTGTTTTAAACTTGTTGTCATCTTCTGTCTCTTCCTAAGGAACTCATACAAAAGTCTCCGCGCACCGTCGTCGCAGGCCGATGTCGTCATGACGTTAGCGTTAAACTGAAACTGAAAACGAAGTCAGGCCTCTGTTAACCGCTTTTATTTATTTAGAAAGTGTTTTTTTTTTTAACCTGGACGATATTTTCATGATAATGGCGATGACAGAACAACTTGACGCTTTATTACAAACTTTTTTTGGTCGCATTTTTATTATGAAAGCAACGCAACGGACTGTAAAAACAATTATTAATTTTGAATTTATATATTTTAATGGGATGTATTATATTTAAAAAATTAAATGGACCTCAAAACCAAAAACAAAACAACGCAAAATCGAAACAGAGCTCTGCACTCAATCATAACTAGATACCACTATGTATTTAGCCTATTTCCATATAGTTGTATGTCAAATGGTATTTTTTTTCCCACGGTTTTCTGTACTTCCATGTGTCTAATTTGAGTATAATGAAGGCAAATGGTAGAAAATAGGCCTTTCAGATTAAAAAAAATATATATTTTTTATATTTTACATACAATATTATACTCTGTACAAAGGACCTAATTATGAAAATAAATTAAGTAGCTTAATGTTTCATAGCAAATTTTACATAATAGGCTACCGACAGTTAGGAATAAATATTTTCAACTCCATTTTTGCTGTGCTGACAAGTACATTTTGTTTGGATTTTCTAGATCATAACTTTGTCTCATTATAAGGAGAGCTAATGATGATTATTAGTAACTGTTATGTTGTAAAGTGTCTTTGATACTTTCGAGACTGATTGATTGAAAGTAAAATGTTGATCAGTATTACGATATCGATGACACCTTGCGTTGTAATGCTGAATGACAGTGGTATTGGGACAACACTGATCAATAATTATGTGTAACACCGATGTATATTAGAACAATATGGATTTGTAGACCACAGCAGGGTAGACAGCTTTGTTACCACCAATTTCTACATAGTCAAACAATGTTAATAATTCCACTTGCCATCATTTTACATTTGTGCCTCTGTTTTTTTCTTTCTTTTTTTTTTTTTTTTTTTTTCATTTTTATTGTGTAAATAGTGATCTAATGTGTAAAAACATTAGCGCCCACTGCTTTGGCCCCTGATAACTTAAGTGGTCCAACCCGCGTATCCCTGCCTGTCTGCAGTTAAGATACGTACGTTTATTAGTGCGAGCTGTTTTTTAGAATAAGTTCGTTTTTCCTGAAAAAAGCAATATTTATCCGTTTTACATATTTCTGAGAATCTCCAGAATCGATATCAAACATTTCTGTGAAGAGGCTGCTTTGTTATCAAGTAAGTTTCCACCAAGTTATCACGAAGTTGATATTCTTTGCTAGCTAAAAGTTTTGCTTTGCTAAAATAGGTATACACAAGTTCGTTTATCTTAGCAAAATTAACATTTTTTCGAATGAAATATTTTAGGAAGTATCTAAACCCCAGTATAAAACGTTTCTTTGACAATATTGGTTTGTTTCTGAGTATTGGTTTTCATTAACTGTATCATACAGTTAATTTTGAGTGTATTAATAAGAACCATTAAGTTCAGAAATGTAACATAAAGTTATGAACTGTGCACAGTATGACTGTTTTATTTTTTGACAGGAGTTTTTTTTTGTACACAACTTTTCAAGAACACAAACCAAAACCTCTGAAGAATCCACATGAGCATCCAAGAAAGATCCAGACAGGTAAGTCTGTTTAAAACATCAGCCTTCAACAATCAAATTGTTGGGTATGGAGCCAAAATATGGTTTCTGTGCTGTCCTTTGTTTTTTGTTTTTTGTTTTTTTTTTCTGTGCAAGTTTCATGAACTGAGCACTAGAGGGAGCCTTGACTCTAATTTTGCATAAATCCAAGGCAACAGGTAATTATGGGCAAGTGTGTGAATGAAGACAATAATAGTTTTGACCATGTAAGCTGGTGAAGTAACAGAAATGAATTGAACTTTTCTCATTTTATTTCTGAAACATTTTATTATATGGAAGGATTGTGGTAACATTGGAATTATGTTAGTAAAATTGAAATCCAAATGGAAGAACTAGAACATTTTCTTCAAGCTCAGCAGCATGTGTCCAAAAATAGCTTCTTACATTTATCTCTTAGTGATTGTTGTTAAAACTCCTCACTACACAAATTGTTTCTATTAACAATAAGTTTGTTTGTGGAACAATACATTTAACTCCTTTGGCTTTTTTTTTTTTTTTCTTTTTTTTTTTTAGTAAAATAAATGCTCACTTATATTTTGCCTTAGTCCCATCACAGGAGCCTATGAGTTTTTATGGTTGTAACTTTAATTTACACAATTGTATACGGAAGCCTAGAGAGGACATACATTCTTAGGGTTTATTTTACTGTTTCCCATCATAAAAAGTCATTTTTCTTTTTGAGATGCAGACTTGTTTCATGATATTTTCAGCGTTTATTTTCCCTTTATAAGAAAGTCATTTAAATTATTTTCTCAAGACTTTGAGACTTAAAGTAGTTATAACAGGTTAAGTAAAATACTAATGCATGGATGAATGTCTTGCCAGGGCCTCAGCAGATGAAGAAGGGAATCTTCAAGGGAAATTTCTCAAACGTGGTAGTGATTAATAGGGATGGGAGGAAAAATTGATACAGCATAGTATCGCACTGTTTTGTCTGGTGATATATTGTATCATCTTGTCCACCAAGTATCGAGTTTTCAAATTAATTTCCAATATGAACTGAAGTCTATGATAATGTAAAAATAAAATAAATTGTTTGGACAATTGTTTGTCCTGTGAGATCAGCAGAGGTGATGGTCATCAAGCAGGAGGAAGTTAGGACAACAAACAGGGAAGCACCAGGGGAAGGACATTAGGAATGCAAGCAGGGCACAAAAAAGATGGACATGACATAAGACTAATGCTAAATCAGCTAAACAGTCGAAAAAATGGTATAAATCACAATATATCGCAGTATATGGTATCGCAATATTCACTGTATTGCAAAACATTTAAAATCCCAATAATATCGTATCATGGGGCCACTAGTGAATCCCACCCCTAGTAATTAATGTTTTCGTTTGGGGAACAGTTTATATAATGACATTAACTTCTGCTTGAAAAAGAAGGATATAGACCTTCAACATTTTAGTGATAAAATAAGCTTTTCATAAACATTTATTCAGAATAAATGGTGAATAAGTGGATGATTATAGTAAATAAGATTATAAACAGTTAACATACAATGTTTAAGAGTGTGCCAGTCTGGTTAAGCATTTCTGAGAAACAGTTGAGGCATGACCAAAGAAAATTAATTTTGGTCTGAGAGACTGGTGCTTCAGCAGGACAACTTATAGATAAGCCCTCTAAAGTTGCATATTTTACCTCTAAAACATCATATAAACTTTAAAATATTTAGCTATTTACAACGTCTACAAAGATTTGATTACTGTGTATGTCTACTGACATTTATCAGAGCAGATATCACATTTTTGGAGTCTCCAAAAATACAGTAATCACATTTTTTATTCATGTACCTCAGTTCATGAGGCAGAATTGATTTTTTTTCTGTTTTGCTAGCTCTCCCTCCTTAAATATAAAATGGACTCAACAGAACTCTGATATTGTTCTCTGATGTCAGTAGACCTTCACTTGCAGAATCATGGATCATCTCCCACGCATCGAGCTCTGAGCGCCAAAGTGCAGCTCTGGCTCTGAGGAACTGTGAGACTTTGGTCTCACAGCCTTCTGACAGACTGATGCTGTCTTTATAGATAAAGAAGACATCCATGCCGAGAAACAAAGCATTGGCCCCAATGAGACCGCCTCTAGAGAAATTTGAGAGGGCGAGTGGGCCTTTAAGTGCTGCCTGTCCAAACTCAGGGACGTCTGCAGCCATCCTGGGTACGTTACGTAAAGCTTTAGCTTCCTCAGCAGTCACTTTACCAGTGCTTACAATCATCTTCTCACTGTTTAACAGCTTCACAGCAGATGCAGCATCAACAAGAGAATCAATGGTGTTTCCCACAGAACCAACCTTACAAGCTATCCTGCCTACACCAACAACCAAAGCAAACTGATTTTCCTCTATCTCAATGTTCTGGTTAGTGACCTCCTCCAGAATATCATGGAGATACTGCACATCCTCCATGAACCTCTGGAAGACTCCTTTGGCTTTATCTTGTTGAGTGCGGTTTACACCAATCTCTGTTGCTGTGGTAACGATGCTGTTGAGTCCACTAGCAACACCGCACCCCATCCCAGCAATTGTGAGACTCAGAGACACTCCAGCTGTTACTGGGATCAGCGCCAACCCAATGATGGAAAGCACCCCTCCGATAGCCCCCACTGAGCTGCCCACAGTGCTGGAGATCTTTGCCCCCTTATTCATGGAGTCGAGCTGAACAGCAGTCTTCTCCAGGTCTTCCAGGAAGTTCAGCATCCTTGGCTGCCGCTTGATAAACTCCTTGACAAAGCCAGAACATGAAACATCCTGGAACAAGAACACCAGCCGGAAGTCGGGGTCCATCCTGATAAAGACAGATGAGAAAATTAAAGTATTATCATTTATGTCATTACTTAAAATACAAATTTTACTCTTGCATATAAAAGTGATCAAGAGGACAGAACAATCAGAGTCAAACTTAAAAGTCAGAATTCTTAGAACTCCATGTATGGAAGAATTTCTGTTGCATTCAGGGAGCAGTAGGGGATATGGAGTCGTAGTAATCTACATTCAAAGCCTCCATAATGGAAGGAACTGCTGTTTGAAGACTGTAGGGCTTGCAGAAGCCCACAAATCCACTTGTGCACACCAGTGGAAGGAATCTGTCAAGAGGGCCTGAGGACCTTTTGGTCTTTGGTGGCTCAAAACGGTGCAGCTTCAGTGGTTGCAGATGCAAAAACCTGGATGTAAGAGGAGTTAGGAGAGGGCTGTGGATTAGGGCTTTAAGTTGGCCCCAAAAATGTTCTGGTAAACTGTCAGACTACTTGGCATCAGTTGTTCAAAGCAGGAACAGGGAAAATTCTGACTTGGTCCTGGGATGTTGTTGGACAGTGGAAGGTATACTTTGAGGAGCTCCTTCCAACTAAGGGGTTCAACGAACACACCCTCGACTGAGGTTGTAGAGTCTGGTGATCAATGGGAAACCTTATCTAGATCCTTGCCAAAAGTCGCTCAGGTTGTTTAAAAAGCTCCTCAGAGTAGATTAGCTTCACCCTGAGGTGCTGAAGGGCCTAAACATTGTTGTGACTGACTTGCCTCTTCAGTGTCACATGGAGGTCTGGGACAGGGCATGTGAAAAGGCAGACCAGGTTGGTGGCCCGGTGGTGGGCTCCAACTGTTTGGGTATTTAACTACTCAGTCTCCCAGGGTACGTTTATTCAAGGGTGCTGGAAAGGGAGTCTGTGGATTGTGTTGTATGAAATTGACCAGATGCTTTGAGTGTTCTACTTCCTCTTTGGATCACTATGATCTTTGGCTTCACGTTCCACTGAAATTTGACTTGGCACTTATCTTGAATGGGACACTTGTGGCATGCACTGGAGATGGACCAAAGCTCATGCTTTAGAAATATAAAGGTTGATCAGAAAGGGAGCGATTTGCCCTGGAGTAAGCTTAGTGTACAGTTTGCTGCTAAGACAAAGTATGTAGAATTTGAAGATTAGACATACTGAAGAATGCAGATATTACTCTGCTGCTGCTCCTCTGCCTCAAAAGGAGTCAGTTGAGGTGGTCCAGGCTTCTGTTAAGAAAGCCTCCCTTTGTAGGTCTTCCAGGCATTTCCAAATTGGAGGAGACCCTCGGGCAGGCCCAGAACTCACAGGAGGGATTATAGATACCTTCTGGCCTGGGAACACCTCCCCAAAATGAGTTAGAAAATGTTGCTGGGAAAAGGGATGTCTGCATCAACTTGCATGGCCACCATTGCCACTGCCACCTGGCTCAAATTGGGCAGGTCAGTTGGTTTAAAGTCAGCTTTAAACTATCTATAAGACTTCAGCTCCTAAGTTAGACTGTAAGTGATAATAGCAGTATTAAACTACATCTTAGCTAACTCCAAGTTCTTCAGTATGAGTACAATGTAACACAATACATACCTCATGTCAGTAAGGTGACGAATATGATGGAACATCCTTTGTACCTCATCATGGGTGAAATTCTCATCCAGGTTAACATAAACATTTGAAGACATTTGCAGGGGAAGATGACTAAACAGGGGGACAGAAATTTGACACCTCATAAATCCTTATGAATATTTTATTCTTTTAATGAAGATTTTCTTTATTATATTTATAATTTACAATTAAAAAACAAAATGTTACAGTGGGGCCCAGATACCTCATGTTTAAGTTTTCACAGATCTTCTGGGTAGTCTGGATGTATCTGTCCAGCTGATACACCAGTACATCCACATTATCAAGTTTGGGGAGGAAGAAGGCGCTTGCATCTCTTTTGAACTCGAGGAGCAGAGGGCAGATTCGCCGCGCAGCAGCTATGACAACCTGAACATGCTCGAGCTTGGCCCCACGTGGTAGCTGTAACACCCGGTTCCCCTCCTGAAACACATGAAGTGAGGTGACCGCCAGCTTCTCCACAGCCTCCAGGAAGAAATGGAGCTTCTTTAGGCCGCTCAGAGTTTCCGCTAACACAGCATCCAACTCCCTCTCCAGCCTTGCACGGCGTTTTTTCACACTCTCCCGTGTCACCTGTGTCACCTTGTTCTCCATATATTCCAGGAAGGCTTTTCCCTTTTTCTCTGACTTGGTAATATGGTTTATGCCAAGGTCAATCCTGCTGTAGGAGGTCTTTATTCCCTCCATTTTGAACACCTCTGTTGTTCTTGCATCCATCCATTCAGGGAAGCTCTCACAGAATTGTTTAACTTTTTCAATGTAGAAGAGGGTTTCTATGGTGTACCGGAACATGGCATCCCGCGTCTTTTCTCTAAAAATGCAGAATATAATTGTATGTTAATAACTTTCTAGAGAGTGATCTGTTATATATCTGTTATATTTAAAAGACATGTCAAATAAAAATAAAATGTGCAAATTTATGCTATCCATTTAGGGAAAAAATGCAAAGATACAAAAAAATCGAGGATACAAATTAAACACAAACTTACAAAGGGGTCAGTTTTTTACAAAACATTGATAAACACCCTATCTTTGATATTGTTAAAGATATAAACTGTTTTAGTGGACAACAATATGCATAAAAATATGCCAAATAAGGAGTACACTGAGACCAGTGATGAGTTTTAAAGTTGGCCTAGTTATGTTTCCTTAGCAGAGCATTACTAGTCTTGACATTGCCCCTGCCAACAAGCATCAGTTTCCTGTTAAAAAAAAATGTAAAGCAGTTGCAGTTTTAACCACACCCGGGATTATCATGCTAAACAGAATGTGAGGATTATCAGAGTGTGAGATATTTTCCTGTCAACAGTTAGCAGACTGCAGCAAAACATTTGCATGTAATTGTGTTCAGACTGAAACTGTTATACCATTCTAAACTGTAAAAGATCAACCCTACCAGTTTCTTTGATAGAACTGTGAGTATCACATCCAAAAACTGAACATTTGAATGATTTGGGTGGGTGCTATGGAGCCAGCTAGATGTGCCAAACAGCCCCCCTGAAATTGAAAAACTTTTGTACCCAAGTAAAATTACTGTTACTCTGTTTAAATTTACTTAGATAAAAGTACTGGTCTAGAAATCTACTCAAGTAAAAGTAAAAAATATTAGATTGAAAGTTGATTCTAAAGTTGGCCCAGTAATGTGTCCTTGGTTCATTCTCAGGTTTAATGTAGACCTTGCTTATTGCCCCCCTGTAGGTGAACAAAGTAACTTAAATATTTAAACTTTAACCTGCTGAATATGCTTTTACTGTAGTTATTTCTCAACAGAAGATAAGTGGGACCATTTCTGAGTGACTTTATCCTCAGAAGACTGTTGCAGTCAGTAAGGAAGCAAGCTGACTGAAGATGGAAGCACAACAAACAGCCATGGCAATAATAGTAAATGTAAAGTATAAAGTTAGATGGATAATCAAATGGACCATAATCAAATTGACAAGGTGAGGGGTAGGACCAAAATTTCTAACCAAATGCACTATAAGACCAAACAGTAAAAGATTGTTTAAAAATGACATGTTAATTTAAAATCAACAACAGCTATTTCAGCTCTGTATTTCTGATTTAATGGAACACATTTTTAGTTTAAAGTAAACATGACTGGATCACCCAAAGTATTTCTTGTAACTAAACTCAAATAGTTTGACAACTATCCCTTAATCTGCATATTTTTCTTAGAATGCCTTTAGGTATTAGACACTTTTGCACCATGAGTGAAGTTTCCCTCTCAGAGAAGTTCCACCTGTGGGGACTGAGTTCAACATAGCAAGGATGATGTTCTGAACTCCATGGAAGAGTAAAGCTGTCAGTCTTTGATACTTGTAGTCAATAAAATTTACTTACTTTGGGTGGCATAATTGTTCATAATTAAAATTTGTGAATGATGTGAAGAGAAATTGCAGTGGATAAGAAAAATGTTAATTATGTATTTTACTTCAGTCATACTCTAAAAGAAATATTTCCACTACTGAACAAATTTTAT
Source organism: Cheilinus undulatus (assembly GCF_018320785.1). NCBI lineage: Eukaryota > Metazoa > Chordata > Actinopteri > Labriformes > Labridae > Cheilinus > Cheilinus undulatus. The sequence goes on along the minus strand of NC_054885.1, from coordinate 10,123,395 downwards.
GTAATCAGTTAGGACAAATATTTGGACTATTCTTGGCTTTTTTGGTTTTGCAGTGTAAGTGTAGTAGATAGCTAACAGCTTACCACATTAAGCTTGTTTATTCTAAAGTTGCGTTAGACAACAATATTTTGGTTGTTGGTGAATTAATCAGTTAGTGTGTAGTGTGCTGTTGGTCATCTCGTGGCACACCACGCATCATAAGAACAAAACTGTTAAATCTGTCATTAGTTGTTGTCGTGTGTGGGGTGTCTTACATTTTGAGAGTCTTTTATTCTGTGTCAGGCTTTAAAGGGATGAAATGCATGAGGTATGTCATCAAACCATCCAAGGTTTGACCTTAGCCCCAGATACTTGGCATTTCAACCTCCGCCCCTGAGTATACCAACTAATTCCAATGCATGCAAGCAAAGCCCACTTCAAAGACTGAATTTTGAATATTTCAAGGGGGCACTATAAATCTTTTTGGCTGTGCTATTACATAAAGTAACTGTCACACCTGAGTTTTCATTTGTTTTGATGCACTCACAAAGTTAGATAAGTGCCAGGGCATGTTAAGGCTGCAAAGTGTTAAACAAAATACTGATTCATTTTCATCAACCTTTTTTTTTTTGTTTGTTTGAAAGATTTATTTTTGGGCATTTATTAGATAGAGGAGGACAGTGGACAGAGTCGGAAACAGGGTCAAGAATGGGGGAGAGACATGCAGTGAAGGGCCCCAGGCCGGATTCGAGCCGGGGCCGCTCGCATACATGGGGAGCGCCTTAAACCACTAGGCCACCTGCTCCCCATCCAACCTTCTTTTTAATTGTTTAAAAAAGCAGATTAGCAGACTATTAATCAAAGAAACATTCATAAATACTTGAAAATAATTCAGTTTTATCATATTTGGTAGCTTTCTGTTTGCCTGCATTAGGATGTAGAAGTGTTGTTGAAATAGTAGTCCAGATATTCAAGTTCCTTACCTTGATGCTGACATGTTTCTTCTCTTGGTTTGCCCTCTTCATTAAGTTCTCCAGGGGCTCATCATGTCAAATAAAACTACATCAGTGTTGTAAATGCGCTAGAAATCATCTTAGTTGTTGACTGCATCTTCAGAGTTGGCTACTAACAAAACTTCAACAAGTGAGACTCCTCTGTTTTTTTATCTCCTTATCACAAGGTTTTGTCACACTTATATAAGGACATCAGCAGGGCTGACATACCTCACTCTTTGTTCCAAGCTTGAAAATCCGGTTTATTTGGTAGGCTGACACTTGGCAGTAAAGGCACAGCAAGAAGAGGCAGTAGTTGCACAACCTCAGTTATTTTAAGCAGAGCCTTGTTTTCAAGGTCACAATCCAGACCGGGTTAGTTTGAAAGGTCTTGATAAAACTCCTGAGTGTATGCTTGATAGGATTTCAGATCACCTTCATATTTTCTATACGTTCAAACTGGCGTAGCTGGAGTGTACCTACATCCAGGCAAATTTTAAACAGGATGATTTAAAAATTCTATGACAGGATTTTTTCAAACCTGCGCAAATGTTCACTCTTAATCAAGGAAAATTTTATTTGATTTTTGGAGTCACAGGTCAAAGTTCAAGTTCATTGGGCCTCATGTTCATTCTTTTTTAATTTTGGGAATTTAGGTTCATATTCTGTTCTTTTTTTAAGATAAATACTCACTAATATGTTGTTGTAGCTCCACGAAGAGAAAAGATGTTACTTAATATAGTCAGTAAAATTAACACAGGTTAATATGGAAGCCCAGGAAAGACATTAATTTATAGAATTTTCATCTTGACTCATTTGTCTTACAGCGCTGACAAAGCTGCTTTTTCCTTGACAATGAGTTGATTTCAGTTTTTTTTTTCAGGATCTTGAGAAGTTCAGTAAATGTGAATTATGTCTTCTCAGCACTTCTGTTGATAAAGACTGGGATCATAAATACAAAGAAAATTTAACAGAAAAAATGTATGGCAAAATTGAGCAGAAAGATGTCAAAAAGGGGGGCGTGCAGCTACACTAATAGTTCTAAAGTGGCAAAAATGGATGGAAGAAGTGCTGAAACAGGTTAAAAATAGCACGGACAAATATTTTCAATATCAGAGCCTGTTAATAGTTTAACACACTTTCTGCTTCAAAATGAAGTCACTTTTAGCCAGGGCACTAGCACCAATGCTAGATCCAACACACATACTTTGATATCATCAGTAAATCACAACCAAGGAGGGCCAGTCTCTGGGTTTTTAAGGGTCCAGTCAGCTCTATGAACAGGCCTGCCAACAGTACACTCGCTGTTCAATGATAATAACAAAGATACAGACACATTAAAAAAGTGTGTAGCACAAAAGCAGTTTTAATGCATAGTTCATGTTTTTTGAGCATTTTTTCAAAGTAACATTTATCATAGAAAATGGCAGAGACACACACTGATTGCTTTTCTGTTTCGTGTTTCAGAGATGGAGCTCTGTCCAAGGCAAGACTTCAGTTTCAGTCTGCTCTGTTTTGCCATGATAACGAGTACATTTCAAGGTGTTTTCTGAAGAACCCATTTTCCTGGTTAACTTGGCATAGCAATGCTGTTTTTCCATGATAATATTGAGTTAACTTCTTTGGATCTCTGAAGAACAACAAAAAATTACTTATCACAGGAAATAGAGTAAAATAGAAATGAAGGCATAAATCTCTTCTTCAGGCTTCTGTAATGATTCTCTTCTTTAACATGTTTGTGTTTTTTCAATCTCTGTTCAGTCCTATATTTCTAAGTTCCATACTACCCAATTTCTCTTTAAATCAAATTGAGTGGTTGGAGTTTTTAGGGGACATTTCAGTTGCAAATGTTCATTAAGGAGGTTGAGAAGCAATGATCTAGACCAGTGGTTCTCAACTGGCCTAATGTCAAGATCCACCATCCCTTTACATTCTTACATTTTTAATCATAATCAAATGTTCGTGATAAAAAAAAAATTGGGGTATTAAGAGCTTAAAATGAAAGGACAGAGAAAATGTGGAGAAACATCCTTCAAAATAAAAGCACATCATAGACTTATTTCCATTCACATTATTCAGCAACCCACTTTTGGTTTTTGAACTAACAGTTCAGATTCAAAGATCTATATGATGGTAAAAGCACTCTTGAAATATACAGTAATTACATTAATGATAACATTTATTATGCAAAAACTTCAACATTGAAAAATTGCAGCAATTAGACAAATGCACATTTGGATCTTAAACAGTTAGCCTTTTGCTGTTTAATTTGTATTTAAATTTTCACACTTAAACCACATTAGATGCATATATAAGCTCCAAACACAAAAAGGCACTCAGTGATATCTGAGATACACTGTATAGTACAACTTTCTCTTTTTATGTCTATTTTCCACCCACTTTATCAGGCGGAATTTGTATTTCAACTCCTTTTTCCAATTACATCTCTGGGTAAAAAGGCGTCTCCAGGATAGCTTTGTTTTTCTCTGATTTCAGCAGACCATCATTTAGGGAATCATGCATCTTCTCCCATGCGTCGATCTCTGAGCGCCAAAGCTCAGCTCTGGCTCTGATGATCTTTGACAATTCAGTCTCGCTCCCCTTGGCCAGACTGATGCCGTCTTTGCAGATGAAGAAGACATCCATGCCCAGGAAAACAGCATTGAGCCCGATTAATCCGGCTCTAGTGGCATTGGAGAGGATGAGAGGCCCTTTAGCTGCTGCCTTTCCGATATCTGGGACATCTGAAGCCACCCTTGAAGCAGTAACTACAGCTTTACCTTCCTGACCAAGCACTTTAAAAGCAGAGGCAGCATAAACAAGTGAATCGATGCCTTTTGCGATGGCGCCAGCTTTGCAAAGCACCCTGCCCACTCCCACAGCTACATCTAGATGACTTGTCTCGATTTTGGCCTCCTCCAGATAATCCTGGAGACTCTGCATGTCCTTCATGATCCTCTGGAAGACCTCACCAGCTTTCTTTTGCTGTGAGCTGTTCACCCCGATCTCTGTGGCAGTGGTGACAGCCCCATTAACCCCACTGGTGATACCGAGCCCCACACCTGCCATAGTAAGACCCAAAGACACTCCAGCTGTTACAGGACTCAACGCCAAACCAACAATGGAGAGTATGCCTCCTACCGCTCCAACTGAGCTGCCCGCCACACTGGAGATCTTCGCTCTCTTATTCATGGAGTCAAGCTTGACGGCGACCTCCTCTAGCTCCTCCAGAGACTGCAGAAGGCGGGGTTTACGATCGCTGAACTCATTGAGGAAGACAGAGCAGACTTCATCATCAAACAAGAAAACCAAACGGAAGTTTTGGTTCATCCTGATAAAGAGAAACAGGGAAATAAAGATTGAAGATGATCCAGAATTCTAAAAGAGAAAAGCCTAGATGATCTTTTCATATCGTAGAGTGTGGTCTAGATTTGCCCTCTTTGTGCTACTCTGTGCTTATGAACAGATGCTATTCAAATAAAGATTGACTGATTGATTTTGTCGAGGGACATTTAAGTAGTATTGGTAGTACAACATGTATTAGCAACAGCATTTAACATACATTAATGACACTATAATGTTAACTTCTTTAATTTTTGTATGTGCTGAAGCTTACGGTGGCCCTGAAGGCCAACAAAAATAAATATTTCAAAAGCGCAAAATATATTTCACAAAACACAAATAGATTTCACAAAACACAAAAACATTTCACAGAACAAAAATACATTTAAAAAAAACAAAAACATTTCACAGAACAAAAATAAATTTCACAAAAAAACACAAATACATTTCACAGAACAAAAATTTATAAAAAAAAACCACAAATACATTTCATCGAGCACAAAATAAATTTCACTGAGCATGAAATATATTTCAGGAAACCGGAAAGGGTAGGATCCTGGTACTTGTCTCTGATTGGATGAAACCCAAGTCATGTCTTGTTTCCGATGGATACCAGAATAGCTGATCTAGTGCGAAATTTAAAGTGTTTTCCAGGATGGAAGAGGACATTCAGCTGATATAAGGCTTTAACAAGGGACATACATATCCTGTGATTCTTGAAATGCTCCAATCAGAGACAAGTACCAGGGTCCTACCCTTTCCGGTTTCCTGAAATATATTTCGTGCTCTGTGAAATTTATTGCATGCTCCAAGAAATGTATTTTTGTTTTGTGAAATGTATTTTTGTTCTGTGAAATGTTTCTGTGTTTTGTGAAATTTATTTTTGTTTTGTGAAATATATTTTGCGCTTTTGAAATATTTATTCCTATTGGCCTTCAGGGCCACCATAGAAGCTGCTGTTGGTTAAAAAATTATTACAGTCATACTAGCAGCTTTCTGTGTTATATTCATGCTCAGTCATGTTTAAGTACAGACCAACAAGCTAGCAAAGACAATACTGACATCCAAAAGCAAAGAAGACATGTCATTAACTTTCATTTCGCCTTAGTGTAGCACGTTAGCATGATTGCGATTTGACATAAGGTTAAAAAAAAAAAATAAGAAAAAAAAAAACTTTTGGGAAGACAATGTCCAAAATATGCAAGTTATGCCGGCCTTATACCAGAAAACTTTGCTAAAACTTTTAAAGACTCTAAAAAGACTGAAATCTGAGACCCTCTCACATCTAAAGACAATTTGTCAACAAGCCGTTGAGTTTTTAGTCTCAGACTGAGATTTTGTGAAGACTGGTGGTCACTAACTACAAGACTAGAATATGATTCCTTTTGAGATTATTTCCCATCATGCATCTGTTTGAAATTCACAACATTTTTTTTTAGCAGAGAACAAGATGTAGAAAGAGATGGAGATCACATTTGAGTTAATATCTCTTAGAATCTGGTTTTTTTAAATCATTTACCTCGAGTGGAAATGAAAGGAAAGTTAAACATGGACCAACTTTGTGTGTTACTGCAACAATCGAGGGACTATCCCAGATACCCTTCAGAATAAAAGTAACATATGAAAACATGAGCTGTCTGACCACATAAACAAACTGATCAGGCTTTTACTTTGAAAATCCCAGTGGTGGTTTACTATATACCTGTATTTCATTTAAAGACTAAAACTAAAATTAAAAATAGCTGCCAAAATTAACAATGATATGAAACAGTCTATCTGGCCTGTCAGGGTGCCATTTTTGACAGCAATAAATAAATAAATAATTTAATGTTAAAAATTAAACACACTGACAGTCAGTGACTGTTACTTGTTTATTAGTTGAATATGCTGCATTAGCTTCGTATGCAACACAGAGACACACACTGCCAGCTGTAGTAAGAAACAGTAAATCTAACATTTTCTGCAGCACTCATCAAATGTTTTTAAATGGTTTGACAATGATCTCATACTCTTAGGTTTAATAATTAGGGTGTATCACCATGATAAAATATATTAGGGGAGTATTAAACATTTTTTAACAGTCTGCAGCTGGCTAAGGAGGGAGAGAGAAAGAGAGTGAGAACAATAGCAGGTGTTTACATACAGACAGCATTGATGCATGTATGAACCATGGTCAGAGAGGAACTTAAAGCAGTAGGAGAAAAGTTCAGGTTTGTGTTGAATCTTTTTATCCTCTGCAGATGGGAGCCCCAGAGTCTAAATGTTAGCGTGTGCATATTGTGTTGGTGTGTGTATCTCTGTGTGTATGGCATGAAAGCGTTAAAGGCACAGCATGAGACTGAGCCATGTGACAGTTATCTATGTGAAAATAAGCGTAATCAAAATGAGCATCTTATTCATAAAAACTGGTACTCACAGCCGAGCAGAGTTAGAGGGAGGCAGAGTTTGTGATCCTGAGAAATACAACTCTCTAAAGTGGCTAAAGTCACTGTAGTACCCGCTGTGGCTCAAATCATTACCTTGAGCCATAACTGTACCATACCATGAGTTCCTCTGTGATTCCCTCCTCATAATATATAACTAGGGTTGTCCCAATCAGCATTTTTGGCCTCCGATCCCGATCCGATTTTTTAATATTGAATATCTGCCAATACTGAGTCTTGATCCATTACTCATAATTACCTAGATTACAGTTTCAATTGTTACTACTAGATATCTCAGACTTAAAACATTTAACTCAATACAGCTATTATTCCTGTTTAAAACATAAAATCACATTTCTGCTCAGAATGGTGTAATAGCTCTGTTTCACTTTTCAAAATCCACTTAAAGTGGTCAGCTGAATGACTTGAGCTGTCAAAAAAGTGACCTCAAATAACCTCAGTTTCACGGTGGTGTAACAGAATCAGTAGTCACAATAATATATGAATTCAATAAATGAATTTTAAGCTTTATAATTCCACTTAGAAGTTAACTTGACTCTATTAGTCACAACAAATGAATGAATTCAAAACATCCCAACTCCACTTTAAAATGGTGTAAACAGTTTAACTTGAATAGGATCAAAAACATATGAATCATACAGAGTCAAAACAACAATCCTTATTAAAAGTAGGAGCTTAATCAGAGACATGAACCAAAACATTAAAAGTGCAATAAAACCCAAAGATCAAATACAAGCACTCTTATTTCAGTGCAGTTTCTAAAGTGCAACTAGAGCTGCTACAACACTTTTCCCCCCCCTCATTTTTATGTTTTTACCCACTGTTACTTTAGAATGAAACTGGCGTGCATGTAAAACTGTGTGCTTTAACTCGAAGGTGGAGGACTCAGTCCAGTCTGCAGTGAGACCCAGCAGTGACATGGGGCAAACAACTGAGCTTGAAATGTCTGTAGTGAAGTTAATGGCAATGAAGTTGCTTTTAAAATTCTCTAGTATGCTATCACATACTTTGTTGTACAGCTCCGGTAACGCAGTGTTAGTAATGTAATGTCGAGACGGTAGGACATAGTGTGGGTCTAAAAGATCAAGAAGACGATAAAAACCCAAATTCTCCACCACGGAGATGGGCTGGTTGTCCAGCAAGATGAATTTGATCACCTTTTCTGTTATCTTTTTGCCTTATCGCTCTCTCAAGGGTATTTGTCTTTCCTCTAAAAGTCCAGAGTGTGTTGCTTTGGTGAAGTTGCCTGTTGCTGAGTGAAGTCACCATATTCTGCTTCATGTTTACTTCGGAGACGACAGATCAAGTTTGTTGAGTTAAACACAGCTCTGCTGCTACCACCTCGTGAAACAGTTGTGTTACAGATGCTGCAAGTGGCCGTTGGATTGTTTTGCTCTCACGTTTAAAGTATTTCCAGACCGCTGACAATTTAACACACGAAAGCTAATGTTGCTACTGCTGATTGTTGTTACTGGCGCGTTTAGGGCCTGTCGTGAATTGTGCTCCATTTACAGCAATTGACGTAAATGATCAGCTGGGCTGATCGGATCAAATTGCCGATCGCCAGTCAATTAAAAATGCTTAGTATCAGCCCCGATCCGATACATGTGATCAGGACATCCCTGTATAGAACCGTGATAAATAATGTAATAATCAGAGCTACACAGGGGCTAAAAACATAACCGAACTTATAACCTGATTTCCTTCAGCTGATCGATGTGATCCAACATCCTCTGTGTGTTGTCTTCTGACAAACCTGCATCCACAGATCCCGAGAGATATGGAGGTATCTTCAGAGTAAAGTGACTCACAGATCTGTTAAAGACACAGTTACATCCACTTTCTCAAACAGATTTGTCTTTAGTAAATGGGAATATTTTTGAAGGGATATCAATGTTTACCTTTTCTTTAACATCGCACAGATCTTCTGGGTGGTCTGGATGTATCTGTCCAGCTGATATGCAAGCACTTCCACATTCTGCAGTTTAGGGAGGAAGAAGGCTTCTTCATCTCTTTTAAACTCGAGGAGCAGAGGGCAGATCCGCCGTGCTGCAACGATGACATCCTGGACATCCTCTAAGCTGACCCCCTCTGGCAGGGGTAACACCACCTGCCTGTCCTCCATAAACACATGAAGAGAGGTAGCCGCCAGCTTCTCCACTGCATCCAGGAAGTGGTGGAGGTTCTCCAGCTCCACCAGGGTGTCCTTCAGCACCGCGGACAGCTCCTTCTTCAGCTCCTCACGTCTGCTGTCTACCTTCTTCTTGCTCTTCACAAATTTCTTAAAGGCTTCTCCCTTGTTCTCCGACTGGGTAACATGTTTGAAGTTAAGGTCGATGTCGTCGGCTCTCTCTTTGATGTCTATCAAAGTGACCAGCTCTGATTCCCTCCCAAGCATCCATTTAGACACACTGCCACAAAATTTTCTCACTGTGTTGATGTCAGTGAGGGTGTCTGCTGTGTAGTCCCACAGCGCCTTCTTGAGTTCTTTTCTGTAAGAAAATAAAGGACCATCTAGTCTGTGAGATTTCAGAATTTACCAGCTCTGGTGGAGTCTGTCTACATTTTCAAATCATGATCTCTGACTTTCTAAACAAAAGATAGCAAAAATCAAATACATAGAAAATGAACTGATCAAATGTACAAAAATACATGAGGGTAAGGTCCATCTTCCTCTGGGTTTGTTGTTCTCAGCTCTGTGTTCACACTAATGTGACAGCTTGTTTATGGGTCACTCAGAGGTCAAAAACCTTCCAGATATGTTTTCTCATGGCCCCATCTCACTATATCCCAGATAACACAAATATTTTTGTGTCATATTGAGTCATTTTGTACACGCACATGAGGAGGAAAGTGGATAGAGTGAGAAACTGGTATGGGAGAGTGAGGGAGAGACATGCAGGAAAGAAGCTGCAGGCCAGAATAGAACTCACCCTCAACTTAACCACCAGCTAATCTTCACCCCAAAAACAGTATATTTACTAGACATAAAATGGAAGAGCAGAGCTTAAATTCATAACATTATCTTTGTTGTTCTCAGAAGACATAAATGTGTTATCAAAACCACAAAGAGGCCCAAAACTTTCTGTGCAACAGTAGCTCTAACTCTTTACCTGGCAGCTGACATTTACTCCTCGGATTATACGGTCCTCTGTAACTTTTTAGGACCTCAGCATTGTACCTAAAAGAATAAGCAAAAATAAAAATAATGATAAAAATAATATTGGTTTATAAACACAATGAAGGAGACCAAAAGAGAAGCTCTTGCAATGATTGCTTTGATGAGGCACAAATTTAAAGTTAGTATTTTTCCTCAGAATGAGGCAATGCTTCTGTCTTACTCAATTATAACTCATTCATTTTGAGTTGTTCAGTTGGTCTGGAACCAAAACTTTTACACCACACTATTAAGAAAATATGGCATGTATAATCTGCTGTGCTGCGTTCAGGTGTAGGCCTGTGTATTTTCCAATCAGGGAAGCGATTTAGATATTTTTTAAAGTTTGGTCTCACCTTTATCTGTCAAAATTAAACAGAGAATGTATTTGTGGAGCTGTAAGGACTGAAGTGTTTTGTCTAAACTACATTTATATATTGGTATTGATATCGGCTAAATTTAATTTGTAAATATAGTGTATACTATATAAACCCAATATTGTTAATCCTAGTCAAACTAAGAAATAGAGTTAAGTTTAATGTTCTTATGTGGGCCTTTTTAATGGTTTTCTTGCAGGCCAATTCCAAAGGACCAAGGGCCACAGTTTGCCCATAGCCCATAGTTTTGACACCCCTTATATATTTACTGATATCCAGAGTAATAGAAAATACTATTTTTTAAAATAATTTTTCTGATTTTTTTTTTATATACGGTGCTTATCAAATTTATTAGACCACCTGTCTCAGAGACCATCCAGCATCATAAAGTGCTTTAATGCAGACTCATTCATTTTCAGTGAGCTCTCCATGTTGTACAGTTTTTAACAGGAATGAGGGATTTCAAACTGAATTCACCTTTTTATACCCATATTTGAGCCAGCTCACTGGGCTTCTCTGAAAAGTCAGAAATTAATCAAGCATAACATTCAACCACTAAAACTCATTTTTCTGTTCAGGAATGCAAGTAAATAACTATAATTTGACATATTAATCAATTTTAGCATTCAAAATATGATTTGGGTTAAAGAGCTTCTACATATTGGTGTATTAACCATTGCAGAAACATAAAAAATGATTTTGGTAATTACCAATGCTGTTAATTTAGGGCAGCTGTGGCATAAACCTTACTTTGGTTAGGGTTAGGGTGGTCTAATAAATTGTCTGGACTGTCTTCGTTTTGTCATGGAAAAAGGTAGTTGATGAAATCAACACTGATGTTGTTCAAACTACATAATAAGCCAGTTATTTTGGATGAGGAAGAGAATAATTCTTTTGCATTCTGTCCAGGCACTAATAACTGCTTTGGTTGACTCTCCTACAGCTGTAGTGTTTTACCCAGAGATTTGAGTGGTGGAAATTACCTTTCTGTAGAGCTGTCTCAGTTCCTTCTCTTCATCGGTCTGCTGCTCTGTAAAATGAAATTAAGATGATCAGATAGGCGTTTCTTATATACCTGTGGTGTCATGCCCTTTTGTTAAATGTTTCAATCATCTTTCTTTCTGATATTCAATACTTGTTCCTCCTGTCCCTTTCTTTTTGAGATTTGAGGCCAAATAAGGAAAATGTTTGGCCTAATGTGCCAAATTTCAGAAACTTCCATCATGATTGAACCTGCTACAAGAACAGAAAAATACTTAAAGACAATGCTTCGTAGCTGTATCTGGATGTTTTTCTCTCTACACATCACTGTTGAAAATCCTCTCATTGATCATCTATTATAATAAAGACACAGACACAATAAAAAGAAGAGTGCATGCTGCAGTTTTAATGCATAGTCTGTATGATTTCTGGACACTTGTGAAAGTAACAAGAAACTGAAGGTGGTGGACATTGCTGTCCTGTAAAGCGACGCTTCTCATTTGGTGGGTTGGGAACAGAAAGAGGGTCACAGAGCTGTTTTCGATCATAAATGTGTGACCCTTGAAATTAAACCTTGAAGAATTCCCATGCTCTGAGTGTGAAGGATGACCCTTATTTGACAAACTTCTCTTTGTCAAAGTCAGAGCCAAGGCATTGCAGTAAGAGTTGCATTTTGGCAAAAATTTTCTGTCGTGTCAGCATTTTCTGCGCTGGCATCTGCAGAATGTCACCCGTGCTACTCCCTTTGACGAGAACTCAAGCTTCAAACCTCAATAACATTTTATCTTCAAGGTGTCTTAAAATGTCCCTGGAAACTGCTAGGCCATAAATAAATGGGAAAATAAATCGAAAAAGCTGATTGCACATAGGTTTCACTGTGATAATAAGAATCCTTTAGTGTCTGTCTCTACATCATGAGGACACCTATCAGTTTCTTTCATGCAAGTGTGAATTCCTCATCCAAGAGCTGAATTGTTTAGTATTTGAAGAATTGCACGTGCACTCACCAACTTTGCTGAATGTTGGGCAGTGTTCGTTTTGGCAGCTATAATAAATTTATTTTGTATCTTTAGATTAAATTGTTCATTAAATTTACCCACATTTTAGTCGTTTAGCAGAAATGAAACTAACAGGACCGGCTAGGCATTTCTTGGTGTTGGTGTTCTGCAATCCAAGATTTCACAAGTTTCCTCCATGATTGAACCTGCTGTAAAAAAAAAAAGGGACATACCTCCTTAAATATAAGGCTTAATAGATACAGTACTGTGCAGAACTTTGAGGCATGTTTGCATCTCATCTCTTTGTAAATTTGGTTCTGGACATAGGTGATATAGGCAGTTTGAATTTGAATTTGAATTAATTTATTTGATCAGGGACAATGCACAAAAAAAAAAAAAAACACTAATGACATACAATGATAATATGTTATGTGCCAGGTTTTAGCAAAATCAGTCAGTCAATCAGTCTTACAATGTTATTTAAAAAGGAGCCACACTGTCTCTCACACACACCTACACATTACCACATATACACAGCCACGCACACACCCTCACACACACACACACACACACACCCACACAGCTCATCAGTGTGTACAGGTTTGTAGTGAAAGTAACCACTTCTTGGTCAGGCGTGTAAACATGTTATAATTTGTGCATGTAATAATATCATTTGAAAGAGTGTTCCAAAGGCTCACTGCTCTGTAAGAGAATGATGATTGTCCAAATGAGGTTTTGCACTTTGGAACACGGCACTCGTCTCTGACTGTTGCCCACGTACTACGAGACACTCTCTCAGACGCAAGTGCAACAAAATCTTTTAATGGGGGGGCAACTACGTTATGAATTATTTTAAATACAAAAGAAATTTGATTAAATTTGATCAAATTTTCGAAACTCAAGATTTTATATTTGGTAAGTATATTACAATGATGATGTAAATGGGGCTTTTTTTAATCATGAATTTTAAGTGCACTTTTATACAAACATTCCAATGGTTTTAATGATGTTTTACACGCCTGAGACCAACTTACAATGTTACAATGTTACAATGTCATTTAGCAGACGCTTTTCTCCAAAGCGACGTACATTTGAGAGCAAGAACAACACAAGCAATGATCTAGACAAGAAGAAACAACATCAGTAAGTGCCATCAAGTGCTTCAGGTCCAATTGGACGCAAGTGCTGCCATGTAGAGTTTAAGGCAGAGTACCTAAAATATACGTTGTTTCTGGAGTTTTTTTTTTTTTTTTTTTTTTTTGTTATTAGACAGCAACAATGAATCAAGGAAAATGTGGGATCACTAAACGCCATTCATTAGACTTCACAACAACTATTTACCAAGTACCAAGTGCTGGATCATTCCCAAAGAGCTGGGCAAAGAAATCCCAGAAGTAGAGCAGGACAGTGCGAGCTAACTATAGTTGGGAAACTCATTCAACCACTGGGGGCAGCAGTGGAGAATAGTCTGGCTGAGACTCAATCTACTACTGGGGACAACAGTAGAACATGCAGTATAAAAGATGAGGAACAATCATTGTGTTTAAATAGGTATTTGATGCCTCAGTAGACAAGGAATCTCTAATGTGTTTGTAATTCCTAAGATTGAATTTTAATGTATTACCAGTTTTTTTAATGTGGCTTTTAAAACGAAGATTTGAGTCCAGTAATAGACCTAAATATTTAGTCTCATTTACATTTTTAATTTTTTTGTCCTTTTACTACAATTTCTGGAATTTGTTGGGGTTTACGTTATTTGTTAAAAACACTGAGACAGTTTTATCAATATTTAGGGTGAGGCAGGACTTCTGCAGCCAATTTGCAACTTTATGCATTTTGTTGATCAGGTGGAAATGGTCTCAATAGTCAAAGCTAAAAGTAGAAACATGCAGAAGGAAATTTGCATTATATTGACTCGTGTTTTCTCAAAACCTTAACCATCATTAGAATGTCTGTGGAGACATAAATATGAGAGAGACATGAAACTAAAAGGATAAAAAAATATATCACAAATGTGTTTCAAAATGCACAAAAATGGTATCATTCTTCACATTTTCCCATACTGCATTATCTGAAACTGGCCTGGCAAAAGGTTCCAAAGCACATAAGAGACCGGCAGCGATCACACAGATAAATAATGATCTTAAATAGTAAGCTTTAAGCTGTTTATTTTGTAAATACATGGTCAGACTTCAGCCACATTGGATGGATACAGTAAAACATCATGTTAATCAATCATACACATAAAAGTGACAGCAAAAGAAAATCAACATTTCTGAAGTAAAAACTCAGCTGTAACTTTAACATCTTGACAGGTTGCTAAATATGAAGCTTCAAAGACAAATGTCTTTCTACCAAAGGAATAAGAAATGATAAGATTTTATTTACAGTGGGGGTTTCCACAACAGACATAAAAAGCTGAGACATTAAAACTCCTGTAATTTCTTTAATCATCAAACCAAGTCATCTGAAGGTGGTCTGGGTCAGCAAGGCTTTTTCTGCAAGCCAAGACACTGTCAGAGCCATGATCTTTTATTTTATGATATAAAACTTACTTCATTAATACTATACTATGTACATTATTACTGTTAGTAATAGGATACAGTGGTGGCAGGATTAAACCCAAATCCCAGCGCTGTTGCCTCACCTTCTACCCATATTTCCTGTCTTTCTTCAGCTCCTCTAATAAAGGCAAGAAGTCCAAAATTGCCAACCCGAATTTGTATGTAGCTCTTGTTTGTTTAACTCACATGGCTGAAGGAAGAGAGGAAACAGACTTGGTGGCAGCTAGCATCCCTGACTCAGCTTGAGTAAGTGATTGTTCATCACCTTCAATCCAACAACTATGAAAGGTAAACTTGTTTTACAGTTAGAGAACTGCTGCAGATTGTAATGCTGGAATACCCCCCTCCATAGAGGGCCATGGTCCACTCAGGAACGCTCCATGTGAAGGTACAATGGCAGAGTTTAGTCACAAGAATATAATACAAGGAGAAACAAGAGACGTTCCAACCAAATATACTTACAAAAAGTGAAAACTCAATCTAATTGAGCTTGCATCTAAATGAAGATCAACAAATCGCTGCATTTAGTTAAAACACTTTATGAGGACTAGGGTCTGCTGAGGTATAGCCAAAGAAAAACTTTGTTTAGTTTGTAACTAAAGTGGAAAATTTTAGAGACATCTGGTCACATTTAATACTTTGAAACACTCGTATCAAGTTGAAAATGTTTTTCTGTATATTAGTTATTTACACCTTGGCTGCCTCGTATGTCCACCCTCATGTATCAGAGTAAATATCAAAAAAAGTTCTCAAAAATGCAGTGACCTCTTTTTCATTTATTGGCTTTTTATTTTTTTTCTAGATCTCCCTCTTTAGATATAAAACTTGCTGTTGAGAAATGAAATGTCGTTCTCTAATGTTCGCAGACCTTTAGTTGCAGAATCATGGATCTTTTCCAATGCATCGAGCTCTGAGCGCCAAAGTGCAGCTCTGGCTCTGATGGACTCTGACACTTCAGTGTTATCGACTTTTGACAGACTATAGCTTTCCCTGCGGATGAAAATGAGATCCATGATGAGAAACAAAATGTTGGTCCCAATACTAAAGGCCATAAAAAACTCTGAGAGGCTGAGCGGCCCTTTAAATGCTGTCATTTCAGTCAGCTTCTCTTCTTTATACAGCCAGATATCAAAGGCAGCATCAACAACTGATTTAATAGTGTATCCAAGACTAACAGCCTTCATACCAGTGTCTAACCAACGACAACTACAACAATCCGTATCATTTCCCTCTGTTTCAACATTCAGAGTAGGCATCTCCTCCAGAATATTCTGGACAGACTTCACATCTTTCATGAAACTCTTGAAGACTTCTTCAAACTTCTTTTGTTGTTTGCAGATTATAATGGTCTCTATGAATATAAAGAGTAAGCCAATGATGCTGCCGCCAACACTGCACGCCATCCCAGCAATTGTAAAATCAAGAGACACCTCAGCTGTTTCTGGAATTAGAGAGAAACCAATGATGGAAAGCACATTTCCAATGAATGTCACCAAGCTACCCCCTATTTTACTTCTTAATATAGCCCTATTCACGCAGTCAAGGTTATCAGCAGTCTCCTCCAGGTTTTTCAGATTCTGGAGCATCTCGTTCTCCTGCTCATTGAACTGGTCGATAAAATGAGGACGTGGACCATCCCTGAACAAGAACACCAGCCTGAAGTCTGGATCCATCCTGATAAAGAGGGAAAATCAAATTAAGGTAGAATCATGACTATACATGTCCTAAATCCAAAACACATTCTTTGTTTAAATTTTCTCTCATAGAAGGAGGAAAAGTAAAGCTTATCTAGGTGGGACTTGTAGCCCCGACTGTAGCAGTGTGTGGCCTAACGTTCCAGAGTCCCTAACAGTTTTTTTGGACTTTCCAGTTAATTCAGTAAAAATACACATCTTTTTTTTTTTTTTTTTTTTTTTTTTACAAAAAAAGGAGAAAGAAAAGCTTCAATAATTGAAGTATGGTGTCTTAGGGGAGTGATGAATGGTACTGTGACCCAGGAGAGTCTGATCTGGGACCTGGAGTCTAAGAGCCCAGCTAACCACCATCTTATGAGGGCAAGGATAATCAACACATACTGTCAAGCAGACTGTTTTCTGGGTGCACCTGCCTCATTTACATGTGTGTAAATTAGGGAATACTCAAAAATCCAGCACAAAATTGCCCTTATGCAAATAACTCTCATTGCAAACAGCAACTCATTTACAATGGCTAGCACTAATGCCACAGGCAGAAACAGTGTTGCTGATGAACACTACCCACACACCCATGTATTAAATCAGCTCAATTTGGTTAGTGGACTTGAGATTGTGCTGCACTTTTCTGGTTATCTGACCTCTCAAAGCTCTTTATTCACCACACGTCACACTGACCCATTCATTCCACACTCACACACTGATGGAGAAGGCTGTGATGCATTGTGGCTGTTAGTATTAACTAGAGGTGCGATGAGACCCATGTACGCGGGCGTCCTGTCTCTCCCCACTCTCTTCCCTGTTTCTGAGTCTATCCACTTTCCATCCTGTATTAAATAAAGGCATGAAAAGGCCCAAAAATAAAACTTAGAAAAAAACAAAACTGTACAACAGACTGAAATATAAAGAGCTGCATCAGTAAAATTAAATGATTCTTGAAATCTGTCAATAACACTTTTTTTTTTCACTTCAACAAGAAGTCTTGTGACGTTTTGATCTCGCGAGATCTCGTCACACCTTTAGTATTACCTAATCCCATCCATACACATTCATCTATTTCATTTATTCATGTGACTCAGACCATGATCATGAGTGTATAACTTTCCAGCAGTTAAAACTATTGTTCTGTTTACATTACCATAAGTGATAGATGTTTTGATTATGTCGGGACGTTTCTTAGAAACATAACAGGCCACTTTATTTATACAGAAGGTACCTTAAGTGGCTGGTATATTTTATTTTATATATGTATATCAAACAGATTACTGTAATGATGAACACTATATTATCTCTCATCTTTGCGGTTTGTTTTTGATTAGAGTTTCCCAATCTCCCAACTGTGTGTGGTGTGGACAGGGTTTGCTATAAAGTGCAGTTAACCCTAATGTTTCATTTTCACTTTATTGATCGTCAGGACTGGTACGCCTTGTCGGTGAGTGACTATATGCTGGCATTGCTAGTGTCCCAAACAAGAATTAATGTCACATGAACAATTGTAAACTTCCCTTGGTTAAGTCTGGGATTTGTTTTGTGTTTACATTGCAGGTTTACAACCTAACTAAGGTCTAACTACCTTTGTAACCATCAAGCTAACTGATTAGTGTCGGGAGGCTAATGTGTGGACGTTTGTTGTGTGTGTGCAATAAACGTAAAGAGAGAGACCTGAGTTGTTTCTGCCGTACTTGTTCTGATAACCTTCCAGAGGGGAGTTTATTAAGCTATAGTAGGTAGTTTAGTAAAAGTCTGGACAATGAGTATAGAGATAAAACAACATACAGTACAAATAAAAAAGAAGATTGCAAACATCATGGCAGAAGTACAAAATTACTCAAATAACGGGAGGACATATTTCAAAAAAAGCATCAAAACTAATTCACAAATGAATTTAACTTGGCTAATTTCAACAACAAAACAAATTTAAACATGAATGATAGTTTAAATAATAGTCTTTTGGATATTTTTTTCTCTATTATTAAATTATTAATACCTGTTGTCACATATCTGATACATACTTTTATGATACCTCTATCTAATCAATATGCTCAATAAATTACTCAAAAAAAAAAAACGTACAAATACAATCTGATAAATGATAAAAAATGTCCTCAAGTGGATTATCAGTTAGCAAAAAACACCCAATGAATAAAATGAGAAACTAAAAATATAATTCTAAAAATTTATGGAAATTTGGATTTTTTTTTTTATTTCAGTAGAAAGTTAAATGAACATTTCAGTTCCAAAAAATGGAATTTTCTGGCTATTATTTGTGTTTTCATGCGTTACTTGGTTGAACAAAAGATGATAGCTGTGACAAAGAATATTATCATTACAGAGGTCTCAGATCCTTTGTTTTCTATTCAGCTCTTTATCTCTCTCAGTGAACTGAGGATTCCTGCTGTTATTGAGTCTAAAATTGCAGATAGCTTGACTGTACTTTACGTTTTTAAATAGAGACTACTCCTCCAGTTTGATGCCTTGTTTCAAGTCTTCATATAAATCACATGATTTCTGAGCTTACTTGCCACTTTTGAATGAACTGATCTTTGAGGCTTTGTTCAGTAGTTAGTTTATACACCACTGATGCAGCAGTAGCAGCAAATTGTGTGCAGAAAGTGTCTTAACGCTCTTACAGTCACATGTGACTGTAAGAGCTGGGAATCTAACCACCAACCATCCGGTTGCTAGATAACCTACTCTACCCATTGATCCACAGGTATTAAATTAACTCAGTCTAGATCCATGTACCACAGACACTGTCTGGCATGTATGTTAGGGTATGACCCACTTTAAAAAAACAAAAACATCCGTTTTGAAAATGTGTTATTACCCAGATAAAGTAATGTGCATTTATTTTATGCATGTAGAGTGCTGGCAGTTTTCAGGCCCCTGGAACATCCACAGCAACTCTACTACCTGCCTTGGTGGTGCTCTAGGTTGAGCTTTCTTTTTTTTTTTAACTAAGTGATGTAAAACAGCATGTCTCAGTGGAGGGGAGTTTGTCCGTAGGTCTGACATTTCATCAGCTCATCAACACATTTATTTCTGATTATCACTTTTTAAATTTTTTTTTTATTGACTTCCCTTTTACATCTTTACCCTCTTTTTGGTTAAAGAAGGGTGTGTGGTGGTCATCAAGAGAGGCTAGGCGGCTAGATCATTATTGTTGAAAGAAATTATAAATAAAATAAATAAAGACACAAATAAATAAATAAACTTAATAAATAAAAATCAATCTGATAATGATATTAATGGTGATGAATGCATACTGTATGTTAAATATTTACCTGATTGCAGCAAGTTTATCAATATGATCAAGCATCCTTTGTACCCCATCATCAGTCAGATCCTCATCCAGGATAACATCAGTGTGTTTGGGAATTGTCTGGAAGAGATTACTGCAACTAACAAAAGACAAAACAAAAATAAAAATATGGTTTGAGAAGTATTCTGACACTTTTTTCTGTAATCCTTAGGATTTTTTTTTTCTTTTAGTGAAGATTTACTGAAACTTTTATTCATATTTATTATTTGAAATGTGTGAAATAATGTTACAGTAAGACCTAAATACCTCATCTCTAATTCCCCACAGATGTTCTCAGCAGTCTGGATGTATCTGTCCAGCTGATGCATCAGTTCTTCCACATTATCAAGTTTGGGAAGGAAGAAGGTGCTTGCATCTCTTTTGAACTTGAGGAGCTGAGGGCAGATTTGCTGTACAGCAGTGATGAAATCCTGAACATGCTCGAGTCTGATCCCATCTGGCAGGTTTAACACCTGGTTCCCTTCCTGGAACACGTGGAGTGAGGTGACCGCCAGGTTCTCCACAGCCTCCAGGAAGACATTCAGCTTCTCCAGGCCACACAGACTGTCTCTCAAGACAACAGCCAGGTCCCTTTCTAGCTTTGCACGCTTTGTTTTCACACTCTCACACAGCAGCAGAGTCAACTTGTTCCATACATACACCAGAATGGCCCATATTATTTTATATTTACTATAAAGATCACAGATGCCAGGATCAATCATGTTGAAGGAGTTCTTTATTTTCACCATTGTGAAAAACTCTGCTCTTCTTGCACCCAACCACTCAGAGGAGCTTCCACAGAATTGTTTAACTGTTTCGATGTAGATGAAGGTTTCTATGACGTACCAGGACAAAGCATCCCGAGTTTTTTTTCTGTAACACAAAAACATAATTGCGCTATTGTACTGTATTTCACTCATAAAGCGTCTGTGTTAGCCAGTTTTATTTGCAATGTGAGCTTCAGCAACTTGCTAGCTATAGAAAATTACACAGTTTGGGGCAGAATGAATAATAATAATAATTATATAATTCACAGCCTATAGCATGCACAATGTTTCTGCAAGTAGCTCATATCTTACTCAGAGCTCTGTTTTCAAACATTTAATTACATTTCCTTCTCTTAAGCAAAATTGCTACCACCAACCAAATCAGGATGATGATTCAGAGACAACATGAAACAAAGAGTAGTCATGCTAGAAAATAAATGAGAGCAAACACCAGAGAAAAAGGCTGACAGTAACCAGAGATAAGCCAAACTTCCTGTGCCACAGTCACTCTAACTTACCTTGCATTCAGCATTTTCTCCTCTAATGATATCTTCCTCTGTCACTGATCTAATTGTAGCACCTGTTAAAAAAAGAAAAAAAAGTTTTAAAAAATCAGTTAAATAATATTGGTAGATCAGGGGGTTGAAGGGGAATTTATCACCAAACTCTCATTAAAAGATAAAAATGCAATCAAAATTAAATCTTATGAATCCAAATTTTATCAAAACAAGGGGAACAAAATTTTAAAACACCTGGTCTAACTGTTTCCTCAGCTTCTTTTATTCAGCCCAAATGATATTTCCCTGCTTATGTTAATCTGCTGTCAGTGTAAATAAACAGTGAGTGGTGAAATCATCAGTAACAAGGTAATTAACTGAACTTTACTGTTGGACAGCAGATATTATCTGCACCCATAGATAAATGTAAGTCTCAAGAAAGTCATCAAAAATTATTATAATTATTGTTATTGATCACAGAGAACAAACCAGCCAGTAAATTTCTCAGCTCATCATCCTCATTGTTATCCCACCTTCTAAAATTATCACTAATATTATAAGAAGATTGGTGTCAAATTTAAGTCACAGCTTCAGCTTAACTTAAACTATCTTAGCTGATGTAACACTTTAAATGTCAGTAGAGTGTAAACTCTGTTGGCATATGGAGCTAGAAGTCAAATTAGGCTACAGCAAGATTTAAGAGTGATTTCCTGTCTTAGCAACAACTTCCTGTTTAGTCAAAATTTTCTGCATTGAAGTGAGACATCCTTCATTGAAAGTGACAGAATTTACTCTGCATAATGTCAGGGTTTTAAGTCTTTTCTGACTACATCTGAGATAATCATGCTCAACTAAATGAGAGGAGTACATCAAAATGTTATTCCTGGTTGACTCCATCAAAATATCTTCATGTACAGGTACATCTCAAAAAATTAGAATGTCATGAAAAAGTTCAATATTTTTTGTCACTCATTTAGAAAGTGAAACCCATATACTATATAGACTCATTACTCATAGAGTGAAATATTTCAGGCTTTTATTTCTTGAAATGTTGATGATTATGGCTTACAGATAATGAAAACCCAAAATTCAGTGTCTCAGAAAATTAGAATATTGTGAAAAAGTTCAATATTGGAAAGTCATGGTGTCACACCGTAATCAAAATTAACTCAAAACACCTGCAAAGGTTTCCTGAGCCTTTCAATCAGTGATACTCAACCAGCAGCTCATGTGGCTCTTAGTAACCAGTTGTGGCTCTTTTTAAGGTGTTCCTTTAAAAAAATCTTCTTTTATAAAGATGAAAACTCTTAACAGTAAAGACTCATTGCAATAAGTCATATCAATAAACCTAATTCCACACAAAGAAGACAGACTTTAACTGCCAAATTCAGATGAAAACATTTATTATTACCGTTGGATGTGCGCTGGACAGAGGGACATGCGTAAAAGAGCGCAAAGGAAGTCCACTGATGTGGCGTCTCTTCAGTGAGTCATTCAGTATTCAGTATTTTTCCGTTTTGTTAATTTTCTTTTGACAAAATAAACCACTCAGAAAATGTATACCATGCTCATGTTTGGTATAATCTTTTTCTGCTCTACCTCAGCTTTATAAAATGAAAAGTATATATACTTTTAAGTTTAATTTACTGTATTCGATATAGGTCCTCTATTTTCTGAGAAAATGTCATGTAAACTGTAAACTGCTGTGCTGCCTTTAGGTGTTGTCTTTTTTATCATCTAATCAAAAAAACATATTTATATATTTGTTTATTTATTTTGACAGTTTTTCATAGCCTCTTCTGTCAAACTTAAACAGGGAATCTATTTGTGTGCGGTTGCACCACAGAGATGAAAGGTTCATCCAAGCTAGTAGAGGATAGCTTCCAAACTGACCAAAATACTGTTATAGGATTGAAAGGACATTTTTGCTTCCTTTTAAATTTGATTGTAGAGTTTGTTTAATTGCTGCTGCCTCCGTCTATAAACAGAGAGTGCATGAAAAATATCAAAGCATTTAGGTGACAACTAAAGCACAAACCCTAATTCAACAGCTGGTAAAATCCTCAGCTCCTCAACCTCTGAGATATCCCACCTTTCATAACTTTCAGCAATATTTTATGGAGGACTTTACACCTATAAGAGGACAGGTGTGATAGTGATGTTATAAATTAAGATTCATTTAAACTATCCTAGCAACACTTTAAATGTTAGTAGTAAACTCTGTTGTTGCTAAAACTCAGACTAGGCTACATTTGGGCTTATGCATGGTGCATAAGTTCAATATCAGCTGCAGCCCACAGCAGATGATTATTTCAGAGCCAGACATTTGTTTTGAGAGTTTCTCTGCTGCCATCTGCAGGAGGTTTACAGACACACATGGAACTGTGGCAGCTGATGGATCAGTTATTTATTCATAAACTAAAGAGTTACGACCCTAAAGTTGAACCTTGTAGAATTCCCATTTTCAAGTTTTGACAGATGATTAATTTTTTTGTTTTTGATGCACCACTCTTCACATTAAAATCAGATCAGAGCCAAGATATTACATTTGAGACTTACAGACTAAAACAGTTCCTGTTTTAGCTTCATATTCCTGTTATGTGCTGTAGGGCACACCTTCCTTAAAACTGACAGAATTTACTCTGCAGAATATTCAGTGTTTTAAGTCTTTGCTGACACACCTGAGATAATTATGTTCAACAAATTTAGTCAACAGAAACTTGGAACTTTTTCTGTCCAGTTTTACTGAAATAAGTCCTCATATTTTGGTCATTACTGGCTGTCAAAAAAATAATTTTCTACAATTTCTTCAGTGAGTAATATTGCAAAATTCATACAAATGTGAAACAGTCATTAATGCACCATTTAAACTTAAATGACTATCAGACATAATGAAGAAAACACTGACATACCTTCAATGCTCCCACCTCACCTCTGTTTGTTTTTTGACAGTTTTTATGCAAAGAGGAGAAATATCATGGATTTGAACATCCAACACTCCAACACTAACATTTTAGTCTCCTTGACAAAAACTTAACATATTTTTCATCAGAATTTTTATCACCAAAGAGCTATTTTTAGCTGGACTGTCTTCGTTTTATCATGGAAAAAGGTAGTTGATGAAATCAACACTGATGTTGTTCAAACCACATAATAAGCCAGTTATTTTGGATGAGGAAGAGAATAATTCTTTTGCATTCTGTCCAGGCACTAATAACTGTTTTGGTTGACTCTCCTACAGCTGTAGTGTTTTACCCAGAGATTTGAGTGGTGGAAATTACCTTTCTGTAGAGCTGTCTCAGTTCCTTCTCTTCATCGGTCTGCTGCTCTGTAAAATGAAATTAAGATGATCAGATAGGCGTTTCTTATATACCTGTGGTGTCATGCCCTTTTGTTAAATGTTTCAATCATCTTTCTTTCTGATATTCAATACTTGTTCCTCCTGTCCCTTTCTTTTTGAGATTTGAGGCCAAATAAGAAAAATGTTTGGCCTAATGTGCTAGAGTTCACAAACTTACATCATGATTGAACCTGCTACAAGAACATAAAAGAACTTAAAGATGATGCTTTAAAGCTATGTTTGGATGTTTTTTCTCTCTACACATCAATGTTGAAAATCCTCTCATTGATCAATGATTATAATAAAGACACAGACATGTTGAAAAGGATGCCTGCAGCAGTTTTAATGCATAGTCTGTGTGATTTCTGGACACTTCTTGGAGTAACAAGAAACTGAGGGTGGTGGACAACGCTGTCCTGTAAAGTGATGCTTCTCAGTTGGTGTGTTGGGACCAGAAAATGAGCGTGGCTCACTGAAAACACTGTGGCAAAAAGTCCATGATATCACAAAACCCTGTGCTGACATACAACCATCTGTTTCATTTGATTATATTTTGCCATGATAGCGAGAACATTTTGTTTTCTCAACATCTCAACCCTGACCATTACACCAACAGAGACTGTAATGACACTGTACACAAATACATGGACTTGATAAGGAGTTAACCCCCCTTTTTGCAGCCATTACAGCCTCCACTCTTCTTGGGAGGCTTTCCACAAGATTTTGGAGTGTTTTGTGGGAATTTCTGCCCATTCATTTAGTATGATGTTGAACAAGAAGGCCTGGCTCACAGTTTCTATTCTAGTTCATCCCAACAGTGCTCAGTAGGGTTGGGGTCAGTCAAGTTCTTCCACACCAAACTCATCAAACCCTGTCATAATAGTCCTTGCTTTGTGCAGTGGGGCACAGTCATGTTGGAATAAAAAAGGGCCTTCCCCAAACTGTTGCCACAAAGTTGGAAGCAGAGCATTGTCCAAAATGTCTTGGTATGATGAAGCATTAAGACTGACTGTCACTGGAGATAAGAGGGCTAGCCCATTCCCTTTAAAAACAGCCCCATACCATTATCCCTCCACCAAACTTTACATTTGGCACCTTGCAGTCAGCCAATGAGTGATGTGAGGCTTGCATGCAGCTGCTCGGTCATGGAAACCTATTCCATGAAGTTCCCGCAACACTTTTTGTACTTACATTAATGCCAGTGGTAGTTCAGAACCCCTCAGCTATGGAATCAGAGTGTAGGTGACTTTCATGCACCATGTACCTTAGCAGTCGTTGACCTGCTCTGTGATTATACGTGGTCTTCAGCTTTGTAGCTGAGTTGCTGTTGTTCCTAAATGCATCCACTTTCTAATAATATCACTTACAGTTGACTGTGGAACATCCAGCAGGAATGACATTTCATGAACCATCTTAACGCAAAGGTGGCATCATCACAGTCCCACACTTGAGGTCACTGAGCTCTTCAGAACGGCCCATTTAGTATCACAAATGTTAGTAAATGGAGACTACATGACTAGGAGCTTTTGTGATTTTATGCACCTACGTACCTATACAGGTCAGATCGAAACACCTGAATTCAATCGTTAACAGGCTAAATGCATTTGTCCATATAGTCAATTTTACTTGTCATATTGGGATAGTAAAGCTGCTATTTGCAGGGGGCTGCAGATGCGGATGTAACTGTATTATCCGTAAATATTTGGCAGCTGATGGCTAAATTGTTTATAAACTAAAAGTAAATGTGACAGATTTGGGGTATTTTACACACTGCTTTTTGCATTTAAGATAAATTTAGAGCCATAGTATTGCAATTGAGAGATACAATATTTCTGTTTTAGCAACAGAAACTGTTGTTTCACAGTTTGCTCTGCTACAGGAAGTTGCTGCAGGCTTGACTGACCTTGGTGAGATGATTATGTTCTGCAAAATGAGAGAACATATTTCCTTCAAAATAATGCTTAATAGATACAGTACTATGCAGAACTTTTAGGCATGTTTGAGCCAAAAATTGAGCCTGCGGTGAGGTGTAGATGTGGCAAGTAATGAGGCTGCCTGAGGGCTCCATCGGAGGGAAAAGGAGGATTGACACAATCCTGGTTATGATCTGGATGTCATATTACCAGGGGAACTGAAAAATAATGTGTTGAAAAAAAGAACAAAGTTGACACTTTTAGGGCAGAGTAAGGAGGGGTGGATGAAAAGGAACATAATGTACGATGTATCCTAGAAGATTAAAAACTAAAGAGGATGTGTTGATTTTTGAGAAAAAAAAAAGCAAATTCTTTTGGGGGACAAAATGAATCTTAAAGATTATAAATCCATATATTCATAAGAACACCCTGGGTCAGGTTTTGACAGTAATATACAGCAAAAGGTTCCAAAGCACATAAGAGACCTGCAGCAATCACACAGATAAATAATGCTCTTAAATGTAAGCTTTAAGCTGTTCATTTTGTTAATACACGGTCACACTTCAGCCACATTGGATGGATACAGTAAAACATGTTAATCAATCAGATACACAAAAGTGGCAGCAAAAGAAAAATCAACATTTCTGAAGTAAAAACTCAGCTGTAACTTTAACGTCTTGACAGGTTGCTAAATATGAAGCTTCAAAGACAAATGTCTTTCTACAAAAGGAATAAGCAATGATAAGATTTTATTTACAGTGGGGGTTTCCACAACAGACATAAAAAGCTGAGACATTAATACTCCTGTAATTTCTTTAATCATCAAACCAAGTCATCTGAAGGCGGTCTGGGTCAGCAAGGCTTTTTCTGCAAGCCAAGTCACTGTCAGAGTCATGATCTTTTATTTTATGATATAAAACTTATTTCATTAATACTATACTATGTACATTATTACTGTAGTAATAGGATACAGTGGTGGCAGGTCAAACCCAAATCCCAGCTCTGTTTGGTGCATGTATTGCCTCACCTTCTACCCATATTTCCTGTCTTTCTTCAGCTCCTCTAATAAAGGCTGAATGAAAATAACCTCCCAACAGATTTTTGTTTAGCTCTTATTTGTTTAACACGCATGGCTGAAGGAAGAGAAGAAACAGACTTGGCGGCAGGTTTGTTGGGTGGAGGTTTCAAAACAGTTACCATGAGCTTGGCAAGAATATAATGCAAAGAGAAATAACAGACTTTTCATACAAAATATACTGAAATAAAGTTACAACTGAATATATTTTAGCTTCAACAAACGGCTGCATTTAGTCAAAACACTTTATGAGGACTAGGGTCTGCTGAGGTATAGCCAAAGAAAAGCTTTGTTTAGTTTGTAACTAAAGTGGTAAATTTTAGAGACATCTGGTCACACTTCAGCCACATTGAAACACTTGTATCAAGTTGAAGATGTTTTTCTGCATATTAGTTATTCAATCCTTTTTTCCAGGATTTAGCTGCCTTGTGCCTTCTCTTATCAGAGTTTTCAAAATTAAGTTCTTCAAAAATGCAGGGATCTCTTTTTATTTCCTGTTTTCTCTTTTTTCTAGATCTCCTTCTTTAAATATAAAAGTGACTGTCAAGAACTGAATTGTTGTTCTCTGATCTCTGCTTACCTTCAGTTGCAGAATCATGGATCTTCTCCCATGCATCGAGCTCTGAGTGCCACAGTGCAGCTCTGGCTCTGAGGAACTTTGGGAATTCAGTTTCAGTGTCTTTGCACAGACTTACGCTTTCCTTAAAGATGATGATGACATCCAAAATGAGAAACAAAGCACTGAGCCCAATGCTTACAGCTTTAGACAACTTTGAGCGCTCAAGTGTTCCTGAATGCTGTCTGTGTGATTTCTGTAACATCTGCAGCCAAACTAGATGCATTATGTGAATCATTATTTTTCTTTTCAGTCACTTCACTAAAGTTTTCAATCAGGATGTCAATGACAGCATCAAAAAGTGATTTCAAGGTGTATAGAACAGAACAAGCTGTCCAACCAATCTGTAATGAACAGAAACCACAAACAAACATATAATTTACCTTCTGATTAGTGACATCCTTCATAGTATCATGAAGATGCTGCACATCCTCCATGAACCTCTGTAAGATTCTTTTGCCTTTCTCTTGTTGTGTGCAGTTTACCCAGATCTCTGCTGATGCTGATGACTCCACTGATACTACTCAATATCATCCCAATCAATGTAAGACCCAGAGGCACTCGAGCTTTTCCTGGAATTTCTGTGTAACCAATGATGGAAAGCACCCCTCCAATAGCTGCTGCTAAGCTACCAATGATGCTGGCAATCTTAGCCCACTTATTCATGTGGTCGAGATTATCAGCAGTCTTCCCCACGTCTGCCAGAAACTTCTCCACCCTGTCCTTCCACTCAGTAAACTCATCGATAAAACCAGAACATGAAACATCCTGGAACAAGAACACCATCCTGAAGTTATGGTCATTCCTCATAAAGAGGAAAAAATCAGATTAAGATCAAATCATTCTATTTCTGTGTGAAGAAAGAGAGAAGGCAAATCATTTCAGTTAAAATGTTGTCTTTTTTTTTTTTTTTTTCAAAAAAGGAGAAAAGAAGCTTCAATAAATGTAGTTTGGATAAACTTGGTTCAGGACCACACTCTACCTAATTCCATTTCTGCTGCCCAAGGTATAAAAGCACGCCTCACTTATCCATATGCCTCTGCCTCTGCTTTCACATGAACTGCCGAAGGAACACCAGAAACACGCTTACCGTCTACTTCGGTCAGAAGCTCCAACAGAGGCCAACATCAATCAAATATCTACTCATGCCAGATCATGCCTGATCACCGTCTTCGAGGTTTGTAAAGTGATATTTGAAGGGTTGGAAGCAGTGTTAATTTCGTCGACTAAAACTATTTGTCGACAGCCTTTTTTCCACGACAAAAGCAAAATTAAGACTACCAAAGACAGATCTGTGATGACTAAAACTGACAAAACCTGCCCTGCCAAACCTGGGGTCCCTGCTTCCTACAGCTGAGAGGCAGAATAGCTACAGATGCATTATTTTTTGACAGATTTACCCACAGTGGAGAAATATCATAGATTTTTGATGTCTGACAAAAACGACATCACAATTTAGTCTAGTTCTAGTCATCTTGATGGAAACTAAACTTACTTTTTGTCAGTTTTAGTCATCACAGATCTACCTTTTGTAGTCTTAGTCTAGTTTTTGTCATGGAAAAAAAGGCTGTCGACGAACATTTTTAGTCATAGATTTAGTTTACGAAATTAACACTGCTTCCAACCCTTCAGATATCACTTTTACAAACCTCTCAGCCATAGCTATTGCTATGACCCACAGCAGTGCATCTATCTCAACTTTCTTCAGCTCTCCTCCCCTTCCCTTAGCAGCTCATCTTCAGATGGTTATTCAGAATTTTAATTCTGGAAGAAATGCAGTTAATGGTGTTTCATCCACTTTCTTCTTAGATGCATGTTTTTTACTATACCTTAAATGTTTAATTTATAATCCTTCTTTAAATGATTATTAATTTTCTAAATTGTTCAGCTGTTTCTGGCAGCATTTAATAAGCTTCTCACAGTTTATCAAACTTCTATCATTTAACACTCATATCCAACCTTTCATATGCAACTTAATCAGAAAAGCTTCATATTATGCATTTGTACATCCAGTATCCTAATCAATCACTTAGACCGTAGAAAGAATTGGACAAAGCCTGTGTGATGTCAGCCATTTGATGACAATAGGCGGACTCAAACAGCTTTTAAAGCCAATCCATGGCGGCTTCCATATTGAAATCGCGGTCTCCACAGAAGTTTGGATGAGCCTAACGGCAGACAAGAGCCCGCCCACTGAGCTCAACTTCCTGTCAGGTAAGCTATCACTAAAGCTAGCCTTCTGGTTGACAGATAGGTAGGCAGCGTCTGCCTGTTAAGCTATCTGTCAGTCAAATGAGATTCACCAATCAGTGCGCAGTGAGGTTTTTCCTAAATTTAATTGAAACGATTGTGATTGTGATAATCTTTTGGTTGTAAGGTTTTGCTTTGTAAATAAAGCAGTGCTGGTGCTGCTGGCTTTCTTAGGAGTGGATGGACTTTGGGCAATATCATGACAGTTGACAGCCAACTACATGCTGTGTTTTTGTTATTGTGAGCTAAATTTCCCAAATCTATCAGCCTCAGTGGCCAAGGGTTATTTAAAGTATCATCACAGACAGATTTATACCAGAAATTTAATCCCCAAATTCTGCCTCTGCTCTGACACAGAGCCAGGTAGCTGTGCTCTCATCAGGGGCATTTTTATAAATTCCAGAGGATTGTTTTTCTTGTGAGTGGGCGTGGCTTCAGCTCATTCAACTGACACGCCCACACCTAGAGCAGATTTTAATGCCTCATTTTAACTAAATTTGATAAACTCAGAGGTTGTTCATGACTGAAATTATGCCTGGTGGTTCATAATACAGTGGACTGTCATCCAAAGTTAAATGAGGACTTGTAACTCATCACTTTACACTTTTGTTGGTGGTGTGTAAATAGGTATGGAAGCATACAAACAGGATAAGCTAATATTGATGGCCAGTTCTCCATAGCAACCTCATCAGCGAATGAATGTGTGAGCAAATGGGTGTTTATGGGTAGGTGTCCCTGTCTGGCATGTATGGTAGAGCATGATCATGTTGATTATGCGATATTTTGAATAAAATATAAGTTAATGACATTTGCAAATCATTGCATTCTGTTTTCATTTACATTTTACATGGTGCCCCAACTTTTCTGGAATTGGGTTGTAAATTTATATTACACTTGACCGTTTTAGGTTTTATTGTCTTGAGTCCTTTCTTCAGTCCAAATACAGACATATGTAAAGATGGTGGGGCCACTTTCATATAGTTGATGACTGACAAGGCAAAAGCCAATCATTTTAAGGATTTTGGGGAGGCCAATCAGATTTCAGGGGGCCCCGGTCAGCTCTGGCTACCCCTCTGAAACATCATTGGTGCTGCTATTTGCTGCTATAATTAATAAGGACATAATAAGTCGAGACATTTTTATTATTTTGCTTTCCAATATGTTTATTATTTATAGTGTTGTCTTGAAGAAGTGTGTCTCCCCGTTTAATCAAACAATTATCATTGCAGTTTCTAGGGTCATTGTACAATATAATTAAACCTGTCTGTAACTAGGACATGAGTTGTACTGGTAAACTTTTGGTCATAGAAACTTGTCGTGTGTGGGGTGTCTCACATTTAGAGAGTTTTTCAGTCAGTGCCAGGCTTTAAAGGGATGAAATGCATGAGACATACCATTCAACCATTCAACCATTCACCCAGATACTTGGCATTTCAACCTCCGCCCCTGAGTATACCAACTAATTCCAATGCATGCAAGCGAAACCCACTTCAGAGACTGAATTTTGAATATTTCAAGGGGGCACTATAAATCTTTTTGGCTGTACCATCACACTAAGTAACTGTTACACCTGAGTTGTCATACTTTTGATGCACTCACAAAGTTAGAGAAGTGTCAGGGCATGTTAAGGCTGCAAAGTGTTAAACAAAATACTGATTCATTTTCATCGACCTTCTTTTAAGTTGTTTAAAAAAAGCAAATCAGCAATTAATCAAAGAAACATTCACAAATACTTTAAAATAATTTTGCTTTATCATATTTGGTAGCTTTCTGTTTGCCTACATTAGAATATAGAAGTGTTTTTGCAATAGTGGTTCAGATATTCAAGTTCCTTACCTTGACGCTGACATGTTTCTTCTCTTGGTTTGCCCTCTTCATTAAGTTCTCCAGGGGCTCATCATGTCAAATAAAACTACATCAGTGCTGTAAATGCACCAGAAATCATCTTCGTTGTTGGCTTCATCTTCAGAGTTTGCTACTAACAAAACTTCAACAAGTGAGACTCCTCTGTTTTTTATCTTCATGTCACAAGGTTTAGTCACACTTGTATAAGGACATCAGCGGTAGGGTCGGGTCAGTTATTTTAAGCAGAGCCTTGTTTTCAAGGTCACACTCCAGACCGGGTTATTTTGAAAGTTCTTGATACACAGAGTGTATGCTTGATGATAGGATTTCAGATCACCTTTCAGATCAAACTGGTGTAGCTGGAGTGTACCGACATCCAGGCCAACTGTGAACAGGATGATTTAAAAATGCTATGACAGGATTTTTTCAAACCTTGTGCAAGTGTTCAGTCTTACTCAAGGAAAAATTTGATTTTGACTTTTGGAGTCACAGGTCAAAGTTCAAGTTCACTGGGCCTCATGTTCATTCCTTTTATATTTTGGGAAATTAGGTTCGTATTCTATTCCTTTTTTAAGATAAATACTCATTGATATGTTGTTGTAGCCCCATGAAGAGAAAAGATGTTACTTAATATAATCATAGTAAAGTTAACACAGGTTAATATGGAAGCCCAGGAAAGACATTAATTTATATAATATATTATTTTCAAGTACTTTTTTTTCTTGAGATCTTGACTCATTTGTCTTACAGCACCGACAAAGCCGCTTTTTCCTTGACAATGAGTTGATTTCAGTCTTGTTTTCAGGATCTTGAGAAGTTCAATAAATGTAGATTGATGTCTGCTCAGCACTTCTGTTGATGACTTGAAGACTGGGATCATAATTACAATGAAATTTTAACAAAAAATGTGCAGCAAAATTGGGAAAGATGTCAAAAAGGGGGGCGTGCAGCTACACTAATGGTTCTAAAGTGGCAAAAATGGATGGAAGAAGTGCTGAAACAGGTTAAAAATAGCACGGATAAATATTTTCAATATCAGAGCACGTTAATAGTTTAACACACTTTCTGCTTCAAAATGAAATAACATTTAGCCAGGGCACTAGCACCAATGCTAGATCCAACACACATTCTTTGATATCATCAGTAAATCACAACCAGGGAGGGCCAGTCTCTGGGTTTTTAGGAGTCCAGTCAGCTCTACAGGCCTGCCAACAGTACACTCACTGATCAATGATAATAAAGATACACATGAAAAAGCAGTTTTAATGCATAGTTCATGTTATAATTTTTTTTTGTACATTTTTTCAAAGTAACATTTATCATAGAAAATGGCAGAGAGACACTGATTGCTTTTCTGTTTCGTGTTTCAGAGATGAAGCTCTGTCCTAAAAGGCAAGACTTCAGTTTCAGTCTGCTCTGTTTTGCCATGATAGCGAGTACATTTCAAGGTGTTTTCTGAAGAACCCATTTTACTGGTTGATATGGCATAGCAAAGCTGTTTTTCCATGACAATATTGAGTTAACTTATTTGGATCTCTGAAGAACAACAAAAAAAAATTACTTATCACAGGAAATGGAGTAAAATAAAAAAGGAAGCACACATCTCTTCTCCAGGCTTCTGTAATGATTCTCTTCTTTATCATGTTTGTGTTTTTTTCAATCTCTGTTCAGTCCTATATTTCTAAGTTCCAAACTACCCAATTTCTCTTTAAATCAAATTGAGTGTTTGGAGTTTTTAGGGGACATTTCAGTTGCAAATGTTCATTAAGGAGGTTGAGAAGCAATGATCTAGACCAGTGGTTCTCAACTGGCCTAACGTCAAGATCCACTATTCCCTTAAATTTTTACATTTTTTAATCATGATTGAATTTTTGTGATGAAAAGTGGGGTAATTTAAGCTTAATATGAAAGGACAGAGAAAATGTAGAAAAACATCCTTCAAAATAAAAGCACATCATCTCATCTCATCATTCAGAATCAAAGATCTATATGATGATAAAAGCACTGGAAATACACAGTAATTACATTTTTGATAACATTTATTATGCAAAAACTTCAACATTGAATTTAATATCAAATGGAATAATGCATTATTTGACACCATCCATCCATTTTCTATACTCCTTATCCTGTTTGGGGTTGCGGGGTGGCTGGAGCTTGTCCAAGCTGTCATTGGGCAAGAGGCTGGGTACACCCTGGACTGGTCGCTAGTCAATCACAGGGCTCATTTGAAACCATCTTATCAAAAGGTTCACATAAGGATTTTATTCAAAACACATTAAAGACAATCTGTAAATTGCAGAAATTACATAAATGTACATTTTGATCTTAAACAGTTAGCCTTTAAATGTTTGATGTATATTTAAATTTCACACTTAAACCACATTAGATGCATATATAAGCTCCAAAGCTGATAAAAAACAAAACAGCACTCAGTAATCTCTGAGATCTACTGTATAGTACAACTTTCTCTTTTTTATTTCTTTTTTTCCACCCACTTTATCAGGCGGAATTTGTATTTCAACTCCTTTTTCCAATTACATCTCTGGGTAAAAAGGCGTCTCCAGGATAGCTTTGTTTTTCTCTGATTTCAGCAGACCGTCCTTTAGGGAATCATGCATCTTCTCCCATGCATTGATCTCTGAGCGCCAAAGCTCAACTCTGGCTCTGATGAACTTTGACAGTTCAGTCTCGCTCCCCTTGGCCAGACTGATGCCGTCTTTGCAGATGAAGAAGACATCCATGCCCAGGAAAAAAGCATTGAGCCCAATTAATCCAGCTCTAGCGGCATTGGAGAGGGCGAGAGGCCCTTTAGCTGCTGCCTTTCTGATATCTGGGACGTCTGAAGCCACCCTTGAAGCAGTAACTACAGCTTTACCTTCCTGACCAAGCACTTTAAAAGCAGAGGCAGCATAAACAAGTGAATCGATGCCTTTTGCAATGCCGCCAGCCTTGCCAAACAATCTGCCCACTCCCACAGCGACATCTAGCTGACTTGTCTCAATTTTGGCCTCCTCCAGATAATCATGGAGACTCTGCATGTCCTCCATGATCCTCTGGAAGACCTCACCAGCTTTCTTTTGCTGTGAGCTGTTCACCCCGATCTCTGTGGCAGTGGTGACAGCCCCATTAACCCCACTGGTGATACCGAGCCCCACACCTGCCATAGTAAGACCCAAAGACACTCCAGCTGTTACAGGACTCAACGCCAAACCAACAATGGAGAGTATGCCTCCTACCGCTCCAACTGAACTGCCCACCACACTGGAGATTTTCGCTCCCTTATTCATGGAGTCAAGCTGGACGGCGACCTCCTCTAGCTCATCCAGAGACTGCAGAAGGCGGGGTTTACGATCGCTGAACTCATTGAGGAAGACAGAGCAGACTTCATCATCAAACAAGAAAACCAAACGGAAGTTCTGGTTCATCCTGATAAAGAGAAACAGGGAAATAAAGATTGAGGGTGATACGGCAGTATGAAAGAAAAAAAGCCTAGATGATCTTTTCATATCGTAGAGTGTGGTCTAGATTTGTGCTCTTTGTGAACTTCCTTGAGATACTCTGTCCTTATGAACTGATGTTGTTCAAATAAAGACTAACTGATTGATTTTGTCGGGGCACATATAAGTAGTAGTGGTAGTACAACAAGTAGTAGCAACAGCATTTAACATAAATTAATGAAACTATAATGTCAACTTCTTTAATTCTTGTATGTGCTGAAGCTGCTGTTGGTTAAAGAATGATTACAGTCATACTAGCAGCTTTCTGTGCTATATTCATGCTCAGTCATGTTTAAGTACAGACCAACAAGCTAGCAAAGACAATACTAACATCCAAAAGCAAAGAAGACGTCATTAACTTTCATTTTGTCTTAGTGTAGAATGTTAGCATGATTGTGATTTGACAC
This sequence comes from Cheilinus undulatus, assembly GCF_018320785.1. NCBI lineage: Eukaryota > Metazoa > Chordata > Actinopteri > Labriformes > Labridae > Cheilinus > Cheilinus undulatus. The sequence goes on along the minus strand of NC_054885.1, from coordinate 10,087,359 downwards.
AAGGTACAAAATAATGCAATAATGCATGAATTTCTATTTTTGAGATATTTGATTAAAACCATCCAAAAACTTTTGGGAAGAAAATGTGCAAAATATGCAAGTTATGCCAGCCTTACACAAGAGGACTTTGTTAAAACTTTTAAAGACTCTAAAAAGACTGAAATCTGAGACCCTCTCACATCTAAAGACAATTTGTCAACAAGCCGTTGAGTTTTTAGTCTCAGACTGAGATTTTGTGACGACTGGTGGTCACTAACTACAAGACTAGAATATGATTCCTTTTGAGATTATTTCCCATCATGCATCTGTTTGAAATTCACAACATTTTCTTTTGGCAGAAAACAAGATGTAGAAGGAGATGGAGATCACATTTGAGTTAATATCTCTTAGAATCTGATGTTTTTAATCATTTACCTCGAGTGGAAACGAAAGGAAAGTTAAACATGGACCAACTTTGTGTGTTACTGCAACAATCGAGGGACTATCCCAAACACCCTTCAGAATAAAAGTACCATATGAAAAGGTGAGCCGTCTGACCACATAAACAAAACTAGAAAAGCACTCGGAGAGTGCAGACCTCTGCCATTAGCCCTATCTCCCAATAGTAACGAATCCTTTAAAAATTCCCCAGATGGTGATCCGGATCACTCCCAAAATCTATTCAGTTCTTCCTTGTGCCATTTCTAATATTTCCTGAAAATTTCATGAAAATCCATCCTTAACTTTTTGAGTTATGTTTCTAACAAATTAACAAACTAACTAACAAACCCTGCCGATCACATAACCTCCTTGGCGGAGGTAATGATGAGGCTTTTCCTTTGAAAATCCCAGTGGCTGTTTACTATATACCTGTCATGTCAGCTGTCATGTCCACTCCTGGGGTTTTGTGCCCTTTGTGAGTGGCCTGGCTCCTATACAATGTGCGTAGCCTCTAATACTGCATGGCAGCACCTGCCTGAAGCACTTTGAGGCACTAACTGATGTTGTTTACTAACCTGATTTTATTCAGCTGATCGATGTGATCCAGCATCCTCTGTGTGTTGTCTTCTGACAAACCTGCATCCACAGATCCCGAGAGATATGGAGGTATCTTCAGAGTGAAGTCACTCAAAGTGCTGGTAAAGACACAGTTACATCCACTTTCTCAAACAGATTTGTCTTTAGTAAATGGGAATATTTTTGAAGGGATATCAATGTTTACCTTTTCTTTAACATCGCACAGATCTTCTGGGTGGTCTGGATGTATCTGTCCAGCTGATATGCAAGCACTTCCACATTCTGCAGTTTAGGGAGGAAGAAGGCTTTTTCATCTCTTTTAAACTCCAGGAGCAGAGGGCAGATCCACCGTGCTGCAACGATGACATCCTGGACATCCTCTAAGCTGACCCCCTCTGGCAGGGGTAACACCACCTGCCTGTCCTCCATGAACACATGAAGGGAGGTAGCCACCAGCTTCTCCACTGCATCCAGGAAGTGGTGGAGGTTCTCCAGCTCCACCAGGGTGTCCTTCAGCACTGCGGACAGCTCCTTCTTCAGCTCCTCACGTCTGCTGTCTACCTTCTTCTTGCTCTTCACAAATTTCTTAAAGGCTTCTCCCTTGTTCTCCGACTGGGTAACATGTTTGAAGTTAAGGTCGATGTCGTCGGCTCTCTCTTTGATGTCTATCAGAATGACCAGCTCTGATTCCCTCCAAAGCATCCATTTAGACACACTGCCACAAAATTTTCTCACTGTGTTGATGTCAGTGAGGGTGTCTGCTGTGTAGTTCCACAGCGCCTTCTTGAGTTCTTTTCTGTAAGAAAATAAAGGACCATCTGGTCTGTGAGATTTCAGAATTTACCAGCTCTGGTGGAGTCTGTCTACATTTTCAAATCATGATCTCTGACTTTCTAAACAAAAGATAGCAAAAATCAAATACACAGAAAATGAACTGATCAAATGTACAAAAATACATGAGGTTAAGGTCCATCTTCCTCTGGGTTTGTTGTTCTCAGCTCTGTGTTCACACTAATGTGACAGCTTGTTTATGGGTCACTCAGAGGTCAAAAATTTTCCAGATATGTTTTCTCATGGCCCCATCTCACTATATCCCAGATAACACAAATATTTTTGTGTCATATTGAGTCATTTTGTACATGCACATGAGGAGGAAAGTGGATAGAGTGAGAAACTGGTATGGGAGAGTGAGGGAGAGACATGCAGGAAAGAAGCTGCAGGCCAGAATAGAACTCACCCTCAACTTAACCACTAACTAATTTTCACCCCCAAAACAGCATATTTACTAGACATAAAATGGAAGAGCAGAGCTTAAATTCATAACATTATCTTTATTGTTCTCAGAAGACATAAATGTGTTATCAAAACCACAAAGAGGCCCAAAACTTTCTGTGCAACAGTAGCTCTAACTCTTTACCTGGCAGCTGACATCTTCTCCTCGGATTATACGGTCCTCTGTCGCTTCTTAGGATCTCTGCAAAGTACCTATAAAAGATAAGCAAAATAATGATAAAAATAATATTGGTTTATAAACAATGAAGTAGACAAAGATAAAGCTTTTGCAATGATTGCTGTAATGAGGCACTAATTAAAGTGTTTCTTCAGAATGAGGCAATGCTTCTGTCTTACTCATTTATAACTCATTTATTTTGAGTTCTTGTTCAGTTGGTCTGGAACCAAACACTTATACACCACGCTATTAAGAAAATATCATGGTATGTCTAAACTGCTGTGCTGCATTCAGGAGTAGGCCTGTATATTTTCCAAACAGTTTTGTCTCACCTTCATGTGGCAAACTTAAACAGGGAATGTATTTGTAGAGATGTGAGGTTCATCTAAGCAGAGCGTTACATCAAAACCAACCAAAATATTGTTGTAGAAAGGATGTATTCACTTCCTTTTCAACTTTATTCTTGAGTTTGTGATGTTGCTGCTGCTTCTGGTGTTAGACTGTCTCTGAACAGAGATGTCAAATATCAAAGTATTGCATTTAGGTGAGAACTAAAGCACACACCCTAAACCTACAGCTGCTGTAAAACAACACAAAGTGGTCAAACTGTATAATTTAGCTGAAGTCCTAAAAAATGACACAGGTCCACAGCTGGTAAAATCCTCAGCTCCTCAACCTTTGAGATATCCCATCTTTCATAACTATCACCAACATTTTATGGAGGACATTAAACCATTAAGAGGGTAGGTGTAACACTGATGTTATAAATTAAGATTAATTTCAACTATCCAAGCAACACTTTAAATGTTAGTACTAAACTCTGTTGTAAAAGCTAGAATTCAAACTAGGCTACACTGGACTTATGCATGGTGCATATGTCCAATAACAGCTGCAGCCCACTGCAGATGATTATTTTGGAGCCAGACATTTGTTTTGACAGTTTCTCTGCTGCCATCTGCAGGAGGTTTGCAGACACACATGGAACTGCGTCGTTTGCATCCATCTGGCAGATGACGGGTCAGTTATTTATTCATAAACTAAAAAAGTTACAACCCTAAAGTTAAACCTTGTAGAATTCCCATTTTCATGTTTTGACAGATGACTGATTTATTTATTTACTCTTTGCATGAAAGATCCGACCAGAGCCAAGACATTGCATTAAAGACTTACAACATTTCCTGTTTTAGCTTCATGTTCCTGTTATCTGCTGTAGGGCACACCTTCCTTAAAACTGAATTTACTCTGCAGAATATTCAGTGTTTTAAGTCTTTGCTGACACACCTGAGATAATTATGTTCAACAAATTCAGTCAACAGAAACTCTGGACATTTTCTGTCCAGATTTACTGAAAAAAGTCCTCACATTTTGGTCATTACTGACTGTCAAAACAATCATTTTCTTTAATTACTTTTATAAGCCATATTGTTAAATTCATACAAATGTAAAACAGTCATTAATGCACTTTCAAACATACTGAAGAAAACACTGACGTACCTGGAACACTCCCACTTTGTTTGTTGACAGTTTTTATACACAGAGGAGAAATATCATGGATTTTAACATCCAACACTCAAACACTGACATTTAAGTCTACTTGGCAAAAACTTGGCATACTTTTCATCAGAGTTTTTATCATCACAGAGCTATTTTTAGCTGGACTGTCTCATCTTTATCATGGAAAAAAGTAGTCAGTGAAATCAACTCTGATGTTGTTAAAAGCACATAATAAGCCAGTTATTTTGGATGGGGAAGAGAATAATTCTTTTGCTTTCTGTCCTTGCAATGCTTTCAGACTCAGACACTAATAACTGTTTTTGTTGACTCTCCTACAGCTGTAGTTTTACCCAGAGATTAAAGTGGTGGAAATTACCTTTCTGCAGAGCTGTCTCAGGTCTGTTTCTTCATCAGTCTGCTGCTCTGTAAAATGAAACTAAGCTGATCAGATAAGCATTTCTTATTTACTGCTCCCATTAGGGGTGTGAATCTCTCCTTCTCAAGACTATTCAATTTGAATCTCGATTCACAGACTAAGATTCAATTCACTGATGATTCATTAAAATAAAGAATGATTTGGTCCGATCCCATTATATTCCATTGGTCTGATTCCATCCTGCACAATCTGATTTTAGAATCAAAATATCCTTTTGTTTTAACAAAGATTTAAAAAAAAGGGGAAACAAGATCATTTCATAATAATCTAAGTTTATTTGATCTTGTTTTTAAAAAAAAAACTAAATGCCAGGCCTCCTGTGCCAACATCCTGAAATTATGTTTGAGAAAGTTTTCATCACACCCAGGTGCCCAGGTGTCTAACTTTGACATTAAATTAGGAGATATTTATTAAAATGAGTTTTTACTGGTACATGTTCATCCTTCTGTACTTGTATTTTCCTGAGCATTATTAATCCCAATAACAGTAATAACTCAAATTTTCCCAAGAGGCACAAATTAAAACAGATTAAAAGTCACAAGTAGATTTGTGTCTGCTATTACAGGAGAACAAGGGGTTAAAAAAATATTGAAAATGGTCAAATTAAAACAGCTTTCTATACACTTTTTCCTTGTGTATTAAGTAACCTGACCATCTGGGAAAGCTTCAATAGGAAACATTTGGGAAAAGGCAGAGGCTGTGAAAAAAACCCGGAGTGTGGTTGGATAAATATTCTGTCACATTTCTACGGGCCAATCAGAGCAACAAAACACGTGACGTACCCGCTATTGAGCTGTGCGTGCACAGCTACCAAGGAATAACGCGGAACGTGGCATCCATAGACATGTAAGTACTCGACTTTTGTCGTTTTTGAAAGAAAACAACTCACTGCTGTTCTTTCTTCTTCTTTTAAGGAAGAAATGTTGTCAAGTTCTGATAAAACTGGCGCTTTAGCAACATCCACGCTAATCTCTTCCTCCACAACTGCACCAGCTCTTGCTGCTGCTTGTTTACGTCACGACTCTGCTGTGTCTGAAGGTACTGCCCCTCGTCGCTGATTGGTCCTGTCACTTTCTAACCGGGCCCAAACATTTCAGATGGGAGCTTTGCAAGATGGATTCACCAGTGAAAAACAAGGAAACAGGCATATCCATCTTCTTGGCAAGGTTAAGTATTTAGTCTACATGTCGCAAACACATTATTTCCTTTCTCTGTGTTTTCATTGTTGTTGATTGTTTTCATTCTTGAATTAATACACTGGTGAACAGCTTATCTCCAGCTCAGTGAAGTCCTCTCTGTTTAATATATCAGTGAGCTCAGATGTATTGATTATGTCACCAAATCAGTCACTTCCAACAACATGTTCCGGTTGTAAACCCTGTGAATAAAGGGGCTGTTGTTACGGTGATAACTGAAGACTTCTCCGAGTTTTAACTCAGAAAAGTGTTTTTGTTCGGGTCTGTTCATGCTACGTTTACCGTTAGCATCTTAGCTAAACTTTAGCTCCGCCGTCTCAAAAGGTGAGATTTAGGAGCTGCCGTATTTCTTAATCACTTTTCTCCAAAGCATACAAAAGGGCAGACATTTAGAAAGTTTTCCTTCCTTCATATAAAGTCCACATGACTTTTTCCAGAGGTGCAGAACTGTAACTGAAAGACGTTTAGGTGACGACCAGTGGAACCATCACCTGTAGAAAGAATTGGGCAAACCCTGTGTGACGTCTGCTTACAATAGGCGGACTCAAACAGCTCTTGAAGCCAATCATATTGAAATCATGGTCTCAACCGAACTTTGGATCAACCTAATGGCCCACCCATTACGCAAGACTTCCTGTCAGCTAGCTAGCTAGCATTCTGGTTGACAGAAGTGTAGCTTCTGCCTTTCCAGGTATCTGTCAATCAAATAAGACACGCCAATCAGTCCACAGTGAGGTTTTTCCTAAGTATAATCTAAACCATTGTGGTAGAAAAAAAATTCACCCCCCGTACAGTGAGACCACATGAAGATATAAGCTAATGAGACATGTTTGGTTTTTTGAACCAGACTGTAAACCAGTTTATTTCTAGTGTAAAAACTGAATTTTTAACAGGTGTCCAGACGGGACTTCCAGTGTTCCTGCAGCCAGCCTCAAGTGGACACTCGCTGTATTTCAATTTTTCACACTTTCGCATTGGCTTCATTTTTCAGGACCGGAGGTTGCCGCTTAGGTGAAACACATTCATCTACCTAGTGAGCCCTGAACAGAACTCTCGCGGGTTGCATGAGATTACAGACGCTGAGCCAGAGTATGGTGGAATGGGCTAGGAAGACAAGCAGTGGAGCCTCAATGAACCGATCTCTAACGTTAAAACCAGTCCAAACCGGTTCATGTCGCATTTTTACCGATCCAGGGCTCCGCGGATCGATGCACTCGGACCATTGACGTCAAGATTGGTTACCCGATCCATATCAGATTATCTTTACACCACTAGCTGCCATGCCCTATTTTAATGTTCCCATCATCCTTCTGTTATTCAGTGCTTGTTCTTCCTGTTCATCTGTATTTTAAGGACAAATAAGGAATATGTTTGGCTTGGTTTCACAAACTTCCATCATGTCTGAACCTGCTACAAGAACAGAAAAGAACTTAAAGCAATGCTTCTCAGTTGGTGGGTTAGGACCAGAAAATGAGCATGGGACCCACTGAAAACACTACGGTAAAAAAGACCCTGATATCACGAAACCCTATGCTGACATACAACCATCTGTTTCATTTGACTATGTTTTGCCATGACAACGAGAACATGTTGTTTCTGAACATCTCAACCCTGACCATTACACCAACAGGGACTGTAATGACACTGTACACAAATACATGGACTTGATAAGGAGTTAACCCCCCTTTTTGCAGCCATTACAGCCTCCACTCTTCTTGGGAGTCTTTCCACAAGATTTTGGAGTGTTTTGTAAGAATTTCTGCCCATTCAGTTAGTGTGATGTTGGACCAGAAGGCCTGGCTCGCAGTCTCCTCTCTAGTTCAACCCAGTGGTGCTCAGTGGGGTTGAGGTCAGTCAAGTTCTTCCACACAAAACTCATCAAACTATGTCTTAATAGTCCTTGCTTTGTGCAGTGGGGCACAGCCATGTTGAAATAGAAAAGGGCCTTCCCCAAACTGTTGCCACAAAGTTGGAAGCGTAGCATTGTCCAAAATGTCTTGGTATGCTGGAGCATTAAGACTGGCCGTCACTGGAGATAAGAGGGCTAGCCCATTCCCTGAAAAACAGCCCCATACCATTATCCCTCCTCCACCAAACCTCGTATTTGGCACAAAACAGTCAGCCAATGACCGTCATTGTGAGGCTTGCATGCAGCTTCTCGGTCATGGAAACACGTTCCATGAAGCTCCTGCCACATTTTTTGTACTTACATTAATGCCAGTGGTAGTTCAGAGCCCTTCAGCTATGGAATCAGAGTGTAGGCGACTTTTATGCACCATGCACCTTAGCAGTCGTTGACCTGCTCTGTGATTATACGTGGTCTTCAACTTTGTGGTTGAGTTGCTGTTGTTCCTAAATGCTTCCACTTTCTAATAATATCACTTACAGTTGACTGTGGAACATCCAGCAGGAATGACATTTCATGAACCGTCTTAATGCAAAGGTGGCATCATCACAGTCACACACTTGAAGTCACTGAGCTCTTCAGAACGGCCCATTTAGTATCACAAATGTTAGTAAATGGAGACTACATGACTAGGAGCTTTTGTGATTTTATGCACCTACTGATACAGGTCAGATTGAAACACCTGAATTCAATCATGAACAGGCTAAATATATTTGTCCAGACAGTGTAGTTTACTTGTCATATTGGGATAGTAAAGCTGCTATTTGCAGGGGGCTGCAGATAAGGATGTAACTGTGTTGTCGGTAAATATTTGGTAGCTGACTCTTTTGCAGCTGACGGTTAAATTGTTTGGAAACTTATAATTAAATGTATCAGATGAGACCTTTTTTAACAAACTGCTCTTGTTTTTCAAGATAAAGTTAGAGCCAAGGTACTGCATTTGAGAGAGAAAACATCTCTGTTCTTTCGCAACAACTTCCTGTTGTTTTAGAGTTTGCCATGCTACAGGAAGTTGTTGTAGGCTTGACTGACCTTATCTGGGATGATAATGTTCCACAAAATGAGAGGAGTACAACACTGAATAACATTTTATCTTCAAGGTGTCTAAGAATGACCCTGGAGACTGCTAGGCCACAAATAATCTGGAAATCAATTCAAAATAGCTGATTGCAAATGGGTTTCACTCTGACGATAAGGATCCTTTAGTGTCTGTCTCTACATCACAAACACACTGACCAGTTTCTGTCATGCAAGTGTGAATTCTGCATCCAAGAGCTGAATTGTTGAATTTTTTTAACACATGCACGAGCACTCACCAACTTTGCTGACTGTTTGGGCAGTGTTCATTTTGGCAGCTATTTTGAATTTAGTCTTAGTCTTTCTCTTTCTTTCTTTATTAGGATCCCCATTAGCACAAGCAAAAGTATTGGCTATTCTTCCTGGGGTCCAACACACATAAGGTCATAAATATCAACACACAATAAAACCTAAACAAACATGTTCAAAAACAAAAAAGAAAAACAGAAGTATAAAAAAAGTATGAAAACATACAGAGGAGAAACAAAATGGTCATCCTTTTAACAAACATGATGCTGAACACTAAGTCATAATCACATTTTTACTCATCAAACTCAATGTCTTTCTACCATCAGATATTACACGCATGCAGACACATAGATTTACATGCCACATTGTAATAATCACATAACTGGATGACCTATCACAGATACGGCCCAATTATCCTGTGATCACACACAATAATTCCAAGGAAAAAAGAGGTGAAAATACATTTCATACCAAGCCGACATCCTGAAAGCACTTTTTACTCAATAAAATTTATCATTGTTAATTAAATTTAAGAGACACTGTTTCAACACAAATCTAAACCTCTCTTTGTTATTTTCTTGAATAATATACACTGGCAATGAATCCCAGCCTACCATGGCTCTGTACAGGACTGTTCTTTGTATTATACCTGTTTTCACTATCGGTAGTATGAACCTTCTTTCAGTTGCACTTCTTGTTTGGTAATGATGTTTAGCAAACTGAGAGGATAGTCTTTCATATAATAACTTTGGAGATTGTGTCACAATTATACTCCTGAGAAAATTTAATAAAACACAAGTGAATCTTTGTCTCACAGTTAGCCAGTCTGTCATACATGTCTGTTACATTGGTTCTATATGAGCATTGTAAGGCACACCGAGCTGCTTTATTCTGAGACACTTGTAATTTTAAGTCCTTCATTAAAGCACTGGACCAAATCATAGAGCCAAAATCAAGCTGGGACAGAACCAAGGCATTCATACTAGTTTAATAACATCTGGAGGTAAACTTTTTGACACTCCTCTCAGAACTGAAACATCTCTTCCCATTTTACTGACAACATTATCAATATCCTTTGACCATGAGAGATGCTGATCCAAGGTTCTACCCAACAGTTTAGTCTCACACACCTGCTCAATAGGTTTTTTGTTAATAGTTAATTTCAGTGCAGGATCAGCTTTTAACTGACATTTTGAACCAAATATAATGGACTTTGTTTTACCTACATTAAGAATCAGTTTATTTCTTGTAATCCATTCTACCACAGACTTTAACTCCATCTGTAAAATAGCGTCAAGTCGTCCTATTGAAGATGCAGCTGTATATGTTTTTGACTCATCTGCATACATGACCACGTGAGCTTTATCTAAAACTGTTTTTACAAAGATCATTTGTAAAAACAGAAAATAGTAATGGTCCTAAACAGCTACCTTGAGGTACTCCACATGGAACATATTTCATTGTTGACAGACTTTCATTAAAGAAAACGGTCTGCCTCCTGTTTGTCAGGTAGCTCTCCATCCATTTTAAAGCACTCATTAGTAAATCCATAATCTTTCAGCTTACCTAATAATAAAGAATGATCAATAACATCAAACGCTGAACTGAGGTCTAGCAGCACTGCTCCCACTATGTTCCTGTTATCTTGCTCCCTCTGCCGGTCTTCCACCATTTGTGTCAGAGCTGTACATGTAGAATGGCCAGGCCTATAGGCATGTTGGTAGATCGTTGCTAAATCATTAACATCAAAATAAGTTTGTATTTGTTCAAAAATAATTCTCTCCATTATCTTTCCTAAAGCTGGCAACAAGCTTATAGGGCGGCTGTTAGGACCACAGAAAGGTGCAGCTGGATTCTTTGGTTCTTTGCCTGTGGACAAATACATTTTTCAACGCTTAAATTAATAATATGGCACACAGGAACAGCAATTACACCAGAAACCATTTTAAGTTTGACATCCAAGTTATCTATTCCTGATGGTCTATCTTTGCAGTTATTAATCAAACATCCAACATCTGAAACTTTTACTTTTTCAATTTTAAATTCACACTTCTTATTTCCCATTATTAAATCTTTCATCATTGTTGTGGAAGTATCAGTTATTGATTGCATGCTGCTTCTTAAAATTTTCACCTTATCATAGAAATAATCATTAAAATAATTAGCAATTTGTTTCAGTTTTGTCTTTATATTAAAATGTTCATTCAATGTACTCACATTTTAGTCATTTAAAAAAAATGAAACTTACAGGACCAGATAGGGGTTTCTTTCACTGGTGTTCTGCCATGTAAGATTTCACAAGATTCCATCATGATTGATGATTTACAAAGACACTGACCAGTTTCTTTCATGCAAATGTGAATTCCACATCCAAGAGCTGAATTGTTGAATTTTTTAACACATGCACGAGCACTCACCAACTTTGCTGACTGTTGGGCAGTGTTCATTTTGGCAGCTATTTTGAATTTGGTCTTAGTCTTTCTATAAAAATGTTCATTAAATGTACTCACATTTTAGTCATAAAAAAAAAAAATGAAACTAACAGGACCGGATAAGCGTTTCTTTCTGCAAACTAAGATTTCACAAGTTTCCATCATGATTGAACCTGCTGTAAACAAAAAAACATACTTCCTTAAATATAGTGCTTAATAGATGCAGTACTGTGCAGAACTTTTAGGCATGTTTGAGCCAAAAATTAAGCCTCAAGTGAGGTGTAGATGTGGCAAGTAAGTCACCTAAGGGCTCCATCAGAGGGGAAAGGAGGATTGACACAATCCTGGTTATGCTCTGGATGTCCTTGCATATTATCAGGAGCACTGAAAAATAACGCGTTGAAAAAAGAACAATTTCCACACTTTTAGGGCAGAGTAGGGAGGGGTGGATGACAAGGAACATGATGTACAATGTGTCCTAGATCAGTGGTTCCCAAAGTGGGGGTCGGGACCCCTGGGGGGGTCGCAAAACAGTGAAGGCGGGTCGCGGAATGCTTTCCAAAATTTAATATGATTTGAAATCATACATTTTGTATATTATTGTAAAAAAAAAAAAGTAGTCAAAATGAGTCCAATTTAAAATAAAAACGTGATTATTTAAGTAATATTTGTGCTTTAATGTAAGTGAAAGTGATGAAAAGTACCTAAAAAGCAAGTTGCTTTGTGCAACATCATCCCCCTCAAGGGCGGTTGGGGTCCCGGATCTCTGACGCAGTTATTTTGGGGTCACGAGCAGAAAAGTTTGGGGACCCCTGTCCTAGAGGACTACAAACTGAAAAGGATGTGTTGATTTTTGAGAAATAAAAGCAAATTATTTTGGAGAAAAAAATTAATCTTAAAGATTATAAATCCATATATTCAAAAGAACACACTAGATGAGGTTTTAACAGTAATGTGCAGCAGATGATTGCTGCATGCTGCCATCAGAGGTCTCCACTGATCAGTGATAACAAAGGTAAAAACACATCAAATTTGAGACCATGTTGAACCCAGCAGCAGTTTTTATGTATAATTCATAGATTTTTGTACGTTTTTTCAAAGTTACATTTACATAGAAAATGGCAGAGACAGCACTGATCACTTTTCTGTTTCTTTCCCACAGATGGAGCACGGTCCTATAAGGAAAGACTTCTCAAGAGGTAGGTCAGGACAAAAAAGTGGGCTGAACATTTGTGACAAAAAACATTATAGGATAAGTTTTTAATTTTAAGGAAGCCCTGAGCAGACATACATCCATGTATTTCCATTCACTCTGTTTTGCCATGAAAATGAGTACATGTGGGGTGTTTTCCTGGTTAACTTGGGATAACAAAAGTGGTTTTCCCATGATGATGTTTTGATTTCTGGATATATCATTAAAAAACAAAGAAAAACACTTATTATCACAGGAAATGGAGTAAAATAGAAATTCAGGTATACATCTCTCCTTAGAGCTTCTGTAATGATTCTCCTCTTTAACATGCTTTTTCTTTTGCCTTTCTGTCTAGGTTTATCTTTCTAAGATTCAAACTGTTGCATTTTTTTCTTCAAGTAAAACTGAGTGGTTGCAATTTTAGTTGCAATTTCTCTCTGAGGAGGTGGTGATGGGTCATGTTGAGAAGCAAAGATCTAGTCCAGTGGTTCTCAGCTGGTCTAACATCAACATCGACCTCCTCCTTGACAACAAATAATGACCAAATTTCTGATATTTTTCAATCTTAATCAGATGTTCTTGATGAAAAATTGGGTAGTTTGAGCTTGAAGTGGAACAAAAGATGGGACAAAAAAAATAGAGACATATCCTTCAAAATAAAAGCATATTATAGACATTTTGCACTTATGTGATTCAGGAGTTCACTTTTGGGTTCTGACCCACCAGGTCAACATCAAATTTATTAGCAAATGGCATACTGCATTATTTGAAACTGGCCTGGCAAAAGGTTCCAAAGCACATAAGAGACCTGCAGCAATCACACAGATAAATAATGATCTTAAATGGTAAGCTTTAAGCTGTTTATTTTGTAAATACATGGTCAGACTTCAGCCACATTGGATGGATACAGTAAAACATCATGTTAATCAGATACAAAAAAGTGGCAGCAAAAGAAAATTAACATTTCTGAAGTAAAAACACAGCTGTAACTTTAACATCTTGACAGGTTGCTAAATATGAAGCTTCAAAGACAAATGGCTTTCTACCAAAGGAATAAGAAATGATAAGATTTTATTTACAGTGGGGGTTTCCACAACAGACATAAAAAGCTGAGACATTAAAACTCCTGTAATTTCTTTAATCATCAAACCAAGTCATCTGAAGACAGTCTGGGTCAGCAAGGCTTTTTCTGCAAGCCAAGACACTGTCAGAGTCATGATCTTTTATTTCATGATATAAAACTTATTTCATTAATACTATACTATGTACATTATTACTGTTAGTAATAGGATACAGTGGTGGCAGGATTAAACCCAAATCCCAGCGCTGTTGCCTCACCTTCTACCCATATTTCCTGTCATTCTTCAGCTCCTCTAATAAAGGCAAGAAGTCCAAAATTGCCAATGCAAATTTTTTTGTAGCTCTCATTTGTTTAACTCACATGGCTGAAGGAAGAGAGGAAACAGACTTGGTGGCAGCTAGCATCCCTGACTCAGCTTGAGTAAGTGATTGTTCATCACCTTCAATCCAACAACTATGAAAGGTAAACTTGTTTTAGAGTTCAAGAACTGCTGCAGATTGTAATGCTGGAATACCCCCCTCCATAGAGGGCCATGGTCCACTCAGGAACGCTCTATGTGAAGTTACAATGGCAGAGTTTAGTCACAAGAATATAATGCAAGGAGAAACAACAGACGTTCCAACCAAATATACTTACAAGAAGAGAAAACTGAATATACTTCAGCTTACATCTAAATGAAAATAAACAAATGGCTGCATTTAGTTAAAACACTTTATGAGGACTAGGGTCTGCTGAGGTATAGCCAAAGAAAAGCTTTGTTTAGTTTTTAACTAAAGTGGGAAATTTTAGAGACATCTGGTCACATTTCATACCTTGAAACACTCATAACATTGAAAATGTTTTTCTGTATATTATTTATTTACACCTTGGCTGCCTCGTATGTATACCCTCATTTATCAGAGTAAATGTCAAAAAGTTCTCAAAATACAGTGACCTCTTTTTCATTTATTGCCTTTTTTCTTTTTTCTAGATCTCCCTCTTTAGATATAAAACTGACTGTTGAGAAATGAAATGTCGTTCTCTAATGTTCGCAGACCTTTAGTTGCAGAATCATGGATCTTCTCCAATGCATCGAGCTCTGAGCGCCAAAGTGCAGCTCTGGCTCTGATGGACTCTGAGAGTTCAGTCTTATCGCCTTTTGACAGACTATACCATTCTTTGCGGATGAAGATGAGATCCATGATGAGAAATGAAAGGTTGCTCCCAACAGTAAAGGCCTGAAAAAAATCTGAGAGGCTGAGTGGCCCTTTAAATGCTGTCATGGACATGTTATGTAAAGCTGTACCTTGCTCAGTGATCACCTTACCAGTGCTTTCAATCAGCTCCTTTTCTTTATACAGCCAGATATCAAAGGCAGCATCAACAACTGATTTCATAGTGTATCCAAGACTGTCAGTCTTTACCCAACAACAACAACAAAAAACTCTGTCATTTCCCTCAGTTTCAACATTCAGAGCAGGCATCTCCTCCAGAATATTCTGGACAGACTTCACATCTGTCATTAAACTCTTGAAGACTTTTTCAGCCTCCTTTTGGTGTTTGCAGGTTATAATGGTCTTAATGAATATGAAGAAGCGAATTATGCTGCTGCTACCACTGAGCATCATCCCAAAAAATGTAAACCAAAGAGACACCTGTGTTGTGTCTGGAATTAGAGAGAAACCAATGATGGAAAGCACATTTCCAATTGCTGGTGCAGAGTTACCCAATAAGATATTACATATTATCTTAGCCCTCTTATTCATGTGGTCAAGCTTATCAGCAGTCTCCTCCAGGTCTTCCAGATTCTGGAGCATCCCCTCCTTCTGCTCAGTGAACTCCTCAATAAAACGAGGACATGAACCATCCTTGAACAAGAACACCACCCTGAAGTCTGGATCCATCCTGATGAAGAGCGAAAATCAAATCATGGTATAAGCATGACTATATATGTCCTAAATCTAAAACACATTTTTAGTATAAAGGAAAAGTGAAGCTTATCTAGGTGGGACTAGCCCCGACTGTAGCAGTGTGTGGCCTCTCTGTCTCTCTGTGAGTCCCTAACATCTTTTTGGTATTTCCAGTTTATCCAGTAAATATACATATCTTTTTTTTTTTCAAAAAAAGGAGAAAGAAAAGCTTTGGTAACTGAAGTATGGTGTCTTAGGGGAGTGATGAATGGTACTGTGACCCAGGAGAGTCTGATCTGAGGCCTGGAGTCTAAGAGCCCAGCTAACCACCATCTTATGAGGGCAAGGATAATCAACACAAACTGTCAAGCAGACTGTTTTCTGGTGTACCTGCCTCATTTACATGTGTGTAAATTAGGGAATACTCAAAAATCCAGCACAAAATTGCCCTTATGCAAATAACTCTCATTGCAAACAGCAACTCATTTACAATGGCTAGCACTAATGCCACAGGCAGAAACAGTGTTGCTGATGAACACTACCCACACACCCATGTATTAAATCAGCTCAATTTGGTTAGTGGACTTGAGATTGTTCTGCACTATTCTGGTCAACTGACCTCTTAAAGCTCTTTATTCACCACACGTCACACTGATGGAGAAGGCTGTGATGCATTGTGGCAGTTAGTATTAACTAGAGGTGTGATGAGACCCATGTATGCAGGCGGCCCGGGTTCAAACCCTGCCTGTGGCCTTTTTCCACACGTCTCTCCCCACTCTCTTCACTGTTTCTGAGTCTATCCACTGTCCTTCTTTTATCAAATGAAGGCATGAAAAGGCCCAAAAATAAAACTAAAAAAAAAAAAAAAAACTGTACAACAGACTGAAATATAAAGAGCTGCATCAGCAAAAATAAATGAGTACTAGAAATCTTTCCGTCAATAACACGTTTTTCGTTTCACCTCAAAGAGAAATCTCTTGACGTTTTGATCTCGCGAGATCTCGTCACACACTTAGTATTAATCCCATCCATACACATTCATCCATTTCATCTATTCATGTGACTCGGACCATGATCATGAGTATGGAGATAAAACAACATACAATACAAATAAAAAAGAAGATTGCAAACATCATAGCAGAAATACAAAATTATTCAAATAATGGGAGGATATAATTCAAAAAAGCATCAAAACTGTAATTTACAAATGAATTTAACTTGGCTAATTTCAACAACAAAACAAATTTAAACATGGAAGAATAGTTTAAATAATACTCTTTTGGGTAGATTTCTCTATTACTTATTAAATTAATAAGTTGTTAAAGAAAAGATGATCCCTGTGACTAAGAACATTATCATTACAGAGGTCTCTTAACCTTTGTTTTGTGTTCAGCTCTTTATCTCTCTCAGTGAACTGAGGATTCCTGCTGTTATTAAATCTAAAATTGCAGATAACTTGACTGTACTTTACATTTTCAGATAGAGACTACTCCTCCAGTTTGATGTCGTTTAAAGTCTTCATATAAATCGCATGATTTCTGAGCTTACTTGTCACTTTTGAATGAACTGATCTTTGAGACTTTGTTCAATAGTTAGTTTATACACCACTGATGCAGCAGTAGTAACAAACTGTGTGCAGAAAGTGTCATAAAGCTCCTACAGTCACCAACCATCCGGCTGCAAGATAAGCTAGACTACCTACTGATCCACAGGTATTAAATTAACTCAATCTAGATCCATGTACCAGACCCTGTCTAGCATGTATCATAAGGTATTACCTACTTTAAAAAACAAAAACATCTGTTTCAAAAATATCTTATTACCCAAATAAAGCAATGTGCATTTATTTCATGCATGTAGAGTGCTGGCAGTTCTCAGGCCCCTGAAACATCCACAGCAACCTTACTACCTTCCTTGGCACTGCTCTAGGCCATGTTTCCTTTTTTTTACCAAGTGTTGTAAAACAGCATGTCTCAGTCGCCCCCAGACTCTGAGGTGGGGGCTGGCTGAAGGGTTTACCTCACTGTGATTTGCCATCCACTCAAACAACCCCCAGACACAGTGGAGGGGAGTCTGTCCAGTAGGGTTGACATTTCATCAGCTCATAGACAGATTTATTTCTGATTGTTATCACTTTTTTTTCAGTTTCTGTGATTTATTTATTAATTTCCCTTTTAAATCTTTACCCTCTTTTTGGTTAAGGAAGGGTGTGTGGTGGGCATCAAGAGATGCTAGGGGATAGATCATGATTGTTAGAAGGAATTAATAAAGATAGAAATAAACGTAATAAATAAAAATCAATGTGATAATAATAATGATGATGATGAATGCATACTGTATGTTCAATATTTACCTGATTGCAGCAAGTTTATCAATATGATCAAGCATCCTTTGTACCCCATCATCAGTCAGATCCTCATCCAGGATAACATCAGTGTGTTTGGGAATTGTCTGGAAGAGATTACTGCAACTAACAAAAGACAAAACAAAAATAAAAATACGGTTTGAGAAGTATTCTGACACTTTTTTCTGTAATCCTTAGGATTTTTTTTTTCTTTTAGTGAAGATTTACTGAAACTTTTATTCATATTTATTATTTGAAATGTGTGAAATAATGCTACAGTAAGACCTAAATACCTCATCTCTAATTCCCCACAGATGTTCTCAGCAGTCTGGATGTATCTGTCCAGCTGATGCATCAGTTCTTCCACATTATCAAGTTTGGGAAGGAAGAAGGCGCTTGCATCTCTTTTGAACTTGAGGAGCTGAGGGCAGATTTGCTGTACAGCAGTGATGAAATCCTGAACATGCTCGAGCCTGATCCCATCTGGCAGGTTTAACACCTGGTTCCCTTCCTGGAACACGTGGAGTGAGGTGACCGCCAGGTTCTCCACAGCCTCCAGGAAGACATTCAGCTTCTCCAGGCCACACAGACTGTCTCTCAAGACAACAGCCAGGTCCCTTTCTAGCTTTGAACGCTTTGTTTTCGCACTCTCACACAGCAGCAGAGTCAACTTGTTCCATACATATTCCCAAATGGCCTGTATTATATTATATTTTCTAAAAAGATCACGGATGCCAGGATCAATCATGCTGTAGGAGTTCTTTATTTCCTCCATTCTGGAGACCTCATCTCTTCTTGCACCCAACCACTCAGAGGAGTTTCCACAGAATTGTTTAACTGTTTCGATGTAGAGCAAGGTTTCTATGACGTACCAGGACAAAGCATCCTGAGTTTTTTTTCTGTAACACAAAAACATAATTGTGCTATTGTACTGTATTTCACCCATAAAGCGTCTGTGTTAGCCAGTTTTATTTGCAATGTGAGCTTTAGCAACCTGCTAGCTATAGAAAATTACATTTCCTTCTCTTAAACAAATACAGCAAAAACACTTCCACCAACCAAATCAGGATGATGATCCAGAGACAACATGAAACAAAGAGTAGTCATGCTAGAAAATAAATGAGAGCAAACACCAGAGAAAAAGGCTGACAGTAACCAGAGATAAGCCAAACTTCCTGTGCCACAATCGCTCTAACTTACCTTGCATTCAGCATTTTCTCCTCTAATGACATCTTCCGCTGTCACTGATCTAATAAGCACCTGTTAAAAAAAAGAAAAAAAAAGTTTTTAAAAAAATCAGTTAAATAATATTGGTAGATCAGGGGGTTGAAGGGGAATTTATCACCAAACTCTCATTAAAAGATAAAAATGCAATCAAAATTAAATCTTATGAATCCAAATTTTATTAAAACAAGGGGAACAAAATTTTAAACACCTGGTCTACATGTTTCCTCAGCTTCTTTCATTCAGCCCAAATGATATTTCCCTGCTTATGTTAATCTGCTGTCAGTGTAAATAAACAGTGAGTGGTGAAATCATCAGTAACAAGGTAATTAACTGAACTTTACTGTTGGACAGCAGATATTATCTGCACCCATAGATAAATGTAAGTCTCAAGAAAGTCATTATTACTACTATCACTAATATTATAAGAAGGTTGGTGTCAAATTTAAGTCTGAGTGGCTCTCCCTCTACAGTCCAGCACAGGCACCCAGCTTTGACCTACGTGTCGAAACGAGTCCGTTCTGGCCTGTTATGCCTGAATAAATGTTAAAAAGGACATTTTGAGTGCTGATTTTCCCATTTCTAGTTTAGCTCAATGGGTTACTGTGCTGACTTTTGACTAGGATTGTGATGGTTCGAATCCCAGTTAGATCCTAAACTTTGGATAGAGGTGCCTTAAACATCAGGAGAGTGACATCCATTTCCTGCAAGTATCCTATACTACTGTTTTTTCAGCAATAAACTTCACAGGCATGTTTTGGGGACCTCTAAGACCAATATAAACTTGTCTTAAAGGGCAAAATATGTCCTCTTTAATACATTTCTGCTCTCCCATCGGGCCAAAGTAGCAAGAGTTTTCAGGAAAAATGTGTTGAGTTGACTTTCAAAACTGTAGGAGGCATAGTGGCGCAGGGGTTAGCGCTGTTGCCTCTGGGATAGGCTCCAGCCCCCACCAACCTTTATAAAATGGTTGTATGTACTTAAACATTTTAAGTTCAAATGAGTGGAATATTTATATCGGTTGATGAAGGGAATTTTTTATTTTTAGTTTAAGACAATCTAAAATAATTAGGTTTGCTAAACCTTTAAACATAGTTTCTATGACCTTAAACAATTGACATTTACCTAATTAAAAAAAAATTGATTCAATTCAAAATGTTTCATGTGATTGATTACTTCTTTTTTTTTTAAAGTTCAACCAATGTTTTACTTTGTTCACATCAAGATTCAAGAGTGATTTCCTGTCTTAGCAATGACTTCCTGTTTAGTCAAAATTTTCTGCACTGCAGTGAGACACCCTTCATTAAAACTGACAGAATTTGCTCTGCAGAATATCAGGGTTTTAAGTCTTTTCTGACCACATCTGAGATAATCATGCTCAACTGAATGAGAGGATTACATCAAAATGTATCCCTGGTTGACTGCATCAAAATAACTTCATGTACTGTATATGGGAAAGGTATAAGACATACAGTGCTTGACAAATTTATTAGACCACCTGTCATATTAGTCTCAGAGACCATCCAGCATCATGAAGTGCTTTAATGCGGACTCTTTCATTTTCTGTGAGCTCTCCACGTTTTACCATTTTGAACAGGAATGAGGAATTTCAAACTGAATTCACCCAAATTTGAGCCGGCTCACTGGGCTTCTCTGAGAAGTCAGAAATTAATCAAGCACAACATTCAACCACTAACTTCATTTTTTTTTTGTAAATCAGTAAATTTGAAAATTCATGGATAACAATGATTAATTATATTTTAGCATTAAAAATATCATTTGGGTTAAAGAGCTTCTACATATTGGTTTATTAACCATTGCAGAAACATAAAAAATGATTTTAATAATTACCAATGCTGTTAATTTAGGGCAGCTGTGGCATAAACCTTACTTTGGTTAGGGTTAGGGTGGTCTGATAAATTTGTTAAGCACTGTATATGGACACAGCAGGATAAACAAGGGTACTGTTTTAGGTTCCCATAATTTTGAGTAGCATACACAGAAAAGCTATATGTCTCTGGCCCTCAGACAAACTTTCTAAGAAGTTATTGTTTAGTATTCTTTCTGAGCACTGCAACATCTGTTAATAGACTATACCAAGCAGGAGAAACAACACCATTCACTAATTAAGTTGTCCCAGTAAGTATTTATATATATTTGTAAAATGGTTGAAATATGTTTATTGATATTCACCGTTATTTTCTAAGGCTTCTGTTAATTCTGTGAGTCAGGGAACTATGCACATTTATCTACTTTCTCAGCAGTCTATGTATTAACCATTCACCCTTGACATTCAGCCAACACTCAGTCTCTGTTTAATACGCACACACATTCATTGCTTCAAGCATACCATGGTATACCCTTTAATCCGTGTGGGTTGGACAGCAACAGATCTGCATAATCTTAAAGGATGTAGAACAGTATTTTAACTCAGTTCTTGCCTCCCACCCCCAATTATTACATTATTTTTCCCTCAGAGTTATTTCAGTGTTCTCTACTTTTACTCTGGCATCCTTATGTTGGTGCACATCATGGCTTTGCTATGAAATCTGACATTACTTTCCAAATATTTTAGTGATTTTACCCATGCACATTGTTAACATTAGCAAAAACAAGAGACATTTTGGTTTAGAAAAAATGGTTTACATTTTGATTAGGCTGTATTGTACGACAGAAAACAAATGTCATTTTTGTTGCTTTGATGAGAGTGGTTTTTATTCAGGTTAAAAATAAGATATGATTATCACAGTTTAACTTTACAATGATCTTAGTCCTGTGTGAGTAGGGCATTAGACCACTGTTCTAAGAGGGGGACAATATGCAGTAAATTTGTCCACCAGGGGCCCCATTTCACCGGATAAGAGAGTTTCCACAACCAGTCTGATCAAGGGGAAATGTGTTAGACTAGTGCAGTTATAGCTAAATGAGAGACATTTAACCCTAACAGTTTGTTTTCTTAATATTGACTTTGATAACCTTATAATTTAAAGCAATATAAATTTTCTATTAACTTTCTGGAGGCTTAACAGTACATCTTTTAAATAACATGATCAGCCTCCCCCCATTCACCTTTGTGATATCAAATCAACAAGTTCAAACAATATTTATTATGTAGCATCCCAGCTATGGCTCTGACAAAAAGTATATTTTCATTCATCACATGAAGAAATGTAGCAATTTTTACTCCACCTGAATTCACAGTGTGACTAATAATCATTATCAATATGAAAAATATAAAATGTTGAAATTAGCCTACGTCTTATTTACACTGGATTTAACCTAACCCACTGCTGTTATGTACTTTGGAAAAGCTTTTTAAAAATTTAGTTTACATGAGACATATGAACCCATATTTTGGCTAGTGGAAAGAATTAAAATTAGCCAAGGTCTTACCTGTTTCCAACCTAATTTCAATGTTGAAATCCTGTCTACTGCTCACTGGCAAAAAAAAAGAATAAAAGCAACATAAACAATGCACTGACTCTAGTAACTCTTGACTTTTGGTTGCTTCACCTTCAGACGTTAACTAAAGACAATGATGTTTCCTCTGTCTCAGGTCTCCATCCTCATCAACCTTCCCACTGCAGAGGGAAAATAAAGACTAACTGAAATGGACAGACTTATCTCTATAAGCCCTTCCAAAAATATTTTTTATGGTCTTGCCAATGGTTATTTCCTGCTTGTAAGATAAGCCCATCTGGCCCATCCAAAGCAGTGAAAGAGGGATATAAAGTTGCAAAAAAGGATGACAAGAAAAAGAAACAGGCAGAAATTGAAACAAACTGGTTTTCAGTAACAAAAACGTGCAAAAAGCAGTGAAAGGAGGTACAACTGGAAAAAAAAAGGGGCATTAAATATATCTAATCAGGGTTTAAATGGGCCAATATGGGCAATAAATGTTTGAAAAAATAATGGAAAGTGGCACCAAGACCAACACCAATGCTACTGAGCCACTTTTCGCCACTTTTAACCCCTTTTCACCACCTTTTTTTCCTGTTTTTGCCACTATTATCAATTTTCTAAACTTAATCTGCCTGGTTTTTCTTGCAAATTTTAACAGTTTTGCAAATTTACACCATTTTTTATCCACTTGTTACTTCTATTCACCACCTTTATGCCCATTTGGTTGCCACTATAAACCCATTCATGTCAATTTATGCCTATTTTTGTCTCTTTTGGACCATTTTTTAATACTATTTCACTGCATTTTCGAGGCTTTTTGTAACTCGAAAACCATTTTTGCAACTTTCTCCATACTGTTGCCTGTTACCCCATTTTACCACTATTCACCCCTTTATACAAATTTTTATACCCATTGTTTGCCAATTTTAACTGTATTTCACTATTTTCTATGCCCATTTTTGCCATTTGTAACCCTTTTCACTACCCTTTCTGCCTGTTTCTTCCACTTTTAACCAATCTGTGCCACTTTATGCCAGTTTTGCCTGTTTTCAACCATTTGTGTTAGTTTTTAATTCTATTTGCCCGCTTTTTCTGCCTTTTCTTGCCATTTTAACCATTTTTTCCCACATTCTGCCGACTGTTGCCTGCTACCCCATTTTTTGCCACTATTAACACCTTTTAACAAAATATTATACCCACTGCCCATTTTAACCATTTTACCATTTTTTATGCCCGTATTTGTCACTTGTAACCTTTTTCACTAACCTTACTGCCTGTTTTGCCACTTCATACCAATTCATTCCACATTATGCCTAATTTTTGACCCATTTGTGTAAGTATCTAAACCTGTTTTCTTCTCTTTCTTGCCACTTTTAACCCATTTTTGCAACTATTAACCCTTTTTCACCATTTTTGACCACTTTTCACTATTTTTAATGCCGATTTATGCCACTTGAACCAATTTTTACCACTTTCTGCCTATTTTTTTGCCTCTTCAGACCAATTTCTGAATAACTAGCAAAATGGGTTTCAGAAAAAGACACATATTGCATTACTTGAAGCATTCTTAGAAAAGGTTCATACAGAAACATAATTCCTGAGCACAAAAAAAGGCTTAATCATCTGTTATTGCAGAAATTTCACAAATGTATATTTCAATAAAGTTTGATCTCAAACAGTTAGCCTTTAGCAGTTTGGTTTTCTTTTTTTTTTTTTTTTTTAACAGATCAACCACAGTGAATAGATTTTTCTAAGTGCCAAAGCTGATAAAAAAAAAAAAAACATAAAGAGGCACATGGTAACCTCTGAGATCTACTGTACAGTACAAGTTTTTCCTCCTTCTTCCATTTTTTCATCCACTTCGTCAGGAGGCAGTCCCATTTCAACTTCTTTTTCTTTCTCCACCTTCATCTCCATTTCTGGGTAAAAAGGCGTTTCCAGGATAGCTTTGTTTTTCTCTGATTTCAGCAGACCGTCACTCAGGGAGTCGTGCATTTTCTCCCATGCATCGATCTCTGAGCGCCAAAGCTTAGCTCTGGCTCTGATAAACTGTGACACCTCAGTCTCGCTCCCTTTGGACAGACTGATGCTGTCTTTGCAGATGAAGAAGACATCCATGCCCAGGAAAAAAGCATTGAGCCCGATGAGACCGGCCCTGGCAGACTTGGAGAGGGCCAGAGGCCCTTTAAGTGCTGCCTGTCCGATATCTGGGATGTCTGCAGCCACCTTTGGGACATTACGTAAAGCTTTACCTTCCTGAGCAACCACCTTACCAGCGCTTGCAATCAGTTCTTCACTTTTTAACACCTTAACAGCCGAGGCGGCATCAACAAGTGAATCAATGCCTCTCACAATGAACCCAGCTTTGCTAAGCACCCTGCCCACTCCCACAGCAACATCTATCTCATTTGTTTCTATTTTGGCGACAGTTTGAGCCGTGACCTCTTCCAGACGATTCTGGAGACTCTGCACGTCCTCCATGATCCTCTGGAAGACCTCACCAGCTTTCTTTTGCTGTGTGCTGTTCACCCCGATCTCTGTGGCAGTGGTGACAGCCCCATTAACCCCACTGGTGATACTGAGCCCCACCCCGGTCATAGTAAGACCCAAAGACACTCCAGCTGTTACAGGAATCAACGCTAAGCCAACAATGGAGAGTATGCCTCCTAACGCCCCCACTGAGCTGCCCACCACACTGGAAATCTTCGCTCCCTTATTCATGGAGTCAAGCTGGACAGCAACCTCCTCTAGCTCCTCCAGAGACTGCAGAAGGCGGGGTTTACGATCGCTGAACTCACTGAGGAAGCTGGAGCAGGTTTTATCATGAAACAAGAACACCAGGCGGAAGTTCTGGTTCATCCTGATAAAGAGAAAAAGAGAAAATAAAAACTTTAAGGATGACACAGCGTTATGAAACAAAAGGATAAATGATCTTTCTATTTTGTTGTAGCACATGTGAGGCTAAAAGAAGAACATTTCAAAAATGTTGGGGCACTGTGTAAAAAAGTAGGGGTGCGGCAACAAAAGGCTGGACAAGTAAGAGAAAATAGCTAAAGAAGCATTTTGCAACTAATTAAGCTAGTCAGCAACAGGTCAGAAACATGACTCGGTATAAAAGGTGCATTTTAGAAGGGCAGAGTCTCTAAGGAGTCAAGATGGTCAGAGGTTCACCAATCTGCAGAAAAACTAGGTTTAAAAATGGTGGTGCAATTCAGAAAGATGTTCCTTAATGTAAAACTGTACCTCACTGATCATCAACTGGAGGCCAGGGGCCAAATCAGGCATGCCACAGCTTCTAATCTGGCCCCCAGAAGATTATTAAATTCAGGAGATGTGAGGAAAATGTGTAATAGCATTTACAGTGTCTTTTCATTCATAAAAATCCCTACAGCTATTGAAGGAAACCCAAAATTAAAAGACATTAAATCATTTTTTTCTAGATGGGCTTCATGCTTGAACAGTTCAAATCCTCCATCAGTCATTATGAGCAAATAAGATGCATGACAAATACTGTACATTTTCACCAGTCCATAATTGATTAAAGCTGCTGGTTCCAGTTTCAACCTACCACCTCAGGTGCTTTGAGAATGTTTTTCCCTGCCTGGATATCCAAAACAAAAGACCAGTTTCATGCATGTGTTTTCATCAATCAAGATTTGACATACTTGACTCAAACCTAGTGATCAGTAACATGAGAGCACTAGAATATGTGGCTAAAATATCTGTCGCCCTCTGGTGGCTGCCTGCAGTATAGACAAGAGAGACTGAATTCACTGCTAATGGCTGAAATTAAGGTACATTTCAAAGCAAATTAAAAACATATAAATACATCTTATTTGCTTGTTTCACAATCTGGCCCCCACAATGTCTACCAAAAAAATCTGGCCTTTGTGCAGATGTATTTGATGATCTCTGCTGTACAGACTTTGAATATCCCACCATCTACTGTACAGAATATCATCAAAAGATTCAGAGAGTCTGGAGAAATCTCTGTGTGCAAGGGGAAAAGCCAAAGTTCAGTATTGGATGTTTTATGATTTTCGGGCCTTCGTGGGCTCAGGAACACTTCAAAATCATTATCTGTCAACATAAAAAAAAAGTAAGTTAAAGCTGTATCAGGCAAAGAAGCCATATAAGAACACGATCCAGAAACGCTACCGTCTCCTCTGGGCCAAGGCTCATTTAAACATACTGAGGCAAATGGAAAACTGTTCTGTGGTCAGATAAATCAAATTTGAGAATATTTTGGGAAACAATGGATGCCGTGTCCTGCAGACTTAAGAGGAGAGGGACCATCCAGCTTGTTATCGGTGCACAGTTTAAAAGCCTGCATCTCTGATGGTACGAGGTTGCATTAGTGCCTACGGTATGGGCATCTTACTCATCTGGAAAGGCATAAATGCTGTAAAGTAGAAAGAGGTTTGAGAGAGATACATGCTTCCATCCAGACAATGTCTCTTTCAGGGGAGGCCTTGCATATTTCAGTAAGACAATGCTAAACCACATACCATATCTATTACAACAGCATGGCTTCACAATAGAAGAGGCCATGTGCTGAAATGGCCTGCCTGCAGTCCAGACCTTTCACCTATAGAAAACTTTTGGAGTATCATAAAACATCTGGCAACGAAGACCCAGGACTGTTGAGCAGCTAAAATCTGACATCAGACAAGAATGGGACAACATTCCTCTCCCAAAACTCCAGGAACTGCTCTCCTCACACCCAGACATTTACAGAGTGTTGTTAAAAGAAGAGGGGCTGCTACACAATGGTAAACATGGCCCTGTTCCTACTTTTTTTTAGATGTGTTGCTTCCATCAAATTAAGAATGAATAAAATGTCTCAGTTTCTATGACTCATATGTTGTTTATGTGATATTTTGAATAAAATATGAGTTTATGAGATGCAAATCATTGCATTCTGTTTTTATTTATATTTTACATGGCGCCCCAACTTTTCTGGAATTGGGGTTGTAAATTAATATTACACTTGACCTTTTTAGGTTTTATAATCTTCAGTCCCAGTTCTAAATATATAACTGTGATAACTCTATCAATAAAACCCTGCACAGCAGCACAGCAGCTGTAAAACAGTCAAACCATACTGACCTGATGTCGCTCAGCTGGTTGATGTGATAGAGCATCCTTTGTATACTGTCTTCTGACAACTCTGCATCCAGGGATACCGCACTTTTCTTAGACATCTTCAGGGTAAAGTCACCCAAGGTGCTGTTAAAAACAAAATTGAATTTACTATCTCAAACAGACTCGTGCTTAGTGAAATGAGAATATTTTTGATATCAGTGTTTACCTTTTCTCTAACATCCCACAGATCCTCTGGGTGGTCTGGATGTATCTGTCCAGCTGATATGCCAGCACCTCCACATTCTGCAGCTTAGGGATGAAAAAAACATGTGGATCTCTTTTAAACTCGAGAAGCAGAGGGCAGATCAGCTGTGCCGCAGCGATGACGACCTGAACATGGTCGAGGCTGGCCCCTTCTGGCAGGTGTAACACCACCTGCCTCTCCTCCTCAAACACATGAAGGGAGGTGACCGCCAGCTTCTCCACTGCATCCAGGAAGCGGTGGAGCTTCTCCAGCTCCACCAGAGTGTCCTTCAGCACCGCGGCCAACTCCTTCTCCAGCTCTTCACGTCTGCTGTCTGCAGTCACCTGTGTCACCTTGCTCTTCATATATTCCAGAAAGGCTTCTCCCTTGTTCTCTGACTGGGTAACATGTTTGATGTTTAGGTCGATGTTGTCAGCCCTCTCTTTGATGTCCATGAGCATGTTCAGCTCTGATTCCATCCCAAGCATCCATTTGGGCACCCTCTTACAGAATCGTATCACTGTGTCAATGTAGACGAGGGTGTCTGCTGTGTAGCTCCACAGCGCCTTCCTGAGTTCTTTTCTGTGGGAAAAAATAAACAAAACACCATCCAGTCTGTGAGATTTCAGAACCTAACAGCAGATTACATTTTAAAATCATAATCTATGACAATCTATATAAAATGAAGAACCTCAAATTACTGGAAACGATAAAGTCAAGCTCCATTCTCAGCTCTATGCTAAACAGAAGTCGGGCACACACTATGAGATAACCGTGCCCATTTTCAATCTGATTTTTGCCTTCCAACAAAGTCAGCAAATGTCCGATTAGTAAATGCTTTCTAAGCAGATATTAGCTGAGACGGTGAACTATCAGTATGAGCAAATAGGAGAATTTATGCAAATATTTACAACCAAAATTTTGACTTTTATGCAGTTATGGAATTGCCCTGCCTGACATCACAATTGAGATTATATTTAACTGTGCAGCACTACTCTAAAGTCCAACCAGGCTAAATTTATTGTTTTTAGAGTGGAGACTTCAGTTGTTGGTGAATTAATAATACACACATACTGCTTTCGGCACTGCTTTCAAGGGCATAAATCCAGATACTGCTGTAAGAGTGCATTTCAACATAATAAAATTATTTCAATCATAAGAAACAGTCAACAACTAAATCAACTGAGATGCATATCACTGATGGAAGTCGATTATAGAGTCTAGTTTTCAGAGCTTTAGGAACACTTGTCTGCCAGTCTCTCAGTATCTAAAAAAACTCCCTCCTAAAACAGGAAAGGAAGAGTCCAGGAAGTGGGAAGAGCAGAGGAATGAAGGAGGCGTGTCCAAAGATAGCGTTTGCTTTGGTATAAAAATGTTCCCTTAAGGTCAGTTAGTAAGGCTTTTTATTTTCTGGATAGTACTGATAAATACAAGCCGAGGCACAAGCCTTTTATTGTTTTATTTTCGTTGCAGTTCCGCGATATAGCCACCAGATGTCGCCAAAGCACAAAATATGTAACAGTGACAACTGTTAGCGTAAGTTTAAAGTTCTTAAAAAGGTATTTTCTGCTATGACAGGTAAAAATATTTACATATACAAAGGTAATCAGGTAATTGGACTCAATTTTAACTAAATTTTAATTAAACTACATCAATGATAGCTGAAATAATTTACAGTATCATTGCTAAAATACAGTTAATCCACCGTTAATTGTCTTAACTATTATAATAGTGATAACTAAATGTATATCAGTACTGAAAGCATACAAGTAAGGGTTCACTGAGGGTTAAACAAGAAAAACAAAGAGAGGAATCCTTATCATCTGACCATCTTCGTAACAAAAGCGGGCTGTGTATTCAACATTTAAAGAAACATACACAAATAAATAGGAGAGGGGCTTAAATTATCTGACATGTGTTTGCTTTTGCTCGGGTGTAGATATTTTCTTTGCATAAGAAGCTCAACTGTTAAAAGTTTCTTACCTGGATGTGGCCATGTTTCTCCTCTTCTTCACACGCCGTCTTCTGAGTTTACTGGAGCTCCATCATCTTATCTTCGAGGCAAAAATGAAAATAACTCAGCCCTTTAATCGCGCTGGAGATAATTTGGCCCATCTATATTTTAACTTAAACTTGCTGAACTTGGAAATAGCAGCTTCAGGAAACGAAGGCTGCTCTGTTTCGTTTCGTTTTTCTTTCTCCACGTCACAAGGTGGAGTCACACCTACATACCGGTACACAGCCTGCTGCAGTCTGCCCACAGCTCGATAGTCCAGTAAGTTTAGTTTTACCAGCAGTGTTGTAACGATAATAACGAGAGAAAAAGAGGCAGCAGAACATAAACAAATCCGTGCTCTCAAAGCCACTTCCTGATGCTGCCTTTAAAGACCGTGGGAAATGTGCCGATTTATAACTCTGAAACAAATCAAACAAAAAAACACGTTACTGATATTACTGTAAAGTTGGAAGATCTCACCTTAATATCCCTACATGGCATAATCCTCTGCTGCTTTGATATCTGTTTGGGTATTTTAGCTCGTCACGTGCGCTCAGGATTGCCCACAGAGCTGGCCCTGAATGGGCCCTCGAAACATACGATTTATTGATATCAGAGTATGTGTGATGGATCAGAGCGAGTGTCCTTGCAAACAGTTAATTCGTTTGGAGCTGAAAAGTGTCAAGCTATAATTGGGTTGTGATGTTCAATTTACTTGCAGCAATTGTAAAGCTGCTCATTTGTACCACTTTTTTTTCTTGTGAAACCCATTTTTGCCCCTTTAAATCATTTTTTTGCAGCTTTGAAATAAGTTATTTGACACTTTATAACTGCTGTTCACGATTTTTAATGTCCATATTCTCCTTCGTTTACTTTTTAAAAACATTTTTGCCACTTTTATCCCAATTTAAGCCATTTTCAAAAAACTGTGGCCAGTTTTCATCTATTTATGTCAACTGTAACCAATTAAGTGGCTCTGTAACAAATTTTCACCAACGTTTTGCAACTTGTAATCAATTTTTGCAAATTATAATTGACTTTTCACTATTTTTGCCTTTCTTAACCCATTTTTGCCACTTTTCTAATTTTCTTACCTCTTTTTAACCCATTTTGGCCACTCTGTAACCATACGTGACCACTTTTTTCCCCCCAATTTCAGCCAAATTTAACCCATCTTTGCCAGTTTTCACCATTTTCCAGCTCTCTTTTGACCTTTTTTCCCATTTTAAACTGCTGTTCTCCATTTTTCATCCAATTTCTGCTTTGTTTTTTTTTTTTGTTTGTTTGTTTTTTTTTTTTGCCACACTTGAAATCTTCTTACCTCTTTGAGCCTCCTGAAGCTTTTTTGTCACCTTTAACCAATTTTTTGGCCATTCTTTACCACTTTTCCCAACTTTTTTCACAATTTTTTGCCGCTTTAAAACTGATTTTCACCCTTTATCCATCAATTTCTGCTGTGTCTTTGCCTTTCTAACCAATTTTTGCCAGTTTTTCTTTTTTATTACCTTTTCTGAACCATTTTGTCACCTTTAACCCATTTGCCACTCTTTTACCACCCTATTGTTGATTTCTGCTATTTTTTTTCCACTTTTTGCCTTTCTTAACTAATTTTTTCCCACTTTTCTCAGTTTGCCACTCTATAACCACTTTTCCCCACTGTTTTTGCCACTGTCCGCCAATTGTACTCATTTTGCCACTTTTTAACCACTTTTCACCATTTTTCTGCCAATTTTTCCCCTTTTTTGCCTTTCCTAACCAATTTTTGACACCTTTATCTCAATTTTTTTCTCTTTTGAGCAATTTCTGTCCCTTTTAACCCATTTTGCCACCCTTCAGCCATTTTTCATCATTTTATGCCCGTATTTGTGTTTCTTGATCCATTTTATCGCTTTTTTTAAGATTTATTTTTGGGCATTTTGTGCCTTTATTGAATAGAGGAGGACAGTGGATAGAGTCAGAAACGGGGAAGAGAGCTGGGAGTGGTTGCAGCGAAGGGCCACAGGCCTCCCGAATACATCGGTTACGACTTAAACCACTAAGCCATCTGCGTGCCCCTCATTTTGTCTCTTTTAACCCAATTTGGCTCTTTTTTTTGTTAAACCTAAGGTTAAATGTTTTTGTGATCTGATGGTTTTTAGTTAGTCTGAATTATGGGATGCTGGGCCTCATAATCCTCTTGTAAGTGACAGCTGTATAATGTCAGAGGATTCTGTTTACATGACAGAACTCGGACCCTCTGACTGGCTATTGGGGTCCCACATTGCAGCGATGAATACTTGCCATATGCCATATATATTATATTAATTTTTCAAAACATTAGATTCAAAAGTTGGTCAGCCCTGGCCTGACTGGCCTTCACAGAGCCACGGCCACGCTTGGCCTTAAACAGTGACTTCATTCAGCTCAGCTGACACCCATGTGGCCGCCAAGACCATGTGTCATTTGAAGAAGAAATAACCCTCTCTTTGTCATGAATGTCACATAGAAAGCAGCAGAGGTAGAAGCTGGATGTGTCTGTGAAGGTTTGCAGTCGTGCTAAGAGGTTTTCACTCTCATGTAAAAGGTTTTCTTAGTTCAGGGTTGTCAGAAATGAAGTAAAAGGCAGCTGACATCCAAAAATGCTGCATTACTGCCCTCTGTTGGGTTTGGAAAATAATTGCATTTTCATGTTTCAGTCAGGAACACTTGTTGCTCATTTAATCATTTTACTGCAAAATGGATTTACAGTTTTACTTGGTGGAGAAGGCTCTGCTCAGAAGATGCTCCCTGGGTGAGTCAGGCAGCATGCTTTGATTTTCCATGGCTAGAAACTCCTATATGGACAGATACATTATCACAATGCATATTAAATACAATACAATTAGTTCAAAAGCAATTAATGTATAGCATAAATCTGAATAAGGGTGCAACAAGCTTTATGCTACGAAGGAGGAGGCTGGGGTGGAGGAGGTTAAGCTTTCCCACTAGCAGCATGGTAAACTTGAATCTTTTGTCTGTTATAATGATGATGATCAACATACAGGTGATGGGAAAGAACTCTAATTCTGCATCCTGCAGGCAGAAAAAAGGACCAGTCTGCTGATGTTTCTGCTGATATCCTTCTTCTTCTTTATATTCAGTGACAGAGAAAAACAGCAAAGTTACATAAGGTGAAAAAATGTGAGAAATTTTCTTTATACTCAGCGACAGAGAAAAATGTCCGAGTCACAGTTGGCTGAAAAAAAATGTGAGAAACCGTCTTTTGGAGGAAAAGCAGCAGAGCATGTTGGAGGTGTGGGAATTTATGCGTTTGTCTGGGCTGAGAGCCAGAGAGGGGGTTTTATTTTGTCACTTCAATGAAAGAAAATGAGCCGAAGCCTCCAGACGTCCATTAGCTGAAGGATTAGCTCACAGCTCACTACATGACGTCTGTTTTTCTTTCCTTTCCGCTCGTTTCCTTCAATTCTCCCTCACGTCCACTTCTCCTACTAGACCGGGAGAGGATGGAGGAAAGCGCACAGGAGAGCAGACATAACGACAGAATGAACAGTTGTTTTGATGTGTTGTGTAACGGACATGAGTCAGCAACATCAGCTCTAACATTAGATTTAGTTACAATAATCACCTACATGACTCAGCTG
The DNA here is from genome assembly GCF_018320785.1 of Cheilinus undulatus. Lineage (NCBI taxonomy): Eukaryota > Metazoa > Chordata > Actinopteri > Labriformes > Labridae > Cheilinus > Cheilinus undulatus. The sequence continues at coordinate 10,054,046 of NC_054885.1, read as the reverse complement.
CATCATAGAGCAGCATAATGAACATTACACTGAATCCAAGATCCCTCTCTCTGTCACCACATCCCTCACTTCATCATCAGGTCAGCTATGAGAACATCACCACATCCTGTACTGCTCTGGCCTCCTGATGGCCATCATCCAGACCTGTACCAGGTCCATGCCCCGTCCCGCCAGGTATCCTCCAAGCTGACCTTTCCATGATGCACGTGGCTGCCCCTGAAGCCTGGTCCAACCCACTGGGTCCTGAGCACCCAATTTGCTGTGAGCTGGATCAGGTCTGGGAAAACAGGTGACTGTAGAAGCACAGCTGCCACTCCTGTGCCCAACCTGTTAGCCGCCCCATTATCCAGTCCACATGCACCATATGGACAAAAGCCACACCTGTTAATTATTGAATTCAGTTGCTTCAATCAGACCTGTGGCCACAGGTGTATAAAATCAAACACCTAGCCATGCAGTCTCATTTGCAAACATTTGTGATACTAAATGTGTTGTTCTGAAGAGCTTAGTGACTTCTAGCGTGGTACTGTGATTGATGCCAGCCTTGCAATAAGAAGGTTTACGAAATTTCATCCATGCTGGATATTCCACGGTAAACTGCCAGTGGTATGATTAGAACATGGAAGCATTCAGGAACATTAGAAACCCAGCCATGAAGTGGAAAACCGAGGAGTCAACGACTGCTTAAGTGCCAACGCTCTGCTGATTCCTGAAGAGTCCTGAACTTCTACTAGCCTCAACGTAAGCACGGAAACTGTGCGGCGGGATCTTCCATGGGTTTCCATGGTCAAGCAGCTGCATGCAATGAAAGTCAATCTTAATGTTTCAGCATACCAAAACATTTTGGACAACGCTATGCTTCCAACTTTGTAGCAACAGTTTGAGGATAGCTCTTCTCTTTTCAAACATGACTGTACCCCAGTGCACAAAGCAAGGACTATAGACATGATTTTAGTGTGGAACCATGTTAATTATGTTGACCAAAACTATGACTATAAATGTTTGACGACAGCCTTTTTTCCATGAGAAAGACTACTAAGACAAACCAAAAATAGATCTGTAATGACTAAAAGTAAGTTAATTTTTCATCAAGATGGCTAACATGTCATTTAGTTTTCATCAAACATTCAAAATCCATAACATTTCTCCTGTTTCTGTGGGTAAATCTGTCAAAATACAATGAATCTGTAGCTATTCTGCCTCTCAGCCTTAGAAAGCAGGGACCCCAGGATTAGCAGAGCGCATAGAATGCACTGCTGGGATTTAGAACCAGATTAAGGTAAGAGAATAAATGCTTGGACTGAAAGTAAGCACTGAAATGCTGTGACTTTATATGGACTAAAACTGTAAAGGGTAAAAATTACTAAAATGTGACTACGACTCAAAGGCATTTGCCCTAAAGACTGGGACTAAAATTAAAAATAGTCTTCAAAATAAACACTGGTGTGGAAGAACTTGAGCCTTGACTTCGACTCCATCGGGCACCTTTGGGATGAACTGGAAAAGAGGTTGCGACCCAGGCATCCTCATCCAACATCAAGGCCTGACCTTATAAATGCTCTACAGAATGAATGGGCACATATTCACAAGAGTCGCCATTTACAGCCAGTCTTTGCCCTGTTATTGCCTTTCTTTACAATTTTTTTTTTACCTCTTTTGGACCATTTTGTCACCTTCAACCCATTTTTGCCTCTATGTAACCACTTTTCACCTCTTTTTCGCCTTTTTCTTTCTCGTCATGTTTGCCACTTTTATCTAATCTTGATTCTCTTTTAACTCATCTTTGTCCCTTTTGACCCATTTTTGCTTTTTTTCAACCGCTTTTCACCATTTTATGTCCATTTTTGCTCTTTTTGTCTTTTCTGAGCTGTCTTTTTCACCTTCAACCCATTTTTGCCACTATGTAACCACTTTTCACCTTTTTTTCGTCCATTTCTGCATATTTTTAACCATTTTTTGACACTATTAAATTGCTTTTCACCATTTGTCAACCGATTTTCCCCCTTTTTGCCTTACATAGCCCATCATTGCCACTTTTATTTCATCTTGGTTCTCTTTTAACTAATCTTTGTCCCTCTTGAACAATTTTGCTACCTTTTAACCGCTTTTCACCATTTCATGCCCATTTTTGCTCTTTTTGTCTATCCTTATCTGTCTGTGTCACCTTCAACCCATTTTTGCCATCATGTAACGACTTTTCACCCCTTTTTCTCCAATATGAGCATATTTTAACAAAATTTTGCCATTTTATCACATTTTTTGTTGACTTTTAACCAGGTTTTGCCCCTTTTGATGCATTTTGCCACTTTGCATTTTTCAACTTCTTTTCACCATTTTTCGCCCATTTTTGCTTTTTTCTGTCTTGATCTGTCTTTTTTTATTTTTAACCCATTTTTGCAATTTTTTGCTAAACCTAAAATTAAATGTTTTTGTCATCTGGTGGTTCTCAGTTAGTATTTGACATCATACATGATCCATTTTAAAGTACATGTATGTGAATACAATGTAAAACAGTCCCAGTTGTAATGGTCAGGTGTCCATATATTTTTGTCCATATACTGTAGATACTGAAGAGTGGAGGGGCTAAAATGCACCCCTGTCTCTCATCATCAGATCCTTCATTCTTCGATCCATTCATTCAACATGTTAACTGTTATACTGGCTGTATTTGAAGTGTTGTTTTAGTATGAAACAGACAGTAACACACTCATTTCATTCATTCATGAACACACCATGTTGTTTTATTCTATGTGTGGCTGTGATCAGTCACTCATCTGTCACAGTAGTGTCATTTATTGCTGAAACAGGCTGTAACTGACTTGTTAAATTCATCCATTCATTTATTATCACTACATGATTTTAATGTTTGACGCATTCATCTTCATTAACACACTCATTGTGATGTTTGATTCTCATGTTTGGCTTTAATCTCTCACACTCATCTGTCTCATTAGTGCCATTTGATTGTGAAACAGACGGGAAAACAGCCGTTACATTCATTCATTCATTAACACAGTCGTTCACGTTCATTAACACGTTCACTGTGCACCTTGCTTCATTGTTTTATCTCATGTTTGGCTTCGATCCGTCACACTCTGCCGTCTCATTAGTGTCATTTGATTGTGAAACAGACTGCATCAGTGAAGGTCAAATAGGCATTTTATTTTGGCGGGTTTGACGGCTCCACCTCTAGAGTTGATTGATTAGTTGTTGCTTCCGCCGTCTTCATCCATCTGTTACTCTGTCTATCGTTTGTTTCAGTCTGTTAGTATTCCTGTTGTTGCTCTGTGTTTGATTTATATCTTCCTGCCTGTTGCTTTCAGCAGCTCCAGCTTCAAAATAAAAGTCAAAAACTGAAAATTTAACAATCTTTGTGAGGAAACTTTTAAACTGTGAAACTTCTTGAGTGTGTTGAGTGTGTTCTAACTTTAAACTTCTGTTCAATGATAAATTTTAAGATAACTAAATTAAACCTTAAGATTTATATATGAAATTACGTGTTCTACTGCAGACAGACCTTGTATTGAATGACTAATAGAGCTTGAAAATGAAGCACACTGCAGTGATCAGGGGCCAACAGGAAGTGATTCAACTACGAAGCGACAGCAGCTGAAGACAAATAATACGATCAATACAAGTGTCAAACAGAGCCATTATTGATTAGGATCAGAGTTTGCGGCAGATTTAAAACCTGAAAATACCCATGCACTGATACATTTGTGACATTTCTAAAGTTTAATGTACAACACCAGTTCCAGAAAAGTTGGGGCGCTGAGTAAAATATCAATAAAAACATTAAAAGATGCAGGATTCCACCTGCTCAGCAGTCTTGGACCTTCTTTGCCAGATTTGCCCCAAATGTTTTCTGTTGGTGAAAGATCTGGTCTGCAGGTAGGCCAGTTCAGGACCAGGACTCTTCTACTGTGAAGCCATGTTGTGATGAATTGTGGTATGTGGTTTATCACACCTGAAAGAGAGGTCTGAATGGAAGCGTATATTTCTTTTAAACCTTGAACTACTTTTCAGCAGCGAAATTGTCTTTCCAGATGTGTAGCAGCCAAGACCATAGGCATTAAAGGGGACATATTTTACCCTTTTAAGACCAGTTTATATTGTTCTCAGAGGTCCCCAAAACATGCCAGTTTCAGTATTGGATTTTTGCATGTCTAAAAACCTCTCTGATTCAGCCCTGCTCAGAACGATCCATTTCTGTGTCTGTGGCTTTAAATGTTAATGAGCTGTCTGACTCCACCCCTGACCACGCCCCTCTCAGGAAATTGGTGTGGCTCTCCTGATGTTACAGACACTTTTATCAAAGTTTGAGACCTGACTAGGATTTCAACCATCAATCTCCCAGACCGTAGTCAGCAGGGTAACCCACTGAGCTATCCAGCATCTCAGCTGGTAGCTGGGGGCTGGTGCTTACTCCCCATGTGAGGTCACTAAAATTAAATATGAGAACAGCTTGTTTCAATACACATTTTCTGAAAGGTGGAGAAAGAGAGGAGGAAGGGGATGGATTTTTCGGGTATTTGAGTGGGTTGTGGACAGGCCAGGGGCACAAATTTTGTTAGAAAAGCCTAAAAAATAGATTTTTGCATAATGTGTCCCCTTTATTGCAACCCCATACCATCAGAGATGCAGGCTTTTGAACTGATAACAAGCTGCATGGTCCCTCTGTTCTTCAGTCCACAGGACACGGTGTCCATAGTTTCCAAATAAAGCAATTTCAAACAGAACAGTTTCCCATTTTTGCCTCAGTCCATTTTAAAGGAGCTTTGGCCCAGAGAAGACAGCACGTTCCCATGAGGCTTCTTTTTTTGCATGATACAGCTTTAACTCGATCTGTGAATGGTAAAGCAACCTTTGCTGACAGACAGTGATTTCTGGAAGTGTTCCTCAGCCCATGTGGTGATTTCCAGTAGCAGTGCTGCCTGAGGGCCCGAAGATGACAAGCATCCAATACTGACCTTTGGCTTTGTCCCATGGAGATATTTCCAGATTCTGATGCTCTGAATATTTAAGTGGTCTCATGTACTCTCTTAAATGCTTGTTTTATACCCAGTCATGCCACTGGCCTGTTGCCAGTTAACCAAATTAGTTGCAAAATGCTCCTCCAGCTGTTTTTCATTAGTATGACTTACTTTACCAGCCTTTTGTAGCCCTATTTTTTCATGAGACTTATCACTGCAGTCAAATTCAAAATGAGCCAATATCTTTCATGAAAACATAAAATTTCTTAGTTTCAACTTCTGATGTATTTTTTGTGTTCTGTTGTTAATAAAGTATGGGTTGATTAGATTTGTATTGCATTCTGTTTTTATTAACATTTTACACAGCGCCCCAGCTTTTTTGGAACTGGAGCTAAAAGGTAGAATAGATTTTCTGACTGGATAGCTTCTAACTGATGTAACTAAAGCATTTCCACACTAAGTAAACCTGCTGTGAAAACAGGAGTAAGTCTTCCCACGGTGTAATGAAAACAGAAAAATAATGTGTTCCACACAAATAAAGACAGTGTTCAGACACCTGGAGCAGATTACAGAAATCAAACGGCCTATCAGAGAGTCTCTTTAATTTAATTAACACGAACATAAAGGGCTGAAAGTATCAACATGTTTTTGTAATTTACGCCTCGTCAGCTCCTCGTCTCACTAACAATCTGTCGTTTCCAGCAAAGGTTTGGACAAAAGCCAAACTGGAAACTCCCCAAACTCAAAAGTTCACACACTTTTATCAGACAGATCTGTAAAGATACTGAACTCTGAACTCACCATGACTCAGGAGGGGAGGGAAAAGGTGAAATAACAGGGAAATACAGATGAAAGCCTTTATTCTGAAAGAGTTGTGCTCTGCATCTTGACTTTCTTCTTGCATTGTTAGTTTTGTACCTCTGGTTGTACCTCTGTCTGTACATCTGTCCCAGCTATGAATATAAATCAGTATGCATTCACAGCAGTGATAGCCAAGTACGGGACATTTTATTTTTGTCTGTCCATTCAGTACATACATCTGCCTTGGTTAAGAACTCTTTGAGGGACTGTCTTCAAACTTTGAACAAAGTTTGACTCCAATTCAAGGACATACTGATTCGATTTTTGAGGTCATAGATCAAGTCATAAATCCCTCACTTGTGAACATGTTAGCTCAACAATGCTTAAAAAGTTTTTCTTCCAAATTTGCACACATGTCCAGTGGGCCTTATGCACATACATTGTTTGTTAATGCTACATAATTAGGGATTTTCTTTTAGCTCAGTTCAGATGTCCGCTATGGAACAAGAACAAAGTGACTAGATTTGGAGGTAAAAGGCCATTGTCATCCTGGCCTTATGTTCACCCCTTGCTTAAGAATGCAATATCTCAAGAACTCTGAGGATTTTTCTTAATCTTTGCACAAACATAGACTGGTTAGATTTTGCATATATATGGGGTAAATGGTTGGGATCATTAGGCCTCATGTTTATGTCTTGCTGTGAACATGAAATCACAAAAATGCTCTGTGGGAATTGCACATGTGTGTACTCTGAATCAAGGAAGACTGACAAGATTTTAGAGGTCAAAGGCCAATATCACTGGGCCTCATGTTCATCCATTGCTTTTGTTTGAAATATTTCTGAAAGAATTTATTCTAACTTTGCACATATGTCCACTAAGACTCTGACACAATCTGATAAAATTTAGAGGTCAAAAGTCAAAAATGGTAGTAACTGGGACTCATAGTCATCCCTTGTCTTTGTATGCTGTATCTAAAAATGCTTTAAAGAGTTTTATCATTCTTTGCACACATATCTGGGCCTAATATACATCCCTTGCTTGTTATTGCTAGATCTTAAGGGAGTCTTTCAAACTTATTCCAAAGGTTGTCTTTGACACAAGAATACAGTGATTTGATTTGTAGTTAAAAGGCTAATGTCACTGGGCCCCATGTTCATCCTTTGCATGATGTCTCAGGAACATAGGTTTTTCCTCAGACTTTGCACAAATGTACACACAAACACTAGGTTAAAATGGATAGATTTAATTTGTGGGGCAGAGTTGAGATCATTGGGCCTTATGTTCATGCCTTGCTTATAAACATATCTCAAACTTTTCACCTAAGTCTTCTCTGACTCATGGGGAAACTGATGAGATTCAAGAGGCCAAAGGCCATGTCACAGGACCTCATGTTCTTCCCTTGCTTTTGTATGCAATATTTCAAAATTTAATTAGAATGTTTGTCTTTAAACTTTGCACGAATGTCTACCCACCCTATGTGCATCCCTTGCTTGGTAATGGTTCATATTTAGGGATTTATTCAGGGATTTCTTTCAAACTCAGTTTTAAAAAGTATGCAGCAGTTTGATTTGGAAGTAAAAAGGCCCCTGTCATTGGGCCTCATGTTTATCCCTTGCCTGTGAAAACAATATCTCTAGAACAATTCACAGGGTATTCTTTCAAATTTGCACTAAAACCTACTCAAACCCTTGGACAAATGAGTAAGACTTTAATAGTTTATGGTCAGATGTTGAGATCATAGGGCCTCATGTTCAGCCCTTGCTTGTGAACATGATATACCAAAATGCTTTCTGGGATTTCCCTTTAATTTGCTAGTAGGTCTATTCTAAATCAAGGGAGAACTGCTGAGATTTAAGGGGTCAAATGCAAATGTCAATGGGCCTCATGTACATCCTTTGCACAATATGCCTGGAACACTATGGGACTGCACACACGTCCACTCAAACTGATTGAATTTTGGAGGTTTTAGGTCAAAAGTTGAGATCTTTGGGCATCAGGTAAGCCTATTCTGGTTTATGGAAGAACTGATGAGATTTTAGAGGCCAAGCATGAATATCACTGGGCCTCATGTGCCTTGTCTGGGTGTGTAATATGCAATAGCGATTCCTCAAACATTGCGTATATGTCCGTAGATAATCTGATAAGATTCTGGAGGCCAAAAGTCAAAGATAAATCCTTGCTTTTTTATGCAATATCTCAAAAACTCTCCAACGGATTTTCTTTAAACTTAGCACAAATGTCCATCCTGACTCAGCGATGAACTAAGTACATTTTAGAGAACAAAGATCAGTGTAATTGGGCCTCTCTTGCTTATAAAATTCTACAAATTGCACTTCCACAAAATCCACCCAGCCCTTCCTCTTGATCCACCCACGGGCTTTCACTGTCAGGCTATGAGGCTATTCTCTACCTCACAGAGGCACAGATCCACCAGGTGGTATTTCTAGTTAATCTGTGGATTGACTTTCTTTCCTTGTGCCTGGCTGATTTTTAATTTTTGGATTGAGTTTCTTGTTTATGCCTGGTTTATTCCGACAGCAGGAGCATGGTGTGATTTCACAGTAAACTGCTGTTTCCCCCTCTCTTCTTTGTTGTATTCACACTCATTGATTTTTCTCTCATGTTGGGAACATTTCTGTTCTTTATGTTTCTCCAGTTCACACCCTGAGCTGATGCAGGTGATGAAGGGCTTATTGATCAGCCTTCTTCCTGTTCACACCTCTGATCACTTCCATTGATTGTTATCCTCTTGTTTACAGATGGATTGATTCCACCTGCTGGAAACATTTCAGTGTCTTTGGAATAAATTAAGCTTCAGTAACTGAGGCAAAGATCTGAATAATTACTTTTCCTTGATTTTTTTAGACGAGGGTTCTTCCATCAATAATCTGATTAATTAACACCAAGCCTCCATCCTAACTCTGCAGTTCTCTTTTCTTTAAAATAAGGCTTTTTTTCTTTTACATTTTGGATAGTTCAAAAATTTTTACTACTACTAATTATACTTTTCTTAGACAAGCCAGGAAAAAATAAAAGTTAAAAAATGATATGGTTATATTTAAAATCTCAGGATTTAATTTTACAGACCAAAGGTGTTATTTTGGGTATCCAAAGGTTTTTATGTCAATGATCCAGTAATTTTATTTTGACAGAGCAGTAGCTTTTGTTTCAAAAGCCCAAAGTTTTTCTATTGATGATCTAAGTTTTTATTTTGGTGGTCTAAAAGTTTTGACTGTCCAACAGTTTGATTTTGATAATAAATGGTTTTATTTTGACAGTCCAAAATTTGATTTTTATGGTTATTTTTATTTTTTTTATTCCAAAGTTTTCATTTTTGACACCCCAAAGGTTTATTTTGATAGTGAAAAGCTTTTATTTTGAATGTCCCATTCTCAAAAATCTTTAAAGTTAACACCCCACAGTCCAAAGCATTCATTTTTTAAACCCCAAATGTTTTATCTTCAAGATCCAGTGGTATTATTTCGATAATTAAAATATTTTTTTATTATCCCCCTTTTTGTTCTGATGGCCCTAAGGTGCCAAAAGATTTTGACAGTCCACGTTGAAGGCCCCAGATTTTTTATTTTGATGGTGCAACAGTTTTTTTGGGAGTCCAAAAGTTTTATTTTGACTTTTTAAATGTTTTATTATGAAAGTCCAACTAATATTTTAGTGGTCAAAAAGTTTTATGTTGATGGTCAGTTTTTGTTATATTTTTTTCAATAATTGAAAAGTATTTCTTTTGAAAACCAAATTGTTTTATTTTGATGGTCCAAAAATTTTATTTTAACAGTTCAAAGGTTTTGTTAGACTGTCATAAAGTTTAATTTTGAAGGTCTTGTGGTTTTATTTTCGGGGTCCAAAAGTTTTGTATGACAGTCCTAATATTTTATTCCAACACTCTGAAGGTATTATTTTGACTGGCCAAAGCTTTATTTAGACAGCCAAAAATTTTATTTTGATGGTCAATTTTTTCAAAAATTTCTTTTACAGTCAATAGGTTTTATTTTGATGGTCAAAAAGTTTTATTTTGATTGTCCAATTTTTTTTTATTTTTTATTTTTTTTTTTTTGATGGTGCAACAGTGATTTTCAGAGTCCAAAGTTTTTATTTTGGGTAAAAAGATATTTTGATGGTCAATTTTTTTTTTCATTTTTGTAGTCAATAGGTTTCATTAGGTTTTGCCAGTCCAAAAGATTCAAAAGGTTTTATTTTAACTGTCCAAATATTTCATTTTGACAGTCCAAAGGTGTTATTTTAATGGTCAATTTTTTTTCTTTTTTTACAGTCAATAAGATCTACTTTGACGGTTGAAAACTGTTATTCTGATTTGTATTTTGGTCAAAGAGGGTCCTGTTTTGTTTTGTTTTGTTTTTTTTTTCTGTTTTTGACTATCCAAAGGTGTTAATTTGGTTGTCAAAAATAAATTTTGATGTCCAATTTTGTTTTCCTTTTTGACAGTCAAAAGGTTTTTATTTTGACAGTCAAAACGGTTGGAAAGATTTCATTTTGACAGTCAAAAATTTTTTATTTTGATTCTTTTTTTGGTCCTCGAGGGTTCTGTTTCTTTTCTTTTTCTTTTGACAGTCCAAAAGTTGTATTCCTATACCCAAAACACTTATTTTCAGTGTTTGGTGTTTTAAAGATTTATGTTTTTATCGTCTAAAAATCTTTTTGATGGTCCATATGTTTTATAATAAAGTGGGAATTGTGTTTAACACGCCATACAGAGATATTTAAATTAAAATACTCAGTCAGACCCTGACATCAGATGCTCACGCATGTATGAGATCATGTCTTAATGCACGGCTATCTTTATGGTGATCATGTGTTTGAAGCTGCAGATTGAGAGCCATTTTCCTGAATATTATCTGTTCAAGCTCTGATGAGGTGGTTTAAATGCAGCCTCAGCTGGGGGTTTGGGTCAGCAGCTCATTACAGAAACATTCCCCTGTTCTCTCAGTGATGTATGGTTTGTTCCTGTGTTTCACAAACAGCTGAACATACAGGCGGCGAGGGTAAACATTGAACTCCTTATGAGTCTGTGATCAGAATGAAGATCAGGGACCTTTTTAGTGCTCATCCCTCCAGTAGGGCACAAGTATCTTCTGTTTATTTCAGATCTACTGAAGTAATGAGGCACATTTTCTCCAGCTGTGAAAATGATAATCAGTGTTGGCTCTGTAATGTGCTCCTGGTCTCTGTGGTGAAAAGTGTCTTGTCTTTAAAGGACATTTTGTGCATCTGTGGTAAAAAGCTCATCTCATTCTGTGACTATTAAACGGAAATCATTCAAGTTGCCCCATACTGTGCTAAAGCGTGATTTTCTCTCCTACACAGTCCCCTGCTAGTCTGCAATTTCATGTCTCCTGGGCCTAAGCAGGGTTACGTCCTGCACTTAAATCATGCAAAACATGCACAGGTTTCTGCCAGCTGACTATGGCGTTGAATATTATTACTTTGAACATGATGGCTCGAAACACCTTTGGGGTATTTTGCACAGTCTTTGCACTACTTTGATCCATGGATGTACAGATTTATTTTGAGGCTGAAGTTTGAGGTCATTGGGCCTCATGTTCATCCCTTGCTGTTGAGTACAAATCTTGACTGTCTGCAACTGTCCACTCTGACACAAAAATGAACTAAACTATTTTGGAAGACAATTATCAAGTATGTTGGGCCTCATGTTCATACATTTCTCTATAAGACGACAGGTAAATCAAACTTGAAGGGATTTACTTTTAACCTGGCAAAAACCTCAACCAGGACTCAAGGATGAACTGATTCAATTTTGGAGGTCAAAGGACATTCTGTCTCATGTTCATGCTAGCTTGTGAATAAAGCAAGGGGGATGCTTTGAGGGATTTTCTTCACATTTTGTCCAATCTGACTCACAGATGAACTGGTTACATTGCGGACAAGATCATTGGGCCTTATGCTCATCTCTAAGGCAGTATCACAAGAATATTTTGTGGTACTTTTTTTTAACATTTTACTTAAAAGTCCAATCTGATTTTATGGATAAACACAACATATTTTTGACGTCAAAGTACCAAAGTAATCAGGCCTCATGTTCATCCCTTTAAGGAATTTTCTTCAAACTTTGCATAATGTTCGCTGTAACTAAAGGATGAACTGATTGGATTTTGAATGTCAAAGGAAAAAAATCCCTTAACATCCCTTGCTTGTTAATGAAGTCCAAATAATGCTTTGAGGCTTTGTGATCAAATTTTACAAAAGTGGTCACTCTGACTTCCCTTTGAACTGTTAGGTTGGAGTTTAAAGGACATGGGCCTTGTGTTTATTCAAAATGTAATGTCTCAAGACTATCTGGAGGGGTTTCATTCCAACTTCACACAAATGTCCACTCTGACTAAAGGTTTAAGAGATTGGGTGTTTGGGCTAAAGGCCAATGTCATTCAGCCTCATGTTCATCATTCGTTCCATTATACAATGTCATAAGAATTCTTTAGAGGAATTTTATTTAAACTTTGGAAAATGTCCACTCTGACTAAAGGATGAACTGAGTATATTTTGGAGGCCAAAAGACAAGGTGATTTAGCCTCATGTTCATTTCTTACTTTTAAATGCAATATCTCAAAAATGCTTTGATGGATTTCATTCATATCTTACAGAAATGTCCACTCTGACTATTGGTTGAACTGATTAGATTTTGGAAATCAAAGGGTTAGGGTCACTTGGCCTTTTGTCCATCCCTTGCTTGTCAATCCAATAGATCAACTTGTTTTTAGAGATTTCCTTTAACCTTTCCATAATTGTCAACTCTGACTAATAGGTGAACTCACTTGATTTGAGAGGTGAAAGTCAAGGTCAGTGAGCCTCACTATCATTCCTTCCTCCTTAGTTAAATAGTTTAAAAATAGGAATTTACTGGTTCAATTTTACACAAATCCCCACAACCACACAGGGTTTTACTGATTAAACTTGAGGTCAAAGAACATTGTAATTTGGCCTTATGCAAGAACACTAGGGATTTATTCAAATCTTACTGAGTATTCACTCTGACTCACAGATGAACTGGCTAGAATTTGGAGTTGAATGGACAAGATCAATGACTATTTTGTACATCCCAAATGTAATGTCTGAAGAACACTTTAGAAATGTTTTCAGGATAAAATACTCTATATTGAAGTTTGGCAGATTTCCTGCTCTGGCTCAGTCTTTCATTGTTAAATATGAAAATCATTACATCTCATGTTATATATGACTGGGTGAATATGTGACAGGGATTTGAAGTTCTAAGTGTTTTTTTTTTTTTTGTTTGTTTGTTTCTTTTTTGGGATTTTTTTTTTGGGGGGGGGGGGGTTGTCCAGTTCATTTACATGTTTCCTCCAGCAGCCTTTCAAAATAAAAGCCTCTAATTTGAACCAAACAGAATAATCAGGCAGATGATGGTTTAGTTAATAATATAATTCATGAATGAGCTCATTTATTGTTTACATCCATTTGTATGAAAGCATATTCACAAACAACAAACATCAAAACTGACATCAACCTGTGAAAACATTTGAATACACACATAGAAAACTACACTTTACACATCTGTACACACCTTTAAACAGCTGTTTTATCATGCTGACGTTGAACGAGTCACTGAACTTCATTACACATTCAACATTAATTTACAGCGGAGGTCTTTACATTCATCATGATTATTTCCTGCTGGGTAGGGTTAGGGTTAGGGGTTAAACAGAGAATCTGCTCTCAAATACAATCAGAAAATTCAATTTAACCATGCCGAGCGCTTCAGTGGAATGTTGTTTCCATGGAAACTGGGGGATGCTGATGCTTAGTGCTGTGTTCACGGTGGATTAATGTCCAGTCTTTGTAAATAAAATATCTATGGTAAGGATTTAGTCATATCTGAATAATGTTTGATGGATGGATGACCTGTGCTGAGTAAGAGTTGTCGAATAAAAAACTAAAGACAGTGAGAAAATAAGAATAAATCAAAGTGCTTTTTGTTACATTAGACACATTTTTTCCTCCTGTAACACTGTTTAAAAATATAAATATAATCACTGGTGCTTTGGCAAAGTCTTTGCTACATATATTGTATAATAACGGCTATATGTTAAATAATAAGCGCTGTCAAAATAATTGTGATTAATTTTAGCACTTAATTAATCACAGAGAAAAATGTGATCGCATAATAATCACACTTGAGATCATCATAAAACCTTTCACTTCAACTTTGTAGATTTGGTACAAATGTGCCGATACTGTCCTCGCTCTTAATTCTTACATTTTTCATCTAAAGATCAACACAATCAAACATCGATCACATCTGCTCTCACAGACACAGAGGTGCGGAGGTACGTCCAAACCTTTAATACATCTGATGTGCAGTCTTTTCTAAACAACATAAATCTATTTCCCTGTTTCATAAGCGAGTAAAAAGTTCCAAGGCCACAAGAACCACATTATTATTGATTGTTTTCATTTTTCTGGGGCCTTACATTTCAGACAAAAAAAAAAAACACTAATGAAGGCAGAAAGAAACAGAGAGAGGGGAAGGTGAGCAGCATTGCAGACAAAAAGCAGCAGAAATGGAGGAGGGAAGGAAAACCAGATGATTGGATTAAACTAGATAGGCAATTTATTAATAAATAATTGATTATTAAAAAAAACCCTGCACAGTTGGGTGCAATTAAAATGTGGAGGTTTGAGATAGCAAGTTAGAAAAAATGTAATGCAGTAAAACTACCTCTAATGCAGCTATGAATTAATTATTTTATAATTTAATTTGATTTTATTTCTTAAAAAAGCAGCGATAACACAGTCTAAAAAAGAATTTAAAAACATATATCATATCATATTATATTATATTATATCATATTAAAAATGTATTTCATTGCAAACCAAATAAGGTCCACAATTAACTCATTATTTATTAAATTACATTAAAAACATAGTTTACTGTCCCTTTCAGCTTACTTTAGTTAAGCCTATGCAGTGTCTCCCTGCAGCCAAAGTGACATAAAGTAAGTCTGTCAATGCTCCCTAATGTCTCATTTCAGTTTAAAAAACTCACAGACAGCTCAGTGGATGAGTCAAGAGTCATCTGCATCTTGTGATATCAAACATTTACCTTTTCACTGTTTTATTATCTCCTTATAAATTCCGGGCAATTTCCATTTTTATGTTTGAGTTAATGTTTTAATCTTTTATCTACTCAAAGTAGAGATGAACCGCTCTGTGATTTTATATTGTAGCGTTAGAGGGGCGGAGTCTTTCCCCACTGTGGGCTCATGACATCACTAGCCCACCTATTTGCCCCACAAAATTAAACCAAGTCAGGAAAGGGGTGAAAAACTTTCTAAAGGTCTCAATGCAAAATACAGTCACATGTAGATATCAGCTTTTTTACATTTACAGCAACCATATTCCAATATATCTAGTGTGTGAAGACACAAAGTTTGGATTTCCCACAGGGTCTTTTAGGCCCTTGCACACCAAGGGCATTTTATTCCTGCATGCATGAAATAATTTTTATTCAGGCACGTAGCGAGTCAATGCAAGCTTCCACCAGCGATGTAATCTTGCTGTGTGAAATTGTGGCTGATATTTTTCTAACCTTTGATTTTTTCAAAGTTTCGCTCCTGAGGAGTACACATCTGACCAATCAAACCACTCGTCATGATGTTTGTCCTCTTTTCATATCAGTCTGTTCAAAATTTTTTTTTTTTTTTTTTTTGCTTTTAATTATGCAGCCTGGTAAGAGTTGGAGCTGTTTCCAAACTAACAGGACTTTAGTCACATTTAACAACAAAGTCTCCTCTTACCTCAAACATACGGCTAATAAATAACCTGGATCAATCAGCTCACTGAAATTACTCCTCTGGCCAGTCTGAAACACAAACAGATGAGTCAATCGGTTTACTCCTCTCACAGCAAACCACAAGTTTGCCCTTAATAATATTACTAATATTATTTAACATAGACTGAATGAAAGGTCGCTCTCTCCTCCCAGTGAACTTGGCTCAAAAAGGGGAGCAGCACAGAGGATTGAAGATTATGACATGAATTGAACCACGGAAAAAGGAACTTATCATGGACTGAAAAGGAAATAAGAAAACAGCAAAGATTCAAAAAGACCTCTGATTTGTCTACTGAGCTGTCTGTGAGATTTGGAGACATTGAGGGGCAATGGTGGACTTAGTTTGCATCATTGTGGCTGCAGAAGACACTGCATTGGTTCAACCAAAGTGGGCTGAAAATAGAGCATGACAATAAGATCAAATAAACAAAACAATGCACTATATACAGACCTTATTCACAGTGTGATTAATGTATTCATCCTGGCAGCCCTAGTGTATTATATTATATTATATATTGATATAGAGTACATCTCTAAACCCTCCTGTATCTGTGTGACTTCATAGTGTCACTTCCTGTTTCCAACACTTAGATCAATACCAGTTGTGGTTTAAAAAAAAAAAAAACAGTTTGATAGAAGTTATGATGTCAATCATTATTTTTTATAAGAAAACCAGGATATTAAATGGGATTACCACCAGCCTGTTGTGTGTTACCATGACAACAGTGAAATCACCATTGTAATTTTAACCATTAATATTTAAACACAGAAAGACAATGAAATATTAAAGAGCACCAATAAAAACACACCACGTTACATGTTTCTTCTTCTCATTGACTCATGAGGAACACAAACACTTGAGTGACACCTTTAAGTCTCAGCGTGTCTCACCTGAGCCCACCTGTATTCACAGCAGCAGTCATTACAAATTATCCTTCATCATCTGTATTGTTTACCTGACGATGTTTATGGACACCATGTTTATCCTCAGTCTGCCTGACGATGTTGGTGGACAGCGTGTGGTTGCCGGCTGTGTTTAACTCAGTATGCGGTCTCTTTGATGATGTTGGTGGACAGCGTGTGATTGCCGGCTGTGTTTAACTCAGTATGCAGTCTCTTTGATGATGTTGGTGGACAGCGTGTGGTTGCTGGAGATACTGATGGAGTGGCGGGTCAGAGGGTGGGCGTGGCTTCTGGGTGACGGGCGACAGGGGACGCAGACAAATCGCAGCGTGGAGAAGAAGATCTGTCGGTAGTTTGCTGACACCAGGTTGTAAAGGATGGGGTTGATGGCTGAGCTGACGTAGAACAGGACGTTGGTCACCATGTAGAAGTAGTGATAAAAGTCGTACAGGTTGCTGAGGAGACAGAGAGAAATGAGAGAGAGTTACCTTTGACTAATGACTTATTCATTTAAGTCAGAGCTAGTGATAGACTAAAGATATAAGGCTGATGGGGCCACTTTGATACAGAGATTTTCAAAAGTATAGTGCAGTGAAAAAGTATTTGGGAGGTTAGAAATTGTTATGGGTTCTTTTTGTGACCTCTCAGTGTGCTCTCTGAGTAATCTTGGTAGTTTGGCCACTACTAGGAAGATTCCCTGCTGTTGAAAGTTTTCTCCATTTGTGGATAATGGCTCTCACTGTAGTTCATTGGAGTCCCAAAGCCTAGAAATGACTTTGTAGCCCATTCACGACTGATTGATGTCAACTATTTTGTTTCTCAACTGTTTTTGTATTCCTCTTGCCAAAGACAAGTTGTCGGGGATCATAAGATCATCGTAAGACCAGGAGGACCAAGATGACTGACTTCTGTCCACATACTCGGATAACGAGAACACATAAATCAAAGGGGCTGCCTAGCATGTAGCTAGTAAACCTGTACCTGGAAGGAAAGCCAGAACTAAGCCTAGCTGCCTAACAGTCATCCACAACCACAAGCTGCCTGGCAGGTTGCCAGTATCAGCAGTCTGGAAGACACTAACATACCCCTACTGTGTCTTTAGCTGCTTTGAAGTCAGCTAGGCTCCATATAATGAGTTACTAAGCATCCTAGAAGCTTCTCTTAATTTGCCAAGGATCTTCAACCGCATTGACTTTGTTAGCTTGTTTTTTTTAAAGGGGACATACAATGCAAAAATTACTTTTTCACCCCCACCTCTCTTTCACCACCTTTCAGGAAATGTGTGCTAAAACAAGCTGTTCTCAGATTTCCCCTCATGATGTCATGTAGGGAATTAGCCCCTCCCCCAGGTTCGGGTGGCCCTCCCCACTTGGAAGAAAGTTCTGCCCTCCTCTCCTGATCTTTCATTCAGCCGCCAGCTGAGGGAGGAGGATCAGGAGAGCCACATCCATTAAGCCACAGCCATTTCCTGAAAGGGGCGGAGTCAGACAGCTCAGTAACATTTAAAGCCATGGACACATAAACAGCTTGTCCTGAGCAGGGCTGAAACAGAGGGGGTTTTAGACATGTAAAAATCCAATACTGGAGTGTTTTTTCGGCAACAAACGTCACAGGCATGTTTTGAGGACCTCTGAGATCAATATAAACTTATCTTAAGAGGGTAAAATATGTGACCTTTAATCTAGGTAGAAGGTGTATCATATAAAAAACTTGTACCTAAAAGCTAAAAAGCAATAAGCACCAAGCACCTTTGATACGATGGTGACTGGTGATTGAATGAGAGGTTAAGCTCATAACTTGACCTGAGGGAGGGCGGGATGCACCTTTCATCAAACTGCTGCTTTCCAGGCAGAGGTGAGGGCACAAAACACCATCAAGCGCCAGCCAAAGATTAATAAGAGACAAGGAAGCCATGAAAGTAATTATTATTGTTCATTCACTGTTACTGATGATTTTTTTACTCGTTTATTGTCATATATTGCTTGTATTCCAGTGTTTAGAGTGTTTAAGTTTTATATAGACTTCACGTTTAACAATCATAATCTCAGTACCAATAAAAATAATCTCAATTATGATTTATGCCATAAGGGAGTAGCCCTAGTTTAAATGAAAAAATATATTTCATCCTAAACATCAGGAGGAAGCTGCACAGACTGAGAGTGTTGATCTAAAGAGTCTGAAGATCAAAGTGTACAGAGATGTGTCTAAATCTATCAATGCTGGAGGAGGAGAGAGGAGGAGTGAGGAGGGCATTAGGATGCTCAGCGATGCCTCCTCGGATGGATAGTACCTCACAACAAAGCAAGATCCCAACACAAACAGAAACACATTCAGATGCACACAAACAGATGTTAAGGTGTTAAAGAAACCCTCACAAATACTGAAGACAAACATATTGACAATTAGATATACACCTAAACACACACACAAACACACAGGGTAAATATTGTAGTTTGATCCTCTGATCCTGTTACATGAAGCTCCGTGTCGTTCTCTCAGTAAACCCTGCTGCATCGAACACACAAACACACACAAACACACACATATAAAGGATAATGTGTGTCCAGAAAAAGGGACAGGATATTTTCAAAAGACATAACATCACCTGAAAATTAAAAACAACTTTTAAAAAATTGAAGGAAGTTTCTATTCCATATGATTTAGGTATTTCTGTTTATTTGGATCGGGGTTGTTTGTTTATTGGCATTTTCTTCCTTATGTTTTTAATCCTGTTGTTTGGTTTAAGTGACAGAAAAACAGATTATAAACTTAGCCTCTTAAACTGTGAGGGGGTGTTTGAACGGTGGCCATGTTGGCTCCACTGCTGAGGTTTCACAGCAAGAGTAAAAGCTCTGCAGATCTGACCTGGTTGCATCATTTACACATATAATACACTCTATCACCTGTTAATCCCTAATTTCTGGTGTTTCTACCAAAACTGTTGCCACAGGTGTATAAAATCGAGCACCTAGCATGCAGTCTCAAACATTTGTGATCCTAAATGTGTTATTCTGAGCTCACTGCTTTGCTTTGCAAAAGGATGGTTAGTGAAATTTCATCCCTGCTGGATATTCCACAGTCAGCTGTAAGTGATGAAGTGGAAGTGTTCAGGAACAACAGCAACTTAGCGGAAGACCATGTAAAATCAAAGAGCAGAGCCAGCAACTGCTAAGGTGCAGCAGGAGCTTCATGGAATGAGTTTCCATGCCCAAGCAGATGCATCACCAAGTCCAATGCTGAGCGCTGGATGGAGTGGTGTAGAGCGGTGGTCCCCGCGATTTTTGCACCATGGACCAGTTTCATAAATCGCAATATTTTCATGGACTGGCCATCATGTGTGGTGGATAAAAACCTTGTGATAAAATAATGCAAAAGGCAAAAAAACAAGGTTCAGAAATATACAACTCACCATAATGGTGAATCAGCGAGCCAATGACAATCACCTGCCAGATTTCTTCCAAGCCTTCCAAGCTTTTTGTGTTTTTTACTCATTTTAGCTATCATTTGGGTCTTATTTCAGGCTGATTCTTCACAATTGGAAGTCCTTGCATACTCCTAGCTGAACCCATTACACTGATAAAGAAAATTCAGCCCAAACTACAATGAAAAAGCTAAGCAACTTTTTGCATACATTCTTTTTGTAGATTAGCCAGATTAATCTTTGAAAAAACTACTTCTCTGTTTTAGTTCAAGAACAAAAACATCAAGTGAAATTCACTTACATTTTAAAGTAGATTCAACAAGACAAATCTTTAACTTATTTCTTTCATTTTCCTTATAATACATTTAATTTCAATTGAACTCGGCTTGTAAAAATGACTTTTGCTTTCAATGTAGTTTAACACAATAGTTCATATCATATAATTTATGATTCCCTCCCACTGGCGGTATTCATTAGAAAAACCTTTAACAGTACTTGCAAAGGAAGTATCTATAAATGTTTCCACTACTTCTTGTTTTTATCTCATTACTGAAATCATCACAGAATGGTTAAGTTTTTGACTTCAATAATAAGACAGGCAGTCAAACTCTTTTTCAGGAAGTACTCTTTTCACTCACAGTGCAAAAGTGTTGACCATCAAAATCAACAATAATCCATCACAAAGACGAAGAAAGGAATCCCAGCAGTGATCTCTGTCCAACATTCAACATCTAAACTCAACTGATCACATTTAAACATATCTAAATGCATAGAAACACTCATGGGAAAATTCTGCCTACATATCCCCACATTTGAATCCCACCAATCTGATCTACCATCACTGCCATGTCTTCAGTTAGCAGTTTTTATATTCCTGATTGTTAGAAAAGCCATTTATCACAAATTTGAAACACCCAAAATGCATCAGGGGGCATTTATTCATGGATAATGTAGTTTATCTGTAGTTTTGAAACACAGAATGAACCTGAGTAAAGGTAAGAAAGACAGGCTTAGTTATGTGGATAAACTTTGGAAGATTGGCTTATATTACCTAAATTATTCTTGTTCAGGAAAAAAATCATAATGCCGTTTTATTAACAAAATAAATTGACTACAAAATTAGCTGTATTTATGTCAAGCTAGAAACATGGATTTTTATTGTTGATATCACAGATTAAATTAAGTTAAATTTACTTTTGCCCAGATTCATTTTTCTCAGTGTAGGTGAGGGACATGATGCAGCACCTTAGGCTTGAAAAACTCAGATATACCATAAATGACTTCTCTGTTAAATTAGAGAAAACATGGAAACGATTTATAGAGTACATTAAATTTAAGCTGAATGTAACACTGTTAAATCAATCATATCAATGTGTAACTAGAAAGTTACCGCTGCCATTGTATCACATCACTCAATGTACAGTCTAGGTCTTATTGTTTGGATTTCTGGTTAAAGTAACGGCTGCCTACATAAATTTTTTCAGTTTGCCAAGTTCATGTTTAGTGTTTGTGTGAATGTTTTATGTTCTTTGTGAAGAAAAAAATATAAAAACCTGTCAAAAAAGTTAAAAAAGCACAGACACCTCATAAAAGCTCTACAGAATGACTGGGCACAAATTCTCAGAAAAACACTCCAAAGTCTTGAGCTAAACTTTCCAAGAAGAGTGGAGGCTGTAAATGCTGCAAAAAACTGCAACACTCTCCAAAAATGTCAGGACAGGAGCCTGTTTACCACTGTGTTACATCACCGTTTCTTCTAACAACACTCTGTAAGCGTCTGAGGACTGACAACACTAATCACTAAGTATTGAAAATGTAATTTTTTCCCATTCTTGCTTGATGTACATCTTAAATTGCCCAAGAGTGCAGAGATTCTGCTTGGTAATTTTCCATACTCTCTATGTGACTTTGAGCGCATAAACAACCACATACAGAGAGGAGTTATGCTCAAACAAAGAATGTATTGATGTTCCGTCTTTCCAATTCAATTAAAATGTGCTCCTGTTGAGCGTTTCAGGAAGCTTATTTAAAGTTCTAATGTCATTCAGTTCAAACACTTTTTAGTATTGTTTTGTTGTCTTTGCCAAGAAGCCTCTCCTGTGTGCCCTCGCCTGCTGTGACACTGACTACATAGAAAAACAAAGTATTTATCTGAGGCAAACAAAACACTGATGGGGAGGCAAGCAGCCCAGAAAAAAGTTTGTTCAGTCTGTATATGTGTGGTATCCATGGTTACTCACTCGGACCAATCAGTGACATAGCAGAACATGAGGCGGCGGGCGTGATATGGAAGCCAGCAGACCACGAAGGCGATGACCACAGCGCCTAGAGAGAGTGTCACAAAAGACAGTCTGCATGAAAAAACACAATGTGATGCAGAAATCTGTCAACAAGATCAGACTAGCATCAAAAACAACAACAAAGACTGAGCGTTGAAGACTCACGCAGCACGAGGACTCCGTGGCGAAGCGACTGGGCCCGGTTCGGCTCCACTGTGACGTTCAGGACGGTGGGATTTCCTGCGATGATGCAGACGCGGATTTCTTTCTCCGCCTCTTTGAACATCCACAGAAGCTGATTGGCTATCACTCCATTCAGAACAGAGATGGCCACCATGGGGATCACGAAGGACAGGAAGGCGTTTACCTATTCAAGGAGACAAAGACATACACAACACTTTTTTTGGTATTTTTTTTATTAACTAATAAGTGCATACAAACAAACGAGTGCAAACAAACAGATAAATGGGTACGAGCAAGTTGTGGTGTTGATTTACAAAATTATATACATATAATAAACATTAAAAAGCATGGAGCCCCAGAAATAACACGGTCAAAAAAAAAAAAAAAAATGTAAATTTCAGCCACAATATAGCTGTAATGTGTGCACGCAATACTAATTCATTCAGAATGTGCTGGAGGGCTTATATATCCTGTCTGGTCTGGGAACACCTTTGGATCCCTCAGAAGGAGCTGGAAAGACAGACGCATGGGTTTACATGCCTAGCCTGCTGCTACCGCAACCCAGTCTTAGATAAACAGAAGAGAGTGGATGGATAGATGTAGATAAATGAACAAATAAACTGTAAAAAAGAAAGATCTTTTCATTTACAAAAGTTTTGCAAAGATATGAAACTCCCAATAACCCACCTATGGCAGCCAGGTGGTAGGTGGGCCACCGCCGCGAGCAGACAAACCCAAGAGAAACACTACGACCCCTTCAATGCTATGGTAGAGTCGATTATCGTTCTTTTGTCAAAGACTTAACTGTATGTGTAAATTAGTTTTTCACAACAACCCCAACCCCCACCATATGTGTGAATTAGTTTGTCACAACTCTCCTCAAACATGCAAAATGCACACCACAAATATTTCTTATGGACAGTCATGGATGAAAATGTTAATGGCGTTAATGAACAGACTGACTGACTCCTGACCCCTCTCCCTAAAAAGCAAACTCACACTGCTGACTGATTAGAAGTGAAAGCAGAAAAGAAGAAAGTCTGAGGCAGCAGAGTTAATGAGTCTGACTCAGAAAATTAAAGTTTACACAATAACGCTCATTAAAACATGAGTGTGTGTTCGACAGCTTAATTCAGGTGGAAAATCCAGGTGAAGAGGTCATCAAACTTTGTGTTCACCTGCAGAGGGGGCTGAGGAGGCAGAGACGCTGACAGACAGAGGGAGAAAAGTTTACAGAGAAACTTTAACAAACATCTGATTGACATCAGACTCACAAACAAGCACACAGTCACACAGAGCTGTAGGGAGTCTCTTTGTTCAGTCATTTCTCTTATCGAGGTCTGAAGAACTTTTCTAATTTACCTGCTTGTCACCAGAGATTAACGACCACCTGCTGTGTACGGTGTGAGTGTTGGTACTTGTGTGTGTGTGTGTGTGTCTGTGCTGGGGCTGCAGGCGGCTGTGGCTACGAGTGGGCTCAGTGTACCAAAACCAGGGTCTTTTCTCACCTACACAAAAGTTAAAGGAAAAAATGTTTGTTAAGCAAATTGAATGTAGAGTATTTGACACGAGATTGGCCATGAGCCCACACCTTGACATCATCCTTTTCTGCTCCTGCATGCTGAGCGTCTACTCTTTGAAGAGAAGCTTCAGAACCAGAGTCTTTCTCAGTGTCAGATTACACGCCAGAGTGCCAGGCTTTGCAGAGACGGTAAAAAAATATGCAGCATAATACTTGCTCCAATACATCGCCTATAGAAAGTATTCACCCCCTTGGATATCTTACACTTTTACTGATTTTATAAATCAATCATGGTCAGTATAATTGGATTTTCTTTGTCAAAAAAGATAATAAAACTCTTTAAAATCAAAGTTTAAACAGATTTGTACAAAATAATGTCAAATGTCAAAATCTGTCAGGTAAAATAAGTGCATAAATATTCAACCCCTTTAAAGTGACCTTATTCAACAGAGTCTGAGCCAATTGGTGCTAATAGTCTGACAATTAGTGTCTCAAGTGATTGTAGTATAAGGACTACTGTGTCTGGAAGGCCCAGTCACTGGTTAATCAGAATTCCTGGCTACCATTACACCATTATGACAAAAGAACATTCCAAGCAACTCAGAGAAAATGTTATTGAAAAGTATAAGCCAGGAGATGGATACAAAAACAATTCCAAGGCACTGACAATCCTCAGAGTTCAGTTAATTCCGTCATCATCAAATGGAAGGAATATGGCACATGTAAATTTTGGTGGCTCAGGCCGTCCTCACTATTTGTGTGACCGTGAAGGAGACTAGAGAGAGAGGCCACCAAGACATCTATGACTACTCTGAAGAGGTTACAAGCTTCAGCAGCCGAGATGGGAGAGCCCCTGCAGACAAAACTGTTGCCCAGGTTCTTCACCAGCCAAAGCTTTAGGTGAGAGTGGCAAAGACTAGAGACTAGAGTTCACCAAAAGACATGTGGGAGACCCCATGCTCAAGTGAAAGAAACTTCTTTGGTCTGATGAGACCAAAATAGTGCTTTTTGGTCACCAGACGAGATGCAAAACACTCCACATCACCACAAACCCACCATCCCCACTGCGAAGCACAGTGGTGGCAGCATCATGCTATGGGTATGCTTCTAGGTAAACAGCCCCTGTGGGGAAATTAGACATTTTTGGGGAAGGGAATATCTTTAGTCATTTTCTTAAATCTTGAGGGAAATTTGAGGAATTTTATTGGTACATTTTCTGCAATTTTTGTGAAATATTTGGAGAAATTTGCTTGGAAATTTTCTTTATATTTTGAGGAATTTTCCTGAAATTTTTTTATGATATTTTTGTTTTTTAGTGGGAACAAAACATGTTTAAGAATTTTCTCTGAAATATTTGGCAATGTCTTGTACATTTTGGGAGGATTTTTATGTTTTGGAAATCTCTAGTCATTTGAAGGGGGAATTTTCCAAGACCTCCAGAACTTTTAGAAATTCAGTACATAATTGGACTATGTAAGTTCTTCAGGTTCATCATTAGAAAATGCCACCAGATTGTTTTACATTTTAAAAACATATTCTTTGTGAAAATGACTTCTTACAAGTGAAGAAATAATTATTCAGTGTAAAACTTATCAGATCCCATTTATCCAAAATAATACCTTTTAGGAGGTTGAAGACATGACACAGGCATAGTTACACTTCCCTTTTGTCCATCAGATTCTGTTTTCTATATTTTGAAATAAATAATATGGTTCAATTCTGACATATTAATAAATCCTCCAGAATCAATCAGATTTTGGCCCCATAATAAGCCATTCCGGAGAAAAATGCCACAACAAAATGATTAATTAAAAAAATAAAATAAAATATTTTTCTCCACGTTTTGGCTTAAACCTTAAACCTTAAAAAAAAAAAACAGCCCTGATTAAAACTACTAAATATTCAGTCACCTTGAAGATTTTAGGCCTTTCAGTGTCAGGTTAGCAACAAAACCTTCTGATGCATGATAAGTTTTTGTGTAACACCTAAGCCATTTGCAGACAAAAATTTCCCATTTTCTCTCATTATAATGGCATTTCCGCCCCAAAAAACACACTTAAAAATATGAATAAATACACATAAATATAATGTAAATATTTTAATCTTTGGCCGTTTTGATCAGGACTAAAGTTGATTGAAAGAATTAGGCAAAAAAAAAAAAAAAACACATCAAAAATAATCTAAAATAATCTTTAATAAATGTTTTTCATAGTGGACACAAAAAGTGGACATTTTTGCAAAACCCACATTAAAGTAAAGGCCCATTTAAAAATCAAACTGGAATTACAAATTCTATTAAAAGAACCCTTCCTATTGTATCCTGTTGTATGAAATAAATATGGCACATATGGAGGAAAGGTTATGATAAATACCGTCACCCTTGTGATTATATTCCACTGAATCCCAGCTGTGTTGATATTCACAGCAACGTCTTCACCTTGACTGTTTTATCTCTTATATAACCCTGTCCATAAAAAATTATGATACATTTTATATTTATTTCTTTTATATTTATTTCTCCACAGTTTCCATGACAACCAAATAACAGACTGTTTAACCACTGTGTAAGGTGTTTGACTGTCCTTTGATCAAATTATTTATTATAAACGCCATCATTGTGAGTGTGCGTGTTCGGCTCCATGGACCTTTAATCTGACCGATGATCTGTCTCACTCCAACACAGCCCCCAAATATTTACACCATGGTGACACTGTTTAAACACACATACACAGTCTGTCTGCTGCTCGGGGTCTCAGCTAGTCATGTTCAGTTTTACAGGAAGCTACTCTGATAATTATTTTAACTGTAAAAATCATCAAGCAGAAGCAGAATCAGATCAAAACTTTAACAATTTGTTTAAAAATAGAGTTCAGAGACTCTTGAGCGTTGACTGTCTTTTAATTCACATTAAATCTGACTGTATTCACTGTGCTATGTTTTTAAAGTAGATTTTCTCTTATTCCAGTCAGTAGAGATGGCCAGATTGATTAGAAACTGATCATTCTCATCCGACCTTTATCTATAATACATGATCAGTGCATCAGACTTTAATGCTTCTGGCCTTCGATCCAATCAGAAAGCTCTGATGTCTGAGCTGAGAGAATCACTGAGTGTGTAATTATAGAATCAAACTGCCAGCTAATAAGCACAACAACACTGTGAACGAAGTGAGAAAGGCACAGCCTTCAAGTTGTCTGCAGCTTCTGCACTGCATGCATTAAGGCTGCATAATTCAATCAAAATCTAGATTTAATCACAAGAAAGCTGATTCAGTTTTCAAATCACAGAAGGAGCAGTAATTCTGTACCTAAAATGTGAGTCAAAATACTGTTTTAATATATTTTTATGCCAATCTGTACGTGCTACACCAAATTTTCTGGTGTGCCATGTTTGATAAATGAGGGCCATCAATGTTTCAGCTTTCCTCACTGTAGGATGCTTGTTGCAATGCTCCTTGGGAGGTTTTTATCTGCTCTGTCAAAGTAAAGACATGCTGTTGACTGAATAGGGATGACGTTTCTGCTCCTTTTATCAGGTTATACTACCATCTATATGAGGTCTCAGGACACTACAAAGCTAAGTAGACTGACCAGCCACTGAACTAGCTGATATATCAAAATACTTTTTATGATTCATACTAACAAAATGCATCCTTAGTATTCTGTTTGTGTTCTGTCTGAAGTCACATTTTCAGATTTTCCTGACCAGCCGTTCTCCTCCTGCAGTGTAAGTCCAAACAGACGATGGAGGGATGTTTAACAAAGAGCTCTGATTTAACAGATAAGGTAGAGTTAACAGAGAGTCAGCTCTGTTAGTTTAAGTCTAACATGTTTGTTTAAACAGCACACAGACTAAAGTGGAGTATTAGTAAAATGATATTTATGTTAGACTGAGGATTCTTCAGGTTTACTGTCACAAACAGGTCTCTGCTCATCAATCAGACACTTTAAAACTAAACTGTCTTCAGTATCTGACTCCTCCATCAGACAATAAAGAGTTAATGTGACATGATTTATTTTAGCTATATGGCAGAGAAAAAAACAGACCCATAATATTAATATTAATTATAACAATGACTTAAGAGGAGTTTAAATAATCTAGTTACACTCAGCTCATAGATTTTATTTGACTTTTGCAGTGAAGTTTGGATTAAAAGTTTCCTTAATATCACAAATATCTAAACAGCCAATCCCATTTCAGTAACCAATGCATTATGGCATGTAGACATAGTCAAGATCATGGGCCAAAGCTCAAGCTGGGTGGTCCGAATTGGGAATAAAGTGGATTTATGTATCCTGGAAAGTGAGAGAAAAAAACAAATACATCAGATTTCCTTTAAACAGATGACGTTGTCATATTAAAAGGTCTAAATTATGTTAGAATCATATCAAGAAGTGCTGTTAGTTTATGAAAAACATCAGGGAAAAGGCTATAAACATGCCACGGTCTCATCAAACAGCAGCACCTGCGTTGATGTTAAAGGCTAAATTTCACTCATGAAAAACATCTCTGAGTTTGTAAACTTTAGCTTAAAAATCATGAAAAATGAGGCAGTAAAATCTGCTCCGGGATGGTGTGGGCGTGGCCGTTGAAGGAGCTGAAGCCACGCCCACTCACAAGAAATACAAAAAAAGCTTCTGATCAGAGCTCAGCTGCCTGGCTTTGTGCCAGAGCGGAGAGACAGAAGTTACGGATTACATTTACTGTTTTCTGGCACAAATCTCTCCGTTATGATGGTTTTAATGATCCTAGTCAACTATGGCAGATAGGGAAATTCATCTCAAAAATTTGACCTCACATTGGTCAGACAAAACCTTTCAATGAAGGCAGTGACATCAGCTAACAACAGACTGTACTGAGATGAGCCGCTTAGAGATTTTATATTATTGTAGCCTCAGGGGGGTGGGGTAATTCTCCATCAAGACTCATGATGTCATGGGCTCCTATATTTTCTCTGCTCAAATAAAACCAAGCCAGGTAAAAGGTGAATGACTTCCTAAGGGTCAAAATGAAAAAATCAGTCACACATAGATCTCATGTGTTTACAGCAACCTTACTCCAACAAATCTAGCGTGTTATGACACAAAGTTTGGACTTCACTTTACAGGGACTTTAAAGTCTATGTATAGCAATGGTTCCCAGTTGGATTGGGCGGAATGTAATTTTTTAGGACAATCAAACCATCCTCTAATTCAGGTGCTAAAAAAAATGCACTGTCCAAGCACTTGTTAGCATGCAAACACAAGCATAGCAAGCATTTATTTACCCGCTTTTAAGAAAGGCTTATATATTTTCCATGTAGCACAACAACTCCAAGCTCTGTCCTGCCATGAGTTCACTTTAGGAAGCTTATAAGAAGTTACAGAACCCTTGAGCGCCTAAAATGACCAACAAGCACAATAAACTTTATCTTTTTCACATAAGCAGGAGGAAAAATACATTTGGATGTTTTTGAAAAAGCTCAATTAAGCCTGGCATTACTACTGTTGCAGGATGCAGCACATGTGGTTACTGATAATCTTCAGAATTTTTATCCCTGATCTCTGATCGAAGAAGAATTCAAGTGTTTTTAAACTCCTGCTGTTGTGGATCACATTACAGTCAGCGGATTGTGTTTAACAGTCCAACTAGAAAAGCCCATACTGTGGCGCCATGCAGCGCAGTACCAGGCAATGAGTTTCTATGCGCCTGTATGTATGTGCACAATTGTTGTTTGCCCCAACATCATTATCAGCAGTTCTGTCATCACTTTTAAACATCCTCACATACAGGCCGTGGTGCTGCTGGTGGGAATGGTGTACTCTCAAGGAGTTTATTATAAAAATGCGCTCATTACGCAGTGCCATCTTCATAACAGTAATTAAAGCAATACTGGGGCTATTTTTAAAAACCCCTGGATACGGTATTACTGCCACTGGAAGGTGCCTTTCTGTTGCTGCATCTCATTCATGTTTTTGCTGCTTACTTGTGATGGACCATGGTTGTTACCATTCACTCTCCTAAGCTCTCTCCTGTAATCCACTGCCACATCCCCTCTAAAGTTGGGGTCCCACTAGACCAGACTAGGTGCGCTCAACAGTAACCCAATGTTTTAACTCTGTGTATGAATTTAAAAAAAAGCCGAAAAGCTGTTAAAAGTGACCTTCACAATTCCTGCTGCACACAACCCCAGATTGCAGCGTTAACCAGGACAGCTTTTCACCCTTAATATGAGAAATTAATCATAAAACCAGAATGGTGGTTTACAGTTTAGTAAATAACCTTTTGAGAGCCATTTTTAGTGGAAGCAGTCTCTGATGCAGAATGAGAAGTAAGCAGTGGAGCTGAGCGGCATGTCATTACTTGCCATCTTTTGTTACGGTTCTAGCTGAGAGGCCCCTGAGTGTGTAATTTACAACTGTGCAATTCACCTGATAATAACGAGTTACAGTACTGTATGATAAACTGGTAAGATGTTAACACTCCTGTGAAAAGCATACCGGAGTATGAGCATGATGTGCTCCAGTCATACCAGTTAAATTTTCACTGAAACATCCTTGTAAAGTCTTAGACATGATCACTAGAAGAGACTGAGAACCCTGTTCTAGTACCTGGTTTGATGGCCAGTGGTATTTTTGTGTTAGATTCGGCAGTCAACCGCCCTGACCTGAAGCCCATAGAAAATCTCTGAGGTATTGTCAAGAAGAAGATGAGAGGCGGCAGAGCTGACAATAAAGACGAGCTGAAGGCTCTATCAAGGCAACCTGGGCTTTATAATACCCCATGAGTGCCACGGACTGATTACCTTCATGCTGTGCTGTATTGAGGCAGTAATTTCTGCAAAAGAGCCTGGCCAAGTATGTGTGCACTAAAGAACATACTGTTCAGAAGGCTGGAATTTCTGTATTATAAATCCTTTTTTGTTATCAGCCGTTTTAATATTTCTAGACACTGGATTTTTGATTTTCATGGGCTGTCAGACTGAATAGTCAAGATTAAAACCAAACAGGCCTGAAATATTTCTTTTTAATTGAATCTAAAGTACATTTAAGTTCAACTTTTTGAATTAAATCACAGATTTAAAAGAAAAAGCATTCTATTGTATTCAGTGGCTGAGAGAAGCGCTGTGTGTGAGGTGTACTGTAAGAAATGATGGAAGATAATGGCAGCCAATCAGCGTGAAGCATGGCAGCATTGTGAATGAAATTAAATCAAAATGCAGCTTCTTTAACTGGAAGCTTGTGTCATTCAGGGACAACCGAAAACAAACAAACAGAAAACATAAAGGTACAGAAACCTTCCAACTTGTCCTACGGTGATATTAAACATGGCACATTTTTGCAGGTGTGCTGAGCTTATTCAGAACAGTGTAACTAATAAAATTCAAAATGGTGGTTTTCTTTGTCAGGGAATACTGGTTAAAACAAGGGTGAACTGCACTGATTTTTAAGTGGGCAACCTGATAGCTCAGATGTTAGAGACCTGGAATAGTGTTTCACAACAGTGCAGAGTTTATCAAATTATAGTGAGTCGGATAAAATCACAGAGTGCTCTGGGGTCATCCAACATTTAAGTCCCAGTGTTGGAGAATCTTCATGCAACAATATGTGGGGGAAGATGATTAAAATCATTTAAGGTTGGCTAAAAAACAAAGATTGAATAAGGCAAGTCTTAAGGCCGGCTCAGGCTACACAAATTCAGCCAGATTTCAGCTCATTGTCAAACCTCAGACCTGATTTTGATCGTTGGGTGGACCAAGGTCCGGCTGTTTGGGCTAGACCACGGTCCAGGGGAGGTTTCATACCGGTCATTTAGGTTCAACCCTAAAAGTCCAGACTAAACGACAAAATTCATGTATGAAAGCCCCCTTGAGGCTCATTTATACTCTATGTTTGAACCACATATGAATAAGGACGGACCTTCCTGTCTGTACTCTACACTCTTCGTCTGTTTTTCGTCCGTTCTCTCAAAGCTTAAGGAACGGGATCTAACATTGCAATATCACTGCCAATGTGGGGCAGTGTTGAGCAATGCAGCTGACAGTTCAACCCAGAGTAGCAAAACAGTGAAGAAGACACATTTTAAAGAACTTAATTTAGTGTTCTTGGGAAATACAAAAGAATAATGACTTGGTTATTAGAAAATACAGACATTTCAATGATGTTAGCTCACCTGGGAACTAAGGATGTTCCTAAGCATCTATTTACCTATTTATGCTAAACACTCATTTAAATTTCATTTAATCGATTAGTCTAAAGAGGAGAAAATCCCTAGAAAACAATTAAATTTCTCACAGGGTCATTGTGTCAGCAGGTGTGACATTAGCCTGATGTACTCTCTACGGCGTGGCCAACATTAGCAGCTAGCGCCGCTAGCCTTTGTTCCTCTTTGCAGATCAATATCGTGCTTTGATGTGTTGACTCTTGCCTCTTGAGTAATTACATGCACTCAAAAAAATGATTTTTGACTGTCAGAGGTCTTAGATGAAAAAATTTACTTGGTTTTACTCAATTTAACATATTTCCAACCTTTAGTTATTCTAAATAGATAAAACCAATGTGATTCTTTCTAAGTTTGAGTGAATTCAAATGAAACACATAAAACCAATGAGATTTGTTTACATAACGGTTCTGTCAGTAGGTGGCAGTATGCATCTGTAATGTTGTATTGTGGTCTGCAGGCAAGACCAAAGAACAAGAAGAGTTGTTGTTTCTTTGGAGGAATGTTGACTCCTTGTTTGGAATTTTTGTCTCTCCCAGCCAGCATTTACTTGATACTTAAAATTTTTAGCAATTATTACTTATTCTTCCGTGTTTTGTCAAAAAACATTGACATTACTAAATCAGATTAGTTGTTTGTACTATTCAGCTGAAAGATGCAATGCAACGATCAATCTGAGATAACTTAGTATGTTAAGTTCTTTAAGGGCAAGGGCTATTTCAAAATTTTCAAAAAACCATGGGTGAGACTGTCAGTGCATCTGTTGGGACCAGCAGGCAACGCTTCTATCGTGATTTACAACGCGATGAAGCCAATGATTTGCCTCGCCACATCTTCACCCCAACAGGGAGGGAGAAATCGGCTGATCCAGATCACCATCTGGATGCAGTTATGTTTTTAAAGGACACTTCATTATTAGGAGATAGGGCTGATGGTGATTGTTTCTGTTTTCCAAGTGCTTTTCTAGTTCCATATTGTGGCACGCAACAATGAGGAAAGGGCTCCCAGGCAAGTTCCCCAACTTTGACAAGATCTTGCAAAGAATGCATGATCAGCTGTTATTTACTCTGAACCATAAATACAGTCACATACAAACAGTGGGGTCTGCAACATTGACCCCCTCACTCATGGTGTCACACTTCAAAAAACACTTCTCTCTAAAAACATGAACTAATAAACTAAACATGCATATTTTTTTATAATGTTCACATTCATTGCAAAGTTATTATGCATGTTTAGTCTATTAGTTCATATTTTTAGTAAGAAGTGTTTTTTGAAGTGTGACACAGTGAGTGAGGGATTCAATGTTGCAGACCACCCTGTTTGTATGTCAGTGTATCTGTGGTGCAGAATATATAAAAGCTGCTCATGCTCCCTGTGCAGGAGCTTGTCGAAGTCATTGAACTTGTCTGGGAGCCTTTCCTCATCACTGCTTGCCACAATATGAAACTAGAAAAGCACCCAGAAAACACAAACTTCCCCCATCAGCCCTATCTCCCAATAGTGAAGAGCCCTTTAAAAACATTACAGGATCCAGACGGTGATCCCGATCAGCCGATAACTCCCTCCCTGGTTGGGTGGAGACACGGTGAGGGAGAGCATTGTCTTCGTCACATGTGAGAGCCATGATTAAGCATTGCATGCCGGTGCCAACAGATGCACTGACAGTCTCACCCATGGTTTTGGGTACATCAACATATTTGAATCACAGATTTATTCAAAGAAATTACATAAACTGAATTTAAGTAAATTAGGTAAATTCTATGAGCTACATTTGTTTTATTCAATTTCATTACGTTAGAGGTATTTAACTGTTTATGTTAGAATTACTTAATTCAATTAGATGGAAATTTATCATGTAATTGAAATACGTAAAACTGACAAAATTGGCGAATAAATTCTTTGAGTGTGTGAGTTAAACCCTCGACAGCTCTCATACCATCATACCACTTTATTTCCATTTACTACTTTAAAAACGGTCATACCGTGCTGTTCCTGCTACATGCTAACCGCTAATCCACTGCTGAGCTTCTCATATTTATACCTGGTGAAGTGCCAGACAAGAAGGAAGCAGCCATTCACTGACGCTAGAGCGGCCTCTAGTGGCAGGAGGTTCATTACAGTTTTAAAGAGCATTATGGATCAGGATTTCAAGCTTGACTTTATAAAATTAAAAAAAAAAAAAAGATAGGTAATTAGTTTAAGTGACTTATAAATCCCGCACTGGCTAATTTAATAAACAAATTTAACTGTTTTACCGATTAACCACGTACATCCCTAGTGGGTACAAAGACAGACAGCTACAAGAGCATACTGGACTCTCTGGGATGTCTTTAAAGTAGCTCAATGAGAGACGAAGACCTCTAGTGGATTCATTTTTCAATGTCCTCTCCAACATAATAGACACACGTCAGCTTGAGGATATTGATGGCTGTAGAGTTCGAAATGTTCTGATCTATTTTCATGTGTGCATAGAGAAAAAAATGAAACTTAAGTCACACTTTAGTCATTTTTAACCTTTATAGTTTTTTTCTCTATTTAGTCAACCAAAACTTAAAACACTTAAGTCCACTTTTGGTCAATAAAAAGTCATAAAGTTTCAGATTTACTTCCCGTCACATTTATTTTCTTTAAACTAATTAATCAAAGTGTAAATAAATATGGATGTTAATCGCCCCAAATAATGCACAATCAATTCCTTCATCAATTCAGAATACTCTGATGAAATACTGACATACCTTTTGAGCACAGTGGAGAAACATGTTGAACTTCCAACAGTCATGCACTGACAATTTAATCTTGTTTTAGTGTCCCTGGTGAAAATTTAACATACTTTTTGTCAGAGTCACCAAAGAACTATTTTTAGCTTGGAATAGTCAAGGTAAAGGCCAACCTGATTTATAGGGTGCTTTCAAAGACAGAGTGGGATTGTTAATAGTCCTTGATGTGATGATCTCAGAATAGTCTTGGTTTTATAATAAAAAAGGAAGTGAACTAACACTTTTGTTGAAGTTTTAGTCCATAGCCTGTTGAACAGGCTTAATATTTATTTAGTCTATTGCTAATTGTGTGAATCAGTTCCCATGAATGAGCACATTCATGAATGAATCATCACATCCTGTATTCTAGTCGTCCTTCCAGCAGGATACCTGTTGCATGCTCTTTGTTATTCAGACTGCTTGTTGCACCTGCAGATACGTGACCCAGTCCGCAGTCCTGCAGGGGGCAGAGTGAGCGTCTCTACCTCACTGCTCTCCCTCGGTGTCACGAACACACACACACTTACATACACACTCATAAATGTTATGGGAGCAGTTTTCATGTTTGCCCTTTTTCAGCAGACGTCTGAACGTCCCCAGACTCTGTGTTATTTTTTCCTCTCAAAGTAAAGAGCAGAACAATAAATACATGACACACACACACACACGCAGTGTTTCTATAGGCTGATTCTGCTGGGAAAATGTTTCTGCAGTGAAAAAACTGTCTGATATGGACACAGAAAAAAAAAAGTCCCTGAGAGCGACGGAGGAAGAATGTTTTAAACTGCGAACGCTCGCTCTCTCTCGTTCACTCCCTGCAGAGGAACAAACACTGAGCACATTTTTTCTGCATCATTAATAACGTCATCTCTGCCCTCTATCTGAGCAATGCATGATGGGAAGTAATGCTGATATAGAGTGTAATGTCCACAATGCATTATGGGACACTCAGAGTGCCCTATGGACCATGGAGTGGTTCTCAACAGGTGGGTTAGGGCTCAAAAGTGGATCAGAAAGCAGTTTCAGTGGGTCATAATGAGCACCTGGGGGATAAAAAAAAACGTCAATCATGAAAGGAAGCCCTAATGGGACATATATCAATGTTTTTGATTTGGATGTATTTATATGGAAATAAATCCTTTGCAGATGACGTCACAATATGGCAAAGAACTCTGTATGGGGGGTAGGAAGTGATT
Organism: Cheilinus undulatus; assembly: GCF_018320785.1. Classification (NCBI taxonomy): domain Eukaryota; kingdom Metazoa; phylum Chordata; class Actinopteri; order Labriformes; family Labridae; genus Cheilinus; species Cheilinus undulatus. The sequence goes on along the minus strand of NC_054885.1, from coordinate 10,017,966 downwards.
TTGGCATAGAGAAGCTCTATCAAAATGCCAAGGGTTTGTGATGTTTTATTGTTCTGCCAACTGCTTGGACAACTCTTGAGTATGCTCCGTTTCAACCAAGTGGTCCAACTTGGTTCAGTACAATTTAGCATTGTAAGATGTCCATCCAGTGATGCACTGCGTCATGGAAATACCTGTTTCATTTTAGAGATCCAGACCATTTGGCTCAGTTCAGTAATAAACGTTGGTCTTTTGGCTCCCAAACTCTTCTACTACACTTTCTTTTAACCTTTTTTTTAACCTCTTTTAACCCATTTTGACACTTTTGAACACTTTTTCACAATTTTTGCCACTTTTATGCCTTTGTTAACTCATTTTTACATCTTTTTTGCACTTTCATCTCAATTATTACCTCTTTCACCCCATTTTTGTCACTTTGAACCCATTCTGTCCACGCTGTGGCCACACTTTTTTGCCACCTTAGTCCATTTTGCCACTTTTTAACCACTTTTCACAATTTTCTGGCTAATTTTCCCTTTTTTTGCTGCTTTTAACCTATGTTTTTACCACTTTTTTAACCTCTTTTAACCCATTTTTGTCAGATTTGAACCCTTTTTCGCTATTTTTGCCCTTTTTTGCCTTTGGCAAACCATTTTGCCCCTTTAGTTTAACTTATTCCCTTTTATAACCCATTTTTGCCACTTATAACCCATTTTTTCCTATCTCTGGCCACTTTTTCCACCAGTTTTTGCCACTTTAATTGAATTTTTATTACTTTTTAACCACTTTTCACCACTTTTCAACTGGTTTTTGCCCTCTTTAACCTATCTTTGCCAGTTTGACCTCTCTTAACCAGTTTTGGCCCCAATTTTTGCAACGTTTTACCAAATTTTGCCAAAGTTATTCTAGCTCTTTGTACTTTATTCTCTGGCATCCTGGCTTTTTTGCAGATCATGGCTTAGCTATGAAATCTGACATTACTTCCTAAATGGTTTATTGAATGTGCCCATCCAAATTCTTAACACAACCAAAAACAGTAGTTCTGTTTCAGAAAAGTGGCTTAGGCTAAATTTGGGAAAAAAAAAATAGAAGCATATTATTGTTTTTGTTGGTTTGTTTCTTTGGTAAAAGTGTTTTTTATTCAGGTTAAATGTAAAATATGGTTATCACAGATTAACTTTACAAAGGACCATTATTTTCCTGACTTGCATGGGCCCCTTCTATCCCCTCTTATGGGTGAACTTAGCGGGATGATTAATGGAGTTTGACTTTATATTGAAATTTTGACTTCCCATGATCATGAAACAGGATAATCGTGATAACATAATTACTGTGCCATATGACATGCTACACTCATTTTGTTCAAAAGTTTTGTCCTCTGATAAAGTGGCCATATACGTAATTCTTTTTGTTTATTCATTGTTATTACTCACCATTATTTTTGAATATTTATCTTTTTTCACTCAATTTTCATTTATTGCTTGTTTGTCAAATGTGAAAAGTAACAAAATAGTCGTGATTATCATTTTCACCTTAGTTGAGCATCCCTAGTTCAAACTGAGGCCCTAGGGGCAAAGGACGCCAACCCATCTCCAACCCTGCTATCAGCATTCACAACTGTAGTTGGCCGAATATAATATGCCTTATCGACTGTCTCCAAACTAGGCAAATTAATAAACCAGTGGAAAAAAACTCCTTTTGTAAAGTGTAAGGATCATATCTAACGTACATAGAAATGTTAAAATGATAACTGCAGCCACAGGTCCAAATAGAGCCTTACCACTCTAACTTTGCTTGGTTCCCATTCATTCCTACCCTCATATCTGTTATTCATGTGCCACCAGGATCAGGTGACTGATCTATTCTGAAGCTGGTTTTCCCACGAGTTAATTTCTCCAGATCTCTATAAAATCACCAAATATGACATTTTATCAGGAAATGGAGTCAAATAAAATGCATTAATGCCCTTCCTACCAGGGCCTCTGTAATAATGTGCTTTATAAACAGGTTTGTTTTGGCTCCTTTTCTTTGTTCCATTATTATTTGTTCAATGAATCAATCTTCTTGGTTGAAGAACGTCGGAATTTTCAGAGCTGGTGGGGGGTTCTGAGACGTGGAAGTATGGTTAACTGCTGAAGCAGCTACTTTTAAAAATCACAGGAAGTCATTACAGCTGATGTGAACGTTTAGGGATTCAGAAACATCTGGAGGAAATAAAATGTTAAAGCTGAGTCACATGAGAGTTTGATTCCTCATGAGACTGAGTGTCTTAAATAACATAAATGTCTAATAATCATAGTAAGTCATGATAGATACGAAAATTAAATTACATTTCCAGCACACATACATGAGGGAGTTAAATCAGACTGGTGAGCCACATTTCTACAGTGGTGCAGTGGAGAGCATGATCCCCTCACTGGCTTGAATCCCCACGCATACACTGACTCTCCAGGTACTTTGTTTTCCTCCCAGTCTGAAGAAACACTCATTAGGTTAATTGGCGACTCTTCATTGTCCGTAGGTGTGAATGTGCCTGGTTATTTGTCTCTCGGAGTCTTTTTCGGTTTATTTCCGTCTCTTGTTGTGCCTTTTACTTTTCTCCGCTCCTTTCAGTGAAGAATTGAAAGAGACAAAGTAGAAAGAGACAAGATGACAGAGAGGGATAATTTAGCAAATGAGAAATCCTTCACCTCACAGCATCGGTCTGAGCAACGCCACGTACTGATGATGATCTGTGCAGCTAATTCACCTCAAAATCTTTCAGAGTATTTCACATGAACACGGAGAGACATTTCAGTCGAAAATAATAAACAATCCTTTATTTACGTGTCACTTATATTATTTAACAAAGCTTTCTGTTTTAGTCAATATGTCATTAATCTTCCTTTGAAATCTCCTCATATATGCTCAGATCCATGCTATTTAGAATGATTAGAGAAGGTTTTATGTAATTTGCATGCTTGTGATCTGCACAATAATCCACCTCATAGCTACGTGAGCTTATATTATTGATTTTGTTGTTTAGTAACATAAACCACGTCAACAAGCTGCCACCGTATGTGATGCCACAGTCCTTTCAGATTCAGTAAAGTGCATCATTTCATCATCATTGCATGTTAAACTTTAGGTTTGGAGGAAAGCACCACAGCAAGGAAAAATGTGAAAAATAAATGATCAGAGTAGAGGTGCAGCATTTCAGCAGCTGATGCCTCTCCAAACCAGTCCCGTAAGGCTTCACGAGTGTATTCTCACTCTGGTTTTCCTCAGAAGCATCCTCAATCCTCGCCTCTTCCCGATGCATTTCATAAAATAGGAGCTGTCAAGATTGCATAAAAACAACTGCAACATTTCCATATATTGAAATTGTCCCAACTTTCTACAGTTTAAGACACAGTGTGTTTTATAATGATAAAACCTACATCATTTGAGATTAGTGGTAAGTAAAGCATATTAATGATCTTCAGTGATTTTTTTTTTTTTCTTTTCACCAAAAGGAGTGCAGGAGAGGGAAGACGTGTGAGCTGCAGTCACTGGGCGAGGGGAACCATTGTTGTGTGCATGTGTGACAGAGAGAAAAGTACTATTCGCATGGGACTATTATTACCCATGGCTCTCTGATAATTTGTAAATGACCCCTATGATGTCAGTGTGTGGTGTGGTGCATTCACACAGGATAAGTGAGGTCTGTAATTTTCTCAAATTTAGACATTTCTGAGGGAAAACATAAGGGTGCTGCATGGCTACAGCAATGAAAATGCACAGTGAATTTTCATTTCTAAAATTAGTACTAAACATGCAATGTTGTGCACATTGCGTTATGCATGTGACATTTCCTTCATGTATCCTTAACATACAGTTAGCCAGAGTTTCCACTAGACAACATGCATTAAAGTGTTTTTCCCGTCTCTATATATTTATATTCAGTATATAACATGAGAAACATTATTTAGGAACCAGTCTATTCACACAGTATGGATGTACTCAAGCTCTTAAAGTTTTTATTGAATGTGCTATGATGTCGGAAATATTTTCCTGTTACCTTGAGAATCACTGGTTTAAAATATGTGTCCAAACTGTGGCTCGTAGGCCAACTGTGAACCAGTGTCCATTTTAATTGGTCGCTAGCAAACCCAGCAAGTAAAGTGAAATATGGCTCACATAAGAATATGAAATCTTTGTCTTTATTTACTTTTTCTTTTCAATTAGAGATGCACGAAAGAGGTAGACTGATTATCGTACCTGGTTGATTATTGATGCCCTTCATCTGACTATCAGTAACTGCATTTTATTTTACTGATAATTGATCACATAAAAGAGGTAGTGAACACTTTAATTTTGTTTTTGTTTTTTTCAGGTGTACGCTGAGGTATCTTACTGAACTATGATAAAACGGCTTTAGTAACGCCGGAGCCAACGGCCCAAACAGGTAGTGCTCAGGTCCACCATGGTCCACCACCACTTCACAGCCTACTTCAGGGGACTCTGAAGAGGAAAAATCCTCCACCTTGATTCACTTGATTCTATGTACTGTAACTAGCTATTAATCTACTTCTTATTTTAGGTAGCCTAACCTGTGAGAAAATCGCTCTGTGGTTGTTGCACATGTTTGTAAAACTTCAGGCTGCAGCCTATTATAAAATAAGATCAGCGCACCCAGGGTTTCTGACTGAATCTAGCTTGATTTTAACACCAGCTGAACTTTTACTTTTTATCAATGCAGCGAATTCTCACAGTACAGCTCTAAACTTTCATATTTTGTCTTATAAACTGTTCTAGACTAGATTATTCACATATTAACACACCAGTATGACTCAAAATGTCTCTGTACATGTATTCCATCAGCTGGGGATCTTTACTGACAGCGGTTAGCATAATTAATATGCAGTTATCTTTTTAAAAAGCACTTTCAGCTGAAATAAAGCTGTTTAATGCTTATTACCTAGTGATTTGTGTCACTCATCCTTTCTATAACTCTGCGACTTGACCAGCTGACTCGCGCTGCATGGGACGTCACATTCATCGCCTTTACAGCGCGCCCACCAAGAGAGGGCACGGGTGTCTGTGGATACGCAAACCATTTTGGGGTTTAACGTACCATACCGTACTGAATCAAACCGGACCCCCCTGATGGAAACACGGCTCTGATGTCCTGCCCACAACACTGTCTGGTTTAATGTCACACAATAACCAGCCAATCAACACTGAGGCCTGGGCGGCACTGACATAGGGCATGTGTGGCGTTACTTCCTGTTTCCTGCTGCTACTGTATTGCTCTGTGCTGTTTCTTTATTTTACCATACAGTCTTACTTATGTCACATTGAGTACACTTTGTTTTCATGCCAAGTGCATAACAGTTCCAGATATCAGTTATCTTCATTAATAATTGGTACTAACATCTGCCCTGAAAAACCAATATCAGTCGACTTTTTAATGCACAGTATTGAAATTCTGTCAGTATCTAACTTGCCTGTATTTACAAATTCATATTAGCCAATTCCAATATCAATGCAGAGTAATTTAAAAGTAGTTCACTGTGAAAATTTTAGACCTTAAAGGACTTTAAGATGTAAGGAATGAGGGAAAAGTCTTCACCTTGTACAGGTCATTTGGTCATGCCTAAAACTCACACTGCAGGTAGCAGCATGAATGGCGCTCATTTACTCTGCTCCATCTCAAGGTCTGATTTACAAAGCATGACAATCTAATCACCTTCAAGTATCACTCCTGTTAGGGTTTCTGTCTGTGGAGATGAGCCGTCAGCATCTCCTCTCTTTGCTGCACAGTACCAGTCTAATCCTGACCAGTGGTAGACTGAAAAAAATTGTTTTATTTGCTTTGTTTCCTATTGATGAGAAACTGTGATCTAGGCTCTTTTCACATACTAAGCAAACTGTTCTATTATTGATTGGTTTTAGAAATGTAACACGTTTGAAGATTTTTGTCCTGTGCTACAAGACTATCAACTTCTGTAGCACCAGTGCTACCAGCAAAAAAGTTAACATACAGCCCTGACAGATAAAAATCTGTGCTGTCTTCTCTTATTGCTCTGAAATCCTTACATGTGTTGCCACCTTCATATCTGTCTGACTATCTCCATCCTCCAGCCACCTGTTACTGCCTGAGCAGACTGCTGCACTGAAAAGGTTAAATCCTCTCTGCGGAGACGCCTCTGTGTGTTCAGCTCAACATCCTGACATTTTATTATGCTCCCATTCAGTGCTGGGCAGCAAATCAATTTCAATTACGGTTTTGTCTTCCCACAATAATGCAAATCGAGGTAAAAAGATTATTATGCTGTTACACTTGTGCTGCAAAAAGGTTTGGATGTGGTGTAAATTGTTTTATTTCATCACCACAACCTCAAAAACACAGTTAATTTATTTACCTATTATTATTAATCTATATTATTGTTAGGGCTGCCAGCATTAATGCATTAATTAAGATGCAGCTAAGGCCCATAATTAGTGCATTATTCCTTTAATTGCATGCTCTATTGTTCCCATCAGTACACTTTGATGAAGCTTCTGCAATATTCACCACTGTGTCTTAATCAGTGGTGTAGTGTTCCTGCAGAAGTGGGTTCACTCTTAATTCAGGCACACATCTAACAAAGGATAAACAGCCTGTGTTAAAAACTGTTTTTGCAGATGTAGTGCACCTAAAAACAGGCAGTCTGTATTTCCAAATAAATGGATATGAATATGATGAGCAAAGAAAGCTGGTAGAAAGCAGTGTCACCAGCATCTTTTGCATCACTAGATATGCCAACAAAGTATAACCCTCAATACGCAGCCTCTGACTGGCTTACATTCCATATTCCTACCCAAAGAACCATCAAAGGAGATAAAAAAAAGGCAGAGTGGAGAGCAGGCCATACCTTCATCATCCTAGTTTTTAAAAATTGCAGAACACAACTGAATGATGAGCATTAGCGTGGAAACAGAAGTGGGTATGCTGCAAAAGGACTGAAAAGTAAGTGTGCGTACTCTGTATACCTTCACTACACCACTGCTCCTTATGTCTCCTTTCACTTATAAAAACCTCCGGACAGCTCAGTGGACAATGGACAGTGAACATTTACTCTGTAACTGCTCCCTTATTTCCTTTGCAATCCATAACAACTTTTTTCTGTGGTTAAATCCATTTAAAAATCTTAAATCTACCTGAAGTTTAAAATAAAAACAGTAGAATTTAAAAATGTGACCAAAAAAGGGATTATCCTGGTTAAATCACTCAGGTTTGCCAACCCTAATTATCTTTTTTTATATATTCTTATTTTATCTATTACTGTTGTTTAATGTTACGAATATTAAAGTTTTTAAGTGTGTAATAAATATGCATGATGCCAGGGGGTGTGTCCAGACTTTTTTGACTGGGGCACTGTCTTTCAATATGAATTAATCTCTCTGATTTATCATTACTTTTCATTCACTGATCATAAATCATTTCCACTAAGAACAAAAAAAGAACATGCATTTCCAAAGTCATGGCAAATCGCATTCAACCTCCTAAAAAACTTGCAAAAATATGTCCATTGGCAATTTCATGGGTACCAAGAGTTGCAAGGTTTTTTTTTTTAGTTACAATTAGTGCTGCGCAATGTGGTGATAATGAGCAGTTGCAGTTAAACTGGACTACTGCCATTTGCAATCTCAACAGAATACTTAGTGGTATCATGAGTCCACTTGTGTTGTTACCAAATTAATTGCAGTGAATAATAATAGCTTTGAAGTATTTCTCAACTCAAAACATACAAATATTTAGTTGCAAAAAATTCAAACTTATCACAAAACTGGATTTAAGAGAACTTGGTATTTTCCAAAAAATCTAAGGTTTTCCTTTTTTTTTTTAAAATAAAAGGTACGTCTTTTAACGTTCAGTAGTGGCACCATTATAAACTCAAGGGCCTTTCTGCAGGCATTTTTGTAAACCTTTAAAGTACAACGGAATTCAAACATTATTGCTGTCTTTTATCCAGTTATGTAATCACAGAGTCTGACATTGGCTGTTGTAACGAAACCAAAATTGTTGATTTTATATTAAGTCCTCACTTTGAAGAACAAACAGCCAGTCATTACTGAGGATTATGGCACTGTGCCACAGGTGGCCAATCAGATTTCGGGGGGGGGGGGGGGGGGTCAACAGGTTAATGATTGCAAAGTATTTGTTCATGAGGGATGCTGCAGTCACATACGCCCAGCCATGATCAGCTGGCAGCCAGCTGATCCTTATTAACCTCCCAGCTCCCACAGCCAATCACAGCTCTTTCTCTCAACACAGCCGTGTATTAAAACACGATGTACTTCTTACTAATCCCTGCCTGCATTAATGCCGATGCACCACGCTGCTGGTAAAGCTTAACCTCCTCCACCCCAGCCTCCTCCTTTACTTCTACGCCAAGTAAAACTGTATATACATTTTACAATAAAAATGGTCAAGTGTATGATGAGAGCGTTCCTGACTGAACCATGGTTAATAAATTTGATTTCAATATTGATTAAAATAATTGAGATTTTAATCACAATCCAGCACCCCTACTTCTGTTTATTGTGTTTATTTTAAATTCCATATTGCTTATTTGATCCATATTTGCTTTTTTATATCATCTGTGAAGCCACTGGTTCTCAGCCTGTTGAGCAAGAGGAGCCACCACCCCCATAAAAGAAATCTGAGTTTGTTTTTTTTATTGTTTTATTTTTTTTTAATATCTTGAAACCACTTTCACTAATTTGATTAAAAATGTTACAGCTTGGATCTCTAATAGAACAAACATTATTGAACAGAGACAGGACAAAACAAACATCCTTCATCATCTTGGGAAAACTAGTTTTGTTATCCAAAAAATAGGTGCTGTTTAAGTAGAAATTCACTGATATTCACTGGTAATTGAAGGAAAGCCTCAAAAATACATGTCTGTATTTGCTGTATGCCCACTAAGGTTTCTATACATCGATTTTTTTGCATTTTTTTTTTCTTCTGGCACACAATCATGACCGTCTGGAAAGAGCTTTGCGGCTTACTTTTGGGTCCCGACCCACCACTTTCTTTTAGCTTTTGCTTATATTTTTGCAAACTGAGGGTGTCTTAAATATTACAAATAAAAAAAATCCTGACAGATATATAGGACTCACTGAATGTTAAAACTAAAAACACGTGGACTGAAACTTAACATCTGTTACATCCACTCACGCTGAAGTTCCTCACGCATGCGCACACGGACTCACCTGTAGCACGGCTTTGACGCTGCTCTGGCTCACGGTGGCCGTGCAGATGTTCTCACCTTGGCGCCTCACCTGTCCCATGATGAACAGCATGGGCGTGGCCAGGGCAAAGGAGGCAAACCACATGGCGCTGATGAGCTTCTTAGTGCGGCTGCGCGACATGATGCTCTTAGCTTTGAAGGGGTGGCAGATGGCTAGGTAACGCTCCACGCTCAGGCTAGCGATGTTCAGCGCCGTGGCGTAAGAGCAGCTATCCCGCAGGAAGTAGTAACCACGGCAGATGACGTCTCCAAACACCCACGGGTGGTGCACCCAGATGAAGTTGTAGAGCTCTATAGGCATGGAGAGCACGAGGATGAGCAGGTCAGACACAGCCAGGCTCACCAGGTGATAATGCACTGTGCTCTGCAGGTGTTGCAGGCTCCGCCCACACAGCAGCGTGAACAACGTCACAGAGTTTCCCACCACACCTATGAGAAAGAGTATCACGTATAAAACCGTGACAATTACGCGAGAGTACACGTCTGTGTTTACTTCCAGGTCCGAGTCAGAGTCCAAAGGTTCGCTGCCGTTACCGAGAACCGACACCGAGACTTCAGAGCGCGAGACCACCGAGATGTTACCCAGGAGAGAGAGCTGCGCGTGCAGCGCGGAGAGGTTCACTTCCATCCTCACAGAGAGTGAGAGAGTGTGTGAGAGAGAGAGAAGAGGAGGAGTAGACCCACTCAGGGGCTGTGTTTCTGTGAGTGGAGGTGAGAGTGGGTCGGTGTGTGGGGTTGTCCCTCTCCGGTTCTCAGAGAGTGTGTGTTTTTGTGTGTGCGTAGCTCTTTTATATTTGGCTCGGTAAGGCGCGCGCTGCTGATAGGCCGATCAGCTATGACGTAAAGCCATTCAGAGAGAGAGAGATGAGTGTGTTTCACCCTGGAAACGAGAAACATAAAGAAAAGGGAAAAAAGCAAGAACAGAAGAAAAACGGAGAAATGACAGAGAGCCTCAGGATTTAATCTTTTAATTAATTCTGATATGAAAACAAAAAATACAGCGCTGATAACCAGAGAGAGAATATGTTCCAGAAACACATTCATAGGAACAGATAATTTTCAGACTGATGAGTCTCTGTGAGAAATATTATCAGTTTATAAACTCTCTGTCTGAGATCCATTAATAATGTCTGCGTGGACTTTATCATTAATCACACACCCACAGAGTCCAGTAATAGAAACATACCACCTTAACATGATGTTTACTGTGGGACAGGATGTCTTTAATGCTTTATCCTTATCTCATCCTCTTCCCAGGATGGGAGGGTGGGATTGGGGGGCCATGCTAGCTGTGGGACAGCCCTGACAGAGAGTCAGAAACATTCACAAAGTCAGTTTCCTGTTCAGGTGCATAACAGGGTTAAAATCTAGGGCTGCCGAATGGTGAACATTTTTAATCATAGATAGTTTTGGGAGATAAACAGTTATAAAATGTCAGTATATGGGTGGAGACAGTAGGTTGTTTGCAGACGAGGTCACATCAAAGAGGCAGAGGCAGGAAGTGCATAGACAAGGCCGTCCATAGGGGGGTGAAGGGGAGAGCTTTCTGAGGCCCAGTCAAATTGGGGGGCCCATTTAAAGTTTAGCTGTGATAACCATATTTTATTTGTAACCTGAATAATAAACACTCTAATCAAAGCAACAAAACATGAACTGTATTTTTTCTGTGGTACAGTATAGCATAATTAAAATGTAAACCCCTTTTCTTCAACCAAAATTCTCTTTTATATTCGCTAATTTTAAAAATGTGCAGGGGTAAATTGACTAAAATATTTGGAAAGTAATGTCAAACTTCATAGCGAAGCCACGATGTGCACAAAAAGATTGGCGAGACTTAAGAGTGGGGAACTGAAATAAATTTAAGGGAAAAAATAATTAAATAGTTGGGAGAAAAAAGGGCAAAAACGGGTTAAAAGAGGCAAGAAAGGCAAAAAGGTGTATTAAATGGGTGGGGTAATAGTGGAAAGTGGTTAAAAAGTGACAAAAATGGTCAAGTAAGCCAACTAAGGTGCAAAAAATGGAAGGGACAGGGGTGAAAAGTGGTTAAAAAGCGTCAAAAATGGGTCAAGAAAGGCAAAAAAATGGAAGAGAAAATAGTGGAAAGAGGCACAAATTGGTTAGAAGACACAACAATGGGGCAGGAAAGGCAAAAGAGTGGCAGAAATTGTTTAGAAAGATTCAAAACGGGGCCAAGAAAGGCAAAAAGGGGCAAAAATATGTGGGAAATGGTGGAAAGCTGTTAAAAAGTGGCAAAAATGGGTTGAAAGTGGCAAAAATGGGTCAAATAATGCAAAAAAGGAGGAAAATGGGAGGGCAAAGTGGAGAAAAGTTGCTACAATGGGATCAAAGTGGATAATTTTGAAAACGGCACTGTTTCTGAAAAATGGACAGAAACAGTGATGAAAAGGGGATGATAAAGAGTGGTGCAAAAAAGAAATTTCAACATCAGAACCCAAAATTGGCTTGACACACTTTTCAGTTTCAAAATGGAGTAGCTGTTAGCCAGAATTCTAGCACCAGTGCTACTGATCCAAGACACATGCATTGAAATGTCAATAAATCACAACTTGAGGGCCCATTCACTGGGTTTGTCAGGGGCCAAGACTATTCTGTGGGCGGGGCTGTGCAGAAAGACTGCTACTTAACTCATTGAATGCCATTGAAGTATATATACGTCAAAGTGTTTTTTCGGCGGCTGGCACAAGGGGGCACTCTCACACTCCCTGTGAGTAATTTTGGAGCCTCTGGGATACGTAGTCGGAACACTACAGTCGGAAGAGATGGTAGAACAAAGCCACAGAGATAAGAGGTGGAGACCCTGGGGTCAAAGAGCAGAGTGATCGTTACAGAGGTAATCTGAGCTAAAAGTTCTAAAGATAGACGCTGGAAGAAACTTTAAACTTTTGTCTGAGAAATTGCTTATTCACTGAAACTGACACTGAACTTTACAGCGAATCCAGGGATCAGCGCTTTCATTCATCTGCCTCGGCCGGCCAAGAGGCTAAAGAATGCAGCGAAGTCTCCCCCGTGCGTCGGAGAAATAAGGCAGCCTCTCGCCAGCTGGATGCATATGACAACGACACTTCAGAGACGGACTTATCCTACCCAGACTCTGAGGAATGGCTGCCGAGTGAGCGGAGCGGATCTTGTTCTCCATCCCAGAGCGATGGAGGTAAGTTAACGTTAGGAACCCACTGATTATTCAGCCAAATTTATGGAATGAAACCCTCACTCATACTCCTGTGATTTCAAAAGCAGACTTGAGAGAAGAGCAAGCACCATGTAGTTCTACAACACTGTCTGTTGGCAGAAAAAGAGGTAAGAACAAAAAAAATCTATATTATAGATTACATATTATATATATAAAACATATTATATAGCTATTATATAACTTGTATAACTTACAGGCAGTGCCAGGGGACACGCAAGCAGGAGAGGATGTGGGCGTATCAGGGGGGTCACGTGGAGGCCATCCAGAGTGTGAATGATATGACAGTGACTGGAAGCATTGTTATTTACTTTACAATAAAATAACATTTATAATACAATTTTTCAGATGTCTTTAATGTCATTGAAGGCAAAATTATAACATTCAAATCACTGTTTTGCTTGACAGACTTTCACAAAAATTCATTTTTCTCAGCTTTCTGAAAAAAAGGTGGTCTTTTTGGTGAAACTAACCTCTATTCAACTTCAGATGAATCAAGACTGGAAGAAGGTGCAAACAAATGGCTTTTTCCATGATGAAATAGAGAGTTTCTTCTTTCATTTGAGCTATTTGGTATTTTCAAGGTCATAGTACAAAATATTCTGTAGGTCTTGAAAGATGACTCAAAATGGCCAAAAACGCTGGCACAAGCCACTTTCCATCTTGTAAAAGGGCTGGCACTCAATGAGTTAAAGAGCAGGAGTTTTGTACTGCTTCCAGCTGCTTCCAGCTGTTCATATTGTTGGAAATATATTTTGAGCTAGTTTTGGATCCTGAACAAAGTGGCACATCATGGCAAAAAGTTCAAAAAGGTTACAGAAGGCAGCAGACATGGATTAAAAACCTCTGCTTAAAGCCTGGAGGAAAAGAGTCAGACAGTGCCAGTTTCCACCAAGCAGTCAAATTTTGTTCAGCACAGTTTAGCACTGTAAGCATGATGACTATCCAGCCTCCTTGTGATGTGAAATCCATGACTTTTAGAGATCTGTATCATTGGCTTTACTCTCGTAGTAAGAGTCAGTTTATTGGCTCCCAAACAGCTCTTCATTTGGTACCAGATTAGCTTTTAAATAACATTGAAAGCCGATGGATTGGCTCAATTCCATATCTGTCATCAGGCAGATCCATCTGGCAAAGCTCCAATCAGAAATTTTTGGATCCATCTGAGAATGGACATCAATCAAAATGAGGGAAGGGAAAATAATGTACTCAGGATGGTTTAAAAATGTAAAAGGCACCAGTGTTTTGGGGAATTTATTCAGACACTTGTTAATATTGGTTTAGACTTCACCATTAGTAAATGGTTTAATAAATACCTTTCTACCACATGGCAGTCACAGCGCAAACAATGTCACAACCTTCCCCTTCCTTGCTGATACTACCTAACATTACTCTACCAAAAACGGACCACTAAGTCTTGTGCTGACTCGTGAAACTTCACAAAGAATATGAAAAAATATAACAAAAATATGACACAATTTTGTAAGAGATCATGGCATACAGATGCAGGATAAGGTGCCCTAACTGGGGTGAGCACCACCTGAGCTGTGGCTCTAACTCCCCCTACTACCTAAAAGATTTTGCCTGGCATTGTTTATCCTCATTGCAGTTCTCATCTCATCTGACGTCTCCTCAACCATCTTTCATAAACTCTGACCCTGCACTTCCAGCTTTCTGAATGATGAAACTACTGACCTTGCTATAAACCTTCTACATCCCAACTCTACCAAAAAAAAACTAACTTCCCATCGTAGTTGGTCAACTATTGCCTTTAAATCTGCACACCTAACCTTTTCTCTTTCATACACTTCCTCCATTGAATCCTCCCAGGAAACAGTCAGTTCTGTAAAATTGTCCTCTGACTTGCAGATCATAGCACTATGTCAGGCCTCAGATTAGTGCAAACTCTCTTATGGCACAATTACTTGCATCTCCCAGTCCTTAGCACCCTGGAACTTTCATATAAATTGTGTTTTGCCTTCTGTAATATTCATCGTTATGCAGACGATATTATTTTTTACTGTCCAGTGTGGTGTAGAGAAGCTGCAAATTCTAACAGAATACTTCAATTGCACTAAAACTTGTTTTTAAGGCAATCAAAACCACATTCAGGAGTCAGCCCAGAGCCAGAGATATTGATTTTTACAGTCTAAAGCTATTCACGCTCAGGGGTAGCTGCACTGAAAGGGCCACAGTGTATGAATATCTCAGTGTTTGGCTGGACGATTCATGTACATTTAAGCACCTTTTTGAAAATCTCACAGGCAAACTTCAGAAGAAACTTTGCTTTTTTTTTTTTACAGAACAGATCATATTTTCCTCCTAACTATAGGCAAAGTATAGTTGAAGCTATATTTCTCTCAGTGCTGAATTATGGGGCTCCTGTCTTCAGACATTCTTTTGTTTTTACTTAAATCCCTAGACTGATTTTATCACTCTGCTGTTAGATTCATAACCTGGGATCCTTATAACACTCTTCACTGCATTCTGTTTCACAAAGTTGGTTGGTCTTCTCTGGAGCAGAGGCATGAGTAAAGATTTGTCTTTTTATCTAAAAATCCCTGACTTGTTTTTATAACATCTGTGTTGAACTGGAGCCAACCAGACTCGCTCCACTGACTGTCCAATGTTTCAAATCCTTCTGGCTTATTTTCAGTTTGGAAAATTCTTCTATCGTAATGTGGAATAGTTTGGCAAAAACTCAAGACAGGCACTGTTGTTTCTCTTGGATGGTTTAAGACAATGACCTCAAACCATTTCAACACAGTGTGTGTTTGTTTTTAGTGTCACCTTTTCTTGGTTTGTTTTAATCGCACATTTTTGTATCCCAACATCCTTGTAAATTAGAGAGGCTTCTGGCTATACAGAGGTCCACTGTTACAGACTGCTCGTCTGAGACGCTGTATATCTCAGAAAGTCCATAATTTGCCAGCACAACGTATCTACAGTTTTAGTTTTTTAAAGTTCAACTTTATTCATAAACAAAGTCTGGCACTTATATTCATGAAATAAACATAATATAAAGTCTAACATGGGATAAATAGACCCCTATAAGAAGTAGTTACACGAACAGTGGCTCGCTTTATCTTCATTAGCTTTGGCTAAAGCTAGCATAGCTGTAATTATAGATGTAATTAAATTCACTAGATTAGCCAGTGTAGCTAAGTTAACTTTAGCAACTAGCTAAAGCTTACGTAACCACATAGATAATGTATCTATGTAGCTTTCATAGCTCTTAGCTTTATTTATGTTAGCTATGTAGCCCTGTTAGTTATCTATAGCAGGTAGTTTAAGTAATATGAGCTTTAGCAAATGTAGCAAAAGTTAACTTAACTTACTCACAACTTCATGAGACGCTAAATGTTTTCTATTAGAGAAAGGTCTGGATTCCGGGCAGGCCAGCTCAGTAGCCGGACTCTTCTACTGTGAAGCCATGCTGTTGTGATGGATATGGAACGCAGTTCAGCAATGTCTTGCTGAAATCTGCAAGGCCTTCCCTGAAAGAGACATCTGGATGGGAGCATATGTTGCTCTTTAACCTCTATATACTTTTCACTAACGCAACCCCATGCTATCAGAGTTGCAGTCTTTTGAAGTGTGCTCAGATAACAAGCTGGATGATCCCCCTCCTTGCAGGACATGGTTTTCAGAAGAATTTCAGATTTCATTAATCTGATCAAGGAACAGTTTTACATTTTGCCTTAGTCCATTTTAAATGAATTTTGGCCCAGAGAGGATAGCAGCGTTTATGGATCATGTTCACACATGGTTTCTTCTTTGCATGGTACAGCTTTAATTTGCATTGTGGATAACACAGCAGACAGTGATTTCTGAAAGTGTTTCTGAGCACATGCAGTGATTTCTAGTAGAGTCATGCCTGTTTTAAATGCAGTGCCACCTTAGGGCCCCAAGATCACAAGCATGTATTGACCTTCAGCCTTGACCCTTGCACACACAGACTTCTTTAGATTCTCTGAATCTTTTGACGATATTATAGACCGTAGATGGCGTGATATTTAAATCCTTTACAAATTTACATTGAGGAACATTTTTGTAAAACTGCTCCACAATTTTATGATGAATGTTTTTACAGATTGGTGAACCTCTGCATATCTTTTCTTATTATTATAGCATAGGGGTGGTCATTCTTAAAAACATATTTTTTATTATTGAATTTTAGGGCTGAAATTCTATGCATTGTGCCTTTAACAGTAAGGCTTTTGTTGGTTTTTATGTTATCAGTAGGTCTGGTCCAGGCTTTTTTCTTATGGCTGTCCGTCACTTTATGTTCTGTAATCTGTGTTCTGAGCTTCAGTCGTTTCCTGAACCGCTTAAAGAAAACACAAAACACACCCTGTAGACTCGATGTTTTATGTTCACATGTTCACATGAGAGCAGAACTCATGGATAGTGTACATACGGGGGGGGAGTTTGTGTGTGTGTGTGGGGGGGGGCAGGATGAAGGAAACTAAATGAGTCGAGGAAAAAACGACTCAGAGATTACACTGAAACACCTTCCTGTTTGACACAGAGGAAACACAAGACACAACTGTACACAACAAACACAACAATACACAACAATACACAAACTCATTGCACACTCAAACACAAAAATATACTAAGCACACAATACACAACAAACACATCAAACATGCAGTCACATCAAACACACTAAGTCATCAAAGACCAGATTCAACAAAGTAGGAAATATCTAACACAATACAAAACAATGACTATTTAAAAAATGCACTTACATCTGGTAATTATTGACAACTATAATCATGATAATGACATAAATAATAATATAAAATTTGAAAAATAATAATTATACCAATATAATTATACCTCTAAATGATCATGATGTAATAAATAAATGATAATAATAATAATAGTAAAAATGATATTGATAGTACTAAAAATAATACTAGAAAAATAATATTGAAAAAAATAATAATAATAACAATAATAATAGTAATAACATACATTATTACATTTTGTTATTATTATTGTTATTATTTTACCTATAATAGTAAATAATATTGATAATAATAATAATAATAATAATACGTATTTTTATAGTTGTTTTTATTATTGTTATTATTTTATCTATAATAAGATAATATTGATAATAATTATTATCATAATAATTATTATAAAATAATTATGATGAAATTAACGATCACAGTAACAGTTAATATTCTTAGTAATAAGAATATTAATGAATATAATAGTGATAAGATTATTATCTTAGTAATTATATTATAAAAATTTGATCAGCTCAAACATAATAGTAATTATTATTACTACTTCCAATTATAACAATGATAATAAAAATAGCAACTGTTAATGATTATGATGATAGTGTAAATAATAATAATACAAAATAGTATTTATATAAACTTGAAAATAATAACAATATAGAATAATGTTAATATTATTATGGTAATAATGTGATAATATATTGTAATAATAAACATGCAAGTGAAAATAATAATAATGAAAATAAAGATATTGATGATAATGATGATAATGATAATAATTATAACAACAATGGCTGTATTAGTTTAAATCTACATATAGCATTGAATAGCATGTTAGCATGCTATTAATAATGTCAGTTGTAAGCTGACTGATGTTGAAGTTTATTTAGTGATGATGAGTTATGTCAGTAACATCTACTTAAAAATATATGTTAAATTTATGTTTATTTTATGTACAAATACCAAAATAAATATGTGATGAAAGACATGAAGCTTTCCTAATGTTCCCAGATCTCTTGGAGAAACGTCTTAAAGACAAACTCCCTCTTACACAAACATGCATTTGAAAGAGATGAAGAACTCATCATCTCACACTCCTCAGACATGCAGCATTTGTGAGACAGAAAACCAACAGGACGTGTTTCTTAGGGACTGTACTGCCTCCTTTTTTGAGTTTGTTTAACCATGTTTAAAGCTGCAGTGTATTACAGGCATTTATGCTGCTTGAACCAAGGTTGAGACTGAAGTTACAGCCAGAAGCTGATACATGTGTGACAAACAGGCATGGTGAGATGAAACAGAGAAAAGTCAAAGCATTGTTCACACCAGTCTAACAAAAGAACAGCTATCAACACTTCATGAGCCTCTGTGCATGAGTCTATGCACATGCTGATTAGACCCTGCATTCTTTTCACAGGGATTTTGTAGCAGCACATTTATTTAACACAATGAGGATAATTCAATCTGTGGATCGAGTGCAGCCTCAACCAGTAGGGAACTGAACATCACAGATCTATTTCTCTGCTAGCTGCCACTCAACATTTAGAAATATCAGTACCATCTTTATCTGTAATTTCCAGCTCCATATTGGACTGTGTCTCGGTAGCTGCTGCTCAAAGTAGACTGATCTTGGAAGAAAGTTTCCACCTTGATGAGAAAATCTCAGGATTTTTTGGTCTTGCTAAAAACTGTCCCAAGTCATGTTATAATCTCTGGCACTGGGCCAGAATCTTATATCCGTTTTCCCTATTTTTTTAATACTGGCTACTGGTCAACGGTTTGCATCTGACAGTGGGTTTTTTCACCAATAAAATATGCCAAAAAGACTACTCAACAGTCACAGAGTTCCTCCGATAGCCAATCAACAGTCACATCTGTAACTTCTTAAGCATCTCATAAGCACAGTACAGTTTAGCACTATTACGATACAGGAAACAGGAATAAAGTTTCATGTGCTGCTAATCATCCATAAACAAACTTTGCAGGGTTAAAGTGTGAGGTTAGTTTACTGGTAAGGGTTAAACTGGTTCACAGAATGTGGTTTCATGACGGTAGACAAGCCTGTTTAATGCAGGAGTGTCAAACTTAATCACAGCAGGGGCCGCAATCTGAATTAAGGTTTAACCTGAGGACCTAACAGGGTCAAGATTTAACATATTAAACTGATGATAAATAATTAGGATTTCTAAAAATAAATAAATAAGTAAAGTCAAAATGATTAAATATCATAGCATCAATGTTACTGTGTGTCCATTTCAATTAATGCTGAATAAAAAAATAAATAAATGAGTTTAAAGGCTCAAAATCTGAGATAAAAAGCCAACTTTATAAGTCCTAAAGGTCAAAATACAAAATTAAAAGTCAAAATTAGGTTTTTAAAAGGTAAATATATGAGATAAATTACATAATCAGGTTTAAAAAATGAAAATAGAAGATAAAATTCAAAAGAGTGACTCTAAAAGGTCAAAATATGAGATAACATTTTGCATCAGCTGTTTAAAAAGTGAAAACATGGGATTAAGAGTCAAAGTTAGGAGTTTTAAAGGTCAAGATTTGATTTGGAATGAAAATTTTTGAATCTGAAAGGTCACAATATGAGAAAAAAAAGTCAAAAATATGAATTGAAAAGGTCAAAAAATGAAATAAAAATTCAAAATCCTAAGTTTGAGTCATAATCTTTGGATGCAAAATGAAAATACAAAATAGAAACACAAATTAATTTCTTTCCCTCATTCCTGACTTTTTATCTAATTATTTCTACTCTGTACTTTTCAGATTTTTATAGCTTAACAAGGATTTTTTTTTAAATCTTCAATGTCAAATTTAAATTTTTGTACTCGAGGAAATCTGCAGACCTCATAGCAGCAGGCTAATTCTAATTAAGATATGATCTTGTCGGCCGGGTAAAACTGCACCTCGGGCCGCATTTGGCCCCCGGGCCTTGAGTTTGACACCTGTGATTTAGTGCATCTATAATTTGCATTTAACCTAATGTGAAATAGTCTGCCTTGGAACATCCCTACCCTGAAGCGGCTCACATTCAGCTGCTCATCATCATCCCTAATTAAGCCACGATTGATTACCTGATTCCAAGTTGCACTGGAAATATCGGCTCACCTTCACCTTTCTCTTCCTCCTCCTTGCCCTTGATGGCCTCCACGGTTGACTTGGCTTCCTCCCACTCTTTCTCATCCTCCATCCTTTTGCAGCTCTATCCTAATGCCTAACACCTGCATAAGACACTTGAAGCCTCTTTCCTGCTCTGACACATAATTGAAGTGTTCTTCACATTCATTGTGCAATTAAGCAACATGAGTAAGACTAATTAGTAATCAGGGTGTTTTATTTTGAAGGCCAGATTGGAACAACTGTGATTTAAAATTACTTTAGTTGGGACTTTATTGTGGAAAGGCCGCATTTCAGGCTTTTAGAGCTTCTTCATAGAGGATGAATTGGGGCTGCCTCTCTAAATAAGAGACGAGTTCTGCTGCTCAGAGACCACCTCCTCAGGGTTACGGTCTATTGATTTATCGGATCTGGGAGGCAGGGGGGCTGCAGGGATTTACCGCTATGTTAAGGTCTGAGGCGATGCACGGGGAGGTCAGGGTCAAAGGTCTTTAGTTAATATACACTTCCACAGTTTAGCAGCACATTCCTTCGTTTCTCTTCATGAAAAACAAACAGGCTGCTGATTGGACGGGCAGATTCTGAGGGACACAGGAAATTATAAACATGGAGAGGGTAAGATGAGGGCAGAGACGCATCCTCGGTCTGCTCGATTTCCTGAAAAACTTCCCTTTCATTTCACTCCCTAACCTCTGAGGTTTTCTTTACTACAGGGCAACAGAACCGAGTGTTAGTCAGTGTCAGCCAAAAACAAGGAGGGGATTATTCTTATTATTTTATTGAATTTAAATATCAGACACCTGAGGAAGCTGGAGGGTAGAGGGTGAGGCGAGCAGAGTCAAGTAAGGACAAACATTATCAACATCAACATGAAAATTAAAGGAACAGTTTGGGTTTGTTGGAACATGGGTGTGGAAAGTTGTGGCTCCTGTGAGTTTTTTCCATGGGCCAAAGTTAGACAAACTTGGTTCAAATTTTTTTTTTTTTTTTTTTTTTGCAGTGTTCCTACACTAATGATTCCGTATAACTTTTCAGTGCTTTTGTCAATCATCGCCAAACATCACAGGGACAAACCACATTCAACCTGAATACAGACCCACAAACACTGGCTGAATTACAAAAACACCACACAAGGGTTAATTTCTAAATAAGGCTTGTTTATGGTGCCAAATGAGTTTACCATGCTCTGAGTTTTTTCATAAATTTTTTGTGTTCTTACACAGTTACTGGCAATCCAACAGTATCAGACTGAGCACACCTACATCAACAACAACCCATCAAAGCCCCTCTTGATGGCAACAGGAAGTGACATGTGTGTGCCATTTGTGTATGCCTCTTACTATGTTGCACCTATCAAGCTTGGATTTTTTCAGAAAATCCTTGATATTTCTCCAAAACACTAACATGTTTCGTTAAAGGACAACGCAATTGCAATGGTTAATACTTTGTTACCTCACCAGTTTGACAGGAAGATGGTTTAACTCTCATATGAAACTTGACAGGCAGATTGGTGCAGCATCAGCAGTTTTGCAGGCGCTGTACCGTACTGTCACGGTGAAGAGGGAGCTGAGGCGAAAGGAAAAGCTTTCTATTTATGGATCGATCTATGTCCCAGCCCTCACCTATGGTCACGAACTCTGGGTAATGACCGAATGACCGAAAGAATAAGATCACAGGCCCAGCCTTGGAGATAGGGTGAGAAGCTTGGACATCCGGAAGAATCTCGAAGTAGAGCCAGTTGAGGTGGTTCGGTCATCTTCGGTAGTACTGCCCCTCAACAGCAGGTGGTAGTATGTCAGAGGTGGAGGTGGACATGTAGTGGTGATGAGGGATGGACCATTTATCATGTAAAATTCTAAAAAGATTGGAATTTTTATTTTGGAGGTGTAATTGCATCTTACAGTTGGGGGCTCTACAGCAAAACCGTGAAATTAACATTGATATTTGTAGAGAGGCAGACCCTGATCATACATGTGAAATTTAAAGGCAATCGGGTGTTTCATATGAGAGTTACACCCACTTCCTGTGTCCGGTGAAGAATCAAAATGGCCGCCATGGCCACTTGGGCATCTGTTAATGAGTCATGCCAATATTTGGACAGATATTGATGAGTTCAGGTGAAAATCAGAGCTTGATAGGTTCAAAATAGTAAGAATTATACAGAAAAGATCCAATTGCTGTATAAGGCGAAGGATCAAAATGACCACCATGGCCACTGGGTCATCAGGTAATGAAACATGTCCATGTTGGGTCAGCTATTGAGAACTTGAGGTCAAAATCTCAGCATTAAAGGTTAAACAGTGTTAGAATAACATAGAAATGACCCATTTCCTGTCCAATGGCGAAGGATCAAAATGGCCGACATGGCCACTGGAGTGTGTCCTGCAGAGCACAACCTGAGATCTCCATCTTGTCTAGTTTCAGGAAATACCAGGCTTTATATTTATTGGACAAAATCTGAACATTAACGACCAAAAACAAAGAAATATGTAATTTACCAAAGGTTTTGTTTTCTGAACTTGATGTGATGTGTGATCCCTCTGTTTTTTTTTGCAATTTTGCATTGCATATGTTTTAACTACATACCAAATGATATTTTTTATTTCTCTTTCACCCACAGTTTTATGCAGAGTAACTGTTTTTACAGGGTCCTGGTTAAAAGGTTGAAGATGGGTGAAGATTTTTTAAAGTATCTTGTAACATTGGTCTGGAATTGGTTGCTGTTATTCCTGATGTTGCAGAGAATATTTTATCCATTTATCTGTATTTTGTATTCTTGCTTAAGCATGGTAATTTGTTTAATTTTGTTGACAGTGTTGAACATTTTGACCAGTGCTTTGTTTTCTGTTGAAGGTTAAGAGGCATTTGGTTCATTTTGGATTGCCTTTTTTGTCTTAGGGAAATTTAATACAACAATCTGTTTAATTTTTAAATTGCAGGCTGACCTGAATGATCAACGAAAGGAGGAGGATTCTTGACACCACTACAGAAACGGGGAGTACTGTTTTCTTTCAAATTTCTTATGAAAACAACCTTGTAGTATTTTTGTGAGTGTTTGACATATTGCCAGGGTTAGTTGATTATCTTGCCTGACGGGGACCATCTGGGCCCCATGATCTCAGTCAGTCTAGGTACGCATTTTTAGTTTAACTTTTGCACTTTTCATTTTATTTATCATAAGTAATTTTTTGGTGTCTTTTGTGTTACACCACCTTCTGTGAGTCAAGCGTGTCTGTCTGTTTAGGCTGACCAGGACCATATGGGCCCCATGATCTCAGTCAGGCTGAAAGCAGCCTGACTTGTACTTGCAGTGAGGTTAGTTGCGCGTGTAGTTAGAGTTTTTTGTCGGTGCTTGTAAAAACCTCAACTTAATTGTAATTATGTACATGCTCTTGTTCAGCTACTGTTTAAGAGCACTTCTTGTATTCTTATGCTAAGGTGAAGACAAGGTGGAGGGTCCTGGTCTGATGGTTGAAGAATCAAGTCAATGGTATAGTATCTTTTAGTAGACACCTTATTAATGTAAGGAAAGGCTTCACTGATGAAACAAGAGTAAACAATGAAACACACAGACATGTAAAAAAGTTTATCTTTTAATTGTTAACCCCAGTAGAGACACTCGGGTATACAATGGCGTTTCAAAATCAGAAACCTCTGTATCCAACAAAAAGCATAAAAACAGAATTAAAATAATCTATACTCAAGAAAAAACAATTAAAAAGGGACGAAAGGCGCTTTGTTTGCCAACAAATTTTTTTAAACATCATGTCGAACCACTTATCAAAAGAAAAACTGTAATGACAGGAATTTGCAAAACTGCTTATCTCTTTAATATCTATGCAAAAACCCTAAATCAAATGGACAGTTATGCTGCTGCTTCTTCTCTGTTCCTTTCATATCCTTATGGAGAGCTCTGTTTGTGAGCACTTGAGTGGGCATGTCTATTAGTTGTCTTAGACAGGTGCTTGCCCTGTTCACCTGTTCTTCAGCAGCTGATCTGTGAGCAGCCTCCAAACCTGGCTAGCCAATGAGTGAAGAGAGCGCTCATCAATGAAAACTTAAGAAGTCTGTGCTCTGTGGTTGTAGATTTTTCAATTGTAAAAACTGTTTTGAGGCACTTGTAAGATTGGGCCAGTGTTATTGTGTAAACACAGGAGATAAGGGGTATTTTATTGTTTTTTTATTTTTTCATTTCAACAGCACTAGACGGCCCTTCATTTTGCCTCATTTGTTATTGTTTTACTTTTATAAATAAAGAACTTGAAGTCACAATTTTCATCTGGTGTTTGTGTTGCTTTCTTTCCCTTAAACGAGCTTGATCGAAGCTGTTAAAGTCCTCCTCTCTATCTGAAAAATAAATGATCACCTCCAGGAATGCCAAGGCCAACCAAATAATTAGAAACTTAAATGAATATGAAGTTAATCAGGAGTTTTAGGAACAAATTGAAAACAATTAGAGTACTACTTCTAACAAGCTTAAATGCTGAAATGGCACAGTCATACAACAACGTACTCCCTTATTTTTTTCCTTTATATGCTAAAACGGTGTAATACTTGATACCACAATATTAGTTGCATATTTTATTGACAAAAAAACATAAAAACTGCTACAACTGGCCTTAAACATCTGTAAGAAATGGGATGTTATGTGGTTGGGTCAACAAAACTTCTGCTTATATTCAAATGTGTTAATAATAGTTTGATGCCAGTACATGACAAAGAGTTGAAATTATACATATTGCATTGCATGCATTGACACTACAGTATACATCACTTCACTGATAACAGTTCTCTGAAATTCAAATTACTGTATCCTGTTTGAAAGAACATCTATATCACAATAGGCTTATTGTCCTTTTGCTGGTGATGATCAGTGAAAAAAATTAATCTTTTAAACATATTTTTCTGCTAATTTGTGGTCCACAAAGTCACAATAAGAGTTTGAATGAGAATGTGCCTCTGATGGAGAAATTGGTGAGCTATTGCAAAGAGTTTGGCACCTTGATGATAAGAAGGTTTAAAAATCAAAAAATTACTAAAATTAAAGAAATGCTGTGATTAATCATGATTAATTACAGCATAGTGATATGATTAACTTGATTATTTTTTAATCAATTGACAGCACTACAATTAATGTTCTAAAGTATTCTGAATATGTTTGAGTTCTTATTACTGTATTTATACTGTAGTGGTGTACTTGTGCATGGGTGTAAAGGCCGATTCAGTGGTGTTTGCTGCCCTATTTTCAAACACGCCACTTAAAAGGAGATGTAAGATGTTTTGTATTTTTGAATTTTGGTTTGTGAGTGTGGACTCCGTGCGGTTACGACTGTGGATAAACTGAATAACCCACAGGATGAAGAAACTGAAAAAGTCTGAATGTTTACACCTGGATCTAGGTCATGTACCTGTTAGAGTGTTTCTATACAACTGTGTTGTGTGTTTCATGTTGTGATGTTGATGGAAAGTAATAGAACGGTGGAAGAAGAAGGAAATATCACAACAGTTCAAGAAGATGGGCATCAGCAGGAAAACTGTCACACATCCACACAGCGGTGAATGATGATGAGCCTCAGAGTAAATCCTCTCTAAAAGAGATTGTCCTTGGAGCCGTGATGCGAAGCTGAGCAGAAATATTTATGAGTGTGTTGCAGGGGTGTGTGTTTGGGTGTCATTAAGACTCCCATTAGTGAAACTAATTATGACATGGAGCAGCGAGGGTCAGTAATCTATGACTATTTATTTATGATTAGACAACAGTTAGTTCAGACCCAGTGATCTGATTGGAGAGGAGGCCTTCAGTGAGAGCTGCTACAAAGAATATCAGTGAGACTTTTCACCTTGTGCATTGCTCCGCCTCAGCCAAACAGAGTCACAGGTGAAGGTGTGCTGATAAATGAATGCACTCGTCAGTTTGCATGTCCAGGGTCAGTTAGAAAAAGTCAAATCATCATAATAAAGTCAGACTAATAAATATAGATAATGTTTCAGAGTTGATTTTCTCTTCAATTTCTATCTCAATTTTGTTTGGAAGAGACCCTTTACATAGATGGCAGTTTTGTCATACTATTAGTACATCTTCATGAATGAAAATATCATGAAAAAGTTTTTTCAGAAATTATGATCACAATGGGAAACTTCCCTAAAGTCTAGATTAACACACACAAAGAAATATTTCAAGCTCATGAAAACAAAAAAATCCACTATCTCAAAATATTAGTTTATCACAAAACAACAATTAAGAAGGATTTATAACACTGAAATGTGAACCATCTGGAAAATTATGATAATTTATGCGTTAAGTACTTGGTCAGGGCTCCTTTTGTGCAAATTACTGTAAAAAAGTGACATGGAGGCAATCAGCCTGTGGCACTGCTAGCTCACATATTAGGTAAAAATCACCTTTTCAGGCTTTTCTAACAAAAAGAAAAATCCATTCACTACCCCCTCTCTTTCTCCACCTTTCAGAAAATGTGTGCTGAAACTAGCAGTTCTAAGATTTTCCCCTCTTGATGTCATGTGGGGAGTTAGCAGCGCCCCCAGGTTTGGTCGGCCCTCCCCGCTTGGAAGAAAGTTCTGCCCTCCTTTCCTGATACTCCTCTCAGCTGCCAGCTGAGAGGACCGTCCATTCCAGAGAGGGGCGGAGTCAGACAGCTCAGTATGATTTAAAGCCACAGACACAGAAACAGCTCGTTCTGAGCAGGGCTGAAACAGAGGGAGTTTTAGACGTGTAAAAATCCACTACTGGAGTGTTTTTTTTTTTAGCAGCAAACTTCACAGGTGTGTTTTGGGGTTCTCTGAGACCATTATAAACTTATCTTAAAGGGGTAAAATATATGACCTTTAATGCCAGTTGGCTGGTCAGTCAACAGTTGTAGTTTTTGCTTCACTCTGGGCAGGTGTGAAGTCCTGCTGGAAAAGAAAATCAGAGTCTCCATAAAGCAGCAGATGGAAGCATGAAGCGCTCTGGTCGACTTTGGACTTAAAGCACAGTGGACCAACACCAGCAGATAATAGAAGCACTGTGGATTCTGTGCCTCTGTGATTTTCCTCCAGACTGGGATCTTGATTTCTAAACTAAATGCTAAATCTACTTTAATCTGAAAACAGGAATTTGGACCAGTGAGCAATGGTCCAGTTCTTCTTCCTCTTAGCCCAGGTAAGACACTTATGACGTCTGTGGTTCGGGATTGGCTTGACACTAGGAACATGACACTTGTAGTCCATTTCCAGGACCCGTCTGTGTGGTGGCTCTTGATCTACTGACTCCAGCCTCAGGTCACTCCTGGTGAAGCTCCCCTAAGTTCTTAAATCTGCTTTGTTTGGCAACCCTCTGAAGGCCAAGCTCCTTTTCTTACCACACTTAGGACTGAAATGACTGACAAGAAATTGAACTTTTCCCACAACATTCTAATATTTTGAGATAGTGGTTGTTTGATTTTTGGGATCTGTCAGCTGCAGTCATCAGGATTTAAAATAAACCTTTGCAATATTTAACTTTGTTTGTTATTTTGCCTTATTTGGATCAGAGTGGACAGGATATGCTGTGCATGCTCCACTGTGTCAGTGAAAGACTTCGACCCTGCAGGTTGAACATTATTAATGCTAACTTATAAATCATTAATGCTGTTCCGTAGTGTCTCTGCCATGCTTTGGAAGCCCTGGAGCAGAAATGCTGAGCATGGCAGAAGACATGTTGTTGTCTGACTTCAGATGTTCACAAGAACTAGAGGGAGACTGGACAGAATTTGTAGCAAAAGTAAAGCACAGAGTGTTAGACAGTGGCTGTTACTGAAACTGAAGCCTGAGAACAGCTTGTTTCAGCACACATTTTCTGAAAAGTGGAGAAAGAGGGGTGGTGGGTTTTTTTTCTTATTCTTGGGGGGATTGTGGACAGACCAGGGGTACATATTTTTGTTAGAAAATCTTAAACAAACCAGTCTATCTCATCAGAAATACCTCTGAACACTTAGTTTAGGCCTCATTCAGCTGACAAATCTGGATAAACATCACATTTTCAGATATTTCAAAACATTCTGGATTTGTCAGTTGCTTAAAGGATTTATTTCTGATAAGACAAATTTGCTAAGAGCTGAGATTTTTGCATTGTGGTGCTTTAAAAACAGACACCTTGTTTTTTTTTTAATAGCACAAATGTTGGCAAATGGAGACTCCATGGCTAGCTGCTTGATTTTATACACCTGTGGCAACATTTGAATTCAATAACTAGATCAAAATTGCAATTTCAGCTGAAATTACACGTGGATGCTGTGGGCTGAATTGTGGAAGAACTGCTGAAAATAGCCAAAAGCACAAAAATAGCATAAAAATAGAATAAAATGGCATAAAAGTAGCTGAAATTGGCATTCAATCGCAAAACAAAAAGATTAAAATAGCTGAAAGTAGCCTTAAACTAGCTGAAAATAGCATAAAGATATCTCATTTTGGCCTAAAAGTAGCTGAAAATTGGCATTCAATAGCTCAAAAAAGAATTTAAAAAAATGGCTGAAAGTAGCCAAAATAAAGCTGAAGATAGCATAAAAATAGCTGAAAGTACCCTTAAAATAGCTGAAGATAGCATAAAAATAGCTGAAAAAAGCCTTAAAAATAGCTGAAAATAGCATAAAAATAGCTAATTTTGGCCTAATAGTAGCTGAAAATAGCATTCAATGGCTGAAAAAGCATATAAAACTTAGAAATGAGAAAAGTCATAGCAGTGGAATGACAAAGAAACTAAATTTTTTATAGTGTAAAGGGTGTCGATGCCACAAAGTATGAAGGAGGAGATAGCCAGCACGGAAGAATAATAATAAACAAAATGGCTGACACAAATATCAATTGTATGGATGCTCAGCATCCCCATTAATGAGCAGGTGTGGCCAAAAACTTTTGTCCATATAGAGTGCTTCTAATGATTTATGCATTTACACAGCCACTACTCTGGTGAAATAACCCAAGTGTTCATATAAACAGACTGGACGTGCCTAGGTTAGCTAGTCAGCAGTAGGTCAGTGTATGTTTGTGACTGTGTGTTTCTGTGTGAGTTAATGAGGTTAATGCTTATTATATAAACGTGTGTGTGTTAATGAGGTTAGTGTGTGTTCTGTGACACTGTGCTCTGTTACTAATGAAGTTAAGCAGCAGACAGGTTTAAATGTAAACATGTTTTTAATTACATTTCACTCTCTGTGTTGTGTGTTTGTGCTGTGACACACTCAGAATAATAAATCATTAAGAACAGCTCAGTGAGCTTCAGGCTGCTCGCACACACACACACACACACACACACACCCAGAATGAACCTCTGAGCTGATGTGACACTGAAATGGAAAATAAGTCATTTTAATCAGTCATTATTTATTTAAATGAATTAATCTACAGCGTGTCAGATACCACAGGTTTATCTCAGATTATATTTATCATTAGACGGGGGTTTCTCTTTAGTGACATGAAGTTTTATTGAGCTTTACCACAAATACAAATGCAGTAAAAACAATGTTAAACACATTATACCAATCAGTCACTCAGAACATGGGGCCATGGTTTTAATGCCAGAAAATTAATCCTGATAAAATAACATAAGAGGGAAGAGAAAGATAAAAACACCCTATTTTATATCCATATATGCTCACATCTACACACTTTGTCACACATCAAGGCACATAGCATGGCCATATTAGTATCATAGGGATCCAAAATCTCTAGCCCTCATGTGCACATACATAAACCAATAAGTATAACCCTCAGTGTGTTTACAGAGCTGTGAAAAAGTATTTGCCTCCCACCTGATTTCCTTAAAATCAAACCTTGTGAACCCTGAGGTCCCCCAATTGGGGGATTTTGAGAAGCATTGGCAAACATGGTGTGAAATAATGCACCAATCATGAAAGAATAAAGTGATGTTGCACATCAAATTAAACAGCAGAACCTGGGATACAAGACTATATAAACCTTTTCTACATGCCCCAAACACAACTCAGATAACAACTAAATGAAATCAGAATAAAATGCTTCATTCAAATATGTCAATGGAAAGATTCTGGTCTAATCCGGCCCATTTGTGGAAAAAATCTTTCTGGCTGAGAGGAGAGGAGTCGCTTCTTTTTCTGCTGTTTCTGGCAGTTTAGCAAATATCAAAAGTTGGAAATCCCTATCTATAATAGTTTTAAAAGTAGCTACTCCCACATTATATGATTTTATAATTGAGGTCTTACAGTATCTCAAATACTTCCTAAAATTTTGTTATAATTCTAACAAAAAGTGTCATTTGAAGGAGGTTGCCATAGGTCACAAGTTCAAATGTCTAAACTCACCTCAGTAACATGAAGTCCCCCTCTCTAAATTCAGTTTTTCCAGACCAGCACTTCTCACTGCTGCCCAGGTCCTTCTCATTACTACTTCTTGTTTTTGAATTGAGGCCTCTGTTCAATAAAATCAGCTTTTCATAAGGCATAATAAACAGAAAACTGACTTTTTTTCCAGTCCTCAGTTTCTAATAATGGGGGGAGAAATTACTGGTAATAAGGATGCACATGCACATTCTGGGACTGCATCAAGCATGACCAGGAAGTGCTTTTTTTCTGGGCTTTTTCCACCATAATGATTAATGTGTTTAAGTTTTCTGTTTAGTAAATATGCCTAATGAAGGGCTGTTTTTATTGGACAAAGATACTTCATTTAAAACAGGAAGTAAACTGTGGATATAGGTGGAGCTGGGTAGCACTGGTCTGGACTCGTCATGTTGTAGTATTTTCTTAGTTGAGAGCCCCCTGGTGGTGGAATTCACATACTGCATGTTTCCTTTCTCCAAACACTTGATGGAGATTTTGCAATTAAACTCAGAATTTATTTGGCTAATTATAATCAATCACATCCTTTTTATCACGTTTTAGATTTCTACTAATTTGTAATCAAATTTGTCAAAGGGACGACACGTCATGTGATTCAGTGTGCTAACTGTGGGCCTTCATTGATCATGATGATGTGATTAATGTTGACAGTCCTAGTTTGAATACATTTGCTTGTGTCTGTCTGCTGTCAAAGCTAACCGTGCTATAAATGTAGAGGCTAACATGTTCACTGTCTGTGCAGTCAGAGGAGCAGATCCGCAAGGAGGCGAACGTTCAACCAATGGAGACCAGAACGGTCAAGCTTACCTCTCTGGATCAACTTCTGCACATATGTACCTCTTAATGCAAAACTGCATTTTTAAAAAGTCTCCCATTGGTGGTTTAAGTTGCTCTTGTTTCTTGATTTCATCCCTGACCTTTCTCGTTGTTTCTCCTCCGTGTCCCAGATGCCACCTGTCTCTGTTGGCCAAGAACAGAGCGAGAGTGCAGAGGCCATAGACAGACAAATGTTCGTGGATCTGCTGAAAGGGATGCTCCAGCTTGACGCAGCCAAAAGGCTGACGCCCCGTCAGGTGCTGGAGCATCCCTTTATTACCATGAGCCACATCGCCAGCATGGCCACTTCAAGCTCATAGTCAGTCAGAACTCTGATTTTAGAGCACGATGGGTTTTCAACTAAAGATCCCCTTCAGTGTTAACAGAGAAATCCAGATCTACCAGTCTAAACAACTAGTATTTCACTTTTTTATCAATATAATTACATCTTTCTCACATTTATGTGAGTAGATACAGTCTTAAATCTATCAGTGTTAAAAGGGAATGACGAAAACACTATAATTGTGTTATTAAAGGGTTACATTTATGAGTTGATTTAAACTTTCTGCATGATTTTCTGCAATTAAAACATTTTTCAATAGATTGATTGATTGAAATTGGGTTATGAAAATACATCTCTACTGTGGCAAATGTTCTGATAACGTTGTCACTGATGAGAAACTAACATAATGATTTGTTGTTTTGCAGCGTCCAGTCTTGTTACAAGACAATGGCGGTGTGCCAGAGCCCCCCAGACTCTCAGAACTTGAACGCTGGGGGCTCCTCCTCCATAGAGGGTCACTCTGCCCAGCAGAGCCCTCGCCGTCCTCCTACCGCTGATCACAGCGATCAGCAGCATGTCAGCCCTCCTCCCTGCAATTCAACACAGAGTCAGAGAAAGTCAGGGAGGAAAAGGAAGGGAGACGGTGACACAGTTGACAGTCATCAGTCAAAGATGAAAAAACTTGAGCACAGGTAGGATAACCTATGCCAGTTACATTATTATCCATATGTTTGCAGAGTACAGCAGATTTTTGTTGCAGTTTTTTCCAACAAGTAACTATTTTATTATCAAATCACAGCAAAAGTGCCCCTGCAGGCTGCAGCCAGGCTACACCTACTCGGACAGATCGTCCTGCCAACACCCGACGCCAGCGTGCCAGTGTTGATCCTGCCCAAAGCAGCCAGGCCCTTGCTCGCACCAAGGCAACACTTAAGAGAAGGCTGGAGGATAATGGGGACAGAGGACCCCCACCAAACAGTGGCGAAAGAAAGAGGCTGTGCGTGGCCAGTGAGGCCTCTCAAAGTTAACGGCCTGCAGCTGCCAAAGAAGCAGCTCAGGACCGTAACAAAGAGGAAGAGGCCTCTTGACGGTGACTCTGGCTGTAGTAAGAAAAACACTACAGTGGCGAGGGGCACCAGATTTTTTTCATATTTAAGTAAAGTGTTGAAATGTATTCTGATATCCATGGCATATGTCATAGACTTTAAAACAAATTGAGATTAACTTTTTTTGTGTGTATTGTTTTTTATTTAGAGTTGGATAAGTTTAGCATGCTGACTGGAAAAAATAAAAATTTTCTGACATAAACTTTGATTTCAGGGGGTGCTTCACACCTCAAAAGTGTTACTTTTTAACAGCTTTTCTCCTTTACAAGGTCATTCTCATATTCAAAGAAAACAATGGTATATTGTTTAGCAAATACATTTTGTAGAGGGCTGGTTTGATTGGAAAGACTCATCAGTGAAAGAGGTAGGACGTGTGACTCAGGTCCGAGTCCAGCACTGGTCCAGCTGTTCCAAGACTTTAGTCTGGTGTGGCCTAGTTTGGGACCTGAAAATCTTCTGGAGTCCAACAAGAAAACGGTGTAGGACTTGAACAGGACACTCAAATATTTCACTTTTATAAATCAGATTTTTTGTTTCATAAGCTGAATTTAAATGGAAATGCTTTGCTTTCTGGCACATTAACATTACTGGGAAAGTTTTTGGGGGTCACAAACAAAGGTGGAAAACATACACCACTACTGCACTCGAGGAATAGTAAAGTTACTCTGGTTAAAACATATTTAAGTAAAACTCTATTAATCTACACAAGTAAAAGTAAAAAGTACTTCATTTAAAGATTAATATAAGAACTGAGTGCAGAGTAGACACTAAGGCTTAACAATTTGGAACAACAATCAAATTGTGATTTTTTTTTTCTTCTGGTATTGCATTTGCAATTTGACTTGCAAGCTCCTCATCGTACTCATTTTTCTACAAATAAAGCTTTAAATAATTATTAGGGCTGTCAATAGATTAAAATTTTTAATCGTGATTTATCTCACGAATTCCATAGTTAACACGAGATTAATCGCAAATTAATCACACTTTTTTGTCTGTTCTAAATGTACCTAACAGTACTGTTTCTTGAGATATACATACCCTTATCAATACAAGTGGACAAAAATGCTTTCTTTATGCAAATGTTTGTTCATGTCAACAACTCAAAACAACAACAGATAAAGTTCAGAAAATTCTCTAGTCTGAGCTCAAAGATACTGAACGCTTCAAAAATATGCTGAGAGCATAACATGGTAAACTCAAGCCCAACAAGCCACAACAGATGGAGATACTGACCTTAATGTAACATTACTGAATAATACCACAATGTAGAGTCAAACTTTAGACTTCTAGAAGTTACTCCTCTGTTCTCAGCAGCTGAACACAGAACAACAGATCTCATCATCACACGTGGACATAAAGAGCATGGTCAATGAAGTTTAAATCACTCAAAGATCATTCCTGATCCTTAACACTAAAGCAGAGGATTTCAGCCTCACATGAGGGAAACAAAGGTTCACAGAAACATCCCTTTACATCCCTTTAATTACAACACAGATCAAGAAGTCAAGTCTCTATTGAGAGCTCAGCAGTAAGGCACAGACACATCTAATGGTGTTTCACTGTTCTGATGTGAGTAAGGTGGAGTAATTACTTTAAAAATGTCTGCTATTATTTATCCTATTTTTACTTTCAAACTAAAAAATGCCCAAATGTAAAATAAATGCTGACAGTAAGAGATGACTGTCATCAGTCCAGTAGATTTACTGGAATGATGTCGATAAACACACATGTGAAGCTGCTTTTAAAAACTCATGAACACACAAAGTAAAAGAAGTCCCAGTGGAGAACTTTTAAGGTTTAGTAAGAGGACTTAACCATCTTTTCATTCTTCAGATCGTAGAAGAGCTACAGATTTAATCTAAAACCACTTTTTCTTCCTAAATAAAGGAGACCCACAGTCTAATAATTCTTTTAGCTTATATTAGAGCTCATTCACTCTCAGGCTCACCTGTAACCTCTGCTGCCCTGTCACACACCGGCCTCTGCTGCTCTGTCTCCTCCTCCTCATGATGCAGCTGTAGCCGATATTCACCAGCATCAGACAATCTCCTATAGGGACTGCAGAGTCACTGACACTTTTGCAGCATCTGGATTGGCTGTTTTTTAAATTTGGCGTTTATTTACAGTTCCGGTCGATCGTTTTAGTAAGTTTCGTTTTTTTTTTCCGAATACTTTCACTTCCAAGCAGGAGCTGCGTGGGGATGGGAGCTGGGGGTAAACAGACCTTTAGGAGATGTGACCGGTTCATAGCAGATATAAATAAATGAATAAATCATACAGGCCCAAAAGTGCGTCAGTACACCAGGAAATGCCCGGTATGCCAAATAGTCCATCCCTGAGTGTCTCCGTAGTAAACAAAACCAGCATGGAGGGGGCGGCCCTATGCATTAGCGGTGTTTTCGGCTAGCAAATGGTACGGGCTATTTAAGACTATGAACTCCTTGTAACTCAGTTCATGTCAACAGTAGGAGAAAATAACTTCACTTTTATCTGACATGATCTGAAAGCTGAACCTGCCATTCAAAAGTCTCTGTCCTTTATCCATTTCTGCTCGCTTGTACCGCATCACGACGGCGCCACATCCTGATCTGACAAACTACAGGATGGGTCGAGGGTCACAGAAAAAATTAGCGGCGTTAAAAGTAATTTGAGTTAACGCGATATTAACACATTAACTTTGACAGCCCTAATAATTATCTATTATAACCAACACAATATTAGGCTGATTAAAGCGGAAGTAAAGCGGAAGGATCTTGAAGTAGAGCCGCTGCTCCTTCACATCGAAAGGAGCCAGCTGCGGGTTGGGCATCTGATTAGGCGACTTCCTGTGGAGGTTTTCCA
The DNA here is from genome assembly GCF_018320785.1 of Cheilinus undulatus. Lineage (NCBI taxonomy): Eukaryota > Metazoa > Chordata > Actinopteri > Labriformes > Labridae > Cheilinus > Cheilinus undulatus. The sequence goes on along the minus strand of NC_054885.1, from coordinate 9,982,235 downwards.
GGCACGTCCAACAGGGAGGAGGCCCCAAGGCAGAATGAGAACTCGCTGGAGGGATCCCATCTGGCCTGGGAGCACCTTGGAATCCCTCAGGAGGAACTGGAAAATGTTGTGGGGGAGGGGAATGTCTGGGTTGACCTGCCTTGCCTGTCGCCGATCCGACCCCGGATAAGCGGAAGAAAATGGAAGGATCGATGGATAGACTATTACATTGCAATATACTTTTTGGAACTTCTAGCATCATCAAAGTCAGAATGTGTGCATGAAAATGGTTTATACATTCCATATGTTTTCTTATGCTGTGTCAACTGACAAAAGGTTCTAAAAGATTTGCAAATGTTTCCATTTTACATTTAGGCTACTTACATTTTACACACTGTCCCAACTTTTTGGAATCAGGGTTTTTATTTACATTCATGTGTACCTATGCCCTGCTGTGACGGTAATGATCTGCATCTTAATATCACAAAAACAAAAGAGTTTATACTTGGTCTCCCTTCGTCCCAGCGCCCTGCTATCATCACTGACCAGACAGCAGACACTGCTGACAGTTCCAAACACCTCAGAGCGACTCTGGACAAACAACTCACTTCCAACCAACAACATCCAAAAAAAAAAAAAAAAAGAAGTCATCCGAAACTGTCATCCTCCTACTAATTCAAAGGACTTTGTTGCCCCCATCTCCTGCTGTCCTGTCCTGCTCCACCTGCTTCGATATCATGTTGTCTGTCAAAAACAAAGCCAAACTCGTGTACCCCGACTCCAGCTGCAAAAATAATTGGTCTCCTAACACCAGACCAAACAGATCTGAACAACAAAACCATTACATGCAGTGCAACCTCAGTAGAGCTGGACATCACACATCCACTTAACACCCTCGTCTCCCCAGTTACCCTCTGGTGGAAAATACAGAACACTTCGATGCAGGAGGGCTCGCTTTAGGACAGTTTGATCCCTGCTGACCTGAACAAATAGCCTCCCTGAACAGAACAGAGAATGAATTTTGATATTGTTCACTTTTCTATTATGTGCCTTGTGTGTATTTTCATGTGTGTATAAGGAACAGAGAAAGCGGGCTGCATCTTAAGTCATAAGTTTGTCCCTGCAGGCTGTAAATGTAAAGAAGAAATCTGCCCCACTTTAGGTTGTATTGATCCATTTTGCTTAGAAAATATTCCTGTTTTTTATGCTGCTGTAGTAAGTAGATTAAGCCTCTCTGTAACTGAGTGTGTCCGAGCAGCCTTCTACCGAACATAACCAAAGTCTGAGCCATTTAGAGTGATTAGAAGACTGTCTTTCAGGATGGGTGGGTCGACTGCAGAAGCCACTGCCTGACCTTTGATTCTCTGCATGCAGTCGTGGACTGATCCTCTGGGGTAGCTCCAAAAAAAAACATGAGTGAATGAACACTAAAAAACAAATGTTTTTATTAATCCTACTTTTTTTTTTTTTTTTACAGTTGCATAAAATATGTTTGACTAAATGTACAACCAAGTTCTAAAAAAGTTGGGACACCGTGTGAGATGTAAATAAAAACAATGATTTGCAAGTTTTTGTTTATTCCCCGAGAAAAAAATATGTCAGATGTTGAAACTGAGACATTTTACCAATTCATGAAAAATATGTGCCCTCTTTGAATTCAATGGCAGCAACACATCTCAAAAAAGTAGGGACAGGGCAACAAAAGATGGAAAAGTATTTTGCAACTGACCTTACCACTGTATTTTGCGGTGTGTCTGTCTGTGTTGATTTGCACGCCACACCGTTGCTCCAACTGAGCTTGATAACTTTCAGAAGACTTCTCACGTGTACTGGTTCGAAACTGATGCCATAAAAAAATCCTAAATCTGTACAGATTTTCAATTAAATCCAAAAACGTTGCACCTTTTACTTCAGCTTGCCCCATCCTTTCTGATTCCCCATTACACCACTTATGACAGCCTTATGAGTCTGCTGCAGGCACAGGTAAACTTCTTCATTTTTGTTCCTGCTACACACCTACTCACACCGGCAACTACTAAAGCACCTGCTAAGTTTGGTGAAACATCACACCAAAACAGAAATTACATTAAATGTAGCATTACGCCTTGCTTTTGTGAGCCCTAGATGGCACAGCTGTTTCGTGTTTGCATGTTTTAAAGATAAATGTCACATTTCATATATCGAATAACAGACAGAGCCTGTGCCTAACCATTGGGGCTGCCAGTGTCACTTGTCAGAGACTGACATTGTCGTATAACAACAAGGGGCATGGGTTATTTAAAGTCAAATAACTTTTGAACCATAAATCATAGACACTTTCTCTGTTTTCTCTGGAAACCCTCTGTTGTGCCATTCTAATGACGCTATCCACACTTTCACAGCCCTTACGGAAGCTTTTCTAGTGAGCCTGGAACTTGTTGGGATTAATAAGCAACAGGTCAGTAGCATGACTGGGCGTAAAAGGAGCATTTTAGAGAGACAGAGTCTCTCTGATATACATCAGAAAAATGCTCCTCACCCCACCATCTACAGTACACAATATCTGTGAAGGCCTCACTAGTTTCCAGTGCAAGCTTTTCCACCAGCTAAACAGTCTCCAAAGAACTCCACAACGAGAAATGACTTTCATGACGTTTACTTCATGCAATGTTTCATTCTTGACTGTGACACTGCAAAAATACAAACAGTTCCATTAAAACTTTTACACAGAAATAAAATAAGGCACTTTTAAACATAAATCAGCACAGGATTAGCCTGTTAGCTGGGTAGCGCGAGCTTATTAGTGTGTTAGCATTAGCATATCTGTTAGCCACAAGCCACTTCAATTAACATCACATAAACTTCAACGAAACTTACAAAACACAGCAGGTAAGGTCATATAAACATTGTAAACATTGTTTATACTTACAGACATTGCTTTAGCATGCAGAAAGGAAAGAATCTAAGGCCTTGTCCACACGGAGATGAAAACGATATATTGCCTTTTCGTTTTGTCTTAACTCTCTCAACTCCAACATTGAGAACCCTTGCCTTAAGGGAGCTACGTTGTGTGTGACGTAATCGTTTCAAAAAGATGCAGATAGTCATCCACACGGAGAAGAAACGGTAATCGTTTACAGATTAATGCACTCTGGGACCCGTTTTCAAAAAGTATTGTTTACAGTCATCCAAAATGCCGTTTCCTTGTGAATGAAATGCCGATACGACAAAAAACTTTTGCATAAGCCCGAATTCGTCTCCGTGTGGACAGGGCCTAGGCTTAACTGAGCACTCACGGACCACAGAATCACAGGAATAACGCTGCTTCTGGTTTAGACAAGAAGTGCAGGTAAAAATATGTGAGAGTAGAAAATAATGCTTCTGACTGCCACAAGATGGCGTCATTAACATTAACACTACTGTGGGGGCAGAACAATATAAAAAGATTCAGAGAATCTAGAGCAATCTCTGTGCACAAGGGACAAATCTGGAGGTCAATGCTGGATGCTCATGATCTGCAGGACCTCAGGCAGCATTGCATCAAAAACAGGCCATGGGCTCAGTAACACTTCCAGAAATAGCTGTAAGCACAGTTTGCCATGGCAACCACAGATCCCTGCCATTGGGCCAAAACCTTACATTTTCATGATTTTGTTTAGTTTTTTTTTTTTTTTCATAAATCAATGTCATTGGATATCCTTTACATCTATGTGAGGTTTTACAAATTTTAAACTCATTTAAGGTGTTAAAAAGATGTTGGCTATGACAATTCAGTGTTAAATTATTTGAAAAATACAGCTCTTTTTTTATTCCCTGAAAGGTGGTGATTTTGGAGATATGAGGTTTTGGCCTGACGTCAGCAAAAGGCAAGTCGTATCATGCAAAGAAGAAGTCAAATGTAAACACAATCTTGAAACATAATCGTCTTCTTTGGGCCAAAGCTCATTCAAAATAGACCGAGACATAATGGAAAACTGTTCTGTGGTCAGATGAATCAGAATTTGAAATTCTTATTGAAAACCATGTTCTACAGACCAAAGAAGAAAGCGATCATCCAGCTTGTTATCAGCGCACAGTTCAAAAGCCTGCATCTCTCATGGTGTGAGGTTGCATTAGTGCCTATGGCGTGGGCAGCTTACACATCTGGACGGGCACGACAGCTGAAAAGTAGATAGAGGTTTAAGAGCAACAAATGCCCTCATCCAGACCATGTCTTTTTCAAGGAAGGCCTTTCATATTTCAGCAAGAAGATTCTCAACCACAAACCACATCCATCACAACATGCATGGCTTCACAATAGAAGAGTCCAGGTGCTGAACTTGCCTTCTTGCCTTCGTCCAGACCTTTCATCGATTGAAAACATTTGGAGCATTACAAAACAAAAGAGCCAGCAAAGAAGACCCAGGACTGTTGAGCAGCTAGAATCCAACATCAGACAAGAATGGGGCGAAATTACTCTCAAAAAAACTCCAGTAACTGGTGTCCTCACTTCCCAGACATTTCCAGACTGTTGTTAAAAGAAGAGGGGATGCTGCACATTTTTTTGAGCTGGGTTGCTGCTTTCAAATTGAAAATGAGTGAATACTTTTAACATCTATGTTGTTTATGTTCTATTCTTAAATATGGGTTTATGAGATTTGACACAATCATTTATTCTTTCTCCATCCCTCAACCAATCACAGCTCATCCTCTCAACAACACGGCTGTTGGATCCCTGTAACACCAGTGCAGATCAAACTCCCTGCTTTGCCTCCTCTCTGCTCGTCTAAAGCTTCTGTTGAACCCTCAGATGAGGTTTCTCGCTCTGTGCTCCCTGGAAAGTCAAAGCAGGAAGCCCAGCAGCATCTTTCCAGCAGAGCCTCCATCACTAAGAAAAGCTGTGCATCATTTTTCTGTTAAATTTATGAGGAGATTTCTCTTTAATGCAGTAATTTTGAACTGAGTGCAGACATCCTGAGAGAGTATATCTGTATATCAGCCCTCTCTGTAAATGTAATTGATGGTTATTTTCCCTGCACTTTTCCTGGTACTGATAATGTTACATTTTTGTTACAGCATGGAAAAGCAGATAAAGCTTCATGACTTTTAAAATGGGCTGACATATATATATATATGAGGCTGTGTTTTGAAGAGCAGATGCGGTTATGAGTAAACTGAACCAGTGCTGTTTGTGCAGCTTTAATTCTGCCTGCAGGTTGTGAAAAGACTACAGGTCCTGTTCTATGTAAAGGTCAGTGAGTAATATAACACCCCTCTGAACCCTGGCCCTCTAATAAAACACGCTTTTACTAACAAAAATGAGGATTATACCATATATGCTGCAGGTTACATTAAGAAAAGGGTGAGAAGTGGGAATTTTGCTGCCTTTCTCTACACATCCTTCAGGCGTGACGGCTCAGGATGAGACTGTAGGAAATCAGAGATGAGCTTTAATGAAGCCGTCAGTATGCAGACACGTTTCATTCAGAATCTGACAGAAATATAATACAAAGAGGATCGATGTCTTTCTATAGGAGGAGATTTTTATTCTTCCCTGTCTTTATGTGAGCTCTGTCACGAGTTTCCAAGGAACGTGGCATCGAGTGAGCAAGCTGAAGATCGTCTCTGTAGTTTAAATCACAGAATCAGTCAATGAAATAAACTCCACTCAGCACGTGAAGTTAACCTGTCTGACACCGTCTCGCTGTTTAAATGTGTTTGTGTTGTTGTTTTGAAGCTGCAGACAGAAGATACAGCTGAGGTTTCTGTTTATTCTGTGATCATGAAAAATAAAAGAATCAAATAAAAGAAGCACAGGAGAGCAAAAGGAAAAATAATGAGGTGAAATGTGAACGTTCAAAAGTTATCAGACGGCTATCAGAGCTACTTTAAACTGAAGAGATTCTTGAAGTGACGGATAAAAACCAGACATTCTCCTCTTCTCCTGACATTCTGCATTCACACAGAGGACGAGTTACATGGTTCAGACCAGCCTACTTCAGTTTCCAACATTTCACTGAAAATAAGTATAATTGTGGATTTGGAATATTCTTTGTAAACAAGGCCACACATAGAGGGGGGCCCAGTTGGGGTCCATGAAGGTCAGCAGATCATGGTCTATTGTGAAGTTAATCTGTGATAATCATGTTTTTTCAACCAGAATAATCTCCACTCCTATCAAAGCAACAAAAAATAATTCATGCTGCTGTACAAATAGCGTTATTGAAATGTAAAGCCATATTCTAAACAGAATTACCTTTTCATCAGTAATGTTAACAATGTGGACGGGCACACTGAAACAGACCATTTAGAAAGTAAGTCAAATTCACAGCTAAGCCATGATGTGCACAAACATCAGGAAACCACAGACGGAAGCAGAAGGAATTTCAACAACTTCAACTCAAAACTGTTAAAAAAATTGGTATAAAAGGTGACAAAGGGCCAAAAATTGGTTAATAGGGGCAAAAAATAGGATAAATGTGGTTTAAATGGTGCAAAAGTGATCAAAGGGGGGCAGAAAATGGTGAAAAGGGTATAAAAAAAGTGGCAAATATGGGTTGAAAGAGGCAAATGTGGGGTTAAAAAAGTGCAAAGTTAGGCAAAGTTGGCTAAATGGGTTAAAAATAGCAAAAATGAGTGGGAAGAAGTGGTAAAAAGTGGCTAGAGTGTCAATAATGAGTTAAAAGTTAAAAAAAATATATTGAAAGAGGCAATTATGGGTTCAAAAGGTGCGAATGTAGGCAAAAAGGGGATAAAAGTGGTACCAATCTTGCCTCTTTTTTCACTGTCCGCAAATGTAACCCTTATTTACTTTTTGACTTTTTTGAAAAGTGGTCAAAAAGTAAATAAGGGTTACATTTGCAGACAGTGAAAAAAGAGGCAAGATTGGTTAAAAGGGCCAAAAATTGGTGGAAATAAGTGTTGAAAAGTGGTCAGAGCGGCAAAAATGGGTTAAAATATCAAAAGGAATTTGAAAAGTGGACAACAAATGGGTTAAATTAGGGTTTTAAAGGCCCAAAGGGATGGGGGGATGGGGGGTGGATAAAAAATCTGACAGTTGCTAAGATGAGTTTAGTGGCAAAATTGGTTGGGAAAAGAAGTGAAAATTGGTTTAAAAGCAGAAAGAATTAGTTAGACATGGGCAAAAATGGGTTTACAGTGGCTAATATGGGTTAAAAGAGTCAAAAAAATTGAATAAAAGGGCAAATTTCGGTTTAAAAAAGTGCTCAATAAAGGTGAAATTGGCAAAAAAGGTTAAAAGTGGCAAAAAAAATGGTAAAAAAAAGTGTTGAAAAGTGGTTAGTGTCAAAAATGGGTTAAAAGTATGAAAAATAACTTGAAAAAGGCAAAATGAATAAAAAGGGAAACTTTGGGTTAAAAGAGGCAAAAAATGGTTTTAATAAAGGGCAAAAGTAAAGGCAAATGGGCTTACGGGGTTAAAAGTGGCGTACATTAGCAGAAAGAAGTGTTGAAAAGTGGTTATAGTGTCAAAAAAAGGGCTAAAAGTCTCAAAACATAGATCAAAAGAGGCAAAAAAAATGGCAAAAAGTGGGAAATAAGCATAACAATGGAGCAAAAAATGTACATAAATGTAATAAAAAGTGGTTAAAAAGGGCAAGAATTTGTTACAAGTGGCTATAATGGGTTTAATGTGGCAATACTGGGAGGCAAAAGTAGCAAAAACTTGTCAAAAATTTGTCAAAAGTTGGTTTAAAGTGGCAATAATGTGAAAAATTGGTTAGAAGGGGGTATACTGGATTTAACAGGGCAACAATTTGTGAAAATGGGTGGAAAAAGTGATAAAAGGGGTTAAAAGTGGCATTGATACCTACATCTGAACTGAAAAATAGCTTAACACTGTTATGTTAGCACCATAACTGTTAGTTATCAACATCACTGATCAACACACATGCATTGGTTTAACCATAAATCACGACTGGGGAGGGCCCATTCTCTGGGGTTTTCAGGGGCCCAGCTGGGCCTGTTTTTAAAAATGTTCAACTATTAGTTTTCTAAGAAAAATGGAGATAAAAGGAAAAAAAAAAAGTCATTAAAGGCTACTCGTAGAATTCAGGTTGGCTATAAATATTTATGATACCAGAGTAGCAGTAGCAGTAGTACAACGTTTTGTCTTGTCGGTCTGATTGGACTGTCATGAATGTCATGGACAGAACATTCCTCCAATTACCTTCTGAGAATTTTTTTGAAAAGTCCTGCTCCTCCCACACACTTTCTATGAAAGCTTTCCCTGATTAATGTGAAATATATCCATGCAATGGATATTTGGAACAGTCCATCTGACATGTCAGGTTACTTGACTGTCTGGGGTCAGAGGGATTAATCATTGACAAGGTACAGGCGGAAATATGTAACGGTACTGTTTCCAGTCCGATGGACATGGACAGCCCTCCTTGACAAAGCAAACAGGCTGGCCATCAGACTGAGAGGGAAATGCAGGAAGAGAGAGAGAGGCAGAAGAGGGATGAGAGATGTGAGGGTAAACAACTCAAACAATGAGCACTCTTGCTTGTTTCTATCCCTTGCAAGTGCAGTATATGTAATCTATTTATCAATCACTGTTCCCCGGCCCAAAACCAGCCCAGCTCACTGGGAATTCTCCTGGTTCTCCACACTGGGCCTGAGTAACCACGGTGGAGGTATATGTGTGTGTACAGCTCTCACTGTGGTCTCACGGGGACTGATGGACTTGTAGCAATGGTCACTGTACCCCATACTGACGTTGGACCCCCAGAAGGAGTAGGATTGTAAGCCTTAGAGGTACAACTGTCCCTAATTAAGGCCTGAGCACCGAAATCTCACCAAACTTAACAGAAAATTGTCCCCTGTGGAAATGTTTGTATTTTGGTGGAATCGTACAAGTCCACTGCAGGGGCCCAAAACATGAGATAGGGGACTAGGTGAGAGCTACATGCATGAAAATTGGTACCCATATGTATCATGATTAGATGAAAAAAAAAGTCTATTGGGGCCTTCTTCATAAATGTACAGGAAGTGCACTACAAACACTAAGTGTCAAATTTTGGCATTTTTGAGCGATTCACAGGTTTCATATGCTACCAAACTAAACCAAGGGATTTCATCCGATTGACTCTGGAAGTTTTTTGCTCATACTAGACAACCTGGAGATCTAAAGTTGTGCAAACTGTGAGTTTTTACTATAGGGTGGGGCCATGACTGGAGCCCAAACTTTAACTACTTTTTTGCTTTCTTGCAGTTTATATACACCAATAATGCCATATAACTTTTTAGTGCTCATCTCTTCTTCATCACCTCCTCCACCTCTCTCCTACCTCCTCCTCATAATAACATTATTACATGTTAACAATACTAATGAAGTCATTAGTATGTTCGTGTGCTGCTTCATTATAATGAGAGATTAAGCAGATTAATCTAAACATGTTTATTTACACGCAGCAGATGGAAGAGATCATTGCAGACATCAATCACAATCTATAATACACGGATCTACAACTCATTAAAACTCATTATTACATGTGAACTGTTATAGCTGCAGACTGCCCCCTACTGGAAGAAACTGCCCTCAGCAAGATGAGACTGAACAGCTTTCTTTTTTTTTTGTTATGATATCAAACCAGTTTGTTGTTTTTGTTGGTGTTTATTGTGTTTAGTTGATCTGTTCTAATATAAGATTTAATCTGTACTCACGAGGTAAACTTGGTTTGCCATACCATACTCAAATGTTTTGAAGACAGCCAAAAGAGAGTTTTCTCTCACCATGAAATGAGTCTCACCATGACAGCTGAAAAGAGGTGATGCTTCAGTATGGTCACCACTAAAATTTTCATCCAGATCAGCCCTTGAACAGCACCAAAGAGCGGCACATTTATCCTGACTAACAATTGACTGAAGTTCAAAGAATACAGGAGTTTTCTTTGAACTGTTTGCTAGATATCAGGCCTTCTGATGTGCCTGTCCTTAGAGATAGATGCAGAGCAATTTTCCATTAACAGTAGACATAAATCTCCTCAGCCTGGTTTAATAAAACTACTACAGATATCAAATGGTCCGATAGGTATTTGTGAGAAATAATGAAAGCTGCTATCCAAGGCGTTGTTGCCACTGCAGAAATATGTCAGTTTCATTGCAGAACAGTATGTGCTGTCAAAATGACTATATGTGGTCTTTAGCATCTAAGCATGATGTGTACAAACACCAGGGTGCCAGACAATAATGTAGTAGTAGTAACTGAAATAACATGAAGGGAAAATAAATTTATCCATTCCTAAGAGAGAAAAGAAAGCTGAAAATTGGCAAAAAATGTGTTACGAGTGGCAAAAGTGGGATATAGCGGCAAAAATGGGCTGAGAAAGGCAAAAGGGGGCAAAATGGGCAGAAATAATGGGAAAAGCTGCTAAAAAGTGGACAAAATTTGTTAAAATTGGGGAAAAAATTGTAAAAAGAAAAAAAAAAAAGAAAGAAAAAAAGGGGATACTAGCAAATATGAACATAAAAAGGCAAATAAGGGGTGGGAAATGGTGAAAAGCTGTTAAAAAGTGCCAAAAACTGGTAAATGGTGGGGATAGGATTGGCAAAAGGGAATACAAATGGGTGGGAAAAGTTGATGAAAAGTGGTCAGACAGTGGGAAAATGGGTTAAATGGGACATAAATGGGATATCGTTAAAAAGCGTAAAAAGGGTAAAGGGTAGAAAAAATTGGGAAAGCTAATAAAAGTGTCAAAAATTGGTTAAAAGTGGGGGAAAACCAGCATACCAGAAAATATGGGCAAAGCAAGGCAAAAGGGTGGGGAAATGGTGAAAAGCTGTTAAAAAAATGCCAAAAATTGGTTAATAGTGGGGAAAAAAGGCAAAAAGTGAAAACAATGGGTTGGTGGTGAAACAATGTCACAAAATGGACTAAGAAAGACAAAACAGAATGCAAATGGGTGGAAAGAGTTAATGAAAAGCAGTTAAAAAGTGGGAAAAAATAGGTTAAATGAGATAAAAATGAGATATCAGTGGCATAACTGGGATAAGAAGGGCAACAATGGGTGGAAATTGGCATAGAGGGTAGAAAAGTGTCAAAAATAGGTTAAAAGTGGCAAAATGGGCAAAATGGGTAAAAAGAGGTTAAATAAAGCATCATCTGACTGACAAGCTCAGGTTTTGCCCGAGCTCTGTTTGCCTACCACATCATTTAGCCTTGGTGCTCTGATTCTGTGATGAATGTTACAGACAAACCATAATCTAATTACTTCACAAGCATTTTGTTTTAAGACCAACCCTTCCCAGACGCTTGAATGTAAAATAAATCCATAAGATAGGAATATGAAACAGCCTATTCGACATGTCAGGTTTGCCACTTTTAGGACATTTTTGGGGAAAAGGTTTATGCTTTTTATTCAGCAAAGTTGACTGGGCAGGTGACGACACCTGTTGCACAAACACTGATTTGATTGGTGTGTGAATCAGTGATTGACTGATCGATTGTTATTTTAGCATTCAGCTTTAAAATGCCCCTAAACTAGACATATGACAAACTGTGGATATTCTAATGTTTAAATGATAAAGCGACTGCTTTGTTCCTCCTCTCTGTCTGAATAAAACATACGGGGCTGATGGTCGAGGTCATTCTGAGCTGACAGCGGAGGTAGAAACTGGAGAAACGGTGTGTTTGTGTGTAAACGGTAAAGCCAATGAAGGATTCAGAAAGCGGCCATGTTGTTGCTCTGAATGTAAAAAAGCTGTATGTGATTCAAGTGTGTGAGTGATGAAGGTCACAGCCTGCAGACACTGATGGAGGGTTGGTGTGTTATACACTGTAGACCTGACTCTACTGTAGATGGAGTATTTAGGATAGGAGTAAGAAGAAGATATACTTTATCAGCCCCTCGAGGGGAAATTCAATTTTGCACCCTGTTGTTAAGACATGCTGCACATACACAGACAGAGTTACATCCACAGTCAGGATCCTATAGAGAAATGTCAGGTGGTGTTTTCACAGCGTATCTCTGCAACAGTGCCATAACAAAGCTCTGCCATCATTACGCCTTACATACACAGGCAGAGTTACATCCACAGTCAGGATCCTACCGTCAGTAACCTACGGAGAGGTGTCAGGTGGTGTTTTCACAGTACCATAATAAAACTCTGCCCTCTTTACACCCTATGACATTCATAAGACTCACTCCTAAGAATTATTTGGACAACCTGTTGATCATTCAATTTCAGGTGTTTCAATCTGACCTGTTTCCACAAGTGTAGAAAATCAAGCACTGAGGCATGCAGTCTCAAACATTTGTGGTACTAAATGGGTTTTTCTGTAAAGCTCAGTGACTTCAAATGTGGTACTGTGATGATGCCACCTCTGCAATAAGACAGTCAGTGAAATTTCATCCCTTTCATACTGTGTGAATGGGCACACAGTAAACACTAACCAAAGAGGTTAGTGTTTGGTTTGTGTTTACTGTGTGAATGGGCACATTAACTAAACTATTAGAAAGTAATGTCTGACATCAGCTAAGTCATGATGTGCACAATCGTAAAGATGCCAGAAAATAAAGTGGAAGGAACGGCGACAAATTTAAGGGTAAAACACTGGAATAAAAAATTGGTTAAGCATGGCCTAAATGGGTTAGAACTGGTAAAAAACTGTCAGTAAAAGTGGTGAAAAATGGTTAAAGAGTGGCAATAATCAGTCAGAATTGGCAAAAAGGGACAAAAGTATCAAAAATGGGTTTGAAGTGGCAAAAGTGTTGCAAACATGGCTGGATGAATTAGTGAACAGGGGTAACAGAGTGAAAACAATGGGCTCAAAGTGGCAAAAAATATCAGAGATGGGTCAAAAGGGGCCAAAATTTGCAAAAGTGGCCTGCTTAAGTAGTGAAAAGCAGTTAAAGGGTAATGAAAAATAATTGAAAAGACAAAAAGTATTGAAAAAATGGGTTTGAAGTGGTGAAAGGGGGCAAAAAATATATTTAAAAAATCATTTTCAATGGCAGAAATGTTCCTAAGATGACCAGATAAAGTTGTAAAAAAAAGGGTCAAAGAGATGCAGAAATGGGTGACAAGTGGCAAATACTGGCAAAAGTAGCAAACAAGTTTTTGAAGTGGTGAAAAGCAGTTAAAAAGGGACAAAACAGGATCAAATTAGTAACTTTTTTTTCTAAAATGGCTCAATAGAGTAGTGAAAGGGGTTAAACAGTTTGAAAAAAGGGTTAAAAGTGGCAACAACTGGTTAAAAAGTGGCAAATAGTAGCAAAAATATCATAAATGGGTTAAAATGGCATAAATTCTGCAAAAAAAGGCCCGATAAAGTAGTTAAAAGCAGCTCAAGGATGATGAAAATGGGTTGAAAAAGGCCAAAAAAGTGGCAAACAGAACAAAAAATTGTGAAAAGGGGCATTAAATTTAAAATTTGCTTTAAAATGGCAACAATGATATAAAATGGCCAGATAAAGTTGTGAAAAAGCATCAAAGAGCTGCAAAAATGAGTAAAAAGTGGCAGAAATTGCAAAAAGTAGCAAAAATGGGCTGGAAGTGGAAAAAGTGGCACAAATGAGCGGAAAATTGGTGAAAAGTGGTTAAAAAATGGCTAAATGGGTTTATCGTGGTAAAATTTGCAAAATGGCTAAAGATAAAGGAGTGAAATGGGTGTAAGAGTTGCAAAACTGGGCTAAAAGTGGCAAACTTGTTGCAAGAATGACCAAATAAAGTAGTGAAAAGTGGCCAAAAAAGTGTTAAAAGTGGTGGGAAAGTGGCATAAATAAGCAAAGTGGTTGGTGAAAATGTGGTTAAAATGTGCAAAAAAATATTTTTGACATCAGAACCCAATAACTGTTTGCCACTCTTTTCAACTGTTAGCCAGGGCGCTCGCACCAATGCTACCAACCAAACACATGTGTTGATATTATTATCCCAGCTGGTGAGGGCCTATTCTGTGGGTGTCTCAATGGCCAAACCAATTCTGTGGGCTGGCCTGCTTTCCTGACTGCACCGTGCCAGCTGTGAAGTCAGAGGGATAATGGTATGAGGCTGTTTCTCAGGGTCTGAGCTAGGCCTTTTATCTCCAGTGAAGGGCAACCTTAAGACATTTTGGATAATGTTATGCTTCCAACTGTGTAACAGTTTGGGGAAGATCATTTTCTGTTCCAACATGTCTGTGCCTCAGCACACAAAGCAAAGACTATAAAAACATGCTTTGATGAGTTTAGTGTTGAAAAACTCAGTGGACCCACACAGAACCCTGACCTCAACCCCATCAAGCATCTTTGGGATGAACTGGAGCAGAGATTATGAGCCAGGCCTTCTCGTCCAACATCAGTGCCTGACCTCATAAATGACTGGGCACAAATTCTCACTTCAGAAAGCCTTCCAAGAAGAATGGAGGCTGTTATAGCTGCAAAAGGGGGACCAGCTCCTTATGAAACAGTCAATCTGGTGTGTCAGGTGGCGTGTTTATGGAAACACAGACCACCTGTTTCTACATATATGGTATATGTGATATACGTCTCTGCCATGTATGTTGACAGATCACTTGTTTACACACCTGTGAAGCAGAGAAGAGATATCTGATTGGTTCAGATATGTGAATGATTGATTGATGATCAGAGTCTTTGAACAGAATCTACCTTCAGTCCTTTACTCTTGGTCAACTCATCAGCCATTGAATCATCTTTAATGAATAATTCCTGTTTTTTATTATAGTGAATCATTTGGCTAATTTAACAGTGAAGACTGCAGCAGCTTCATGCTGAAACTCTCTGCAGTTCAAACCACAAATATTTATAAATGATAATTTAGACTGCATTAAAATAATCTTACCTTTATCACGTAGATACATTTGGTGGTTCTGGGATCTTAAGCCTAAGCTTTGTCTCTAAATATTCTACGAATATTCTAAGATCTACAACCCTGATATCTATAATACTTAGAACTATGACTCATTGTATTTCATTTTTTATATTTGTGAGTCAGTAATGGATGATTTCAGAGGATATTTTAGCCTCTGCTGCAGACAGAAAGCACAGATGAGCTTCGGCAAGTCTGCATCATGTGTGACTCTGACCTTCAAACTGAAGAACTCCTCGACCTTCTGCAGCATGAAAACCGGAGCTTAACTTTCACATCATGTCCTGTACTGCTTTACATGGTGTGCAATAAATTCATAATCATGCCTCAGTGCCAGTGATAGCTGAGGCCAGAAGTAGTATGATTTTGGTTTGTGCATGTCTGCATAAGTTTTTATATCCAGGATGTTTTTGTGAATCTGATTCTTTGGTTAAGCCACCGTAGAGTCAGCCTGCTGCCACTGTGATTTAAAATGATTCCAAAACTGCTCCCTAATGTCTCATTTCACTTTAAGAAACTCTCAGACATCTCAGTGGACAAGTTAAAAGATATCTGTACCTTGTGATATCAAACATGTACCTCTTTATTGTTCACTTATGTCCTTTTCAATCCATAAAAAGTTCATTTTTATACGTGTAATATTCCTTAATCTGCCCCAAAGTTCATTTTTTGTCATTATCATATCCATTTTTATCTCTATATATCATAATAGATAAATAGAGATGTTTTATCACACATTACAACAGATGACACAAAAACCTGAATGCTGTGATTGAAGTTTCACACTCTGTGACTGGCTGCCACCTGCTGGTGAGAACGGGGAACAGCAGGACAGAGTCAGACACGGCAGCAGGGAAAACACAACTTTTACACCTTTTTTGCTTTCTGTTTGTGATTTTGATCAGGTCTGATTCGCAGGATTTTTACAGACAGGTAAAAATTATTCATACATTAAACACCCCCCATTCCAAAAATGTTGGGACACTGTGTAAAAGGTATAGAATGCAAACCCTTATTTTATTCACAATAGCCAGAGGTGTCAAAAGTATTCACATTCATAACTCTGGTAGAAGTATAGACACTATGGTTTACTTTTACTTCTGTAAAAGTTGAAGTTTCAACTCAAGCTTTTTACTCAAGTAAAAGTATAAAAGTACTGGTTTCAAAACTACTTTAAGTATAAAAGTAAAAGTAATGTAAAGGGGAAAAAAGGCCATAAAGGACAAAAGCTTAGGCCACGCCACAGGGGCTCTAGTCCCCAGTCAGGGCCTTGCTGTGCGGAGTTTGCATGTTCTCCCCATGCGTGCGTGGGTTCTATCCGGGTACTCCAGCTTCCTCCCACTGCCAAGGTGGGACCCCCAGTGGGAAAAGTGGTTTAGAAAAACGAATGGATTGGTAAAATGTCTCCATTGTGGATAAAATATGGGTTTGTGAAATTTTTCAATCATTGCATTCCATTAGTAAATTTTAAACAGCGCCCCAATTTTGGGGGGATTTGGGGGTAAAATACAGATATGAACATACTGAGCTATGATTTCACTAATAACAATAACGTCTTTTTTTATTACAAAACCTTCATCTGTTAAACAAGAGGTAACATTTTATTTAAGCACAAAAATGAATGCCATTAAAGCCATCATATAATCATGTCTTTTTCTGTACAATAAAGTTTATTTTCAATTTCAAACATACACACCTACACACACAAATTATATATATATATATATATATATATATATATATATATATATATATATATATATATATATATATATATATACATATACTTTTTTTTTTTTTTTTTTGGTAAAAGTAACAAAAAGGGGGAAAAATAATCGGTTCAGTGGAAACATTTACACATTTATCTGTATGAATGGGACTAGATAAACAAGGTGAGCACTGGTCTTTTCTGTGGCCCCGGGGGTACTGATTTTATCCTGCCAGGTTAGCATGGCCACAGTTATATTTATTTATTTATTTATCTATCTATCTATTTATTTATTCATCTATTTATTTATTCATTCATTTGGACAAATGAGAGTTAAACCTCAGTGTGAGGTGTGAAGCAACCAGGAGGATGTTCAGTGTTGTTTGATGTTTTGTTCTGTCTATTGTCCATTCAGTATCATTCTTGACTGTATTCAACTGTGTGATGATATTGAAAAAAAATACATTTGTTGTGATTTGTCAGCTTCTTTATCTTTATTTTTTTCAACTATCATCATCAGTCTCTCTTCCTCTTTTTCTCCTCTCATACCTACAGGACCCAGCAGAGGGCGCCACATCCCTGTCAATACTACATCAGTCCGACTAAAGAGTTTCACAGACCACCTGTCCAGGTGTGTTTACGTAGCTCAACTTCAGATTATTCAATAAAGTTTCTTTTATTGTGGCTGATCTGTCTTGAAACTTTCTCTCATTTTAATCTGATGTAAAACACAAACAAAGAGATGAGCTGGTTGAGTGTGTGAATGCAAAAAAATCTCAGATCTCATGAAAATATGTGTGCTGAAAAACTTTACACACTCTCTGATGTACACACAATTTATTACCCCATTTTTATTCAAAATAGAACATCAGCAACAAATAAGATGTTACAAACTGACACATTTTTTTATTTCATGTAAAATATTAGCTCATTTTGAATTGGATGGCAGCAACACAACTGTAAAAATAGTGACAGGCATAATTCTGTACTGGAAATCACTGCATGAGCTTGGGAACACTTCCAGAAATAACTGTCTCTCAGCAAAGATTACCATGCAATCTGCAAATGTGAGTTAAAGCTGTACACACAAAGAAGAAGCCATATGTGAACATTCTTCAGAAATGCTGAAACCTTCTCTGGGACAGAGCTCTTGAAATATTGGACTGAGGCTAAATGGAAAACTGTTCTGTGGTCAGAACAGATGAATCAAAATTTCTGAATTATTTGTGGAAACCACAGACACCGTGTCCTGCAGACTAAAGAGAAGAGGGGCCATCCAGCTTGTTATCAGTGCACAGTTCAAAAGCCTGCATCTCTGATGATATGGGGTTGCATTAGTGCCTATAGTGTGGGCAGCTTACACATTTGGACAGACTCTATCAATGCTGAAAAGTAGATAGAAGTTTTAGAGCAATACATGCTCCCATCCAGACATCTCTTTCATGAAGACCCAGGACTGCTCAGCAGCTAGAATCCACCATTAGACAGGAACAGGACAACATTCATCTCCCAAAACTCAATCAACTGCTCTCCTCACATCCCAGACATTGACAGACTGTTGTTGAAAGAAGAGGGGATGCTACACAATGGTCCTGTCCCAACTTTTTTGAGATGGGCTGCTGCCATCAAATCAAATGAGCTATTATTTTTCATGGACTGGTGAAGTGTCTCAGTTCATCTGATGTACTGTTTATATTCTATTGTGAATAAAATATAAGCTCATAAGATTTGAAAATCACTGCATTGTTCTGATTTAAATTTTGCTCAGCGCCCCAACGTTTTTTGGAGTTGGTGTTGGAAAGTAAATTAATATGTAGTGGAGAACACTAAAGATATATATCATCTCATGGTTACTGAAAACATTACTTTTAAAAATGTTCAGAATTTACTTGATCCAGTGTCAAAAGTGGCCTCCATTGGTGCTTTGACTGTTTATTTTCCTGTATCTAATCCACTACACCGTAGACACAAGTGTAGCACTTTGTGCCTCACCTTAGTCTAGCCGTTAGCAGTGTGGTGCTCGGGCTGGACAGGGTGTTTATTTGTGTGTTGGGCCATGTCAAAACGCTCACTCAGCTGCTCTCAGATCAGTGCAGACAGTCAGGGATCTGTGTGGAAAGGCTGCTGACATGGCAGTGTACTCACACACGCAAGACAACAGCAGAACAACCTCAGAGCACAAAACAGACCACAGAACATGGATCGAGACACACGGGGACACAACAGAAGAAAAGATTACATGACTGGTTTTAACATCTGCTTGCTTGAAAATTGAGAAGATGAAAGTAATAATAAAGATGGGGGGGATTCCTACATGACTAAAACTAACTATATATGATGTTCTTTTGGTGAAATGGCGTGTAAGTTTTACTTCGGATGGAATGGGACACACACCTTCCAAAAAGTTCAACTTTTGTCTCGTCAGTCCACATAACATTTTCCCAAACGTCTCTGAGATCATGTAGATGTCTCTTGGCCTGTTCCTTTGTTCAGCAGTGGTTTTGGCATTGTAACTCTTCCATGGATATCATTTTTGCCAGGAAATGGGCAGCCATAAGAAATGAATGGGAACTGAGGAAAGTTATTACTTACCAGCTTTGAATGGACCGCTACGCTGCAATTATCATCAGAAAACGTATACATACATTGAATACAATCTCTGCTCTTTACAAAAGGCTATTTTTTTACAAAGTTTAACAGATTTACCTGGCATGGAGGCAATCAATATCACAAATACACAGTGTTGCAGACCTCGTAGCATATAGCATTAACTAGCCATGTTTTCCATGTTTTTTCCAGTTGTGGACAATGGCTCTCACAATGGGCCACTAGAGTGCAGATCTTTACATGTTGTTCTGTTTTTTATAACCTCCTGGATGAGTTGCTGATGCACTCTTTGAGTAATTTATATAGACCATCCACTCCTAGGAAGGTTCACAATTGTTCCAGGTTTTCTCCAGTTGTGGACAATGGCTCTCACAATGGGTCAAGAGAGTGCAGATCTTTAGATGTTGTTCTGGGTTCTTTTGTCACCTCCTGGATGAGTTGCTGATGCACTCTTGGAGTAATTTAGATAGACCATCCACTCCTGGGAAGGTGCACAACTGTTCCAAGTTTTCTCCATTTGTGGACAGTGGCTCTCACAATGGGTGACAAGAATGCAGATCTTTAGATGTTGTTCTGGGTTCTTTTATGACCTCCTGGATGAGTCTTCAATGCACTCTTGGTGTAATTCTGGTAGGCAGGCCACTCCTGGGAAGGTACACCGCTGTTCCAAGGTTTTCTCCATTTGTGGACAATGGCTCTCACTGTAGTTTGCTGGAGTCCCAAAGCCTAAGAAATATGAACTCATAATGTATTTATATTGTATATTATTTGTCTGGATATAGTCTAAGTAACTGCTCTTATAACATTTAACGATATTTGAGTTTTAAGCGTCTCAAAGTTTGTTCCATTGATATTCCAGTTCAGCCGTTTGCAAATTAATGCAGAACACATAGCAGGACATAAAATCAAAAGACAGATGGTCCAACTAAAAGCCAAAGACAGGCACACAACAAATATTGAACATAAAACTTAGAAAGTTTGTTATGTTTTGTTATAAAGGAAGAAAATGCCCTCTAACTGCTCAGTTTTGATCTAATTTGCCTTCCTAAAAAGAAGAGCCCAGTTGACCAAAGGGCCCATGGGTGCCTTTCAAACAAGCTTCCTTTAATCATGTTAATTACTGATGATAGAAATGTTCAAAGTGCGACCACCTTTGATTGAGCCTCTCTTTTTTCCCTTTCTCCTCTCTTCTTTCACTCCAGAGGACGATTTACTGGAAGCTCTCCCAGAGCCAAAGCTCAAGGGGCGCTCTAACAAGGCCTCGATTAGGGCCGGATCTGCTGCTTTCTCTGTTAATGTCAGATTGGCATAAAGAGTCCACATGGGACCAAGATGGATGCTGTCCTGGAACTTAGTTTTTGCCAGTCATGAATAATTTTGTAATGAAATAAAGGGTATCCAGAACCCTGCCTGAGATGGAGAATCAGGGAGGTTTTTAGGACAAACTTGTCATTAATTCAGTGCTTTTTCTTGATTCATTACATTGTTTGATGATGCACCAAATGTTTTCTACTGGTGAAAGGTCTAGGCCAGTTTAGCATCTGGACTCTTCTCCTGTGAAGCCATGCTGTTGTTATGGATGCAGTATGTGGTTTAGCATACTCCTGCTGAAATATGCAAGGCCTTCCCTCAGCTGCCCACTTGCACTAACGCAACCTCGTACCTTAAGAGATTAAGGCTTTTGAACTGTGTGGTGATGGTCCCACTTCTTTAGTCTGCAGGACACAGCGCCCACAGAACAGTTTTCCATTTGGTCCCAGCTCATTTTTGAAGAGCTTTGGCCCTGAGAAGATGGCAGTGTTTATGAATCATGTTAACATGGGTTCTCCTTTACATGATACGACTTTAACTCACATATGTGGATGGCACAGTGAGCTGTGTGGACAGACAGAGATGTCTGGAAGCGTTCTGAGCTCATGTAGTGATTTCCAGAACATAATTTAGCCTGTTTTAATGCAGTTTAGTCAGTAGAGTTCTCCAATAAAAACCACCTTGATCAGTAAAGGTCTAGTTTGTCCATGAAATCAAATCAAATCAAATAAAAAATGACACTGAATGAATGAATACTCTAGCTCAGATCTATGTATTATATCTGCTCTGTATGTAGTCAATACAACAGGGGTCATCAAGTACATCTGCACAAGGGCCAGATTTATTCTCAACAGAAACTCTGGGGGCCAGACTTTCAAATACACAAAAATAAAATAAATATTTTGGTCTGATTGAAATATTATTGTGGTAGTATTTGTATTTTCTTTCAAAATGCAGGACTTTTTTAGTCATTACCAGTGAGATCTATCCCTATTTATCCCCCATTTTTGAAACTTTTAACCCCTTTTTCATACTTTTAGCCCATTTTTTCCTCTTTTACCAATTTATGCGAGATTTTAACCCCTCTTGACCCCTTTTCCTGCATGTTTTACCCACTCTTTTATCCATTTTTGCCACTTTTAACCCCTTTTCATTTAATTTTTCAACAATTATTGCAACTTTTAAATCAGTGCTCACCACTTTTCGCACATTTTGCCACTCTTTAACCCTTTTATGCAACTTTGCCATGCTATTTCTGCTGTTTTTGCCACTTTTAACCCATTTTTGAAACTTTTTGCCTCTTTAACACATTTTATCCTCTTTGTGCCACTCATGAATTTTTGCCACTTTTCTTCTATTTTCCACTTTTGAACCCCTTGGCATTAATTCTTTGCACTACCTTTGCCACTTTTTGCAAAATATCAACCCCTCTTAACCCCTTTTCCTGTATGTTTTACCCACTTGTATCCATTTATGCCACTTTTTAACCCCTTTTCATCATTTTTTTGCATGATTTTTGACACTTTTAACCCATTTTTTATTACTTTTGCCCCCCTTTTTCCATTTACATCACTTTTTTCACCATTTTTTTGTCTCTTTGTGCCACTCCATAACCCATTTTACCATTTATCACCTATTATTTTTGTTACACTTTTGCCAGCCTTGCCCTTTTTTAAAAAATTTATAATAAGTGTGACTGAAAAGTACATTTCAGTTAAAACAGATCAAATATTACATCATTCTAAAACTCTTTCATATTAATTGTTTTGGGATGATTTAACAGCTGCAGACATTTAAAGCCAAAGGATACTCTTAAAACCACAACATCTTCTTTTTCTCCTTTTCTGAATTTAATGATCTTTCAGGGGCCGGACAGGAAGCTTTGGGGGGCCTTATATGGCCCCCAGGCCGCTAGTTGATGATCACTGCAATACAAGATGATCATTTATTGAAATTTAAGAGCATTAGTGCATCTTCATGGGGAAGTCTGCAGCCAGACTCCTCTTATCAGTTGAGACTAACATCTTGTATTTGACCAGTCCATCCCTCCCACTTCCTGCCCTGATGATTTTTCCCACCGTTTCCATTGTTTGATTTCTTTGATTTTTATTATTATAACAAGGCCAATCAGAGGTCCCTCAGCACCAAGTTATTTGTCTTTTTCTGTTTCTTAACTTTCTCTTTCTGCAACCAGCACTCCCATGTCACACCAGCGTGAAGCAACTCAGCGATAAATGCAACCGTAAGAGCAGCAGAAATCAGCCTGTCCAAACAAGTCTCAGAGCGGGTCATCGGAGTATCTGACATGAGGCCCTGAGGCCTGAGAGAAACATGATGATGGCTTTTTTCACAAGGAGAGGACCAACCTGCATGGGCGCTTTCCCCCTGTGACGCTGATGGTTACATGAGCAGTATAACTCTTTTCACACTCGTCATCAGAGGAAAAAAACAACTTGGACTAGGATATCAATTCTGGAAAGTAAACATAATAATAGTAGTGCTCAGTTTTGAAGGGTTGATGGTTAAAAATGTAAATATGTTGGGAATATTTCATGTCTCCTTGATAAAACGCCATGTTCAAACTGCACAGGCCTACGTCATTCTTTGAGCAGCACAGTCAGTGCAGAAGTAGTATGTTGGCCATTTCTGATGTCTGCAGGATGGAATCCATTTTCTGCACAAAGCATGAACAAATGTCAGCCTGAGTCATTGCCACGGTTGTCTCTTCTTCTTTGTAGATTTTTGAAACAATTGCATGCATGCTAACTTCCCTATCTGAGGTCAACAGGGAGAAGGTCGCAATGGCAGTATGAAACAATCCTGTTGAAAAAAAAGTTTACTCATCCCAGTCAAAGCTCTTCAATCTTGGGGCGGAAGTCTTTTTCCTATCATCTTTCCCTTCACTGTCCCTGCCTGCACTGGTATTGATCCCTCAACCTTCTAAACGAAAGCATCTGCCTGCCAGTGTTTGCTTCCTGGGAGTTTATGTCCTTTCAGGAAGCTAACAGCCAGGCTGAGAGCCCTTGACCTTCACTGAGTAGGGCGGTACACCACTCTGCTGCCTGGCACTGCTTGCTTCTTGGGAGGTTTCATAATGATTTTCCCTCCATGTGGTGCAGAACAAAACACTTCAGCCCCACCCAGCCTGGCTGGGGCAGCTGCTTCTTGAGGGATTTTGTCCTTTCTGTTCTCTTAAAATGGGTGAAAATCATCTTTCCCTCCGTGATGTGGAGGGGGCTGGATAGCTCAGTTGGTTACACCACTAAGTTTTGGTGCTGGAGATTGATGGTTTGAATCCCAGTCAGTACAGACTCAATATCCAGTTTGGGCCCTTGGGCAAGGTCCTTAACCCCCGGGACACCTGTCTACCTGTATGTACATCACTTTGTATAAAAGCTTCTGCAAAATTAAGACTCAGACTGCTTCCTGAGGAATTCCAGCCCATTCTTCATTGGTGAGTCTCTCAAATCCCTTTAGATTTGATGGTCTTCTGGTTTGGACCTTGGTCTTCAGTTCACTCCAAAGACTTTCAATGGAAGTCAAGTCAGTGCTTTGTGACACTCACTGACGTTCACTTTGGTCTCCTGGATGTAGTTCTTTACCAGGAGCCAGGTATGTTCAGGGTCCTGTCGTACTGGAAGACAAAGCCAGAATTAATAAGCTTGAAGCAGGGGTGTCATTTTTGACAGACACCCCTATTTTTATGCAAGTATAAACTTTTTTTTTAGTCTATGCAGATCTCGATGCAAATAGCAATTAAACCGTCAGGAATGGCTGTTGCATAGTGAGGATGTATTTGACAGAATTTATTTATTTATTTATCTATTCATTTATTTATTTGTATGTTTTTTTTCCTTTTTCTTTTTTCTTTTATGTATATATATATACATATATATATATAAGGTCCTGATTAGAGAAATAACAAATGTCATGCTTTCTGTTCAACACTATGAATTTTGTCTTAATCTTTAAGAGCATGTGTACACGTGTTTATGTGTTGTCAACTTAACTCAATAAACAGTTGTTCACAAAAAAAGAAGACAAAGCCAGATGGATGTGTTTCATATATCTATCTGGAAAACCTTCCATAGAGCAACAAAACATGTGACGTAGCTGCTACCAAGGAGTAAACTCCATAGAGAACTGAACATAACGCGAAACATGGGGACTGTAGACATGTCAGTACAAGACCATATCATTTTTGAAAATAAAACAGCTCACTGCTGTTCTTTGTTCTTCTTTTAATGAAGCAATGTCTTCAAGTTCTGACAAAACTGGCGCTTTAGCAGCATCCATGCTAATGTCTTCCACCATAATTGCACCGGCCTTGCTATTTGCTTACGTCACGACTCCACCCAAAAGTACTGCCCCTAGACGCTGATTGGTCCTGCCACTTTCTAACCAGGCCCAAACGGTTCAGATGGGAGCTTTGCAAGATGGATTCGCCAGTGAGAAACACGGAAAATTGCGAATCCATCTGCCTTGCAAGGTTAAAGCTACCTCGCTATGGCCAAAGAGCTCTAATTTGGTCACATCTGAACATGCTTCCAGTATGCATAATCTTTCTCCAGGATTTCATTAGCATTCTTTGGTCTGGCTTGAAGTTGTCTCTTCTGCAGATGTGGAGTTTTTGTTGGTGTGCAACCTCTCAGTCCATTCCTACAGGGCTCTAGTGATGGTCTTCTTTGAGACTACAATTCCAGACTCAGCTAAGCCTCCACTAGTGTCTTGGCGGTTGTTCTAGGGTCTTTAGACACATCGTCATTGAAATCTTTCTCATCCTGCCTCTGCCCGGCTTGTTCTGTACTGTGTTGCTTTCTTTGAACTTCTTGATTATACTTCTCACTCCAGTTCATGACACTTGAAAGCTCTGTGATAATTTGTAAATCCCTCTCCTTCTTTGAGAGCATTGATAATTCTTTTTCTCAAGTCTTAACTGATTTATTCTGTTGTTGCCATGATGCTTTCTTCAGCGACATCTCACACCCTTATTGAGCTCGATTTTACAAGCTTTGAACATTGCAAAGTTAAAGCACATCATTGCACAACAGTGATTTATGGTCAGTTCTAAAGGAGGCTAATAACTTTGAACCCTGGTAGTTTCTGGGTCTTTTGGGAAATAATTATGTTTCTGTGTGCAAATTAAAATAATGTAAGCATCCAAAATAAAACTAGGATGTTTGGGGAAAGCTGTGCTAAAAATGTCTTGCTCTGTTTAACAGCAGTTGGGTAATACAGGGGGAAAACTGAAATTTAAAAAATGTTGTCCCCACCTTTAACACTAGAAATGCCAATGGGTAAAATTTACCAAAGGCTCTTCTTTAATAGTATCCTACGTGATGTGTGTACAATCTTGAAGTCTGTCAGTCTTTTATTTTTCCTAAAAGTTTTCAGTAGCACCTGGTGTCATAAAAAATCCTGACCTAAACCCAAATTTTGTTAATGGGCATTTATATCTTGAACCATGCAGGTCAAATTTACCCCATAAGAAAACCTAGATTTTCCCACTGTTTTATTCCACACCAGCAATAAATAGATGGCACAATGGGAATGCCTTCTCTCTATTGCAGCAATGCCTAATCAGAAGTCGATAGATCAACCTTCAACATGGACACAACAGGAAAAAAAAAATTACCATTGTTAAATGTCAAAAGGTAATCTCAGTGCTTTTAATGAAGAAGAATCCGGTGATGAGGAAGTTTCGGGATTAGAAATCAGTTCAATTTTCTATGTGACGGATCATCTCCCAACAGTGATCTAGTTAGCTATTTGTGGTTAATAAGCTCTTCCATGTCAGTGGTTAATTAACAGTCCTTGACCAGTGCTATTTATGAAAATCAAGGCACTTTAATGACAGGTAAATTTGACCTGTTGGCTGTTTTAGGTGTATAGAGATGCGTATATAGAGAGCAGCAAAACATAGCCCTACACTTACACCAGAACTGACAGCGTGCCCATGGAGTTTACATTTTTCCCGACGGAGATTATCTGGAGAACGAGGCGCTCGGAGACTGAAAGGAGGAGGACGCGGAGCAGCACGACACCTACAGCCAGGTGGTTAGGAGGCAGAGACGGTATTGTGCGAGAAGGTGGAAGCGGGGCAAATAAGCTGGGCTGCAGGCTAGGCTAAGAGCTGCCCTACACAAACCTGTCCTACTGAGCACTGACGCCCACTCCCTCACCAGCAGGATGGATGACGTGAGGCTGCGGATTTCTGACCACCGCTTGGACGACTGTGTTTGCTGCTACAGAGGAGACTGCCAAATGTAATTTCATTGTTTTTTTTACAATGCAATGACAATAAACGACTATCTATCTATCTTGCATGGCTTGAGCTTTCCATTAACTTTAAATGCTTCATATCATGATTGTTGTGCCTTGTGGTGAAAGCACGACCAGTCTAGCTCCACAAGTGAAGGCCCCAGCCCAGCTATGGACCCCCAAACTGTGCTGTTTGAATGGTGTAATTTTCCAAACCAGTTCTATTACATAATCGGAGATCAGGATCAGTAATTTATAGATACTGATAAGATTGTTACATCTGACGTGGGACAAAATTTGCACCTGAAACTAATTTTTTAAGAGCAGAAAGGCTTACTTCCATTGGAAGTTGATGTAATCAGTTGTGATGAAGACTTTTGAACAACAGGGGGCGACAAACTCCACAGAGGTGGAGCAGAGCTGGAGGGAGCTGTTCTTTCAGCACCACAGCCTCACACACACTATCAGTGCTGATTGCTGCACACTAATTACACAGTGTATAAGAGACAGTCATCTTTTAAAACAATACGGGGATTTAACGTTGGGTTTAACAATTAAGACTTTCAACATGACAAGAAAAGTCCTTAAACTGTTCTTGTCATTCATGAAGAAAACATAGGACACCACGTCTGCATTTAAAGCTTCAATTTAATTCACAGGAGCCATTATTGTGAAGAGAATTAGTCAGGAATCTAGTGGGTTAGTTGATGAAAAAGTGGTGTGCCGCAACAACTGGATTGGGCAATAATAATCAGCCTTAAATGCATCAATCTCTGCACGAATGGAGAGAGAGAAAGAGAGAGAGTAAGAGAGAGAGAAAGCATCGCAACACCCCCTCCTTCCGCCCCCTCCGCGCACAGAAACGGAATTAAAAAATTTTTAATATCTTTCCGGCAACGAGCCTCCATTGCTGCAGTCCGCACACTCTCACATTAAACACTGTGGGCCTTCAGAACCGTCGTGTAAAAAGACAAAGAGAAGAAGAAGAAGACAAACTAGCCCGCAGAATTCAAGGCAGCCTGTGTACACTGACAGAGACGCCAACCTGAATGTATTGAACGCACACTGACATCGTGACAACACCAGCTCTCTCTGTGTGGACCTGTGCAAGTCGCTCTCTTGATTGTGTAATATTTTTCCCCCCTTCTTCTTCCTGCAAGCGTCAAAATCTGCAGCCGAGAGCGCAAGAAGAAGAAGAAGAAGCAGAAGAGGAGGAGGGGAAACATTCATCACATTTATATTTCTTCCTATTACATGGCGCAAGGGCTATACAAACGGGACCGTCCTGGGTGTGATACTGCCACGGTGAGCTGGGATATTCAAGCGGCAGAGTCCTCCTCCTCCAGCAGCTGCTGCGGCGCCCACACCGACTCCTCGTCCTCCTTCTGCCGGCTCCATGTCGAGTGATGGTCGGCGTGCCTTGCTGGATGCTCCCCGCTCTTTCCGGATCGTCGACGACAGAGCCTCCTCTGACCGCAGACCCCCATTTTCGGCGGAAAGCTTCCCAGAGCTATAGGGCTACATATGGAAACTGGGGATCAAAATTTTAGGAAAAAGGCAAATATACGCGGTTAATTTCGTTTCTTTTTTTAAAATTTTTATCGGTTTTCTAGCTAGTTTGTGTGTTTTTAAATGCTAATTTACGTCTGAGCCTTGATTTCCTCATTCCAGCGTGGTTCATTTGCGAGAAACCAGCGTGATATTTCCTTTAAAACCACATTTAGTCGACATAAACAACCAGAGAGTTGCTTTAAATCCTCTCGACAGACTCCAAGTCGTCCATTTTTTACTCTTTTTTTATTTCCACTAAATTTCCCTGCTGTCCTTCGTTTGTTATCTCCTAGCTATTTACCGTTTTCGGCTAACAAAACACACTAGAGTAATATATTAATACTAGACTTTAGGAAAGCTTTTTGCATAGTTATAAAGTAACTGCAATGCTATAACCTCTGACTTAAGTAACTCACTGTAACAGACATATTGAACTGTTGTACTGTAAGCCTACCATTACTCTATACTGTCTCCATTTGAGCTCATGTTAATTCAGCTCTGTGCAATTCTGTAACCTTTAAGTCAACTAACAGGTTGTCTGCTCTCTCTCTGCAGCACTGCTGTAGACGATAAACCTCAGTTTGGTTCCCATTTTAAGGCTAAAGGCTGTAGGACACAACTAATCCGTCCTAGCTAAGTGTTATTATCCACATTTTTGGCTTCATTTGCTGCTACATCTGCAGCTGAAGGCCTGCTAAGGTTCTGCCACCCTCTGTACTTCCAGTTTCTCATCTTTTTGGGTGCAGAAAAACAAGAACAAACAGAGAGGAGAGACTTAACAGCCTCTTCCTCTCTTCAAAAACCTCCAAACACCTTACTTTTTTCTCCTGATTTGGTCCTCACCCAAACGCAACCATAAGGTTCCTACCGCACCCTCCGCCTCCTTCTTCCCTCTCCTTCCGCACGAGTATATCCCGGTTTTTCGGTTTGGTTTGGTCCCGGAAATTTTCAAATATTTACTTCCTGTACATCAAGAGGAAAGGGGGTCCCCCTTTCATGGAATGCGGAAACATGGGTCTGTTCGACCGCGGAGTCCAGATGCTGCTGACCACGGTGGGCGCCTTCGCGGCCTTCAGCCTCATGACCATCGCGGTCGGCACGGACTACTGGCTGTACTCCCGGGGCGTCTGCAGGACCAAGTCCATGAGCGACAACGAGACCAGCAAGAAGAACGAGGAGGTGATGACCCACTCGGGCCTGTGGAGGACGTGCTGTTTGGAAGGTAAGCGGGAGGAAACTTTCCCAGCATGCATTGACACCTCTCTCAGCAGGGTTCGACTGGAATCGGGGTTTGAATGGCCACAGAAACACAAGATTTCAGGCTCAAGATGTCCTTAAAAACTCAGTCATAACATCTGATAGTTGAAGGGAAAGAAAAGAGGTAAAGTACCGGATAGATTCGCTACTTCAAGCCTCTTCGAAAGCCAGAAAACCAATCACAGTTTGCTTGAAATCATGCATTCACAAGGTGCTCCAAAGAGAAAACGCTTCATTCCAGGTGTCAAGACCTAATAGAAGTGGATCTAGCCATACTTATACTTCTTATGAGCGCTTGAGCTCTTGCAGAAAGGTCAATGAGATTGGTGTTTGATGCAACATGAAGGTATCAGGTATCACAAAGGGAAAAACAAACCTACCGCGACATTTTTTTTTCTCAAACCTCTCTCTTTTTTTGTGCAGTCCTGCACAGTCTTAGATCGTCTCTCTGTGAATGAAACCTCCTTCCGTTTCAAACGGCACATCCTGTTAGTCTGCTCGATTTTAAGTGGTTTCAAGGCATTACTCTCGCAACATATGAAGACGAAAACTCTCCACCTGTATCCAGACGAGCTGTTTCTCTGCGCCTGCAGGCAGGGTGAAGCAGGTTTCTGTTTGCAGCCTGAAGCAGTTGCATAAACGCCTCCTACACTGATCTTGAACAGTTTCTCTTGTCAGACATCAGAGCTAGAATACAGAATGATAACATATTCAGGAGCTATAGTTAGGACTGGTGATATATTGGCATGTAAGCATCCCTCTGCAGGGTTGGACTCTTTTCTGTCCTTACTAAAGCCCCTTAAAGTTAAAATCATGATGCACCTTTGTCACAGGAAGGGCTTAACCCTGCCCATTACGTGACCTGAGACCTGTGTTTCCTGTCGCATCAAGCAGCTGACTTGGACAGTGGCCGGCGCTGTAACCTTGCGAGGGAACACGGTGTTTCAAATCTGCTCATCTTCTAAGCTGTGAGGTCCTAAAAGGCCACAGAGTCTGACTTCCTGCTCCTCTGGCTGCTGTGATAAGCAGCCTGACTCTGTGCACCTTCTGTTCAAAGCTTAATAATCGGTTTGAAGCAGCAACTCCAATTTAAAGCAGCCCTAATCGATATCAATGTGAAGGTGCCTCGGCTTTGTGGAACTTTATAGGGACTTGGGGTGAATTTTAGCTTTTGGGCTGCTAACTTCATTGTCTTAGTTCACTTTTGTTGCTCTGTAGTGTTGTTTTTGGTCATAGAAAGCAGCTTTTTTCATTAATTTGTGTGCAAGAACAATGCTACAAGCACCATATGGCAGGCAAACACCTAGCTTGGGAACTAAGCTGAGGAGAGAGTTATTGCCAGCAACTGTTTGCTAAAAATTTTTCCGCATTATCAGGATGACACGTTTTAAAAGTTCTTGTTTCGTTTTGCCCTGTAGTGGTTAAAAGCAAAGGTGTTGTACAATAAAGTCACTGTTTAACTTACATGCTTCTGTTTTTTTCTGATGAAAAAGTGCAAGTATGGATGACAAATAGACCAGCAGTTGGCAAAGTTTGTTGCAGACATGAACGCCACTTAGTGAAGGAAGACTAAGCTGAAAGTCTTTGAAGCGTGTTTTCACACCTGAAATTCTGGACCAAGGTTTGCATTTTTATTACGTGGTATGTATTTGGTTCGGTTGGTTTTCGTTTCACACCCTAATTATTGCGAACGGACTAACAGACTTTACATGGCAAGCCTTTGTGGTATCGTTATCAACTATGTGGGTTGCATGTCTTTATAGTTTACATTGGTTTGTTAGCTGGCCAGTGGGCGTCTGACGTCGGCAAGCTGAATAACGCACGTAACTTGTATGTTGTAAACAATGAAGGAAAAAGTCATTTCCACCATCATAGTATTGTGGATTTAGGACTACCAACAGTTTGCCTTATGAGTTTCATTAGACGACAACTTTATCGTTGTAGACAGAAAAAGAGAAGAATCCATGGCGATGCTGACTCGAGAGATGGTGAGTGGTGTGATTCATGGAAGCACTGCTTTTTTAGAGCATTGCACACCTTCATATACTGCTGCTGCAGGTTTTTTTTTCCAGGTATCCTCTCTCTTTCACCCTCCAAGCAGTTGGAAAGTTCCCGTATTTTCATGTTTTTCCAGTTGGCCCTGAATAACATCGTCAGACCAAATGTGAAGACATCTGGTCTCCTCTTCTCCCCACGTGCTCCCTTGGCTCAGTTGGGTTTCCTTTTTCTGGCCTTCACGCCGTAATTTCCTGTCATTGATGTGAAGGTCCGAACCATTCAAAATAATGCTTTCACACTGGGCATGAACTGGACTGTGGTTCAGTTTGGTCCGGACCGAGTCCACCTCTTTTGCTTGGACCAAGGTCCAGCTGTTTGGTCCGAACCATGTTCAAACGTTGTCTTTTCCCCCAAAAAACTTAAAACAACTACTCCAACAGCAATTTATAGCAGTTAACATTTAGCTAGGGAACATAGCCTAGCATTTAGCAGCAAGGGAGCTAGATAATTAAGATGGTGTGGACTAAAAGCAGAGCTAAAAGAAGATAAGTATTAGATTCATAACCCCAAGCACACCTTCAGTGAATGTGTAAGATACAGCATCGGGCTGACTATGGACTAGTTTGGGAGTATAGTCAGAGGAGCTTGATATTTTCACATGAGTTGGGGAGACCAAAAACAGCTGAAAGATGAATTCCTAATAGATTTCTGAACCCCAACACACCACTGATAAATATAAAAAATGTAGAAGTGAGCTAGTTTGGGACCACCTTGGGAACATAGCCTAGCATTCAGCTACAGGGGAGCTAGATATTATCTTCAGGAGTTGGTGGAGACCAAAAACAGAGCTCAAAGATGCATCAGTGTTGGATTTGTGACCCACATAGGACCCCTGATAGTTTAATACTGTACTGCTGCTGTACTGGGAATGAATATGAGGAAAATTATGCAACTAGCAATTGTGTCACATGTTCACAGAGGGGAAGATCGCCTGGTGTAGGTGCACAATAGGTTAAGGTTTGGCACAAACTCCATTTTGTGAGGGCGTTTAATTTTTAGTTGAGGAAGCCAACATTGTAAACGGGGCTTGACATGTCACTAGTTAATGAGAGGACAGTCTAATCTTTGTCTTTATGAAAATGGATTCCCATTCTTAAGGGCTGAGTCTGGACCTTTATTTGTGAAATTTTTGGCCAGTCTTGCTATTGTTTGTCAGCTTAAATTCACGGACAACTCGTGTTTAGAGACCTATCAAGGCAGGTCTATTTGAGAGTTTTTAAGCACAAATATCTCCAGATGTACCTACGATACATAGGTCAATTTTACCTACGTACTCTATTGAGGTTCTCTCCAGTACTGAAATGGTTTTGGATAGATGTCTGCTTTTTCCTTGTGTGACAGGAGGAATGAATTACTTGATTAAATCACTAGAAATGTGGAGCATTTTTTGTTTAAATGGCCAGAGGTCGTGTCCAGTAAGTGTCTGAGGACAGTAACTGACGTTTTCTTAGAATGACGGGTATAAAGTTTTTAATATGAAACAATCTCCCAGGGAAAGAGCTAAAGCAACCTTTGCTTTAGCAGTTTAAATAAATGCCACAAAAAAGTTGATGTCCAGTACGGTCCAGTGCTTTTGTATGTGAGCCATTCCTTTGATTACATTCCTGCACGTTGGATTAATCACAGCTAGACTGAAACTGTGACAGTGACTGGCCTTTATCCAAGCCAGGCCGTTTTTTAATAGGCAAACAAAACGTCCCAGAGTCAGGACGAGATCAAAACACCATCACACGGTTTGTGTGTCTTTTGTTTTGGCACAATGAGGCTCTCCGTTTGAATTGGAGATCAAAATGGAAATAAACCCAGATTTGTCTTTTGCAATTCATGAATGATCCCTGGACTAGATGAAGGGAGGGAGTGAAGGGGAAAAAAAGGCAAATCAATGCATATACTTACCGGGTGAGATTCAAAGACTTTCAGCTCAGGAAATTGTGTCTTAAAAAGGGTTTAATTAAAGGTAAATTGTGTATTTTAAACAGAAATCAAGGGGATTGAAAATGGAAAAGTACAGAGAGGATGCAGCTGGAGGGAAGCAGAGATAAGCAGCCTGCGTGCTGCAAACCCAGCCTCATTTCAGCATCAAGTTTAACATTTCTGTTGTTAATTAGGCTCCAGTTTGCAGCTCGGCTCAATTAAATCAAAGTGCCAAGATGACGAGTATTCATCTTCCCTCCAGCTCTCCCTAAATGAAGTCATCCTGGTGATCAGGCAGCGAGCGAGGCTGCAAACGGCTGGAGCTAGTCGCTGGGTCCTTATCGCAGTAGAGAACACAGACTGTGCGTTTGGCAGCGCGGGCCCACACATCCTGCTCGCAGAGTGGACACAGGTGGGCGATGGTTTGTGTTTGTATAACCAGCAACCGGAGAGGAGAACCTGTGAAAAAAGCAAAATGGGAATACCCACACTGGGTGCTTGAACACCTTCGACCTCTGCTTCACTCGCTGCCTGTCAGAGAAAAACACCAGCAAAGGAAAAGAGAAGAAGAGAGGACTGTGGATGTGGTGAAAGAGCGTAGGTTTGCTTTCAGAAGTGGGGGTGGCAAAATGAAGGCAGATATGTATGTGCGTGTATTTATATATCAGACGTGTGTCAAGTCAATGCCATAAGGACCGGAAATATTTTTTTTCTGTATTGGTTAAAATAAAGCAAATTATAACCAGGTTTCTTCTAAACTCTGCATTGTACTGACTCAGTCAGTGCTCGCGTATTTTGGAGATTACATCATGGGTTAGAACTTCAAAATAGTTGAAGAACTTCACTCCTTTTCTTTGGTTTATACTGCAAAGACTGGGACCCATTGCAGTTCTTGGAATTTTATTTATAAGAACTTTTTAGCTCTAAATCATGGACTATATGGGCCATTTTACACCTTTATTCGCTGCTGATGTTTGAACATAATGTTTTCAGATGAAAGTAATGTATTTTTTTCTGGTAAGAATTTAAAAAGACTTTGGTGTGGAGTTGAAAGGGACCTGGGAAGTCCCAAAACTTGGTTTTACATTTATAACTAATTCCTGAGTATCAAGGATACTAAATTTTGGGTAATGAGTTTTTCAGACCAAATTTGTCTAGGTTAGGATTGATCGTAAGTTAACATGGAAACAACGTGGGAAAATATTAGTCTATAGCAATCATTTACAAACCAAATATATATATAAATTATTATAAGGCCTTACATTAAATCTACTATTCCCTAGTTGTTCCTTCTGTACACTTGAGGACAAAATTATTACTTTGCCTGACCATTACACCACCAGGGACTGTAATGACTTTGTATTCCAATACATGTAATTTGATACTGAGTTGGCCCTCCCTTTGCAGCTATAACAGCCTCCACTCTTCTTGGACGGCACAAGATTTTGGAGTGTCTCTGTGGGAATTTGTGCCCATTCATTCTGTCGAGCATTTATGAGGTCAGGCTCTGATGTTGGATGAGAAGGCCTGGCTCGCAATCTCTGTTCCAGTTTATCCTAAAGGAGCCCGATAGGCTTGATGTCAGGGCTCTGTGCAGGCCAGTCAAGTTCCTCCACACTGAACTCATCAAACGATGTCTTTATAGTTCTTGCTTTGTGCACCGGGGCGCAGTCATGTTGGAATGGAAAAGGGCCTTCCCCAAACTTTTCCCACAAAATTGGAAGCATAGCACTGTCCAAAATGTCTTGGTCTACTAAAGCGTTAAGATTGCCCTTCACTTCATCAGGGGCCTAGCCAAAACCTTGAGAAACAGCCCCATGCCATTGCCCTTCTTCCACCAAACCTCCCAGTTGGCACAATGCAGCCAGACAACATTCCCCCGGCATCTTTCAAACCCAGATTTGCCCATCTGACTGCCAAAAAAAGAAGCATGATTGGTCACTCTATAGAACATGTCTCCGCTGCCCCACAGTCCAGTGTAAGTTGGTATTGCACTTGGTGATGTGCACTGATGCCAATAGTAGTTCAGAGTTCTGGGATCAGCTGAGCATTGGTGACTTTTACAGGTCGTCAACCCCGCTGTGTTATTTTACATAGTCTTCCACTTCATTGCTGAGTTGCTGTTGTTCCTAAACACACCCACTCATATCAATTCATCTGGTAAAATACTGTGAAAAAAATTTAAAATGGCAGCTTTTTATTTGTCACCAACATTGAAGTCTTTCTTTCCCCTTGTTTAATAGATTTTCCAGTTACTGTAGTATATCTGTTCTGTCTTAGTTCCCTCTGAGTCCTTGTCCATCGTAGCAGAGATAACTGGCTGAGGTTAAGGTGAGGTCAAGTTCAGGTAAAAAGAACCAGACTAAAATTAAACTCAATAAACGCTATTGGACAGAGCGATACGTCTCCTCCCTGGAGGATAGAGTCACGTCACTTTCTGGAGTCACATTCTCTCAGTTAAACTTTCACTCACTTGATATCAATAATTTAGAATTTTTATTTCTGTCTGAGATTCAGTATTTGGATCAAGTTGCTCTTAGAAATAAGCTTTGTCAGTTCTACAAGTCTGCAGCTTGTAGAACTTGTGGCAGACACATTTTTAAGAAAAATTCTTCATATCTAGAAACACTGGCTGGAAATCAAATCTCACTGTACCGGTCATAATATGTATTAACAATGAAATGGGACAGTTTGGGATACAGTACTCTGTCAAAAGCTCACTAGGGAGGGATGGTTTGACTTGAGATATGTTTGTAACTATAAGACATGGACAGTCTCAATCAGTACTTGTGCAATTAGAAAATTTGAAGTACTGTGAATTGGACTGGACT
Organism: Cheilinus undulatus; assembly: GCF_018320785.1. NCBI lineage: Eukaryota > Metazoa > Chordata > Actinopteri > Labriformes > Labridae > Cheilinus > Cheilinus undulatus. The sequence continues at coordinate 9,945,971 of NC_054885.1, read as the reverse complement.
TCTGAAATACATGTAAACACTTCAGTCCAACCAAAATAGAACTAAATGTGATTTTTAAAGCCATACTTACCCACCTAGATAATGCAGTTAGAGGTCGATTTACTTGCACGTATACTTCTTAATAGGACCCAAGTTGGACTGGTCATCTGTGCATGCTCTCCAGCCTCCATGCCAGGATTTGTCCCAGAAGTCAAACAGCATAAATATGAAGATGAAGGTTTATTGTCATCTGCCTTCAGATATCACTATAATCAAGGGGGATAGTATGCATCATGTGCATATTTGTACCAATAATACAGTATTATATATAGGCATGCAAGAAAATTACAGAAATGTTAAGGTGTCCTTATTTTCACTGTTTTACATACAACTTGTTGGCTGCTTGCTAACTTGTTAATCATTCAGAAGTTGGTCCAGTTGTAAGTAGCTGAAAGGGAGCATATCTTCACCGAACTTTGTCATACTTGCACCACCAGATCGATTAACCTCCACTGCTCGTATACTGGGACAAGAGCAGTAGCCCAATTAACCCATTAATTTCTACAGCTTCGTTTTTAAACTAAAAATGGCTATCCCATGTTGGATCTTGTTTTGGGCAGTCTAGCAACACACAAATGACTTTCCTCAAACTGCTCCTTCGTCACTGGAAGTAGATTCCATGAATGAAGCTTCTCCTGCTAAGCAGCAGGCTTTGGGACGAACTCACCTTACTACCACAGAAAGACAAACTTTATGTCAACAAGTTTCCCAGTGTCAGCGGGTTACTTGTCATGTCACATTGCATTATTGTGTCGCATCATATTGGTCCCCCTGGTCTCAGGTTTTGTGGTTGGGTTCCTGTATTGGCCAGGTACTCGCGGATTCTTGTGATGTCTCGTGATATCTTAGTTCTTGTGTTATCTTAGGATTTCTTTGTTCTTAATGACGTCTCAGGTTGTCTCAGCTCTGGTGATGTCCTGGGATATCTAAGCTCTTATGACTTCCTTGGATTTTTAGTTCTAATAATGTCTCAGTAATAATGTTGTTTGGGCTGAACATTTAGTCTGGGTTTTGGTCTTGTTTAGGTTCTCTTCCCTAGAGTGTTCCCTTATTTTTGTTGTTTTTCTGTCTTTATCTCTTGTTGAGTTTTGCTGCTTTGTTTTTCTGCATGTCAAAGCACTTTGCAAACCCTTACTTTTAAAAATGCTATAAAAATAAAGTTATTATTATTATTATTATTATTATTATTATTATTATTATAATTACTATTATTGTATCCTATTGTATAATATCGTACCATATCGTAGCATATCGCATCCTATTGTACTGCACTATATCATATCAAATCATCTGAGAAAGAAGCCACAGGCCAGACCCAGGCCAGATAATAATGTTATGTTTTTTTAAAGTTTTCATCTACTATATAAACTATTATCTTTCTTAAGGTCATTCCTTCAGGTTTTTTGCCTTTATTTTGACAGAACAGCTGAAGAGAGACAAGAAATATGGGGAGAGAAAGTTGTGGAACGACATAACCTGGCACTCCAGATGGATTTGTTTCACACATCCATCTGGTAAACCACTCATACACAGCATTTGGGAAAGGGCAGTGCCTTTAAAAAAAAACTCAGAGAGATGAGCGTTCTGTCTGTCACATCTTTTCGGGCCAATCAGAGCAAAAAAACACGTGATGTAGCCGCTACCAAGCTGCACTCCTACCGAAGGAGCAAACTCCATAGAGGATTGCATAATGCGAACCATGGTGACTGTAGACACTGTATGTCAGTACACGACTTTTGTTTTTGAAAAGAAAACAACTCATGCTGTTCTTTGTTCTTCTTTTAATGAAGAAACGTCGTCAAGTTCTGATAAAACCGGCGCTTTAGCAGCATCCACGCTAATCTCCTCTGCCATAATTACACCGGTCTCTTGTTGCTGCTTGCTTACATCATGACTCTGCAACGCCAGAAAGTACAGCCCTTTGTCGTTGATTGGTCCTGTCACTTTTAACTGGGCCCAAACGGTTCAGACGGTAGCTTTGCAAAATGGATTCGCTAATGAGAAACACGGAAACGGGCATATCTATCTGCTTTGCAAGGTTAGAAAAGACATGCACCTGTTTTCACTTACTTAGATGTGTTAAAATTTCTATGGCGCCAAATTTTTGACCACGATGAACAATCATAGGCAGATGGAGAGTTTAACAACTCACTCTGCAAGTTTGGACAGATCTTGATATGGCTGACCCTCTACAAGAACATAAAAAATGGAGATAGGAAATGGGTTTAGGGAGATGTTTTAATGGGCCCAAGGAGACAGAGATAAGGAGGGTCTTTAGTCTTTTGGCAAGCTTTAGTTTGTCCACCTATCAGTCACACTAGCCATGTAACCATGTCTATATCAACAAACTGCTATCCTTGATAAACACAAAGTAGATTGCTTTTGAAATAATATATCCCCCCAACTTTACAATGTTTTTTTCAGTTAGAGATATGAGATATTGATGTTGTCACTGTTTGATTTGTACCATATTTATATTTTCATTTCTGCTGTAAAAATAGACATTTTCATATGGGACCTAATGAGATTGCCTGACTTAACAGAGGCAGCCTTTAACTGCAGTTTTCCCCCTTCCTGATTGGCTTCATTTTCCAACACCAGAGAACGCTGCTTGGCCCTGACATCACAAGTATTATTACTTTCTAAATTAACTGTATTCAGTTTAATTATGTGACTACTGAGGAAAATACAGTGTAGCTACTTCTACCGTCCCGAAGGTACATTGAAACTGCATAATAGTCAAAATCTGAAAATTACTTTGACTGTTTTGATTGTTTTTAATTGTAAGTCTTATCCAGACAAAATAGATCTAAATTACTTTTCTTTTCAGCCTTTTCACTCAGAGATTTTTTTTGCTTTTATAGCTTAAGAAAGCATTATTTAATGTAGGGATGTTCCGATACCATTTTTTCCTACCAGATACCGATACCAAGGTGTTGGGTATCAGCCAATACGAGTACATTTTAAGCAGTATCGGACGTACTCCAGATACTGGTTTCAGAACCGGAACAACCCTGGTTTAATGGTCATACCATAAAACACATTTGAAGATGTCGCTATGGGCTCTTAGAAACTTTGATGGTCTGTTTGCACTGTTTTTACAAGTCAAGCATTTATTAAAAGTCTCTGTAAAGGTAAATCAGTGTTGACGATGATGGCTAGTTGCAGTTTTAGATCTCCCGCTGCCACCTCTCATAACTCTTCTGTTTTGATACCAAAGTAAGAGCCATGTTTAATTTGTTTTTCTCTCATTTCATTCGGACACTTCTCTCAGAAGCTTCCCCACGGTAGATTCATTTTAATTGGTTCCCGTTTCTGTTTGTCCTTAGTTGTTTTTTTTCCTGTCAGATATTATTCCTGGTCTCAGCTTTGTAAACAAGCTGAGGTTACATTGGGTTTGATTAAAACACAGTAAACAGTTGGGCTCTTTGCTTTCAGCGGTTTCTCATCCAATGCCAAAGCCTCCAGTTCTCTGGAAGAAAAACTTTCACCCACTGCTCCTGCGCTGTTGATATTATTGAAGTATTTTGGAAGAGTGCAATTGAGCCTTGCAGTCTTCAGTTTCCATTTTCAGGTTCAGTGATTGTGCTTCCAAACTCACAGATGTGGGTGCAGACAGTGTGGGTGCAGCTGCCCACAGTAAACGTGTGTTTGTGATGAATCGGGCCCTGGAGGCCGCCGCTCATCCGTCCTATCTGGGACGTCTTAAAGAGTAACTGCTGTGCCCCCTCCTGTGCTCTCAGCCAGGTGTAGTCTCTGCGTCTGCTGCTAATCTGAGGCATTCATCTTCATTACAGCGCCGCCCTCAGGCTTCACAGAGTCAGGGAGGAGGAGGTGTGGGGGAGAAATGGTGGTCCGAGTGATGAAGGAGGGACATGTTTTATCATTGTTGTATGACAAGATTTTCTGTTAGCTTTCTAATTCTGAGCTGTTTGTTCTTTTTCCTTGAAAACCAACTAGAACCAAACTATATATATAGATACTCGACAGTGGTTTCACATCAAAAATGTGAAAGAATCCCTAAAGAAAGAAGAAGAAACCCTAGGCCAGCCCCAGTTTAATCTAATGTTGTGTTGGTGATAGTGTAGAATGAATTATTGCTTGTTTTTGTTGGAAAATACATGAGATGAGAACTTCAGAAATAATCGCATATTTAATCGTAATATTAGGTTAAAAAAATCACAATTAGATTATTTTCTGAAATTGTTCAGCCCTAATGCCAACATGATCAATAAACTTTTTTAGAATGTTTTCAGCAATAAATGTAAAATCAGCAGGGGGAGGTTGGATTCATTTTCACGTTTTTAGTCATAATCTGAAGTCAAATTATGACCTGATGCTGGAGCGAAATCACTTGTTCAGCGGTCATTAGTGTTGTTTAGTCAGTCAAGCTTTATTTGTATAGCCCAGTTAAAAATTGTATCTCAAGTCATCTCAAATAAAGCCATAAACACCCCAAAGAAATAATAAAAGAAAAGAAACAACGAAATCAGTTCATTATTTGACAAACAATTCTTGTCAAGAACAATTTATCCCTCAGATTGGGGCAAACGTTCGGTTAGGAGATCACTAAAGTTTCCTGAAAAATGCAGAGATTGTGCCACTAAAAAGTTTCTAGAATATTTAATCAGATCTTTAAATCCTTTGGTGGGCTGTTGGGGCTGACGAACACGCCAAGAGATATGGATTACTTTAATGATCAGTGGATCATAAAAGTAGTTTTTGATTCATTTACTGTCCAGTGATTGATTGATCCCTGCTCTCAGACACACAATCATCTAATTCACTTTTTATGATCAAACCGGTCCATCCTCACATTTTTATAGTCGTCTTATTTGATTGCTTCATAATGTACATCATTTACTTTTATTTAAAGCTGTAGTAAATCAAGGTTAGAATTTTAAGCCATAATAGGTACCACTAGAGAAATGATACATGGCAGAAGCCTGCAGGGCAAAATTCAGGTCACAATGTGACTGCTACATGTTCAAAGTCTTTATCATAATTAAAGGGTAACAGACGAGATCTCGTTAAAAACATTTCCTGGCTTTTACTCCCTTTAGATTTAGTACTTTCACATTGTTTCCATTGTATGGTTTAGTGTAATTTACCCATAATAGATATTTTAAGGAAATGTTCTTCCCTTCTTTAAATGAAATGGCGACCACCGGTTTGGTAGAGCCTCCCACAACTCCTGTCAATCACCAACAGATCACTGATCACACATCCAGCCTCATGATTTTATGTATAAGCACGTGGGAGTATCAATGTAGTATACATTCATGCATATGAAAACACATGTGGGAGTATGTTGTGTGTATTTGTGCATACATGTTTGAATGCTGATGTTTGTGTGTGAGCAGCAGGATGAGAGGCGGGCCTGAGATAAAAGCAGATAGCAGAGCGGAGCGGCAGAGGAGAGCAGGATTAGTCTCATAGTCCAATCAGATAAGGATTACCCAGCTGGAGTATGCCCACCCAGGCTAATGTCCCGGCCTCAAAGTGGCATTACACTGTATTATGACACCGATCCACTGTACATCCAGCTGCACGGGCCGGATTACACTTAGGCAGGATGGAGAGAGTATGCACGGCCTCGTAGACACTTGTTGGAGTAAAAAACTGAACCTCTTCCTCCTCTGTGCCGTGCTGTCACCCCGCCCTGCAGCCGGCGATGGATGAGCTTCATTTTGCCCCGGCTCGCCTTTGATTGGAGCTCCGCTGAGGCTGCAGACAGTCACTGCCAAACACGACTGTTTTATTGGTCTCCACCTTGCCCTTTCTATTGCCCACTAAGGCCAAATTACAGGCCGCCATTATCGGATCAGGCTGAGGCTGAAGACGGACAAAGAACAGAACAGGACTTTGGCCCTTAGGCACATCACTGTTGAGATTATCATCTGCTCTTTTCAGCTACAGCTGTGTGCATCAACAGGCGCTAGTATCACTGCAGGGCTCATTGATTGTGTTAGAGTGCAGCATCAACTGTTAGACTGTTGATACCAGTGCTGTTATGGTCTGCCACTCAATAGAATAATAGATATTAACCAGACAGGACTTCATATTTCTATGTGTCACGTTCTTTTACTTATTCTTTTACTCGACTGGAATTTGCATCACATTTTAGGAGAAAAGCACTTTCTAAAATTCAATAATTAGTCGAATTATAATGTATAGTTCCCATAAACGTCACATATTTTTGCTTTATTCGACTGGTCAGTCAGCCAAATCCTTAAACTTACCAGCTTTATCTTCTCTTTTACTTTGAAATGAAGCGTAATTCACAAAAATGAACTGTGTGCATAATTGGACAACATAAGAAACTACTGAATTTATCCCTTTTCTTGCAACTAATCAATTTATTTCCTGCACATTAAAATGAATGCCGTTTAAATGCACTTCTGCATTGGCTTCTCATTTAAAAACAAGAGGCTTTATATCTGTTTAAAGACAATATTCAAAAAGCATTTGAACCCCTAGCAGTTAGTCCAAACAGCTTTGAGACTGGAAAGAGGAAGAATCATGGCTTTCCCAAAGATCTTATAATTTCTGTTGAAAATTAGATGGCATCAAAGATCATTGTGCCGTTTATTTGCGTTGTCTTTAATGTGTAAAGGCCTTTACACTGGTCTTTTATTGAAATATTCGCAACAAACCCCCCCCAATTATTTGCATTTTTGTGCCGTTTATTTTGGTTGTTTTAAAATTTTTAACATGGATGCTATTTTTTAAATAGCCCACATATGTTCTAAAATCTGACGTACCCCCTGGAGTGCCACACATAAGATGAGGAACTTAAGATATAACAGTACCAATTTGATACGATTCAATGCAAAACAACATGATGTGATATATCATATAAAACAGTGCAGTACATGAATATACAATAGTTTAATGTTACTCATAATAACATTCATTTTATTGCCCCCTTCTTGGATTTCAGGACTTAACAATTAGCTGCCTCTTCTTTAATAGTACAGCTTTCCTTTTTGTCTCGGCTTAAGGATCTAATCCCTTTAAAATGAAGTAACTCTTCATCATCTATCCCATCAAAACTGAGAGCGAAACATTTGAAAGTACACACAAGGAGAAAAGAGATTATCTGCCCCTCTAGTATATTTATAGCGGAGTCTTGGGAGCTCTGTAGCATCCCTGTGTCCTGACTGGATCTATGAGATGACAGTAGACGACTATGATGGCATGGTAATTGGTTTTGTGTATGATTAATGGCTCAGATTGCTTTGACTAATGGGGGAGGGGCTGTAAACTTAAGCAGCACTCTTTAATAAATGCTATAGAGATATCCTCCCCCTCCCCTCAGACTATAAATAAAACTAATAAAAACACAAAAACAATTATGGAAGGACATGCATCAAAGAGGAGCAGCGTTTCACTTCACTACATAATAACAATAATCCCCTTTGACCCCAACACATCATCATCATTACAGCCAGCGGGACTGCACGTGAGTGTTTGTGTCTCCAGCCTTGATTTACACGTGTTATTTTTAGCTGCATTGGTCTGGTTGGGTGGGGTCTATCTTTATCCAGCATGACCAGAGAACAAATCAATACTTAACATGCCCTGGGCCAGTCTTTGTGTAAGCACACTGTGTGGCACCAGACAATGATAGGAGTGGATTGTTAACTGTCTGCAAGCACAAGTGTTCCCATGTTCACTCGCCGTGTAGCTTAACTTTTATCAATTACAAACTTGGAATTTGACATGCATGACTTTTGCAGCTTGAATACATGCAGGAGCTTTGAAAATACATCACAAAAAACTGTGTAAATCACAAACACTCAAGCCTTGTTGACCTGAAATGTGGCTGGGGCATGTCCTAGAATGACCCATGAAAACAGCTTAGTAATGATGTTTAAAGATCTCCTGATTTCTGTTTTTCTTCCTGATTCTGACTCTGATACCTAAATACAAATTAGCTGATATCTAGTACCCCTCATATACGAGTGTGAATTTGAAAAAGTATTAAGTTGTAATGGCATTTTGTCAGCTAACACTAGCATAACAATCACCAACTAGGGCTTTCAGCATTAATGCAGTAATCACAAGGTGATTGACATCTCTAACTCATGCAGATATTTTAAATTGCATCGATTGCAGGCTTTATTCACCATTTTAGCACACTTTGGTAAATGTCTCCCAGTAGTCAGTGCTGTAAATTAAGTCCACCACTACTCCTTAATATCTCACATCACCTTAAAAACTCACAGACAGCTCAGTGGACAACTCAGAAGTCATCTGAACCTTGTGATATCAAACACTTAACTTTTTACTGTTCCCTTATTTTCCTTTTAAGCCCATAACAAGTTCCTTTTTCCATGGTTATGGTAGCCCTTAGGGGTCCACGATCACGTTGGCTTGATTTCATCAGCTGCTATTTTTGTCACATGCTAGCATTAAAACAACGTCACATTTTGTGATGTAATCACTTACTGTAGAAAGTGGGATTTTTAAGCTTTCTCTCCATTTTTGTTTGATATGAAATGGCCATATTTAATAGAAAATATAATCATTTGAATTTAATATAAAAATTAATTTTACACATAGGGAAAAAGGAGCATACTGTACATGACTGGCACTGATAGTTTTTTATATATAATTTGAGCATTTTGCAGTTTATTTTTAAAATTATTTTTTTGTTTTTTGGAGGTCTTATATCTTATTTAATAAATGTAAATAAGTTTTCATTTCATAAAGTTGAGGTAGTGCAGAAAAAAAATATACCAAACATGAGCATGGTATACATTTCCTGAGTGGTTTATATTGTCAAAAGTATTAACAAAATGGCAAAATAGCCGATGGTCCTCTAAGGGTTAATGTCATGATCTGTAATCTATCTGAGGATCATCCAAACAGGAAGTCAATTACCTTTAGTGTGAGACAGTACAAAAATCCAAAATGACACAAAAACAGTTTGAAGTGCAAATAGTGAAATTGTAAATGTCATGAAGGAAAGGGAGATTTATTGCAATTAATGACAGAAATTCTAAGATTAACCGTGATTTTAAAAAAATTGTCCTGTCCTATAGCAGCAGCTGGAAGTTGTTTCTGAGTCGGATCAGTTTCTCTACCACCATTGTTGTTGACACCTGAAGCCCCACCCCTTCTCAATTTGCTTGGTTGTGAAAGAGCATGTATGGGAGGTGTCCAGCCAGCGTCTCTGGCTATCAGTCCAAGGCTCACAAGAGGAGAGTAAGACCAGGGGGACCAAGGACCAAAAGACTGATTTTCATCCAAAAGCTCAGATAGAGTGAGTACCATACCTCCTTGCCCAGTGAACCCAGTGGACCCATTGCTCCATGCACAAGGAGTGGCATTGGTTAGAATGGTGGTGTTCCAAAAGTCAAACTCTTTTCAACTGAGAATACTGTGAGCATAATTTTTACGTGTTGGATACTCCACACTTAAAATACATAACTACACTGATTTTCTATCGACATTGGTGCCACCAAAGGATAATGCTGAGTTTAGCAGTTTTGACTGAACGGTTCTCTTAAAATGAAACAAACAAGCTTCAAGTGCTAAAGAGCAACAAACCAGGCAGTGTTTCCTAATGAAATAATAGTTCAGGAAATCTATTAAATCACATATCTTGTGCAAAGTAAATGAGAAGATAAATATGACTTTCTTGTTTGCTAGTTGTTCAGCCTGATTTAAAATTTAGACTAAACTAGAAGTACTAGGGAGTTGCATGCTTCTGCAAATTTTCCAGCTGCTAGGCAGTGAAAGTTCAGTCAAGACGAGGGGCTCAGGTGTTTTCTGTGATGCAACTTAAGATGATCGACTGCTATTTCCCTATTCAGTTAAACACATATTTGAATTGCTACCCGACTAGTCTGAAGTGGAGAAAATTCTCAGAAAACATCCAAGTTATCACAATCATTGTGAGGGTGGGTATATGATATGAGGCTGGTTTGCTGAGGCCTTGTCCACACAGAGACGAAAACGAGATATTTCCATTTCGTTTTAAAAAGTTTTCCCTAAATACGGGATTGTTTCAGGACATGTACGCATAAGCACGCAACCACTGAAAACATCTGAAAATGCTGTAGTATATATGTCAAGCCGGTAAGTGGCGCTGTTACACTGCCACAGAAATGCACTAAACGAGAGATTACAGAAAACTGACACAAACTTTCTCCTGGTTGCTGTTCTGGTTGTTCTCTGCAGTGGATTTACGAACATCTGGTGTATGCTGTTCTTGGTGGCGGTAAAGGAGCATCAGATTTCGCTGTAAAGGCCATAATAAGCTCAATAGCTTCTGTGGTATGAACACAGCCCCATAATACATCATTGTTGTTTTGGTTTGACACTCGCATGCAGCGTAAGTGGATTACACTATGTATGACGTAATTGTTTCAAGAAAGATGCGGTTGGCTATCCACACGGAGACAAAACAGTAAGCGTTTACAGATTTGTTTGCTGTGGGACCCGGTTTCAAAAAGTTTCAAAAAGTGGCGTTTACTTTCTCCCAAAACGCCGTTTCCATTTGGATGAAACACTGATATGACAAAAAAAACTTTTGCGTATACTCCTGAATTCATCGCCGTGTAGACGAGGCCTGAGTAGAGTGTGGTTAAAGTTAGCAGCTAGCTCCACCAGCTTTTGTTCCTCTTTGCAGATTAATACCATGCTTAATGTGCTTACTTATCACTTTGGTTGAGTTGTACATAGGCCTAACCCTCAACAGCTTACATACAATTATTTACATTGGCGTTGTTCCGAGAACGAGCTCTAGGCTAAGCTTTTCAAGCACTTAGGGGGAGCAGCAATTAGCTTCACCAGAAAGGTTCGGACGGACAACCAAAACAAAAAAAAACAAATAGGCTTATAAGCCATTATTAATGAAAATCCAAACATTTCATAATCTTATCTTTTAATGTGTGAAGTTTTGTGTCTTTTCAGATCAAATACTGAATACTTCTAAGAAAAGTTCTCTAAGAAAACAAGTAGGATTGTGGGTAACCTCTTGAGCTTGGGGGAATTGTTTCTATTTATCCCAGTTTTTCTCTGTTTACATTTTAATCACATAGAGAAGAAGCGCTGCGATCCATAAACCCAACAGATTCAAGTTGACGGGGCTTTTTAATCCTCTGCAGTGCTCTGAGGTCAGAGAGGTTAAAAAGCTAAATCGGTAAAAATGTGCTTTGGCGTTGTCTCGTTTTCTTTCTCGGCTCCCATTTATCACACAAATGTTGTTCCCTAGAAATGCTAAAGTTTCCATGTTAAAGTGGCTTGAACAACCACTCGATTTTCAGTGAGATTGCACTCTGATTACATAGAATTGATCCTCTTACAATGAAAGTGTAATTACCAGCAGGCCGATCTGAGATTCCATCGCAGCGCCGCTCCTCTCTGTTCCACTTCATCGGCTGTATCCTTAAGCTGTGGAAACAGCCCAGAGAGACCCTGTAGTAAATGATAATTAACTGCAGATACAATCCATTCATTTTAAGGAGGTGCAATTCTCTCCTTTTTCTCCCCTCTGCAAGAGCACAGAGAAAGAAAGACAATCTGCTTTTTGATTAATTGGTGGTGTCCGTACTGCAGTTCATTTGCAATCTATTACAGCGTATTTGCTTTGTGTCAGAACGCCGCCCAAACACACTGCATCATCTCAAGGTTGGGGGAAGGAACAGACAGAGTTGGAGTCTGTTGGTGGCTTTAGCCCAGCTGAAAGTGAGAGAGCCTGCTGATAATCATGCTAATGCTAATAATGATAACAGTAATGATGGGGTGATGGATTTATCATGCAGGGGGGACTTATTTAACTCTGATTTATCAGTTCTCACTTATATCTTATAGTGTGTCTTTTAGGAGGTGCTGTATGTTACACCTTTCTGGTGTTTCATTTAAATTTGGTGGCAGAAAAATGTCTCTTGTTTTAAAGTAACAAAAAACCTCTTTGGTGTAGTTTCAAACCCATTGCTTATTTCTGAAACTCAAAGAACGAGCTGTGGTTTGTCTAAATGAAGACGCAATCAGCATGGAATTGATCCAAATATTTTTGACAATAAACTTTTAAAAATGTAAACTTCAAGCTTCTGTGAGAACCTGTCCATTTCTGTTAATTTTGTCTCCCCCTGTGGACAAAGCTGTACTTACCTGATCTCTTCAAAATTGAGGGTAAAATGGAGCGTATAACAGAACGATGCAATCGGGCGTTGCATGTATGGTCATGAGATCTGGGTAGCGACCAAACATGCAACGCAATGCAAAGAGATGGTGAATGTAAGCATTTGGATTGAGGGTCCCTGGGCTCAGCCTTGGAGAGACAGGGAGAAGAGCTAAGACGTTCCTCGGAGCTACACCTTTGCATTGTAAGGAGCCAGATGAGATGGTTCTGTGGAGGCCTTCTGGCAATGTCTGACAGAGGGAAGACCCCAGGGTTGACCCAGAGCTTCCCGGAAGTATTGTATGTCCTTCATGGCCAGGGAACACCTCAGGATTCTCTGGGGAAACGATGGAAAACTACTGTATAAAGATTATCAGCCTTGTTGCTGATAGTCTATTGTAAGCTGTAAAGAAGCCCAGTATTTTCAGCCTATGTCAAAATCAACTAAAAACTCTCCACAGGAGCTTTAAGGGTCAGTGTATTTTCTGGCAGATCAATTTCCTGGTTTAAACGGGATTAAAGAAACAGGAAAAACTCTCGTTATTCTGTTTCTTCATTTTTGACCAAAAATGGAAAAACAAGCAATTTTTCCCTTTTTTACGTTGTTGACCAAAAATATTTTGACATGCAGGCTTTTATTTTGAAATGCCCATTCCGAACAGTCTATTTTCAGGCAGGTCCATTTCCCAGTTGAAACCAGACTCAAAAATCGGGAGAAACTCTCATTATTCTGTTTTTCCGTTTTTTTATCAAAAATGGGGAAAAAAAGGAAAAAACAAGTCATTTTTCTTTTTTTTATTTTTTATTTTGGTCACAAAAATCATTTTAAATATAGGGTCCAATTTTTGTTTTTCCAATTCCGTTATTTAGTTTTCTTCATTTAATGAATTACTTGAGGAAAAGGAAATCATGTGACCCATTGGGAAAGGTTAAAATTTCAAAATAAAAGTCTCCATGTAATCTACCTTTAACAATATATACATATGCATATATACATTTTTATATATATATATATATATATAGACACACACACACATATATATAATGACAATAGAAGATAAAGGTAATGACAGTCCATTACAATTAACATTATTTATCATACATTATATATATAGCATGTTGGCCTTTTATAATACTGTAAAACACAAAGGATGGCTCTTGTTCTGACATGGAACCAGGAACCTTCTTGCTTACTCCCGCGCCGTCATACAGCCCTCGTAAGACTCCAGTTGGTACTGTTTTTACTTCTGGTATTATTCAGTGATGGATCAAAATCAGTCAGTCTATCAGGCAGTCAAAATTTTTATTAGATATAAAAAAAGCATTAAAAACTTATCTCAGAACTTAAAGAGCAGGTTAATTTAGACTGTCTGACAGTCTGAGTTAAAACCACTCATGTATTTGATGAGCAAGACAATGTGCAGTCCAGTCATCTGAACATGTGGACAAAAGTTTTTTTGGTCCTCGGTTCTTCTGGTCTTACTATACTCTTGTGAGGCCTAGTCGCTGACTGATGCCCAGAGGTACCGACTAGACTGCTGCGTGACGACTTCTCTCGGGTTCATCTTTGGCAAGACCATGTGTCTAACATTCGCTGATACAGGAACGACAGCTGCTCTTTTATGGGCCTGATTCAGAGCCATTGCATGCTGGGTGCCCAAGACAGCTGGGAGAATACCTGGAGGGATAGGGCATGGGCCTTGAGGATGGTAGAGCAGCAAAGTGCCAAACCAGGATGTGCTACGATACCTGAACTAAGCTGACACTTGCAAACTCTTCTGCTTATCCCTGTTCTTATAAATACATTTGAAATTCTAGTAACTTTGGGTTGTAGACCGTTTGGTCCACTTTAGAAGCATTATGAATATAACACTTTAGGCTGAGGGAAATTATAGGGGCGTTTTTTTTTCTTATTTTGTGATATTTTATGGAGAAAGTGTAATAAAGTCACTTCAAATTGGAAAGAGAATATTGAAAAAACATTAAAATGGTGTGATATTATCTCCTGCTGTTCAACAAAGCAAAACATTGAATCAATAAATGATTCATTCCATTAAGCCTCTGTGTGATTTTGATTCTGCAGGCCTGATATACTGTATATTGACAATGAAAATATATTGCTCTTTAATATTGATTTCAATCAGCCAGCTCCACTACAGCTACATTGATTAGTAGAGCGGCAGCAGAAGAGGGATGCAGCTGACAGTCCATCGTTTAGGCGTGTTTTTAACGAAGATGCAGAAGATTTATATTTCCTTGGCTCTTAAATGTGCATTTTTTGATATTTTTTGTTTTTCCGTGATAGTAATGTGATTCTTTTTAGGTGTCAGAGTGTTGATAAAAGAAAAAAAAGGTGCTGTGATGTTGTGGCCAAACAAACAGAGCTGAGGAGGGGCAACAGAGATGTTCCCACCTCTGCAAGGCCCTCTTAGCACCCAGTGGGAGAGCTGCTGACAGCTCTGCTCACACCGTCTCAAGCCCGGGCCGAGGCGGGGGAGGGCCACGGGTTCCTGTAGCCGAGCTGTGGGTCGACGTCTGTGGCCGGGTGGAGGACGGAGGAGGATGGCAGCAGGGCAGAGTCTGAGTGTGACAGATGGAGGAGTGAGCGCGGGGTGAAAACAGAGGGCAAGGAGGAAGGAAACAGAGAGTGGAGCGAGAAAGGAGGAAGGTGAGGCAGTCCAGATGGCTCAGGAGGGTACAGGTGTGTATCAATGAGTGTATTACATGTTTTATCGAGTATCTGGATATTGGATGGGTTTTTTATCCAGACAGCCAATATGATTGATTTGTTTTCTGTGCAACAAAGCGAAGAAACCAGACAGCGCTGTAATTTCAGACAGACAGTTGATACGATGGGATTGATTTTTTTTAGCTGTCTGCATTGCAGGTCAAAGACAGGAGTAGGTTGGATTTTGTTTCTTCTCACCTGTGGTCACCACCCCAAAGTTGCAGTCAACAAGAATATAGACATACTCCAGATCCGCTAACCCAACAGGTTAGTCATCAGGCTTAGTTAGACTCTCATCTGGGAATATTTGTGATTTTGCACTCAATTTTACTGTAAATTTACGGCACATTTAGGGAAAAAAGCAGCTCTACTGAACTTATTAGTGGGGATAATGAGCATCCACGCTATTTTTATTAGCTTCAGGCAATTTTGTTTATTATTTTTCTTCCGCGCCGGCTATCTCCTCCTTCATACTTTGTCATATCAACACCATTTAAATTTTAAAAAATTCAGTTTCTTCATCATTCGACTGCCATGACTTTTCTCATTTCTAACTTTTATAATTTTTAAAATATAGCTATTTTCATGCTATTTTCAGCTATTTCCATGCTTTTTCGGCCATTGAATGCAATTTTCAGCTACTTTTAGCCAAAACCAGCTATTTTTATATTTTCAGCTATTTTAAGGCTACTTTCAGCTATTTTATCCTTTTTGAGCTATTGAATGCCAGCTGTTTCTGTATGTTTTTTAGCTATTTTCAGCAGTTCTTCCACAATTCAGCTCTCAGCATCCCTGCGCAATTTCAGCTGAAATTGCAATTTGATCTAGTTTTCAATCTGATTTATACCCAAACTATTAATAATTAAAAACAGGAACAAATCCCATAATGCACTGTGCAGTGATGTTGATTGCCAAGCTCTATGTCCACTTACATACTAGGGCTGCTGTCAACCAAAGAAAAACTTGGTCGACTAAAATTGCACTAGATCATCAATTAATCGATTGGTCGTGGGACGGACCAAAAAAAACCCTTCATGTTATTTCTACATCAAACTTCTCACTGACAATGTCGTCAGTGCTTTTAGGTGGTAATTAAAATTCAAAATGAACCCAAAATGAACTTAAAAATCTCAGGATTTTTGCAGTATAACCACCCTATGGTGTAATTAAATAATAATCCTTTTTAACAAAATGCTGCCACAATGCTGACTTTTCGACGTTGTCAGTTAACGGGGAACAGAGTATAAACGTGCTTCACATGCTTTGGTGGAAGGGTCCTAGTGATGTTGTTTTGACTTTCTGGATATTTAACCTTTAATTAATTACCCTTAAAGGCACGAGTAAATTATATTTGAATAGTTATATTCATAGGTGTTTTTTTTTGTTTGTTTGTTTTGTTTTGTTTTGTTTTGGGGTTTTTTTGTGAATTATATTTTGTAACACTAGATAACTGAAAAAATAAAAACACATGACGTCTCCCTTCTCACCCCTGCAAAAATATGGATTCTTCCAATTAAAGTAGCACGTGCGATTGTTGGACCAATTGGATTTTGGTTGAACATGACCAATTAATTGACCGATCAACTTGAGGCTGTCAGCCCTATTACATACTGAATCCAAACAGTCATTAAGTGCAACAACTGTTATGTTTTCTATGGTCAGAGCTGTTTCTTGTGTAATGTAGGTTTTAAACACCAGGCAGCTTTACTGTACACTGTGGGAATATTTTGGGAAGATTCAATGATATTAAAATCCAGATACTGCCCAATCCAAGTGACTCTGGTGGTTGTTGCTTGGTCTGTACCAACATTTATGTCGGTCTGTTCTGTTGGCATTGACTTTGTTTCATTCTATACCAAAGTGATGACAAACCTATCCTCTTTTTGCTTTAATCGAACCAAGCATGACGATAATAAAGTATATTTCAGTGACTTTGGAGGTGAGTGTGGTCCTTCAGTGCCCTCCAGGCTCCAGACTCATCTCTGCTCCCGTGGATGTCTATGTGTGCGTGGGGACGTCGGAGTTGCTCACGAGTGTGACGCCGCTCAGATGGTCGTGTTTACTGCACTCCACAGCGAGTATTTACTGCCGTCGACAGGACTGGCAGACCCCACTGTCACAGCAAATGGCGCTGTTGGGAAAACAAACAGTTGTAATGAGACTGTATCTGTCGGTGTAGAGCACTGAGAAGCACTTCAATCAGGAACATGAGAGCAGAAGAGGATTGTTATGTCACAGCGATGCATTCAAAGATGAGGTTAATCAGAGGAAGTTTGACATTTCTGTTTGGTGTTGACTCTGCACCATGTGAGGAATTTATTCTCATTTAAGCAAATGTAGCATGCGACTTAGATTTAATTGATTAAGTTGTTGTTTGTTCTATTGCTCTCTTGTCTTTCCGGAGCAGTTTGACGGATTGATTTTGCTATTTAACTTGAAGGATGATGATTTTAACGGCTCCCTAAAGGAAATGATGCAAACCTGACGTCTAGGAAAGGCTGACACTCGATTAGTCATGTCTGCGGAGGTACACTCTGTGACTCTAACTCTTAGACAAAGCTTTTGTTGAAGTGCTGACGACGTTGCTGATTTTTTCCAGGGATAAAAAGACAATGCCGAGCTAATCTGGAGATCACAGCGAATCAGGGAAATTTGTCAAAAAAAGAACGAAGTTGCCGCCTTTATCGTCGCTACATCCTGATGTAGGCGAGGATAAGGTGTTGCTGAGTCCACTGAGGAGGATGATGTAATTTCCAGGAGAGCATGCTGCCTCTCTCCTCCCCCTCTCTCCTCTCCTGTGAGTGCAGGCATGTATGTGAGCGCTCACCTTCATGTCTCTGTGTTTGTGAGAGTAAGGGAACAGGATGAATTTTTAATGTTGAGCAGCGTGGCTTCCCTTTCGCTCCCTCAGATCGCTTTCCAGGACAGGGAGTCTCTCATGATCATAGCAGCATGCACACAGGCAGCTCTGGGTGAGAGAAAAGGAGTCACACATACATGCAGCGACTTATATCTACCTGGAAATGACACGCAGGATTTATCCTGGATTCCTGGAAGCGTGTCGCTGCCGTGGCCTGTTCCCAAACCTTATATCTGTACATGTAATCATCCCTTGTCTATAATGTGTCATGCCGTGACTCGGCCACAGTCAGAGCCAACGCTGCGCTGGTTGATTTAGGATGACTGCATGAACAAGTTGTGAGAATGAATCTTTTATTTACCCACAGTGTTCCTCATACCGGGCGCTCGGGGGCAGCTTGGCCACAGAGTGAGAGCACAACGAGTATTGAAGGTTTGCATGTCTGGGAATCGAATGGACTCAGAGCCTACGGGGTTTCCCGGCCATGATTCACACGCCTGCATTGATCACAGAACTAAATCTAATCATCTTTGCCCTTAATGGCGCCGTGCCAGTTTGAGTCGAGGCGATAAAATGGTGAGGAAGAGTAGAGCAGTGTGGAGTGAAATGAGCAGACTGGTTGCATGTTGTGGACATTTTGTTCTTTATAAGGATGAGATGATTGGACAGACAGTGCTGGGCTGTAAGCCAGATTTTACCACAATCAATGCTCATATAACACTTTAATGTTCCCTTTTCTGGTCTCTAAAAACACATTTTTCAAAAAAGACAACATCTTTATGAAACAATACTTAAAAAGTAACTAAACCACAGAGTTTTGGCTGGCATGCATCTACCCTGGAGTTTCAAAAAAGTTTTTAATATTACAATCTTTGATCCCAAACATAAATTGTAAAAGTCAAAAAGAGTCGTTTCTTGTTTATTTGGTTTCATTTCAGAAATTAAAACAAGACCATGAACCATTTTATTACCTCCGCCAGTGAAGTTATATGATCAGGAGAGTTTATTCGTTTGTATGTTTGCAACATAACTCAAAAAGTTATGGACGGATTTGATGAAATTTTCAGGAAATGGCGTAATGAAGAACTGATTAGATTTTGGGAGTGATCCAGATCACCGTCTGGTTCCAGGAATTTTTTAAAGGATTCTGTACTATTGGGAGATAGGTCTAATGGTGGAGGTCTGTGCTCTCTCAGTGTTTTTCTAGTCATTATTTGATTGAGTTTTTGGCTGACTGCTGAGGGCAGCCCTACATATGGCAATGTCTGTGTCTGAGTATGTCTGTCCGTCTGTCTGTCGGTTGGTCGGTCGGTCGGTAAGTAACTGAGTGATGCTTTTGTATGAGTATGAGCCATAATCTACAGAGTTGTGTTTGCTTGGACTGAATGCTGTCACTAATGGCTGCCTCCACTAACTAGGCTCAAGTTAACATCATTTATGTATGGCTCATCCATACAGAGTTGCTCTATGGGCGGAGTTTACTCGTGCTGAAAGCCCTACAATGGCTGCCTTCACTGCTCTAAATACTCAGATATAGCTTTAGCCTCTGTTTCACCAGAATTGGGCCACATTTATGTATAACAAAGAATAAAACAACCCTATAAGCTTTTCATGTTGGGAAAGATGTTTTTACTCCTCTGATGAGCTGCTTTGGCTTGATTATAGTTGAGGGGGAAAAGGGAACTTGTTGTGTGAATGCTTGTGGACTAGCCGGATATTAGCCTTAGCCAGAACAACACATTTCTTCATCACAGCTAGCGCTGAGAGCAACACAAAAAGCTTTCTGCAAAAGAAAACGAAGATGCCGCTCTTCTGCCCTTTGCTTTTGCTTTGGGATGACAATGTGACAGTTACGGGGGACGGGTTAGTTGTTACATATAGCTAATGAGTTGTTGTGTCCCAGCTAACAACTAGCTGGCCTGTCTTTAGCAGGGACTGAGCCGCAGCGGAGCTTCTGTCTGAACCAGACAACATTTCTGAATCCACACAAGTGCAGAGAGCAACACTGAAAGCTTTCTGTGACAGAAAAAAATGTTGTTCTTCTCAAGGGACGCTGAATGATCCGTCAAACTCTGACCAGAAACAAACGTTTCATCTTGAATCTTTGAAAGATGGATCCACCTAATGACAGACCTGGAATCTGTCCAATTCATCTGCTTGGCAAGGTGAAAAAACCCATTGTGAAGTGTCTGTTTCATACTCTTCTGGATGGTTATTGCAGAGACTGAAGGATTTCTGTAGCCAATACTTATTACTTCATTTATTATGTAAAAGTTAATGCTAACATTGACCTTGTTTGGCGATGCTCTTCATCTAGAGGATTGTTGTGTCCTTGTTTTCTTTGTTTCCGCCCTCTGATTTATCAAACTGCATGCTATGTATTAATTTCATCCTCTGTCAGTGCTGCCGCCGCTGTATAAACGCCTTTGAAAGGTCACTTGACAAAATGGACATTTGCTGATCACTGTACATATTTCATTCCTCTAATTAACTCTATGCAGTCAGAGGAGGCTGTGAGAGCCGAGAATGTAGGTCAAACTCTCTTCTCCAAACGTCATCTGTCAGAAATGTGCTTGTAGTATGCAGAGAGACATCACTGCTAACCATACAGGCTTAATTAAAACCATTATAAAGGAGAATTAAATGGCTTCTCATGTCCTCTAACCCGACTGACCCTACCATGTTTTTTACAGGCCGTGATATTAAATTTTTCCAAGCAGCTGCGCGATTTAACCGAGGAGAACGACACAAGGATGGATGGGAAGGAGGGATCAAAAGAGGAGGAAACTGTTCAAGAGGACCTGTTTGGATGGAGCAGCATTTACATACATGTAATGAAAGAGGGAAATGGATGAACACATGCCTCCAATCCATCTCCCCATCATGCCCATCCTCCCTGAAACCAGCCCAACCATTTTTTCTCTTCTTCTTCCCTATTCCTCCCAGCATGCCGCACTGCTCGCCGCTACAGCAGGAGCAGGGCAAGAGATGACATGTGGACACTCAGTGAATTGCCAATCGCCACCGAGAGAGCAAGCGAGGCAGAGAGAGAGAGAGAGGGGAGGCGGTTTGACGCATCCAGACTGCAACCATTGGCTTTTTTTTTTTCCTACATTAAAGATTAGAAAAAAAGAACTGCAGAGAAGCACTACACTGAATACTGGATGTACCCCCCCACCAACAACTCCTCTCTCTCTCTCCTTCTCATCTCTCCCCTCCCTCACCCTTTTCTTTGCTTCCCTGACCCTCTCTCACCCCGCCTCACCCTCTGCCTCCCTCACACACTTTCAGCTCAGGGAAGAGGAATCAATAGCCACAAATTAATCATTCTGCCTTTGGGTGGAGGTGGAGGACGCCAAAGAGCCGAGCGTTTAGAAAGCTCCAGGAAGGTATTAGGAGAGATTTCTCTAGACAGAGGAATTTGGGGGTTTGGGGATCTCACGCATACATAACTACAGGAAAGGAAGGTTGGAGCCAAGTGGAAACCTCCAGTGTTAAAAAGTGAAGCCAAAGATGAAGTGGAAAAAACTGCAGTTCCTGGAGTGGCCACTCGAGGCTAGGTCTAAAAGTCTGTAAAAGTCTATTATCACCTATGTTAACGTACACGTTTTGATAATGCACATAAACATGTTTAAAGCTGTACACAGGAATGGTCATGGTGACAATGGCTCAGGTCTTCATTGGGACTTAATATAACCCATTTTGCTTTTATTAAGGCAAAGTAGGGATGCGTGATAGGACGATCTTAGATCATGAGAAAATATCATGTGTCGACAGTCTGCTAAAACTAAAACTATGACTAAAAATGTTGGTCGACTACCTTTTTTCCATGAAGAAAACTAGACTGAGAGTAGCTTAAGATAGATCTGTGATGACTAAAACGGAGACAAAGTAAGTTTAGTTTTCATCAAGATGACTAAAACTAAACTAAAATGTAATTTAGTTTTTGTTAGACATTCAATTTCTCCACTGTGGGTAAATCTGTCAAAATACAATGTATCTGTAGCTATTCTGCCTCTCAGCTGTAGAAAGCAGGGACCACAGGGTGCATAGAACACAGTACCATGATTTAGTACCAGATTTAGGAGAGAGAATAAATGCTTGGACTGAAAGTAAAAACTAAAATGTGAGGACTTTTTATGGAATAAAACTAACCTGACACGCCAGATGGATGTGTTTCACACATCCATCTGGGAAAGCTCAAATAGGAAATGTTTGAGAAAAGGCAGAGGCTTTGAAAAAAAACTCAGAGTGTGATTGGATGAACGTTCTGTCTGTCACATCTCTACGGGCCAATCAGAGCAACACAACACATGACGTAGCCGCTGTCAAGCCACGCGCGCACAGCTACCAAAGAATAATGCGAAACATGGCGACTAAAGACATGTAAGGACTCAACTTTTGTCGTTTTTGAGAAGAAATCAACTCACTGCTGTTCTTTGTTCTTTTTTTAACAAAGAAATGTCGTCACGTTCTGATAAAACTGGCGCTTTAGCAGCATCCACGCTTAGCTCTTCCACTGTAATGGCACCAGCCTCTTGCTGCTGCTCATTTACGTCACGACTCTGCCGAGCCTGAAAGTACTGCCCCTCGTCGCTGATTGGTCCTGTCACTTTGTAACCAGGCCCAGATGGTTCAGATGGGAGCTTTGCAAGATGGATTTGCCAGTGAAAAAAACAAGGAAACAGGCATATCCATCTGCTTTGCAAGGTTAGAATAAAACTAGACTAAAACTAGAAAGGGTAAAAAAAAATGACTTGAATGTGACTGAAACTAACAAATGTTTAGAGCGAGTTTTCAACTGAGTGCTCTCAGTGACTTGCTGTTTGTACCAGCCAGGAATTTATAGGGTTTTTGGTGAAAATGGGCCAAAAAATGATGGCTCAGATGTACACAGTCTCAAAAGATTTCTAAGCATTTTGTTTTACATCCAGAAAGCCTCAGTGTTTTTTTCCACTATTTTGCAATACAAGAGCACCGGTATCACAAGCCTGCATTGCAAATAGTGGCAAAAACACAAAGGCTTTCTGGGTAAAAATAAAATGCTTCGACATATTTACCAAAAACTCTAAATTCCATGAAGAATCTGTACCCATCTGTTAGCCTAGCTTCCTGGCCAGTACAACCAATGAGTTCTTCTTAACCTCCTGACACCCTGCATGCACATATGAGGGAGTTATGATCTCAGCTATTTGGCATCATTTTAACAAATTCTGCTGTTTGAAATTTTTGCTATTATTGTCCAAAAGGTCCTTGATGTTTAAGAAATTTGCTTTAAATGATGGGAGGAGTTTCTGGAATTTTAAGGAAGTTTGAGGGAATTTAGATATATTTTGGAATTTACAAGAATTTTGAAGTATTTTCATAGAAACTTTGGGAGATTTGTTTGTATAATTTGGCAAGCTTCAGTGAGGGTTTCGGGATAAATTTGTTTTGATTTTTTGTTCATTGGAATTTGAGAAATTCTGTCAGACATTTGGGAGAGTTTTCAGGCATTTTCATAGACATTGGGGAATTTTTAGTTTTTCAATTTTTTATGATTTCTTTTAGGAAATTTGCTTAAAATTTTTTCTTGTTGCATTTTATATGAAATTTAGGAAATTTGTTTCAATGTTTGGGGGAGTGTGCTTGTAATTTTCAAGCATTTTTATGGAAATTTGAGGGAATTTTATTTTGATTTTTGGGGAATATTCTTGGAAATTTTTTTAGATTCATGCAGGGAACTTTGGGAAATGTATTCAATATTTTTGCAGATTTTTGGGGTATTTGAGTTGGGATATTCTATGAAATTTTCTTGGAAATTTCAGGGAATTTGTTTGGATGTTTGGAGGACTTTTCTGTCATTTTCATGGAATTTTGGGGAATGTTTTTGTACATAAAATATGTTTTGGTTTTTTTTTCTGGGAATTTGCTTGGAAATAATGGGAATTTTCTTGAAAGTTTTCAGGACTTTACCTGAAATTATGGGATTTTTTTCAGGACTGTTTAGACTTCCTGATATAATTTCACTGAAACATTGGTGGGATATTTAAAGGAAATTTGGGGTACTTTTTATAGGATAATTTAGAATTATGTTCACTGAAATTTTAAGAAAATTTCTCTGACAATTTTAGGGAATTTGTGTGGATTTTAGAAAGGAAAATATCCCAAAATAATCAGAACTTCTAGAGGTAATGTTGTTAATGCTTGGAAAGTCTTTGCCAAAGAAGACTCCGTCATCCCTCTCTGACTGAAGACCCCCAACAACCAGGTGATCCAGGTCTGTATTTTCTGCAGGAACTGGACCTTTAGGAGATTTGTGGACATCAATTTGCTCCAAATTTATTCCTGATTAAACGCAAGGCTTCTAAACTTATCTGGTCTAATTGATCCCAAATAAGAGGGAGAAAGTCAAAATGCTTTCAAAACAATAGCTCAGGTCTCAGGAGGTTAAAGGGACAATGCTCACTGAAATCAATAGAGGCTAATGCCACTACTGCTTGGTACCTCATACGTCTTAACTACAAAAATACTGAAATATTCCTTTAAGTTAAGCTAAACTCCTCTGTGGCACAACCAAACAAGGGCATAACTTTTGTTACAGCTGAACCAGTTTCAGTGCAGGGTCTAGTATAGACTTTACTCCTTAACTTAAGACAATATCTAGAAGTAGTTATTGCAGCAGGCCCCTAACCTCTAAAAATCTCTCTGCTCAGAGCGTTTTGGATGCTCAGGAGGAATCAGTATTCATTTTTGTTTTTCCAAACAGTATATCAGTTTTATGACACAGCATTAAATAAAAGTTGAATTTCATAAAGTAAAGGAGATTAGCTTTGTATTCAGTGTTCTGAATCACAAAACTGCCTCACACAATTAAATTAGTAATCCCAGGCATGAGGCAGCTGTCTGGCAGAGCTTGAATTTGTCCCTCCTGCCGACCTGAGTTACGTCTCACCTCAGAGAACTTCCTGTAATTGGCCTGAATGAGGAAAAGGTGACTTTGACAGCGTGAGCACACATTTTCTGATTTCCAGCTGTTATCTCTGCTCTTAAATTGAAGCTTCAGCTTCTGGTTGGAAAAGCTCAAATATCCTTCGGATGAGTCTACAAAGTCAGAGCGTGGCGTTCGCTGTCGACGGAGGCGCTCGGGGGCGGCTGTGATGACATCAGACTCAGAGAGAGGTTCACAATCACGGATATTGATCAGCCTGGTCAAAGCTGTAGGAATCATATGAATTTGTAAACTGAGTAATGTTTCACTTGAGAGACATTTAATATCCAGGTCAGAAGATTGATAATTATGGCATGAGGTAGTGTTTACAGTAAACCCTCATCACTCACTCTTACAGGCTGGCTCCTCTGCCGTCATATTCCTCGCCAGTCAAATGAGCATACCTTATCTCCGTTTACCCCATCTCACCTTTACTGTAAATTCCTGCTTTGAGTTTGTCTTTCATGTCTCTCGGTGCGTTTGTCTTTGTGCAAAGACTTTGTTATCTCTCCTGAAGAAGCTTATCTACCAAACGGCTCAGGGTTTGCTGAGCTCGGCACTTTTCACGAACAAAAGGACTCTGATGGAATTATTCAGATTAACTGAAACCTTTTGTTTGATTCATTGTTTGACAGGAACATAGAAAGTGCTTTTTCATGTTGCTCAGTTTTCACCAATAGTTTGCAACTTATTTTGTTTTGATACTGCTCTGCAACCCCAATTCCAAAAAAGTTGGGGCGCTATGTAAATATTAAAACACGAATGGTTTGCAAATCTCATAAACCCAGATTTTATTTATAATAGAACATGAACAATACTTCAGATGTTGAAACTGTAACATTTTACAATTTCATGAAAATGTCTGATTTTAAATTTGATGGCATCTCAAAAAAGCTGGGACAGGGCCATGTTCACCATTGTGTAGCTGTCTTTTAATAACAGTCTTTAAATGTTGGGGAGGTGAGGAGACCAATTGCTGGAGCTCTGCGAGAGGAATGTTGTCCCATTCTTGTCTTATGCAGGATTCAAGCTTCTTAACAGTCCTAGGTCTGGGTCCTGGATGAGTATCAAAATCCTGTACCAACGTACTTACAAATTTTAGAGCTTCATTTCGGTATCTCGCCAACCCACCACGCCAAAAGAAAAGGCAAGAAATACATCATGTGAATAAGTTATTGCCGTGTCCTTTACTTTGGCATCTTCTTCCTAAATCATTTACAATACTGTGACACCTTTTGTTAAATTTTAGCACCAGTATAAGAAAAAACCCAAACAATGCCTAACCCTGCAGGCGGGCCAGCTCAGCACCTGGACTCTTCTACTGTGAAGCCATGCTTTTGTGATGGATGTGGTACGTGGTTTGGTACTGTCTTGCTGAAATACACAAGGCCTTCCCTGAAAGATACTGGTGAATAGGTGTGTATCTTGCTCTAAAATCTCTATCTACTATTCAGTGCCTATTCTCTATCTACTAATCAGTGTAAGCTGTCCATGCTATAGGCAATAATGCAATCCCATACCATCAGAGATGCAGGCTTTTGAACTGGATTTGAAATTAACTTTTTTGTCTATCTGCCACAATGGCTGGTGGATTAAAAAATCTACCTTTTTTACCAGCCATTTTCTGCTTGATCAGTGTCAGACTTATAAGAATTAAATATTTTGTGCACAATTTCTGCAACCTCATGTCATAATTCAGGCCTTGTTAAACTATCTTGGACTTAAACTTAGCAAACTATTGGTTTAAAGAAAGCTTTAGCAGATACACCATGTGCATTACTACTCATACGATACTTGACCAAATTATCCCTGCACACAGCCGACTGTAAACACCTGACAGCAGCAATGACAAGTCGGTAAAAAAAGTAAAAAAAACAGGACCCAGTTAACACAGTTTTTCGTCACGAAACTGTCCTGTTAAGTTACTTTTATTTGCCTGACCTGGCGGCCTAAAGGTTGAGCAAATTCATCCGACGCTGCTGAAAAATACTCACTTTGGCTGGCAGTGGGTGCTAATTTCCCACCCTGTTGGCACTGGTAAAAAGCTGTAGCCCGCAGGATACAATGTCCCTAGTTTCCAAAAAGAATTTCAAATTTTGATTCTTATGACCACAGAACAGTTTTCCATTTAGCCTCAAAGGGGCTTTTGGCCCAGAGAAGACGGCGGAGTTTCTGGATTGCGTTCACATATGGCTTCTTCTTTGCATGATACAGCTTTAACTTGCATTTGTGGACGGCACAGCAAACTGTGTTGACAGTGATCGCTGGAGAGCCAATGCAGTGATTTCCAGCTCAGAATCATGCCTGTTCTTACTGCAGTCCCATCTGAGGGCCTGAAGATCACAAACATCTAGTTTTGAACTTCAGCCTTGTCTCTTGCACACAGAAATTTCTCCAGATTCTCTGAATTTATGATGATATCATGTGTTGGAGATGGTGGGATATTCAAAGTCTGCATTTTTACCTTTATTTTCTGAAATTGTACATTTTTTTAGCATTTCACAGATTGGTGAATCTGCTCATCTTTACTTCTGAGCGACTCTGCCTCTCTTAAATGCTGCTTTCATACCCAGTCATGTTACTAACTTTGGCCAATTTACCTATTTAGTTGAAAATGTTCCTCCAGCTGGTTTTCATAAGTACCACTTACTTTTCCAGGTTTTTGTTGCCTCGTCCCTACTTTTGAGATATTTCGCTGTCATCGAATTCAACTTCAGCTTTCATGAAATGGTAAAATGTCTCAGTTTCAACATCTGTTATGTTTATGTTCTATTGTGAATATAATATGGGTTTATGAGGTTTGTAAATCACTGCATTCTGTTTTTATTTGCATTTTACACAGCGTCTGAACTTTTTTGGAATTGGAGTTAAATATTTCAAATTTATTTCTTCTGTTTAATGTCATGCTGTTCATGTTATGTTGAAATTTTTCCACCCCAACTAGTTATTATGCTTGAATTAGCCACCAACACTGTATGTCTTGTATGACAGATGCAGTTTGCCGTCGTGTAGTTTCTCCAGCAGGCTAGTCTGACTGAAAACACAAGGAACAGGTAACAGTCTGTTGCCAAGAGAGACCATAACCACTGGAACCTAAAGCCTAACAATGCAGATTAAACCGGGATATGAGAAAGCTTGTATAAAAAGGAAGGGAACTGTTTTCACAGTGCAAGGTGAACAACGATGACCTGGAGCTCTGGCTGATAGAATCACTGAATCTGTTGTTTGTCCCTGGCGCTCCACTGTGTTTGACTTAACCGTGTCCCAGCTTGTCTCATGTAACAGAAATGTGCTCTTCTTTAACCCTGAGCCTGTAAAATGACCAACAGCTCAGTCTTGTTGTTGAAAAATTTGCATCAGACTGAATCTAAAGCAAATTTACATCTTTCCATCTCTCTAGGACAGATGCAGCGAGCCACCGTCTGACCTCTGTTTTTCCGGATCACAGTGACTTATCAATCCGTGTGTTAATAGCCAGAGACTGAGCACAAAACATCCTGTTTTTGCTGCAAAGAAGGACTGACATACAGTATTACCATTAGAGTGAATCATAATCAGCGTTAATGTAGCCAGCTGTATAAGTGTCTCTCACTCCCCCTCTCACAGAATATGATTATGGCTCTAATAGTCGGGCTGGATGGGCAGATTGATGTTTGGATGGGCTGCAGAACATTCACAGCCCTTTTAGGCTGCTATATTTATGTTTTTATTCTCCAAAGTATGCAGAGAATAGTGTAACAGTGAGATAGGATATCAAAATCAACCACAAACACTGCTAACATTACATGGTGATGTATCAGAGAGATGACTTGGCTCTAGAAGCTCATGTGGGTATAATCTGATACTTTGTTGGTGCCACTGTTGGCAGAGGCCTGGCTGAGCGTACAATGGGAGTACTATTTTAATAAAGAGCTGTATCATATCACTGCTGATGGTGGGAGTTGCATAGTCAACATTTATAGTGTTTAATTAAGCAATATTACATAAAACAAGGGCCTCAGGCTATTACAGATGTGCTGATATTCAGTATAACAGCAAGATCTGGAGTGGATCATTGTTTTTTATGCTACAGTTCTGCAACCCTGAGTCCAAAAAAGTTGGGGCGCCAAGTCAAATGCAAATAAAAGTGTAGAATGCCATGATTTGCAATGAGACATTCGACAATTTCATAAAAAATATTAGCTCATTATTAATATGATGGAAGCAACACATCTAAAAAAAGTAGGAGCAGGGTCATTTTTACAACCATGTAGCATCCCCTGTTCTTTTATCAACAGCCTGTAAGTGTTGCTGAAGTGTTGGGAGAGGAATGTTGTCCCATTCTTGTCTGATGTAGGATTCTGGCTGCTCAACAGTCAAGGGTTTTCTTTGCCGGATTTTTAGGTCTGGACTGTGGATACCTGGACTCTTCTAGTGTGAAGCCATGCTGTTGTGACGGATGTGGTTTAGCATTGTCTTGCTGAAATATGCAAGGCCTTCCCTGACAGAGACGTTGTCTGGATTGGAGCATATGTTGCTCTCAAATCTCAACATACTTTTCAGCATTGATGGTGCCTTTTCTGGATGTGTAAGCCACCCAGGCCATATGCACTAATGCAACATTTGGCATTAGGCATTTATCTGACCACAGAACAGTTTTCCATTTTGGCGACATCCATTTTAAATGAGATTCGGCCCAGAGAAGACAGAACATTTGGCTTCCTTAATGCATGATACTGCTTTAGCTTGCATTTCTGGATGGCATGGTGTACTGTGTTGGCAGAGTATGATTGATGACAGCAGGGGTGTCCAAACTATGGCTCGTGGGGCAAATGTGGCCCTTAGCCTATTTTCAATCTGCCCACAGTAAGTTCTAAAACATAAACAAAAAATAGACAGCATTAGAACATGAAACTTGTACTTTACTGTAGTGTATAGTTTATGCGTTTTCTTATTGATAGACAGGTACAGTTTTGTGTTACGTTGGGGGCTTTTCTGCGAAGGTAACACAAAATTATACTCGTCTGTCAATTAGAAAACAGAAGACATTATAGTTTGTGAAGACAGTAGGAGTTTATTTGGATTATTTTATGTTTACAGGCTACTGTGATGATTCTGTAAACAAACATTTTGACACAACAACTCATTAATGCCCTTTTCTTTTGTGACTTAACTTTAAAGCATGTCAAATCACGTAGTGTATCTGGACTGGATTAACTTACTTTGATAACAGGGGGGTATATGAAAGTGGCTCCACCATCCTTGAAATTTTCTGTACATGGCCCTCAGTGGAAAAAGTTTTGGCACCCCTGCATTACAGAATCATGCCTGCTTTAAAAGCAGCGCTTGAGAACCCAAAGATCATGAGCATCTTTTACAGACTTAAAGCCTTGTCCTTTGGGACAAAGATTTCTCCAGATTCTGTGAATATTTTGATGATATTATGCGCTACATATTGTAAGATATTCAAAGTCTTTGCAGTCTTACATCAAGGAACATTTTTCTGATGTTGTTCCACAATTGCAAGACGCAGTTTTACCAATCTGCGAAAACTGCGTTTTCTAAACTTCTTTTTTTCCCAGTTGTGTTACTACCTGTTGCCAATTAACCTAATTAGTTGAAAAATTCTCCTCTAGCTGTTTTAGTTCACTACGACTTACTCCACCATCCTTTTATTGCCTCATTGCCAACTTTTTTGAGATGTGTCACTGTCATCAAATTCAAAATGAGCTGGCAAGATCTCACAGTTTGTTGTGATTGTTCAATAGTTTTTCATTCTTTCTCCTGTGTAAATAACACCAAAAATTTGACCTGGAGTTGTGTATAGCTCAGTTCCTATCAATTTCAGAAGATGGTCCTAATAAACTTATTTGTTTATCTGAACATGCTGCATATGTGTACTAATTTTCATGGCTGTAGCTCTTTACTAGTCCCCCAACTGAAGTTTGGGGGTCCCGTGGGGCCACGTTGCAATGGACTTGCATGAAACTACCAAAATACTCAAATTCCTGCAGGAGCTGAATATTGTGCTAACTTTGGGGAGTTTTTGAGCAAATTAAGGCCCCTAGATTAGCGACCACTTTTGCTGTAGAATGAAATTGATAACACCATGCATTTCAAAAAGACCCTTACTCCAAGGTCGGTGCTTGGGCTCTAATAATATCACAATTAGAAAAGCTGTTAAAATTGACTAAAGTGGCACTTGTTTCAACCTTATAATTGAATGGAATTTAGTTGTTCAATTAAATTGAAATAAAACCGCAAATCTTTATGTTTTTAGAGGCTTGGACCGTTGTTTTTTACAAAAATGACTTAATGTATTTATGCAGATGAGATTAAAAGTAGATTAGACCATAGATACATAGAAGTATGTCATCTTCCTAGTACATCATCCATGTAACTGTCAGGGAAGTTTAGACCGTTCAGTAGTAAAAGGCCAGTGTGAGGCTACTGTAAAATCTTTGTGATCCAGTCTGAATAAGATGGCAGTGGAGGTCTGCAGTACCTTTGTGGTGCTGTTTTTGTGATCATGTAAAGCCACTGCATCTCACAGAATAAAGCGGAGTGATGGCGGTGATTTTCTCTTTAAATAGCGTAAAGCTAAAGAGAAAACTTGTGTGATCATGGCGCTTTTCATGACTGTGTGAGGTGGTGAAGGGAAGAGTAGGCGGCTGGATGAATACACACCATATCTGGGTGGAGAGTGTGTGACTGTGTGTGATGCTGAGAGCAGAGCTGAAGTACATTTAACAGCTCTGGGAGGGTGATCTGGACCCCCAACACCCTGCAAACAGCAGAGTGAGTCAGCCTGTGTGACCATTTGAACAGAGAAAGCACAGCTAGCTGATTATACAAGGAGTGAATGAGGATTCAGGCCAGTGAGGGCTCAGTACATTTACAATAATTAAGAACAGCCGTATTTTTCCATTTCACTACACCTCTGTGATATATTTTTCTGTTTCTTGGGGGGATTGTGGACAGGCCAGGTGCACAAAATCTTGTTAGAAAAGCCTGAAAAAGTGTATTTTGCATCATATTCAACCTTTAAAAGAATTAGCAGTCTGCCTAGGTCTTTGTACTGGAGACACGTGGTGTTTTTCACTGTAAAAATAGGTGTGAACTTACACTGCATTGCAAAAAGTATTCATTCACCTGCCTTGACTTGCATATGAACTTAAGTGATAGCCCATTCATAATCCATAGGGTTTAATATGACGTCGGTCCACCCTTTGCAACTATAACAGCTTCAACTCTTCTGGGAAGGCTTTCAACAAGGTTTAGGAGTGTGTTTATGGGAATTTTTGACCATTCTTCCAGAAGCACATTTGTGAGGTCACACGCTGATGTTGGACTGGAAGGCCTGGCTCTCAGTCTCCACTCTAATTCATCCCAAAGTCGTTCTCTCAGGTTGAGGTCAGGACTCTGTGCAGGCCAGTCAAGTTTATCCACACCCAACTCTCTCATCCATGTCTTTATGGACCTTGCTTTGTGCTATGGTGCACAGTCATGTTGGAACAGGAAGGGGTCATCCCCAAACTGTTCCCACAAAGTTGGGAGCAGGGAATTGTCCAAAATCTCTTGGTATGCTGAAGTATTCAGAATTCTCTTTCACTGGAACTAAGGGGCCAAGCCCAGCTCCTGAAAAACAACCCAACACCATAATCCCCCCTCCACCAAACTTTACACTTGGCACAATGCAGTCAGACAAGTACCGTTCTCCTGGCAACCACCAAACCTAGACTCATCCATCAGATTGCTAAGCTGAAGGCCACATGAAGTTTGGAGGTCTGTAGCGATTGATTCTGCAGAAAGTTGGAGACCTCTGCACACTATGCGCCTCAGCATCCACTGACCCCGCTCTGTCATTTTACGTGGCCTACCACTTTGTGGCTGAGTTGCTGTCATTCCCAATTGCTTCTATTTTGTTATAATACCACTGACAGTTGTTTTTGGAATATTTAGGAGTCATCGAAGTACTCTTGGAGTCATTCTGGTAGGCCAGCTACTCCTAAAAAGGTTTGTCAGTGTTCCAAGTTTTCTCCATTTGTGGGTAATGGCTCTCACTGTGGTCCACTGGAGTCACAAAGCCCTAGAAATGTCTTTGTAACCATGATAGATGTCAATAACTTTGTTTTTCTACTTGAATGATGTTCCCTTTTGAGATCTTTGTCAGACAGGTTCTATTTAAAGGATCTCTTGATTCAACAGGTCTAGCAGTAATCAGGCATGAGGTTGGTTTCTATAGCTTTTTCCCCCTTTAAAAACAGCATTTTGTATTTACTCAGGTTATCTTTCCTAATGTTAAAATGAGTTGAATGATATGCAACATTTAAGTGTGACAAATATTAAAAAAATAAATCAGGAAGGGGGCAAATATTTTGTTCACAGCAGTGTAGAGTAAAAGCTCCACTTCTCTCTTATTCCTCCTATGTCTGCGTCTGAGCCGCTCATACAGTAATCATTATAATCCAGTGCAACAGCAGCATTGGCTGCCTGTGATTTGTGATCTTTTATAGTCGCCTGTAAAAGCAGAAAGCCCCCCCGCCTCCCTTTAGATCTGTCCTCAAGTGTTCCCGCTGTTATTAACGGCGTTTGGGAATCCAGTTGGTTTAAATAACAGCGTTCATAAGATCAATGTGCGGCTGTTTTAAGAGAGAATTTATGACGCCCTGCCTCTGTGCCGGCTCTGCTCACTGTGCAGATTTTTGCGCTGATACCGTGAGCGTGTGATGTAAATCATAAGAAAAGGTCTGCGCTGGGGTCAAATCATTTAAGGTTTCATCACAGCGAATGAGTATCTGCTACACCTTCATCATCAGTGGTGCACAGAGGTGAACCATCAGCTCCCTCTGTGCTGCTGCCTGTTTATTAAACACAGCTGAATGGAATGTGATGTTTCCCAGATTGTGGATAAAACAGAGAGGTGAGGAAGTTTAAAGGACACTTTGTTCTTCTGCTCTGTTGGAGCTACCTGAAAGCTGCCTGATTAGCCCGTGCTGTAAAAGGGAGGAAGCTGGAGATGGAGGCAGATATTGATCGCTGTATCTTTTGGAGGAGGCTGAACGGTTTGTTAGCAACTTGAAACACATTCACAACAACCTTCTGAAAGTTTTTCCTTGCATGCTACTTCCTGAATCAAGGATGCATATAAATGTTTATTTATTTATAAAGTCTCCTGTAGTCAGCGTCCTTACGTGCTCCGACCGCTCCAGCTCATCTCCACGTCTCATCTGTTTTGGCAGAGGCCGAAAAAGCTCTGAAGACAGCTTGAGCAACAGAATACAAACTCAGACTGAAACTTCACAGACAGGCTGGCTGTTTTTGATTGAAATTTATGAGATGATCAGCAAGCAATTGTTAAAATGTGATCATTTCACCTTTGAGTTGAAGTTGAAGTGTTTTGAGGTGATAAAAAACAGATTATGATACTGTTTGGTGGGTTTCAAGTGCCAAAAATGTGAAAATTTGTGTTCAAAATGTGAAAATCTCAGTTTTTGGGCCCTCTAAATGTGGATTTTTCATTTTCTTTCAGCTCTACTCTGTCAAGGTGCTCCAATGATAGTTTTTGCCTTTTCCCCACCATTTGGAATAACTAGACTTTTGTAGGGGCTAGTATTAGTTGGAAAACAGCTATTAGTGGTAAAGATGCAATGGTGATGGAATGCTTTTTCACTGTCTCACTAGGTATGATTTGTATGAAAGCCAATTTCCCCACTTAAAAAAGAAAAATGTGAAAATTGGGCGATTCTAAAAACAAACAAAATCCTACATTATAATTATGAGATGAGAAGTTGAAATTTTGACACAGAAAGTCCTAATTACAAGATAAAAAATCAAAATTATGAGATAAAAAAATCTAAATTATGAGATAAAAAATTAAAATTATGAGATAAAACTCAAATTATGAGATAAAAAAAACAAAACTATGAGATAAAAAGTCTAAATTATTAGATAAATCCTGGATTCCTGGTACCCCATGTTAATATCTCAAACTCAATACTTTAAGGCTGTATCTAAGGCCAATTCTAGTAGTTTGACATCTTCGGATAGCAGTAAACCGAACAAAAGATATTAAATCTTTAATTTAAGGATGGGAGAGAGTTTTCCTGCACTCGGTAAGTCAAAGGTTTAACCCTGTAAATGCCTTTAATCCCCCTGTTTGCCACATAATGAACCTAATAATCTAAAGATATTACAGGTTGTACAAGTTATCTCTTTTCTTGTTGAACCACCGTCTGCACATCTTTTATTAAATGTGGGACAAATCCAGAAACACGAGTCTGTCTTTACCCTTTGTGAACTGTGTTTTCCAGTCTGTTAGTGTGTCGCTGAGGACTCAGGCTGAGGTTCATGCCAGTCCATTAACTCAGGTAATTCAGGTCTGAGGGATTAAGTGGAGGTGCTGTGCTGCAGGCAGGACTCAGCTCAGTCCTGTAGAGAGGATGCTTCAGGTCCTGCAGCGGCATGTTGAGTACACCTGATGCTTAGTTTAGCTGCGTCGTCTTCTACCTCTGCTTCCTGCTCAGACTGAACTCTGTTTTGGTCTTTCTCTTAAGCTCCTTTTACTCTTTGCTGTTTGGGATTTCTTTGGTAAGAGTTGAAGAAATGTGGCTACTTATACTCTGGAATCCACGTTGATGGATTGCTCTGTGGGACATGTCCATCAACCTTTAACTTTAGTCAAAATTTTAACAGGACCAAATTTTCACAGTGTGTCTGCTGATCAAAGCAAAGACCACTGCTGATTAAAACGTCACAAAATTACACTGAATACATCTCTGCTCTTTTGTGTTATGTTCTTGAGATCTGGCTGCTGACGGCCACTGTCACAGACCGTTCATCTGAGACGCTGTAAATTTCAGAAAGGAAGTGCCAGTAAAACTGTTTTCCAGATTTAATTTTTTTTTTTTTTTTTTTTAACGAACAACTTTATTCATAAACAAAATCTGGTAGTTACATTCATGAAATAACCACATTGCAAACATTTCAGAAAAATAATTAAATTGTGCACAGATCAATTGTCGAAGTAGTTGCACAAACAGTGGCTCACTTTTGCCTCCTTGGCTGCAGTTAAAGCTGATAAATCTACGCTAGCTATGTAATTTATGATGCTACATAAGCCATTGTAGCTAAGTTAGCTTTAGCAACATGAGCTTGAGCAAAGTAAGCTAAGGCTAACATATTTGCATAGATAACGCAGCTATGTAGCTTACATAGCTGCTTTGTGAGCTAAGCTTTAGTTACATTAGCTATGTTCTCTAAGTATTAAAGTTGGCTTAATGTGAGGTTTACCAAACATGGCTGGAAGCTCACATTGCTAAAGCTAACTTTGCTGTAGATAATGTGCCTATGTAGCTCACACAGCTGCTTTGTGAGCTAAGCCTTAGCTATGTTAGCTATGTTGTCTACGTTTGTTATGTTAGTTGGCTTTGGCAATGTGCTCTTTAGCAATGTAGCTAAAGCTAACTTAGCGGTGCAGATAATGTAGGTATGTAGCTTACATGGCTGCCTTGTGAGCTAATCTTTAGTTACATTAGCTATGTTATCTTTAGCAAAGTTAGCTTAAGAAATTTGAGGTTTAGCAAATATAGCTAAAAGCTCACATTGCTAAAGCTAACTCTGCTTTAGACAGTGTACCTATAGCTTACATAGCTGCTTTGTGAGCTTAGTTTTAGCTACATTAGCCGTGTTATATAAAGCAAAATTAACTTACGCAATGTGAGTTTTGGCAACATAGCTAAAGCTAACTTAGCGACCCAGATAATGTAGATACGTAGCTTACATAGCTGCTTTATGAGCTTAGCTTTAGCTACATTAGCCATGATATGTAAAGCAAAATTAACTTTAGCAATGTGAGTTTTGGCAACATAGCTAAAGCTAACTTAGCAACCCAGATAATGTAGATACGTAGCTTACATAGCTGCTTTATGAGCTTAGTTTTAGCTACAGTAGCTATCTTATTGATCGCAAAGTTAGCTTTAGCAAACACAGCTAAGGCAATCTTACCTATGCAGATAACATAGGTATGTACCTTATATAGCTGCTTTGTAATTTCAGCTTTAGTTTCGTTAGCAACATAGCTCTGTTATCTACATAATTATGCAGCTAACTGAGCTATGTAAGCTAAGCTGGCTGTGTTGGAATATTTTCATGGAGGTTGAGCTTTTTTCCTTTAAGAAGGCTGTTTACTCAGCTTTATTAAACATTTTGTATTCAGGTTTTGTATGCCAGTTTATCAACTTTTAACTTTCAGTATCCTTACCCTTCACTTAAACTGAGATATAAAGCGTCTCAGACGAATGGTCATGAGAGTGGCCATCAGAATTAAACAGCTACAGCCAGACTGTCTTGGATTTTCAGAAAGGGTATATTTGATTTTTGCTCAATTAACATTCAGGATGTAGAATAGTAAGCTTTTAATAGACATAAAAAAGTCAAAAACGGTCCAAAATACAGTCTGGTACTGGAAGACCAGCTTTTACAGCTGACCTGAGCCAAATGATCTCTAAAATAAGCCAAATTTCCCATCACAGGAGTGATGGAGATGCACATACTGTACCAGACTGCTTATTGGAAGAGGACCATAATTGAGATCCCTCTAAAAAAAAAACAGACTTTGTGATATTAGTTTATCTGCCACTCTACTGTGGTCTGGTGGTGTTTGGATGCTGGTGTAATAGACAAGAGTTTGATCAGCTAACAACAAAATGTAATGCAATGACCCAACAGACAGTGGCTGGACAACAGCGATTAGTTGTTTGAATTGACATTTCTGAGTGCTTCCATTATGATCTGTGATAATGGTTGACATCACCCCGTGAATGAGTCAGCATCTCGCTCCAACTCTGCCTCAGCGTCCTCATTGTTATTCTGACGCTGAATTTTCATCATTTTACAGCGGGCTTTGGCAGAAAGGAGGCAGCGCTGAATGTCATTGGTCAGTGAGTGAGTCAGTTTAGCCCTATTTTCCAGTGCTCAGTGTTTACCAGCTCTTACTCACCTTCCTCCAGTTGATTGTCTTTGTCTTGACTCAGTTGAACAATTTTCTCAGTCAGTAACTCTTTGACTCATTTTATTTGGCCTGAAGCAGAAGTGCAGCCATCTTTGCCTCTTTTGTGTTGCTCTACTAACTGTGTATGTGTTTGTGCTGCCTCAAAAGACATGCTGCATTAGGAGTTGCTCATTTTTTACTATACAAGGGCCATTTTACTCTGATGTCACACTTTGGATAAGAAGCTGAAAGGCTGTTATTATACTGCTGTGTTCTCAGGCAAGAGATGCTCCTAATGACCAATTTCCCCTTTAACTACATGGACATTTAAATTCTAAGAAGTTGACCTATCTAAGCATAATACAACATCACGTGTCTGCTGGCAAACATTGCCAGTTGGTGTGAAGAGTGTGGCTAGTTGCCAGTGCTAGCCTTCAGACTTTCTTGAAGGTTAACATTGGTCTTCCTATGCAACCTCATACAGCTCACTTTTACCCCCATTTTCCAGATGAAACCAGTGCCAAACCTTGGCGTTCATATGAGATACTATTTGTTCAAATATGCTTGTTTGCAAACCAGCAGTATAGCAAGGACTGAGGGCCCAATAACCAGAGCTACAGCCAGCTAATGCCAACAGCAGCTAATGGTGCATGGCAGTATCACAGATTTAACAGTTCTAATGTATTTTGTTAGTTATCCAAGTAGCAACTGGCAAGAGCGATGTTGTTTAATAGTTAAGTTGGTTAGTTGGGCTCTGTCCTACCCTACCCTTTAATACAGTGGACAGCAATGGCAGCCAACCACTGGCCATTGCTGCAATGGCCAAAAACAGTAATGCGTGTACGGAACCATTCAAGTAAAAAAAAAAACACATGCAAAAAGTCCCAAAAAGTTGCAAAAAGCTAAAACTGTTTTGTCTCAAAAGGAACCTGTTATTTTATGTTTTTGTGGGCTTTGACAATTCATCCTTTGTTTATTTGCATTGCCCTTGATAGCGACATGGTTCATTACATCAACTTCTCTTTTTGATTTGTAGCTTGTTTCTGTTTTTGCATTTGTTTTGGACTTTAGCATAGGTTTTGGATCCCTCCTATTTCTGGAATTTGCCACGCTTTTTTCCTGATGTATATAAAGCGCCATTGCAGGTCAGTTGCCATTGCTGGCCACTATGTATTAGTCCTGATAGAGAAAAACAATAATAGAATAGAGTTATGAGACAATGAACAGTTACAAATACTTCAAGGAAAGCTGGCCATATTTCAGTGTAGGAAAATATAATTGGTAATTATTTAGCTACTTGCTAACGTTTGCTTTCAGACACAAATTGGATTGTGTTACTGTTAGCTACAACACCATAGGGCTCGTGCTGTTCAGAATATAGGTAATGCAGTAGTAAATATTTTAATTGCTAGCGTAAGTATGCTGCTACTTTTACTTGTTATCTACAGCAAAAAAATACTATAATTTTTATTTAACAGATCAGTAATGGTAGCAACTTGCCAGAGTTATGTTATTTAACGTTAAGTTGGGTACGTCCCTACTTTGTACAGTGGCCAACAATGGCAGGCAGCTGGCAATAGCTGAAACAACTGATGTTAGGAAAAATATACATGCGATTCAGAAAGTATTAAAATTTATGGAAACATGCAAAAAGTCAGAAGTTGCAAAGAGCTATAACAACTGTGTTGTGTGAGTAGTAACCGGTTTTGGCAATGCATGCTTTATGTATTTGATACTGATGTGGTTCATTGCTGCTTTTTGTAGCACTTCTTTTCCATTTTTGTATTTGTTTTTGACTTTAGCATAGGTTTTTGAATCTCTATAATTTCTAAATTTGCTGTGCATTTTTCTTAATGTACATATTACAGCCATAGCAGGTCAGTTAGTCCTGATTAGTCTTGATTAAGACGCAATGATAATAAAAAAAAATATAAGACAATGAACAGTAAAATTATGGAAGGAAACTGGCCACATTTTAGTGTAGAAAGTATATTTGATCATTCTCTAGCTATGAGTAGACAGCAGCTCTTCTTAGCTTTTTAGACACAACCTAGATTATGCAACTGTTAGCTAGAAAGAACCATATAGCTACTGCTGTTAACAGTGTAGGCAAGATTTTAATTGCTAGCATAAGTACTGTTGGAACTGACTTGCTATCTACAGTACTGCTAGGTAGGAAATGCTTAATTGCTAGCACTGTTTTGGAGTAGCCTAGCTAATGGATTATAGATATGCTGATGAATGATATTTTGTTGAAACCTCCTTGGTTTTGAGGTTACCAGCCCTGGTGTGACTTCAGAGGAAACTGGCCACCGTGAATGTTGTAGAAAACAAAACAGGTGATTTTCCTGGTCAGACACGCTGCTCTTTAGCTCTCATCTATCCCTGCATTTTTTCATGAAGTTGTGCCATCTCTTTCTCACTGCAGTGGCAGCATCATGCTGTGGGGATGCTTCTCAGCAGTCAGCCCTGGAAAGTTTGTAAAGGTAGAGGGTAAAATGAATGCGGCAAAATAAAGGCACTGTATGTCAGTGTCATCTACATTATGGTATATGGCCAATAATGCTGAATGTAGATATTACATTAGGAAAGACTGTACTTGCCAGTGTATTTAATGTTAAAATTCTTAACTAATGGAGTGCTGGCTAGGGAAATGGTTAAATGCTAGCATAATTACTGTCTTGGTATATCCTAGGTAATGGATTTTATATGGATGTACTGAAAACACAGACACATTTCCTTGCTTGGTTTTCAGATTACTAACTTTGGTGTGAATTCAGAGAAAATTGGCCTCTGTGAGTGTTGTTAAAAAGGTGATTTTCTGGTGAGATCCTCTGCCTTAGTTCTCATGTATCACTGCAGTTTCTTTTAATGAAGTTGTGCTTTTTTCATGAGTGTCTGAGTTCATGATTACAAATACATGCAAACCACTTTCCCTCCTGTGGAGCCGATTACATGATTGTGATCGGCGTAGGTGAGGTGTTGTTTTCGCAGCAACTTTTATTAGCTCAGGGTGTTTACTTGGCCTGCTTCCTGGGGATGCCTCTCCCTCTCTCTGGGTGCTCGCTGCGGACGGACTCTGAAGAAAACCGGACGCAGCTTTGGCTCCGTCTGACCAGAAGGCTGTGACGCACTCCCCTTCTTTTCACATAGGTGACTCACTGGTTTCCTGTTCCTAGATCTGTGAAATCTCATCCTACTCCTTATCGCAGTTCCCGACCTCGCATGTCCCCTTGTGTCCACACGTCTCGAAGGAGACGTTTAGATGGACCACAGTCCCTCCCACTCCCTCATCCTGTATGCAAAAGGTTTTGTTGCTCATCTTTGTTTATCATGTCCTGACACTTTTCAGAGAAGCAGACAGAGGGCTGTTATCAAGACTGAAAAGAAAAGTGGGAAAAACAACAGTTATAATACGTATATTTTTACACCTCAAGACCTAAACAACCAACCTGGTTCTTGTAAAAACCAATTAAATGTTTTTGGTGTTTTCTAGCTATGCTTCAATTTGTTTGATAAACCAAAAATGTAGAATTATCCCTGAAAAGGCAAGACTTTTCGTAAATGTTAACTTTGTTTCAAACACAAACTGATAAGATTTTTAAAGTTGAAGGATAAGATAACTGGGCCTTATGTTCATATCTTACCTCGGGTTGTCTCATAAAGGCTTTGTGGGATTTTCTCCAAACTTTGCGTTAACATCCACTTCTAACACTGTCTCAAAGATGAACTGATAACAGAGGTGAAAGACAAGGTCATTGGGCCTCATGTTCATCCCTTGCTTGTGAAGACAGCTTTTTAGAGTTAATGTAAATGTTAACTTTGTTTCAAACACAAACTGATAAGATCTTTAAAGTAGAAGGATAAAGTCATTGGGCCTTATGTTCATTTCTTACCTGGAGTTGTCTCATGAAGGCTTTTTGGGATTTTATTTAAACTTTGCATTACATCTAACCTTGTAAAGCAGATGGATATGCCCGTTTCCTTGTTTCTCACTGCCGAATCATCTTGCAAAGCTCCTGTCTGAACTGTTTGGGCCCGGTTAGAAAGTGACAGGACCAATCAGTGACTAGGGGCAGTACTTTCAGTCGTGGCAGAGTTGTGACGTAAGCAAGCAGCAACAAGAGGCCGGTGCAATTATGGTGAAACACATTAGCATGGATGCTGCTAAAGCACCAGTTTTATCAGGACTTGACATTTCTTTGTTAAAAGAAGAACAAACAACAGCAATGAGTTGTTTTCTTTTCAAAAACGGCAAAAGTTGTATACTGACATGTCCACATGTCGCCACGTTATTCCTCGGTAGCTGCGCAAGCACACCTCGGTCGCGGCTACGTCACATGTTTTGTTGTTCTGATTGGCCCGTAAAAATGTGACAGACAGAACGTTCATCCAATCACACTCTGAGTTTTTTCAAAGCCTCTGCTCTTTCCCAAATGCTTAGCATTAAAGGTTTCCCAGATGGATGTGTGAAATAAATCCATCTGGCGTGTCAGGTTAACTAACATCCACTTTGTCCCAAAGATGAACTGATAACAGAGGTGAAAGACAAGATCATTAGGCCCATGTTCATCCCTTGCTTGTGAACATCATATCTCAAGGTGGCTTTAGGGAAATGGCTTCAAATTTTGCACAGATGTCCACTTTGTTTAAGGATGAACCAATAAGATTCTGTAAGTTGAAGGACAAGGTCATTGGGCCTCATGTACGTCCCTTGCTTGTTAAGACAGCTTTAAGTTTCAGACTTAACGTAAATGTTAACTTTGTTTCAAACACAAACTGATTCGATGTTTAAAGTTGAAGGATAAGATCATTGGGCCCTATGTTCATTTCTTACCTGAGGTTGTCTTATGAAGGCTTTGTGGGATTTTCTTAAACTTTGCATTAACATCCACTTAGTCCCAAAGATGAACTGATAACAGAGGTGAGAGACAAGGTTATTGGGCCTCATTTTCATCCTTTACTTGTCACTGTCTTGTCTCAAGAAGACTTAAAGAAACTGTCCTTGAACTTTGCACAACTGTCGACTCACTCTCAAGGATAAACTGATTAGATTTTGCCAGTTGAAGAACCAGGTTTTTTTGCCTCATGATCATCCCTTGCCTATCACTGTCTTATCTCAAGAAGGCTTTAAGGTCTTGCCTTCTAAGTATGCACAAATATCCTCTTTTGTCTAGGACTTTGAAAGTTGAATGACAGTGTCATTTGGCCTATTCATCCCATGTTTGTGATCATTGTATCTTAAGTAGAGTTTAAGGGATTATCATCGAACTTTGCACTGATGTCCACTTCCTCTCAAGAATGAACTGGTAAGACTATAGAGGTTGAAGAACATGATCACTGGGCCTCATGTTTATCCTTTGCTTGTCACTGTCATATCTCAAGAAGACATTAAGAAATTTTCTTCAATTTGCAGGAATGTTCCCTTTGTCTTAAGGATAAACGGATAGACTTTAGAGGTTGAAAGATATAATCATTGGGCCTCATGTTCATCCCTTGCTTGTGAATGCTAGATCTCAACACAGCTTAACATTACTGTCCTCAGATTTTTACTGAAATGTCCAATTTGTACACAGATGAACTGGTAAGATTTTGAAAGTTGAAGGACAAGATCATTGGGCCTCATGTTCATCCCTTGCTAGTAATATTTTTATCAATCACATAACCACAGAAAGCATGCAAGCTCATATTCTTGACTCACCACTGTACTTTCACTGTCGGGCAACTATATACCTCACAGAGGCATTTAACCATTAGGTAGTGGTGTAGGGGTACCGACAGGAGAGTATATACTTTTATAACTTATCCCACTTTTTTAAGCTACCCATCCTGCAAAGGATAAACTTTCCATGTCTGAGTCTTCTTGCTTAGACCTTTATGATTAAAATAGGCCTTTTGTATTTGTATATTGCTAGATATCCAAGAAAGCTTGCTCTACTCTGCCTCTGATTGGCTTATCGGGATAATCTTACCCAATGGAAACTATCCTGAAATACACCAATACCACTA
Organism: Cheilinus undulatus; assembly: GCF_018320785.1. Taxonomy (NCBI): domain Eukaryota; kingdom Metazoa; phylum Chordata; class Actinopteri; order Labriformes; family Labridae; genus Cheilinus; species Cheilinus undulatus. The sequence continues at coordinate 9,902,259 of NC_054885.1, read as the reverse complement.
GGCCACAGTTCTAGTAATAATTTTGACCAAAGATAATCCACCATGTTAGACAGAACTCTCCTGAGTCATTGTTGGGCTCATTCAGGTATAATACTTGACTGACAATTCTGATATTAACATCAATAACTATGTTTGTCACAGCAGTTGAAGCCCTGTAGTTCTAGGCTTCTTTGAGGTTTAAGGTTCTGCACAAAAACACAATAGGAAAAGCTATGACAGTAGGTACATTAAGTCCCTAAAGTTTGAAAATATGCCTTCCTGTAATGAAAAATGGTGCTGTAAACAGATTTTACCTCTATATTTTTCTTTTGCATTAACTTATCATCTCAGGAGTAAACAGTCCGAGCAGATCTCTGCTCACATACAGACGCAGATGTGTTGTTTTTCACATCAGAAATGGCAAACAACCTTTTGTTCCAGGCAGAGAGGAGAGTCTTTGTTGGGAAAGCACTCAAAGTCGAGCCGTGGGAGGTCAAATGACTGTCTAACATCTGTCAGTCATCCTCCAACGAGCCGAAACCTGACGGCACCTCGCTGCCTCCATTAGTCTGCCTCCCACATCACCTAGAGCTACAGCCGCTGAGCTACACACCTGCCAACTTCTCCACAGCCTGCAGGACCAGTCTTTATCTGCAAAGCTGCTTAGAGGGTTTTTTCTTATTCCTCTGTTTTCTTTGATTGGACTTGAGGGGGGATGAATTCTTGAAACACTTTCTACTGTTATGTGAGTGATGGGACACTGTGGGGACATGATTTTCAGGCAAAGTTACAATAGTTTCAAGTTTTTTATGTCACAAAAGTACTCCAGATTTAAAGGAAAGTTCTCAGTGCCCTTGCTTTTAATGATCTGCTCTAGTGGTACATGTCAAATAAATACGTCAAAGCCTGTTTTATTATGTAAATATCCAAATCCCTCAATTTCTGTTCCTTTGAAACACTGAAAAAATGTGATGACTCATCCTGCACTCAGGGGTTTATACATGCATTATGAACAATAAAATGTGATTAGGAGAAAACAGCTAAACTCATAATTAAAACCCAGCATGGAAAACAAAGCCTTTCCAGGCAGTTTATCTGGAGGTTTCCTCTGTCAGAGAGCAGGGTGGTATTACTTTTAAAACAACAAAAAATGTTTATTTACTCTGTTCTTTAAATGCATCAGCATTATTTCGTGCTAGCCGTGAGTGTTCAACAAATATAACATTTACTTTTTCAAAGTTTAAACACACAAATGATTACTTATAAACTTGCGAATACTTTTCTACAAGCATAAAACAAGCTTCAGATAGCTTACACCTTACCTGAAACATGCTGACTGCACGCAGCAAAGATATAGAAGCTAACGACAACCCTAGCACTGGCTTCAAGCCTTCAACATGCTAACACTAATATTTAGAAGTACACTGGCTCACAACCAGCTTACTTCCAGCTTACATCAAGTTTATGTTTATCCTCCCACTAGCTAACAACTTCATTTCATCAACCCAGTCACTAGCTTACAGCTTACAAAGTCTTCAGCATGCTAACACTAATATAAGTACACCTGCTCTCAGCTAGCTTACAACAAAGTTTGTGTTTACCCTTCCACTAGCTCTGGATTTTGAATGCTTTATCTGGCTTTATTTGTCCTCCTTTTGGAGTCGCACCTGAACGTAACACAGTATATTGTCCATTGCTCTCTCTCCCTGCAAATCATTCTGGTGTTTGTATGTTTTATATCACAGGTGTTAAACTTAAGGCCCAGGGGCTGAATCCGGCCCGCGGAACACTTAAATCCGGCCCCCAAGATGATCTGATATTTCTGTTATAACCAGCCCATCAGTATGAGGTCTGCAGATTTCCTCAAGTGTAAAAATGTAAACTTATCCTCAATGATTTAAGATATGCTTGTTAGTCACAAAAATCTAAAAAAGTAAGGAGTAAAAATATTTAGAAAAGAAGTCAGGAATGTGGGAAATGAAATTATTTTGTGTTTTAATTTCATATTTTCAATTTAGCATCTCACAATTAGAATTAAAACTTAGGATTTTTACTTTTAATTTCATACTTTGAGCATTTCAACTCATAATTTTGACTTCTATTATAATATTTTGAGCTTTAAGTTTTATCATTCTAATTTTTAAGTCATATTTTGACCTTTATAACCTATTATTTTGTATTTTATCTCATATTTTCAACTCCAAACTTTAACTTCATAATCCCATAGTTTGACTTTTCAGATTCACAGTTTAAAATTTTGAATCATATTTTACCTTGTAATTTCATTATTAGAAATTTTATTTCATATTTTGACCTTTTAAACTCATGATTTGTGACTTTCTTTCTAATATATTTGCCATTAAAAAAAACATTATTTTTCTATTTCAATTTCATGTTTTGACCTTTTTGAACAAATAAATTGACTTTTCACAGATTGTGAGCCTTTAAAAACTTTTCTTTTTAACTTTTTAAATGTCAAAATCATTTATCAACTTAAGGTTTTTTTTTTTTTCTTCATATTTTATTACCAGTGAAACACGGTTGACAGTTTATGGTTAAAAAGGGGACCCTGTTAGGCCCTCAGGTTTGTCCTGAATCCAGAATCTGACCCCTGCTGTGACTGAGTTTGACACCCCTGTTTTATATCATCCAGGTAATGTATACAACGCTGATCAAACATAAACTTTACCTGGCCGTCACATATTAGTAAATTAACACTAAAGATATATATTTTTGGAGATTGGTGGCATCCGTGATCAATGAAGTGCGTGCAGTGTCCGCTCACTCTCCCTCTCTCCTTATACTTGCTGCACAGAAACTTTCATCACGTCTGTCCTGTAAATTCCCCCACTATTCTGCAACCTCCCTTGTCAATCATCAACTTCAACCGTTGTTCTGTTTGTGGCTTTATGATAAAACTCTGTGAAGTTCCCGTGCTGGTTCTGATCAGGGATTGATTTGAAGTTGTCAAACTTCCTCGAGCAGATCAGCTGTTTTAAAATGAGATTGTGGGTGAAAAGGAGATTTAACAAAAGATGATAACACTGAGGCAGAAACTTAAAGGCCATAGAGAGGAAGTGAAAGAAGCAAAATGGATGAGCTGCTGTGTGTGAGGGAAGGGGAGGAGTGCAGGGGTGAGTGTGAAGGGGTGTAAGGGGGGCAAAATCAGCTGGTTTATATTAGTTTTATTTTGAGAAGACCCCCAGTAAAACAGAGAGCTAATAAAGTGGGACTAATGTAATGATGAAAATAATTAACCTATAGTGATCACTTTGTTTTAGATGGATGGAAATTTAAAATATCCTTATCATTGTAACAAGGAATATGATCATTAAAATCAATGATAATTTTAATAACTAAGAACAAGTCAAATGCATTGATGAAAAACCGAGAATTCATTTCATTTTTCATCTTCAGCAAGTCAGAAATCTTAGAGTTCTCATTGATACAAATCTAAACTTTCAACATCATGTAACCACCATTATCAAAATAGCATTTAAAAACCATTTCCAAACTTAGATCTTTCATGTCTCAGTCTTATTCAGAAAAAACTGGTCCATGCATTCATCTCCAACAGACTAGATTACTGTAACTCTCTCTATGCTGGACTTCCAGAAGAGACAATAAATTGCCTCCAACTCCCCAAAACTGCTGCTGCTGGCGTTCTAACAGGAACAAAGAAAACAGAACACATCACACTCATTCTGAAAAATCTTCACTGGCTTCCGATCAACCACAGAATTGATATTAAAGTGCTACTTCCTGTTTATAAATCACTGAATGGTAAGGCATCCTAGTACATTTCTAACCTGCTCGCTGACTATCATCCAAATATGTTTTGCATGTGCAAAAAGTCCCCATTTTTTAAAGGAAGTGCATAACCATTGCCAGTTTACAAGGTGACTAGATAGGTGTCATTTAGAAGTTTGCATTCTGAAGCATGTTTGTCAGATTCTGGCACCCAAAAGAAAATGTTTTCAGGTAAATGGATGACCTAAGCACAACTAAAAGTCATTGATAAACATGACCTTGGTCAACTAAACTTCCCTTGTCCATGGCCATCTATTTTATCATTAATTAAATAATTTATGGATATATTATTTTTTGCCTCTGTGCTCTTATAAGAGTTTGTATCCATGTTTAGTATTTTACGTGGGCAACTAAAGTCAAGTACATTTCAAATCCCTGAATGATTTAATTACATGCTGCCTGCGTTTTAAAGCTAAATTGCATTAATTTACTTAAATTGTAATTAAATTGTCATTTACTTTCTGTGAGTCCTCATAAAACGGTCCCACTCTGGCGCTAACATTAAAAAGAAAAAATCCTGTTTACCCGGGCTGAGATTCCCTGCTACATCTTAGTTGTGTGATGGCAGAAGTGGGGTGAAGATGCATGTGGGCCTCTGTGCCTTAGCGGGGTCATTACCAAGATGAATACAGTGATTATGAGGATGAATAAGGTGTGATTATGAAGATGAATACTGCGATTAGGGCTCTTGTCACTGCTGCTTGGGCGGCTGTTCATTAGAAAGGGTAAGATGTCAGCGTGTAACATGCGTGAACCCATTACCTGTCCATTCACTGGGGATTTACACGCACATGCCTGCACTTACCTATGCATGAACACTCTGCCATGCGCTAGCTCCAGAACAGAAGAGGCCATTTTTGTTCATTTCGGCGGTTTAATGGCGCATGAATGCAATATATCTCTTTCATGGGTTGTTTGGGGTTACAGTCCTGCTTTTGTGTTTGACCTGAAAGGACGGGGACTCACCTGACTGCGTTTCTGCAATAAGCTAAGGCTAGCTCGTAGGCTGCTACTGAAACAGCAGCTGACTAATGCTACATGCTGTGTCACTGAGGCTGCTGTAACACCCGACTGGCTCTGTTCCTGTGTGTGAAACTCCTCTGACACACTCTGTGGCTGCCTGAAAAGTTTTGAGAATGCCGCCCACTGACAAATCAGAAGTGGGCTTTATTCTCTCTCTCTTTTTCCCTCTCACTTTTTTCTCTTTAAACAGCACCTCCCACTCAGTAAAGAGTCCTCCTGACCCTTTGCATCCAGCACCCTCCCCTCCATCCCATCATGCACCTCCTCCGTGTTTGTGTCTCATCAAACCTTTGTCTCCGTCTGCAGCGCCGTGGTGGCTGTGATAGTGTTTGATCGCTGTTTGAGGGTTTTTTTCATGTGTGGGCGGTCCTGATCAGGATGTCTCTCTCCTCAGGCATCAAGGAAGGATTCATCCGGTTCTGCTTTTTTCTCTTCCGACAGATCTGTACATTATGATAATATTCAATCTGAATGCCATATGGAGAGAAAATGTTTTTCCTTGTTCTAGATCTAATAAAAGACTCAGACATGCTCTCCTGAAAAGGTTTCAAAAAAATCAGGACAGCCTGCCACTGAAATCATCCCAGATTTCCCCCATTGACTAGGTAGATGAGGAGTCTCAGGAAGCAAAGTTGGCCTGATCATTTAGATGGTTTATAGAATATGAAAAATATTTACATAATAAAAATATTGTGTTAAAGAAGTGGAGTGTTTTGTGGGAATTTGTGACCATCCATTCTGTAGAGCATTTATGATGTTGGGCACTGATTAAGGCCTGGCCCGCAATCACTGTTCCAGGTCATCCCGATGTGGTCAGGATTCTCAGTGTGGTTAACAATAACAGGCTGGGAAATATCGTTAAACTTTGCAAAAACATTTCCAGCACTGAATTGAATGATCTTGGCCGTGTTTTTCATGTAAGGACCATTCAGAGTTTAGACTTCTGTCATCGGGGAGGAGGTTTACTTATGCTGGGAGGGCCTTTATTCCATCAGCTGTTGGGTTTTCAAGAAGTTGTAGGCACTGATGCTACTACCAGTCACATGGAACTGTCTTACTTGAGACCGTTGGACTGTTTTATATTATGTTTATCTCACATGAAAATCAATGGGAGTTATGTATAACATGTATGTATTTATGTATTTTTATGAGGTGAACTTCTGGTGCAAACCAAATTGCCCATCGTGGACAATGAAGACTTATCTTATCTTACACCATACTCATCAAACCATGTCTGTATAGTCCTTGCTTTGCGCACAGCGATTTTCAAACATTTTTGTAAAGAGGAGGAACAACAAAAAGTCTCACCAGTTGGTTAGGACCTTCCCATGATTGAAGATCTTTTTATTATACCAATGGTACGCTGGTTTGGTGAATCAAATCAATTAAACCTTCAACTGTCAGCCCCGGAGGAGGGGGAGATGGGATTTTACATGGCTCTAACCTCTTTAGCCGCCAAGAAGGGCTGTAAAAAGTTCACCCAAACTTTATAGTAGGTCTCTTTGGTTAAAAAAGTAATCCAGTGCCGAAGTCCATGTTGAAACTGGCGGGATAGATGCTTATTAGCATATTTACCAAGCTAACTTACGTTTGTATGATGATGCGTTCAAGTTTACTGGGAATTTTTAGTGTTTAAAGAATGGGTGTAAATATGTCAATATAAATGGGATTGACCCATAACTGCTCTTGATGGGAGCTCTTTATGGAAATGAATGTACTGGAATAATGGGTGAATTTTGTCCACTGGCTCTTTTAGGTAGACAGAGACTGTTAAGCGTAATAATCTTACATTTAATGTATTACAACAAGCAGTACACTGATCCTGTGAAGTGAGCTTTTGAGCATCCCTAGTTTACCCTACGTGAACCCATCCAGGACAATATTAATGACCAATTTTTAATCATGCAGTTTAAGTTTAGCGGCTTTGGTAACGTTAAAAAGTAAATTAAATACTTTAAATGATAGCTTCTGAATAATGAAAAGAGTTTTAAAAATCATATTCCATTGTGAGGATTTTCTTGGCACATTTTCTATTAAGTTCCATGATTGTGTTGGGAGTCAAGCATGGAGAAATGTGCTGTAATTGCCTTAAAAAATTGCACAAAGTTCTCGATAAAAGGCTGTTTAAGTCACATCCCAGCAGCAGGACAGCAGCAGAGCTAATGTAGGTTTTCTTTTCATGTCCCAGGTTCAAGTGGTCATGTTTGCTGTATCAATAGCATCAGAAAAACCTTCTAAGCTGCACTGTAGACCTCTTTTACAGTCAAGACCTAACTCTTGGAACGCTTCCACTTTAAGCAGCCTCAGCTGGAGCCGCTCCAAAACTCTGCTCCTATATGTGGAAACATCCGTTTTTACAAAAGCGTAACATGGCTACGTAACCGGTCTAGGAATAGTCCTCCTGTCGTGGTTGTGTGTTTTTGCAAAATGGGGTCTGGAAATAGGCGCGACTCTGACCGAATGAACCCCGCATCCCTCAGGAGAAGACCCACAGCCTCGCTGTGGTGGGCAGCTATAAATCTACCTCCATCAACCTCACATCGCCTCCCCCCTCCTTTCCACCACACTCCACTCCTGAGTGCTTCTCTGTCTCTCCGGGCAGTGTGGTAATGAAGTGCTTTATGGCTCCAGAGGACAGGAGGGGACGCAGGGGGCATTGGGTTAGCCCATAGCTCATTCACCACTCTTCCCACTCACAAAGCCCCTACTGTTAAACACACTGGTACATATCACCCGACCTCTGCATGGGAGGAGGTTTGATCCCAGCAGGAGATCTCAGATAACCTGCTCCTACTTTAAACGACTGCTGTACAAATAATTTCAGCTTGATTTATTCTGTGGAGTCAGACGAAGCAGACTGAACTGTAGTGGCTGCCTAGATTTCAGCTGAAAAACAACCTTGTAAAGTTTGGGATTCATTTTCAGTCATTTGAGACTGTAAGCGAGATTAAAGGCCACACAGATTAGTCTGAGTCACTGCCCTTAAAATCAAGAGGAGCATGCTTTCACTGTATTTGTTGATTCTTTACATCATGATGCTTCTCTGCTGCACTTCAGGATAGTCACATGATCTTGAGGCGATGTGTTTTGGTAAAGATTTTATTTCAGAATGGTGTTTTTATGCCTCTAACTCAACATCAGCCAGGGCTGGAGGCTTTATACTTTGGGGTTTCAAATTTGCATTTATGTATGTCAGTAAGTCCGTCCGTTGTAAACAAAATATCTCAAGAACATTTTCAACCAACTTTGCACCAATGTCCACTCTGGCATGCTGACAAACTGGTTAGAAAGGTCATGTAGATTCTCCCATGACTCTCATTAAATTGAAAATTGAGAACATTTCAATTTGTATATGAGATAGTACCGCTGATGAACATAGATGAGATTATGAGAAAGGAAGATTCTGATATGTAGAGGGGATCATAGAGAACCAGTGTTTATTGGGTAAATACAATGAAATTGGGATGTATTTTGGCATCTTACAGTCGGTAGTGCTACAGCAAACCATGGGGTTAAAATTTAAAAATGCAGAGGGGCAGACCCTTATCATACATATGAGATCTGAAACAAATCAGATGTTCAATTTCCAACTTCCTGTGAAATTGGTGAGACATTGAAATGCTCACCATCAGCAGTGAGACATCCTTTTATAAGGCATGTCGGAGTTGTGAACTAATATTGAGGTCTTTCTATTGAAATCTGAACCTTTTGGTTTGAGAATAATAAAAAGAATAAACAACGGGTCATTTGTGTCACTTCCTGTTGCTAGTAGGGGGGTCTATGAAAAAATATTTGCATGTGGGCGTGTTCAACTTTATATCGTTGCCTTGGAAAGAGCAGATCACAGAATATTGTATACTAAAGTTGTCATATGTGAAAGTCATTTGGTACCATTTAAAAAAAAAACGTATTTTGAAATTGAGATGAAAATGGTGGACTTCCTGTTGGGATTTGGGCATGGGTCCAAGAGGCTTTTTTGTAGGTCTAATCATGACCAGTATGCTGATGGAAAATCATAAGCCTAGGTTGAATGGTGTGCAGAGTAATGAATGTTGAAAGGCAACAATCAAAAATCAGAGGAGGAGAAGTTTATTTGGCAGAAGGGGGCGCTGTGACAAAGAAATAATATTGATCAAAATGTACTAGTATTCATGATCCATGTGTGATTATCCCTATAAAGTTTGGTGATGTTTGACAGAAGCACTGCAGAGTTATGTCTGGTTATTGTTCCTGGTAAGCAGAATAAAGGTTTTCTAAATTTAGCCCCTGGTCACAGCACTGCCTTTTGGCAAAAACTTAAGATTTTTATAACTTTTAAACTCCAATTTGTCTAGAAGGAACCAAAAAAATCTGGAATCAATCGGATGAAATCCGTCAGAGGAGTATGAAAAAATGTGCAACCTTTCCATCGACTGAGAACGACCATTTTTGACCAAAAATTTACCAGAAATGTTTGCAGTGCATTTCCTGTTCATTGGCTGCGGAGACTTTTCTTTTTTCACCTTGTCATGATACATATGTGTACCAATTTTCATGCATGTAGCTCTTACCCTGTCAAGAAGGGCTGAAATAATAATGATACTAAGAACGCCTACAGTTTCAATAGGGTCCTAGCTCTGACGTCAATGCTTGGGCCCTTATAAAACTCCATTCCATGAAGGAAAACAGCCATCCTGTGAATTTAGAAAGATCCCAGACACCAGCTTTCAGATGTGATTGATGCAAACTGTGGGTGCAACCCCACTGCCTACAAATACTCCCCCAGGCTGCTGCTGGAAATGACAAGTTGTTCCTCGTCAATTTGCCTGCTTAAATACTCCTTAAATAAGTTGCACATCCAGTAGAGGAGAAGGGAGGGGAGCAGAGGAGAACACACTTGTGCCGCTTCTCAGAGCGCATTTCACTGAAAGATGACTTGTGTTTACATACGACTACATCGCACACTCCCAGTGGAGCTGTCTGAGAAAACTAGCAGCGGCAGCAGCAATCCGCAGAGCACCATGTGTGTGTCTTAACAATGTTATCAAGTGGGTGTAAGATTTGGTTTGCAGCTGGCCGTCCCATCCACAGCAGTTGTGCGATTTGTAATAGCAGCTGTGGAGAGTGGCCTATTGGGGGAACCGCTTCAATTAGCGTGCTGAAAGATTTATGTGAGACTTAACCGCTCCAAAAGGTCCTTTTCTTGTAAGACATGTAAACTCAGCAGGCTGGTAAATGTTTTATAATGGCATTTTCATTTCAGAGACCTCCCAAAGTCTGCGCGAGTGTGGGACGGAGTCGTAGGGAGAAAGGTTTGGACGTGAAGAGTTTTGTTAGGGTTAACAATGCTGAATGGAGACATGAGGATCAGGTGTGCTGAGGGTCAAAGCATTTCCCTCAAAGAGAAACACCTGTGCTCTCAGGCTGGATTGTTATGTGGATCTGCATTTTAACTCACATTAAATCTTACTTTTGTAGTTTCAGGATGACTTGAGTAAATCTAGATAAAGGGGCTGGAGAGTGACATTTGAAAAGATCCCAGATAATGGTGCTCATGGAGGGGAACCCTTTAAAAAGTCCCACTACAATATTCCTAGAAGTCCAGTGCAATACCAAGACTCAACTGAACACAACTTTTCATGAATCAAACTCTGCAGTGCTCTGTGCACTGACTCCACTCTACAATACTCTCCACTGAAACGTCCTCATCCATTCATTAAAACAGTGTTCCTACTCAACCTTTATTAAACAAGTTTGGCTCATTTTTGAAGAAAGAACTTTTATGTGACCTCTATCAAATTTATCCTGACTAAATTCTTGAATAATGCTGAAAAAGAGAGTGAATTTAAACACACTGATGTAAGAGCGCTTCCTTCAGCTGGTTTGTTTCACTCAGAGGTTTGCACATACATTTTTTTTTTTCAAAATACTGTTTATAAATGATGATTTCATGTATTAAGGGAAAAGCCATCCAAACCTATCTGGCCCTATGTGAAAAAGTAATGCCCCCTAAACCTTATAACTGGTTGTGCCACCCTCTGCGGCACCAGCTGCAAGCAAGTATTTGCAATAACTAGCAGTTAGTCTGTCACATCCCTGTGGAGGAATTTTGGCCCACTCTTCTTTGTAGAATTGTTTTTTATTCAGCCAAATGGGAGGGTTTTCAAGCATGAACAGCCTGTGTAAGGCCATGCCACAGCATCTCAACCGGATTTAGTTCAGGCCTTTGACAAGGGCACTCCTGTCTGGGAATATTTTACCGAAAGTCTTGGCAATCATGCCAATTTGAGACCAGCTATTGTGTTCTTTTTGGTAAGCAATAATTTTGGCCTTGGATGCCATCTTTGTCCATTCTCTTTCTTATTGTTGAATCGAGAAATTGACCTCAACTGAGTCAAGTGAGGGCTGCAGGTCTTTAGATGTTGTTCTGGTTCTTCTGTGACCTCCTGGATGAGTTGTCAACGCGCTATTGGAGTCATTTTGGCAGGCCGGCCACTTCTGGGAAGGTTCAACACTGTTCCAAGTTTTCTCCATCTGTGGATAAGGGCTCTCATTGTGGTTTGCTTGAGTGTCAAGCCTCAGAAATGGCTTTGTAACCCTTTCTCGACTGATAAATGTCAATGGCTGTTCTCATCTATTCTTGTTTCTTTAGATGGGACAATGATGTGTTGCTTTTTGAGGTCTTTTAGCCTGCTTCACTTTGTCAGACAGGTTCTATTTAAGGGATTTCTTGATTCAACAGGTCTGTCAGTAATCAGGCCTGGGTGTGGCTAGTGAAATTGAACTCAGCTTTCCAAAAAATGTTAATCCCGGTTATTTTATGATTTAACACAAGGGGGCTATACCTTTTTCACAGCACTGTAAATTTTGTGTATTCTAATTATTCCTTACTCTTTTTTATTTTGCATTGTCTGATGCAGTACCCTCTAAGCTCTTTAACATTGTGTTGTGTAAAAATTCCTTTTGGCATTTTACTGGTTAATAGAAACTAGGTTATTGTTGACTCACAACATGATACATGCAGTTCAAAATCCGATGTAATCCTAGGTTTTTATGATATTAAAATTTTAAGAGTCATGATGGAAGTATATATGATTATTTTACTTTAACTCTCTTACAAACGTGCAAAATACATATCTTATTTTTTTTATAACTATAAGAATAACTTTCTTGCTATATACAAATGTCAGACAGTGAATGTACAATGGTGGGTCAAAAAGGAGAGGTTTGGGTAGTTTTCAACTTTAACCTTATAACTCTGTAATGTATAAAACTGTCTTAGAGACAGAGTTGACATTTTTGCAATGTTTGAAGAAAATGTAGTCATCCGATTCACGAGACATACCTTGCAAAGTTGATGAATCTACCCAATTCCATGTCAGTCATCCGGCAAATCTATTTTGCAGAGTTCCACTCTGATTCAATTGTGCATGGTCTTAAAACAGACCTGACCAATTAGCTTCATCTGAGGGGAACACCTGTCTGATGAGCTCAGGTTACTACTGGGGCTGTGCACGCCTACTGCCTCATTTTGTCTTGTCGTTCAGATTGGTTCTAATGCAAGTGACGGGCAGAACATTCGTCCAATCCCCTTTGTCCAAGTCCTGCCCTTCCCAGTCACTTTGTAAGGGAGGTTTCCCAGATGAATATGAAATATATCCATGCAATGGATATGAAACAGTCTAACTGGCATGTCAGGTTACACAATAGTGTAAGTTGTAAGTTACACCCACATGCAACCTGTACAAAAGCTATAGTCCTTGATGGAAGCCCGAGGGTTTAAGTCCAACCTGTGGGCTCCTTCTCTCCTCTTTCTCCCTGAACCTGGCTGTATGTGTAGATTTTGAATACAGCCTATGTTCCTTCAGATCCTATCATTGTCTTTTCTATAGCTGATCACTGTGGAAGCTGTTAAATTAAAAGATTTGTCCACTTCTGTACATTTTTTTATGACCTAAACCCATAATGCATTAGTCAAGCTTCCACCCTGTTTTCATCTGTCAGACTCCTCGAGTTTTATGTTATCATACTAAAGCTAACAGAGATTTCCCTACCAGCTGACTGGAAAAGGCCCAACTCTCAAATCTCCAATCTCCATAATCTCCAATCACTACTTAAAGAGTGTCATGTCGTCCATCAGTTCATCGAGTTCAAACCTGTGCAGGTCTGTTAAACTCTGGAGGGCTTTTTCATGGCTCAGCAATTACCGAGACCTAAACTGTGACACTCAAACTTGATGTATTCCACCTCCCACTCCATTGTCCCCTCTCCGTCCTTCAAAACCTCTCTGTTCCCTGCCCTTCCTATATTTATCTCTCCTCCTCCTTCCAATTACATCGTCTCTCTCTCTCTCTCTCTCTCTCTCTCTCTCTCTCTGCTTTTCTGTCTTTATCTCTCCCCCTCTCTTTTGTCGTAATTGCTACAGAACCTGTTGATGAAAATCGATCAGGGCTTTCTGATTATGGGCCAGAGCTACACAAACACACATAGCCAGTACATCCGGCTGTCTACCAAAGACTGCTGGGTTTTTCATGTTGCAGGAGCTTGACAATTTTACCTCTGTCTTATCTTGCAGCACTAACATCAAGGGCCCTGAAACCCTGAAACCATGCTCAAAACATTCAGTCCAACTTTGGGCCAGTGGTCCATTTAACAGAAATATCTTGATCAACAACACCCAATGAAGGCTGATTTTCTTTACGCATATTCAAGTGTTAAGCACATCTTAACCTGCACTGGATTAGTTTTGCTAAATTAAATACAACTCCAATTTCAAAAAAAGTTGAGACATTGTGTATAATGTAAATAAAAACAATGCAATTATTTGCAAATCTCATAAACCCCTATTTTATTCATAATAGAACATAAACAACGTATCAGATATTGAAACTGACACAATTTACTATTTCAGGAAAAAATATTAGCTCATTTTGAATTTTGATGGCAGAAAAAATCTACAAAAAAGTAGGTACAGGGCCATGTTTACATTGTCTAGCATTCCCTCTTTTTTTAACAAAAGTCTGTAAACATCTGGGGTGTGTGGAGACCAGTTGCTAGAGTTTTGGGAGAGGAATGTTGTCCCATTCTTGTCTGACAATCTCAGTCTCAATTGTTTTGAGTTTTCATAACTGTAGGGAATTTGAAAAAGGTACCTTTTATACATCAACCTATTTTTCTCTGCATATTTCTGAATTTTATGATGATCTGGGGGACGGATGGGAAGATATGGGGGGCCTGATGTGCGGCATTTGCATGTTCTCCTCATGCATGTGTGGGTTCTCTCCGGGTACTCCGGCGCCCTCCCTCCACCAAAAACATAATCATTCGGTTAGTCGGTGACATAGGCCGTCGCTGTGAATGTGAGCATGCCTGGTTGTCCATCTCTATATGTAAGCCCTGCAGCTGACTGGCGACTAGTCCAGGGTGTACCCAGTCTCTTGCCCAATGACAGCTAGGATTGGCCCCAGCCCCTGCGACCCCCAACGGGATAGAAAATGAAGAAAATGGGTGAGTGGATTTGTCATTGAAGAAACTGGTGGGTCCTGAGGCTAGACCAGTTTAGCATTGCTGGAATATGCAAGGCCTTCCCTGGAAGAGACTTTGTCATGGGAGCATATGTTGCTCTAAAACCTCTATCTACTTTTCAGCACTGATAGCTCCTTTCCAGATGTGTAAGCTGCCCACGCCATAGACGCTAATACAAACCCCATACCATCAGAGATGCAGGCTTTTAAACTGGGCACTTATAACAAGCTGGGTGGTCCCTTTTCTCTTCATACTGCAGGACACAGTGTCCATGGTTTCAAAAAGAATTTCCAATTTGGGTCATCTGACCACAGAACAGTTTTCCATCTTGCAATTTGGGAAAATAATCTTGTTGCAATATTTTTCCCCAATATTGCAATTGGGATTTAAAGTTTAAAGTTCCTCATCTTGTATATTTCTAAACACATAAGAAATAATCTTTGTATTTTCTAATAAACACAATATTTGGTGGATTAAACAAAGACTAAACAATGCAACTGTGAACATTTTGAGTCACCGTTGTATTGACAGGAATAATTGTTTTATGTCAAACATACAAAAGAGGGACAGCAGGAATTTTTGCAAAGTGTTGCATGATGTGTAGAGTAGCATCTCTGCTGCAAAACTTTTATTAATCTGGTTTTTGACACATTTCATGTTAAAGAAATATTGCAACTTATGCGTTTTGAAAATTGCAGTGTGTATTATTGCGATTTAATCTAAAATTCGATTAATTTCCCAGCTCTACCGTAGATGGTGGGATATTTAAAGTCTGGCCAACACAGAAAAAGACATTTTTTTGAGTGGTGAACCTCTGACCAACTTTACTTCTGAGAGACTGCCTCTCTAAAATGCCCTTTTTATACCTAGTAATGTTATTGCCATTTAACCTAATCAGTTGCAAAATGCTCTTGCCATTCACTTTTCCAGCCTTTTGTCGCCTTGTCCCATACTTTATTGAGACGTTTTGCTCTGTTGAATTCAAAATGAGCGAATATATTTCCTTATATAGTAAAATGTCTCAGTTTCAACATCTGATGTATTGTTCTATTGTGAATAAAACATGGGTCTATGAAATCAGTTGAGCTCTGGATTCAGAGTCTTGTTTGATGGCCCTTCCACATGTAAAACTGCATGAGCTGGAATTGACCATCAACCTTCTAGTTTGGGTGTGACCCATTTTTCCCATCTGAACAGACTTTAAATAGACAAAATGGTAAATCAAACAAGATTCAGTTGTTGTATCTGAGGTTACAAATCCTTTGAAGCACATTATTTTGCTTTTAAGAACATCTGCATTGACAGAACATCTGGAAACCTGAGATTAGTCACCTTTAGACTGAAGATATTCGTTGGTGTTAACATGTGAAACAAATCCAATGAAACCCAATCTTTTCACTCAGATTTCCTTTGAACATCTCCAAGCTGTGGCTGTGCTGAGTCTACAGGCGTCTGTTGTTACCTGTGTGGAAGTGGCGCTCACACAAACATCCCCACAGGTGGGAGAGCAGATCGAGGAATGCTTTGATGGCTCTTTTTTTCATGTGGAGCTCTCTAATGTCAGAGTTACCAATCATTAGGGGGTCCCCCTCTCAAAAAGTAATAACTGCACCCCGCTGTGCCCATCATGCCTCCATGCCAAAACCTCCTCAGCAACACCTGG
The DNA here is from genome assembly GCF_018320785.1 of Cheilinus undulatus. NCBI lineage: Eukaryota > Metazoa > Chordata > Actinopteri > Labriformes > Labridae > Cheilinus > Cheilinus undulatus. The sequence continues at coordinate 9,886,280 of NC_054885.1, read as the reverse complement.
CATCATGGTAACCAACACCTGTTCACCTAATTAGAGGAACACTAGAGGGAGAGGAGATGAAGAAGTTAATGAAACGCTAATCTGGTCCAATCAAACGCCCGGTACATCTGCCTCCTGGCTGTAGCAGCAGGTCGCGGTAATGGCTGCCGTATGCGCTCCTCCCCTGCCACGCCATCTTCAGTGACCTCATCAATGGAGAACTCCAGTGAGAGGAGAGCGGACAGGACAGAGTGGGAGGGACAGTAGAGAGGAGCTTCCTGGATGGACAGAGAGGTGTCAGACCAACAAAGAAGATGAGGGTCTCTGTGTGCAGCAGATGGAGAGACTCCAGGTCAGAGCAGCTGTGCAGTTCTTGTTTACAAGCCAACACCTGCTGCTGAAGAAGGCTGCTACTGGGGTCTAGTTTGTGATGAGTATCTTATGGTTGGTAGGAAAGGGTCCACTGGTACATACTTTTCTACCTGGAGGGACACCATATCACAAACGACTTTGTCCTGCAGATCTCCTGCAGAACTGCTGTGGAATTGCTTCAAAAGCCCTTTTTAGTAGGCAAATTACTTCACTCAGGCTTTGTCCAGTATGTTCCATACGCCAGGGATGTCAGGTACTAACTTTTCAGTAGTCAAAAAAAAAAAGTCCTACCTGTGTGACTTTATAACAATCTATAAACCATAAGTTCATTGTCAGTATAACCAGAGTTAATCAGTCTGGAGCTAGCAGCAGATCTCACGTCATCCTCATGTGTGGAGACAGCTTTGCAAGGATGCAGGTTGTTCAGAGTTGTCCTTGCTTTCTCCATTCAGGAGGGAGCTTTGTTTTTAACAATGAAACTTTGATAGCATTGTTCAAGTCAGGCATCAAAATAAACCCTGGAAAAGTTACCCCTCCCTCCATCTATGTGGACAAAATTCGGTATGAAAGCACAGATCCATGTCAGACCAACATGCAGATAGTGACACCTCATATGCAGATGCAAAAAAAGAGCAAACTGCACAGAGCAGGACAACTTTATTGGTATTTTAGTCCTGAATATGATAAGTACAGTATGCTAAGTGAATTAGACCTTGAGACACAGTGCTTCATGGAAGCAGATGATGCACAAACTTTGTAGTTATAAGCAGCCCTAATCCATTCTTAGTGAATCAGACCCAGAGTGTTTTGTAATTTAAAGGAAGACTGTGTTTTACAGCTGTGTGTCTTGTTGGTTTCTTCTTCTATGAACTCTACTGAAGTGTGTTTCTGTGTTTCCCGACAGGAAACTTCAAAGGAATGTGCAAACAGATAGACCACTTTCCTGAGGAAACAGATTACGAAGCAGACCCATCTGAGTACTTCTTACGTGAGTATTTTGTCTCTTTTTCTCACCAGGATTCCCTCTTGCACACCAGATTAGAGGAAAAGAATCACACCCGGTTGCTCTCTCCCCACCTCTCTTAATGCTTACTCCAATATTTTTATTTTTTGTCCCACTTTTTTTTTTTTTTTTTGCACCGTCTCAGACATGAGTGCTGTGCCAGTATCTGATCTTGGCCCATGTGACGCTGCCTGCTTTTAGTGCGAGGCCGTCCAGGCTGAGGCGTGCCAAGCAGCTCGTCTGTTTTTACTGCTCTGCTGTGTGTAACATTATGTGCAGTGTTACAGTCGGCTGTGTACCCTGTAAACACAGCCCATTGATTTCTGCTCCCTTTTCCCTTTGTGCAAGCAAGACAGAGATGCTTGTCGAACTCATTTGCCTGCTAATCCTAAAAAATCACAACAATGACTCAGAGCGCATGATGTACTGTTACTACTGTTAGCTCAATACTCTCTTCTTACTGGCCAGTTGATGAATTTATGATGGTTATTTTGAGAATTACAGATCTAGTTTTGCCACTGTAGCCCAATCAGAAAGGTTAATATTTAATTTCTGATTCTTGAAGGAAAACTGTTTTTTAAGAAGACTATTAGTTGGCAGATCAGATCTGAAACCTGGAACAAACTTCAATAGTATTACTCATCTTGAACTGGAAAATGATAGATTTCCCTCCACGTGGCAGCTGATTATCTCAAACAAACTATGTTTCATTATTTTCAACTACAGGGCAGAAAGATTGATTTTTTCCTGTGTTACACGTAGTGTAAAGATTATAATTAGAAATTCAGCTATTACATCACAGATACTAATCCCAGGGGCGGTCCATTGATTCTGGGGTTGGCTGTCTTATGAAGAGTTTGGTGCTGGTTGTAATAAGTTTGATCTGTGTTCACTGGAGAGGCTGTGTTAGCATGGTTGGTTGCATTGGCCTGCAGTATATTCAATGTTGAGTTGATAGCGTATTCTGTGTTCTGAGCTCTCTTTTTCAGATTCCTTTATGTTTGCTAGAGTTGGAGGTTGTGCTTTAGGGTGCTTCCATACCTAAAGTTACCTGTTTGCTTTGCTCTGATTCATCATACATTTTTTTAGCCACTCAGAGGTGGACTTGCTGGAGTGTTTCAGATAATTTTCCTGCTGTATAACCCAGGTATGCTTGAGTTTTAGGTCATAAACTGATGGCAGGACATTCTAACCATGCAAAGCAGATGGATTCACCCGTTTCTGTGTTTCTCACTGGCGAATCTGTCTTACAAAGCTCCCATCTGAACAGATTGGGCCCTGTGAGAAAGTGACAGGACCAATCAGGAGGGCGTGGCGGAGTCGAAGCAGCAACAAGAGGCCAGTGCAATTATGGCGTAAGACATTAGCGTGGATGCTGCTACAACGTCCATTTTTTCAGAACTTGACGACATTTCTTTGCTAAAAGAAGAAAAAGAACAGCATTGGGTACTTTTCTTTTCAAAAACAACAAAGTCATGTACTGACATGTCTACAGTCGCCATCGTTCACGTTATGCAGTTCTCTATGGAGTTCTCTATGGAGTTTACTGCTCGGTAGCGGCGCACACCTACAACGTCGCATGTTTTGTCACTCTGATTGGCCTGTAAAGGTGTGACAGAAAGAATGTTCATCCAGTCAGCATTGAGTTTTTTTCAAAGGCTCTGCCATTTCCCAAACACAGTGGGAGGTTTTCCAGATGGACGTGTGAAACAAATCAGGTTAAAGACATTCTCCTTTAGGATTTTATGGTAGAGAGCAGAATTCATGGTTCCATTCTCAAACTTTTCAGGACTTACACAGCAGAAAATTTTCCAAGAACCCCCACATAATCACCATACTGATTAAACATACAGTATGTTAACTTCCATTTGTACTCCTAGATGTTGTATTTTAAACCCTTTAGCCTATATACAAGCTCTTGTCCAATTGAGTGTGGCTCTTACATTTTGCGACCTTTTGAGCAGCCAAATAAGAAGCCCTCTGTGCTTTTTCTGAGGTTATGTTCAGGTACACTATTTGTGTTTTCAGGTGGATGTATTCCTCACTCTTTTGTTGGAATAAAGTCGTTTGTTTTGTCCTTAAAATCTGCATGCTCTGTTATCAGAGGACGCTTGAGCTTGGCGGGCTTCATGGCTTCACAAACAGACAAACAAAACATTTTGATCTTCCATCACTATTATCAATAAAACCAAACTCGAGACAGCTTCATCATATTTTCTCAGTTTAGCTGGTTTGGGCTTCATCACTTGATGAAGAGGACGTTTGATAGTTATCTATTTGCTAGGCAGACCTGCACACCAAAGAGGTCCTGAGCAAAGTGACTGATGTGTGACGAGTGATAGATTTATGTGATATCTTACAATCATATCTGAGTTTTTATTGGCCCAAAGCGGACTTATGTGGGAGTCAGTGGTTTAGTATGGTTGTTTTATGGTGCTGTGGTACCTATATGCATTTATTTTATTTTGAATGTCATTGCATTACTTTAATCATTTATTTTAGATTATTTTGTGGACCCCCAAGCTGTGGCTCATGGACCCTCAGGGTCCCCAGACCCCAGTTTGAGAACCACTGAGCTACTGCACATGGTCCAGGTCCGAAAGCAGCCAAGCATCCCCAGACCATCGCACTACCACCACCATGTTTGACTGTTGTTATGATGTTCTTTTTATGAAATAAATGCCAGATATAGCGGGACAGTTCAACTTTTGTCTCGTCAGTCCACAGAATATTTTCCAAAAAGTCTTCATCATCAAGATGGGTTTTTTTTTTTTGTTTGTTTGTTTGTTTTTTTTCAAATGGTTTTTGCCTTGGAACTCTCCCATAAAGGCCATTTTTGCCCAGTCTCTTTCTTATTGTTGAATCATGAACACTGGCCTCAACTGAGTCAAGTGAATGCAGGTCTGTAGATGCTGTTCCAGGTTCTATTGTGACCTTCTGGATGAGTTGTCGATGCGCCCTTGAAGTAATTTTGGCAGGCCAGCCACTCCCAGGAAGGTTCACCACTGTCCCAAGTTTTCTCCATTTGTGGATAATGGCTCTCACCACAGTTTACTGTAGTCTCAAAGTCTTAGAAATAGATTTGTAACCCTTTCCAGACCGAAATATGACAATAACTTTGTTTCTTATCTGTTCTTGAATTTCTCTAGAGGGCAGTATGATGTGTTTCTTTTTGAGATAGCCTGCTTCACTTTGTCAGACAGGTTCTATTTCAGTGATTTCTTGATCTCTCAATTTTTAAAGGGGGGCAAGTACTTTTTCACATAGAGCCAGGTAGGTTTAGGTTCAGATGACTTTTTTCCCGTAGTAAATGAAATTATCACTTACAGACTGAATTTTGTATTAACCCAGGTTAACCTTGTCTAATATTAAAATTTGTTTGAAGATCTGAGACATTTAAGTGTGACAAATATGCAAAATTACTTTTTCACAGCTCTGCAATTTTTAAAACTGTGATGTCTTTTCGCCTCTGTGAATAACACTGGTAATAAAATGTTTTTCTTCGCCAACACTGTTGTATCACATGAGCGAACCAGTGTCCCAAGTCTCTGCTGAGCCCCTCCCCAACACTGCTACAGCCCGCAGTGGTTTGAAACTGGAAGTCATAAAGTGTGTATCTCCTCATCCCCATCAGTGGGGACAGTAATTGAGGCCTCTCAGAGAGCCGAGCAGTGCGTGCCAGTGCTGGAGATTAAGCCCCGCCAATTAGGCTGTGTTTGACTTAGCGCTCTGAGCGGTTGTTCCCGTCCATATGTGCCAGAGAGGACGGTTATGATAACAGCTCTGGTAATGATTCTAACGATGCCGGAGCCTCGCTGGAGTCAGATCTGTCTTCTAAAGGAAGGGGGGGGTTCTCTCAGGCTGGGGATGACAGGGTCGCGGACTGGAGGCCGCAGATGCTCGTCGTTACGCGTGCATGTATGCATTTGGCGTGTGTGATAACCTCTTCCAGGGCTGTGATTGGAGGAGAAGGCCGCAGTGCTCCCAGTGGCTTGCCAATTAGGACACTCACATCCATAAATATTTCAGCCTCCTTCTTATATAGGTCAGGCCTCTCTCGATTGCTGTCTCTCACACTCTTCCTCTCCTAACCCTCGTAATATTTCATGTCAGGAGCGTTACAGCACCTATTTGTCGTGTCTGATGACGATTCAGCACATTAAGCTGTTTCCTGGGTGCACTAAGAGGTCATAGAGGGCGCAACAAGTTTGTAGCTGTTTCTACTCCAACACTAGAAGGGCCGAGAGGTCATTTAGACTGCTAGATCACAAACTCTGTCACCTCTGATGAAGACACCTAATACAAGTGGAAATGCATTGTGTTGGGATATCTTTTAAAAATTTATTTTAACATTAATTTAACTAAGTTATATAGACATTTTCAATATTATGTGTCATCACATATAGGAAACCATGATCGTTCTATAGAAAACACCTGTATTTGCAATAGATAATTCATCTAACACTCTCAAAACAAGAAAATAACAGTTGGTTGTGTCTGATTCAATGTAATTTTGATCCCTTTTTGTGGTTAGATAATAATATCCAAGTATCATAAATAAACTATCTATAGAAAATATATTTTGGGGGTGAAATTTTTATCCTGATCACCAGAAAGTTTAGGCGTCATTTTCCTGATAAAATGTGCAGTGCTATTTTTTGTAGAAAGTTTAATTTTCACTGCAGTGAAGTTTCATCCAGGAGAAATATTACAAGCTAAGCTAAAAAACTTGGCATATCAAAGTTTGTTGTCATTAATTATTTTTAATATATTATAATTGCTATTTTGCTTATTTTTTTATATAGTTTATTTTAGATTAAACATGTTTAGGTCAAATTTTTAATTTTGCATTTTAGTTGGACTTGTCTAAAGTAAAATAATGAACTTTAATATGTAAATTATGATGTAAATTTGGTTAATAAAACCCCAATGAAATGTTCGATGACAGCTAAAACAGTATGTTCTGACGTGTCTTTCTCAATAACAGCTGGAAAGAGAATAAGCTTGATTGACCAAATATGCTTACACTACAAGGAATTTGACTCTGGCTGGCAACTCTTACAGGAATTAAACTTAAAATATAAAACTAAAACAATATAAAAATGAAGATATGAATATGTATGAGTTCTTGTAGGTATTTTTACCAGTATATACAAGTCTGTGTGCAATGATGGTATGGTTGCAAGGTGTTCAAACGGTGAAACAATGCTTAAAAGACAAGGTCAGGATTCTAAAATATGCAATGATATGGCAGAGTTACATGATGTAGATGAAGGTGATGTTTTATAATGCCCACCCCCTAAAACTGTCATTCAAACCAGCCCTTGATCAGCACCACAGAGCCCTAAATTTATCCAGCCCATGTCAGCCTGGTTTGATTAAACTACAAAACATCTAACCTAATTCGCCAGATTGACTTTCACATTGCATGGGAAATATTTTGCATTCATTAGGAAAACTCCCATACAAAGATTGTAAAGGACAGGACTTTTCAAAAAATTCTTGTAAGGTGATTGGACGAACATTCTGTCTGTCACATTCATCAGAGCAACAAGACAAGATGAGGCGGTAGACATGCACAGCTCTGGTAGTAACTTGAGCTTGACAAGCAGGTACTGCTGTAGTTTATGAACGGTGGAGCTTGTTGGTGGATAAAACTCATGCCAAAGCCGGTCAGGAGAAGTGCAAAAACATTTTCTCTGCAAAGACAAGCTTCCCATGCTCTTTGCTCTTGTTTTAACCCTCTGAGACTGAAGTGGCACAGTTTATAAAACTTAAAAAACTTGTGAACCATAAATCATAGCTTCTTACTTTCCTCTGAAGCCTACCATTTTGCCATTCCAATGATTCTTACCATGCCTTTGCATTCCAAAGGCTTTTCTAGAGAGCCTGGAACTTGGACTTTCCAGGGTTGTAAAAGAGTAAATCCACACCAGTAAACCTGATATTGAAAGTGTTTAGTCCATTTTTTGTTCAATTTTTAATAGTTTCTGCTGCTAGCAGCTAATGCTAACGTCATTCTGTACCCTATGAGACGGGTACCGTACCCTATGTGATAACCAATGGCAGGCTGTTCTGTTGTTGCATCATGCCATACACAAAGCATGTCTTAACACTGAGATCATGACAGAGACACAAAGAGCCTGTGATGTGGCCCTCTGTGTCACCGCAGACAGGAAGTGCTTTGAGAGATGGCACAAATAGACCCAATACAAAGAAGCTAAAGGACTTTTTTTGTAAATATGGGAATATTTTGAAAATCTTCTGTCACAAAATGATTATTTTTTCACTTTTTTGGTCCCTATGAGATGGAAGAACAAGTTTCTGCAAAAAAAAGTTTTAGTCATTATGTGCCATTCATTAAATCTTTGAGTTTCAATTTCTGTTCAGTTTTTTCTTTTTTTCTTTACAGTGCCATAACTTTTTCAAAATTTAAGTGACATTACTGTAGCACACATACTGTATGTTTAGATCTTGACTGTGCACCACAGGGTTGATTTTTTTCAAGCTTTTTAAAACAGTGAGTACAGACGAGATAAAAACATAGCTTAGGGCTTTAAGGGTCGATAAAGAAATGTGTTCCAGCTCTGATAAAACTGTCACTATACTATAGCTATATCTAAGCTAAATGCTACACCAGCAGCAGCCATTGCTTTCAGCTTCCAGTACAACAAAACCCTGCCTATAACTACCAACTCATGCTCCTCAAATGATGCTGATTGGTCAGGTGCATTTTCAGACCTGGCACAGTTGTTTCAGATTGAAGTTTTGCGGGATAGATTTGCTAGATGACAGACATGGAATCTGGCCCATCAGTCTGCTTTACAAAGTTACGAAACATCTAAAAGTGGTCTTAAAGGTAGCTTACGCTGTGAAAAAAATGAATGCTGCCAAGCTGCTAAGATGCAGCTGCAGAAAAGTATATCAATTTAGTAGTAAGTGCAGCAGAATCAGTGCAGTCAAAATGACTGCCTGTTGTCCTTCTTGGTAGAAGTGATCATATTTTCTTTGTCTTTTGTGTAATTCATTAAATTCGCATTTTAAATTCAAATAGACATTTTGTGAAAAAGTCAGGGACCTGCAGAATTGTAACTTTGATTACAGCAAAGTTAAAGATAGTGCAACTATGAGAACAGTCAAAATGACTGCTATGGTCTTTCTAGTGTTAAACCCCCATGATGTATTTTTACATCTGTCTGGTCCGATTTCACAGACCCATACCTGGTATTTCCATAATGAGGAGTTTCACGGCGCCTCTGGGTGGCCAAAGACAGAGAAAAGCTGCCTCTACCCTCACATGCAGGAGAGGGAGAAAGTTATGCAATAAAATGATGTCACTTCAGGTGAAGGCCCGGGCGGAAGTGACATCATCGGGGGGCTCTCCGGTCCAAAGTCGAGGGGACACACCAGTGATGTCATCAAACAGCGTAACGAGGAGGAGCGAGATATTTGGTGCTGCGGTTGCCGTGCAGAAAACACACAAATCTGACTATATTCTGCAAAAACATGCACCCCCGCTTCAAACGCGCACATACACTGATCTGCAGTCCTTATGCTGACATCCACATCCACACAAACACAACACAGATCAGTAGCTTCTCTCTCTGTGTCTCTTCCGTGAGTCCTCAGCTCTCCCAATAGCAAAGCAGTTTGCACATCCACACGGGGTTATATAAGCCAGCTGAGGCACACTAAAGCGCCAGTGGGTTTTTAGATCATGCCGTGTCGGAGCTCCCATCATCCACTGCTCTACTGGGCGCTAAGCAGCTGAGAGAGAAGAAAGAGGGGAAGAAAACGCCCAGTTATGCAAGCCACTAATGCAAAACTGAAAGACATCAATTCAGTGTAATAAAGAGAGGACGATGATGTGAGGGGAGGAGGAGGGTGTGCGTCTGACTGTTGAATTAAGTGTTAGTCACAGGAGGGTGTTTTTTTATCCCCAGTGAGTGTTTTTCTTCTATCTGGATATCAGAGTTTGGATCTATTAATTGATATGTAATTATCGCCACTATTAGCGGTCTCTTGTGTGCCATTTTTGGGCCTTTTACTTGTTCCAGATGCCTTTCTTCTGAGTGAAGTGATAATGAATTGTCTTAAGAGTCCAGGCTGCTGTTTTTGGAAATTGTGATGCTTTTAAGAAACATTTATTGACCTGAAAGTTATTTTAATCATGTAAAATTTTAAGAAAATGAATGTCTTCTTGTCCCATGTGCTCACAGAATTTTTTTCCTTGTTGCTAATGAGATCACGATGTTGAATTTGGTGCAAAAATTGAGTTTTTGATTTAGCGGGCTTTGCCCAGGAGTGTCGGAGTTGACAATACTGTCAACGAGGGTGTTTAACAGAATCATATTCATAATTTTAAACATCACAAAGCAGAAATTAAATATATCCATACTACTTTACATAAGAGATGCATGATATTGTTATCAGTATTGGCAGATAACAGTTCACAAAGTTCAAAATTGGTATTGGCAGATACAAAAAAGTATGCTGATCAGGGATGTAACAAATCACAGAGGTGATGGTTTAGTTCAGACCTCAGTTTTGACCTCTACAATGGGGCGGGAAGTGAATCCTAATCCTTGTTGGGTTTTTACTTAGTTTGTGATGTGTAGTTTTAAATTTTATCCTGCACCCCCTGGTCCAAACCCTAACCTTATGGGGTTCATGTGCCTAAATCTAACCCTTAGGCCCCAGGTGCCTAACCCTAACCCTCTTTGGATTTTCCTTAATTTGTGGTGTTTAAATTTAAATCTATCCCCCTCAGTAAAAGTTTAAGCCGACAATAGTGTAGCATATGATTTTTTCAGACCTAATTGTAATTGCTGGAACAGCCTGTGTTGTATTAAACATAAAAAAGAGGAAAAACAGGTTGAAGCACAAAGATGCAAAATAAAAACCAGCACAGAGATGAATTGTCTTATATATTCTCATAATGACAACATTAATAAACATAATGGAAATAAAATACCTGTCATTTTTTATAAGATTATGTTTCTGGGCTTTTGCTTTTATTTTGACAGGACAGCTGAAAGACAGGTAACATGGGGAAAGAGAGTGGGGAAAGCCATGCACCATGCAAATTTGCAGATTGTATTTTGGTACAGCCAAATTTTATGGACCCTTATTTTCAGTGTATCATTGAGTAATGACTTTGAGTGACATCAAATCTCCTTTGGGTTTGTTGGTCTCACCGCTGTGTTCACACTAATGGGACACTTCTTTCAGATCATTTATGTGACACACAGGTTTAAACATGTTTAATACATGACATGCTGTACATATGTTACCCCTACCCTCTCCAACATTTAGCCTAACCACCAGATGGGAAAAGAGAGATGATTGCTTATCTCTCTCATTGAGGCACAACAGCAGAGAGTTTTTTGCATTAATTCAGGGTGAGCCAACACATTTTATGAAATACTTTATAGAAATAAGACTATTACCAACACTTGGCTGCTTATCTGAATAGAGGTCAGACCTCCTTTAGGATATTGTTTTGCTTTTTGTTAAAAATGTGCTTGTTTTCCCAGCATATAGATGGCATATTTAGAATATAGTTCAAAAGTTTCTCATATAAGTTTGGGTTTCATAAAGAGAACAATGTATCATGGGTGTAGAGACTGGCATAGGCACTGTATATTTGGAGCTGCTAGAGTAGTTGAAGATGTTTCTTCATAATACTTTATGTGGGTTAGTTTCCTTGCTTAAAAACGTGAATATCATCTGTATAGAGACGGATCTTGTACTGTGTTTGGTAATAAAGGAATTCTGAGATGTTGAGGATGTGATTCGGAAATCATTTATCATAGTAAAAAAGAGGATTCCAATAGAAATAGCACTGCATCATCTGCATAGAGGTTGATCCTAACTTGTGTTTTTGGGTTTGGATTCCTTTCATTCTGTTACCTTAACAATATCTTCTTCAGGCTGGAAAAATGCTGGGTTTCTAAGCATTATGAAAGAATTTAAAGTTATTTTTAAGAACATGATGAAGTTTTGATTAGCCTTCGGCCAGCTATTTCTTTTATTGCTGGGAGGGGTTTATTTTGCTCTATGCAGTTTCTAGTGCCCTTCTTCAGTTTTACAATATATTGTACTTTTGTGCAATTGAAACCTCCATGGCATCCCACCTTATTGAGAGATCAATAAGAGGAAAAGATTCAAGTGCATTGAATTCATAACTGCCCTGCTTGAATGAATTGCACACTCACTCACAGCTAGATTTGGTATGTAGAATTAAATTAGGCCACTTTACTGGGCTCCTATGATTCATTTACAATGGCTCAAAGGCAAGCACATTCAGCATGTGATCGAGTCAAACGTCAATGAACAGAGCAAAAACCTAAACGTTGAAATGCAAAAATAAGTATTTTGGGTCATTATTACCCACTCAATTAACTTTCTCCTAAACTTTCCTTCAAACTAGCATTATGCTCTGCCTCTGGTGTTTGTATGTGTTAATCTGAGAGTACTTGCTGACATTGATGGCAGAAGGGCAGGCCTGTCACTGCCTGTGCCGCCCTGGGGCCTCACTGCAGACTGGACGGTGGCCTGATCTGGCTTTGGTGTTGCCCAATAAAATCAATGGGTCTGGGGCATGACACGCAGGAGCTTGTAGCACAAAGCAGGGGGCCGCTTGTCAACCAGTTCAAAGGTTTTAGCCCCACTTTGAATAAAATGGTGTGTTTGGGCCTCAGAAGAGGGCTTTCAAGTGGCGTTAGATTGGGTTGAGGTCAAACAATTTGTAAGACTGTAAACACAGGGCTGTATCCTTCCAGATTTATTCTTTTTGCATATTTGTCACACTCAAATGTTTCAGATCATTAAACATATTTGAATATTAGACAGAGATAACCTGAGTAAATACAAAATTCACTCTTTACATGATGATGTTGTTTATTAAAGGAATCAAGTCATCCTACCTGGCTCTATGTGAAATACCAATTTCCCCCTAAACCTAATAACTGGTTGTGCTACCTCTGGCAGCAATAAATGCAAGCAAATATGTTTGATAACTGGCAATGAATCTTTCACATTGCTGTGGAGGAATTTTGGCCCCCTTTTTTTTTGCAGGATTGTTTTAATTCAGCTACATTGGAGAGTTGTTGAGTATGTATGGCCCATATAATTTGTGAGTTTCATCAACTTGTTAGTTGTAATTTTAGGGCCAATTGTTTGGGACAAAAAGAGACGTAAAGTAGCATTATTCGAGTTCTGCAGGAAACAGGAAGTTTGAGACATTCTGGGTTACTGCTGATTGGTCGTGACATTGACTGATCTCCACTAATTGGCTGAGGAAATTCATTCTGGTTCTAAACCAATGTTAAACCAGTGCCAGTGAAGATGAGTCGTAGTAAGGTTTCTTACATGCACATGAAACAACACCACAAATTACACAAACATATTCTAGCAATACTTTCTAGAATATATCACCTAACATTTTTATAATTACTTAAAATACTCACAGCATCGTCTGTCTTATTCCTCTCAGTGGACAAAGCTGACAAACTTTATAGGAATGTTCATACTTGAAGATGATATGCTTTGTAAAGGAGACCTTTACCCGCAATTTCCACTTAGGACGAGTGTGCCACGCACTGAAGCGCCGCAGGTTAGGCGAGCGACCTCACCCACTGGAAGCGAGTCTAGAGCGCAGCGCCGCGGTGCACAGCCCTGATCAGTAGGCAGAGATCACGGGAGAACTGCGACTTCACGATGGAGTAGTATGTCAACAGCAGACAGTTTTATCTTTAGAGGTTCATTTATCGTCCTTTCCAGTATAAGTTCATGATATTATTGCTTCCGCCATTGAGTGAGTACATTAGGAAGTTAAAAGGAAAATGTTTGCTTAAAGGATCTGTGGTTTTATGCAAAATTCTTTGGCTAAATATCCCGAAAAGTTAACTTTTCCTCGTCAATGGCACCGTTGTAGCTCTGTGACCCACTGACCTCTCGGTGACCCTTTCCTTTCACTGCAGGATGAGGCGTAATGTTGATATGTTGATGATTTACAATCAGGAGTCCCACATTGTGTTTTATTTTGAAAGTACCGGATGTTCTAGGCTTGTGACTTCCATGGTTGGTGCTCTCTGAGCGACAGTGAATTTACGAGGTTTGGCAGCAGCCGGCGCTGAAAATAGACCTGCAGCGTGTCTGAAATGAAGCAGAGTGGAGTGGCGCTCCAGGCACACACCGCTGCCGGTCTGGAGCGCCAGCAATGGAAATGCTCTGATAGACTAGAGGGGCAGCAAAGTGCTCCACAGTACGATTCACTGGCGTTCCGTGGCGTGCACGCTGTATGTGGAAATTGGAGGTTAGTCAGAGCAGATAGGGCAGCAAAGGAGCAGTTTGCACTGCTATTGGTGGCTGTAATCCTTTATTTGCCTAATTAATAGGGAATATTTTTTATTTTATTTTTAGAAACGAGCACTATTAATTGATCCAAGGGCCGTAATTTGGATACATCTGTAATAAAAGCTAGAAGTTACCAAATATCCGGTGCCAAGGACTTTTGCTTTTGTCGTATTAAAATTGTATCAAAATTGTTCAGCTTTCACTAGACCTCTATCAAAGTTTAAAATTCTTCCATCATGCCAGCCCTAATGTACATCCAAGGTGAAGAAGTTCCTGTGTTTGTCTTTGCGAACGTCCTAGACAGTCACGGTGACATTGAACATCCTGTTCTTCTCTTGCTGTCTCCTGGTAAAAATAAGGAAGCCATTGACTGATACATAAAACACAGCACACAGACACGGGACAATAAATTAAAAGCCAATCATTTTTGTCCTGGTTGACCGTGTGAGTGCTAGCCCTCTAACTTTATATCTTATTAACGGGGAATATAGAGACTAACAGCTTGTAAAACACAGAGGTGAGAGAGTGTCCTCATATTAAAACGAGATGAGAATATACACGACAAGCGTTAGGCTGTGGTGTTAGGCTGTCACTGAAGCTCCATCAAAGACAGCAGCTGCATCATCTTACATCTCTTTTCCATTCGCATAGTTATTCATTAGAGTGAAAAACCCACCATTGAGGGAGAAAACTTCAAACCTTACACTGGAGTCCTTTTTATGATCAGAAGTAGAGCAGTAAAGAGTCAGCTTTGACCGTCTGTTGGCTTTTTATGTGCTAAACATATGGCTGTAAGAACAATTTTACAGTCAAAGACAAAAGGGAAACTTACACTGACCTCCAGCTGCTGTAGCATAAAGGGAAGATGCACAGTTTGTGGCTTAGTAGTCGACTCCTGTGTGAGATACAACACAGAAATGTGCTGAGTGTGCATATCTGGAGGTCACGCTGTAAAATTATACCTCTGCTGACATCAGTTTTCACAGGAAAAGTCAGAAAAGGATGTTGTGTTACAATTTATTCTTCAGGTTGAGCAGAGCACTCATTTCAATCTGTAGTTGTTATTTTTATCCTATCTTGATCTTTAAATTTACCCAAAGTGCAATATGTGTGTGATGTTTTTAAGCTCTGTAGTATTAAAGAGCGATGTTTTGATTAAGGTTCACTTTTTTGTAGTTAGATTCACTCCTTTCTTTTTTCTTGTGCCTCCACGGCGGCAATAGGCAGAGCTGGAGAGCTTATATTCTAAGGTTTGCAAGAGCCATTCTTACGAACTCGATATCTCAAAATGCTTTGATAGATTGTTTTCAAACTTATCAAAAATGTCCAGCCTGACCCGAGGATGAACTGATTTTATTTTAAAAGTCAAAGCACAAGCTCACAAGGGCTCACGTTTGGCCCTTGCTTGTTAACGTAATATCTCAAGAATGTCTTGAGCAATTTGCTCCAAATTCGCAACAATGTCCACTCTGACTCAAGGATGTTGTAATTCAATTTTGGAGGTCGTAGGCCAAAGTTTAGGAGTGACAGGACTCAAGTTTGTCCTTCGATTTTTAAACGAAATATCTCGAGTCTGCCATAAGGGATGTTTTTCCAACTTCGCAAAAATGTCCACTCTGATTCAGTGACAAACTACTTAGATTTAGGAGACCATTGCTCAAATGTCTATCAATGGGGTTCAAGTTTTTCTCAAAAATTCTTTAATGGATTTCCTTCAAATTTGGCAAAAATATCCACTCTACTTAGATTTTTAATGTTATAGCTTAAAGTTCAAGGCCAATGGGAATCAAGTGTTTCCTTGCTGTCAAAAAACAATATCTCAGCTGCCAAGAGGGACTTTTTTCTAACATCAAAAAAATGGCCACTCTGACTCAGTGATTCACTAGGAGGTCATCCGACAAAAATCTATCAGATGGGCCCAAGTATTTCCCTTGTCTGTGAAGACAATATCTCTTAATGGATTTCCTTCAAACTTTGCAAAAATCCACTTTAACTTAGAGATAAACTGCTTAGATTTGGAGGTTAAAAGTAAAGTTTGCAGCCAATGGAACTCAAGTTTTTCCTTGCTTTTGAACACAATATCTCAAGTCTGCCATGAAATACCTTTTTCCAACTACACAAAAAATGGCCACTCTGGCTCAGTGATACATAATTAGATTAAGGAGGGCATCTGAAAAACTTATATCTAAGGGAATCAAGTGTTTCACTTGCTTGTCAATAAAAAAGACAATGTCGGAAATATGCCTTGATGGATTTTCTTTAAACTTTGCAAAAATTTCCATTCTGACTCTAGTCAGACTGTGAAGATTATAGGTCAAAGGTCAAGATCCCATGGTCTTAAGATTGTCCCTTGCTTGTAAGAGCAACTTCAAGAATACTTTTACAGATTTTCCTCAAACTTTCAAAAAGTCCACTCTGACTCAAAGATGATCTCATTAGATTTTGGAGGTTAAAGTCAAAGGTCAAGTCCATTGAGACTCACTTTGTCCCTAGCTTATGAATATAATATCTCAAAAATGTTTTGAGGGATTTTCATCAAACTTTGCAAAAATGTCCACTCTGACAGGGTGACAACTTCGATTTTAAAAAATAATCGGTCAAATGTCTTTTTTATCTTACTCAATTACTTCGCTTGCTTGTGAACAGTACGTTTTAAATATGCCTTGGGAGATTTTCTTTAAACTTTGCACATGTGTACACTTTGACTCAAGGACGAATTGATCAGACTAGGAAGATCATATGTCAAAGTCACTGAGACTCAAGTCTGCCCTTCGCTTGTCAAAAACAATAACTCCAGTGACCTTTTTGGATTTTCTTCAACCTTTCCAAAATTGTCCACTCTAACTCAAGGATTATCTTCACAAAAATGTCCACTCTGACTCAATGATTAACTAGTTAGATTTAGGTGTGCAAAGGTCAAATGTCAGTCAAGGGGGCTCAAGTTTTTCCCTTTCTTGTGAGTGTAATATTTCAAGAATGTCTTGAGGGATTTTCAAAATTTTTCACAAATGTCCTCTCTGACTCAAGGATTAGTTCATTAGATTTGGAGGTCAAAGTCACAGTGATCTTGTGAGAACAATACCCACCTGGAAATCTGGACCTTCATGAAACCATAATACACTGTATTTTTGGATCTCTCCCATAATACATTTTATTTATAAAGCGCTTTTCATAAAACTCAAAGACACTGTACAAAGCAGAAAGATGTACTCTGTACTCAGATCTTAAGTCTTTGACTTTTGTTTTGCTAGTTTTGTCAGTTCATTCAGTTCATTTCTTTTATTTTATTTTCCTCTGGTGTTTTATTTTAAAGTTTCAGGTGTTCGGCAATCATACTGTTTCTTCTGCCTTTTTTGCATTGAAATCCTGTGGAGTTTATCAAAATCGTGAGTTCATTTCTCATCAGATGTATTTCAAGTCTAGTAGTTCAACTTAACAATTGGGTGTTAAACTGGTATCAGGACCATCACCAGTAAAATTCCTGCCAAAGAATGGGCAGGACAACACCATCATTACTTATTTATCAAACAGAACCCAGTGTGTGCAGGCTGTGTGAGGGATTTACCTCTAAATATCTTGAATTTAAAAATGGAGTGCCTCAGGGCTCAGTCTTGGGACCGCTGTTGTTTACACTTTATATCAACAATATCAGTCTAAATGTTCCCAGTGCAAATGTTCATTTATATGCTGATGACACTGTCATTCATTGCTCTGCTCCTATACAGCATCAGGCTCTCTGTCGCCTACAGGAAGCTTTTGATATTGTACAGGACAAAAGAAAAAAGACAAAGAGAAATCCACTGAACCTTTCTTCTGTCACTACGTCTCAGGGTGATGTGATTGAGGTTGTGCCTTCTTATAAATATCTTGGATTCTTGACTGATGATCCTTTGACTTTTAAGCTTCACACTGACCAACTTGTGAAGAAGTTAAAGTTGCAGCTTGGATTTTATTTCAGAAATAAGTCCTGTTTTTCATTTACTGCGAAGAAAAGACTTGTTTCTGCCACTTTTAAGCCTTCAATTGATTATGGTGATGTTTTATACATGCATACATCTTCTTAATGCCTTAAATCTTTGGAAACTGTGTACTATGGGGCGCTGAGGTTTATAACCAACCTTAAATCCTTAACCCATCATTGTACTCTGTACAGTCGAGCTGGTTGGCCTTTTTTATCAAAGCGTCTAGGCTTATCCTTATTTATAAGGCCATACTAAATCTGCTTCCATCATATTTGTGTGAAAAAGTTCTGGAAGTTACAGTCTTCACTCTGTGACCCAGTCACAAGACTTATTTTTGCTCTCTGTTCCCAAAGTCTGTCTTGAAATGGGTTGAAGGAGTTTCAGGTATGCTGCTCCTGCAGCCTGGAATCTACTGCAGGAGACTCTATGTCTTGGGGAGCTGGTCTCTTTAAATCTTTTAAAAAGTAGATTGAAGGCATTGGAGGATGATGCTTCAAGTTGTAGATGATTTTACCAATGACTTTGTGCTCTGTGATTCAGGATTTGTTTGATCTTTACTGCAAAGTCATATTGCAGTTCACTGCCTTTTTGGAGCATAACTGCATTCACATCTTCCAATAACTGTGCTCAATGAATTATGTTTGAACCACGTTTTCCAGCAAACTGATCAAATAAACCAGATTATGAAAGTATTTTCCTTTCTACATCTGTGGGGGGTTTGGTGATTTCTAATAACACTCTGATTAATCAGTTGATACCCACTGGAGGTGATACAGAAAGGAAAGAAGCTTGTAAAGTACACGGAAATTGGCAAGACTGTTAAAAAAGACATTAAAAATGAGTGTAGATTCGAACAATGGGTCCACAGAAACAACTTTAATGAGTTCCCACAGTAATCTGAAATGTCAAATCGGAGCATCCCAGCTTTCACTCCAGTTGTGGTTTATAAAAGCCTGCGAATGAGACTTACATTTATTTTCTCATCAATTCAAGTCAAATTGCATTCTGCCCGCGAGCTGCGTTGTCAAGACACATAAGCTTTCACACGCAGGCAGAGTGCTGCATAAGCACTCCTGCAACATTTTGAATTTAGCCACCACAAGCTAATTTCCTTTGTTTATGCAAATAGTTTCACACTGTATTTTAACACAGTCGTTCGACACTCCCACTGTGTGTTTTTCAGAGAAATTTGACGGGAAGGAAGGGAGGATTCGGAGGGTGGGAGGTGGGGTTGATGGGGCAACAAGCCGAGGACGATGCAAGGACTCGGTATCAAGGAAGAAGAGGAGGAGGAAGAGGTGTGGAGAGGATTAATAAGCGTTTGTTGTATTAAATCAATGTGCCAGCGAGCTGAGGCACCTGATTAGCATGACCCCGTCCTGCACATCAGCACATTCTGAGCTGGGGGAGGCTGATTAAGAGCCAATGCTAATTTCCTCTCAACACTGTCAATGAAAGAGAGAGCGAGAGAGAGTAAGAAAGACAGGTAGGGAAAGTAAAGACAGAGAGAAAGAGGAGGGAGAGAGAGGAAGAAAGACGGAGACAAATTTCCACCAAGCAGCCTGGTTTGGTTCAGTACAGTTTAACATGGTAAAACCAGAGCTTCCTTGCCACTTTGTATCCAGCCTCCCTGATAGAGATGGGAGCTCTTGCCCTTCATAGAGACCCAGATCAATCAGCTCAGCTCAGTAATAAGAGCAAGACTTTTGCCTCCAGAATGACTTCTAATCTGGTACCATTTTAACTTATTTCATGTGTATATTGTTCTCAGATAGGAGCTGGAGCTACCTCATTTGCAAACAGCATCTCACTGTTTGCTTGTTGTCTTGAACTGAGGTACTATATCAGTCTAATTACTCCACAACTGTTAAAGAACATATCACAGTTTCCATTAAAAGCATGTTAATAACAAAATGAGGGTGAAAAGCTGTTAAAGAGGTGCAGCTAGCTTCTTAGTTCAGTATGAAATGTGGTGTTTTTTTGAAAAAAAAAAAAAAAGATGAGTTTGCCTCTTTGATGTCCTCAAAATGTAAAAAAAAAAAAAAAAGATGAGTTGCCCTCTTTGATGTCCTCAAAATGTAAAAAAAAAAAAAAGATGAGTTGCCCTCTTTGATGTCTTCTAAGTGTAAAAAAAAATGAGTTGCCCTCTTTGATGTCCTCTAAATGTATAAAAAAAGATGAGTTGCCCTCTTTAATGTCCTCAAAATGTAAAAAAAAAAAAAAGATGAGTTGCCCTCTTTGATGTCTTCTAAGTGTAAAAAAAAATGAGTTGCCCTCTTTGATGTCCTCTAAATGTATAAAAAAAGATGAGTAGCCCTCTTTAATGTCCTCTAAATGTATAAAAAAAGATTAGTTGCCCTCTTTAATGTCCTCAAAATGTAAAAAAAAACATAAGATGAGTTGCCCTCTTTGATGTCTTCTAAGTGTAAAAAAAAATGAGTTGCCCTCTTTGATGTCCTCTAAATGTATAAAAAAAGATGAGTTGCCCTCTTTAATGTCCTCAAAATGTAAAAAAAAAAAAAAGATGAGTTGCCCTCTTTGATGTCTTCTAAGTGTAAAAAAAAATGAGTTGCCCTCTTTGATGTCCTCTAAATGTATAAAAAAAGATGAGTTGCCCTCTTTGATGTCCTCTAAATGTATAAAAAAAGATGAGTTGCCCTCTTTAATGTCCTCTAAATGTAAAAAATGGAAGAGTTACCTTCTTTGATGTCCTTTAAAACTGGCAAAATCTGACACGTTGCGCTCTTTGATGTCTTCTAATTGGACAAAATTTGATGAGTTGTCCTGTTTGATGTCCTCCAAAAGGATACAATTTGACAAATTGCCCTCTTTGGTGCCCTCTAATTGGGCAAAATTAGGAAAAACACATTTTTTCTGCTTTCTTAATGGACAAAGTTTAACAAATTTCCCTATTTGATGCATTCTCCATTAGAATTAGACAAATTACCCTCATAAGAAGAGGGTAATTAAATTAAGTTGATATTTATTTACCTTTGTTACAACTTTTTTCCGCTGGTGACCCACCACCAGCAGGTACCCTTTTCATCATTTTGTCCCTGCCCCTTAAACATCCCGAGTCTGCATCTGCAGAGGAAAGCTGTTAAAAATGGCCTTCCTGAGTCAAAGGCCACTTTTAACAGCTTTTTTCCCTCATTGAAAAGACTCTTCAATTCAAAAACAGGAGGT
Source organism: Cheilinus undulatus (assembly GCF_018320785.1). NCBI lineage: Eukaryota > Metazoa > Chordata > Actinopteri > Labriformes > Labridae > Cheilinus > Cheilinus undulatus. The sequence goes on along the minus strand of NC_054885.1, from coordinate 9,865,418 downwards.
AGGCAACAGAGGTAAGCTGCACTTGAGACAGCATCTCTAATGGTTTCTTTGTTTTTGTTTTTATTGAGTAGCAGCTGGCTTTACGTACTGTTCATTTAAGTTCCCACTTAAGCTGTTGTTATTTTGTACACTGTTTTCCAACAATTTATGATTATTTTCACAGACTGACTTAAAGCTGTGCTGATACTTTTTTATTTGCATTCATGGTAAACGCTGTCAGCTTGAAGTCAAATGCTGATTGTGAATGATCTCAGCCATGGTGACATTATTCTGACAGAGGGCTGCTGGGATGGCTCTGGTCCTGGTCACAACTCTCCTGTGTGTCAAAATGAAAGCTTTGACCTCTGAGCTAATAGCTAATGACAGAGCAAACTCTGCAGCGTCTTGTGTTTCTGAAGCGCTCAGCCTCAGCCCACATGAAAGGAAGCTCCAGGGAGCCGTGTGATTAGCACCGAGGTCGCTGTTTTGATTTGGGTCGAGGTCACGATCACAAAGAGCGGAGCGTCTTCTCTTTCCCCGGACAGCTCCCACATTCATGTGACACACTGAAAGAGTGTTTGTGGGGCTAAACAGCAACTTTGCTCTAAGTCTCTGGTAGTCTTTGCTATTTGTCAGCGAGGAACAACATTTTGTGTTGAAAATGAAGTCAGTGCAGGAGTGCAAAAAACTGAAGTACTAAACCCTGGGCTCCCCATTAAGTCCCTTATTAAAGCGTCCAATTTGACAGCTGAAATAAACATGTTTACAGCCTGGTTCGAAAACAAATCTAGTATAAACAGCTCATTTTTGTCAGTACAGAAGGATTTTTGTCACTGATTTGTTTTGGTTTGATCAAGCCCATGACGTTTTCAGATATTGTCTTGTTTTTATTCAGCTGAAACCAGCTAAGTTACCCTTGTACATCTGTTTCACGGGGTGAAATCTTACCCTAAGAACTGGGACGATGCTTCAAGTTCTTGAAACATCATCAGTAGTAGTCAACAGCATTAAAGTACAGGTGGATGGCAATACTGGACATTATTATCATTCGCAGTTCTTCCATTTATCCATCCATGCATCCATAATCCATCCTTCTTCTTCCCCTTATAAGAGGTCAGGTTGCATTGGCAGACCCACAACCCAGTTTTACGTGCCCAGAAGACCTCCACAGGGAAGGGACCAGGGGGCATCCTGATCAGATGCAGTTAACTGTCTCCTTTCAAGGCAATTTATTCCGAGATCCCTCCAGATGTCCACCCTATCTCTAAAGCTGAGCCCAACAACCCTCCAAAGGAATCGTGTTTGGCTTCTTGAACCTGCGATGTCATACTTGCCATCCTCACCCAGAGTTCATGACCATAGGTGAGGATTGGAATATAGACTGACCTGCAGATCAAAAGCTCCCTCTTCACCACAACAGTACAGTACAGTGCCTTCAAAACTATTGATGCTGCACCAATCCACCTGTCAATCTCACAATTCATTCTACCTTCACTTGTGAACAAGACCCCAAGATACTTGAACTCCTTCACCTGGGGCAAAGACTCACCCCCCACCTAGAGGGAGCAATCCACCATTTTCCAGCAGAGTACCATGTTCTCAGACTTGCAGGTGCTTATTCTCATACCTGCTGGGGAAACCAACAACCACATCATCTGCAAACAGCAGAGGTGAAATACGGAAGTCCAGACCCGGAAACTTCCGTCTCACAAATAACGATCCTAGCCGTGAAAATCACTAACAGGATCAGAAACAAGGACCTGATGGCTCACCACAGTGGCCCCAGAACCACATATTTCCACAGCACCCCCTGCATAGCCCCTCTAGGGAAACAATCAAAAAGCTTCCCCAAGTCCACAAAACACACGTAGACTAGATGAGCAAACTCCCATGCTCCCTCAAGAGGCCCTGCAAGAGTCAAGAGCTGGTCCGCTGTCCCAGGACCAGGATGGAATCTGCATTGTTCCTCCTAAATCTGTGGTTGGACAATCAGCCAGAGCTTTAGTAGTACGATACCTGGAGCAGTTTTTCAAAATACTTATTTCAAAATCAAAAGGACCATAATGTGGTGATACATTACATTATTATTACCACTGGCATTTATACATTTGATTTCCTATAACACTTGGAACGGATTGGGCCATATAGCTTTAGTACCTCACCCTTCTCCTCCATTCACTGGGCATAATATTCATCCTTTGCTTAAAGACATTACAAGAAAACCACCCAACCTTTTTCTTGATCCACCACTGTTCTTTCCTGGTTCAGCAGTTGTACACCTCATGGAGGCACAGGGTGATAGCTCTGGTTACTAACATCGAAGCCTAAATCTTATTATATTTCTTGATAGTAAGAGTTACATTTTACATCGTTAAATTCCTGATGACTATCCTCATCAATTCATCTTTTTCTTTGTCCCAAAATTTGGGATCCTCTTCCTGCGTGTTTATATGGAGAATCAGAGAAATCAAATATTGACAATATTGAGTTCATTCAATAGAATCAAAGTCTATGAGATTTCCTCCATCTGTGGAAAGTAAACTCGTGTGCCAATTCTCTCTTCTGTTCTTCTGACAGACATGAAAACAACCAGTGAATGTGCTGGTAAATAGAAAAGTGCCAATCATGACAGAACCAGAATAAATACGAAGAAGTTTGAGGAAGACTTCTATTTTGTTTCTTCTTTGGATTTGTAGATTTTGTCTCCGTTGAATAAAACTAAGAAAAGTTTGGACATCTGCTCTCAGATACCAATTTTTTAAAACTATTTCGAAGCCATATAAGTTTATTCAAATTGTATTTGCTTATTTCTTATTTCTTACGCTCTAGCATGGCATCCCTGCTTTATATCTTAAAAAAACTTTTCATACAGTGGGCTTTAGATTTAACACCTGCAGCGGCTTTAAAAAGAATTTTAGTAAAAAGATGTTTTACCCTTTTCTAAATGTCATAAACTAATAATGGTGAACATTATTAAGCTTTTTTGACCACAGAAATCTTTAATGTCAACGTGACAACACATTTCTACAAAGTAATGTCAATTTTATAAAAACGTGTAATGTAAAATAAGTGAGTGCATAAATATTCAACCCCTTCAAGTAGATGCACCATTGGCTCCAATCACAGCACTGAGTCTGTGTGGCTAGATCTCAATCAGGCTTGCAATTTTACTCCTTTCTTCTTTGCAAAACTGCTCAAGCTCTGTCAAGTTGCACAGGTATCAGGCATGAACAACCCTTTTCAAGGCCAGCCACAAATCTCTGTTGGATTGAGGTCTGGACTTTAAACCATTTCTTGTTCAGGTCATTGCCTTCCTGCAAAATGAATCTACTCCATAGCCGTATTTCTCTTGTGACTGAATAAGCTTTTCCTACAAGATTTGCCTATATTTTGCCACATCCATTTTACCCTCTACCTTCTCAAGCCTTTCGGGACTGAGAAGCATCCCCACAACATGATGCTGCCACTACTGTACTTCACAATGGGGATGGTGTGTTTGTGGTGATGTGCAGTGTTTGGTGTCTTGTCTGATGGCCAAAAAGCACCATAACTCCTTTAGTGTATTCATAGGTGTCTTGGTGGCCTCTGTGTGCCATATTCCCTCTATTTCTCGATGATGGATTTAACTGAGCTCCGGGGACGTTCAGTGCCTTGGAAGATATCAATAGCCTGTCTTACACTTTACTTTTTCTCTGAGTTACTTGAAGTGTTCTTTTGTCTTCATGGTGTAATGGTTGCCAGGAATATAATGATTGATACATTTAACTGAAATCCAGGGGATGTTCAGTGCTTTGGAATAGTTTTTTTATCCATCCCCTGACTTACACTTTACAATAACTTTTTCTCTGAGTTACTTGGAGTGTTCTTTTGTCTTTGTAGTGTAATTGTAGCCAGGAATGCCAATTTATTGATTTAATTGAACTCAGGGGAAGTTCAGTGCCTTGGAATTTTATTTGTAACCACACCATGACTTATACTTTCAATAACCTTTTCTCTGTGTTGCTTGGAGTGTTCTTTTGTCTTCATGGTGTAATAGTAGCCAGAAATAAACTGATTGATACAATTAACTGAAATCCAGAAGATGTTCAGTGCCTTAGAATGTTTCTTTGTATTCATCCCCTGACTTACACTTAACTAATAACTTTTTCTCTGAGTTACTTGAAGTGTTCTTTTGTCTTTATGGTTTAATGGTAGCCAGGATTACTGATTAACCAGTTACTGGATGTTTGAAAGGTGTGCTGCTCTCACCAAGTGTGAGTCTAGTAGCAATAATTGGCTGTTGAATTAAGTCAGCCACTTTGAACTTTTTTATGCAATCACTTAATTTACATTACATGTTTCTGTGTAGTTGACATTACTTTGTAGAAATCTGGTTTCACTTTGACATTAAAGAGGATTTCTTTGCCAAATTATATTAACCATGATTGATTAAAACATCCAAGGAGTGAATATTTTAATAGGCACTGTATGTAGGCCTATTATCCCAATGCTAACACAAACAATTGCGCATTGAGCTCCTTGGTGGAAACACAGCTAGAGACTACTGACGAGGAAAGAGCATATTTCCTGAAAAGTGAGTAAAGAAAGAGAGATTTTTGTCTTTTCTTCACATTCAGACTGGATCAGTATCCCTTCTCTTCCCATGTTGGTGCCTGCACAGAGAAGGAGCTGTAGTAACGAGCAGTAGCAGCTCGTTAGCTCCGCCCCGCCCTATAATCTTGCCAGCATGCGTGCCAACCTGCTCGCAGAGACGCAGGGTGAGAGCAGATACTGTGTGTACTGTATCGATTGGCACGGCTGCAGCTCAGGCTGGTGTCCGAGCGCTGGCACCGTTCGACGCCGGCTGACAAACCACTTAATGAGACTCTACACCCGAGCAGGCCCGTGGCTGGGGTTTCTGCTGCAGCTAGTCCTCCTCAGTGCCTCTGTGGGTTTTACTCATGCAACCTGAGTCCACACGGTAAATACTGTGAATATTCAGAGGCATCTGAGCAGCTTTGCAGTGAGTCAGCTTCATGCTCTGACTGGCAGTTGCTTTAATTTCCCAGAACGCCAGCAAGAAAACACACAAGGGAGCAAATAAGGCAGAGACCTAGCATTTCATATTTACCTTAAAGTATACAGTCAGTGCTAAGTAACACTCCAGTTATTGTTCATTTAAACCCTTTCAGCAGATTGTTCAAGGTATGTTTCAGGGTAAAAACCCCCTTTTAAAGACAATTTCAGTAGTTATGCAATGAAAATGCATACAATTAAGTGTTTGTACCTACATTTCTGCACCAAAACTCAGACAAGAAATTGATTTTTTCACTTTTTTATGACTCTTTTTATTGATTTGTGCAAAATCAACAACTAATGTCCCCTATAACTCATTATGAGAAGCACTATAAGACATCTAGACTGGCTTTGGGGATCTAACATATGCCACAATGCTATATCTAACAGCATAAGTTAACCTTCGCATCTGTTTCCAATCCAACCAGCAATGAGAGATGAAGGTTTTCTACAAGGCAAGCCTAATGGCATGAAGGTGATCAGGCTGCGAAATCAAGAGCCTAAATAACCAAATTATCCGCCTTCATGAATCTGTTTATTTTGTCCTTCAAGACACCTCAGGCCTCTATAGATGCTTTAATAAAAACTTAGAAGTCATTCACAGACTATTGCTCTCTATCCTTTTTGCTTAATAACCATGGCATGGATATAAGGAAGCATCGACCACAAAAATGAAACATGTGCCGGAGAACAGAACATGCACAAAGCATCTCTTTGCACCCTCTTTCTTTACTCTTTTTCTTCATGTTGTTTCCTCTCGCTTCCCCTCTGTCTGACCTTGCATTAACATGCATTTTGAGCATGCAGATACAAGATGGTAAGCTTTTATACCGTTTGTGCTAGGGTAAGGGTTAGGTTAAGGGTTGTAGTGCGTGTTGACTGTGTCTCCCTGTTGTCACAGCTTTGTCTGGTTTTAATACTCATCTCATTTAATCTCTCTACAAGTGACCTGAGAAATCCTATAGCCTTATTGAGCTTGGAAACTTCAGGATAAAAGCAAACTGTCCAAACATGATTTTCTCCACAGAAATGCCAGGCTTTTACTATGAAAGACACATATACAACTGATATGGAATAGGAAGTCTAGGAGCAGTTGTAGTTTAGAACATTCTCTCGGTCTAACCTAAGACCCACCACCACCTCTGTGTCGACCAATTGTGACCAAAAATTTCTGCAAATTTCAAACACAACCAGGTATTTTGAGGACATTTTGACTTGACATGAAGCAAAAAAAAAAAGACAAAACAAAGAGATAGAATCATAACCTTCAAAATAAAAGCACATCATAGAGTTATTGCCTCATATTCTTTCCAGTTGTGCATCTGCAACCCACTGAAAATGGCTATGCGACCACTTTTTTGGCCCTGATTTACCAGTTATGAACCCAGGGTTTGGAGAACAAATTTATTAGACAATGCTTTAACATTTGTGGCCGTCATCAGGGTCATCAAGAAGATATTTGCAAACATTCTGATGTGGACGTATAAATCTGCTAACCCAAGGAAAATATGACTCTTATGGTATCTTTTTCTTGTGTTTTTGTGTTCTTTTTGGTCAATATTGATTCTGGCCTTGGAACTCTCCTATGGATGCCATTTTTGCCCACTCTCTCTTACTGTTGAATCATGAACACTGACCTTAAATGAGTCAAGTGAGGCCTGCAGGTTTTTAGATGTGGTTCTGGGTTCTTTTGTGACCTCCTGGATGAGTCGTCCGTGCGACTCCCAGGAAGGCTCATTACTGTTCCAGGTTTTCCCCGTTTGTGGATAATGACTCTCACCATGGTTTGATGGAGTCCAAAAGCCTTGGAAATTGCTTTGTAGCCCTTTTCAGACTGCTAGATGTCAATGACTTTGTTTCTTATCTGGAGAAAAGATAGAAGAGTGAGTCCCGATGATTTATATCCTGTTGATCACCCTGTTTTGCTGTCTTTCTTTTTCTCTGTTACTCTTCATTCTCTTCATTCTCATCATTCTTTCCCCTTTTTTTACATGTCTCCCCATCTCTTTCTTCATCTTTCTTCCCTTTCATTCTCCCTCTCCCTCAGTTTCTCTCCTCACTCCTCTTTCCCTTCCTCTCCATCTTTCTTACTCTCCGCTTCTCCTCTCCATATTCTTTCCTCCCTTTTTTTCTGACTTCATAAGAAAGCACAGTCCCCATCTATCTGTCAGCGTGTCAGTCTCTCTTCCTGCCTCTCCCTCGGGGTGCTGCGGTGCTTAAACATCCCTCCAGGCAGGATCCCAAACTCTGACAGTATGTGTGTAAAAGATGGAAAGTGGAGATGTGAAGCCTCATGAATGTGGGGAGATTGATTCTGAATATGTGTCCTCTCTGAGAGAAGCAGCCTCACTGCCTTTGGGCTCTGTTATTGTCCCGTCTTCCTCCAACATTTCCCATCGTCAGCCCTCACTGCAGGCAACAAGCTGCTCCATGTGAGCCTCATGTCTTCTATGCATGCTGACACATACGCAGGAGAACAGAGCGCTGTATCCTGTCAGGAAAAATCTGCAGGGACTTCAGCCTTTTCGTCCGAGGTATACGCCTGGTCAGCCAAACCCAGGGGCAGCAAACTGGAGCCTGATCCGAGGGATGGCTCAGTGCTTGCTGGGAGGTCACTGTGAAGGTCACTGCACTTTTCAGTCTGCCACTGCAGTGAAACATGGACGTTAATAGAGAGAATGCATAGGACTGGAGCAGCACCACAGGCCAGATAATCCTGGAAGACATGCAGATGAGCTGGATGCTCTGCCTGGAAAGCTCCGGCATCACTCGCCTGATCCTCGCTTTTTATGATTTCTCAGAAAACCTGGGGCGCTTGTTCTGTAGACACCAGCTGCTGCAAAGACTTCTTATATGTTCGGATGTAGTGTTTGAAGTAGAGTTCAAATGATGCAGGATTCTCAAGACAGTCGCTGTTTTTACCTGTGATATAAACCTGGTTAAAGTGTCAGCTGTCAACAGTTTGAGCTTTTAAGAGGATGAACACCTTTTGGCAAGAGTTTTCTATGCTCCCAGTGTTCATACACTTTGAATTAAAGAAACTTTTTATAACTTTTCCACCTTAAAATGTCAGGGTGTAGATGGCCTAGTGGTAAGGTTGTGCCCCATGCACGTGGGCAGCTTGTGGCTCCTTTCTCACGCCAGTGTCCAAATCTACCCACTATCCTGCCTCTATCAGTAAAGACAGTACCAAAACAGAGAGAAAGGCATCAGCGGCATTTTATATAGTGTGGCTGTTGTCTAACGTCTCTCATGAGGAATGTATGACTTTGTAGCACTAGTTCACACACTAGCCTTCAGCTGTAACAAAGCTAGCTGAGATTTAAGTTAGATTCAGCCACTTTAAACCTATGTGCCACTCTTCACACTTAGTTTTTTACCACTTCAAACTCATTTTATAGCACTTTTATTTGGCACTGTTGCCATGTCTCACATATATTTGAAAGTGTTTTGCCAAATTAAAACATTTGTGCTACTTTTTGCACCATTTTTGTTATCTTTAACCTATTTTTCCACCTTTTCACAAAGTTTTTCAACATTTTTCTACCACTTTTAACCCATTTTTGAGGCTTTCTCTAGTTTTCGAAGCTTCTCTTAAATGCTTTTTACCCATTTTTGCCACTTATTGCATTTTTTTAACCACCTTTAACCCAATTTTGCAGCTTTCACCCATTTTTGCAACTTTTTTGCCATTCTTAACCAATGTATCAAATTTCGCACTTTGTTAGGGTTTTTTTTACCACTTTTACCTAAATTTTGCCACTTTTATTTGGCGCTATAACCCATTTGGCCAATTATTATCCATATTTGCCACCTTTCTCCCCAAATTGAAAAACTTCTGCTGCTTTTTGCAGTTTTTTATTACCTTTAACCCATTTTTCAGCTTTTCACCCATTCTAGCCACATCTTGTTGCCCTTTTTGACCCTTTTTTGCTGCTTTTCGCAGTTTTAACCACATTTAAACAAATTTTACAGCTTTCACCAATTTTGCCACTTCTCACCCATGTTTTCCACTTTTTTGTCATTTTAACCAATGTGTCACTTTTTGCCCTTTGTTGTTGTTGTTTTTTTACCACTTTTAGCCTAATTTTGCCACTTTTATTTGGCACTCTAACCCATTTTGGCTATTTCTTACCCATATTCACCACCTTTTGCCAAATTGAAAACCCTTTGCTGCTTTTTGCACTTTTTTAACCCATTTTTTCACCTTTTCACCCACATCTTTTAGCCACTTTTAACCCATTTTTGCTGCTTTTTTTATGCTTTCAGCCCATTTTGCCACTTTTACCAATTTGTGCCATTTTTTGCACTTTATTACTTTTGAATATTATTATTTGCCATATTCAACCCATTTTGGCAATTCTTACCCAGATCTGCCATCTTTTTTGCCAAATTTTAAAAATCTTTTTGACACTTTTAACCAATGTTTTCCAATTTCGTGCTGCTTTCTTCACTACCACTTTTAACCAATTTTGCAGGTTTAAACCTTTTTTTTTAGTTTTTGCCACTTTTTTGCCACTTTTAACCCATATTTTCCACTTTCTTTCTCATTTTTTTCCTGTTTTTCTGTTATTCTGTTCTTTTCAGTTAAAATTGTCTCAGTTTTTCCTACTTTAATTTCCAGCATCATGTTTGTGCACATTGTGGCTTAACCCTGAAGTCTGACATAACTTTCCAAACGTTTAGTTCAGTGCACTCATCCACACTGTTACTACTGTCATGTAGAGAAGAGACTACACCTAAAAAGCTTGCCTGTCAATCCAACCTACAAAAAAATGTCTGCTCTCTCACCTCTGCTTACGTCTCGACTGATCACACAAAGTGGAGAAATATCATGGATATTAAATGTCCAACAGTTAAGCAGTAAGATCTTTGTCTTCTCCTGCCCATATTTTTGATCAGTTTTATAATCAAAGTCCCAGGATTAGAGCTTTTCATTGTCTGGTCTTCATCAAAGAATAAAAACATTTTTCATGTTTTTATTTATTGATGAAGTTAAAGTTGCTAAGATTAGATTTAGTGAACAAATATTGCACAGAAAATGCAGCAGCTTAGTAAACTTAAGAGGCAAAGATTTCTACATCTGCCCTCTGTAAAGCCTCCTCAGAGTGTCTCAGACTTTCATGTCACCTCTAAGTCCAGCATTATTTAACAGCTCCACTGTCCGTGATCAATAAATTTGGCTGGTCTTTGTCCCCGTTTATTGCTCTAAATGAAGCTGATGAATGAAAAAGACCCCCTCTGCCCTCTCTCGGTGACGTGCTGTACAGCTGTGTCAATATCTTCAGGGTTAACAGCAGAGAGCGATGGAGGAATGAGACGACAGGAGGAGAATTTAGGAAGACTGATGCATTTAGAGCGGGACACAGGAGCAGGGTCAACTCTCAGGACAACTTAATATTTAATCAACCCACCTCACCTGTAACCCAAAACCCCACAATCCCCTCTGGTCGCACGAGGAGACAAATGGGAGAGAAGATGGGAGAAATACAGGGGGAGGGCGAGATGACACTCTGTCTTTGAAATCATTTTGTGCTTTGACTGAGTGTGAATTAAGTGAGAGAGGCGATGTGATGGCGGGCGTTTGGTGACAGAGACGATGGGATGACCGTGGTTAGTGGACAAAGAAAGAAAAATGGAAGATGTTGAAGGACGGCATTAAAATGTTCTTTATCATACAGACTGGAGCTGTTTGAGCCAAGGTTAGAGACAGTGAAGAGAACATCATGATGCTGATGGATGACATGATGAGCTGAGGTTAGACAGGGAGCAGACACATTACAGAGTCGGGTCAATAACGTTCATAAAGGCGGGCCGTCTTCGTCACGCTCATCACAGGTACGACTCTGTTCTGTCGCTGTTAGGCGAATCGAATCCCTCCCCTCATTACTCTGTCTGTCTGAGGCTGTCCTATCACAAATGGATACAAAAACTAACTGCATAACGTTTTAACGGCTTAACTTCCATTGGATTGTCTTAAAACTGATGAATTTCTTCATATGTTCTTATGTGTCCAGACTAAAATAGGTGAGCAAATACTTATGCAGTTTAAAATGGTGATATCATGTATTTAGTCATCCAAACTTACCTGGCCCTACGGGAAAAAGTAACTGAATTACCTACTGACAAAGTGAAGTAGGCTAAAAGATCTCAAAAAGCAACACATCATGTTGCCATCTAAAGAAATTCATGAACAGATGAGGAACAAAGTCATTGGCATCTAGTCTGGAAACAGCTACAAAGTCATTTCCAAAGCTTTGTGACAACAGCAAACCATAGGGAGAGCCATTACCCACAAATGGAAAAAAACTTTGACTAGTCTTGAACCATCCGAGAAGTTGCCAGCCTACCAAAATGACTCCAAGAGTGCATTGAAGAGTGATCCAGGAGGTCCCAAAACAACCCAGAATGACATCTGAAGACTTGCAGTCCTCTCTTGGCTCAGCTATGGTCAGTGTTCATGATTCAGCAATAAGAAAGAGAATGGGCAAAGATGGCATCCATGGAAGAGTTCCAAGGCCAAAAGCAAAACAGTCGGTGGACTGACGAGACAAAAGTTGAACTTTTTGGAAGGTGCACGTCCTTTACATCTAATGTGCAACTAACACAGCATTTCTTTAAAAGAACATCAAACCAACAGTTAAGCATGGTGCTGGTAGTGGGCTGCTTTGCTGCTTCAGGACCTGGACCACTTGCTGTAACTGATGGAACCATGAATTCTGCTCTCTATCAGAAAATCCTGAAGGCGAATGTCTGGCCATCAGTTCCTGACCTCATACTCAAAAACACTTGGGTTATACAGCAGGACAATGATCCAAAACATGCCAGAAGTCCACTTCTGAATGGCTAAAAAAATCAAAATGAAGATTTTGGAGCAGCCAAGTCAAACATCCAGACTCAAATCAGCCATTCATGCCCAACAAAACACTTCGATGTTGCTGAATTAAAACAATTCTGCAAAGATGAGTGGGTGCACAGGAATTATTATTATTAGTAGTAGTAGTAGTAGTAGTATGATTGTCCTCTGCATAAGACAGCCCAGACTAATGACCATAACACTCTAATTTCACAACAGCTATACTCTGTTATTGTCCTCCAGTAGTCTGTATTGCTGTCTCAACTATGTGTCCCTTGTATTGTATTTATTATTGTTATTATTATTATTATTATTATTGTTGTTGTTGTTGTTGTTATTATTATTATTTTTTTTTTATTATTATTATTATTAATAAGAAACATTTTAATTATTATATTTCATATCATTAGTATATACTGATATACACCGGTATACCTAAAAAAAAAAAATCCTCCCCCTCTTTATCTTTCACTGTCCCTCATGTACTACTTGAAAATCACTCATTCGTCTTATTATTTCTCACCAAGCCCTGGTCCAACCCTACATACAAGAAATTACAATAATCAAGACGCCATGTTACAAAGGCATGAATTGCTCGTTCAAAATCAGCCGGAGGGAGATATGGTTTAATTTTTGCTAGCAGTCTCAACTGAAAAAAAGCTGGACTTTATGACAGCGCTGATATGCTTGTCAAGTTTGAACATGGAGTCCACAATCACCCCAAGATTCCTCACTGAAGAGCGACAGTAGGAAGACAGAGAACCAATCACACTGTCCTGTCCAATCAGTGGGTTAGTTTGGCCAAAAACCACTATCTCTGTCTTGTTTTTGTTTAAGTTCAGGAAGTTGGTATTCATCCAGGACTGTACGTCACTGAGAAACTCTTGCAGAGTTTTGATTGTGGTCTGGCTGTCATTCACAGTCACAGGCAGATGTATTTGAATGTCATCTGCAAAACAATGGAGCAACACATTGTGTTTTTTAAAAATAGCACCCAGGGGAAGCATATGCAGGGTGAAAAGGGCCAGCGCTAATGTGGAACCCTGGGGCACACCATAGTTTAAGGGAGACACAGAGGAGTACTGTCCTAAATTAACAGAAAAACTTTGACAGGTAGGAACGAAACCAACTAAGTGCTGTCCCCTTAATGCCCACGTGTGTTTCCAGGTGGATAAAAGGATCCACAGTGTCAAAGGCTGCTGATAAGTCTAAAAGCAATAAAACAGCAGACTTCCCAGAGTCAACGGTTGAAATATGAAAAAAAATCAGGAAGAGGGCTTTAGTATGATATTAGAGCATCAGTTTGTGAGTGAGGAGTAAGGTTAGGCAAAATAGATCAAGAATAGATTTGTTAATTGCTTCCTGAAATACAAGTCAGTGGCACACACATGGATCTGATATCAGATTAACTTCCACGTTAAATATCTCGTTCCTGTGCAAAAATGTCTTCAGGGTTTAACGTATCGATTCGCCTGCATTACAGTCGAAAAAGTGCTTGTACTGTGAAAGTCTTGAATATTCTGTCGGATAATGATCTGAATAAAAAGCTGAATAAAAAAAGGAACATGGATAGCTTTAGTGCCTATATACATATGAACACTTTATTATTGCTCCCTTTACATGTGTTTTAAAAAGTCATTTTATTCATGTTTTCAGCGAGCTTGTTGAAGATGATGCCTTTATTGACTGTTCTGTGTAGCCTTTTTTATTGACGGTCTCCTACAGCCTTGTTTGTTTATTATACGCCCACAAAATATGAGTCATTGGTTTCTAAAAACCATTACCAGTGTTTCAGCTGAAACTGTAATGTTTGCTGGCCAAGGGTCACAAGATCTGAATAATTTTATCTACTTTGCTCTAATAAAGTGCTGATCAAGTGTCACGAAAATCTTCCCATGAGATTTGGATTTTACTTGAGTGCGAGGGCAAACTTTTAGCCAGATGGTCGAACAAGCAGAAAGGTCAAGAAGGTCGTGGAAATCATTGGTTTTCTGCCACTTTAGAACAGCGATAAGAGGATGAAGTTTCACGTCAATGTGAGCAGCAGTGGTTGAAATTCAAACTCCAGGACCAAATGTTGGATAAACACATTGATGCCAGGTTTCACTTCAGGCCTTTAAGTAGATTTCTGGTTCTACTCTACAGATGATTTTTGGGGGGTAAGAAACCCTTGAATATAAACTTCCCCTTTTCTCGGTGTTAATGTTGTATGTTGGAATGTGGGAAACGAAATTATTTTGTGTTTTAATTTCATATTTTCAATTTAGAATCTCACAATAGGGACTCAAACTTAGGATTTTGACTTTTAATCTAATACTTTGAGCATTTCAGCTCATAATTTTGGCTTCCCATATGATACTTTGAGCTTTAAGATTCATAATTCTTAAGTGATATTTTGACCTTTTTAACCAATTATTTTGTTTTTTACCTCATATTTTCAACTGCAAACTTTGAGGTCATAATCTATATTTTGACCTGTTAGACTCACAGTTTAAAATTTTGAATCATATTTTGAGTTTTAATTTCATAATTACAAATTTTATTTCATATTTTGACCTTTCAAACTCATAATTTTTACTTTCTTTTTATATATTTGCCATTAAAATAAACATAACTTTTCCATTTCAATTTCATGTTTTGACTTTTGGACTAATAAATGTACTTTACTCTTTTTAACTTTTTAATTATCATCGGTGCTAAGTTTGGGGGGGGGGGGTCATATTGTATTACTGGGGAAATGCAGTCGACAGTTTATGGTTAAAAAGGCCCTCAGGTTAGTCCTGAATCCAGAGTCCGGCCCCTGCTGTGACTCAGTTTGACACCCCTGCTCTAGAGGTTAAATCACTTCCTGAACCTGAGACTGGCCTGATTTGGCCCATGCAGTGAAGACCAAGACCCAGGCCCCTAGGAGAGTCAAAGATGTCCTGCAAAGGGTGGCATTTTTCTTAAGGTTTTGGAGTTTTGTCTTTTTTTCCTTTTGTAGCTTCAGGAAAACTTCCCTCATTGCTGAACCACACAGTGCCAACCTCTGGTCATGTTTCTTGACTTTGGAAGTCTTCAATTAAAAAAAATGTATTCCTGGAATTTTTTATTGAATTTTATATGTGGGAGAAAAGCTGTTAAAAAGTGGCGCTGTCAGCCTGCTAACCTGACTTTTAGTACACAGCAAATTCAGGTCACTGGAATAAACTCTGTGTGAGTAAAAATCAACTCAATCTGAGTGTACATGTGAGACCATCGGATAAACTCTAGAGCCGAGTTAAAGTAACTCTTTTCTGGGAGTTGGTTCTTAACTCTTATCAGGAGTTAAAATAAACTCTTATGGGAGTTAAAATACTACTCTCACTAAGAGTAAAATTGACTCCCATCTTGAGTTACATGAACTCATTCTCAGTGTTTGTGGTTAATATTTTACAGATCTATTTTCTTGTACAGAGGTTATATTTCAGACAACTTTAAACACCACCAGATGAAAATCTACCATGCCACTAAAACCTACCAATTTTGATTGGTCATTGTGGCTAAGCTGCTGTGCTCTCATCAGGATGAGCAAAGTGATAAACAGCTTGTAGTCTCTTTCAACAAACCAGCCCTTGCCATGTGTGGGAAGTGTATAACTCAGTGGACAGTGTCACTCATGGTGCAGATGCATCTAACATCAAATCAACAACAATTCACCAGAAACATGAGCAAATGAAAAACAGCAATAGTAACTGTACAACAGGCAATATCTAAACACATATAAATACATCTAAAAACATCTAAAATACATCTAAACACACAATGCATGATGGGAAAACTCTACTCCCTAGATTTGAAGTGGCAGTAGGGGCGTGGCAACAAAGCTGTTGGGAATGAACAGAGTTGATTCACTGCCCTCAACAGCGTGTGAATGAACTACTTTTCTAACACTGCTCAGGAGCATCACTAAACACTAGCTGGAGTCTAAGTGTGTGAATGTACTCTGAAAATCTAAGTCTTTCACTCTTTTTTGTTTAACTCCCATTTTTTTCACTCTGGGAATTTGCTGTGTATGTTTAGTATGAAACGTATTCCAATAGATGTACTTTCATATGGAGTTGGCCCCCCTTTTGCAGCTATAATGGCCTCCACTCTTGTTTGAAGGTTTCCACAAGATTTTGAGTGTTTCTGTTGGAGTTGGTGCCCGTTCATTCTGAAGAGCATTTAGGAGGTCAGGCACTGATGTTGGACAAGAAGGCCTGGCTCACAACCTCCAGTATAGTTCATCCCAAAGGAGCTCCATGAGTTTTAGGTCAGAGCCTTCCCCAAACTGCTGCCACAAAGTTGGAAGCATAGCATTGTCCAAAATGTTTTGGTATGCTGAAGCATTAAGATTGGCCTTCACCACCCAAACCGTGAAAAGCCCCTTACCATTATCCATCCATCCAAACAGTCTCGCCCATGTGACTGCCATACAGACTCTCCTCTTTCCACTGCTCCACAGCACAGTGTGGATTAGTCCAGTGTGGCTTGGCCATTGAAACAAGGGCTGGGTATCATTTGGGTTTTGTTTGATACCAGTGCTAAATCAATACTTTTGAAACCGTGCTGGTGCCAAAATGGTGCCTGAATCGATACTTTAGAGAGGAAAAAATGTGTGTTGAAAGTCAGCAGGAGAATGAAAGCTGCCTGGCTGTCATAAATGGGATAAGAAAAGGAAATCTGACCATATCTGGATCTCAAGTGGACAGTTGAAGAACTGCAGTTTTCTTGTTCTACCTAAATGGCTTTATTTTCCAACTTCAGAGGTTTTTGCAGCTTTAGGAGCACTACTTAGATAGTCTTTATGCCTGAAGTATGTAGTCCAGTGCAGTCTAAAGCATGCTAAGTCTTGCTGTGGTTAGAGTTTAGAACCAAGCAGGATGGTGAGCAACAGGTGTCCAGTCATTGCCTCTTCTTTGGGCTCCTCTGTGGTGCACATCAAGACTATCTTTGGGCTGAGGTTAGCTTAACCATCTAGTCTAAAGAAAGTAGGGATTCTGGGGTAGAGAGAACAGTGTGAGCAGGGTTAGTCATGGGATGAATGGCAGCAGGTATGCAGGCAGATGGGGCTTCCAGGAGCCCCACCAGGATCCCTGTGGAAGTGCAGGCTGCAGAGCCACCCAGCCCGGCGTCAGCACTTTGGGAAGAAGCTGGGAAAGTGCTGAGGCGGCAGGCTTGTAAAAGATGAGGTGAAGTGGTGAAAATTTAACCAGGCTGATGAAAGTTTAAGGGTGCATGTTAAACAGGAGAGAGGCGGGGGGGAGGGGCGGCTGTAAAGTTTAAGAGGAGAAGGGATCGCGAGAGGTTACTGTAAAAAATGAAAGAAAAACTGTGAAACTAACTTATTTTTGTCGCTGTCCAAGTATGACTCTAATTGTACCTGACACCTGAGGGCGAAGCTCAGCTCTTTCCAACCCTGGCCTGACCTCAAAAGTAGCATCATATCCCTCTTTTACTTTTTTGCTTCTTGATAATTAGCAGCAAGGACGCCGGTTGTTTTCAAGGGCGTGTGGCTGCATCCCTCTGCACTGCGGCCTGGCTCATATACATGCCAGAGCCCTGTAGCACTTTTGTTGTCTGCCGTTCACATGATGCTACATAAAGCAGCCAGTAAGCTTCTGTGGTCTGCGGATAAGTGCTGAGAGAAAAAGGGAGGAGGAGAGGGAGAGTCAAGCGGTGTGATTACATAAGGTTGGGTAACAGGCTCACTGTGGGGATACACACTCACTAGACGGTGTTGATGGAGTCTTTCACAGGCCTGATGGGGTGTTGATTAGGATGTGCTCACACATGAAGCAGATGCTGAAATGGATTCTAATGTGCTTTTTTGTCTCTCGCTCCCCTCTGCTTCATCATTTCTATCGTTCCCCTCCTCTTTCTTTGTTGCCCCCTTTGGCTGTTTCCCCCTCTCCCTATGCATCACATCCCCATCCTCTCTCGTCCTCCGTCTTTCTTTCCTGCCACTGATACCCAGGTGCGGTGCGAGCCTCCAGCATCTTCCCCATCCTCAGTGTCATCCTGCTGTTCATGGGAGGCCTCTGTATAGCTGCCAGTGAGTTCTACAAGTCACGTCACAACATCATCCTCAGTGCGGGAATCTTCTTTGTGTCTGCAGGTGAGTCAAACAGCAACAGCATGAGACAGGAAGTGTCTTTGAACAATGACTAATGACAGCAACAACCACCATGACTTCCTGCTGCAGTGGCTTTGCAATAAAGCCTATCACTTGTTCTGTCACTTCTTATAGTACCTAATTTCAGGTTATCTTTAGATTTAATTTTAGTATTTCTTGTGTAACCCTAATATCATTTTATATTGAGAATTTCTGACCAGCCCCAAAGTGGTAATTACCATGAAATCAGGAATAAAAGTCAGCCTGGTATGTATTTGGGAGTCTCCAAAAAGGAAAATAAAGGGTAAAACTGTCTCCCTGTGTGACAGTTTCCTGTGGGATGAGTTTAGCAGTACCATCTGTTGTCGCTGTATTGAGTTTGCCCATTTACTAGCGACAATACGGTAATTGAGCTCTGTAGTGATTATTGTGAGACAGACCAAGGTTGTTCTAGTTAACTTAAACTAGCTAACTGAAACTAAAATGCAAATATCATTTCAGTGAACTGAAACTAAAATGAAAACTAGGCTTTTCTGCCTCTATTCAGCTGTCCTGGCCCAATAAAGGCAAAGAAAAACAAAATATAATCTAAAAAACAGTACTGTGTGCTTACAAAGCAAACTAAAATTAAAGAGAATTGAAGACAAAGCAAACTGATTTCTGATTTGTCTCAGGTGGTATACATTTGGTGTGAGCTTGTTCATTGCAGAAGTTAGATGTGTGTCCTTTTCTTAAAGGTCACATCTTTTACCCTTTTAAGACAAGTTTATATTGGTCTCAGAAGTCCCCAAAACATGCCTGTGAAGTTTGTTGCTGGAAAAATACTCCAGTATTGGATTTTTGCAAGACTAAAAACCCCTCTGCTTCAGCCCTGCTCAGAACGAGCTGTTTCTGTGTCTGTAGCATTAAATGATAATGAGCTGCCTGACTCCGCCCCTGACCACACCTCTCACAGGAAATGAAAGTGACTTAATGGATGTGGCTCTCCTGATCCTCCTCTCGGCTGCCAGGATCAGGAGAGGAGGGCAATTTCAATTGTTTCTGCTGCTAGCGGCTAATGCTATCCTACATTTTATATCCCACTATGCTTTATAACTGGCTGTAACAACCAATGGCAGGTCGCTCCATCATTGCATCATGTTTTGTCAAACTGCATATGTCTTAAGAGTCAGATCTTAGCCTGAATAATGGAGAAAAAGAGAGATGGAAGGGCTGTGACGTCGCCCTCTGTGTCACTGCAGACAGGAACTGCTTTGAATAATGGCATAGATTTAACCAGTTCAGAGAAGTGCAAGGACTTTTTTGCAAGTATGGGAATATTTTGAAGATTGTTTTTTATATTTTGAAGGATTTTTTCTCTTGCATTTAAAGAACAATAACTTTTAAAAAATTCATGTGGTATTACTGCAGCACACATATTCTTGAAGCCCAGGTTGTGGTGATCAAAAGGATGTTTAGAGCCTGATAGAGGGAATTTGATTCATTTGTTAAAGTGCAGTCAAACTGAGGGACAAATTACAGCCTCTCTGTGTCTCTTCATCTCTGAGTCATTCAGGCTCTCTTCTGCAGTTTCTTCGTCCATGCACATGCGCTGTTCAGCAAAGCATGGTGTTAGGATAGAACAGCCTGCCATTGGTTGTCACAGCCAAGTCACAATGCACTCTGGGATACAAACAGATAACAGTGGCGGGCTAACAGGCTTACTACAGGAATGATTGAAAAATGGATTATAAATGGATAAAAAGACACATTAAATATCAGAGTTACTGGTGTAAATTTTATCAATAAAGACCCCAAAAAGTCAGCAAAGTTCCATGCTCACTAGAAAATGTTCTGTAGGAGCTATGAAGGCATGGATAGTGGCATTAGAACAGTACGTTGGAGGGCTTTTAGAGGAAAGGACAAGTGCATACGAGTTACGGTTAAAAGTTTTTTAACTTTCAGTGCAGATAAATGATACAAATAAAAATGATGGTGTTATTTTCTAAATGTGTTTCCTCTGCTCCTTTGTGATTCCCAGCATAAATCAAGGCATTCTTTGGCTTTATAATTGCTCAATAGTTCTGAGTTTCACTCCAAATTAAACAGTCTGGGTTGAGGTTACTTTATGCTAGGTTTAGAAACTTTGAAACAACAACGCTTTTTCCTAAGAGTTGTATCAGGGGAACACTCAACTGTACAAGCATGTTAGTGTCATCAAAAATGTTGTCTCACTATTTGCATAAACTGTACTTTTTACTTCTTAAATTGTCTACCACTGGATCTTAATATTTTCTCATCACTCACCTCTTTTTCTGATTAACACTCACACAGCATCCTGATTCAAAAAGCTTCACATTCACCAGTCTGTCTCAGCTGTTTGTTGTCTGTTGAACTTCAACCACAAGTTTCATTCTTCTTTCATTTTGTCCTCCTTTCTTTTCTCTTGATCCTTTTCCTGGGCTAAAAGCCACCCACTGGGGACTCGTCTCTAAAAATATTGTGTCCCTGACACACTTTTCCCACAATCCATCTTCCCAGATACACCATGTCAAACATGTTTCTGTGTGCATCTAAACCAACACATCAAAGAATGCATACATGTTTGTGGAGATATGACATGCTCTGTAAGAGAACACGGCTGCTGAGGCAGAGTTTTATTCCTAGATAGAGACTGAAGATCACCTATGTGTGATGGAAAAGTGGTGTTTAGAATTGCGTGAAGTGTATAAATCAACCTTCTTGCAAAAGAAGGCCATAGCCGTGAGAGTTTTAAATGATGATTTTATTTATTATGAGAAAAAAAGTGTTCCAAACCTACCTGGCCCTATGTGAAAAAGTAACTACCGCCTAAACCTAATACCTTGTTGTCCCACCCTTGGTGGAAACGACGGCAAGCAAGCATTGAGATGACTGGCAATGAGTCTTTCACATCACTGTGAAGGAATTTTGGCCCAGTCTTCTTCACAGAATTATTTTATTAAGCCACATTGGAGGGTTTTCTGTGTGAACAGCCTGTATAAGGTCATGCCACAGCATCTCATACAGATCTAAGTCCGGACTTTGTCTAGGCCACCCTTAAACCTTAATTTTGGTTTTTTTTAAGGCATTCAGAGGTGGTCTTGCTGGTGTTTTTCATCCTGTTTATTGTCCTGCTGAATTATCCAAATACACTTGAGCTTGAGGGCACAACCTGATGGCCAGATTTCTCCTTTAGGATTTGCTGGTACATAGCAGAATTTATGGTCCCATCATTTACAGCAAATGGTCCAGGTCGTGGAGCAACAAAGCAACCCTCAGCCGTCACACACCAGATGTATCGTGATGTACACCTTCCAAAAAGTTCAACTTTTGTCTCATCAGTCCACAGAATATTTTCTTTGAAGTATTGGGCCTTAGAAACTTTCTTTCTCTCTTTTTGGCCAGAAATAGTTTTGGCCTTGGAACTCTCCCATGGATGCCATTTTTGCCCAGTCTCTTTCTTATCACCGAATCATGAACACTGATGAGTCTTGCAGCTCTTTAGATGTTCTGGGTTCTTTTGTGACCTCCTGGATGAGTCGTCAGTGCACTCTTGGAGTTGTATTGGTAGCCATTTCTGGGAAGGTTCACCACTATTCCAAGTTTTCTCCATTTGTGGGTAATGGCTCTCACTGTGGTTCACTGGAGACCTTAAGTCTTAGAAATTGTTTTGCAACCCTTTCCAAACTGACGGACACCACAAACTTTGTTTTTCATCTGTTCTTGAATTTCTTTAGATGGTGTTGGTTTTTGAGATCTTTTAGTCTACTTCACTTGTCAGACAGGTTCTATTTAAGGGATTTCTTGATTCAACAGGTCTGGCAGTTAATTCATGATTCAACAAGAGTGGGAACAACTTTTTCTTATAGGGCCAAGTATGTTTTTTTCTCTTAATTAATGAATTCATCATTTTAAAACTGCATTTTGTATTTACTGTGGCTATCTTTGCCTAAAACTAAAGCTGTTTTATGGTCTGAAACATTGAAGCGTGACAAATATGCAGAAGAAACAGGAAGGGGCAAATACTTTTTCCCTGTACTGTATGTTGCACATGTAAGCATATTCCTAAACTATTGATAACCCATTTTAAGAGCTCATCCTGACTAATGCTTTGTGTCTTGTTTTTTTCCCCCACTCTCCTTCTGTGGTGTTCATCCTGCAATTCCCATCAGGCCTGAGCAACATCATCGGCATCATCGTGTACATATCAGCCAACGCGGGGGACCCTTCAAAAAGCGACTCGAAGAAGAACAGCTACTCCTACGGCTGGTCCTTCTACTTCGGTGCGCTTTCCTTCATCATGGCTGAGATGGTGGGCGTCTTAGCTGTGCACATGTTCATCGACCGCCATCGACAGCTTCGAATAGGGGCACGTGCAGCCGACTACCTCCAAGGCTCGGCCATAACGCGAATCCCCAGCTATCGCTACCGCTACAGACGCCGCTCGCGCTCCTCTTCCCGCTCCACGGACCCATCACACTCCCGTGACACCTCGCCGGTGGGCCTAAAGGGCTTCAGCGCGCTGCCATCCACAGAGATCTCCATGTACACGCTTCCCAGGGACACACTCAAGTCCTCCGGCACGCCCACCGCCACCTACAACTCCGAGAGGGACCACAACTTCCTGCAAGTCCATAACTGCATCCAGAAAGACCTGAAAGACTCGAGTCACACCAACACAGCAAACCGCCGCACAACGCCGGTATGAGGGAGTCAACACAGGCCGGGCAGGCCAGCGGAGAGCAGAGACCAGGAGACACGGGAACCCCTGTGGGTGCCGTACGCCCCGGGAGAAGATGGATTTCCATGTTTATAGACATTTGTTCTTTTTGTTCAGCTGCATGACTTTTCCATTACCATTGTTGAGAGAGTTTCAACAAGTCTGCTGTGTTCCCGGATTGAATGGCAGCACAGTCAGAGCGGGACAGATTGTCCCGAGAGATAGAGATCTGTAACTTTCTTTGCGCAGGGTTTGTTTATGAGGTATGGGGCTTTGGAAAGGAGGGTGGGAGGGGGATGGGCATTTATGAGATAAAGAAACGATTTCATGATTTCATAGCCCTTTGGTTTGACAGTTTTGCCCAACATGTTTGGTTGGAGCAACAGGTCTAGCTCCCCCAGCCAGCCCACCGCTCAGAAATACACCTCTTTTATTTATTGACTTATTTGTTCAATTTTTGCATTAAAACTGTGAATTGTTACAGTTTGGGATTCAGTAAGAATTAGCCCAATCTGTACTCTCTAACAAAGGTACTATATATATGTATTACTTTTATAAATAAATTATTACGTTAATAATCAAGAGTTACAAACTTTACTGAAGCAAAAAAGACAAAAAACAAAGGAACTAAACCAAGTGCTGTTGCTGTAATGAGAGAGGACTCTTTTAGTATCCATTTATTTGAAGGTTTAGAACAAGAGAGGGTGCTTTAGGTAGCAGCAGTAAAGTTTGACTGATGCCACCAGAGGCTGAGGCAGACAGTCAACAGTAGAATAATATCTATTCTTTTAATAGAACCTCCTCGTCTTTTTCTCAATCGCTCTTCACTTTCTTTTTCTTATGATGAGGTCGTAACTGGAGAAATGAACCCCTTAACAAAAAGAGCCAAACAAAGGGTTCAACATTTTTACAACACACTCCAAACACGACTTCTAGAAAAAAAAAGGAAGGAGCAGAGGGAAAGGAAAAGAAGAGGACGCCAAAAACAAAAATAAAAAGTTAAATATAAAATAGTACAAGAAAAGCTAAGTGACTCACAATTTCAGAAATTAAATGCATGCTATTAAATTACAGCAAATCTGCTCTTGAGAAACTTAAGTTTTAAAGGTTAATAATTATAAGGGGAAAAAAGCAATGATGCTAAAGTATTAATGTTTTCATGTGTAATTTTCTTATGTTTTCTCTTTTTTTTAGTTCATTTTGCTTTTGTGAGACGAACCAAACGGTCTACATTGAACAAAAACTGCTTTTTTAAAAAAAGTTTGGTTGATTTCTTTATAAATATATAAATATATGTATGTATGTATTTTATTTTTAAAACTCACACAGCCTTAGCCATTACTTTTTTCTTTTGATTTTTAATGTGTTGTTCAAATTGAAAAATGAAATCTTAAAAGGTGCCAAAACCGAATGATCCTATACTTGGATGCATCAAGTCCTGATGAATAAAATACAAACCCTAGGGGGAACAAATCATCGTGGCTCACGTTGTCTCTTTCACTTACTTGTAAGGTTATTGCAAAACCAGAATTTTGAATTTTCAGACAAAGTCAGCACATGCATTACAACACTAGACTTTACACATGAAAAACACTTCACCATAAGACATTGAGTATCAAAAAATATCACTTTCCAAAAGGTGTAAACTACAAGAGTACAAGTGGAAAAATGCAAAGAGAAATCAAAGTCCAGTCCATTTCCATTTCAACCTTTTGGGAGGATTTAAGAGCTTTACAGTTTTAGGAAGAAATTGATTTTTAAACCTGTTGAGTCTACAGCAGGGAACCCTGAAACCCCTACCGGGTGGCAGACGTTCATACTCTGGATGTAGAACGAGATTGATCGTTGACAGTCTTTGTGGCATGTTGCACAGAAGCCTTTTCAAAAACAGTCTGCAAGAATGTTTTATTTTCCTTGCTGTCTAGATTTGTCATATCAGTCTGGAATTTTAACTGCATAGACCGTTTACTGAAACCATACAGTGATACCATACCTTGTTAGGCTCTCTAAGGTCCCGTCCACACAGAAACAAATTTAGGAGTATAAGCAAAGTTTTTTGCTGTATCGGCATTTCATCCACAGGGAAACAGCATTTTGGGAGGCAGTAAACGCTACTTTTTGAAACCAGGTCCCAGAGTGAAGAAATCTGTAAACACTTACCATTTCGTCTTCATGTGGAAAAGCCAACCGCATCTTTCTGGAAACGATTACATCGTAAATAGTGTAGCCCACTTAAGCTATGTGCTCGGGTCCACCCAAAACAACAATAGTGGATTACAGGAGAGTGTTTGTGCTACAGAAGCTACTGAGCTTATTATGGCTTTCACAGCAAAATCTTACCACCACCGAGAACAGCAGACACCATATGTTCTTAAATCCACCGTGGAGAACAACCAGAAGGGCAACTAGGAGAAAGTGTGGGGCAGGTAATCTTTTCTCTTTTAGCGCACTTCATTGGCAGCATTACAGCACCACTTACAGGCTTGGCATACATACTACAGTGTTTTCAGTCGTTTTTAGTGGTTTCGTGTTTACATAACTTTGCAAAGCTCTCATCTGAACCGTTTTGGCCCAGATAGAAAGTGACAGGACCAATCAGCGTCGAGGGGCAGTACTTTCAGGTGCGGCAGACTCATGACATAAGCAAGCAGCGAGAAGAGGCCGGTGCAATTATGGCAGAAGACATTAGCATGGATGCTGCTAAAGTGTACATTTTATCAGAACTTGACAACATTTTTTCGTTAAAAGAAGAACAAAGAAAAGCATTGAGTTGTTTTCTTTTCCAAAACAACGAAATTTGTGTACTGACATGTCTACAGTGGCCATGGTTCGCTATCAATGGAGCTATCTATGGAGATTAATTTCCTCCATAGTGGCGAGCCTCGGTAGCAACTACGTCACACATTTTGTTGCTTTGATTGGTTCGTAGAGATGTGACCGACAGAATGTTCATCCAATCACCCTCCAAGTTGTTTTTTTTTTTGAAGGCTCTGCCTTTTCCCAATGCCATCTATGTAAGGTTTTAATGCCAGGTTAGTGTTTACAGGGACATTTCCTGAAATGATTCTGTATTTATGGAAAACTTTTTCGAAACAAAATGGAAATATATCGTTTTCGTCTCTGTGTGGACAAGGCCTAAGACAGGCTGATAAAATCAAACAAATTTCTGGTCAGCACCATGAACGTTTAATACGATTCTAGTCTGTGCTGCAGAATAAAAGGTCAAGTGCTGACATTTTTTTGCAATAGTTTTTTTCAAAATGTGTATTGTTGAGTCACCACCAACACCTCAACAGTCGACTTTACACCTAAGAGGTCAGTGGTAGATGCCGTCCTGGCTCTTTGGGTCCTCACTGTTCATTTTTAGGAATTTAATAGAAGGTAGCTTGCAGCCTATGTTGACTTCCGGAAGGCATTCGACTTGGTGGAGGATTCTCCAGCACCACAAGATCCTATATTTGCTCATCCACCTGATATCTGCCCTGTATTCTGGTCCAGAGAGTGCTGTGAAGTGTGGCGGCTCCACCTCTGACTTTTTCCTAGTTGATTCTGGGGTGAGGCAGTGGTGTATTTTAGCACTTACACTCTTCAGTACCTGTACGGACTGGACAATCAGGCAAGTAACAAGGGCAGTGAACTGTGGAGTGTCATTTGGCAAGGTCCAGATCACTGATCTGGACTTTGCTGATGATGTTGTGATCCTTGTGGAGACTGTAGATGTCCTTGTTGGGGCTCTTAACTTGCTGAGTGAGGAGGCTAAAGCACTGTAAATGCACGTCTACTGGGCCAAAACCAAGATCCAGACATTTGGGTATGCATTGGGTCCTGACATTGAATCTTTGTCAGTGAATGGTGAGGACACTGAAGTTGTAGAGCAGTTCACCTACCTTGGTGGTGTAATCCATCGATCAGCTAACTGCAAGGCTGAGATCAACTGCAGACCTGAACATGCTCTTTTGGCAATGGGTTTGCTGAGCAAGACAATGTGGCGTACCTGGTATCTGAGCATGTGGATGAAAGCCACAGTCTTTGGATCCTTGGTCCTTCCGGTCTTACTATAATCTTGTAAGACCTGGATGTCGACTGATGGCTAGAGACACTGACTGGACTCCTCATGATAACTTGTCTTTGGTATATCTTTGGGTATCGATGGCAATGGGAACCGTCAGCTGTGCTTTTATGGTCATCTGGCATGCTTTCCCCTGCATGATGCAGCTCACTGCATACTGGGTGCCCAGGACCTGGTGGACCGGTCCAGATGCTGAGGGTGACTGCACGCGTTGTGGATGGGGCAGCAGGGAGGATGCCTGAAGAGATGGGGTATGGGCCTGGTGCAAGCCTGAAGGATGGCCAGAGCAGTACAGGACCAGGGTCGACACAGTGAAGTGTCAAACCGACATATGCACCCATATCTGACCTGACCTGACCAACATCCTTTAAAGAGTTCTTTAAGTTCAGGGCTTTATTTGAAAACAAATATAGATGACATAGGGAATAAAGGCACATCTTTATAAACTGTCTCAGACTTGAAAATTGCCAGTTTTCAGACACATGAAAATTGATACAAAATGTTGGCACCAGCCTTTATGAAGCAATAAAAAAAATAATAGCTGAGTTGTTAAACATGAAACTGTCTGTGCTCTGCTGTTGTTGAAATATAAGCGCCCACTGGGAGAAGCAATCCAAATATACAACTTAGCCGTCTCATACCAGACGGTCCACAAAGTTAACAAAGGTGGACACATTCTGTTAACTTCACTCAAACGCCGTGCCAATTATGCCTTTATAAGATGCATTTCTATATCCTCATTAGTGTCTTAATCTGACAATTTGCAAATGCTTTATTTCCTCAAAAGAAATCTGTGCTTGTTTTGACTCCTACCGCTTAGAAAAAGCTTTTTCTAAACTCCACTGGGCATATTTTTCCTCTCTCTTTGAGGTAAAAAGCTTTAGACAAGACAGCATGTAAGACACAGACAATCTTAGCATCTCTAAGACATTCATGAGAGGCAAACACAGGTTTGCAATCACACCATCAGGTTTAGTCTACTGCAAAGAGAACAACCTAAAAACTTCTTTTTCAGGGCCAAACGTGCTTCTTTTAGTGCGTATGTATGCTGTCAAGGCAGGTACAAAGCAATCGTATTTGTGAGACAAAAGTGGCTCATTCTCCATTCTTGTAAGTCATGAATGCGAGATCGAGGGAGAGCAGAGTACAGAAAGGGAGATCCTTCAAGGAAAAAGGCTAAATAAATAAAATGAGATCCACACACAGTGTAAATGGAGTTCTGTTTGATAGTATGTACACTAAGTCCTCCGGAGAAGTTAAGAGGCCAGCATAATCATCAAATAAGGGATGGGAGGAAATAAGTTTTCTTAGAAAAAGTGCTGAGATCCTGATTTGCTGTTATCCGAGCTCACTGACACAAGCCGCTCTCCATAAATTTGATGGGAAAAATATGTCAACATAGCAGTTTAAATGAATAGGGCTTTTTATGTATAGCCATCTTTATTTAGAATTCATATGCAGAAGTCATTTTACAGCCCGGATTACATTCAAGAGAAAATGTGTGTCTTGGGGCGGAAGCTTAGCAATACTGACCTTCTTATGAAGCAGCGAGGGGCTTTTGTTTCAAATTTTAATGTGTTTTAGGATTGAAAAAGTCTAATTTTCTCTCCTTGGCTCCCTTTGTAGATATATCTTTGTCTTTGAAATGGCTCTGTCCTGTTTGACAGCAGGTAATGTCTGCAAAATACAAGTAAATAGTAACAGATGACATTATAGACTGTGTAATGATACAGATAGATTCTCTCAAGCCAAAGACTGTGTAATGATAATCTCTCTGAACTGTATCAGATTGTAATCAAAATAATTAGTACATAAATGAGTGCACTGCTACACCATTGTGGTCTGAAACCATGACTCAAAGGTAGAAGTCAGAGTCAAAGTCTTTGTTTTGTGAAATTCACTGTTTAACACTGCTATACGTTCAGAGATAAGCAGCTTCAAGTTTCGAAGGTAGGACTTTGAGCCAAAAAAAATAATGGAATAATGACAAGAAATATGAGGCCCACACAATTTATGGAGTTCAAGCTCATGCCCACATACCCCAAATTTAACCCATGTAGGGCCTATGTTACTAAACCAAATGGGGCCCACACCACTCCCAATCAAGCCCATGCCCATATTGCCCAAGTAGCCTTTTTGGGCCTATGTTACTGAAACCATAAGGGGCCACCATTTGCCCAATTTAAGCCCATGCCCATACAGCCCAAATGTGGAACCTAGGTTGCTGAACCCATACTCGGCCCACACCACTTCCCCGGCCAAACTTTACCCATGTGGAACCTATGTGTCATTAACAATAATGGGCCCAAACCATTTCCTGAGATAAAGCAAAAAAATTTAACCCATATGGGACCTATGTTACTAAACTATATGGGGCCCACACCCTTTGCCCACGTTGCCCAATTTCAACCTATGTGGGATCAGTGTTACTAAACCAAATGGGGCTCACACCGCTTTCCTGAGATCAAGCCCATATCATGCCAATTTTGCCCAAGATGAACTCTTTTTGGTTCTTATGTTACTAAAATCATTAGGGGCCCATACCATTTTCCCAAAATATGTCTATGCCCATTTAGCCGGAATTTAACCCTTGTGGAAACTAGATTACTGAGCCTGTATGTGGCACACACCACTTTCCCGAGATCAGGCCCATGCCCATTTTGCTTAAATTTGACCCGTGTGGGACCTATGTTACTAAATCAAATGAGCCCCACAGCATTTGGCCAGGTCAAGCCCATACCTAACCTTGCAAAGCAGATGGATACGCCAGTTTCCTTATTTTTCACTGGCGAATCCATCTTGAAAAGCTCCCGTCTGAACTGTTTGGGCACAGTTAGAAAGTGACAGGACCAATCAGCGACGAGGGGCAGTGCTTTCAAGCGCAAGAGTCATGACATATGCAAGCAGCGAGAAGAGGCTGGTGCAGATATGGTGGAAGACATTAGCATGGATGCTGCAAAAGCGCCAATTTTATCAGAACTGGATGATATTTCTTCATTAAAAGAAGTACACAGAGCAGCGTTGAGTTGTTTTCAAAAATGACAAAAGTGTGGTGCTAAAATGTCTACAGGTTTGCGATATGCAGTTCTCTATAGAGTTGCATCTCGGTAGCAGCTACCTCATGTTTTGTTGCTCTGATTGGCCTATAAAGATGTGACAGACAGAACGTTCATCCAATCACCCTTTTAAGTTTTCTCAAAGCCTCTGCCCTTTCCCAAACTTTTCCGTCAGGTTAGCTCATGCCCATTTTGCCCAGGTTTAACCTATGTGGGAACCCATGTTACTCGAACCATATGAGGCAAAACCATTTCCCGAGATCAAGCCCATGCTCATCATGCCCAATATGAACCCATTTAGGGCCTATGTTACTGAAATCATATGGGGCCCACACCATTTTCCCGGTTCAAGCCTATGTCCACATAGTCCACATTTAACCCGTGGTGGACCAATGCTATTGACACCATTCGCCCAGTTGAAGCCAATAAAACATTTTAGCTGAGAAGAAAGACAAATTTTGCCCCGTAAATTATACAAAAAAATAGTTGAAAAACACACATGGACAAAATCACAGCTGATTTTGACTAAAAACCTTTAAATAAAATTGAAAACACAAATAAATCTTAAAATCTACTGACTAGCTACTGACATGATACTGTTATGTTTTAGCTCCTGACAGCGTGATTCACTGTGCAGGTGTTTGATGAAGCAACATATCCTCCCCCCTCACCTCCTCCTCCTCTTCTTCTCCCTTTGGCTCATCACGGAGGGAGAGGAAGAGGAGGAAGCCAGACATGCCCTCAAAGAGTCAAATCTTTTCATTTTTTATGTCTTGGCATGGTAACGGAGGTGGACAAAGCTCCAGAGCTAACACTTATATTATTAGCATTGAATATCTTATAAGAGAAACGATGGTTGCTGACTGACAGCCAGAGGTGCCGACTGGACACCTTTGTGACGACTTTTCTTTGGGTATCGTTGGCAAGACCGTGTGTCTAATGCTGATGTGCTCAGGACAGCAAGGATGGGAAGGGTCAGCTGCCTCCCAGGCCTGATCCAGCTCATTGCATTCTGGGTGCCTTGGACCCGATGGTCTGTCCAGGTGCACATGTCATGGAGGGGACAGCTGGGAGGATATCTAAAGAGATGGGGGCATGGGACGATGACTATCAGAATGCCAGGGCAGTACAGGACCAAGGTCGACACGGCAAAGTGCCGAACCGGCATATGCTCCCATACCTGACACGGCCTTTCCAGGTGTACAGCTGCTGAAAATGTCAGGACTGGATTCCTTTATCTTGTGATGTAAAAATAATTCTCATCATCCTGTTGGTTTCTGTTGTTTTTCTGCTACTTTGGTGTCTAGAAATCTTCAAGAGTGCACATATGCTAATCATCATTTGACCCCCTTATTCTTACCTTTTTGTCCCACTCCTTCTCTTCCTTCCTTTCTCTTTTTATTTGTTCAGTTGTGGTGATCAAAGTCTCTCTGCAGTGCTGGGGTGGGGTCACTGGGGATGGAGGTATTGAAGGAGGGTTGATGGCCAGGTGAGGAGATAAGACTCCTCCTGGCCGAGAATATTAAGAGCAAACACTCTCTCTCTCTCTCTCTCTCTCTCTCTTTTCCTCACCCTGCCCTGGCTTTGTGTCTCTTCCCGGGCTGCGATGTTACATAACCTCACATCAAACCGACTAATGACCTTTCTCTGACTTTACTGGACGACGTTCTGGGACAGAGAAGAAGAAAGCACCCATGGGAGCAGTGTGGGAGCGTCACCTGAAGCCTCCACCACTGATACCTCCAACTTTAAGTGGCTGAGACGGAGGCTGCAGCAGTATACGCTTACTCTTTGTGAATTAATGCCCTGAAAATATAATGCAACCTGAAATATGTGTGCTGAGGAATGTTTATCTTTACTCCTGTGCGTGCAAACATTATATCTGCATGTGCATTCCTGTGATAGAGAGAGAGAGGAAGGCTGAGAGAGAGGGATGAGGCCTGTTGTTTGTGCTGACCAGAGAACAGTTGCTGACTGCGCTCACCCCGGGTTATTTTTGGGTCATGCAGAGTTGAGTGGCATCACAGAGCTATAAGCACGGTCAACCAAGTGAAAAAGAAAAAAAAATCATTGGAGCAAACATAGTCTGAAATGACACATTCACATCACCCCCACTGCTGATAACAGCACAATGAAGCTTCAACATTTCCTGGATAAAAAACTCCGAGGAGTCTGAGATGTCACTGCTGCTTTATACACAAGTGAAGCTCTTAAATCCGCCTCTGAATGGAGGGCCGCTTAAAAAGAAAAAGACACAGATAAAGAGGAAGAACCAAAGTAGGCTACATGCACAGAGTGCTCCAGGATGCATGATGCAGAAATGCAGCGCCGTGCTCTGCCCTCTGGTGGTGTGACGGGGGGATGGAGCGCAGGGAAGCCACCGTCAGCTCAGAGAACGCCGTGTCCGTGAACGGGCCCTGAATACTGATGCCACAGTGCAGGGGTGCAGGAGCTGCAGTCTGGCAGGCCCTCAGTCTCACTGTCCTTTGCACAGAACAAAGAGGACTCCGGCTTTGTCCGTGATAAATTATGGCTTTAATCAGAGAGAGAGGATGGGGAATCACGGCATTTAAAAAAAGACAAAAAACACACTGCTGCATGGCAGGAAGACAAAAAAAGTGATTTCCACCTGTTTACATCATGGTTTGCAGCAAGATCTCTGTTGTCTCTGGAATGAAAATTTAGTGTTTTTTAATGGTCTTGTTGGGGATCCATCCAACACAAACAATAAAGTGCATCCTTCATTTAAAGTCATTATAACAGTTCCTCGCCTCTGCAGCATCCTCAGGTACATTTTGTTTTCATTCCCTCTGCTCAACATGGTAGTTACCGCCATCAATAACCTTTTCAGGAAACAGAAATTAATATATCTTAGATTTAAGTTAATGATGTACATGAACGACAAATTACAGGTAGAACTGGCTCCTGGGCTTAAAAATAAAGGATTTAGGTGCTCTTTAGATTGCACACAAGCCCTTAGCAGACATACAGTGCATCCATGCATTTCATTACACCATATTTTCTAGCGATATCTAGTATTCTTATAACTTTGCAAAGCATAAGGATTCGCCGTTTCCGTGTTTCTTACTGGCGAATCCATCTTGCAAAGTTTCCGTCTAAACCGTTTGGGCCTGGATAGAAAGTAACAGGACCAATCAGCAACAAGGGGCAGTACTTTTTGGTATGGCAGACTCATGACGTAGGCAAGCAGCGACAAGAGGCTGGTGCAATTATGGCAGAAAACATTAGCGTGGATGCTGCTAAAGTGCCAGTTTCATCAGGACAAACAACAGCAGTGATTTTTTTTCTCTTTTCAAAAACGACAAAGGCCGGCACTGACATGTCTACAGTCACCACGGTTAGCATTATGCAGCTATCTATGGAATTTATTTAGTCGGTAACAGCACACTTCGGTAGCAGCTACGTCACGTGTTTTGTTGCTCTGATTGGCCCGTAAAGATGTGCCAGACAGAATGTCTCTGCCCTTTCCCAAACACCGTCTATGGGAGGTTTTCCAGATGGATGTGTGAAGGTTAGTATTCAAATCTTTGCATAACAACACTGGTAAGTAGCAGCACATCTCAAAAAAGTGTGGGCAAGGCCATGATTACCATTGTGTAGCTATTCTTTTAACAACAGTCTGGGATATGAGGGGACCAGTCGCTGGAGTTTTAGGAGAGGAATGCTGTCCCATTCTTGTCTGATTTAGGATTCTAGCTGCTTTTCAACAGTCCTGGGCTTTCTTTGTCAATTTTTTTTTGTTTTACAATGCACCAAATGTTTCCTATCGGTGAGAGGGCTGGACTGCTGGCAGGGCCAGCTCAGCACCTTGAATCTCCTACTAAGAAGCCATGCTGTTGTGGTGGATGTGGTTTAGCATTGTCTTGCTGAAATATGCAAGGCCTTCCCTGGATGGGAGCATATGAACAGCGTTCGTGGTTTCCAGGATGCATTTAAAATTTTGACCCATTTGACCACAGAACGTTTTTTTCCATGCATTTTAAATGAACTTCGGCCCAGAGAAGACAGCACAATTTCTGATTGTGTTCACATAGAGCGTCTTATTTTCACGTTAAGCTTTAACTTACATTTGTGGAAGGCATGGCAACTGTGTTGACAGCAAGATTATTTAAGTTTACTAGAACTAACTAAATAAGTTAAACTACGATTTGGTTGACTGAATTAAATAAAAATAAGCTTTACAAAAAATATTAAAACTAGCAAAAAATAAATTCTGTGCTTAAAAATGTGCCTTTGGAATGGAGGGGGTTTAAAATTGCCTGATTAGTACTTGAGTTGTATTCAAGCATTTAATTTGAATAAATAAAAAGAATGAAAAGTAAAGAGTTTGAAAATTATATGTTTACTTTTTCTGACCCCTTTCGGTCTTGTCCCTCACTAGAATCTCTTTATTTCTGAAAAAGCAAAATCTAACACTAAAACTTATTTAAACAAAAAAAAAAACTACACTAAAACAAACCATTTAGCAAAAACTAAACTAAACTAACAAAGCAGCAGTTAAAAACTTGATGAAATTTCTGAAACTAACACTAAACACTGAATGAAAATCCACACCTGTCATAACCTTGGTTGTCAGACATTGGTTTCTGGAAGTGATCCTGAGACCATGTAGTGATTTCCAGTACAGAATTATGTCTGTTTTTAATGCAGTGCCACCTGAGGGCCCGAAGGTCACCAGCATCCAATTTTGACCTTTGGTTTTGTCCCTTGTGCAGTAATTTCTTCAGATGCTTCGAATCTTTTGATGTTATTATGAACTGTAGATGGTGGGATTTACATAATCTTTGCAATGTTACACTGAGGAGCATTTTTTCTGGAATTGCTCCACAATTTTTAGATGCAGCTTTGTGCAGATTGGTGAACATCTGCCCATCTTTACTTCCGAGAGACTCTGCTAGTATTGTTCTCAAAACCACACTGTTCAAGACCAAGCCATGCCCAAGACCAGAGTGCACCGAGACCAAGACAAGACCAAGACTTTAGGGGGTCGAGACCGAGTCAAGAGCAAGACCATAAAAATCAATTTTGACTAAACACAGTGACATACAACAACATTGCTGGAGGAAATGTGGTCATACGTTTGCCACTCGTTCTCATATCTTCTGGTCATGTATGAAAATTCAGACATTTTGGGAAGGAGTTACCCAGATCCTGGAAAAGATTTTTGTGATGGGGATACCCAGGGTGCTATACCTGGGCTTACCCCCAGGAGACTACATCCCTAAAAAGGACATGTATCTCTTCAAAATAATGATTCTCGCATGCAAAAAGGCCATCGTGAGAAGCTGGCTGAAAAGTGACCCCCAAGGAATAGCCCAGTGGCTCACAATTTTAGAGGAAATATACTCTCTGGAAAAACTGACTCACCTTCTGACATTTATAACAAAAACCCTCAACCATCGCTGGGACAGATGGTTTCAATACAAGAGAACGGTGGAACCATTGTAGCCAGACTGAGAACCTTGAACAATGGGCGGGATGACTGTATAGCCCCCGCTGTTTTTGTAAAAATGAAAAAAGATGAAAAATAAAAAGTAAAAAAACAAATCAATTTTGAAAAAACATGACAAGGTTGAGCAGTAAAAAGCATTCTCTCCTTAATTTTAGTTTTTTTTTTTCATAAATTTGACAGATGAAAATAAGGTGTCTGCAACTCTTTCAAAGCACATCACACAAAAATCTCAAATCTTAAAAATGTGTTCAAGTAACTTCTTGTAAAAATAAATCCTTGTATGTATTTAAAAGCCAATGACAGGTCTGGAATTATTTTTAATATCTGAAAATGAGATGTTTATCTAGATTTGTCAGGTGAATGAGGCCTAAAGTAAGAGGTCAGAGGTCTTTCTGACTAACCTGACACGCCATGCCAGAGCTTCAATAGGAAACGTTTGAGAAAAGGCAGAGGCTTTGAAAAAACTCGGAATGTGATTGGATGAACGTTCTGTTTGTCACATCTCTACGGGCCAAAAAGAGCAACAAAACATGTGACATAGCCGCTATCAAGCTGCATGTGTGCAGCTACTGAGGAATAACGCGAAACATGGCGACTATAGATATGTAAGTACTCGACTTGTCGTTTTTGAAAAGAAAACAACTCATGGCTGTTCTTTGTTCTTCTTTTAACAAAGAAATATTGTCAAGCTCTGATAAAACTGGTGCTTTAGCAACATCCATGCTTATCTCTTCCTCCATAACTACACCAGCTCTTATTGCTGCTTGTTTACGTCACGACTCTGCTGTGTCTGAAAGTACTGCCCCTCGTCGCTGACTGGTCCTGTCACTTTCTAACTGGGCCCAAACGGTTCAGATGGAAGCCTAACAAGATGGATTTGCCAGTGAAAAATAAGGAAACTGGCGTATCCATCGGCTTTGCAAGGTTACTTTCTGACTAGAAATAAGATGGACTCATGTCCGAGCTATTTGTCTTTTTAGCTAGTGCCTCTTATTACTATCACATTAATGAAGTTGAAGAATAGCAGATCAGTGCTGGTCTCGGCCGATTTTGATGGAAAATCCCAAGTCCAGCCAGTCTGAGACCGAGTAAAAATGCTTTCAAGTCCGAGACAAGACCAAGAAATTCAAAATGTGGTCTTGAGACCGGTCTCAAGACCAAGACCGTCGAGTACTACAACATAAGACTGCCTCTCTAAAATGCTCCTTTAATACCCAGTTATGTGACTGACGTGTTTCCCATTAACCAAAGTAGTTGCAAAATGCTCATTTAGCTGTTTTTAATGGTATTTTTCCAGCCTTTTGTTGCCCTGTACCTACTTTTTTGAGATGTGTTGCTGCCATCATATCCAAATGAGCAAATATTCTTTCATAAAATGGTAAAATGTTTCCATTTTAACATCTGATGTGTTGTTTATGTTCTTTTGTGAATAAAATGTGGGTTTATGAGATTTGCAAATCATTGCATTCTGATTTTAGTTATGTTTTACACAGCGTCCCAACTTATTTGGAATTTGGGTTGTAGTTTTCATGGGAAGCTAGGGATTGCATGTTTTCTTAGGGCCTCCATACTAAAATAACATGCATGTATATATATTTTATTTTGCTCATTTTGTCGATCTTTTTCAGGACCTCAAGAAATAAAGTTATCACTGGAATACTGAAATAAATACATTAAGATTTCAAAAAACAACTGAAAGCTCCTTGTTTGTCTCTTTAAGGGCTTCTGTATCATCCTGTCATTAGTCTTGTTTTTTAAATCTGCTTGTGTTGCTGCCTGGCTTTAACAGGATACTCTTTTTTAGTTTCTTAATGAATTAAAATTAATTTTTGAATTAACTCGTTTTCTTTGTAGTTCCCCTCTCTCCGGGTGGTAAAACAGATCCAAACAGTGGTCCAGCATTCATATTTTTATACTGAGGTAGTAGTTTTATAGCCCGTGGTCCCCGTCCTGTGTAATAATGGTCCTGTGTATGTGGTCGTCCCCCCGACTGTCTGTCCTCCTGTCAGACTCTCCGCCGTTCACTTCCCCTGCTCTGCAGGACCCCCCCCACCTTCAACTGTGTGCCAGCCGGCTGAAGCCGCTGCCAGGACACACACCTACACACAGATGCACACACACCTCCTTACATGTACGAGCAACTGCACACACTCTCACACTCTCCCCATAAATCACAAATGCTTGGCCCTCCTCTCTGCCGTCCCAGCGTGCACTGTGGTTACCTGGCTGCTGTCCCAATAGCAACAGCTGCTACCTCAGGACCGGACTGGAAGATCCGCTGCAGGACGGCAGCCACACTGACACTCACTCACGAATGCAGTCACAGAAAGCAGACACAGATCATTCTGGCTTCATTCTTCACCTCTGAGGAGAGCCCACTGAACATGATGGAGGACTGGACTAACCCAGGTCAGAGAGAGGGGCCCAGGCTGGCACTTCACCTGCTGGAATCTGATTGGCTGACCCTTCCAGCCCCTGCAAGAGCCAGGAAGTGATGGGTGGTTAGCCTGCTTGCATCATGTCTTTTTGAACCGGCCAGCCAACATGCTTTATGAAGTGACTATTAACACTTGTGGAGGAAAGTCAGTCTCTAAAGCTCTGATGTCTCCGAGACGAGTCTACATTTCAAATTGAATCTGGAAAAAATGTCCATTGAATCATCCAGGCTGAAGAGGAAACAAAACATCCAGATTGGCATCACTGAAAGTTCAAAAGCCAGCATCTGTGGTGGTGTTGGGGTGTATTAGTGACCATGGAATGAGTAACTTGCACATCTGTGAATGCACCATTAATAATGAGAGGTACATAAAGGTTTATAAGCAAGATATGCTTCTATCTACAGTATGCAGGATTGCTATCATACACTATACTGGCAAAAGTATTCAGCTACACCTGTTAATTATTGATTTAAGGGGATTCAATCAGACCCACAAGAGCTCAGCAACTTCAAGCATGGTACTGTGATGGATGCCACCTTTGCACTAAGACAGTTTGGGAAATTTCTCCCCTCACTGTCAACTGTGAGTGATACTATTAGAAAGTGGAAGCGTTTAGGAACAACAGCAACTCAGCCCCAAAGCATAAGACTACATAAAACCACAGGGCGAATCAATGACTGCCAAGATGCATGGTGCATAATAGTCACCAACGCTCTGCTGAATCCATAGTTGCAGAGTTCTGAGCTTCCACTAGCATAAATGCAAACCCAAAAACTGTGCGGCAAAAGCTTCATGGAATGGGTTTTCCAAACACTGGACTGAGGAACAGTGGAAATGTGTTCTGTTAAGTGGTAAATAACTTTACACTGTTTGGCAGTCAGATGGGCGAGTCTTGGTTTTTTGATGTTGGGAAAACATTACCTGTCTGACTGCACTATGCCAACTGTGAAGTTTGGTGGAGGAGGGATGATGGTATGGGACG
The DNA here is from genome assembly GCF_018320785.1 of Cheilinus undulatus. Classification (NCBI taxonomy): domain Eukaryota; kingdom Metazoa; phylum Chordata; class Actinopteri; order Labriformes; family Labridae; genus Cheilinus; species Cheilinus undulatus. The sequence continues at coordinate 9,826,675 of NC_054885.1, read as the reverse complement.
GTTCTCCAGCCTTATCTCCAGTGATGGTCAATCTTAATGCTTCAGCATGCCAAGACATTTAGGACAATGCCATGCTTTACAACTGTGTGGCAACAGTTTGGGGAAGGCCCTTTTCTATTCCAACATGACTGTACCCCAGTGCACAAGGCAAGGACTATAAAGACACGGTTTGATGAGATCAGTGTGGAGAAACTTGACTGGCCCGCTCAGAGCCCTGACCTCAACCATCAGGCATCTTTGGGATGAACTGGAACGAAGATTGCGAGCCAGGACTTCTCATGCCTTACCTCATACATGCTCTAAAGAATGAATGGGCACAAATTCAAACTCAATTCAAATATTACAAGAGGCTGTTATAGCTTCAAAAGGGGGGCCAACACAACTATCTTAAAAGAGAAGTGGGTTGGTTTTACTTCGCTTTGGCGGCTTGTTTTATTTCCCTTACTTGTTCAACAGTTTATTTTCCCTTTTCTACCCCAATTTCTATTCTTATAACCATCTTAATATTATTTCTATTATGTCTACTTCTATATGAGACCGTTGAAAACTAATATAGAAACAATTAAAGACTAAACATACTCAAATCCTTCCAAAAAGAAAGAAAACAAATCATGCAAGTAAGTCCCATTGGCAATATGATGCTGCTTCATTTGAAGTACTATTGAGGCTCTTTCAATCAAACTTCTTTAAGATATGTGAGTGAGATCAGCTAGTAAAAGTCACAAGATAACCAAAATGATCATACAGGGATACAAAACTACAGAAAAAGACACCAAATCTTTCTAAGAGGACACAAAACAACCAAAAACTTGAGCATAGCTTTCACGAAAATGTGGTCAAAAGGTACAAAATGAACAGAGAGTTATGCAGAGTTGTTGGTGCTACTTCTAGATCAGGATTTGTTTGGAAAAATAACAATATAAATCGCCTTTATTGTCATTGCACAATCATGTTGCACCGCGTGTCTCCTCTGGTCCCTGCCTGTGCTCAGAGCTCATTCCGATGATGGAGGGCTGAGCTGATGGGTAGAAATGGAGCGGATGGGCCTGCAGAGCCGAGCAGATGCACGGGGTCATAAAGTGAGCGTCTGCTGGGACACCTGACCTCACCTGATGGGACTGAGGGGGGTAATTAATGGCATAATTGTGGCCGTTAGCTGTCACATTACGAGGAGAGGGCATTATGTAAAGCAGAGCAGTGTGGGAGCTTTGAACTGCTGCTCTCTGTGGGGCAGAAGGGCTCCGTTATGTAACAGCGGGGACATCTCCATGAGCGTCCTCTGGCCTCGGTCACGGAGGGCTTCACCTCGCTTCTTTCTCATGCTACTTCTACACCTTCATCTTTTAAGGGGAACAGATCATTCTCAGTGTCCTTTGAGGGTTTTTTTGTCTTTGCTGCAGAACTGCTTTGGTTGAGAAAATGTGAATTTCTTGAAATGCAGCTCAGCAGAGAACAGTCGTCCTTCAGTTCCCTGCACTGCGGGTTAACAGGACCAGGATGGGACCTTGGGAATCCATACAGGAAATCCACATTTCTGCAAAGAGAGCTGAATATTATGCAGACTAGTCTCAGGGAGGTGTTTTGCAGAACGTCTAAACGGCCCTCGGAGCCCTCTCAGGGTCTTCCTCATTACCTGCTGAACAGGAGCTTTCACTTTTGGCACTGATGAGTCAGAATAGATGATAATGTTGGGCCTTAATTACCGCACGGTGACTGCTGGAGCTCTGTGGTCAGCCGAATACAAGGCTAACAGCTCAAGGACACATATAGCCGCTTTAAAACATGCAGTGTTGGCTAAACGAGGGGTCTCACTGTCCATCAGTTCTGCATAGGTGGCTGCTCTCGTCACAGCTGATGTCGACCTTTTAAGCTGCTGCACAGGCGCGACTCTAACCCGCTCAGTGAGCAGTGCTGGGGGAAAAGTCAGGACAGTAACCAAACAGCACTCTGAGTTAGATTTTTGTGCAATAGCATGTATATTATACGGACACAAGTATTCAGCCGCCTGACCACTACACCAACAGGGACTGTAATGACATTTGCAGCTATAACAGCTTCCACTCTTCTTGGAAAGCTTTCCACAAGATCTTGGATTTCTGTGGGAGTTTTTGCCCATTCATTCTGTAGAGCAGGGGTGTCAAACTCAATCACAGCAGGGGCCGGGTACTGAATTTGGGTCTAACCTGAGGGCTTAACAGGGTCAATATTTAACCATTGAGTGTCAACCTAAATGATTTTGAGATTAAAGGTCAACGTGATAAGTTAAAAACACAAAATCAGAGATAAGAAGTCAAACTTTTAAGTTCTAAAGGTAAAAACATGACATTTTAAGTCAAAATAATGTATTTAAAAGGCGAAAAATGAGATAAAAGTCAAAATCATGAGTTTTAAAGGTCAAAATATGAAATAACATTTCAAATTCACCAGTTTTAAAAGTCAAAATGTGAAATAAAATTCAAAATCATGAATTATAAAGGTAAACAAATGAGATAAAAGTCAACGTTAGGAGTTGAAATAGTCAGCAAACCTGAGAAAAAATTCAAAATCACATTTAACAATAAAATATGAGATAAACATAGAAATAGTGAGTTCAAAATGTCAAATTATGAGATTACATTTTAAATTAATGAATTTTAAAAGTCAAAATATGAAATTTAGATTAAAGGACATGAGTTTTAAGGGTAAAAAAAAAAAAAACCTAGATAAAACTCAAAGTTAGTAGTTGAAAAAGGTCAAAACATGAGATAAAAGTCAAAATAATGACTTAAAAAGGTCAAAATAGGAAGCATGGCATTGTCCTAAATGTCTTGGTGTGCTGAAACATTAAGATTGGCCTTCACTGGAGCCAAGAGGCCCAAACTAAACCCAGGAGAACAGCTCCATACTATTATTACAATGCACAATTCTTCCACTTAGTTGCTGTTGTTCCTAAACACTTCCACTTTCTTATTATATCACTTAAAGCTGATGTTGAATATCCAGCAGAGATAAGACACAAACCGTCTTATTGCAAAGATAGTATCCATCACAGTACCATGCTTGACAGCACAAATGTTCGTAAGTGGAGGCTGCATGGGAGCTCGACTTTATACACCTGTGGTGATGAGAATGCATGGAGAGACCACTTACAAGAAAACGTAACGACTGAAGAATGGAATAAAGTGCTCATACATACAGCTAACACACATCTGAAACTTCTTTAATAGCTGGTTAATAAGAGTATGTAACAGTAAAGCCTAATAAATACAACCCATGTATTCCAGACATGACCAAAACAACTAATTTAAATAGCCACAAAGTCAGTAAAGTCACTGCCGTGTTCTCTACTGTGCTGGCTCATAGACTTCACTTCTTGTAAACAAAGCCCTGTGAGTATAGTAATAAATGATTATGTATGTACAAGAGGTGACCATGAGCACAGGCCAGCAAGACAGCTGAAAGGGTGGAGAAGACCATGCTTGACTGCAGTATGAGACAACTGGGCCTAGAATGAGTGTGCCCCCCAAATGATCACTTTTTTTTTTTTTTTAAGGCTTATTTTGGGCATTTTGTGCCTTTATTTGATAGAGGAGGACAGTGGACAGAGTTGGAAACAGGGAAAAGAGCGGGGGACAGACGTGCGGTAAAGGGCCTCAGGGCAGATTTGAACCCGGGCCGTCCACGTACATGGGGCGCGCCTCAACCACTCGGCCACCTGCGACTCCCAAATGATCACTTTTGGCTCCACTAGAGTTCGTTCTGATAATAATACAGGTATATCAGACCAGCCACAGCCATCTTTGTGTTAGTTACTGGCTTCAGACATTGTTAAATCACAGAAGAAATAGTTTCACTGTGGGTTAGAGAACTACCATGGAGATTGATGATGATGCTGTGAGTCAGTCTGCAAAGCATCATAGAGAGCCAAAATTGCTCTACATCAAAATGAAATATAAAAATGCGTGGTATAAATGTCAGAGATTGTGTCAAAACTCCACACACTTTCATAGCAATTTTGACGAGAATAAACTTGTTTTACAGTATTTTAACAGGCTGCAGTATGCTGTACTGTAAATCTGGACTGCACAGTTTCTGGTCTGTAGACGCTCCAGCAGAGGGCCCTAATGTAGCACTCAAAATGCCAAAAGCTCAAGCAGATAATACAGTATAACCATTTACAGTCTTCACTAACAAAGACAATGACATCTAATGGTTAATAATAGAAGAGGCACATAGACTACCACTCCAGCTTTAGCAAACACGGTGCAATAATCTGACCAGATAATATAAAAATAATCAGCTCATGGGACAGGAAGAATCTGAGTGAGGATTTTAAAAAGATGACTGTGATCCTGCAGAATTCAGCACTTGTGTTGGACAGCATTTTTAAGAACAGTGGGACAGCTTGTAGCCTGTGTAGCTGAAAACGACACCATTTTATCACCTTTGAATGGTTGTCAATGTCAGCAGTGTCTCAAAGCTACAGGAAAAGTTTCTCACTTGCTTCTTTACAAATTGCATGTCTTCTGCTAGTCAGTGTTAAGGCATCACAGCAATACAGCATTAATTCCCCTTGGCTTAAGAAACAACTCCATTAACTTGTCTAATGTTTACTTTATTTAATCTTTACAGCCAAAATTTCCAGGTACATAAAATCTAAAATACCCAGCTTTTTTAGTCATTTGGATCAACTTCTCAGTTAAGCAATAACCACTGTGGCTTTTATTACACAGCAAAAACAAGTGTTTTCTACAACTTCTCATGCAGACTGGGTTACACCTGTATAATGGTTGGTCTGTATGACACCACTGGTATAAAACAATTCTATACACCATGAAACCAAAAAGGCTGAATGCTGTGGAGAACTCCAGAATACTTAATGATCTAGTAAACAAAAACAAATGCAGACAGGATCTTGTTTTTCTGTTTTTATTAAATAACTCTGCAGAACATTAAGATGGTGACAGTGAACACAGCAGAGACTCCTGACAGGGACAGAGACTTTAAGCAGTCTCCTCCTTGGCAATGCGGTCCTTCTTGAGTGGTCCCTGTGGAGAGACAGAAACAATACGATCAGTTTTATGGCTAATACTTGAGACAACCTGCCGTTAAGCTGTGAGCAACCAGTGTTCCCAGAGAGTGAACAGGGAGCGAGCACAAAAGGGGCACTGCTCCCCTGCCTCACTGGAGCTCGCTGTGGCACTGGAATGGAACCCAGAGTTCATACTGAAGACTGAACCAGGTTACGAACAGTGCAGAACCAACACAGCAGAATCCTCTCCTTCATGCACATTTGGTTTTTTTAGCTCATGTTCAATACTGGTGCATTTAATTCAAATGAAATCCCACAGGTACAGAGACATTAAAATCATTTATTCCAGGTTCAACTATTCATGCAGTATAGGTCTGTACACACAAAGAAATGCAACTAGAAAACCAGAGGCATGTATAATCTTACCATGAACGCCTTCTTTTCCTCCACGGTCTGGAAGCGGCCATGACCGAACTTGGAGGTGGTGTCGATGAACTTGAGGTCGATCTTCTCCAGGGCACGACGGCTGGTCTGGGTCAGCAGAGACTACAAGGGCAAAGAAGTGGAATAAAGTAAGCTGGAGAACACTTAGGGATGTTAGACATTTTATCAATTTTTGAAGCCAAAATCTACAAGGTAGATATCCATGGAGTACACCAATTTTAACTAGCGTTTACATTTAAATTTATCCCTTCAACTTTTCCAATGTAAAATAAAAGGTTAATGGCACCAACACCAAGGTAATAATGACTTGATCCTTATGTTCTGAAGAGCACCAAAGTTTTATCAATTCAACTACAGATCTTTAGCTACACATTCAACATAATGTTGCCATGATAGGAGAGCATCATCCAAATTGCACAAAACTGTCATTTCAGGACTGAAAAAAATGTGCAAACATAGTTCTGCAATTGCAACAGTGTGCTTCAGTCTATTGGCAAATTCTTCCAAACAAGTTTGGGTACCCAGGGCTTTTCCACTTTCATCATATTACATAAAATTCCTGATTTCAAATAGCACTGCATTTCACCCGCACCTTGCGCAGAGTCAGCACCCTCTTCTTGGTCCCAATAACGCATCCCTTCACCATGACAAAGTCGTTGGTCACTTCACCATAGTGGACGAATCCACCCTTTAAAAAAAAAAAACAAATTCAGTCACATCTCCCACTTCCTGGTAGGATGTTAAAATTACATGAGATACAAATAACAGAACATACCAGAGGGTTGATACTCTTGTTGGACAGATCGTACTCTGTCGAGGCGTTGTTCTTCACCAGCTTGCCATCCTTGGTGTGGTAGCCCTGGCCGATCTTGTAGATCTTCTTGTTGATTTCTGTGCGGTGGTGGTAGCCTTTTTGACCAGCACGGGCCACAGAGAAGGCCACACGGGCAGGATGCCAGGCACCAATACAGGCTACCTTACGAAGACCACGATGGGTCTTACGGGGGAGTTTCTTTGTGTGCCAACGGCTGGTTACACCTAAAAAGACAATCATGAAGTCAAGGACCAATTGATTTATACTCCTACAGATTTAGACACTTGAGGCTGTGGTACCAAAATAAGTCACACCTTTACAGTTCAAATGAGAAAACATTAAGATACTAAATATGCAACATGAATAATCACTTCTGTAAAGTATTTTAGCAACAATGCCATTTACAAGAGTGCTCACAATGTGGTAATTGCATGTGGTTTTGATTACACTAGACAGTATTGAGATTTGTAACTAGGATCATAAAATACATAAATGTTATTAGTCTACAAGCTTGTTAATGGAAATGTGGTAATGGTCATAAGGTGTGCATTTATCCACTCAAAAATATTAAGTAGCTTTAAAAGCAAAACCTTAAGTTTTTAAAGTAACCAAAATAACCATTCCTAACTTTAAGTTAATATTAGGAAAACAAAGTTACACCTACAAAGTGCAACACTGGCACTTTTTTAAACTTTCAAGTACTACCAAGTAAATCAGCCTTTAATGAAATTATGAAATTGCACAGCCTGATGCCACAATTGCAGGTGGATCACTTAAGCAGCATTAAGTCATACCAACACCTCTTGAAATCAGTTTTCATTTCCAAAATTTTTGCTTTGAAATACCCGAAATAACAGCCGATAAATCTTACCCTTGTATCCGTGACCCTTGGTGACACCAATGACATCGATCATCTCGTCCTGGGTGAACACTGTGTTCACCTGCACGGCCTGCTCCAGCTTCTCACGGGCCCAGTCCACCTTGTCGGAGATGGAGCCTCCGTTCAGCTGCACCTCCATGAGGTGAGACCTCTTCTGCCTCAGGGGCAGCAGACGCATCTGTCAAGATAAAAAAAAAAAAAAAAAACACAAATCAGAAGACAAACCAAAGCTATAACCACTTCTTTGTACAAGAAGCATTTCACCAGAAAGTCTCAGAAGGAAGGCAGCATGGAAAGTATCCCCATGAGAGTCGGGCGCCATGCCTGACGCAAGATCCGTGGCCTCATCACCGACAGACAAGCAGGAAAGCACAGTAATAGACCCCTTTAAAGTCAAACATACTAACCTGTGTGTGGGTGATGACGCGGATGACCTGGCAGTACTTCTTCATGGCAGCGAAGTCCTTCTCCAGCTGCTTCTTACCCTCCTCATCCTGCCATTTCTTGCAGTACTTGGTGAAAGCCTTCTTCTTGGACTTGTACCTGAGAGCAGGCAGCACACAGACAGTTTGGCACAGGACCTTCATAACCCCAGAGGGGCCAGCGGAAGGACACAGTGCATAGCTGCTCGCCCTCCCCTCCATGTGGATAAGGGGGCATCATCAGCTAGAAGATTTCGGCTCATGGCACGGTTTCTAAGAAGCACTTTCCACCGGCCAGAGGAGCCCGGAGCTCATCAGGGCACGCGGCACCTGAGCGGAGCTACCACAGGGGTCACCGTCATGTTAGACTCACTCAGTGAAAACATCGATCTCATTCATTTCCACTGGGTAACTAACTGCTTCAGCACTTTATGCACATTTAATGTGATGTCTCACCAGTTCTTGTAGAAGCGACGCTTGGCCTCATCGCTGACGTGCTCAGAGAAGACAGTCTTGAAGGAGCGGAGGCCTCTGGGGGTGTTGACGTAGCCCACAACTCCAACAACAATCATGGGAGGGGTCTCCACAATGGTCACAGCCTCTACCACTTCTTTTTTGTTCACCTCTGCAAAAAAAATATACAATAAAGCACCAGCTATGGCAATCTACAACCAAGCTTTTAAGACAACTTACAATTATCCTACATTACATTGATTCTAAGGACTCTTTCCTTCAAAATTGACTTTTGCAAATGAGTTTATACAGTCAAAAAATGCATTTTTCCTGCAACTCACTGATATGGTCTTTCAACTTCCACTCAAGCTTTCCCTACAAATACAGCATCCTCTTACAACAAATAACTGATCATGCGGATAGAAAACTTTATCCAATTAAGTACTATAGAAGCATCTTTTAGGATGGTATAAACTGCACTCAGTGCTCGACATTCAGCAAGGGGAATAAACCCATTCTGTCCGCCCGTCGAGAGTCTCATCACAGGCAGAATACCATACACGAGCATCTTATTGAGAAATTTATAATGCACAGGTAGCACTTACTTGACCCAGGTCTGTCCACCTCACGGACGATGTGGGTCATGCCGGCCTTGTAGCCCAGGAAGGCAGTCAGGTGCACGGGCTTGGAGGCGTCATCCTTGGGGAAGCTCTTGACCTTTCCACGGTGACGACGGCTCCTCTTGCGGGGCAGGAAGCCCAGAGATCCGTGTCGCGGAGCCGAAAACTTACGGTGAGACTGTGGAGGGAGGAGACTGTTAGCAGGAGAAGCTAACCACGAGGATATCTACGATGACATTGTTTAAAGTAAGACAGCTAGGTAGAGTACATCATCATCCTTGCGCGCTAACTGCGTAGTTATTTCACTTAAATGCACGAGCGTCCATGACTGGTGACTTTACCACAGGCTTCTCAAGCTATTAGCATAGCTAGCTTAGCACCATGAGTGGGCAGGAGTCAGTTGTCAAATTAAGCTTTCGACAGGTTTGTCTTTAAAGTTAAGTAGACTAAAGAAATCTCACGTAAGGTGAACTTTAAAATACATGTTTATAACTAGTTAAATACGTTGAAAGTAAGTAGCGGCCTACATCATGCTCCCATTTTGGATCCTTAGTTGCCGGTATGCAAGCCCTGATGTGCTACTTAAGATAAATTTACCGTAAAATACTACAAAAAACTTTATTGAATAATTATGTAAAAGCACTCTATGCCCAAGAAATTAAGAAAATACAACGGATGCTTCAGATGACTAGCAGATTCAAGTAAGTAATGTTAGCTGCGTGCATCATTCACTTACCATGTTGTCTCCGATCCGACTGAAAAGAGGCCTTTAGCGTGGCTAACCAACATTTTTATACACAAGCAAATCTCGCGAGATAAAGCGTGAGTATCATGCGAGAAGAACCGCCCTTGAAGATTTACCCAGCAGCCACCAGATGCCGCTGTTTCACAAAATTGACTAGATGGCAGTTTGTGTAAAAGCAGTTATTACACAAATGAAATTAAATCGTAACTGTAAGATAGGAGGTGTACAATTTGTTGTTGAAAATTTGAGGTTCTTCTGTCTTTCTCCCGCTACATGTTATAAATCTAGACCTTAGGCCTGTTTAGGTTTTGTTTTCTTCATTTGAGTCCCTTAATTTGAGAAGAGGTGATTTAACTTCCTGAGACCCAGGCTTTTAATTTTTGGGATTTTTGATTTCTCCAAGTTATTTGGGACCAGTAGGAACTTTTCAGTAAAAAAAAAAAAAAAAAAAAAAAAAAAAAAAAAAAAAAAACTTACATAATATATTTTAGTTAAAAAAGATATCCTCACTCAAGGGAAGTGGGTTTACATCTACTGGATAACACAGTAAAGTCTCCATTGTGTATCAAAATATGAGCACCCAATTTGTTGTAAAACAACAATTTAGTAGAATGGTGCAGAAACATTCATACTCACCTTTGCTTGAAAACTGTTGGTTCCATTCCAAAATATTTCAATCTATACTGAACAATGAAATAGTAACCAAGTCCCAGTGTCCTCATAAGAGTTCCTGCTGTTTAGTGGTGTTGTAGTTTGTTACAGTCAAGAAAATGTGTCATGTTCTTTTTATGCTGTATCAAATGCTTATAAACAAACATCAGTCATAACATTTGAAGAGCCATTATTCATCAGCCAGTTTTGTGTCGAGACTGGTTGTAGAATATTTTGGGGAGTTTTATTGCAAACTGATAACTGTAATGTGCTTTTTTGACCACAAGATGGCAGACAATCTGTCCACAAATGAGGCTAACAGGTCTAAGAAAATCAAAATAAAGCATAATAGTGCAAAAAACCTAAACACAATGTCCTCATATGAGAAGGCAGGGTTGTAGGAGGTTGGAATAGAGTACAGTACAGAACTGTTATTTTTATTTTTATTTTTTTATTATTTTTTTTACCTTTCTGTATTGTTTCCTTATGAAGAAGCCTCACTGTATCATTGTTTTGAACAAAAAAGACTCTAATCTTGAATGAAACAAAGAAAAATCATTTGTTCAGGTTGGATTTTAGTTTTTTAGCCATACATTTTAGTGCTCAAGATATGCTAAAAGGCTGTTAAATATATTCTAAATCAGTGTTTCTAGACTGGTTAGGCAGGACCCACCACAGCAACCATCTATGAGAAATCACACCCCAAATTTTCAACTTCCCAAATAAATACAATGAAAAATGTAGTATTTTTGACCTTACATGGAACAACAAATTATAAACAAGGAGGCAGAATGAAACAAGTATGTTTAAACCAAGGCAGTATAAAAATATTGGTAACTTCTTGAGGATTTGTCATGGGAAAACCAGTTTCTTTACCCTGAGAAAGGAGAGAAATAAGTAAAAATCTGGGGAAAATGACTGAACTGACTCGTCATCACTGGAAAACCTAAGTGAAATAAAAAGTATGGATTGTTTTCCACTCAGGGCTTCAGTACCCAACTGACTTTTTTGCCAGTTTGTTTCCTATGTACTCATTTGCAACCCCCCTAAAAGATCGCTGTGACCCCCTTTTGGGTCCTGAACCACCTCTTGAGAACCACTAGTCTAAATAAAAGTGTTTATATCAAGGATGAATAGCAAAAGCTTTAACATTTTCTTACACATTTAATGATTTCATTCATTAAAAAATAAACAACACACATTTACATTTATGATATAAGGCAACAAAACTTTATGATTTATGATCCAGTGTTCCAACAGAGCTTTGTTGTTGTAATATTTATAGCAGTAAACAAATTCAATCAGCTGTTTTCTTTATCCATCACTGATATTTTGTAGTGGTAACAATTCAAGTGAAAGAAGCTGAAATGTTCATGAATTCTTGCCATATTTGTAACCTCTCAAAACTAAAACCATACATACATATATGTTATCCATAACATATCTTCCAAGATGCTTTGCTGGATTCTCCTTTAAGTCTTATGTTTTGAATCCCATGGCTTTCTTTAGGTATGAAAAAGAAGAGAGACCTACATTCATCAAACAATAAAACTTTTCATTTGTATGATTTCATTTCACATTGTCTTGCAATTCTTAAGTGCTCCTGTGATCAAATCAATCCAGCATACACAAATTTATCTGTCATATACTGACCAGCAAATGCTTGAAATGTCATGCTTTAGTAGCAGTATGTTTGGAGCTTCTCACACCATGCAGTTGGTCTCAATCAATGCAAAGTGAAGGAATGAGAACTGTTTTCCTGAGACTCATGCATCTATGAAGTAAAACTCCCACGCCACTGATCTGCTCAGTGGGTCAGCGTCTAGTAATGTTTGTGCGTCACTTGGTTAAAGTTTCCACCTTTCACATCAACACAAAAAGTCTGTAATCTTTGAGTATTGCCCGTTATCAGGTCTTCTTGTTCAAGCTCATGAAAAAGTTCAAGGACAGTTAATTACAGTCTGAGTGAAAGTTTTGACAGAGTGCGCAGCAGCGTCCTTGAAATACAAACAAATCCTCCTTTATTGGGTTCAAACAAACCCACATCCAGGCTAGTCTCTTCCTCTTTACTCTGAAGAGTCTTCATCCAAACTGTGCTGATGAAAATGTTCTTATGTGCTGCCGTGGACGTCCTCACGCACAGCCAGCCTTGAGGATGGCGCTCTGTCTCGATCGAGGTTCATCTTTTGGAAGAAAGCTTTCCCAAACTCGTAAGTGCTGATCATGACAGCGCAGGCTGGGGCCACTTTGATCACCCTGGGCATGAAACCTGAAGAAATACAAGCGTTGTCACAATAAATGTCAGTGAAATCTTACGTTAACTATACAAAAAAACAAAAACACTCATTGCAAAAGACTAAAATTTTAAGTACAAGTAATGCATTCACACTCAGACATTAACACTTAAACATTCAGGTGTAGACCTGCTGCAGTTACGCACTTTGTCAAGTCACATAAAGTCCCAATTAGCCATCAAATACTCCAGAAAACTGTGGTTAATTTAGATGCAAATGCACCGTTATCTAAAGCTAAAGAGGCAGAGAGGAGTGAGGAAAATGCAATAAGGTCTATAAGTATTTGGACAAAGATGCAGTTTTTTCATTTCAATTCTTGTAAAAAGCCACAAAATGACATTCCAACACTTAAAACCATCTCCTGAACTGCTTCATTTTTCTTAAAGTAATGAGGGAACGGACTAATTCAGATGCACTCGTTTCATTCAGCTCAGCATTAAAGTTTCATGTGTTGTGTAGGGGACAATCACAGTTGCAATAACTAAACAATACAAGTGCTCCAAAAAGACCCGCAATCAAATAATTATAAGAAATAAAAATATTACATCAAGAAGCAGCTTTTGATCTGTGTATTTCTTCCTTTCAATGCAATGCACAAAAGAAAAGCATTTACACAGCATTGGGTTTATAAACTCTATTTCACTCAAAGCATGCTCTCTATGCAGCTATTTTAGAATTTAATCTTGACTCAGTATCAGTGATAGTAAATACTACACTGGTTTCCAAATACTTCATCTAATAAACATTGCATTCAGTATGTGTGTACCTGCAAAAAGGCCCTTGTAGCCCAGCTCAGCCCATATTTCCTTCATGATGTGCCATGTGGACGTGGTTCTCTTCAAGGACACTACGATGAAATTAAAAATGTTTATTAAATTATATACTATTAAGAAAACAGATTTCTTCATCACTATTTATGTGAACAAACCTCCCAAAGTATCCATTTCTCCCAGCTGAATCTGCCTCCGCGTCTTCACCACGTCAAACGGCAGCGTCAGGATCGCAGCGATCTAAACACCATAACAGACAAAAATCAGTCACATGATACAGGAGCAGGCAGAGGTTACACCTCTAAGTGGGGGTATGTGCATAATCAGCATCCGCAGTCGTATCAGGTGGGCTGAGGTTCAATTATTGCACAAGAAACACGACACGGTGAATGTGGGTCAGAAAGTGGCCTGATTCTCTGAGCTAACCCCTGACAAAGCTCTCACTGTTCACAGCTCAACCTGAATCCTTGTTATCTGATATCCTGGTCTTATTAAGTCATCGTGACACATTTATTCAGAACTGTTGGTGAAGTCAGCAAAGCAAACACAAAAATCCTCAGGGCAACAATTTTATGTCACCTATCCACTCTTCTCAAGAGAAGATTGTACAGAACTTTTCAGGTCTGAGTCAAAAGATGTTTGAATGTAACCACAAACTTTTATATGCTTATTAATTATTTTAAAATACATCTAAAACAAGAACCCCTAACCCAGTTGACAATTCAAAACTATTCATTTATTTAAAGCAAGACAAAATAGGTGAATTAATTCATACACTAAATATAAACTACAGTACGCAGCCAGCAGTGACTGATTTTTACATCTGAACATCATAATCCTTACAGTTCTTTAAGTTTTGGCCTCTACAGTTGTAACTAATGTCTTCCAGTGCAGTGACTTAGAGGTGTTACTAGTATGTAGCCCTGCGTTGTCAAACTATTTTTCCCAAGGCACACCTTAGACCAAGCTTAAATCTCAAGTCACACCATTTTCATATTCATGTAAATGAGCCTCTTTTAACCCTCCTGTTGTCTTAATATTTGGGTCAAAATTAAATTAAATTAAAATAAGATAATATTTATAATAACAGCACAATAAAATTAGGAACAGTCTTAAGATTAGGGCGGATCACCTTTGACCCTGATACAACACATGTTACGGCATTTATGATGTGAAATAAGGAGAATGCTTAAATAATTTTCCAGGACAGTTAGCTTTTTCTCTAATTTTCCATGTGTTTTCTGTAATTAGACCATTGACAAACTGTTTTCTAGAATGTGTGGAAACCCTTACTTACTCAGAGTTTAAGTTCATACAAAAAATGCAGTATTCAGACAGATAAATGTCATGGGAATGTAAAAAATAAAACACATGCGTTCAAGAGCTAGCATTACATTGCAGGGTCATACAGAAAATCTGACATCTAATTTATTACTTTTTAAGACCTTTTCCAAGACTCTCTTAATATTTTAAGACCCCATTCATATAGATGACAATTATCTTAAAACATAGTCTATAAAAAGGCATGTAGCATGTGTTATTGTAGTATGCAGTTAAAGCTCTGAGGTGCTAGCAGTGCTAACATTAACAGACTTTGTGCTAGTACTACACTACACAAAACCTACACTGCAATGCTACTTTTTATTTGCAAAATCCTGTGAAATGATAAGGAGTATTAGCCGCAGCATCAGCTCCTCCAACCACTTCTCTGAAAACCTGCATTTACAGATCATTCATATGCACACACGACTTGATCACATAGTTAATGTGCTATCTAGAGACACAGTGGAGTGTTAAGGATGCACTGATGGCTCAACAGCGCACAAACAAGCGTGCAGATTGACGTTGGGTCGGTACTTGAAACTAAATGTAAAAACAAAGGTAGAAAAACTAGCCTACAACCTCTTATGATGAATATAACAAATGAGAACAGCTCCAAAATTTAGGAACTTGTGGTACTGCATTATAGATTCTATACTTCTTAAATGGTACGAGTTTAGAAGCTTTTGTTAGCTAATATAAAGGATATAGTCTAAAATACAACCTTTAGACAGGGATTACATAGAGGGTGAGAGACAGGTGAGTGTGGATTAAATCTGAATACTCACAGCTCCGGAAATTGCTCCTGCCGTGAAGCTGATGGAGAAGTTGGCCTGAGTCACTCTGGACTTTTCACACAGGTGGGCTTTCACCAGCTCATAGTTAAACCAGTACAGTGCTGCAAAACATAAAAAGTCTGGTTAACAGCATTGCCTTTGTTCCCACCGTGGTCATCGTGAGTCCCCTAAGTAATTTGACAAATGAAAGCATCAATTTGAATGTCCTTGTGATAACTTTTAGAGGGTTTTCTTCATCTAAATTAAAGGTCTAAGGGTAGCTCTTTATCATTTGCATAGTCTTCTCTGCAATTTATATCGTCATACTTTACAGTGCAATGCAGAGGGGTGCCAAGATGGCTGAGAGCAACAGACATTACAATATGATGACGAATGTTTGCCTCTATATCAATGCTACATGTTGTTAGAGTTAAGAAAAGCACATAGCAGTATGCAGCAGCCACATTTTCTGCAGAAAATTAATGTTTTCATCCACGCTGACTTCCTCCAGTTGGATATTCCTGAATATCTTCTTCTGTGTTGAGACATCAACTTCTTCCAGCTTCTTATAAAATAAAGAGGCAGGGAGATAAAAGTCTCACCTCAAAATTTGTGGACGTTTTCAGGGGTTTTGTTTTGGTGTGAACAAGGCTAATGTTCTGATGTGTTGATGCACATCCTTCAGGTAATGCTTTTATGAAAAAATGACTGTAGAGGATAATGTGAAAGTGAAATATTGTGCAGTGTTTCAACAAGTTGGCATTAAATGCAACAGCCTCTTTCTATTTTGTATCATGGAGTTCAGATCTTACCAGAGAAGGGGACGTCTCTGAGCACGGTGGGCCCCCAGCCCCTCCACAGAGACAGCAGGCCGTCCTGAGCTATAGCCGAGCGGATACATGCCCGCAGTTCGCTGTAGGGCAGCCGACGGGACTGCATCTTTGTCCTGACCAACTCCAGAGGACTGATCACTGTCACAGCCCCCACTGCAACATACATACATCAATAATGTCAGAACCCTATTAACATAACACAGTCAGGATGTTCATGCTGCCTCTAATGACTTACATCTGGCCAGACCTCCAGCAACCAGAGGGATGTGATTCCCTTGGAAACCCAGACCGTATCGCAGGAAGTCCCTCAGCTGGTCATAGCAGGTGAAGTAGATGACGGTGGCAGGTACAGCCATGACGCTGCACACACACATGAAATGGAGCAAAGGTTTTAAAATAGAAAGTGAGTATTTAATATCATTTTACACAGTCATGCACAGGTTCAGATTTGTAAAACTGCAAAGCTCAGCAGAAGAATCAAAACAAGTGACTCAAGTTGAGTGCACTGTTATTTGCCCAACTAGAACAAGTACAAACATATTCTAATTATAATTAACTGTTGCCAACATGGCAGAGTATTTCACTATATTACTGATGTTACTCACTATGCTGATGTTCACAAATTTGCTCATGTGGATGAGGCTGCAGAGCAAGAATTCTATTGTTCTCAGTCCTTTATTAGAGCTTCATTCATAGCACTTGATTTATAAATCTAAACAGTTTTATTTGTTGTTTTTCCATCAGTGGTGTCTCATTATGATGCAGGATTTTGATTAAGGGGTGGAGGTTGTGTGAAAGGCTCTCCTATCAAAAAAATAAATAAATCCTGGGTGCAGGTTAAGCTCAGGCACCCCTACACTGAGGCTACAGTACTCAACACACTGGTTTTACAATCCAGCGTTGTTAACAACAGGATTAGTGGACACTTAAAAAACAAATTTAAGAATTTTGCAGACAATTTAAATACCCAAATAAACAGTTATTAACACCATTTTTGTCTTGCCAACATCAGTGCTTTATGGGGCATCCATGGCTTTGATTCCCAAGGCTCAAAGTTTAAAAGCTTTTCACAGTTTTTATAAGTCTACTCATAATCATCGTCTGCCAATCATTGCTCTGCTGAGGCCAAATTTCTTCCCATCTTCCCTCCTTTTCTATTCCAATCAAGATCCTTGCATGCATCTGTCATTTACCCCAATAAATGATAATGTGAATGCTGAGAATAGTCACAAAAACAATCAAAGCATTAAAAAACAAGGATAAAGAATGACATAGCGCTAACTAGACAGTGTAAAGTGTTGAGCAATGACTCAGTCATCAAAATGTCAGACCTTTCACAAGTAAAAATCAGATTTTCAAATGCACTGTTTCACCTTTAGACTGTAAAATCTGATAGGAAACATTTTAAGGATCTGCAAGAACCCACCGCTTGATGATATTAGTTAATTCAGATAAAGAAACTATTACACAACAGTCTAAAGTGTGTAGAAATAATACTATTTCTGGCCTCAATCTGCCTGCATTTTTACTTTCCATACCAATAAATATATTGTCTGATCACCTAATCACCCACAGGATTTGCAATTAATCAGTTGCAATTAATCACATTTATACTATTAATATGAGAAGAATTGCATTACAGGTAAATTTAAAAATAATAGCAATTAAATTACCTGACATGATGTGCTTCCGAACAGCACTGGAGCTTGTTGAAGTATTTGAAAAAAATAATATATATTTTTTCTTTTTTTAGCATGTGTACACTTAAAACTTACAAAGCTACAACGGACTAGGGCTGAACAATTTTGGAAAAAAAATCTAATTGTGAACACTCACAGTGTTGGTGGAAGCCCGCTCCACAAAGACCGGAGTCCTTCATGTCGAGTGATTTTCACAAACGCGTCCTACGGCACCAAATATATCTAAATTATTGCTGTGAAAATGTAAACGGCACAATAAAATATTTTTTTAAAAAGTACTCATACTCACAAGTGTCCCACTGAAATGTGTTGGAGTTTTGTACCAGCTTGTGCAACTAGTTCCGTTCTGACACACATAGATGTGGTCCATCAACCCGTTACAATACAGGAAACACTTCCCTGTGAGAGGCATGACAGTAAGACGTTAGCAGAGACCAATGAGGAAAAATGTAGAAACAAAATTCTAGATGGGGAAAAAAAGTTTATAATTCTACATCTATAGTTTTACAATTAAGGTTGTATATTTTTAAATTCCAACAAAAAGGCAATAAAATATCGCTTGCAATGCTGAGCATATTGTTAATCTAAAGTTTCTGCAAGCTTTGGTAGAAAAGCAAAACATTGGCAATGCTTTGGTGCAATTTTTTGTGATTTCTGTAGTATTTTGTGAAGGCTGGTATTTGTTTTTCTGTACGAGTGAGTGCTCTGACTGGCTTATTGATCTTTGTTCAATCTCTGTTATCACATGAGAAAGTGTACTCTGCCCATGCGTGCAGCTTTTTTCATTTGTGGGAGTACCGTCTGTTGTGTGTGTGAATCTTTGTTGATCCCCAGGTGGAGATCAGTGATTGGCCAATCCAGCAGGGCTGGCAGGAGGGGGGAGGGAGCGCTGGATTGGCTCTCAAGCCGACACTGGTGGAGTTTCTGAAAGCAGCACTGCAGTTCATTCTCGGTCACCGAACCTTAGTTCTTGTGTTTAAAGATTGTGTCTTTTGGATCATTTATTAAACTCGGAATATTCAAGGTTTTAGTTGGTAATCCAGTAACTGTCTTTTTCTCAGGGTAATCTTTTCTTTTGAGAGCAGTGAGAGCCTCTTTCTTTTGTATCCATGGTTTATTTGATTTCAGCTGTTAATTTTTACACCTTGCAGTAAATAAGTTGATTTTGATCCAACCTTTTGTTTGGGGACTGGGAGGGGAACATCACTTAAAAAAAAACTATTATGCTGCACACCCTCCTCCTTATATAGGTGCATAACAGTGTGCAGGAGTCTGCTTGCCATTTTTGGTTATTACAAACAAAATTGCCCAACTCTGGGTGCTCATGGCTTGTATTTTGTTGCTGTGGTACAAAAAAAGGCATTATTAAAGTAAAATTCAGACAAAATTGATACTATTTCTACAACACAGCAAAAAATGCAAGGCCTGAGCACCTATAAAGGGTAATTTCTTTAATCATTCAACAAAAACTGCAGACAAACTCCTGCAAACTGTCTAAACTGCACAAATATGTTAGCGACTTGTTGGTCCTAAAATATTGCCAGTATATTTGCTTAATTTAGGCAAAGTCCCTTTTTCATTTGTGGCAGCCTTTTATTAAAAAATTTGCCTGAAGATCTTAAGTGCTATTAAGCTTCTGGACTTTATAAACCATTGATTATTAGAGATTGTACAGTTTCTAAAACTTTGGCATCAAAAAGTATCAAAGTCAATGAAAGTCTTGACAACCTTAGGCGTCATGTGTTCTAATTTGAGCTGACTCAGGGTAGAGAGGTGATTAATAATACATGCAAAGGCAATGACCACACAGTCACTCAGGTGATAACATCAGGGCCGTCCTTGCCTCTGCTTACTCTGCCTGTTTGTTCAGGGCTGGTTTAAGAGAGACTTTTGACAAAAGTTCTAGGAAACTCTAAAAAAAAGACATGTTTCACAACTTTCTTTTACAAAAGACTCCTTTCTGAGGAATCAATACAGGAAACAAAAAGATGACATTCACCCAGAACAGAATCATAGCTGAATGAGTAAGATATTTTTCCAGGAAGTTTCCAGGGAGATGATCTGTAAGCAGTGAAGTGTGGCTAGGGAACATTTTCATTGTTGCTTTTGTTTCTTGGACTTTCCAAATTGAGCAATCTCCATCACTATGAAATGACCAATCCACATTTAAAACTACAGCAACTTAACCCCAAATTTTATCCATTTAAAGGTTAAACTACAACCTTCATCTCTTATCTGAAGCTACACACGTGAATCTATTTAAATACAAGAGGTCATCTTGTATTTATATTGGCATGTGAGATTGGTTAGTTGAGCATGTGCCCACATAAAGACAGACAGTTGTGCTAGACAACCGTGTTTATTTAAATAGCGTCCTAGTTTTTTTTCATGCAGCCATTGCAGGTCAGATACTCACACTTGGACTGGCGGAGGACGCCACCCCATGGAGCTGCTTCACAGGCTAAAGCTATGAAACAAAGCAAAAAGGCAGTACAGACAGTGACACATAAGACTCTGTGGTCAGGTTTAGGGTTAGCAAAGCATCAACATAAATCCACAGGCTGTGGATGTGGCATCAACAGGTGAGTTTTAAAGGCAAAGCCGGTATCTCATACGCCTAAAGCTCCTGTGAGGGTTTTCAGATAGTGAAACAGACTGAAATGAATGCTGATGTCTGTCTGAATATCAAACGTAACAAGACCATCAGAATAAAAACACACCATCTCTTATTAGCTCATTTAATAGTTTGAAACCCCTGTGGTGGGGTAGGTGTCAGATCAAGCAAGTTTGAGCAAGAAGCAGAAAAAGATAGATCTATCAAAAATAATGTTAGGTATTTGAAAAACACTTCTTAAATACGAATGAAATAGTGAGAAAAGAGCTCAAATGTACTTCTTTGTCCAAAGGGGCACCAACATCAACACAAACTTAAGTTCCTCACAAGAGCTTTAATAATGTGCAATTCAAACAACGAAGCTGATTAAGGTTCCTTCTCTTACCTTGGTGAAATGGTGTTTGCTGAGCCTGAAGCCTGATCTTCACAACATCTAGTGGTGTGACTGTAAACAAATGCATTAAAATCTCATTAAAACTGACTAATATCTAGCTAACAGTTTGCAGTTGCTGGCTTATAATAAGTAGTATTCAGAATCATTCATAATATGATACAATACAGCTCAATATAGTATAATCCCATGGGAGGCGATACAATACGATACGATGCAGTGCATTATCATAGGATATAGATATAATACGATACCATGGGATATGTTATTATACGATATGGTACAATGCAATACCATGGGATATCGATACGATAAGATAGGATACGATATGATATGATATGATGCAATACCATAGGCTATGTTATTATACCATATGGTGCAATGCAATGCTATGGGGTGCGATAGGATACACAGGGATGGAAAAAGTACAAGAATATTACAATGAGGTAAAAGTAAAGTTCTTTGGTTTTAATTTACTTGAATAAAAATAATAAGTCCGTAAAGCAGCCACAACACATTTCAAATA
This sequence comes from Cheilinus undulatus, assembly GCF_018320785.1. Taxonomy (NCBI): domain Eukaryota; kingdom Metazoa; phylum Chordata; class Actinopteri; order Labriformes; family Labridae; genus Cheilinus; species Cheilinus undulatus. Next base: position 9,805,411 of record NC_054885.1, on the reverse strand, counting down.
TTTTAAAAAATCAAGTAACAGTAAAAGGTGATTTATTTGATATTTACTGTGTGGTGATCAGTTCCTTTTATACTTGAGGGGGTGGGGGTTTAAAAGTAAGATATGATTTTTTTTCCTTCAGGTGCAGTGCAAAAACAAGAAAATTCCATCTTAATCAGGTTTTTTAATTAAAGTTACATCTGTATGATAAAGTGCTTTGCAAAAGCAACTTTGGGATGTAATGTGTAATCATTCTCTTGCTTTTGCCACCAACTGGCACAAAGTTTCACATAGTTGGTGGAAGGTTTGAGCTTTTTGCCATTTTTCTTTTTTACTTTTACTCAGTAACGGACACTTTTTAAATTGCAACAAAAATTCCCGAAAAATATACTTGAATAAAAGTAAAATGATTGTTTTTTAAAACAACCCAAAAAAGCTTCACAATTACAGTAAAATGGGTAACTGTAATAACTTATATTCCATCCCTGACGATACAATATGGTATAGTAAGATACACCATGAAGGGAACATGTTAACAAAACCACAACGGAACAGTGAAAATCTATGTATTGCAAGACAATCTTACAATGATACATATCTGATTAACTGAAGAAAATAAAATGCCAATAAAAAATTTAGAGCAAGATTAATTTATCAATTATTCACTGCAATTTGATGCAGTGTTACCTCTTATGATACTTCATTTCTTTACTTCTTTTTACTGAGGTTCAACACTATCCTGCTGTCATAACTTCTGTTCATGTTATCCCACACTTACGTCACAATCGCCTCCATGAGGAGTCATAAAATACTTATTTATGTGACTCACATTGCCAGGGAATCCACTACAAACTGCAAAACTGTGACGCACGAGTTAAGATGATGACATACTGCCTTGTTAGTATTTTGTCCCTCAGTGACCCCGAACAGGATAGACGGTGTAGAAAGCGGATGGATGGATGGATGGATGTATGGATGGATATTTTGTCCCACTCCTACTTATCAGGTTCAAAAGCATAAGAATAATATAGTCTTAAGCTAGAGGTTGTCTTTCATTAAGTTGTTGGTAGCTTTAGTGGATGCATTTTGTAGTGTCAACAATGCTTTAAAAAGGCTGGAGTACAATCTCAACATTACCAGAAGTTACATTTTAATTAGATTTTGAAGGCATCTGATAAACTGGTAACAGCATGATTTAGAGACAATAAACCAAGCACACAAAGATGCACCATCCAAAGCTAGACACAAGTTATATTTTCTGTTTTTTACTCTATTTTCTTACCAAAAACAGATGTGAGGAGAGCTCCGGTGCCAGACGCCAACATCTGCTGCACTGGTGAGATTGCAGCCACAGGGCCGCTGACAGCTCGCTCCCCCATCCTGCGCACCTGTCAGTGAAAAAAACACCATTTAACACCAAGATGACATAATGTTCTGTAAGTAAACTCCTGTAAGGTGTTGTCTGACCCTGTAGAAGCTTTGTGTCCGGATGTCTTTGTCTCCCTGTTATGTAAAACAACCGAGGAGGAGTACTGGAACCTAACACCTTATTTGTGGCTTGGTTTGTGTCCTGTTATGTCAAAGAGTCACTTGTGTAACACCTGAGATAACCTTAGTCAGAGTCAGATCACCAAAACAGTTTAATGCAAATGTAATACTGCAATATGAGAAGTGTGAGCAAATAAGAGTGAGTTTCTTTGATGTGCCCAGCAAAGCCAAGGTGGAGTTTTTTGTAATGGGGTCATTGAAACGGTGTGATAGCTTATCTATAGTGTGCATGTGCAGTGAGCCAAACAGGCCGAGAGACCATCCACTCCCTACTGAGAAAGTGACAAACTGCTGATAGATAAACTTGTACAAAACCAACAAATGTCCTCAGAGATGTCACGACTCCCAAGAAGTACAAACTGTTTTCCAAAAAATTCGAGCAACTCTGTGACTGACAGCAAAGATAATCTCAGGAAGATTCAAGAGTGGAGAAGTTTAAGGTCACTACATTCATTTTAAGCTTTCCTGTTTTTCAAACTGTGTAGATGACATATGTTTCCTATGGCTATTTCTATTCCTCAATTTATTTACACATAAGTGTTACATCTGAGGCCACCTGGGCGTCAGGCTTTTTGGCTAGCCAATTAAACACGTCACAAACATCTTTTCCCTTTTCTTTGATTGTTCAAGGCTTTTCAGGACCAAATGTTTTAAAACATTGCAGTCATTTTAATGATAAATAGTACTGAAGGGTAACAAAGCTTAAAAGGTCATCATTTTTCAGTTATTTTAACCTAAAGCTCCAATGTGAGAAAGTAAGCACAGTCTAAATTACATAAAAACATTAGGAAAACACTTTTTCATTGTTTTTCTGTATTATAGACTGTGTGTGGTAGTTCACCTACAATATTTTGTTCCCTAAAACAAGAAATATTCCAATATTGGGTGCAGGACTTTCAATTTTGTTGCAGTGGTAGAGAAACCGGCCACTCAGGTAATTTAAAGCCACCCCAGTATATTTGCTGACCATGTTTTCATTCTTTCTCTAAATTTATACATAGTCACCATCTGTTTGTGCAAGAGAAAAATCCACGAGCACAACCATACCAAAGATACACCAATTGAGGTGTGATGTCTCGTTAAAAATTCAACTTTTTATGCCATTGTTGAAACATTTTTTTCAGCTTTTTGCTACCCATATCCTGTTCTCCTGCCCTCTTGGATGATTGCTGTGTGATGCTATCTCATCAGCAGTAAGCCTTCTTAAATGCAGCTCACGTGCTATAATAAGGATGATCAAGTGAAACATTTCCAGAGGCATGTGATGTTGTTTGAGCTTCTTTATAAAACGTGCTGCAGGTGATTATTGACAAAAGAGTAATACAAAACACAAGGAAAGAGACAGGGCTATCTATACCAGTGGTTCTCGACTGGTGGGTTGGGATCCAAAAATGGGTCTCAGAGCTTTTTCCAGGGGATTGCTCACAGAAATCATGACAAAATATCGAGGATAAACTGAAGTCCTGGGCAAACATGTATCCATTTATTTTCTTATACTCTGTTTTTAAGTCAAAGAGTAAATTCTAATAGTTTTCTTGAGATCTTGGCTCAGGTACCCTGTTATCTTGGATGGAAATCTCTCAAAAAAGTTTGTATTCCTGTGATATTGTCTTAAAATCTTGGGCCCTTAAAAAAACTAAAATTAGTATTATAAGGGCAACACAGAATAAAATATGTTGCATGCACGTCCTTCCAAATATTTTGTCAGTCTGTTTGTTCAGTCATATTTTTGTTCATATATTTTGTCAACTAAAACTATGACTGAGCATGTTAGTCAGCTACTTTAGTCAACTACTTTTTTTACACAAGGAAGAATTGACTAAAATAGATCTTTCATGATTAAAAAAGTATGTCTAGTTTTCATCACGGGGATCTGAACAAGACTAAAATGTGGGAGCTGGACCTTTGATTATCAAAAATCCATGATACTTTCCACAGTACATAAAATATATTATTCTATTTTAAATCAGTGTATTAAAAATCTATGTAGAAGTGGCTGATCATATGGCTGATCATTCAAACTACACTAACCAAAAACATGCCTTGACTAAAGGCAAAGACAAAAATGTAAGGACTTTTATTGACTGAGACTTCACCTAAAACTGGGCCAAACTTATAAAGGCTAAAATGATGTCTAAAACTAAATAACGTTAATCTAAATATTACAAAGCTGCCAAAATAATACTGTAAACTGTATTTCAGAGGGATCTTTCTGTCTCCTTCAGCTACATTTAACGATACAAGAAGCCTTAATATCGCAGCATCTGTGTACATTTGCATTTGATTGACACAACGCGATTAAAACAGTACATTATAACTGCACTCTCTAAAATCTAAATATACTGTAAACCTAGCCTTTTTTCTTGACGTATTACCTCTAGAAAGAAAGATACACATTCAAGGCACACTATGTTCTTTTTTCTCTATCCTGAGCTGGCTTATTTAGGATTAAATTAATTTGTAATTCTTGAACAAAATTTTTAAATGAAAACTAAAGCTGTCAAGCAGTTGTCTGTCGAATAAATCTAGTAAAGTATGACAAATTTGTTTGACGCAGCTAGCTCAACTGTCAATTTTGTAATATAATGCTACGTTGTTAGCTAGGAACATAGCATATCGAGCAACGGCTTTCAATAAAACGCAAACATTACTTACCTCTTCTTAAGCTGCCAGATTTGTTGTAACAGTAAAGGCCTCCTCGCCCATTTTACTAAAACTAACGTTTACATTTAAGAGCTAACGCTAATATCCATCGTGGTTGACCCGTGAACATGTTTTTAGAGCCGCACCAGGGCCGTTTAAAAGTCATAGAATGTACATGTAAACGCTGCAGGTTGATGTCACTGACTTATATATCACTATTTATTACTGTATCCTCAGCGAAGCCAGTGCAGGTGATTTGGAGATCAGCGGTAAGAGCGCAGCAGTTATTTGGCTCTGCCCCCTTCCTGTGGCGTTACGGTGACTCTGGCGCCGCCTACTGGACATGTAATTAGTATCCTGCAGCTGTCGCATGTAAACAAGCTTATCCGGTGGTCAACTTTAACCTGATAAGTGCAGCAACAAGGGCAACCTCACTCAACTTTTTCTTTTGGATGAAAATATGCTTTAATCGGAGAAACCAGGAGGGGCGCTGTGTGTATGTGGTAGGTAGGCGCACATTAATCCTCTTCTTCCTCTCCCTCACTCTCTCTTCCTCTCTCTCTCTCTCTTTTTCTCTTTCTCAGTTTTGGGGGCGTGTTTTGATATCATGCAGCTCATTGTAATAAGTGTTACTTGCTGGTGCGACACTCATTAGACAGCTGCCGTCTCACAACAGCTCTTCAGTCTTTTTTCAAGGTAAGAACAGAATAAACTTGTTGATTTAGCAAAGATATTTACACTATATGCATTATTTATTAAAAATTAGCAGTATGAGTTTACTCGTCACGACGTTTGTCATTAAGGCAATTTACTTATTTACATTGACACAACTCTGATTTGCAGGCTATTTCCCTGTCAGACGCTTTTTCATAAAATAATCCCATTTCATGGAAGTTTGGTGCATACGAAACGAAACTGAAAGTTGTAAGGCTATTGTTTGCTCACCTTCAGAATGACTTGCTTATTTTACCGTGGAGTAAACATATCACAAAGGAACCTTTCCAGTCGGTTATTACATGAAATCCTGGTCGTTCAACATTACATGCTTTATTCTGTTGCCGTATGACTCACTGAATGAATTAATCAATGATTAAAAATCACCAGAAAGGGAAAATAAGTGCACAGAGAAATGTAAATATGTCATAGCATGTTCATTTAGCCATCCTTTTATCCATTTACAGTACATGTTTAAGGTAGTTTTTCCCAGATTTTGATACAGAAGTCCCATTCCTAAGGCTATGTGTAACAGGGAAATTCCGTCTTTCACTTTCTTTTGCCTAATTTGTGTCTTCCTGTGTGCAGATGCAGAGGTGGGTTGTGATCTGTGCTTTCCTGACCCTGGTCAGTGCACATGAGTGTCCAGATGGAGGACGATGTGAAGTCGGTCATACCTGCTGCCATGACCCGGCTAATGGCTATGAATGCTGCCCATTTGAACAGGTAGATATTATTGTACTACCTGCATTCTTAGCGTTAAGATTTGCATATACACCAGGTTAAGAAGCCCGTCAAAATAATGAAAGGAAATTGACTTATAAAGTGTTGCAATTTAAGTTAAAGATGTCATACAGGAGATTTAGGGAGAATATTTCAAGTCATATCTTCATTGTCACTTTGTCAGACTTGGTTCTTTTAAGAATGTAAAGATGTGTTAAAAGTCCAAAAAGAAAAACAAGAAGTAAACAAAAAATTAAATCTTGCTTGTTTAAAAAACAAAACAAAACAAAAAAAACCTCTTACCTTTTGGTGAAAGAAATGTATGGAAGAGGATTAGGGCAAAGAAAGGAAAATAATGCAATGTACTGAGAGGAAAAAAGTAAGTGTTGAGAGTAAGTTGAAACATTCAAAAATAAGGTTGAAATACAATTTCAAGACAAACTAGATATGAATTAAAAAGTCAAAATGTTGAGAAAATAGTTGAAATTTATGAATAAAATAGAAAAACAGTTTGACGATTAAAGATAAAATATCAAAATGAGACTTAAACAGACGATTATCTTAATTGCCTTGAATTAATGAATTTTTGAAACGATGCTTCAGGATAGTATTTAACAACAAAGATATTCTTTCTTTTAGCTCCCAAACAGTTTGCTTATCTAATATCCACTGTCTGCTTTATTGTTGACATTTCAGCTTTAATCTTGAACTATTTTTTAACTTTTTTCCTTAAATTTTGACTTTGTCATCATTTTGACTTTACCCTTAAAGTGCCCAGTAATGTTTTTTTTTCCTTTACCCCTGACCCTTATCCTTTTCTGTAGAAATATCATTCTAGATGCAAAACAAAGCATTTTTATAGGGATGCACACTAGGTTTTTTTTTTTTTTTTTTTTTTTTTTTCCAATATTCCATATGCTATGTATTTACATTTTTTTTTTTTTACCAGTTCTGATATAACTAGAAATGTGAAATACATATTTCAGACCTAAAACTTAAGTCCTAATCATTTTTTAAAGCTTAGGGATGATAAATGAAACAAACTTTGGTTCTTAAAATACGTTTTAAAATACAGTACATACAGTTTACAGCTGATATGCCGACATTTGCAGCTGATATATTGGATGTATATTGACATCAATTTTCATATCTGCTAATAACAATTTTATCTTTATGAGCTATCTGTGGATAACATTATATTGTGCATCCCTAATTTTGATCCGGCTTACTTCTAAATCCTCAAGTCCACTGGTCCTCAACTTTGGGGTCTGGACCCAAAAGTGGGTAGCAGAGCTGTTTTCAGTGGGTCGCAAATTTGTGCCTATAAAAGTATTGTTCTAAAGGTCTATGAAATGCTTTTTAAACGTGTCTGTTCAGTTCAATTTCTTTGTTTTGCCATATTTTGCAATCTTTAAAAGACCAAAGGGTTTTTTTTTTCTTGATCAAATTATTATGAAAGGTTGGAAAATTTGGGTTGTGATTTTTCAGGGAAGAGTTGGTGATTGGTCCTGAGGCTAGACCAGTTGAGAAGCACTGCTCTAGTCATTAAAATGTAATGTAAAATAGAGAGAATCCTTTCTATCTGAATAAACTTCACTGCTAAGCTAAAAACTTCGAACTTTTTGCCTGCCTTAGCTCAATAGTCTTTAAGCTAGCCACATTATCTTGAAGCTATTAAAGTTACCTTTAAGCTAGTAAAGTTATCTTTTAGCTAGCCAAGTTATATTTAAGCTAGTATAATAAAGCTAGTTTAGTTATCTTCAAACTTAGCTCTTAAACAACAATATAGGTAGATGGTGTTTTGTAGAAGTAATTCCAGAAGTTTTTAAATGGGCAGTTACAACAAAATATAGCCATAAACCAAATGACACAGTAATTTTTGCAGCTAATGTAACATACACCCATTAAGCTTTTACTTTCACCCCCCAAAGAAATTGCTCTCTTTAAAGTGAAATGCAGAATTTTAGCTGAACTAAAACTGAACATGGGTGTGTTTTCCTTATAAAAGTTCGTTTTCTAAAGTAATTCATGTAAAATACACGGATAGCTTAACATTTAAAGAAGGTAGCAGTCTAGCTTAACGGAGAGAGAGTAATTTCTGAAATTCAAACATTTGGTGTGGTGAAGTAACTCTTTACACATTTATGTGTAAATATCTGTGTGATTTAAGTGTAATTTTATATGGTATAGTAAACTGAAGACAGTTTAAACAAGTTTGGGCACTGTAAGTGCTAAAAACAGTCTTTTGTCTTAATATGTCCTTTTACATACTTCTTAGAGTTTTAGATCTATTTTAAAACTTAATGTATATATATTTAATTCCAAAAAAACATAGGTTTAAAACTGTCTACTTGCATTTAATTGGCTGCTGTCTGCTATATAAGCACAATTTCCTTTAACAAGATAAACCAGAGCCAAGCGATGGCTACTACACCTTCAGTAACATACTCATTCCCTTTGTTCATCACGTAGTAAAATGTAAACGTGAGATAGACATTCATATGTACTCTTAAATAAAATGAAATAAAATAAGACTATACAGTGGTTCTATTCATGCTCAGTGGTGTTTTACTTCTTTATGTGACCGATAAAAGCACAAGCCTCATCAAGTAGGAGTGATAGCAGTTTTAAAACTTTGTTAGTCAAAGTGTTCTTACTACTCCTGTCCTTGTAGGCTGAGTGCTGTGAGGATCACGATCACTGCTGTCCTGCAGGAATGCTCTGTGATACAGCAACATCCAGCTGCATGAACTCTACAGTGTCCATTCCCTGGATAGAAAGAAGTGATGCGAATACACCCCAAAAATCTAAAGTAAGAATAAAAACCATCCCAGAGCTTTAAGAAGTTAAAAGGGAAGTATTTGTCATGTCTCATGTGAGTGCCTGCTGTAAGATTGTCTTTTCACTTGCAGTCTTTCAGAATGATAAAATCATACATCGGGGAAGAGGATGACAACATTTGTCCTGATCAGTCCCGATGTCCAGCTGAGTTTTCTTGTCTGAGGGCTTTGACAAAGTTTGGCTGCTGTCCTTTAGCTCAGGTAATCAAACTTGGTCCAAAACAGACATAAAATGTTTATTCCATCAATACACAGGTTAATGTTGTCAAAATGAACTATTATTTCGTCAAAGTTTGGTCATTTTCCATTACAAAGAGGACAATTGCTCTTTTTCTGACTACGTAAACAGTTTCACTTCAGTGCATTCATAAATGGGATGTAGAAAGCTAAATGTCACCTTTCACACAGTGAAAGAGTACAAGCTTCCTATGCTTTGCTGTATCTATATGGAAGAAACAATGCTCAATCCAGTGCAGCAACATTTCACATTTTTATGCGTCATTAGTTGACACAAGGTTTCATTGTGGGGTGTTGAAGGTCAGGTCAGTAAAATGACTTATGCAAAGATAAATAAGAGACAATCATGATGTGCTCAAATGAAGCAAGCAGATAATGATTATGGCAAGAAAATGGAATAGATACAGCTGTTTGGTGGATAAATCTGTTTTCTCAGCCAAATTAAAACATGAAAGATTGAGCTATGACCTGTTCAAAAGACTTGGATTAAAATTGAGTCCTAGTCCTGATAATAAAAAATCCTTATCAATAACAATTCAAGATTAAAACAGTCCCATGCCCTAGTTACTAGTGTACTATGATTACTTTATTGCACCATTGTTACTTTCTGTGCAGAAAAATATGTAAAGGCTGAAGATACCATTTTTTCCCCTTAGGAAAGTTTGTCTCAAGCTTCAGTCTTTCACATATTTTGCTGTTTCTAGAGTACTATTGATAATAGACATACGGTACAGTAAGATGTCTTGATGTTTTGATTGTTTCTTAACTCTTCAAGGGAGTCCCATGCCCTGATGGGAAACACTGCTGTCCAGAGGGTCACCAGTGCAGCGCAGACTGCCGCTCTTGTATCAAGAAAGGTAAAACTCTTCTTCTCAAGTCTACTACATTTTACTCCATAGTAAGGTAGATTATTTAGGTATTTCTGTTGCGTCCCTCATATCTGCAGCAAACCTGTCAATGTGTAATTACTTATGTTCCCCAAGGCTCCATCCTTGGTCCTCATATGTTCCACATCCTGTCTGTTCAGATGATTAATAAAAGCAAAACTTCCTATAATATGCAGCAAACTTGCATTACTTACGATATCAGCACAAGTGCATAACACAAAATAATGACAAGTACCAAGGGAACAAAAATAAAAAAGGAAGTCATGTTTTTTAACCAAACAAGGCTTATTTAAAGTTACTGGAAAGCTTCAGTCACTTTGAATCCACAAACCATTCCACAGGTCATAATCCAGATCTAGACTTTTTTTAGGCTTCCAAATTAAACACAAAGTCAGACTACTTTTATTTTTAATAAAATAACCAGAATTTAGAAGGAGTTTAAATAAACAGTCTGTGTTTTCAGAAGGCAGAGACATGCTACAAATTCAAAGAATTTATTTTGATATGCTTCTCCGCTGTTAATGATTGAGATCTTTAAGAGTATCTTGTTGATCAAGTCTGCTGACTTCCAGCATAGTCAAAATGAAACCTGGTGAAGCTGCATATCTAAAACAAACTTTCAAAAAGCTTGCTCACCCTCTCACTTCTTTAAATCAAGGCTCCAAACCTTTCCGCTGGCTATGAGTTATTGACTAGTGCTTATGACTTCTAAATTTTCTGACTGCCGTGTGTTTGATGCATTTTTGCCTCAGTGCCTTTAAATGCCTTACAAAGCACATTTCACCAGAGTTTTTTTAATCTAATATTCAGACTCATTTTAGCTGATGCTTATGTGAATACCAATATAGAAACATACTTTTTATTGTGAAGAACACCAAGTCTCTCTTATTGTATATTTGTTTTATAACAGTCATAGTACTAGACTAAATATATTATAAAAATGATAAAACTTTTTTTTCAGATATAGACACTCAGAAATAAAAATCAACAAACAGCACCATAACAACCTGCTGGCAGACAGTGAGCTCTGTAAAGCAATGAATAAAAATGTGTCCTTTTCTTTTATAGCTTTTATTTATTTCATTGAATTCTCCTAATTACCCCCAGATCACGGTCCCAGAGATTCACAAGCTGAAGAATCAGAGTAAAGTAGTAAAGCGTAAAACCTAAGTGATTTGGAAGAGACCATAGCACTCCCCAATAAAGACACAGTGAAGTGTCAGATTTGGAGATACCTGATAAAGTCTTTATGATGAATATCAAAATCATTTTTAATTTCCTCAAATGTCTTAAAGGAGTGAGAGATCAACAGGCCAGTAAAATCTGAGAGGCCTTTAGAGCAGTGGTTCTCAACCTTGGGGTTGGGACCCCCTTGGGGGTCGCGAGACACTGAGAGGAGGTCTCCAGTTGCCCTAAAAAACTAAGACTTTTTTTTTTTAATTACACTGTTGCCACTTTACACCAATTGTGTCGAAATTTCTACCCCTTTATATCATTTTATCCCACCAATTATAACACATTTTTACCATTGAACACCTATTTTTGTCAGTTTTAAACTCTTTCCACCACTTTTTTTCTGCATGTTTTTGCCACTTCTAAACCAATTCTTGCCACTTAAGCTTAATGTTGCCTCTGTTGATCCATTACTGCTACTATTAACCCATTTTAACCACTTTTTACACCCAATTTTTCCCATTTTAACCCCATTTCACCATTTGATATGCCCATTTTTGCTAGTTTAACCAATTTCTGCCAGTATCTGCCTATTTTTTCTTTCTATGTTTACCTATTTTTTCCAATTTAAAGCAATTTCAGCCAAATTTTTTCTCCTTTTTACCAATATTTATGCCAATTTTTGCCACTTTAACCAATTTTTTTTCTAATTTTTGACACTTCTAAACCTTTTCTGCTACTTTTAAAATCCAAGTTCACCACCTTTCCACAATTTTTTGCCATTGTTTACCAATTGTATTAATTTTTATATCATTTTAATTCTTTTTTGTTTTTTACAAAGGGGATTATTTACTACACAATTATTAAAAAAAGATTGTCCTTTTGATAAAAGTGGTATTTTTTCAGGTTAAATATGAAATATGGATTTCACAGCTTAACTTTACAATGGACCATTGTTTTGCTGACCTCCATGGGCCCCTCCCATTTATCCCCCTTTATGGACAGCCTTGTCTGCACATGACTATTCTTGTATTATGCATGGCTGTGTTCAACCACCTTCAGGTACAGTGGGGGTTCCTGGTCTCTGGCACCTTTATTTCGGGGGTCGTGGGCTGAAAAGGTTGAGAACCACGGCTTTAGAGGACCATTCTAATATATTCTATCATTATTCTATCTTTTTTCTAAAAACTATAGAAGTGGCCAAGTAGATATAATAGAAGGAATTTCAAGTGTCTTCTAATATCTCTCCAGACCAGCAGCATGTTGAAGACTTTCGGTTGATCTATATTATTAATAAACAGAAGTGGTTTTAGCTGTCTGGGGTGATTTTTAAGGAAACGTATTTATTTCCCTTTTGCTAACCATAGATCTGTCACTACATCTTTCAGGAAGTTAAAATGAGCAGGCAGGTTTTCTGTTTCTAATTAGCTAAATCAGACTTCCAGCTAACGTTGTTAAACAGTCTATCATGTTTTTGGTTCATGGAGAGCTTTACAGCAACTGGCCTCACACTAAACATCTCCAGGACTGAGTCTGGTATAAATGGTTCCTGTAAAATTTCAGATGAAGTAAGGAATATATTTGCTAGATGTGCTTTGAAGCATTTAAATCAGCTTTTACCTAATTTTGTTGCAGAGTTTGTGGCTACGGTGTTGTGCGGTGACAAAGTGTCAGAGTGTCCTGATGGAACGACATGCTGTGAAACTCCAAGTGGCAAGTGGGGATGTTGTCCAATGCCAAATGTAAGAAAACGCTGCTCTTTATCTTTATAGATGGCATATTTGAAGTGCCAAAGTTACTCCACGTGTAAGTGAGTTATGAATGTAGAAAGAGTAAAGAGTCAAATCATGGATTTGCATGTCCACTTATCATGACTTTATGGTGTCTTATCCATGTGTCTTTATTGTACAGGCTGTGTGCTGCTCCGATAAGTTACACTGCTGTCCTGAAGGGAACGCATGTGATCTGGAGCACTCGAAATGTATTTCACCTTTGACTAAAAAAGTGACACCCATGTGGGCCAAATTCCCTGCTCGAATCAGAGAAGAGTGGGAGGACAAGAAAGGTCAGATTTCTGTTGTTTTTTTGTGGTTACTTCCTCATTCTGTTTAATCATTTTGTAAATGTGTTTGTGCTCATGCAGCATGAACTGAGTATCTGTGTTTCCAACTTCAGAGGGAGAAGTGACAGCACAGACAGTTCATGATGAGAAACCCCCTGAAGTCACCACCGCAAATACAGTTCCTCCTACAGAGAAGGAAGTACCGTCCTTGTCTGTCTCTCAGGCAGCCCCAGGTTAGAACTTTCTCATGTATCAAACAGTTAGTAACAATAAAATACCTACGAACAAAGAAAAAGCATCATGTTTGAGAGCAAATGTTCAAAATAGTTTAGTTTAAGGTACAAATTTAGGGCGATGCACTGTAGGTGTGTCAGCGAGAGCAATACTGACCTGAAAAATGTTGATGTTTTAAGCTTCCTGCTATCACGAGGAAACCTGTTGTTCCATTAAACCTTGACAGGTTAGTCAAGGCTGAAATGTAAAACACAGCACTCTCCTGACCTGAGTGATCATAGTTGATAGGTATGTAAGTGCCAGTTCAGAGGCATTGTGTTTGCTGGGCTGCCATTGCAAACAAGAGTTTGTTTTGATTTGTACGGATAAAACGTTTGAATAAAATCCTAAGCATGAGCATGTTTCTGGCCACCTTCCTGTGGAGGTCCTCAGGGAATGTCCAACTGGTAGAGGACCTCAGGGCAGACACAGAACTCTTGGGAGGGATTGCACCTGGCTTGGAGTAGCCAGCGTGGCCAGACTAGTGATGGAAAAGTAAAAATATGCACAGCTTGGTTTGGATCGGTGTGCCCAAAAGTCAGAGTGGAAAAGCCCCAATAGTTAAAAAATTAATGTTACCAGGACTCAAAAACTGAAGGGAAAACCAGGATGCCACACAGGATTAAACATTATGAGAAAAGCCAAAAACTTAAAATCAAGGAAGGGAGTAAATGAAAGAACTCAAGAAAGTGAAACAGGACTTGATACCAAGACTACCGCCCAGCGGTATATTGGTCTCAGCAACAAAAGGAACTAACCTTAGGGAAAAATCGAAGTCAGAAATAGTAATCGCAAGGAATTCAGAGCATGGTTTATGCAGTATTTAACCATCTGCATTTGATGAGTACATAATGAAATGTTGCTGTGGTTTTCATGTTTCCAGGCAATGATGTCCCCTGTAATAGCACAGTAGCCTGTCAAGATGGCACCACCTGCTGTAAAACTCGAGAGGGTGAATGGGCTTGCTGTCCTCTACCAGAGGTAAAGTAGACAAAATCCTTAGCTTTGACATTAACTGTTCAAGCAGTCCATACATCTAACCTCACCGTGTTATTCCCAGGCTGTTTGTTGTGAGGATTTCATTCACTGCTGCCCCAAAGGCAAGAAATGTAACCTGGCTGCACAGACCTGTGATGATGAAAAATGCTCTGGGCCGATGGTCGAGAAGGTCCCCACAATCCCCTTGCAGGGTGCTCGGGTAGGGGATGTGCCATGTAATGATACACAGAGTTGTCCTGACGGTACCACCTGCTGCAAGAAAGAATCAGGAGATTGGGGCTGCTGTCCTCTTCCCAAGGTAGACAAAGAAATATATATTCCTCTCATGTTTAAATGGAACATTCAAGGTGACCACAAAAGCCTTTTAGCAAATGCATTGACTAGCGAGCTCAGCTAAATTGGCTTTGAAGCTAAACGGATAAGGAAAGAGGGTTTTTTTTGCTACCTTACTGCAGTGCTAGGCTAAATTTGTCCATCTGTTTTAGCCTAGCCTAGTATGTGGGTGCCTATTAGCTAGACTGGCATTAGCCATCCTTTTAAAAAGGCTGCTAGCTTTAGCCATGTGTTTAAACAACAGAACAGATGAATTTAGTAAACCTGTCATGCTTTTTTAGGACTGAAAATGAAAAATTGCATTATCTTTATTATTTTATATCCTAAAAATTTGCCTAAAAATAAAGTGCAGATTTGAATCCCCTTTAAAAGCTAGACAGCTAAAGTTGACATAAAAGCTAACTGTTCTTTTAAAGCACTGGTTTATATTTATGAACAAATCTATTTTCATTTTGTTTGATTGTTAAACCTAACTATGTGTCCATCAGTTTCCATTTTTTGTAATAAGCTAGGCTACTGCTAGCATATCATTGTATTAAATGAACAACAAAGTGATCACAAATCATATCTTGCTTGTAGCAGTCTAGCGGATGACTGTAGTTAGAGAAAAATAAAAATATTTATCAAAGTTGTTTTCATGGGACATTTTAAAGCTGGTGACTTGCTAGCACAAGCTAGCATAAAAGAATAGCTTAGCTTGGTTCAAGGACTGGATGCAGTTTATGTACCCAGATTTAACAGACAAGATCTATCTCGTTGACTATTTTCCTTTAGAGAATTAAGTGGATCAATCCAGCTACCTTTTGACAGAGCCAGGCTAACCTTCTCTGACCAGTGTTTTTGACCAAGAGTTTTTGTTCTAAAGGCGGTCTGCTGTGAGGACCATGAACACTGTTGCCCCGAAGGCACCACCTGTGACCTCACCACCTTCAGCTGTCAGAAAGGCTCAGCCTCTACACCCATGCAGAAGAAGTTTCCTCCATTTTCAACAATGGCAACGACTCCATTGCAGCCTGCATCCCAGAGCACGGGGGTGGCAACCACACTGCAAACAACTGCTGAATATAAGGAGGAGCCAAAGACAGAGGAAGGGAAGGGCACTGTTCAATGTGACCCCCACACCTCCTGCCCTCACTCCGCCACCTGCTGCTTCATGAAGTCAGCTCAAAAGTATGGCTGCTGCCCACTGCCATATGTAAGCAACCCTCCTTCGTATAATCACCCAACATTTCAAAGATGTATTTAAGTTAATGACATGTTCAAACATAAGGGGCATTAGGCAGCAAGAGGAGCTGGTGGAGGAAAGAAACAGAGCTTTAAAGGAGAATATTGATCTTAATTTCATCAGCAGCCATAAACAGGAAAAGGCTCATTCTTGAGCACACTGCAAAGCTTAAGACTTTTAATGTTTAACATATTTGTATGACATTTTTTTTAATGTTGCTGTGACTCAGCATCAAAAACCTCAGCAGCCTGCTGTTGAACAAAGAGTCTAGCTTTGACCACTAAGTAAATCTAACACAGCTGTGCGAAATTAGGACTTTAAAGAGGGGCTGGTCAATAGTAGTTAAGTTTAAGTTGATAACCAGGTTTTCTCTACTTGTATTTTTTTTCAGTTGCACTTTTTCTTACTTTTGTTGGCTGGATTTCTGTTGATTGTGAAACAAGCTGTCCCTTACAGGGATAATAAAGATGACCTCTAACCTTGAATAAGCAGCACATTAGTCTCAGGAGCCGGTGGAGACCAAACTGGAGTTAAAAGAGATAATATCACTCCAAAGGCTCATTTATGCTCCCCTTTCATATGAAAAAAGATGGTTATGTTTTGAGAGAGCAAAATATGGCATGCTGTTGTTTGACTTTTTTTTTCTCAAGGTTTTATAAAGTCCTCAAACTAGTGACTTATCAAACAAGAAGCCCGCTAGGAGTTCTGTAATTTGGCATGGTAAACACATACTTAGTAGTGTAATCGTTATTAAAGTTGCAGTAATATGAGAAATATGAGCTAAAATTTTTTCATTCACCCCCTTGTGGCTGGCTGTAGTATAGGTGATAGGGACTGATCTCACTATTTAAGGTTTAAAGCTCCATTAATTTTTCTAAGGAAAAATTATCTTTACAAGAGCATGTTAATTAGACAGAAATGCTGATTTTATTCCAGTTCATTTTAATGTCTGGCCCCCAAAGCATCAGTCAAGACAAAGCTGGCCCTTGTGAAAATGGAGTTGATGTCCCCTGCACTAGAGGGTGGGGTCCCTCAGAAACCTTCACTTCTCCTTTGCTTCGGATCCCCGCCCATCTGTTCTGCAGAAGTTGTCTCTCCTTGTGCCTGAGGAGGAACCGGAGGAACACGTCAAAAATATATTAAGAATCCTAACTCATGCAATCTTTCCTCAAAAAGTTGTTCCATTTTAGAAAGTAGTTGTCTTCATTTTGCCCATCTGGCTTGGAATGTTGCCAACATTTCTAAACTAGAACCACTGCATGGTGGTTATATGCAACGGCCTACCAATAAGACCTTAACCTTTGAATCTTTGAGTTTTAGTGGATATTTGTTTGTTTGTTTAGAGTTTTATGAACAAGGGATAACCATAAGGAACATGAAGCCTGTATGATGAATGAAGGGACGTACAGATAGAAAGCTGCCCTCACTATTTTCTGTGGTATTATAAAATTTGGTCTGTTTACATGCAGTAATATTAACAAATGAGCAAAAAGTTCAATTAGAATGCTCTGTCTGACCCTTTTACATTTAACAGGGGCCAAAACAGGAAGAGGAAATGGTCTCATTGCTGTTTTTCAGGTTTTTTTCTCTTGCAGTTAACATATTTACTTAGTATTTAAAAGTTGAATATTCTTTGCGATTTTTGAACTAATTTCTTCACAACTCATGTAGTGCACAGGGTGCTGATAATCACTAATAGTTTATTAGAAAGCTGAGACTTTTGGCTCTTTTAGGGGTAAAAAAAAAAGCCTCCCATTTCAACCTGTCATACCCACAAAGTAAGACATCACTAAAAGGCAACACTGTCTTTAACCCCATGAGATTAGTGACAGTTCTAACATGACTTTGCATATACTTCCTCTTCCTTTTTCATCTACATTCACTCATGATTTTATTTTTATCTTTTATTTTTTTACATCAGTTACAGACAGCACTTGCTGATACAATTTCTTCAGGTTGTCACCCTAGAATTACAAGAGTTACAGCTAATGCAAGCATGATATTACACTAGAGTAAAGTTTCAGCCCAGACATTTTTAACCCCCTAAGAAGTCTCTGCTTGAGAGGTTTAGAACATGGGAACATATCTATGCTCACAGCATTTTATTTATGCTACCTCTTGCTGCTTAATAACCTTTATAATTGTTTTGTTGAAGTAGACTAATTTGCCTAAATGTCACGGGTCTTTAGAGACAAAGAAAACTAAGACTAAAGGAGGTGAAAGGGAAATTTTAGTTCCTTAAAAAGCGGTTCTTTGACAAATGTTCATGACACTTGGGCTGAAAACTTTACTTACATCAGGTGCATTATTTGGAGATGAAATTGAAGAACACGATTGATGATGTGAAAGTAGCACTTCTGCTCTCACTTCTCCCCAGGCTGTGTGCTGCTCTGATGGGAGCCATTGCTGTCCCACAGGCTACAAGTGCAGTGAGCACCAGACATGCACCAAAGGAGAAGTTGTGATTCCTTGGTACACTAAAATTCCAGCGATTACCCGCGTCCCGTCTTATCCAGGGTCTGTGCATTGCGATGATCAGTCTCAGTGTCCTGATCACACCACCTGCTGCCAGCTGTCAACTGGCCAATGGGGGTGCTGCCCGCTAGAGGAGGTGAGCAGTGACTTTGAAGATTATTGGAGTGCAGTTACTTTGACGAGAGAATAAGACACACTATCAGAATCATTAGGTTTTGTCAGAGTTTGCTAGTGTAAAATAAAGTCTGTCATGTTCTCTTACCTTGTGCATGCTTTGTCTGCAGGCTGTGTGCTGTCAAGATAAGAAGCACTGCTGCCCTGAAGGTTACACCTGTGACCTCGCCTCCGGCTCCTGTCAGAAGCTCATCATGTTGCAGCTGGAGATGGTGCCGTTAACTCTTGTGCTTCTGCCTGAGCCTGTACCTCGCCTGCCTCACTCAGAACACAGAGATGTCAAGTGTGATGACACCACGAGTTGTGAGGATGGACAGACCTGCTGCAAGATGTCTGCCACCACATGGGGCTGCTGTCCACTTCCTGATGTAGGATTTTCACTAATAGCTTTAAGCTTTATAACAGTATTTTGGCAGAAAATTTCAGGAAACTGTCTTGTTTATATAGTGAAAATAAAAACAAAGGAAGCAAGCTAGCATAGATAAGCAAAATGACTGAAAACAGAGTTTAACAGCCAGCCTTTTCTTATTTTACCAAATTCCAGAGCTGGATAAAGTACTTTACTAAAGGTGGAGTTACGCTGGTTAATAATTACTTAAGTTAAAGTGAAAGTACTGGTATATAAATCTGTGAAAGTAAAAAAGTATCTGATCTAACATCATAGCAAGGCAATAAATACACCTAAAGTCACAGTTGAGGCGAGAACTCTAACTCAGTGGATAACTTGTCAAATGGTGCAAATGTACCACACAAAAAATAACAACACCAGAAACATGAGCAAAATAACCCTAGCAGGGATCACTGAACAACAGTCAACATCCAAACACAACTAAATACATATAAAACACATCTAAACACTCTGCCTGAGTGCATGATGGGGAACTCTGCCCACACAACTCCCCGAGTTAGCCAACCTAAGTGCACTTGTCACACTTGTCATGGTTTGATTAACTCAGCCAAGCTGCACTGTCATGCTGCTAAAACATGCATGCATAACTTCACAGAGGTGCACTACACACGCTCAGTTTATAAACAGAAATGAGTCTATTTCTACCCGAGACTAACCAACACCACTCAGTCAAATTAAGCAACACATTGACCAGCTACAATGTAAATTTGTTGCTTATATGTTTAGATGTAGCGGTGCATTGAAAAACAGACCTCATCTAATTCTACAACACTCATACTACTTCAGATCAACTCATCTAATTCTACAACACTCATACTACTTCAGATCAACTCAGTTTAATTCTTTTATTGACAATTTAGTGCCTGCAAAGTCACAATAAACACTCATAAAGCCATAAAACATTATTGCACATGTCAATTTTTTAGCCTTTTATTTCCACATTATATCAATATAGAATACAACAGTATATTACAATTTCAATACTCCCAATTGCTACATAACAATAAATACACATTAAGTAATGGACTAAAAAGGAAGATTTAAAGTGCATCTGTTAAAAATATGCTTTTCATACAAGCTCAGGATCTTCAATATTTTCCTTCTCAAACTTATTTCCAAAGGCTGTTTTACTTATAATGTAGTATTTTCTCACTTTCCACCACTTTAATTTTCATCTTTGTATGTCCTCTTCTCAGGCGGTGTGCTGCAGCGACAGACTGCACTGCTGTCCCAAAGGCTACACATGCAATGCAGCAGGAGATTGCATCCAGGACACCGCGCTCAGCTGGCAGGACTGGCGCATGTTCTCCAACAACAAAAAGAGAGCTCTCATAGTGTGAAAACAATTTCTTCATTGTGAAATTCTGCATGTAAAGCACTAATGGAACATAATGAAAAGGGATTTTACTCTAATTGTCTGATATGTTTTTCTTAGATATACATCAGTTAAAAGTGAAGGGAGCGCTGAAATTAAACTGCCTTTTGAGATAAGATTTTTAAGTGCTGACATGTTGTTTTAATGTTTACAGGTCAAATAGTGCCTTGTTTTCTACTTGAAACTTAACTCCATCTAAAAAGAAAAACAACTGAAACACTCCCAGGGAATATGACTTTGTTTTCTGTCAGTCAGTCATATCTCTTTGCTCTGCTTTAGCTTCACTGTGTAGCAAATCACATTTCTCAACAATTATCAGAACAGAGGGCATGTTTTTACATCTTTCATCATTTTAATGCATCAAATATAAATCACAAATACATATGGCAAACATGCAGAGAGGTGCCAGCATATTCCATAATAAAGATTTGATGTAACAACAGTGCATTGTCAGTGTACTTTATTTGCATTTTCTATACTCACCTATATTAAAAAGAACAATACAGGTTGAAATGGCAGACTCCTCCTTAGTTGTTAAATGAAGCGCAAGTTGTCGCGGAAACAATAACAAATTTAAATTGCCCTTATTTTGTAGACCTGGTGTAATCCTGATAATTTCTAGTCTCGTGGGATGCATAAAAACTCGTTAAAAACACCCATAACACCTGTTACCTTAGGCAAGTGCTCTGTGAAAGATGCCTCCCCGTTTTAGTTAATCTACATCCGGGATGGAATTCCACTTTCTACGCTAACGTCACTGCTCGGGGTCTTTTTTTGTGTGTGACGTCAGTTTTTTTGTGTGTGATTTTGTCGCGGCTACCCCCCTGTGGGATGTGAAAAGCCCTTAGGAAGTTAAGACAAAAACTTCCGGTTCTTTTAAGTCAAAATAAAAGCCAAAAATAGGAATCCGTTTCATCCAGTTAGTATACACTAGCGAACCAACAGAAAGAAAGAAATCACGGCTAGAGATACAAAGGCCACAAAAAACACAAGCTACACTGAATGACATAAATGTTATATGAATCTGATGGGGAAAAAGCAGAAAAAACAAGATGAAATAAAAATGTAGAAAACATAGACACTGAAGAGCAAATACATACATTTTTACTGTCTCAGATACGTCGCTATTGCATGGGTTAGGAAAGTATTCTTCTTAGTAATAATGATAAGTATTGTCATAGATGAGTTTACCGTCAGGAAAAGGTAGAGGGCTTCAGTATACGGTCATTATGCCGTGCATCATATCCGAGATATACTGTATAACTAAAACTGCTGTAATATTATTAATGGCCAGTATGCTTAAAATAAATGAGGGGCCAAAAATGATTAAATGGCATTAAAATAGATTTACGTTATCCCAAAATGCCTCTCTAGAGGACCTTTGGCCTCAATAGCAAAGTCCAAGCCCCCATAAAAGCCCCAAAACATCTCTAAATCAAGAAAATTACATTTGGATGGCTCTATATAGACATACAATAACAATTGGTTAATTATATGCAGAAATATGGCATACAGTAAATAAAGCTGAAAAGAGTTGCTTCAAAATATTTTGTTAATTCACCATGACTGATTTAACTTAAGGCTCAAAAAAAGTTTGTGCTTGGGGCCTCCAAACCCCTCAGAGTGCCTGTACTAAAGCGGACCAAAAATAAGTTTGATGGACTTTCTTAATGAAAAATACGGAAAAGTATTAGGGCCTCTGAAAAAAAAAATTTGAGACGAAATTTTTTTTTTTCACTTGTGAGAAAAAAGTCAGAATTCTGAGATTAAAGTCAGAATTCTGACTTTAATCTCAGAATTCTGAAAAAAAATTTGAGACTTTTTTTTCATTTGAAGAATAAAGTCAGAATTCTGACTTTTTTTCTCAGAATTCTGACTTTAATCTCAGAATTCTGACTTTAATCTCAGAATTCTGACTTTTTTCTCAGAATTCTGACTTTAATCTCAGAATTCTGACTTTAATCTCAGAATTCTGAAAAAAAAAATTTGAGACTTTTTTTTCATTTGAAGAATAAAGTCAGAATTCTGACTTTTTTTTCTCAGAATTCTGACTTTTTTCTCAGAATTCTGACTTTAATCTCAGAATTCTGACTTTTTTCTCAGAATTCTGACTTTAATCTCAGAATTCTGACTTTTTTCTCAGAATTCTGACTTTTTTCTCAGAATTCTGACTTTAATCTCAGAATTCTAACTTTAATCTCAGAATTCTGACTTTTTTCTCACAGGTGAAAAAAAATTTTCGTCTCAAAATTTTTTTTCAGTGGCCCCAATACTCTTCCGTAGGAAAACAAACAAACAAACAAACATTGTATGTTATTTTAGAAAGAATACAACAGATTTTAGATGTATTTATTTACTTTTTGTTATCCATGTTATCTCAAGCTGAACAACTAAATACAACTAAACAATTGAAATATCAAGCCCTGTTTAAAAATTTTACAATGTTATATAAAAGTCCTCTATTTTTAACTGCAAATAGTGTTTTCCTCGGCAAAAGACTTTTTTTTCTTTTCAATTGAACAAATAAATACTGCAATAGGTCGTTATGAGCTGTAGCTTATTGTTATCACTTTCTTTAGGTGTTTTTCTTATCCCGATGGTTGCTTTTCGCGTTTTTATGAACTGTACATGTTGTTCTAAATTGTATTTTGTTCCACTTAAACTTTGATGCGCGCTAGATACTTTTATTCTGAAGGCACACGCAACTCACGTCCGGTATTTGTGTCTTTGCGTCAAACTTTACGTGCTCCCGCTTTGACGTATGAATCATCCTTCCCAAGATGGCGTTACACCTGTCTCTCCGATGTTGATCCCTGCTGTTTCCTGCGCAGCGTAAGAAAACAAACCTTCGGGAATATACTTTTTGTAAACTGACGACATAATTTAACTACTGGAGTGAACTCGTTCACTGAAAATGTCCACGGAGGAGCTGTCAGCCTCGGATAGCGAAGCTGTGTTGGCCGGCGCAGGGGAGCGATGGGCACCGGTCGGCGCTGTGGCCAGTCCCGAGGATGAGAGCGGGAGCACCGGCCAGCCAACGCAGAGAGGCTCGTCGTTGGCCAGCCGGGAGGAAATGGCGGCCAGAATGGAGAAGCTGGAAGAGGAGCAGGACTTGTTGAACTCTTCTCTCCTCGCTCTCACCTCTCATTTCGCTCAGGTTCAGTTCCGACTGAAGCAGATAGTTCACGCCCAGAGCGACGAGAAGGAGAGGATGCTGGCGGAGCTGGAGGAGTTCGCCTTCAGGGGCTGCCCTCATGTTGTAGGCTGTAGAGCTCAGGATGCCAAACAGCTGGAGAACTCGGTGAGGAATCCTTTTAAATACGAGCTGTGATAACACATAATGCTTCTGTGGCTGGCACGATACCAGAATGTCAAACTTTGATAAGATATGGTAACACAAATCAAACTATGGCGACAAAAAATAAGCACATTTGCAAAAACCGTGTCAAAGCATTTCCTCCACTAGATTTAACCAATTTAACAGGCTGTATACCAGGGGTGTCTGAACTTTTCCCACTGGGGGCCACATACAGAAATACTAAAAGGATGTTGGGGCCAATTCAATACCCACTTTAGATAAATGGCATTGATTAAGCCAAAAACAGAATAAAGGAGGAGCTGGGGTGGAGGAGGGAGTCTGTCCAGGCAAGCACTTTAAATAAGGCAACATGAGAGTTATTGGACAATAATAAGTTTTTGGGGATGTCAATCAGATTTCAGGGGGTCCTGTCTGGTCCTAGTTGCTGCTGGCTCAGCCCCTGGAATATTATTGGTTCTGCTATTTGCTGCCAAAACTCATCAGAGAGTTAGGAAAAAAGATGCTATTATTCTGATTGCCAATGCCTTTAGGTTGTACAGTGTTGTCTTAGTTTAGTCACACAAAACCCCATCCATAAATTCTTGTTGAGATGTTTGTTTCCAGAATTAGCATAGTAGCACAGTCTTATGCTGAATCTTTGAAATGCAATACAGCAGAGCACAAGCTCCATGTTCAAATGTGGGTAATGTTTCATTTTATTCTACAGTTTGCTGCAGGCCAATCAATACTGGACCACAGGCTGTATTTGGCCCCCAGGCCATAGTTTGGACACCCCTGCCATATACCCTAACCTGGCAAGCCATATAGACTGTTTAGTATATCCATGGCATGGGTTATATTTCACATACGTCTAGGCAACACCCCATAGACAGTGTTTAGGTGGGGCAGAACCTTTAAAAAAAAAAAACATGCAAGGTGACTGGCTGAGTGTCTGTCACATTCATTACAGGCTAATTAGAGCAGCAAATTATATGGTGTAATAGACATGCGGTGCTCTGTGGAATAAACCATTTAATGTTCAATAGGCAGCTGTTGTCTTTATCAAGGCCAGGAGTTAGCAATGATGTCTTCTTCACCAAGAAAAGTTTTCAGTTCTTCTTTCAAAAAAGAAATTTTATGTAGTTCCGATAAAATTGCAGCTACAGCTGCACGCATGCTAATTGCTTCACTGGGGGCCATTGTTTGCCGGTTTGTGGTACATCTAAATCTTGCCTGTGCAGTAGTTTGCCAGCAACATTTTGGGGGAATAAACGAACAAAATATCTCAGTTCTGGGTGCCTGAGGCTTGTGTCTTTGTTGCCAGATATTACCAACAAATGTATGTAATTCTAAAAATTCTGTATCATGACAACCTTACATCTATTTCTATCCATGTAAAGTGTGGATTAAAATTCATGCTTTGTTGCTGCAAAATGTTTTTGTGCTAGTATTGTGTTATAAAGTCAGACTTGGACGGTTTTGTCAAAAAAAATAGTTTGAATTAGGTTTTTCTTATACTGTTTATTTTACATTAGAATTAAGATTTGGGACTGAAAGATTTTTCTCTTTCACTTCTTTTCCTGTTAGCTAATTCCAGAAAGACTCTCTGTTGCTGGAAAGTATGGTTTTTAGTGCTGTAATGTCAGAGTTGATCAGTTGACTGTTTTAATTGACATTAAAATGAGCTACAACCTACCACACAATATATATTGATAGTTTAAGATATTTTGAAGTCCAAACTGATTAATTGAATCCATCGACATTTAATCTTAGCGATTTCCTTATCAATGCCCTACTTACACATGCCTTGAAAAACACGGCCTTGCAACAGGAAGTCAGTGAGGCGAACAAGAACAGAGAATTTGAGGAAGTAAACATGCCGGACAGTCATAAAAACAGGCTGAAGCAGTTTGAAAGTAGCTTCATTTCTCCAAAAAATGATGCAAAGAGCACAGCGTGCAAGCTGTCAAACAGCGACTAAATGCAAATCATGCATCCTTTTGCACAAGAGCTGTTCATTTTGTGCAAGATTTTTATTTATTTGTGAATGCCCAGAGATCTGGGATGCAGTGATTAGTTTTATTTTTATTTTTATCTTTTAAAGAAAATGAGAAGTAGTATTTTATTCAAATTCAGGCTCAGAGATACAGAGAGCAGTTTGCTTTGACTGAGACATTTCCAATTAAAAAAATGCACATTTTAGCATGTTCTCATCCCAAACACTTGATGTGTATTACTTTTCGTTTTTGAAACAGTTTATCACAGCTGGTAATTGAAGAGCGCTTGTCACTGATCTCATACATGATTTGAGATTTGAGGTGTTAACTGTGAAAACCTATAAAGTCTACTTTTTCTAAGAAAATTCACAGGAAGGAATCAATAAAGGAACTGAAAGATAATTAAATCTGTAAGAAAAATGGATATCAATAAAATCGTATCAATTCCCACCCCTAGTCCTTCCAATATGCAGGACAGAGTGAAAAGTTATTCTGCAGTTAGCCTTTTAATAGCTCATTATGATATTAATTTACAATATTAATTTACTGCCATTTTTTCTATATGCATCTTGCATTTTCTACTATTTATTCCTGATTGTATCATGCTTTATGTGGTACTACTTGCTGTGAATCAAATCCCCCCTTTGGGATAGTAAAGATCACCGTAATCCTTGAAAATAAAATAATTAATGAGATGCAGAAAGAGTCGTCATTATTCATCCCAAAAATACAGAAAATATATTCTTTTTTTGCTTTGTAGATTTCAGTCAGACTTTTAAGTTACTATCGTTGGTGGTGCTGGTTTAGGAAAGATGTAGGGTTTTTGTTTCATGAGTTTGAACAGTCCTTTCTTAGTATTTTTTCTAAAC
Source organism: Cheilinus undulatus (assembly GCF_018320785.1). Lineage (NCBI taxonomy): Eukaryota > Metazoa > Chordata > Actinopteri > Labriformes > Labridae > Cheilinus > Cheilinus undulatus. Next base: position 9,779,178 of record NC_054885.1, on the reverse strand, counting down.
TGTATTATGAAGTATCGTTACATCCCTAATGCTCAGATCCAAATGTAGACACTAAAAAGCTCAGAGATTCTGTGTGTGGTTTTGCAGCCTCTCGCTCTGACAGAAGTGATTCACCTTCTGATTAAAGCTGATTGAAGCGAGCATGTTGCGTCACACTCGAGGCTGCTGCGCCCACCTCGCTTTGTCTCCAGGGATCTCTTATCTCAGTCGACAATGTTGCTTTCTGCTACAAGTGTTGACTCACAGCGCTGCCTGCTCAATGAAAAGGCCTCCAGCGGGTATTATCTGTTTAATAAAGGCTGCTGTGTACACAGCCTTATTCAAGCAACCTGCTTTCTTCCTTCCTCCCTCTCTCTTTACATTTCGTCTTAACAGGGGCAAAACCTTATATAATTATTGTGTGCAATCACTGTGCTCATTGATACCCCACCCTAAAGGTCATGTCATTTCTCTCTTGTTACATGCTTTACTTACAGGGAGATCTGGTGAGTATGAAACTCACGTTGCTTTCAAACATTCCTTATCTAAATTTGCATAAACATGCTTCTTGTCTGTGTAATACAACACTTTCAAAAATAAGGTTGTTAAAATGCTCTATACTTTAGGATTTTGCAGGCAAACTCCTACAATTGCAATGGCATTGAAATGTTGCCAATGTAGTCCTGCAATCAAGGCAATGTGCAGGAGTTTGCCTGCAATTTCGGATGACTAAAATCTAATACTTGGTAACCAAGACTTCCATTTTTGTAGCTATCACAATGGGTGCCCATATTGTTTGATTTTTGCTGGAATCATATCAGAGTTTAAAGTTCTGGTACCTTGACAGCCTTATTTTAAAAGTCCTATCTCCACTGAAATCTATTACACATTGTTCCCTCCCTGTGGTCACTCGTCTCTCTGTGTTTGTCCAATTTAAAACCATTGTGTGTGTTTCCTCCCGACAGAGCGAGAGGGAGAAGCGTGAGCGCCTGGAGGCTCAGAGAGAAAAACAGAAGGATCTCATTTTCCAGCTGAAGACACAGCTGGATGATCTGGAGCGCTTCGCCTATCAGGAGGGCAGCTACGACTCGCTGCCGCAGTCTGTCGTCATGGAGAGGCAGAAGGTGGGATTGTGGGGAAGCACGAGTCCAGTCCTGTCTGCTTTATCAGCCTTAACTTCCATATTTTTTAACAAATGATTGTGATATTAGAAGACAGCCCAACAGAAAGGATAAGATAAGATCTACAAGCTGTTGTTTAACAGTCAGTATCATCTCTTACCTGTCAGTGACTGTATGTTGAGCACATAATGTTGTGTTTACACGCGTCACCTCAGGTGAAACAGGTCTGACGCTGTCTGTTTTGAAGTGCTCCAGGCTTTTCCATGAGTGTGCCGTTACGTAGGCTGGAAACCCGTTCAAGCAGTTTAAACTCCTTAATATTTCTTTAATACTCCATTATTATTTATTTATTCATTAACTGTAGACTGACACAAAGGCAAAAACACACTGCAGGCCTTAATGCTCAATTGTGATCTGTTTCTCAGATCTGATTTTTTTGTTTGTTGGATCAGATATGTAGCTGATTTAATACCACATATGAAAGTGCCCTAAATCTTATAAAAAGACCAGATTTAGTGTGACTGGTGCTGTTTATACTGTCAGAAAAAATCAGATCTGGGTCACTTTTAACTGCAGTGTGAACGTAATCAAAAAGTCTCCCCTATATAAACCAGGGGTTCTCAAACTTTTCAGCCCGCGAGCCGCGACCCCCAAATAAAGGTGCCAGAGGCCGGGGACCTCTACTGTACCTGAAGGTGGTTGAACACAACCATGCACATTCAAGAATAGTCATGTGCAGACAAGGCTGCCCATTTGGGGGGAAAAATGGGAGGGCTTTCTGGGGCCCAGCCAAACTGGGGGCCAGCAAAATCATGGACCATTGTAATGTTAAGCTGTGGTATTTTAAATTTTATCTGAATAATAACCATCTTATCAAAGAACGGAATTATAATTCATTTTTGTAATGAGTAGCCCTCTTAAAATGTAAATCCTTTTGTTAAAAACAGAATTAAAGGACATTTAAAATAGCTAAAATGAGTTACTTTTGGCAAAAAATGGGAGGAAAGGTGGTAAAATTGGATTTTAAAAATAGCAGAAATGGGTTAGAAATGACAGAAATTCGATAAAAGTGGAAAAATGATCAAAAGGAAGGCAAAAATGGGTTAAAGTGGCAAAATGGGCATATTAAGTGGTAAAAGGGGGTTCAAAAGTGGCTCTAATGGCATTAAAGTGGCAAAAAATTCTTAGTTTTTTAAGGCATCTGAAGACCCCCTCTGAGTGTCTCACAACCCCCAATGGGGTCCCAACCCCGACGTTGAAAACCCCTGATATAAACAACAGCACAGCCATGCCAGCTGCCCTGTGAGGCTGTATTTTGGCACATTTATTCTCTGAGATTAAGGTTGCAATTAGTGGTGTTCAGAATAATCATTTCCACAATGCAGACGTGCACAATTCTGCATCAATGCAGGGGCAGCTCAAAATCCATCCAAATGGACGCTACTTGTGTATTTTATTCCCTTGCAGCTGGACCCACTGTAAATACCAGGGCTTCTTTCAGTGCATTTCAATGGTAGTTTCAGTGCAGGCCAGCAAAACGCAGTTTTTCTTTCCAGCAAAGTAATAGCACAGGAGTTGATTGGTTAAGTAGCATCACATGTGACTGTTACTAATGAAAAAGCAAAAAAACAAGACTGCCATTGAAATGCATAAAAGGAAGCCCCAATTTAAGTGAAACAGGTTGCTATTTGAGTGTTAACAGTTGGCCCAGCTACAAGGGGGCTAATAAACAAGCAGCATCTGTCTGCAAAAATTATGAGCTGCCCCTGCATCGATGCAGAATCGTCCATATTTGCATCATGATGCATGATGGAAATGATTATTTTTTAACACCACTAATGTTAGCCTTAACCTCGGAGCATAACTGTGCCAAAAACACAGCCTCACAGGACAGCTAGCATGGCTGTGCTTATGTCCATGTAGGGGAGACTTTTTGATTATGCTCACACTGCAGATAAAAGTGACCCAAATCAATTTTTTTTTTTTTTTTTTTTTTTTGCTCATATGTGACTCTTATCTGACTTTTTTTTCTGACATTATAAATAGAGGAAATCACACAGAATCTGATAATTTAAGATAAGTTAGCCTTCGGTAAGCTTGTTGTTTATCCTCTAATATGTCTTATCTTGCAGGTTATTATTGACGAGTTGATCAAAAAGCTTGATGTTAACCTGAATGAAGACATTGGGAACCTGTCGCCCGAGGAGCTGAGACAGAGAGTGGACGCTGCCATCGCTCAGATAGTGAACCCAGCCCGTGTTAAAGAGCAGCTGGTGGATCAGCTCAAAACCCAGATCAGAGACCTGGAAATGTTCATCAACTTCATCCAGGGTACATCGTCTCAGACAGAGATCAAACTGGATCACACTGTCCTGGTTCTTTATTATTTTCCTTTTTCTAACAATTGATTCTTAAATGATTGACTTTCTTTTCCTCCAATTAGACGAGGTAGGGAACCCTCTCCTGTCAGATGGTGGACACAGCCAGCAGCCACAAGCACCAGGGAACAACTCCAGAGCTCAAGGAGTGAAGAAGAAAGGTCAGTTAGTTTGAACTGAGGGACAGATTCACTAAGGAATAGCGTGGGTTTTGCATGCTTTTAAGCTGTGCAAATGGAAACAAAGATTGCATCTGATCCACAGAGGACCGAGGAAATCCATGCTAACCGCACACAAAATGCATGCAGGCTACTCAGCCAAACTGCATCCTGTCCCATTTGCAGTCATGTAAATGCAGGAAAATGAAAAATTTGGTAATTTGGGCATTGGATAAGGTATTTGTATGTCATGGATGTTTCAACTGGTAGGTTCTGAATAAGCTAAAATGAAATACTCTATGCATTCAAAACATTTTGGGGCAGTCAGCACAAGAGCAAAAGAGAAGATCAAAATAGAAAACTGTGAAAAGATATAAGGAATCAGCCTTCTGTTCTGAATACATTCCTCTGTCTCCCTGCAGTCGATCCTGAGCAGGCCCAGAAGATGCGAGAAACCGGCTTACAGCTGATCCAGAAAGCCCTCGCTGTGCTACAGATCTTTGCAGCGAGCCAATTCGGTTGTGGACCCGGTCACGTTCCTCAGAGCATGTGGCCTCAGGAGTCTTCGGGCCAAGACTACGGCCCCCTGCTGCAGCGTCTGGAGGCCGCCGTAGATAAGGTGAGAGTCCTGGGCTCCTGCAGACAGCCCGCCCTCGAACACGTCGTCAACTACACCAGCAACACATCACTGGGACCCCGAGATGAGCTCACCACTGCTGTGAGAAAAGAGCTCTCGATTGCTCTCAAAGACTTGCTGGCACACGGGCTCTTCTCGCCCTCACAGACCATGAGCCTGGTGCTGGCCCCCATCTCCTGTCTGCTGCCTTACAGACCCGCCACGCAGAACATGCACCCATGGGAACTCTTTGTTAAATTCTACCACTCCAAAAATGGGAAAGCCTTTGTTGAGTCACCAGCTCGGCAGCTCTCGCAGTCCTTCAGTTTACCTGTAGGGGGCGGCCCAGTGACCATCACCCCGAAACAGTCTCTGCTGTGGGCGATCCACACAGTCCTGAAGGAGCACGGACGCTACAAACGTGGACCGGACACAGAGTTCAAAGCGCTGGTGTGCATGGCGCTGAATGAGCAGCGTTTGGTGTCGTGGCTCAACCTGCTGTGTAAATCTGGGACTCTGATCCATCCGCACTATCAGTCTTGGAGCTACATGGCTCAGACCGGCTTTGAAGGAGCCCTGAGGATCCTGGGACGCATCAGCCACCTTAAATTCAACCTCCCCGTTGATTTGGCTGTGCGGCAGCTGAAGAACATCAAAGACGCTTTCTGAAGAGAATCATAAATCAGCTAAACACCAACAGCATGACTTTGTGCTTCAAGTAATTAACCTTTAAAGGTCTTTAAGTAGCGCCCATCTGACGTGACGTGTATGATGTCTACAGTACATGCATGGGTGATTCTGTTCTCTATGTTTATGATGCCAAAATGTCAACATGACAATGCTACTCGTACTGTAAACATGCCTTAGAGTGGAGTTTGAGATTACCTCGTCTTTAGCGAAGCTTTCCTGACCTTTGTGACCTGTGCACAGTATCATCCCACCTGTGAACATGACCGCGCTCTCAGCTCTGCAGCAGAGAGTCTGTACAGTAATCAGTACTGTAACGTTGTAGCCACACAGAAAATCCAATTAGAGAAGAGGAGAAACAGTCTCCCTACTGTGGCTGCAACACAGTAGCAAAGAGGCTGCTATAAATCGGATCACGTGTAGCAGATCGGTTGATTGTAGAGCCCAAAAGCAGCACTCAGGTCACAATGAAATAAGAAATGTACATTTTCATCAGGGCTGGGCGATGATGAGCACTGGAGACATGATTGTGCAAAGAATCATGTTGATGAACGCTGGACATTACCACTCAAGATAAACACATCTAGCAGCCTGTTACACAGTGAGAATAATAACCACAGCAGCTTTCTTCTTTCCAGTTTATTTATTTGAAGTACATTTATTTAATCAGATAGAACCTCAGTGAGGTAAGAATCTCACTTACAAGAGTGTCCTGTACAAGATAGGTAGCTGCACATTTAACAGAACAACAGACATCAAGCATTAAACATAAAACTCCAAACACAGATCAGCCAACTCCAGAGTCACAGAGAAGAAAGTCATTAGTGAAAACATCTACAGCCAGATGCAGCCTTCTCTAACACCTTTAAATCAATTAAAGAGACCAGCTCTCTCAGGTATAAATAAATTTACTTGCCTTAGAAAACATCCTGCAATAGTAATACATTTTTCCACAACATGACTATATTCACCACTAGTAGAATAAAGTGTCACAGAATAGATTTTCCTGCAGTAGAATTAAATTTTCCTGCAGTATTAATACATTTTCCTGCTGTAGAATTAAATTTCCCTGCAGTATTAAAACATATTCTTGCTGTAGAATCAAATTTCCCCGCAGTATTAAAACATATTCTTGCAAAATAAATACATTTTCCTTCAGTACAATATATTTGAGAGCAATAGAAATAAATTTCCTTTCATGCAGTAGAAATACATTTTCCTGCAGCACAGTACAATTTTCTGCTGTAGAAATACATTTTCCTGCAGTAGAAATGTGTTTTACTGTAGCACAGTACCTTTTCCTGCAGTAGAAATACATTTTCCTTCAGTAGAAATACATTTTGCTTCAGTAGAAATGCATTTTCATACAGTAGAAATACATTTTCCTGCAGTGGAAATACATGTTTCTGCAATAGAATTACATTTTCCTGCAGTAGATGAGCATTTCCTACAGTAGAAATATATTTTCCTGCGGTAGAAATGCATTTTCATACAGTAGAAATGCATTTTCCTGCAGTGGAAATACATGTTTCTGCCATAGAATTACATTTTCTTGCAGTAGAAATACATTTCCTGCAGCACAATACCTTTTCCAGCTTTTGAAATAATAATAGAGTACAAATACATTTTCTTACAGTTGAAACACATTTCCTGCTGTAAAATACATTTTCTTTCTGGAGAAATACATTTTCCTGCAGTTGAAATACATTTTTTTTCAGTAGAAATACATCTCCTGCTCAAGAAATATGGTTTTCAACAGAATATATACATTTTCCTGCAGTAGAATACATTTTCCTGTTGTAGATTTGATTGGCAGATCTTCCTATTTTAAACCATATTTTAGTTCAATAATTATGCATTTATAGAAGTATGTAGTATTTTTACTGATTTTAATCTCTGTGTCCTTTTGTTTTGGTGCAAGTGGAAGCCTTAACTTAAAACTGTGCTGGCATCAGTACTGGTAGCTCAGCTTGCAGTCCCTCCAGACATCATGTCCCCTAAACACGGACTTGTCTTTTAACATAAAAGGATTATTCAGCAGTTTTGCTGCTTTTTAAAAATGATTTTCTTTAAAAGATATTTAAGTTCAGCTCTTAATGTAGCCCAAAAAGGAGTTAACTTTATCACATGTAAACAAACACAAGTGAAATCAAACTCTTTGGTCTCTCCAGGCTACAGCAGCCCTGCTAGGCCCCACAGTCATCACGCTGTTCCCTTCTGCCAGTTCCACGTTGCCTGTGTCTTTTCCCCCGTTTTTTCTTTGTTCCCGTCTACAGTAGTGAAACTGGGCCAGAACAAAGCTGCCCTACCACGCTGCCATGATTAACACTTTTTAGGAGCAGTATCACTGGAGCTGCATTACACTAGCAATACAATCTATACACACCAAGTCAGTATCAAGATACTCCTATAACCAGCAGTTGTGTCAAAATATATTCATAAGAATTGTATTGTTATATATGCATCTTTATTTTGCCATATCGCCCAGCCCAAATGCGCCAGGCAAACATGAATCTCAAGTGTAGTTCATTATGCAGCTGCTACATGCTCCAAACTCCCTTTTAAACCTCTGAAGCTGTTATTTTGCACATTGTTTCAGGTGTGTGATCATTTTAGACCCTGTATGAACTGCTGCTTCTCTCCTACTCCAGGTCTCGTTCCAACTGAAATTATATTGTTAAGAGTTGATTTCATGATGTTCTAGCTTGTTTTATCTTCCTGATACAGCTAAGTTGCACGAACCGTAACCTTAAAAACTGAATGTACAAAACTGTTAAAGTGAGGTCATTTCATATCTGCTGTATGTTTGTGGACCCTCATGTTTGTATCAAACCTCTGAGTGGAGAGCTGATTCCATAATACGCACTTTGAAGAGTGCATCTTCAAACACATTTCCATGTTAAAGCTTTATTTTATGTTACAGTGTAGAAGGATTCTTTGTGTTCAGTTTAGCTGTGTAGTTTAAACATAATGCCATGTTTTGGTCCCTGTTTCCCATTTTTTCTTGGCTTCTTTGTTGTGATTCATGTAAAGTTATGTTAATTTATTTGATTCATGTTTTAGCTGATGAAGTCAGGACATATAACACTATGTTAAGTAGCTGGGAACAATAGATACACTGAACTGTTTAAGTACCATAGTTATATTTATGTTGTTTTATTTAATTTACCAAATCACATGTAATATATTGGAAATGTGTTTGTTTTATTATGTTTAATGCAAATCAACTGCTGTAAACATATTAAACAGTAAATGAACAACTGTACTGCTTCTGAGTGTTTGTCCTGTTGTGTTTTTGTCAAACTTTAATACATTCCTGCTGTGTAAAGGTAAGTGGTTAAATCAAACTGTAAGTACAACCATCATGTTATCGTTCACATAAAGAACATACATTTTTGAAATTCACCTATACTACATTTAACATAATTTTTGTGTCATTTTGGATCTTTGTACTGTCTTAAACTAAGAGTAATTGACTCTCTCTCTTGATACAGACCTACTTTTATTTTGGAAAAAATAGGAACTTATAGTAGCTCAAGGATTATGACTTTAATTTGACCACAGAAAAAGGAACAATGATTTTAAAAAAAGAAATAAGTGGAAGATAAAAAGATAAACGCTCAAAAACACTTTTGACTTGTGTACTGAGCTGTCTGACTTTTTAATAGTGAAATGAAACATTAGGGATTTAAAGATTAATGCACTAATTATGGACCTCAATTGATAGCGATCCACTAATTCTGACAGGCCTACTTCCCTCAACATCATTCAAATTTTAACTACAGGCAGTTTTTCTAAAAAATAATACATATGTCTGTGCAATAGTAGAACATTTATTGTTAAAATTACAATAACTTTAACAGTGCAGTATGTCATATTTAGCATAGTAGCATTAGAAAAAAAAATGAAACATGATATTTTACAGTACACCTATCTACATTAGTGTTTAATCACCTGAAAATATAAAATGGTTTTTAGTTTTTTTTTTTTCTAAAATAAAGATTAAGCATTTTATTTATATATAGGTAGGGTCCCCTCTATGGACTGCCATGTAGGATTTGTGCAATCTTGCATATTTCTGCAGTACCACAAGGGGGACCCAAATAGCAGTTACACATTTTAATACCACTGTCATATTTTGAAGTGAGCGTTACAATCTAGATCTGACTGTTAGATGAGGTTAATATTCACAGTTTTTACAAACTGCACTTTTAACCACCTGCCACATTCAAAAATGTCACTAAGCTAGTACATCAAGTTTATTTTATGGTCCAATCATATGATGATTAAACAAGATGATGTACTTGTTTGAAAACAGTACATTAAATTAGAACACGTAGGTAAATAATTTTTTGTATCAAAATTATTTGAAGATCATCCTGGCAATAAATGAAGGTTTGCAATGTGAATTCACAATTTAATACAAAACGAAAAAAAAATCTGATTTAAAAAAGTTTAAGACGACGAGAAACTTAAACCGGATGTGACGTCTTACGCAGCAGTGTCAAAGTTCGTACAAAGATGTAGCACTTCCTTTCCTGTTAGCGGTGGCCACAGAACAGCATCAGTGAGTGAAATTTCCCTAGATTCAATCTTCGTCCATCGCACCAAACCTTGCTTATTTATATTCAGTTATCACCCCATATCGATGCCAACATCTCCCTTAACTAAGATGTTCATGCTAGTTTTGTGTATTTTGGACTTTGAGTGGTAAAAATGAACAATTTTATGTGGGGCTTCTTCCCCGTAGCTTCTGTTTCAACATGGCAGCTTCCATGATAGAGACGCATAGTTTAAGAATGAAACACGAATGCTGCTACTTTTATAGTTACTGTTGGGAATAGTGAATAAAGGTTTTACTTTAAAGAAGCGTATGGTAGCAATGCTGTAAATGCTTGGAAAGACTAAGTGTTTCTTTGAAACCCCAAATGTTGACAAGCTACCTCCAGCTAGCTGTTGGTAATGCTAACTTAGCCGGCTAACGTGGAAATTCGTGCTCCACTCAGTACCAGTGTAGCGCAGTTATCGTCAGTAATGCTGCTGTTAGAGGAAATGATTTTATCCGCTAATAAATGACTGATTTTTTTTCCTCCTATTGGCAGACATGGGCAAGTTTATGAAGCCTGGGAAGGTGGTGATGGTCCTTGCTGGACGTTACGCCGGCCGCAAAGCTGTCATCGTCAAGGTAAAACACACCTACGTGGATGTTTTTAGCTGCTGCACTTATCGAGAAATAATAATAGATTAAAACATTTACATCATGTCTTAAGGTTTTTAGACTTGTCTGATCATTTGCTACCACAGCCCTCACAGTATCTGTCCTGTTTTCAATGCAGTCAGTGTATTCCCCATTATACTAACAATAGAAATTTAGGTGTTCATAGGTGGCTTTATAAGTAATGTCAATCTATGCAACTTATGCTGTATCAGCTGTTTATCTGTTGGTTATGGCCTGTCTGATATCACGTTCCCTTTTAAATGCCTGTCTCTGTTGCAGAACATTGATGATGGCACAACCGACCGCCCCTACAGCCACGCTCTGGTCGCAGGCATCGACCGCTACCCCCGTAAAGTGACCACAACCATGGGCAAGAAGAAGATTGCCAAGAGGTCCAAGATCAAGGCCTTTGTCAAGGTGTTCAACTACAACCACCTCATGCCCACCAGGTAAGTGTCAGCAGACTCGGTGTTATTTCTGTGAAGTGAAACCCTACCATCATCATGGAATACTAGGTAGTTTTGAGATGCTTGGGGTCGCATTTGTTTGTCATTGCTTGATCACCTTTAAAATATACATCAGAAGACAATGAAACATGATTTATATTTTGTAGAATACCTTATATCAGCCTTTCTCAACAGGGGTGCCTTCAGAATACTTAATATGTAACCATGAATTATCACGAATGTGTAGCTCATGAGCCTTCCGTAAACAAATGATCAAAATTGTCTGATATGCTTCTGAAATCATGTCAGTGGAGAGGTCGTGAAGTTTTTCAGTTTGGGCACGCCTTCAGGGAGTGAGAAACGGTGATAGTATGTTTTTGGGGTCTACACAACCACAGCACATTTCATCAAAGGCCTTTAAATGATTTTGCCTTCTAGTGTCACTTATTTATTCTATTACTGCATAAACCCATCAGAAGACATAGGGAAGTACAATGTGTTATTTCTTCCTTTTTTTTAAGGATTTATTTTTAGGCCTTTCCATGCCTTTATTTGATAGAGTAAGGACAGTGGATAGACTCGGAAACAGGGAAGAGAGTTGGGAGAGACATGCGGTAACATGGGCCCGCATACATGGGTAGCGCCTTAAACCACTCGACCATCTGCACTCCCTTATTTCTTCTTTTTGATAGAGATGATTTAAGTGAAAAAAAAGGGGTGCCTTGACAGGGAAAATGGTTGCTAAAGGCTGCTTAATATCCTTTTGCACTGCAGTGAAATACTCAGTGTCAATAAGGGAGTAAGGTTAAGAACATTAGGGATGCCTGGAGTCAGAAATTCCTTGCATGCTATTCTGGAGGTTAACGTGACAATGTTTGGATCTCTGCTGTAGTGATGCAAGTTATATCTTAAAACTATTGGTCGAACTTGTTGTTTAAAGCCAAATAGGAACGGCTTTGTGTCATTGATCAGGAGGATTTAGGATTAAAGGTACTGATAGTTGAGAAAAGTGTACAGAAAGAACAGGAAAATACTTAGGATTCCTCCAACACTATTGTCAAAATCAAAATATGAAAAACCTCTATGAAATCCTCTAAAGGTCGTGACTGTCTGTGGTCTGTTTTGTATATCTGAGTGAAGAAACACTTTTAACAAAACTTGCTTGATTCTGTCTGAATCAGTTTTGCCATTATAATACAGAAACCAAGTGTAGAGTCATATCAATTTAAAACAACATTGATGTGAATATAGACGGACAAATTACCAGAAGTTGTGAAACAGTTGGAAGTTAACAAGTTTGTTGCATGAATTATTAAATCTTTGCTTTATTTTGAGGTTGCTGTATTGAGTTCAGAACCAGTTTTGTTGAGTCTTCTCTGAAATAAAGTTGTTGCAGTTGTGCTAAGTGAATTAATGAAGCCATTTCATAAAGTGTTGTTGAAAATTAGCTTTTTTGTTTGAACATAGCTCATTTTTATTTTGTCTAGACAAGCAAGAAGCTAAGATTTTTGTGTCTTAAATTTTTCACAGATCAGCTGCGTAGGAGATGATGCTTTGTGACATTGGTAACATAGAGCAGTGTTATGTTACTCTGAGTCAAGCAGGAAAAAGATCAACTAAAAACACAATTATAAGATTTTAAGTATTTACAAGGAGGCATTTGAAAGAAGCACTGTCCATAAAACTGTAAGAAAGGTGGTGGGTATTTTGCATTAAAAGTTTTAAGTCAATTGCTCAGAATTCCTTGATGCTGATAGTTACGGGTTTCTTTAGATGTCTTCAGCTGCTTGTATACTGGGGTGTATTCATACAGACAAGTCCAGTTTGACTCATGCAAGTGCTCCATACTGGCTTCACACACATGGTGCGATTGTTCATGCACACAGCGCGGGTACAGAGCTTGCATGTGGTGTATGATAGCTCCAACCGTTCCCCTTGATCATTTTAAACAATGGTTAAGCTTTAGAGAGGGCTGTGTCAGACCAGTATGCCACAAAGTGAGCAAAGTTGCCCCCCTAATGCCTTTTTTCTCCATTGTGCTGACTGCGATTGTTTCTCGAAACACTGTCCCGGTTGCGCTTAATGTAGTTAGTGCAGGCCAGAGTGGGACAGGGGGAGGAGAGGCAGTCATGCTTTGGCACAGTACAGAGTAACTGATTTGAGCGTGCCGTAAGACCTTAAGGTGGTGCTAATGTACCTGTCCAATCACATTACTAGAGCCTATGTACATGACTGCTTATACAGATAGGGAGCAGTCTGTGAATCCAGTCTGATCAACAAATCTTTCTTTGGAAAATGAAGCATTAAAACAAATTTTTGTTTTTCCTTCAGATACTCTGTTGATATCCCTCTGGACAAAACTGTTGTCAACAAGGATGTCTTCAGAGATCCTGCTCTCAAACGCAAAGCCAGGCGAGAGGCCAAGGTCAAGTTTGAGGAGAGGTGAGTCTTGCTGTTAGAGTGCATGCTGTGTTTTTATTAATATAGTTGCAGATGAAGTTGCCAGTAGTCTTTATAATCCATTAACCAAAAATATTGGCTTTCATCAAATTCCATTGGCCATGTGATCCATCCTACATCTATCATAAAGATGTGATCTGTCCTACTTACAAAGTTTACCACCTTTGTTTTTCTGGGTTTGTTGAGTGGAGTTGTCTGATCTGTATTGTCACTGTTGGAGGAAATGTTCTAATTCTAGTTCTTCTGTTTTCCAGGTACAAGACGGGCAAGAACAAGTGGTTCTTCCAGAAGCTCAGATTCTAACTTCAGTTGCTTTCACAAATAAATGTTTATAAAGTGGATTTTGACTGCTGACTCTTTATTCTATTTATATTTTGAGCTCTGTAGGAGAAAATGTTGAAAGATGTTCAGCCAAGTTTACTGCACTGACACCACTCTCAGCTGCATCCTTCCTCTGGTTTACAAAAATACTATGAGTAAATAAACTCCATGCTTCAATAGATATCAGTGTGGGATGGTTTGAACCTTTCATACTAGTTTTCCAATAATCTTGAGCGTGAGATGTTCATGATAATTGCAGAACAATGATATCAATATATATATATCTTGGGCTAGACATTACCACCATGATGCATCTTAGTTATACTCCCAGTTTTTAGTCACATTGGATTTTTAGGTATATGAGGTGAAATGTAATATTTGAAATAAAGGAGCTAAGGTTTTGTCCTTAACTCATTGTTTTGTGTATGATAAAGTTGGTTGGGCTTCTCTGACTTGACACAGGCTAAATGATGTGCATATCTTTTATAAGGCTTTGCTAGAGTTGCACCTTCATACTTGTGTGATTTTGCTCATGTGAAAAGTTCTGGAAGCCACAGTCTTTGCTTTAACTCAATTACAAAATTTATTATTGCAATCTGTGCCCAAAGCCCGTCTTGAAAAGGGTATAAGGAGTTTCAGGTATGCCACTCCTGCTGAATCTTCTGCAGAAAAATTTAACTCTTTGGGAGCTGGTCTCTTTAAATTGTTTTAAAAGTAGATTAAATGCATTAGAGGAAGATGCATCAGGATGTCGATGTTTTTACTGATGACTCTTAGATGTGAATTTGGATTGGTTGATCAGTGTTTTAATGTTTCATGTCTGCAACTCTGAATTTACTGCTGCCTGTCTTGACCAGGACACTCTTTTAATAGATTAGTCTCTATGAGGCTTTGCTGGTTCAATAAATCTAAGTAAATACTATCTACTCAGTACTTAATGTGAACTTTACATGGAATACTACTCTACAAAGCTTATTTACATCATAATATACCATTGTTTTCTTTGACTATATCTCTGCACGCATTTGCGGATCTGCACACATTTGCACATCTGTGTACACATTTGCACATTTGTGTATACTTTTGCAAATCTATCTACACATTTGCAGATTTGTGTACAAAACTCTTTAGGCATTTGCAAATAAATTTGCAACAATAGTAACTCCATACAAGACAACAATCCAGAGGAGCTGAAGGCTGCTATCAGCACAACCTGGGCTTTCTAACACCCCAGTAGTGTGTAGACCATGTCACATAGATGCAGTAATTTGTGCAGAAGGAGCGCCAATCAATTACTGAGTGTATAAATGAGCATCTTTTTCTTGAATGTTGACATTTTTGTATTATAAATCCTAAATTTTGACCGATGTTTTGTGATATTCTTAGATTTTTAGATTGGGAATTTTTGATATGTATGACCTGCAAGCCATCATCAAGAGTTAAAAAAAAAAAAAAAGAAAAGAAACATTTAACTTTGTGTGTGATGAATCTGGATTAAATGGACGATTCTCTTTTTTTAATTTAACTACTTGGATTTAACTTCTTCCATGATATTCTAATTCACTGAGATGCATCCAAATCACATTATTTCATATTAAGTTTATGGAATTACCGTGGTTGCACCACCAAAACGTAAATGTCCTACAGCACCTAAAGGCAACATCCACATAGCTTACCGGAGCGCCCCCTAATGGAGAAGGTGATCCGTAGAGAGCCACTTGGATTACTGGGAAAGAGAAACTGAAAGAATCAATGTGACTTCAGCATTATTTGTCGATTGGAGAAGGTGAGTTGTTGTTCGACTGCTTCTTAAAAAAAAACTAAACATACTTTACTGGGTTAAAAATATCAAGACAGCGAAAGTTTACATAAAAGTTTAAAGTTAGCGTTAATGTAGGCCTAAAAGCGATCTTTTTGAAGTGGTTTTGTCGTAGGCCTACTTGAAGATGTTGAGTCTATCCGGCGTCAGAGTGTCGATGAAACAGTTTTGAAAGTGTTTTCTTCTAAAAACAAGACACTTTTAAGACACTGGCTTCACATTTTAGATATTAATATTAATATTTTTTAATTATTCCAGATACGTTGACAACAGAATGTCTTCAGAGGAGGTGAGACTTCATTTGGCTTATTCTTTATGTCATATTCTTTATTATGTTTTTAAAAATGAGTGTCACATAATAGAAATGCTTTCTCCGTGGGTTTAAATGTTGTTTCATTTTCACTTTGAGACAAATGTTTACAGTTCTTGCGATTAATGATTGGCTAATCAATATTTTAAGGATAATCCCTTTTTTCTTTGAATCTTTTTCAAGGCCAAACACACTTACTATTTAGGTTTTGCCTCTGCACATACTTTTTGTTTCATTTTGTCCTCTGGCAGTAAAACCATAGGCTTTTTTGTGTTGTTGAAAAAACAAATCAACTTATAGGCCATTACATAATCAGTTAATCCAGGGGTGTCCAAACTACCATTTTTGATTGGCCCACAGCAAGTTCTAAAAATCAAATGAAATATGGCCTGCATTTGAACCTGAAACTTGTGCTTGACTGTATTGGACTTATTGGTTTAAGCAAAAGGCAAAGCTACCATGCTAGTTTGTAAACAAACATTTTGACAGGAAGAATTTATTTAAGATTTAAGTTTTTTTTTTTAAATTAAATTAAGACAACACTGTAAATGATAAACATATCGACAACACAAATAATAACGATAACTGTGACTTACAATGCCCTGGTGGATTACAGAGGCTAATAGTAGTACTGATGGTGTTTTAGGGGTGTAGCCACGGCTGACCAGGGCTCCCTGAAATCTGATTGGCCCGCTAAAATCCTTAACATGACTGCATATTTGGCTAGCCAGCCATTAACCAGCCATTAAAGCATACCCAGTCACTGAGCATATTTTAACCATCATAAAATTGGTTTTACTAGCTTTGATATCCTTAAGGTGGCCCCACCATCTTTATTTGTATGTGGCCCTCAGGGGAAAAAGAACACCTCTGAATTAATCCATTAACCTATAAACATTTATTTTTTATTTCTATATGAAACTGATCCGCACAGAATTTTCTATCATGTTTAAAGTCTCTGCTTCAATACTGTCCCTCTGATTGATCATTAACATTAAAATAGAAAATAAGATAATTTATTCACTGAGAATCATTGTCACTGTTCTGTTTTTCAGGATTTCTCCCTGGTGGTGGTGGGCACACAGCCACCAGAGGACAGCCTGGAGGGGATCAAGGCTTTGACAGAGAAATACAAAGTAAAGCATTAGCCATCATTTATTTTGGCATAGTCTTTGATTATTCTTAACTGACATCAGATGGAGAAAGAAAGTTCACATTCAAAAATCAGAACATATGAAGAGCAGTACTAATAAAAACATGTAGATGTATTTTCATATGTGGGTTTACCACAGGTCAAAGTCAGATGTTCCCAGGGGCCTCTTGCTCCAAAGGGCATTTAGATATTGTATATATGAGCAAAAAATACGAAGTATGTGTCTAAAATTATTTTAAATGATAAGGTAAGGTATATTTATAATATAAAAGGGCATACAAATGTGCATAAAATAGTGGGGAAGTAGAACTTCATAGTCCAAAAACTCTTTATGAAGGACCCATTGACTCTCTTCTGAGTTCAAGCTTCTTAAAAAGCCCCATATGTTTTCATAACTAGCAAATTATATCAACATAGAGGAATGAAGAAACTTTAAATTAACAGAATAGTACATTTTTTTGCAGTACAATGGCTTAAGATGAGTTTCAAAAACATCTGATATTACAATTTTGATGTAGATTTATTGTTCATTTCTGTAATTTACACCTTGTATTGAGATTTTGGGTGATATTTCTCATATAGGAGGCAATAAGTGAGCAGTCACATTTAAATATTCCATGTAGTTCTTTGGGTAAATGTGGTCATCAATAGTAGTGTAGTGTAGGGTATATGCAGGTAAATGGAGAAACCAACTTGTTTTTCAGTCTGCATTAAGAGAATGCACTCTCTTAGGATGGCAAAGGCAACACAAAATACTCTGAGAGGACTACTGCATTGCTTTGTAACACATTACCCACAACAAAATATGGAAAAATGTATTTAAATGCATAATCATTGAGTTGACAGCAGGCCAGTTGTGATGGTAAAACCTGCTCCTCATTGACTGTTAGTTGCATAATGATCCGTACTTCCTGCAGCAGCAGAGGTTAAGTAATAACTAAAGGCCCAGTATTAGTTCAGCTAAATATTCAAGATGCTTTCACATGTTTTTAATAAACAGGGCAGCGCTAAAGATGTAGGGGATAAATTAAGAGAGTAGCCACTTCTTCAGGCACTGCAACTCCACTGGTATAGACCAATGTCTGTGTATTGAATTGCAATTTTTTTTCCTAATATTTTGACTTAATATGCAATAATTTTTAAAATTCGTCATCATATGAATTTGTCTACAAACAAGCAAAATCATTCTATAGTGTAACAATATTTGGTTGATTAAATCAACAATTCTTAAAAAAAACTTACTGTGATTATTTTGACTCATTGTAAATTCAAAATGGATTGTATTCAAGGGAATGATGATTTTATGTTTTCTTTTTTATAAGACAAACACAAAGATAAGGAAGAAGGATTTTTGGCAGTGTTTTAGGAAAAATGAATGTGTAGAGCATAAGAACTCTGCCTCAAAAACTATTAGTATTTTGACAAATTTTACATTGAAGAAATACTGCATCTTCTGCTATTTGAAAATTTAATGATATTAAAATTAAATTTACATTTTGATTAATTTCCTAGCCACACTGGTGGATGAATAGCTCAGTGGTGTTTTGTCTGAACCTGGGATGGGCTAATGTATGCATGAACAATAAAGTCTTAACATGAAATCAGTGATTTCAACTTTGTGGTAACCAAAAATCAAAAACTGCAGAATGAATTAACAATATAAAATCTTTAAAATATACTGTATATGATTTAAAGTGCATTGATTAGAAAAAGTGTCTCCTGTTTTTTGGGAACATAAAAACAGTATTCACGTTTACATAAAAATGTGTCATATTTTGTGCAGCATGTAAAATGTTGATGTTGAAAACCAAGAGGGAAATATTAGAGACATGTGATGGTGTAGTAGAGCTACTCTTAAACGAAGAGGTTCTGTTCATTCTTGAGGGGAAAAAACTGGATTTTTTTAGATTAAAAAGTTGTAGATTTATGAGGAAAAAAACTCAAAATTTCTTATTTGAAAAAGTGCTAAATTTATTTGAGAAAAAAATAAATTTTACTCTAATCAATTTAGCACTTTTTTCTCCCATGCAGTTGGCTATTTTTGATTTTATAATGCCAAAACATAAATTTATGGCATTATAAACTCAAAAATAGCCAACTACATATACCAGATGAGGCTGTTTGCCTTGACCAAGTCCTGCAGTTGAAATCCTCTTGAAATGATGCTATTCACTGGGACTGTGCAATAAGGAAATACCATGTATTCAGGAAGTAGTCAGAGCCCTCTCACTTTTTAAATGTTATGTTGTGCCCTGATGTTAAACTTTAAATTATAATTTTTTTTGTCATCAATCTACTCCCATTATTGAAAAAGTAAAAACAGATTATTTTGCAAATTTATTACAAATAAAAATAGGAAATATCACATTTGCATAAGTATTCAGATCCTTTGCAACAACACTTGAACTTACAGTAGCTCTGGTCTCTCCCATCTCTCTGGATATTTGCTGAGATTTTTCTACACCTTGATTGGAGTCCACCTGTTTTAAATAAGATTGATTAGACAGGATTTAAAAAGGCTCACACCTCTATAGAAGGCCTCACAGCTGACAGTGCCTATCAGGAAATATCAAGCCATGAGGTCAAAGGAACTGCCCTGCATTGAAGGTTCCCAAGAGCACAGTGGCCTCCATAATTCTCAAATGGAAGAAGTTTGGTGCAAATAGGACTCTTCAATGAGCTGGTTGCCTGGTCAAACTGAGCAGTCGGGAGAAGGGCCTTAGTAAGAGAGGTGACCACAGACTCGATGGTCACTCTGACTGAGCTCCTGTGTGGAGATGGGACAAAAATCCCAGAAGGACAGCCATCACTGCAGCCCTCTGATCTGGGCTTTATGGCAGAGTAGCTAGATGGAAGCCTCTCCTCAGTGCAACACACCTGAAAGCCCGCTTGGCTTTTTATGTGGAGTTTTTTTTCCCCAAACTCCAAGTGACCATAAGGCACTGTCTGTAGAGTCTGCTTTTTTTGTGCACAGGAACAATATGAGGTGCTGCTGAAGGACCAGAAGCATATAGCCTCCTGCAGAGATGACCAGTGCGAGAACACTAAAAAGTTCAAGGAATGCTCGGAAAAACTGACAGAGGAGCTGAAAAAGGATAAGAAAAACTATGAGGATCAGCTCGCTAATGAAGAAGTAAGAAGGTCATAATAGGCTCTCCTTTTTTAAGCTATTGCAGGAGCTGCAGTGTCCTGAGTCCACTTTTTTTCTGTCCTCTAGATGAAGCTAAAATCACTGGAAGAGGAAGATGCCAAACTGATGAAGCAGATCGAGGAAGTGGAAGCAGCCCTGCAGGAGGAAGAGGGGAAATGCGAGGAGCTTCAACAGCAGGCTGAGGTACGTCCATCTCCCTTCCCATACACGCTGCAGTTTTATGGACATATCTATTAAAATAAGCTGCTTCTGATTTTAGTTGTTCGCCGCCGTACCGGAGAAGAAAGTCATCTTCACCGGGCTGACAGGGAAGGAAGGCGACACACAGTTTGAGATGAAACCACACATAGTTTACCCGATGGATGGGGGGACAGCTCTAGTTACGTTTGAAGAAGAAGTTGGTGAGTTTGTCTGGAAGCTGCTGTCAGTGTGTTTTCATTCCCTGCAGCTTATCTGGTTTGAAAGGCTTTACAATGCTAAATCTGTGGGGAGAGGTGCCAAAATGTGACTTTTTCTTTACATGAAGGGTGCATCAGTTTGATATTTTCTCCCATATTACTGATACATAATCTAGAGATGGACTGCATGGCAGCACAGAGGTTAGCGCTGTTGCATCACAGCATGATGGTTCCTGGTTTGCGTCCCGGTCAGGGCCTTTCTGTGCAGAGTTTGCATGTTCTCCATGCATACGTGGTTTCCCTCTGGGTACTCTGGCATCCTCCCACCACCAAAGACATGCTTGTTCATATAACACAGGAAGTTGGCCTAATTATAATATGAAACATCTGATTGCTTTAAATTACCCCTGTATGATCAGAGTCTGCCTTTCTATCCATTCAAAGGTGAATTTTATCGTTTTGCTGTAGCACCTCCATGCACTGGCAACATAAAGTGACACAATTGGGCCATGTCTTTATCCCTCTTACTGAGTTGAACCTACCAAGCTCAAATTAAACAAAAGATGCCTCATAGCTGATGGCGATTATTTTGAAATCTCACCATTTAACACAGGACGTTGGCCTAATTTTATTATGAAACATTTGATTTGCTTCACATCACATGTTAGATCAGGGTCACTCCTCTGTTCATTTAAATGCCAGCATCTTTCTTTGTCACATTGCCACCTAGTGTTGACAACCAGTACTACCTCATATACAAAACGAAGAAGCTATTTTTTTTAATTTAAAGAGAGTCCTTGGATTATTTTTTCCACACCTGCAGTTGCCACACACCCCAACATGTGCAGGTGTGAGGGCCCTTCAGTGCTGCTTGCAACCCTAGTTTTGGTTTTGGTTCCATAAGTGTATTTTTTCATGAACATACAGAGGCAGAGAGCTAAGAATGCACCTGCTCCTTTGCCCCATCATCAAAAGTGTCCTTCAGGCCTTAGACTGTTTTTGCCCTTATCATAAAAAACAAAATAAGTATTCCAAGTCTGAAATTCAGGTGTTTTGCTACTGGGTAAATGTAAATGGACTGTGTTTCTATGGTTCATTATCTATGTGGCTGATATTTGTGTAGCACTGATTCACTCTTTATTCCTTCAGTTGCCAAAAAGATTCTGGAAATGGGGAAGCATAAGGTGAACCTGAATGAAGATTGCAAGGAGTGCACAGAATGCAGCATCACTGTGGAGGCCAGGCCAATCCAGCTGATGCTGCCTGAGCTGGTGGAGGTATGATTGTTTCCCCATCCTCTTTGAGTCACGTCAGCGTCAGTTTAATTTCTCACGAGTGATCCATGCCTGTTGATCCTGCAGATAAAGTCGGAGGTGTGTCCTAAACGCATTTTGATCTCCAACCTGCCCAAGATGGACACTGACACACTGCTAAACAAGCTGGAGATTCACTTCTCCAAGACTAAGAATGGAGGCGGAGAGGTGGATGACCGGGAATTTCTAACCGACTCTGGGAACGTGGTTCTCACCTTCCTGAAGGCAGACTGTAAGAAATCACTTTTTAATGCCTGAATACTGAATAGAATAATGTAGCAGATCACTTTTAGACTTTACAGACTTTAAATTCTTTAGGGAAAAATACAAATATACACTTACCTGTCTTATAACAAGATATATCAGTGGTTCTAAACCTTTTTTCTCAGGACCCCCTCCCTGCTCATATCTAAGAAAAGCTAAGCTCAACCAGGACCCACTTGGAAAAATTACACATCCATTTTAATAGCTTTCATTGACAAAATCTCCACAAAATTGGCCTACATATACTTATTCCCGACAAAAAACCCTTGAAATTCTCAAGCTTTAAAGTCATTAATTTACAAGAAAAAAAATAAAAATTTTGTGCTGACCGTTGAGGTCAGCCCTACACATGGGTCTGTATGTCCCTGAGTGACTGAGTGACTGGGTAACTGAGTGATCGACAATACTTTTAGAGCCATACATACAGAGTTGCGCTATGGGCGGGGTTTAGCACTCAAAGCCATCGCTAATGGCTGCTTCCAATTGCAGTGATTAACTCTGATATAGCTTTAGCACTGTGTGAGTTTTACTAGAACTGGATCACGTTTCTATGTGAAATAAAGAATTAAAACAACATTAAAAGCTTTTCATGATGTGAAAGATGTTAGTTGTTGAAAGGGTTAGTTGTTATGTGAGTGGTTGTATACAAAGGCTGCTTCTGGTGCGATCAGCACAGTGGCAGTTTTGTCAGAAATGGACAACGTGTCTTTGTTAAAACAAGGGCAGAGAGCAACACTGACAGCTTTTCATGACAGAAAAGATGTTTTTGCTCTTCTCCCGGTCTGGAGAAGGTTTGCGATTGTTGTATCCTGTGGTTGCTGCCGCGGTAGCCGTTAGCTCAGATGTTGCTGTAGGAAAGGGGTGGTTCAATTGAAACTTGACCACATTTCTTTTTAAAACAAGAGCAGAAACAAGAGTCACTCTCACAGCTTATCTTGGCAGAGAAGATGTTTTTGCACATCTCCTGACTGGCCTTGGCAGCAATTGCCTGTCAGCACAAGAGTAGCACATTGGCACAATGTCATTTGCCACTTGGACTGACCCATCATGAATTTGACAAACAGAACATTCCTCCAGTCACCTTTGGAGAATTTTTGAAAAAGTCTTTGCCTTTCCCAGACACTTTATATGGGAGCTTTCCCTCATGAATGTGAAATATATTCATGCAGTGGGCATATGAAACAGTCTGTCAGGTTAGATCTTTACTGCTGACAGGGCTTTTTGGGTCCTTCAATTCTCAACCCACAGAAATAAGGGACAGCACAGCTACACATCCCAAAAATCAATCACTGCCGGAACACACAACTCAGTTTGGCATTTCAACAGGGATCCCAGATAGTTGCGGTTTTTCATATACAAGGTTTTTACCTAGTCTTGTTGACTTTGAAAGTCATAAAGTTGCATTTTTTTTTTTTAAAGATTTATTTTTGGCCTTTATTTGTTAGGACAGTGGATAGAGTCGGAAACAGGGGAGAGACATGCAGGAAACGTGCCTTAACCACTCGACTACTGGCATGCCTCTTTTAAATTTTTAACTTTTCACCGTTCATATTTACAGTTTCAAAAACTTTAAATCTTTAAGTTTCTCATGTCAAAATTTAGGGCCCTGAAATTCCCCAAAATCTGGACTTTTTTCCTGAAAAATTAACAGATTCTCTTTAACTTTTTTATCTGTCAGGTTGGCCAAAATACACTGTTGTACATTATGTTTCTAATCATGATAAAAAAAAATTCATATCATCTAATTGCCTCAGGCCCCCTCTAAGATCCTTGGCGCTCTCTCTGGGGGTGCCTTGGCCCCAGGTTGGGAACCACTGAGTTATATGATACGTTTGTTAAAGGAAGCTTCAGTACCTTCACCTCTTTTCAACACGATGTTTTATTCATTACCCTCCTTGTATGATCAGTTGCCAGAGGTTTAGCAGACACCGAGTACCATGAAGTGGTGCTACAACCAGGCAAGAAGAGCCACAGAGTGAGGGTGACTCCTTTTCTCAACGGAAACATTACAAACCTTAAGGTGAGTACTTTGAGGAGGTATGGGTACGGTCATCATATTTTCAAACCTCCAGATAGGGGTCTTACTTTACATAGACCACATGCATAAGCTTGTGATACAATTACACTTATTTACACAGTGAAAATTGCTTCAGCTGCTGATAAATCATGTCTCCCAAGATCAACCATAGCTTTAACACCAGTAAGCACAAACAAAGGGACTGCATTTGTGTAATGCTGCATATTTGTTCTTGTAAGTTGGTTGACTTGCAGTGAAAAACTTGGAAAACAGTTACCCACTTTAACTGTATGAAAATTGATTACCTTGCTTTGTCTGACTTGTTCATGTGGCCTCCACCTTCCAGACGAAGACGTCCATTTGTCCTCGGACCGTGCTGCTGACAGGAATTCCTCCCATCATGGAGCGAGATGCCCTGCAGGATCTGCTGGAAATCCATTTCCAGAAAGGCAGCAATGGTGGAGGAGAAATCACAGCCTTCCTCTACAACCCACTGGGCCAGACGGCCTCAGCCATATTTAAGGGCGTCTCAGAAAAGAAAGAGGAAGAGTAGATGTGCTGCAACTGCTTTAGGCTGTTATTGTACCATATTTAAAGGCTGGAACTGCCTGTTTAAGAAGTCTTTTAGTTGAATCCTTTTACCTTAGGAAATACACGCTGGAACTGAGCACAAAGCGATCAACATCCTGGTTTTGACAAGTTCATTTAAATGACATTTATCTTTTTATTTGTAACAGTGTTGGTCTGATTTCTGTTACTGTTGATATGGAGAACTTAAGCTGGCATTTTCTGTTAGTGTTTTAAATGTATATGCCTTTGGCAAGAAAAAAACAGTATGGGTTATAGTAACAATATTACAGTTAACCAAGTAATTTTTACATTTAGCATATAGATAATTGACAGAACAGTTTCTACTTTAATAAGGTTGTTGTTACACTTGACTTTGAGCAAATAAACTTGGAGGTGAAATTGAGAACAGCTTGTCTTTTATGGAGGCGAGTGAAAAAATTACAAAGTTGGGGACAAGGCCATGTGGAGTTCAGATACTTCAGTACAGGTACTTGCCAGGAAGTAGTCTGTTGCGAAACTACTGTGAGAGCATTAGAGAAAATAAAACCAACTGTTATGTTTTATCGGGTTTAATTGCCAAGTGATACTTGGTCTGAAATGGCTACAACTGGAGACCACGTCTTGTGGACCTGCCTTGTTACATGCTCTGCTTTGTTCTGGGTTTCCACTCTCCGAACCTGTGCCCAGATAGACAGCAAATCCAGGGGTAAAATTTACCTAAAAGGTGTGGGTACATTTCACTGCTCTATAGCAAGAAACAACATGTTGAAGCCCTCTAGTATGGATGATCTTTAAGTACCTGGACTAAGAAAGGTTTAGCCAAATTCAAAGGGCAGAGTCAAGCTGTTGACAGATGCCCACGCCAAGGTCAAGTTTGTCAGCATCTCTTTTGTCCAGGCCTTTCCACCCCTGGAAATACGCCTGGAGACCGCTGGCTGTTTTTGGGTCCTTGGTGCATGCACGGCAGGACTAGGGGCTCGTGGCAACCCTATGACCTGCCTGGCAGGCACTCTAGGCCACTCTTTCTCAAAGTTGGGTCCCCAAATGAATTTTCATAATTTCTTTGCTTTAGTGTTCAATCTGACATTTATTTCTGTAGTACACATTTTAGCCACATGGGGGCTACACACTTTCCACCATAGTAAAACACAAAACGAGGCTATATAAGCCACTGGTTGGCAAAAGAGCTAAAGTCACAGTTAGCAATGCTTGGCTTATAAAAAAGACACGCATTGTTCCTGACCAGACAGCTACTGAGCGCCCAAGAGGTCAATCATCTGGTGAAGGCCTATGTGACAGAGGCAAGGTGGTTTCTTCCTGGCTTGTAAGCAGAAAGTACCAGGTAAGAACCAGATTGAGTCCAGAGTCCAGTTACTGAGTTAAAGTTATAAAAGCTAGCACCAACCATGAGCAGAAAACGAAGTGGTTGGGCCCAGTGGCTTGAACCTTGTAAAAAGTGGATCACCAGACAAAAAGTTTGGGCAACACTGCCCTCTGCCATGCTCACTAGCGATATCCACCCCTTTCAAGGCTCAAAAGTCGGGGATTGTTTTCTTTTTTTAAGCAGAATATTTTCCCATGCCCCTGATAATATGCAAGGACAGCAAGAGCATGAACAGGGTTGTGTCAATCCTACTAAGGAGGCTTACCCACCACATTTATGGGTCATTTTAGACTATTTTTTTTTGCTCAGATATGCTGTAAAGTTCTGTACGGTACTGTTTGTTTTGGTTATGTGTAAAAGTAAGAGATTTCAGGTTATGCATACATACATTTTTTATTACGTTGTAGGATTATCCGTAGGGCGATGGGCCGAAAAGAGGACCTCTCACCATAATAGCAATGTTTAGAACAGTACCGCACAATCTCAATTTTAATTCACAACATAAAAAAGCATATTCTACACTACTGACAAGAAGACTTGTACTACTTACAGTGGCTTGCAAAAGTATTCCACATTTCTTCACATTGTAACCGCAAACGTAAATATTTTTTGGGGGGATTTCATGTGATAGATCAACATAAAGTTGGGCATAATTGTGTAGTGAAAGGAAAATTATACACGGCTTTCAAAATTGTTTACAAAAAAAAATCTGAAAAGTTTGGTGTGCAAAAGTATTCAGCCCCCTGGAGTATAGACTTTGTAGAGTCTACTTTAGTTGCAATTACAGCTGCAAGTCTTTCGGAGTTTGTCTCTAACTATGCACATCTAGAGACTGAAATTTTTGCTCATTACTCTTTGCAAACTAGCTCAAGCTCAGTCACATTTGATGGAGAGCGTCTGTGAACAGCAGTTTTCAAGTCTGGCCACAGATTCTCACTGGGATTTAGGTCTGCACTTTGACTGGGCCATTCTAACATATGAATATGCTTCAAGCTAGACCATTCCATTGTAGATCTAGCTGTATGTTTAGGGTCTTTATCCTGCTGTAGGTGAACCTGCGCCCCAGTCTCAAGTCTTTTGCCGATTCGAACAGGTTTTCCTCCAAGAATGCCCTGTATTTGGCTCCACCCATGTTGCCATCAACTCTGACCAGCTTCCCTGTCCCGGCTGAGGAAAAGCGTCACAGCATGATGCTGCCACCCCCATGTTTCACAACAGGGATGGTGTGTTCAGGGTGATGTGCAGTGTTAGTTTTCCGCAACACATAGCGCCTTTTTTAGGCCAAAAAGTTCAGTTTTGGTCTCATTTGACCAAAGCACCTTCTTCCACGTTTGGTGTGTCACCCACATGGCTTTTAGCAAACCACAAACAAGGCTCCTAATTGGCTTTGTTTCAACAATGGCTTTCTTCTTGCTACTCTCTCTTTGTTCACTGATGTTCTCTGTGTCTGAGGCCTTCACAGAACAGCTGTATTTATACTGAGATTACACACAGGTGGACTCTATTTACTAATTAGGGGACTTCTGAGGGCAATTGGTCAACCTGGATTGTATTCATGGGTATCAGACTCCAGGGGTCTGAATACCTTTATACTCTGCACTTTTAAGATTTTAATTTATTAAAAAAAAAAAAACTTGAAATCCATGTATAATTTTCCTTCCACCTCACAACTATGTGCCACTTTGTGTCCATCTATGATGCAAAATCCCCCAAAAATAGTTTAAACAAAAGTTTGTGGTCATAACGTGAAGAAATGTTGAAAAGTTCAAGGGGTATGAATACTTTTGCAAGCCACTGTAGATTCCTCCAACTTTCAGCACATGGGTAAGAGACCTCGTCTTCCATCAGACCTACAGAAAAGCTGGGGATATTAGTGAAAGAGAAATAAATGAAACACAAATACAAGAGACTGAACTCAAATCAGGTTTAATGTAAAAACGTAACAGCAGAATAAAAGTAACAGCACATTAAAAAAACAAAAAATCTAAATTGTCATGACTCGAAGAATCCAGCTCTATCCCCTAGTGCACAAACTGGAAAACACATAACAGTAGCTGAAGATCCACAGAGAACAAGCCAACAAACCAAGGTCAGGCACTTAGACAGAGAGGGACAGTCCTATATAAAGTATGTGTAAAAACGACAATACATTCAAAGAGCGGAAACCAGCAAAGGAAGCACATGATGCAGAGAGTACAGTACAACACCTGCCATACAGTCAAGTATTTGGAAGACAGTCGGCCTAATTTTCACATTCTAAAAAGAAAAATATAATTTAAAATCCTAAAATAACAACCTACTTGTTACTATACATTGTATTCATAATGATTACACCCAAACTAGTGCAGGAGTCACTGCCAGCATCCAACAGTATCTCTTTTACAGCGTGGAGGCTACCATTTGTGCGTGCTCAGGTTCACTTAGATCTCATCTTTTTAATCTCAATCTTTGTGCAGTTGACGTCTTCACGAACAAAATCCAATAAAACATAAAATCCGCTCGTTTTTCCTCTCTAAAAAGCTGTTTTCCGTCCTCATCAGATACATAACTGACATGAATAAGGTCAGTGCAAACTGGTGTCAAAGTGACGTGGCCCCATATAACTACGGCAGTACTCTTTCATCATTATGTACACGACAGTAAAAAACATATCCTATGATGCGTTTACGGGTACTACTTGTACGTAACAGCTCAAATGTTTACGAGAAAACACCACAGGTTGTTGCAAGTAGTACGAGTTATTTTAGCGTACTTTTTCCTGCTGAAAACATTTTAATATATTTATTAAAGAGACAGTACCCTACAGAATGCAGCTAAATCAAGTCCTACTCACCAAATATGTGGCTTTACTACTAGAAATACTTCCCCTCCTACAGATAAAATGTGTCAGTTTGTGCCTTTTTCATAAATGCCAGGATATGTTTGTGCTTTTAGCTTGAAGCACTGACCACAGAGGAATTCATCTATCTAAACAGAAGGATGAATTAATTTCACTTACAGATTTGAATGCCCTCATGTTAGACTTGCAGATCTCACTAGGAACATTCAACTTTAACCATTACCCATCCAGGGACCGTTGTTTTCCTGCTTTGCATTGCACACTTCGAGGTTAAGTTAAAAGTTGCATATTGTTAATACTGCTTCACCAAAGCAAGCTGTTAACATCCGATCAGTAACCGTCTTCCTATGAGAGTCCACATGGAAAGCCTCATGTGGAGAAGTCACCCGAGCAGACCGACGGAGAGAGGCGTCCGTCTCCTCGGCTGGTGAGTAAGCAGGAGTGCATTAGTGTGCTGGGAGGAGAGAGGAGGGGAGTAGGAGGAGGGGGCTGCTGGTCGTCCAAAGTGGAATTATGGGACTAACTGTAGATAAAACTGGCATGTGCAATGCTGCCGTTTAGACGACCAGTGGTGCCCACTCACTGGCTTTGCGTCCGTACTGGGTGGAAGCAAACGCAGAAGAGTCAAAAAGAAAGAGAGGAAAGAGAGAGAAATGTGAGCAAAAATGTTAAAAATGCTGCTTTTGAAAATGTTAAAGCTGCACAGTAGGAAGTTTTATATGAAAACTTCATTAATTATATCAGGGGTCGACTGATTTATTTCTTTCCAGGGCCAATTTCAAATATCTACAAATCTTTGGATCTGCATCAGTTTGTAGAAACATGAGCCATTAGTGAGTTAGATTTACAGCATGTAGTTGGACAAACCTTTCATGAAATACAGCTAGCATACTTCATTACTACTTAGCAAGGATGAATTTGTACAACAGCAACAAAGATGAGCTTTTATCTCTGAAAAATGAGTCCTGTCTACAGTCCATGGTTGTTCATGGTACCAGTGCTCAGATTTTTCACAGAAGTGAAAGTACAAACACCAGAGCGTTAGGGATGACAGATGTTATCCGCATTATTGGCTTACAAAGTTAATTGTTCTGGCTGTATGCATACATTTGTGGAGTTTTAGACAGGATCAGGCTATTTACAAAGAATCTGAATTTAACACTTTTGGAGACCTTTTTCAAGACCCTCTAGATCAGTGATACTCAAAGCGGGGCTCTTTTGTGATGATTTGTGACTCTTTTATGTATTAATTTCAAATATTATTCCCCCAGAAAACCTTTATAAAGGGAAACTGTGACCTCAGAAATTATCCACTGCAAGTCACATTAATCAGTTTGAATCCCCACATTAATACAGTTGGCTTTAATATTCAGCCTTTATTTATTGTCTGTACATTTCCATTGCCCTTATTTGCAATTTTTTGCCTTTTTTTCTATTTTTTCCTACTTTAATCCATTGTTACTGCTTTAAGCCCACCTTTGCCTTCTCTTTTTGCTCATTTTTACTACTTCAATCCCATTTTTGCCACCAGTTTTTTTCCCTCTTACCCTGCTTTTTGCTATTTGCAATTGTCCCTTTTATGCTATTTTTTTGTCCATTTAAGCCGCGTTTTGCCATTAATCGCCACTGTTTTCAACATTCTTGCCACTCTGCTGCTTTTTGACCATTTTTCCCACATTTTTGACCATTATAGTCACTTTTACACTCATTTTTTGCCACCTGTAACTCATTTTTTGGTAACTTCTTGCCCATTTTTGCCACTTACTGCCCTATTCTGCCACTTTTTCTCCCTGTTTTTCCACTTTTCCCCACTTTTTGCCATTTTATGCCTACTTTGCCCCTTGTTGCCACTTTTTTGCTGCTGTTTGACTGTTATTTGCCACCTTGTACTTTTATTTTCATAGCCACTTTAATCAACCACTTTCATTGTAGCTCTTGCAAAGGTATTTTTTTTAACAATTTGGCTCTTTGGTGGAGCAAGGTTGAGTAACGCTGCTCTAGATATATTTCAAGACCCCATTGCATCTTCAGTTTCTAACCAGCTGTACTGGTGACACATTTATGCATGCTTTGTGCAGTTTTTAAGATAAAAATGTGACAACACAGTCCAGAAAATGCTGATACTATCTGGAACTGTGGCATGCAAATAAAACTTCCTTTGAGATGCTAGCCACACTAACATGAACAGACCATGCTAGTGTTACACTAGGCCAGTGGTTCCCAACCTTTTTTCCTTAGCGACCCCTAGTCATAACCAAGAAAAGCTACCCCCTTCACCCCCAAAACCCACATGGAAAAATTAAACATCAATATTAATTGTTTTCATTAGGGTCACACAAACTTAGACTTTTGCTGTTATTCAATGTATTTACAAAATAATTTGATAGTGATTTCAATACTTGTGGTTCAGACTTAAAACTTCACTCCTTAAAACTCACAATTTAAATTTTTAGATGGACAAATGAACTAATTTCAGTCCTTAAAACAGACTTTAAAGTGTAACAAAATAATGATGAATAAAGAACTAGACTTTAGCTATCATAAGTCTTGTGGTCCAGCCTTAAACTCCACTAAATGATTTGATCATACAGCCATTTTTACAGCTGTACAGACAGATTTTTATGGCCAAAATACTGGATTTAGATGTCAACAGAAATGTTTATATCTGCAAAGACCAATAATTCCCTTTTACAGCTAATATCTGCCCATACTGATCTCATGCTGATAGTATTGTGCATCCCTAGTTTTTACTTGTAAAAAGAAAAGACACAAACTTGTTCTTGCTAAAAAAAATCTATGCATGAGCTATTAAGCAGATCTAATATTGACAACCTCAACGCAAACAGTGCCTTTTAAATGCACGTAAGACTTTTTAAAAGCCTTAAATTTAGCTAAATTATCAGCTTTTAATAATTTTTAAGACTCTGCAGACAACCTGAATATGGAGAGAGAAAGGCAGAGGACATGCACCGTCTAACACCGAGCGCCTGCTCTACCCACCCAGCTGAACCTTAATGATGCACAGTAGCTCACTTTTTAAAATTCTATTATTTTACTGGCTATTTGTAAAATTTCACATAGATACATATAACTGGTCAAATGCTGAATATCAGCCCTGATGAACAGTCGACCCCCACTGCATATGTAGTAAAATTATGTGCTGAAAGCTGCAAAAAAATCATCATTTGACTTATTTGAGGGCTTTAGACAAAATTGGGAGTCATCAATCAAGCAAAAGAGCAAAGAAAAGCCAAGCTAAACATCTGTAAAAGGATAATTTGGTGATTTTTTTTTTTGGGGGGGGGGTAATTGCAATTGCAAACTTAAAACATTTGTTCTACAGATTTTGTGTCGAATAACAAAGGTGATAACTACAGAGTAAAAGGATTTTTCTTCAAACCCTAAGTTTAAAATTAAAAAAAAAAAAAACTTGTTTGGTCTTACACAATTTCTAGTAAAAGAGTCAAAACTACTGGCACTGATAGTTCTTTTTTTCAACCACTTGGAGGCGCCAACGTGCAACTTTAAACCCTCTATATTCTGCAGCGATAACTCGAGTGCACTCACCTGAATATCAGTAAGCTCTTTGTAGAACCTCTTCGCCAGGTCAGGACCGTTCTTCATGGTCGGGATCTGGTACGTCTGAGAGACAGAAAGATAACATTATGTTTGGCTTGCAAATAGTAAGTAATTAGATTTTAGCTGAATAGTAACTCAAACTTGTCATCATAAAGCTATCTAAAAGTTGAGCTTATACCTCTCCTTTGTAGAGGAGGCTGCCAACAGGACAGACAACACATGCTGTCCCTGCTCCAAACACCTCCATGATCCTCCCGGCATCCAGAGCTCCAAGTAGCTCCTTCATCCCCATCGTACGCTCTGTCACCTTAAATTCACCCTGAAATTAAACACAGGAATCCATAAATATTAGGACAGGTTAAAGAGTAAACATCGTACTACGATGGCTTCCTACTTTTAGGGCTTGTGACACATAAATAAATAACTGTTTACCTGGCCTTCATCACTGGAGAAACATGCTAGTAAGCTGTGAACTGATCAACCTAGGTGATGTTTATTCTTTATTTTGCACTTGCGTGTCTTACCCATTCTCTGGCCAGGTCCAGCAGAGACTGTCTGGTGACTCCTGGGAGAATGATGCCGTCCAGAGGAGGAGTAACCAGCTCTCTCTCTGTAGACAAACATCACATATATCTATATTTTAAAGAAAGCTAATTGTAGATCATACATATGAGCAGAAAACTGCAGGACACTGCAGTAAAGTGCTGCAATTTAAGATACAACACGATACAAAGGAAAAGCTTGAGTCTGACCTCCATTCTTATTGGTCCAGTAGATGAAGAGGTTCATGGTGCCGACCTCTGTGATATCCTCTTGCTCTCCGTACAGCCACAGCACCTGCTGGCAGCCTCGCTTCACCGCCTCATTCTGCACTGCTATCGTAGGACCGTAGTTACTGCAGAGATGACAAAAACAGACAGATATCAGATGAGAAAAACGTGATTCACCATGTCCAAGCTGCATATAAGCGTCAGATATTGCATCATCTGTCTGACTCGGAAAATCTGTCTCCCTCCTGGGAATAATACGACGGCTAGCTGCAAAGTTATGCCTCTATGATGACACGTCAGAGCATCATTTCAAACACAGGTACGGATTTTATTCATGCACGATTATCTCTACTTTGTAAATTAAGCTAGCAAACTCTGTACAGTAAGGAAAATGAAAGAAAGTTGACAAAAGTCTTCCTGCCAGACACTCCTAATGCCTTGTCATTTCCCTTTTTCCTTGTTTCTTGTCTATGTCAACGCCAACCACAGAAAGGGAAATCGGAACGGGGGAAAATATGGTGCATCACCCTCTGTTGCTCTTGAAAAACTGAAAAACTTTCACCCATTTTTGACGATATACTTTGTTTTCCAATAACCCAGAAGCAATCGTTTTAGTTCCAGTGAATCTGGCTGTATTGTATCCTGTGCAAAGTTGTTTTTTGCAGGCTAAAATGTGCCTATTTGATCTGTTTTAATCTTGTGGCTTTGCACAACAACTGCAGACATTTCCCACAATGACCAGGATTTTTGTAAATTATTGTCTGCATAACAGGGGGAGAGTTGTTGCAAAACTGGCGGCTTTTTATGATGCATGGATGTGCCTGATATCTGTGCACTCTCACAGATCCAAAGGTTTAAAAAGTTCAGCATATTTTTTCAGAAAATACACTGATAGTCTGCTACTTTCAGCAGCTTTAAGCATGAATGTAAATGTTAACTTCTGTTCATTTTTTTTTACAGAATTAACAGATTGACTGTTATCAAAGTCGACATCTTTTTTTTATGGCTCAATGGTTAACAGAGTAAAATCAATAATCCTTCACTCACCAATACATTTTAAAAATCACACAGAAGTATGCGGGACTTTCATGATTGGCAGCAGCACTCAATCCTTGTGACTTTCTTTAGAAACGAGTAACAAAGGCGCTCTCAGTGAGGATGAACTGATGAGTCATGCTCAGCTGTAGAAATGTTTGAAGCTCTACTGACGACAAAGGCCTGACTTATTTTCACTGGCAGAGCTGCCATAGCAATAACAGAAATACCTTCAAGTTCCTTGGCAGAGTTATTTTACCAGAAATCAATATCCACTCTTCCTGGTCGCTCCAAAAGCTCCAGGGAAAATTATCTCCTTAGCATCCTAATTTTTTCATTATTTTGGAAGGCTGTACGCTTTTTAGAGTTCTACTATGTTGTGTTTTGTGAAGATCTTTTGCAACATGAGAAATGGCACTGTAAAGCTTGTATGTGATAATCCTGTGTGTTAATTTGTTCAAATGGGGATTATTTATTTTCAAGTTTGTTTGTTTTTTAATGACTAAGTGGAAGCTAATTGTTTGCACCAGGACAAATTTCCCAAGAGGACAATAAACAAGGCCAAGATCTTGTCACACTCCTACAAAAACAAATTGTTCCACTTATTTTCCACTTCTCATCATTTTTTGTCGAGGTGAAAAATGTCTTTCAAGATTAACAGGCTACATAAAGTGCATTCAGAAAGTGTTCAGCCCACTCTTCCATTTTTGTGTTTTGTTTTGTTGCAGCCTGATGCTACAGTTGTATAAACTGACCAGTCTCCCTGACCCTCCTGCTGAAACAGCCCCACGGCATGATGCTGCCACCATCATTCTTCACTGTTGGGATGGTGTAGGGCAGGTGACATAACATAACATTTAAAACTGAGGCCAAACAGTACAGTCTTGGTTTTATCTGACCAGAGAATCTTGTGTCTCACAGAGTCCTTCAGGTGCTTTTTTTTGGTGACAAACTCGAAGGGGGCTTTTATGTGTTTTGCACTGAGGAGAGATTTCCATCCAGCCACTCTGCTAGATTTCAGAAAAACCTGAGACAAATTTCAAGTGTTGTTAAAAAGGGTCTTAATACTTATGTCAATGTGATATTTCAATTTTTACTTTTTTATAAACTTGCAAAAAATGTCTAAAATTTTGTTTTCACTTTGTCATGATTGGGTAATGAGTGTAGATTAATGAGAATAAAAATAGTTTTTTTCCTACTGTAGCATCAGGCTGCAACCAAGGTTATAATAGTTTGGGATTTTTTATTAATTATTTACTTATTTTTCACTGTTTGTTCACTGTTTGTTTGTTGACCTTAAACTAACATTATGTGGAGTTGTCTTCAATCAAATCAGGCGATTTTACTCTTGGTGCTTTTGTCAGTCAGCATGCTAGTGTTAAAGACTAAAACTAAGGAGATTTTTTCCCTAATGCAGTTTTAGTGAGTTTTCTTTTTACTGTTAAAGCAAAGTTTTCATTTACATTAAGTTAACTAAAATGATGTTTACATCTAGTTTTAGTTAGTTACTTTTAGTTAACTATTATGACCACAGCTGCATCATAACAAAACTGAAAAAGTGAAGGGGGTCAGAATACTCTCAGAATGTTCCGTAAAAAATACATTTCTGAGGTTTTAGTTTCTTTAAATATAGTGGATATTTTTAGGATTCCTCACGTAACATATTTGTTTCTTGATGCATTTGGTAAAAAAGTATTGACTAAATACCATATCAGCATCAATTTTCTTATCTAAAACTGCGATCTTCTACTAACAAACAGGATATACATTTGTTACTGTATATATGATAATTGTAGCACAGAAAGTATAAGAGACTGCAAGAAATAAGAAAGGGTTATCTTGGTACAGAAAACTTGTCCACCAGAGAGCGCTGATGAGTCTATTGTGGAGGAAAAACAGTGCAAGTGATGCTCTTATGTATCTCAGTAAAATAAAAAAACATGTTTCTGACAGCACACAGGCTGAATCCAGTCTAACGCCCTTAAATACGTAGAAAAAACTAAAAACAAAACAATAATGGCCACTGAAGGTTCTTTCAGGACAATAGAACGGCCATTCAGACAGTTTCATGTGAGCTTAAAGACTCATTTAATAAATACGACAGCATTACACTCAGCCCGTCTGCCCTGTAACATCCACCCTTCAGTCCCGTGACTGCTGCTGGAGCTAAATCCGGCCTGATAGCTCAAGTGTGTTCTTGCAGTCTGATGTATGAGAGCAGATTTCACTGGCTTATATGACAGGCTGTTCAGCGGCGTTATATAACAGCACCGTGGCTGAGCAGGTTCTTACTTTATGATATTAGACTGGTGTGGAAACAGACTGGTGATTAGAGGCTGTGTGGTTGGAGAGCAGATTATAGGAGAGCTGGCGGTAAAAACTGAAGGGATTTCTAACCACAAGATTGTTGAAAAGTAGCAGGAAAAACGGTCTTATACTGTTAACTAATACAGTGTTCCTTATGTGAAATCAACCTGCATTTTTGCTCATGTTCCACTTAATTGCTTTGACCATTTTGCCTCATCATAGCAGGGAAACCACTGTTTTTCAGGAGTCCTACAAGTCACATTAGCCAGTATGTTAACATGCAGAAAAGTTGGATTATTGTGCAGATCAGATAAAAACTTGACTTTTAAAATGCATATAACGGAAGTCTGACTTAAATTGCTGGAGTTAGATTTACTGGCATGTTAAGATTTCATTTGGACACAAATTCACCAGAAATGGGATGTGCAAAACTTCAAAATTATGTAATTTGTATGTTTTCCTTTATTGTGTCCAAATGTTTTAAGACAGCATGCCAAAAATACACAAAAGCTGCTTTCCTGTGGCTCAGTTTGAGAATAAATTAAGATTATTATTATTAAAAATAATAATAAAACCTACAAAAATTATGCTGATCTTACATCAAAGTTTGGGTCAATACAGTAAAGAGTTAAAGAAAATATTTTATTAACATTTTAAAATAGCTAATGTATTTCTGAATGCTCTCATTGCTGGGTAAAGTTTCAGACAGTTGAACTCCACAGCTGTGTTTTTATTCATCAGTGGATCTGGACAGAGAACAACTATGTGGATTTTCCACTTGAGCAGGCACAGAGCTGGCTGGTGTTTGGGCTAGACCGTGCCAAACAGTGGAGTGTAAGACAGATATTCTGACCTGTCATGGCAGGAAAAGTAGAGTTCATTAATGTCCTCAGGGACAGCTGGTTATGACAGTCAAACTGCCATTAAGGGGAAAGTGTCTGTACAAAATGTAGTTTATTTCCCAGGAGTTTATGGGTATTGTAGTGCAAAGGTATCACACATGTGGAAACAGTAAGTATCAATTACTGCCCCAAAGACTGGTTGAAACCCCTTTAAGGTATTCCTATTGACAGTCGTTCTCACATTTGTAATTTTAGCATCTGTTAAAACAAAAGTTTTAAGTTTCAACCTCGACTTCTTCAAGACTGTTCCATTAAAAATATAGTTTTAAACATAAGGTGATGTTTGCTAAATTTGCAACCAAAGACACCAAACTCACCCTCCCATCTTGAAGGACCCGACTCCCCCTTGCCAAGCCCGGACATATGACGGGTCGGCCAGCAGGGAAACAGGGTTAAAGGAGCCTGTGGCGAAGTACGGTCCTACTGGGCCAATGATGACAAAGATCATCGCCTTTCCCGCCCGAGACACGCCGAGGGACGGCTGGAGGAGGGAAAGGTGTAGACAGGGAATAAGGAACAGGAAGTTAATTAAAACTGCAGTACAGACTGAATTCAGGATTGGTTTCAAACCACATTTAACAGATTCTGTGATGGCATTAAACTTAAGCTTGAATAGTATTTGATGCTGAGAGCTCACCTCAGTTCCTATGAAGGTGGGTCTAATGTACAGGCTGGCGTCCTGGGAGAAGGGAACCCAATCCTGGTCGACCTCCACGAGCTTCCTGATGCACTCCAACAGCTCAACTTTATCAAACAACTACACAGAAAATAAAGACCTCACTTATTACATCCTCCCCTCTGTTCTCCTCAGTAAATTCACCTTTTAATCTACTTGGCTTTAATTTAATTTTTTCAATTTTTACATTTTAAAAACAAATTGAGGATCATTTTTCTTGAACCCGAGCTTTTGTTTGTAAAGAATTTTTAGTTTCTCCCACTCATTTATAATGAGTAGGATCTGATAAGTTAGAACATCTGCCTTGTCTCTGATTACTCAGAAATTTTCCTTTCCAAAGATCCCCAAAGTCCCTCAAAGACTAGAAGAAACTACCTAAAATATCTGTAAAAATTATTGAAAATATTTTTTTTTAAATATGTCATAGAAGTACTGAAAGTTCTTTAAACAGTTCTCAAATATTTAAGTTGAAATTTACCATGAAGCCAAAACATTCCAATATGAAATTCCCCCCAAAGTTCTGTGCAATATACTAAAAATTTACAAGGAAATTCCCCAAATCAGTGCAATGCAGTCCCCCAAAATACGTCTTGGCAAAATTGAAAAAATGTATGATTATTCAAAATTCAATGAAATTACAAAAACATCTAAACATCCAAAGAAAGTCCCTGTTATTTTCATGAAAATCTCAAAGGACAACCCTACCCCCAGATTCCCAACAAATTATGAATGAACATCCTAAATTCTCATAAAAATGCTTCCAAAAATTCATGCAATTTCTCCAAATCTTCCAATTAAATTTCAAAATATACAAGCATATCCCCTAAATGTCCATGAAAATACTTGATAATTTCCAAGCAATTCCCCAAAATACACAAACACCAAATGATCTGAACAATTCAAGCTAAGTACTGAAACCTCCATAGGCACTCAGCATCATCATCTTAAAAATCCCAATAGTTTAAATAGTAACTATATTGTAGGACAGCCTTAATGTAACGTTTACATATGTGCATGCAGGGTCTTAAGAGGTTAAAATAACACTCTGACAGTAGGCAAATTACTCTCACTTTTGTGCCATCTATGTGCGTCGCCCATGTTAAGTAGGGGCTTTGAAAGTGGGTCATCCAACAGAATATCACCTTAAACTGAATCAGGAACCAAACTCTGCATTATGCAGAGTTTATTTGCTCTAAACCGTGTGATGGTAAACATCAATCTGCATTTATTCTGAGCCACATTCTCAAAGTATGCTCTACAATTTTGGAGTCTGCTGTCTGAAAATTTCAGCCCAGGGAGGCAGCTGCACTGAGTTCAAGAACACCCCAGTGATTTAGTTTTGGGTTCGTTGTTCAGCAGTGCAATTATGCTCAGCAAAATACATTGTACTGGCTAACCATAATCCTACAGATGTAATTAACTGGGTGTGTAGAGTCTAGATGATTTACAGCTGCAGTGCTAAAATCCTCACCCAGGCTCTTTTCATTGTACATTCACAATATTAAGCTTTTCATCTGTGTTTATAAGTTTAAATTTCAATCTTATCCCAGCTTGTCTTCACCAACGCAGCCTCTTACTGCTTCACCTCAAACTTTTTTAAAATTCCTGCAATTCTTAAAGCAAGCAGGGTGAGGCCGGCTACAGTAAGACCCTGAGGCTATAAGCCCCTCTGCCATGTTATATAACAGTTTGGCAACGTGCCAAGTCCTCGCACACTACCCGAACACATCCCGACCCTCATGTTAATGCTTCATTGAGAGTTCAGCTCGCAATGGAAACTATGAATACAGCTTTGTGCCCTGCTCCAAATATTTAATATTTAACAGTGGATTGAATGAAGATTTGCTGCAAACATTTCCTGTGTTAGAAGAGATGCATGTGGGATGGAAAAATAACTAAACTCTGCTCCTTTAGAAGCAAAAGATGTCTGCTTTAGTTAGCAAGAACTTTGGGAAAACTTTGAGCTTTCAAAGGAAAAAACTGAAACCCTGCTAACTTTAAGTTAAAATACTTTTATCTGATGACACTTGACGGCGGAATAAGCTGAGCAGCCAAAAAAATGCATTCAGACTTTGGAGTGTTCAAAGAAAAACTCACAGGGAGGCAGCATCTGTCAGCACTCCGGTGCATCCTTGCCATGTTCATCATGGGTCTGAACAGACGGATGTGGTTGTCGATTCCACGGAACGCCTTCATGCCTTCAAACAGCTGCAGAGAAAACAAAAATTCATCTCTAAACAGGAAGACTGTCAGTGTTTTTTTCTATAAACTGTAAGAAAAGGTGTACATAGCAGCTGTGGCAGAACCCTCTGGATTTCTGACACATGTTTGGAAGTCTCAAGTTTGGCATTTTGTCCGTCATATTATTTTTTGGAGCCAGACGTGAACCAACAGGAGGACACACATCTCTTAGATAGCAACTTTAAATCAAAGCCCTTTATAGATTTCCAGTTAAAAGCTGAATATTATTCCCAAGCTGCACCTTATCTGCTATGTGAAATGCAAGAAGTTGTTGGGTGAGAGTAAGTCGTCCCTTGTCCACATTGTCGTCCATTTTCAAATTACTTTTAGGGCTTTTATATTAGATAGGACAGCTGAAGACTGATGGGAAATATGGGAGAAAAGCGAGGGAATGCATGCAAAAGCAAGGATTCAAACCTGTAACTAGTGTGCTGAGGACTGTAGCCTCTATGTCAAGGCTCCTACTCAACCAACTAAGCTCAGCAACCATTTGACTTTGAGAGGTTTACATGCATTTTTAAAAGTCTAGTTTTAGTGAAACTAACACCATAAAAAGACTGACTAACCAGGCAACAACATGCCCTCTCTAACACTTATGATCATAACTTCAACAAGAAAATGCTTCCTGGTAAGGTAAAAGGGTTAGGTATTTTTCCATTTACTCCTAAAATAAAGAAAACATGGTAAAAAGATGCAGAGTGAATAAACCTAGTGTTAGCACTGGCAAACATAAGGTCTATTTTTAATTCTCATTAATCTACACTCAATGTCCAATAAAGACAGAATTTAAGAATTTAAAAAAATGTGAAAATAACAAAAAAGAAGGACGGAAATTACCTGCGCTTATGGAAAACAAGTGTTATTGATCACGGAGAATGCAGTGATGACACCAAATTGCTGGTAAAACTCTTAACTCCTCGCCACTCATCTGGTTATCCCGGTTCTCAGAGCTATCACTATGACAGCCATATTCTACGGAGGACTTTACCAGTAGTAGTGGGTAGGTTTAAGATTTAAGTAAGAACTTAAGCCTAAGTTGAAACTATCTCAGCTGGTGCAACACCTTAAATGTTAGGAGAGCGTAAACTCCGTCATAAGTAAGAACTTAAGTTCAAACTAGAACTTATGCACAGCTGGTGCAACCCATAGCAGATCAGTGGAGGGCTGCAGTGATGGTTGTCCTTCTGGGACTTTGTCCCATGTCTACACTGGATCTCTGGAGCTCAGAGTGACCATATGGTCCTTGGTCACCTCTCTCACTAGGGCACTTCACTCCCAGTTCCTCAGTTTGGCCAAGCAGCTCTTGGAAGAGTCCTGGTTGTAATAATAATAATAATAATAATATCTTGAATTTATATAGCGCCTTTCAAGAAACCCAAGGACGTTGTCAAACATCCAAACATCTGGTTGTGCCAAACATCTTCCATTTGAGAACTAAGGAGGTCACTGTGCTCTTGGGAACTTTCAGTGCAGCAGAATTTCTTGTAGCCTTCCCCAGATCTGTGCCTTGTGACAATCCTGTCCCTGAACTCTGCAGGGTTGGGTTGGGGTACTGAGTGTAGAAGATTTATGTAATGTTTACGGGGCGCAAGTGGCCTAGGCACCTTCCAGCCTGGGTTTGAGTCTGGCCTGCTCTCTCATCCCTGTTCCAGATTCTATCCACTGTACTCAAGTATCAGTAAAGGCAGAAAAAGCCCAAAAATAAATCTTAAAAGAAAGAAAAAGTCATTTAAACAACTGTAGCATCAGGTTGAATAGCAAAACTGAAAAAGGTGAGATCTGAATACTTTAGGAATGCACTGCATGGTCATCTTTCATGACATTACAAAACCCCAAATGTAAAGCAGCAGTGGACCAACAATTCAGGTTGCATGTTCCTTTTAAACATTGGTTTTTGACACTGTATTCTGCCTTCTCTCTCCAGCTTTGCAGATAAAATCTGCAACAGAAAAAAAGTCCCCTCTCTAAAGCTCTTTTCATAATCATCCAACCAGAGAAAATCAACATCAGTGGAGGTCAGTCTTCTAAAAAAGGACATTTGCCTTTTGATTAAACCAGTAATACCTAATG
The DNA here is from genome assembly GCF_018320785.1 of Cheilinus undulatus. Lineage (NCBI taxonomy): Eukaryota > Metazoa > Chordata > Actinopteri > Labriformes > Labridae > Cheilinus > Cheilinus undulatus. The sequence continues at coordinate 9,736,996 of NC_054885.1, read as the reverse complement.
TGGGATTCTACACTGCAACTGTTCCTTATAAGACAATAAGATCTCAGCTTTGGTTAACACTTGGGTGATGAGTTTTTAAAAAGCCTGCAAATAAAATATCTTTTCATAATTCATTTACTTACGTTGTCAAATTTGGCAAAGGCTATTTTTTTCTCAGTTTAATTCTTAAAATGAGTCCAAAGTCATGTGTAGTTAGATAGTGAATAAACAAACAAGAACTTTCCACACCCAAAATAGATACGAGAAAGAATTTGTTGGCATTTCATCAACTTTTTGTGGTCTTCCTGCTTCTTCAGACTCCTCTATCGTGGTATGAATATCTAACAGGCATAGACAGGTTAATGGCATAGATCTGGCTTGTGAACTCACCTCTATGGAGTAGTGCAGGGCGGAGCTGGCCGGGTGCAGCGACAGGTTCTGGAAAGGTTTGATCTGAGGAGCCTCCCAGCCCCCTTTTTCTGACCAGTCGATGGTCAGCATGTGGTCGGAGAACTGTTTCCCGAACACCAGGTTGGAGGGGTCCGGCTTGGGTTTGCATGCTTGGTTGCGTTCGATGACAAGATCTGCGGCCTGAGACAAAGACGGACGAGCGAGCGGGAGACGAACGGAGAGAAAGAGGGCAGTGGAAGAACAAGAGCAGAGCAGGGGACGATACAGTGATTGTTTTTAAATCGTGATTATTGGCAGAGCATGCTTAAAAAGGACTATTAGCCATTGTTATACAGACTTATTTAACCAAGTAGATAATTAATAAATTAAACTTAATTAAATTATTATAGAAAGACAATGAAGGAAAGACAGGGGGAGAAAGAGACTTTCAATTTTAGGTACAAGGTAAAGACACAGTACCATCGTCTTCCTTCCATAATGATCAACACTCTGAGCTCTGAGACAGCAGGCATGTTCAGGCAACAGAACAACAAATGTTCTAGTTGTTTTATTACCTTGAAGGTGCTGGCAAACCGCAGTGAACCAAAGGAGAAAGGGAGGGTCTGAACCAGTCGTCCATGGAGTGCCTGTGAAAAGAAACAAAGTTTCATTCAAACACAGCACAATACAAAGCTAGTTATCAAAGGTGGGAATTGCAGGATAGCTCATGATATTATGTGATAATAAATTATTACATAGAGATGAAAAGGTGTCTCAAAAATCCAAACAAATGTGTACAGTTACAACGTATTCTAAAACAAACAAAAAACAACTTATCTGGGCTAATGCTCAATTAAAATGAACTGAGGCAAAATGGGAAACTGTTGTCTGTGGTCAGAGGATCAAAATTTGATTTTTTTTTTTTTTTTTTAAACAATGGACGCTGTTTCCTACACACTAAAGAGAAGAGGGGCCATCCAGCTTGTTATCAGTGCACAGTTCAAAAGCCTCCATCTCTGATGGTATGGAGTTGCATTAGTGCCTATTGCTGGGGAAGGTTACACATCTGGAAAGGCACTATGAATGCTGTGGTTTTAGAGCAACATATGCTTCCATCCAGACAATGTCTCTCCCAGGGAAGGACTTAGATATTTCAGCAAGACAACAGAACAGCAAGCCTTCACAGTAGAAGGGTCTGAGTGCTGAACTGGCCTTCCTGAAGTCCAGACCAAACATTCGGTATATCACAAAATCTGGCACAGGGCTGTTGAGCAGCTAGAATCCTACATCAGACAAGAATGGGACAACACTCCTCCCTCAAACCTACAACAACTGACCCCAGACATTTCCAGACTGTTGTTAAAAGAAGAGGCAATGCTACACAGTCGTAAACATGGCCCTGTCCTTACTTTGTAGCGATGTGTTGCTGCCATTAAATTCAGAATGAGCTAAAATTTTACATGAAATGAAAAAATGTCTCAATTTCAACATCTGATATGTTGTGTATGTTCCATTGTGAATAACATATGGGTTTATGAGATTTCAGATGTAATAAGTGACTTGGAGACTCACCGGGTCAAACTGAGAACAAATTTGTGTATAGAGAGCATTTTAAAAATGTAAAGCGTATGTAGCACCAGCAATTTCATAATCAGATCAGTTATAAGGTGACAATATATATTTTTTTTCCACCCCTGTTATTAGTTCAGACTTGGGAGTACACAAGGACATCATGTCTGACATTGTGAGTTTAAGGGTGGGCGTATGACTTGGCACCAATCATTCTGCTTGCAGTTTACAGTGTGTGGATAGTAACACGTGCCTGTAGGTGACAGAACAGCCGGTGCCAGGAGCTGTGCTGTTATTAGAATCAAGCACAAACAGACGACAATGCAGGAGGACGAACTGTACTCGAGGAACTGAGAGGATCACAAAAGGATACCAAGTATATCAAGATGAAAACGTCAAAAACTCCTTAAAGAGCCTTAAAGCATGCTTGATTTTTGTTCTATCAAGAGTAAACATGTCAAACTTCAACAGTTACAGCAAGTAAATTCATACAGCTTGTTTTACTGGTTATTAAGACTTTAGGCTGTAAGAGCAAGGGTTGTCAGGATTTTACATGGGATACTTTTCAAAACTAGAAACTACAGAAAACACAGATCTTTATTTTTAGTTTCAGCACAGTTCTGCTGCAAGAGAAAGACAGAGCTTATGCAGCAATGATTACCTATTCAATTAGTTATCAGAGAGGTATCATTTGCTAACGTTATTAGTTAGATTGTAGTTTGCACCTTTTCTGAACATTAAATCTAAACGTGTTAACATAAAACCAGTCAAACACCAAATGTTTAAACTTCAGGGAAAAATCATAAGATGACAAAGTCAGCAAAAAACCTTTATGCCTTAAACACTTGATATTTAGTGGTGTCCTGTCTTAATTACCAAAAAGGCACATCACTCCCTGCACTCTGCTAAAGCTGAAAAAACAAACAAACAAACAAAAAAAAAACATCAGCAACATCTTATGCTGTCAATGTGCAGGAGTTTGCAGAAGTTTTTGGTAATTAAAACCAAGAGAAAATCAAAATTGGTTATCTCTTGGGCACACGGATGGCCTAACGGTCTAAGGTGCGACTCATGTATGCGGTTGGCCCAGGTTCGAATCCGGCCTGAGGCCCTTTGTTGTATGTCTACCCATTTCCGACTCTATCCACTGTCCTCCTCTGTCAAATAAAGGCACTAAAAAGCCAAAAATAAATCTTAAGAAAAAAAAAAATGGTTTACTCTCAGGTACTTTTGTTTTAATGGGTTGAAAACATATTTAAGTATCATTCAATTTATATTTATACTGCATCCAGGAACAAAATTCTGTTACTGTGGCAACCCTAGGAAGAAACGTCTAATATGGGCAGTAGGACAGGTACAATGGGTATTTTTAAGTATGGAGGCCCCAAGAGGACATGTTTAAATAACCCTTTAAAAAACAATTAATCATTCTAGATTTGTTTCAACCGTTTTTAGCGTTGTTTTATTGTAATATCTTAGCTGTAATGTAACTTATTTTTATTAATTCAGAACTATAATGTTATGCCCTTTGATTCTTACCTTGCACTATTTTAGTCTTTTGTTAATTTTCAAAGACCCTAATGGTGTGAATTAGTATCTTAATCCTTTCAATGTTTCTTTTGTCAAGCACTTTCCCTGCTCTCTTGTAAAGCACTCTGAACAACTTAAATTTATCTGAAAAGTAAAAAAAAAAAAAAAAAAAGCTTGATTGCTAATACATTTTCTGATGAGTAAATTAAGATTTTTTTCCCTCAAGATTTCAACTCATTTATCTAATGATAACTACAATGGTTTTCCCTGATAATGAAATTAAAGTTGAGTTCTTGTCTTTCCATACAGAGCAAAATTTAACTGACTGATGTATGTTCTTCTATCTAGGGCCTCCATATTCAAGCCAATACTGTTTAAATGTAGAGTTTATTATTAATTTTTTTCAGGTGAATAATGAGTCAACAAAATACATTTTATTTTTAGGTGGTCTAGTATGACCTATATCTTTCAATCTGCGATGGAAGTCTTTATCATTAGTTGAGTTTATCCTCCATGCATGGTGCTGAGTACATACATGATATCAGTACTGGCAGATACGAATACTTCTGCTGAGACAACCAATATTTAGGCTATAAAAAATGTGTGTATATTTCTGCATATTAAATATTAGCAAAAATCCAACACTAGCATTCCTAGTCATCCTACTTATCCCATGATAACTATAATGACTTTCTCATGATAGTGACTTAATCTAAGTCAAGGTAAGAAAATGTTGTCATTCATAACAAGAGTTGGCATATGTCCCTTTAGGGCTTCCATATTCAAGCCTTTACTTTTTCAATTAAGAGGTAGTTTGTTATTGAATTTGAACTTTTGAATCAAGTCTGGGAATGCTATGAAATCTTTGCAACCTGCAATGCAGATCTTTTGCACTAGCTGAGTTTATCCTACAGACATTTTGCTAAGTTTTAAGACAAACTTCATGAATTATTTGACACCAGACTGGCAAGCTGATGCTGCAAGAGTTGCACAGCGTCTCTGGTGGAGGAGCCAATGAATGAGTGCAATTTTTTTCTTTGAATGGGTGACGCAAGTTCTGCCTTCATTGCAAACACAAGCCTGCTTAGGTTTATCCATCTACTTTTGCTGTGTCGTTTGTGATACTGGAGCCAAAGTCTGGAATTAAACTAATGTAGGGTTTAATTAGCAAATGCGATTTGGCATTTATGCTGTCTTTTAACATCCAACTATGAGTCAGCACAATCAGTTATAAATCTTTGTTTACATAAGCGAAGTATAAGGGGAAAAAGCTGATATTATAGTTGGTATACTCCTTGCATGAGGAGGCAGGAGCTGTCTTCGAAACTAGTACCAAACTTCGCTTAATTAACGACCAACTCATGAAAAACTTTATTTGTATGTTAAAAAGTACAAGAAAGCAAGCTAAATGATACATTCTCGATCAAATATGTATACTTTCACAATTCGGCGCTCAACTAAGATACAATTTTGGTGTTTTTTACGACATTCAGCTAAAGTATGGGTAATGTTCTGGGAGACGTTAGCTATTTGAAAACCTACAATTACACAAAAACAAGGCTAATTTACAAACAAAATATACGCCGAATTCTTTATCACAAACTGCTGACATATGTCGTGTTATAATATTCGTTTTCACAAGTCTGAATTTTCACTGAAAACGTGCTGTACTTAAACTATCATTTTTCAGTACGGGCTTTGGTGTTATGACCTTCCCATGCTGTATTGTTTTGCCACCCTCCGCGCTGGCGGGACTGACTCAGTCTAAACCAATCAGTCCATTGTAAACAGCCGTTATCGCTGCTCGGCGTTATCAGCAGACTTATCACTCGTTTAGGTGAATCATTTACCACAACAGTCAACACAAACAGATAATGCACATCAACACAGACATTAAGGCAATGAACTCACCGTTCGGAGTGCTGCCATCTCCGCTACGTAACGACGATTATTGAGCTTATCGGCTCGTGTGGAAACACAAACTCTGCCTCCGACTCAACTTGAGTTCCGCTTTGAAATCGGAGACGTTGCTCAGCTGTGGTGAAGAAAGAAACCTCCCACACTTAGAATATAGCCTTCTTTAAAACAAACACTTGGCTTTGACAAGTTTATGACATTTTAGTCAGCAGTTTATCATTCACTCTATCTGTTTTTCTTAGTTAATACCGTCAATGCTCAACCAACGTCTGTCTGAAACCAAACCAAAGACTGCTGTGGTAAGAAAATCAGTTTAATAATATATTACTCTTGTTCAAGTGAATGGGCTCATTGAATAGTACATTAAGAAAGTCATTGGAGGCGTGACAGAATCATGACATCTGATTGGTAGATCCAACAGGCCCCAACGGAAGAGGTTATTTGGGGTCAAAAAGGTTGATGCTGATTGGATGAACAGAGGGGAGGGGTACAGGTCTTATTTCACAGTTTGTTAGGATGCCAAAATCTTAAACTGTCGTATCCTAGCAAGAGTGAATTATTAAAATAGCAGCATTTTGATTCATTTGATAAAAAACATATTTATATTACACCCATTTAGTATCTCATTAATGCACCAGCACTTTGTTTGTATACAAAATCTGCACTGAAACACGTTAATTAGTTAATTGACTTTTTGGACACCGGGCTGGACATCATGATGGGATTTGACTCTTGAAGCCATAGTTGAGTTCAGCTCCACCGCTGAGCAGCAGGTCGATCCCGGTGCAGAAAGTGGCATCAGCAGCGAGATACAGAGCAGCCAGTCCGCTCTCCTCCTCTGTCCCCATACGACCCAGAAGCTGCATGAGAAAAATAAATAAATAACAGGGTCATTTCTCATTCCTGTTCAGACACAACATTCTTGTGATTGCAGCCTATAACTTCCTTGAGTTTATGCCTTCCAGAGCTGATACCACAGCTGGAGTGTTCTGTAAATAGGCAGCTTGGCCTATAACTTTTTAACGAGCCAAGCAAGAACTTCTAAATCTGTTTCAGGGGGTCTTGAACCGCATCAGGGAACACATAAAAGTTTGGAAGTTTTTGCAAGTCAGGAGTTCCTGCTAAAAAATGGAGACTCATATACTAGTTATAAGGATGCACAATAATAGATTTTTGTCAACATTCAATATGTAAATATTTCTGAATTCATTTTGCTGATACTGGTACATAAATGTAGTTCAGATCTAAAACATCAGTCATTACTAGCAACTTTAAATTTTAAGGAAAAAGGATAAACAAATGAAAATGCTTAAGTTGACATAGATCTGTCTGTATGGTCTAAAAATCAATCAATTTATTTGTACATGCAACCAATGTTTTCAGCTGATATAGACTGAAATTTTCAGCTGAGGTCTGATATTTACACCTTTTGAAGGCTTATTTTGAAAGCTCATATACGCCACAATTTACAGCTGATAGGCTGTATTTATGGCTGATTTAGGCTGATATGTAGAGCTGATGTAGACTGATATTTAGACATGACATAGGTTGAGATTTAGAGCCGATATAGGCCTATATTGACAACATATAAATGCTTATATTTGTGGTTGATACAGGAAAATGTTTTACAGCTCATATAAGCTGGTTATTACCACTGATACAGGCCAACATTTAAAGCTGATAGAGGCAAATACAGCTGATAAAGACTGATGTTTACAGCTGACAAATGACAATATTTACATCTGATTTAGGTCATATTTACAGCTGATATAGACAGCAGTAACATGGTGTTTGCAGAAGTAGGTATACTCTTAATTTATACACTCTTTGGAAGTGGGTATACTCTATGGCACCAAAAAATGAGTGGGTATACTCAGTGTACCTGTGTTTACCCTGTACTACTCAACTGGATATGAACCTATATTGACAGCTGATATAGACCTATATTGTGAGCTGATAAAGGGCTATATTTATAGCTGATATAGACCTTTATTCACAGCTGATATAAATATATATTTACAGCTGATATAAACCTATATTAACAGCTGATATAGACATATTTACCGCTGATTTAAACCTATATTTACAGATGATATAAACCTATATTTATGGCTGATACAGACCTATATTTACAGCTGATAGAGACATATATTCAAAGCTGAAGTAGACCTTTATTTATAGCTAACATAGACCTATATTTAAAGCTGTTAAAGACTTAAATTTACAGCTGATATAGGCCTATATTTACAGCTGATATAAACCTATATTTACAGCTGATATAGGCCTATATTTACAGCTGATATAGACTTATATATACAACTTATACAGACCTATAATTACAGCTGTTATTGACCTATATATGCAGCTTATATAGATATATATTTACAGCTGATATAGGCTGATATTTACAGCTAATAAGGGATGTTATTTACTGCATATATCAGCTAGAATGAATAGCTAATAAGAGACAGTATTAACATATAAAACATTTCAATATGTAATATATTATTTTAGCTCCTTTAGAAAATTCTATGCTGATGAATATTCCTAAAAGAGCAGAGATGCAAAAGGGGAACCTTTAAAAATAACCTGTGGAAGTAGAAGGGGGACACTGTCTTAAGAGAGAGCGAGGCTGTTCTATCCTTATAAAAACGTTTCACAGTTAGCATTACTGTCATGAAACGAATAGATTTTTATGAAGAAAATAAAGTTAATTTATCTGCTAAACAATCACTTCCCTTCAGTTAAAAAACACTTTGGAGTTTTAAAAATACATATCAGAGTGGTGAGGGTTTAAATAAATCGACAAATAAATAAAGTGATAAAGATGGTTTGGGCTGAAAGTAAAGTTTGTTAAAGCAGACAAAATTCACTTAAATTTTGTTAACTTCATGTCATTACTTAGCCACAAACCCATCAGGACATTTCAAATATGCCTTCTCCCGTTATATACATAGGGAGTAGCGAGCTAACTCCGTAGTCCCACGTTGCCACATCTCAGTTTGTTGCATCACCATTTGGCTTCAAACACCTTCTCTGAGCAGGATGAAAAGACCGCTGTAATTTACATGGCAATGAAAAAGTAGCCAATAGGAGAAACGGTTTCAGTTTGGACCCAGGATTAAGAGAGAGAAAGTATTTACAACCCAAGAAAAAAACAGCAGAGTGTCACAGCTGGACTCATTAGCAAAACAATGCTGTGGCATTTGTGAAGCTGCTGAATGTCCTGAAACCAAAAGTTTCTGTCAGGAAGATTAACCTCTATGAGCCGGGACAAAGCACTGTGATTAATTTACTCACATCTAACGTGTTTAAATGGAAAGATATTGTGAATAAATCCAATCAAGTGAAGCACTGATAAAAAGTAAAAACTGTCATCATGGGCCTTTTTTTAACAAATGCACTCCTGAAAATTTCAAGGAAAATCATCTTCCTGAGTTTGTTGTCCACACACCTCTTCGGCAGTTAGACTTTCTCTGTCAAAACAATGATGAGACGGCAACGATGCAACAGTGTCCACTGCAACGGTGATCATTTTTGGCTTCATATTAGAGCAATGTGCAGTTCAACAAATTCCCAGTATCAACAAAAGAACAGAGAGGAACACACTGGTAAACAGAAAACTATATAATAGAGTTTAATCAAGTGCACAAACACAGATCATCGGGGCACCAATGGTATCTGTTTGCTAAGGGTGCAAAGTGACTAATAGCAAAAAAACAACAGCACCAAGAGATACCAAAATCTAGCTCCACTTTAAGCATGCTCCTTTTCTTTTATAGCTCTATGAAGAAAATGTGTTTTCACTGTAAGAGCTCACCTGAGAATTTTCTCCTGCCTTTATGGCTGCAGCAGCATCTGGTGTTTGTGAGGCTAAATCTTCCCATAGAGGTGTCAGAATGTTACCTGGAGAGATGCTGCAGCACATGACACAATAGTATTTGTAAAGAGAGGATGTCATTGTTAAATACAATCAGAAACTGTGAGGATACTCCAGATAACTTACATTTATTTCAAGGCATGACAGACATACGTACAGTTGATGGACAATCAGAAATCATAATGCCTCTGGAACTGGCAATTATAAGCTTAGTGGTATAAAAATAATTACATGAATCAATAAATACAGCTATAATTGCATCACTATAAAAACAGAAAAAAATAAGGTTGACCTTCCTGATTTCTCTGAAATAGCATTAAAAATCAGTAAAAAAAAAAAAACAAAAAAACAAAAAAACATAAAATTTAAGTGAAAATAAAAAAAATGAACATTATAAATACACATTAATTAAAAATATCAAATACAAAGTTTATATCAACAGAGGAAAATCTTTAAACCCAGGTTACTGTCAGTTCGGAACATCAAACCTTTAAATTAACATCAGAGTGAGGGAGGATTTATCATTATCATCAGTAAGACAGAGCTGGAAAAACCAGTTGGATTCTGAAACCAGTTTAACTCACCAGTTGACCCTCACATTGTAGCGACTCTCATCCACAGCCATCGCCTTTGTCATGGAAATGATTGCCCCCTTGTGGAGAAATTAGTACATTAAAGGTCTCTATTGCCTCAGCTGTCAGTAGAAACTATTACACACTCTGAAGCCTGGAGAATGAACTCACCTTGGTGGCGACGTACGGAGCAGCATCTTTCTGACCGATGCTTCCCACCAGACTCGACACGTTGATGATGTTTCCCTGACGCTGCCGCAGATACGGCAACGCGTACTGGAGAGAGAGTGAGACCTCTGTCAATTCAAAGATGTTTTTTTATTCACTCAAAGGACACACATTTAAGGACATTTGTACCATCTAGTGTTACTAAATATGAACATAGTAATAAATATCAATAAATCTGCCTTTCTAAGATTTTTCAATATGATTTTCAATTTATTTGATATGCTTTAGGCTGTAGTTTTCAGTTGTGTTGAACTAGATATCAGAATTATATCAGAAGTTTAATGTTTGATATGACACTAAATGATAACACCTGTTTTAACACTATGGCAACAAAAGTAACAGAAAGGGGCACCCTAAAAATTGGGTAATTTCTTGTTTTTAATAAAAAACTGTAAGCAAATTCTGCACATTTTCTAATTGGACAAATGCAACGACAACATTGTGTTACTGAACTGTTGCCATAGTATTTATTCAGCCATTAGGAATGAATAGGAACAGATGAGAAGTTAGTACTTTAAAGCTCTAAATGAACCTTTGTGCTGCAATTCTCATCAGAAATGTTCTACATGCATTGTGTATGATCCAAGCTCTTTACATATGAGTGATTTTATCCAGTTCAACCGATATACCTGGTGTGGAGGCCATCAATATCACATATACCTGCAGACCTCCTAGTGTCAAGCATCATCTAGTCCAGTGGCTCTCAATTGGTTTATCCTTAGGACCCATTACCAACTCCTATATTAGCAATCACAACCCAAAGTTCTGCTTTGTCTTAACCAGATCCATTTAATAAATCCCAGTGCTGTTTAGACCTCAGACAGTAAAGAAAATAACAAAAGAAAGAGACTGAAGAAAACACCCTCAAGTTTCTGGGAAAAGTGTCATAGAAAGTTCCTGAAAGTTTCAGAGACACACTCCAATTCCAAAAAATTTCCAGGAAGGTTCCCAAAAATACCTAATGTTTCCAGTGAAAATTTCTGAAATATTCCAGGAAACCTCCTGGAAAAGGCTGAAAGGCTCTGTGAAAAGTCCAAGTAATTAATGTTGGAAGTTCCAAAAAGTTTTAAGTTCCTTTTGTCAAATTTCTTCACATTTTCAGGAAAAGTCTCAGGTAGGATTATCAAAAGTGTCTGGGAAAATGTCAACAAAAATCCCCCAAAATTTCAGGTAAATTCACAATGAAAATTCTTGGATAACTTAAAATAATCTGTCAAGCACTTTTTTGTGTTCTTTCTGCTGTCAAAACTTAAACTGCAGAAAAAAAAATCTAAAAACACTGCACACACTGATGTTTCCCGGCACATATTAGCGGCCCACTGAAAACAGCTCCGCTACCCACTTTGGGTTCGTGACCCACCAGTTGAGAACCATTAATTTAGCCATATGAAGAGAGACAAGAGTCTTGAAGAGTTTCTTCTGAGTTAAGAGTTAAGGTGAGCCCCTTTAACCTATAAAAATAAGTAATTTCGTAATAACATGATAAAAACAAAAAAAAAATGGCGCGTCATTCATGGATGAACCTGTGCTACGAAATGGCTCTTTAATATTTTATTCCTCCATCTTTTGTCGTTATTCAGTTCCACATTTAAAAGCCAAACTGGTACCAAATGAAGAGCCATTTGAGAGCCAAACAACAAGCTCTACTGAGCTGAGCCAAATGATCTGGATCTCTTAAAAGAGACAGATCTCCTGTCACAACAAGCAAGACTGGACAGACAGCAGCTGAGAAAACACAGGTAAGATCAGAGTTTAATGTGCTGCACTTTGACAAAACAATACTGAACCAAACTGGTCTGCTTTGTAGTAACAGACTAAACATTGTGTGACAACGTTCATCCAGGCTTTAGATGGAGGATTTTTAATTCTTGCCTGCTGCTGCTGTCTTGGTGTGTTTTTAAATATTTGACTACTTTCAGGACATTAAAAGTGGCATAAGAATAAAGAATGTTTTTATTTTTGCACTTCTCCATGCAGAAATCCCCTCTTGCCCCCCATCAGGAGTTCTCAGCTGCTGCTTGACATAATCTGCAAAGAACCTATTATACTATGTTTAAGCTGTTTAATATAATGCGTCCTATGATGGCTTCCATAATGGTTGAGTTAATTATAGCATTTTTTCTTCTGTTATATGGGCTCTCTTGCTGTCACGGTCTTATGTTGTTAGGTTTTTCTTTGTGTGACTTCTCTGGTTTGTTCTATGTTGCTTTTGCTTGTATGTTAAAGCACTTTGTAAACGTTTTCTTTAAGGTTTTAAATAAAGTTAATCTCACTGTTATCAGTGTTGGTCTCCTTTGCTCTTGTAGGTTACAAAGAGACGTCATTACCCATTTTATTTTGCTTTATATACATTTCAAACACCCTCACAGGAGCTTTAGTTAAAGTTTGATACATACTTTGGAAGCCAGAAAGTAACTGATGAGGTTCAGATTGAGCAGATCCCTGAACTCCTCTGCACTCGTGTCATCAGTTGGTTTATGAGGAGGGTCTAAGGAGGAAATAAAACAGTTTATTCCATTTATGCATCATGCGAGGCCTCCTAAGAGCTTGTCATCATCATTCAGTAGTCTTCTATGGGACTTACGCCACCCTGCATTGTTCACCAGACAGTCAACTGTTCCGTAAATCTCCACTGTGGACGACACTAGTCTCTGTGGGTCAAAAAAAACACATAGCAGAGGAACTTGTTCAGCAGCAGCAAAGCAAACAGAAGCAAAGCAAAGGTACAGTCAAAAAGGTAACAGATTTAAGAGTTCAAGCTTAAAAGGGAGACATAAAAATGTGGTTTAACCGTCAGGACCTTTGGACTGAAGTCTGGAGATGAACAGGGTAGAGTTTTTACAGCTTCATGTCTTGTGATCATGACTTTCTACTCTCCACATTAACACCTTTACCTTGATGTCTTCCTCTTTGGAGATGTCACATGTGATGAATTTGCAGGAGCCTCGCCCTGATTTGTTGAGCTCAGCCTCCAGAGCTTCACCTGCTGCAGCTGTACAACAAATAGCGTATAAGTCTTTCATTCAAATAAGATGCAAATATTCCCCTTAACTTCAGTTATAAAAGAAGCAAATACATACATTTTTAACCATGAAACTTAATTATAACGTTCTCGATAGGTTATAAAGCAGCATGGTGCAACTATTTATGAATACATATCACTTTGAATAAGATAAGAACAAAAATACTAACCTCCTCTTGCACAAAACACGACTTTAGCACCATTCTCCACTAAAACAAAAGAGATGCAAAGAGTTAATGCGCCATAACCAAACACACCTGCATAAGTCCCGGTATCAGCACGGATATAACCATACCAAACACTCTGACAATCCCTCTGCCAATCCCTTTGGATCCTCCAGTGACGATCACAACTTTATCCTGGTAGCGGAGGGACATTTTGGGAAGACGGTGCTTTAAAAAAACACACACACACACAAGGGTCGTAAAACGCCGCAAAGCTGCGCTGCTATCAAACAGCGCTATCTCTTGTTGTGCTAAAATTTGGGAGTGTCGTTATCGTTTCTAATGCGTGCCTGCCAGTCTTGTCTCCACCTGTTTTTCCGCATTCTCAAAAGTTCCGGTTTGTAAAGAATATGGTTTGTAACTGCAGTTTGTGTTAGGTTCAAAGTTCATGCAAATCATGGGGTTTACTGTGCTGCATTCAGGGGGCAATTGGAGTATGGGACATCACGAATTACACTGAAAAATAGTCAACAGAGCAAGGATGGGAATTCCGGCTGTTTTAAGTGATTTTGATCAACTAGTTCAGTGTTTTTCAAACTTTTTTCACCCAAGGCACACCTAAAGTCAAGCCAAAATCTCAAGGCACACCATATTTAAATCGATAAAAAAATGACTTTTAAAATAATGTTAGTGTCAAGGTAGACTATAAGGGGAAATAAAGGGGGGAGAGCTTTCTGGGGCCCAGCCAACTTGAGGATCATGAAGATGGCAAAAGTGGGCAAAAGGTGGCAAAAGTGATTTAAAAAAACATGGCAAAATTGGGCAAAAAGTTACAAAACAAAGTCAGAAATGGGCAAGAATTGGTAAAAAAAAGTGGCCAGACAATAGGCTAAAATTGGCAAAAACTTCTAAAAGGCTTACATATTGTAAAAAGGTGCTGAAAATTGGTTAAAGCTGATAAAAATTGCAAAATTTGGCAAAAAAGTGGTCAAACAAAGGCAAAAGTAGGCAAAAATTGGCAAGAAGGTGGCATAAATGGGGTGAAAGAGTCAAAAAGGTGGCAAAATAGATAACAAGTGGCAGAAAGTGGCAAAGAAGGTTAAAGTTGCTAAAAGGTGGTAAAAAAAAAAAAGGGTTAAAAGTGATGGGGAAAAATTGCAAAAAAAAAAAAAAAAAAAAATGGCCAAACAATAGCAAAATTGGGCAGAAAGTGGCAAAAAGGTAGCAAAAATTATTAAATGTGGCAGAAAGTTCCAAAAAACTGGCAAAAATGTGTCAAAAGTAATAATAAGAAGTGGCAAAAATGCTTAAAAAAAGCAGCAAAATGGTTTAAGTTGTCAAAAGAAGTGGCAAAAATTGGTAGAAAAACTGGTCAACTTGGTTAAAATAGCAGGAATTAATAATTTCAACATAAATTTCAACTCAATAATAGCTTGCCATGCTTTTCAGCTCTGAATGAGGTGACTGTTAGCCAGGATGCTAGCACCAATGCTACTGATCCAACACACATACACTGACATCATCAATAAATCCCAACTGGGGAGGTCCCATTCCTTGTGGTTTGACAGGGGTCCAGATCTGCGGGCAGGCCTGGTTACAGTACTTGCCGTACAGTTGTAGTAATAACGGATTGTACAAATTCCAACGGCATACCTGGACTTGCCTTAAGACACACTAGCGTGCCTTGCCACCCCATTTGAGAACCACTAAGCTAGTTAAAGGAGATGGCTCTGATTAATGCTAATCACATTCAGATATATTCCAGAATATTCTGTTGCCCCTAACAGTCTGATGAAACCTGCTCACTGATGGAGCTGCATGGCAATGCTTATATAAAACAATAATGTTGTGATATAAAGTGCTAGTCCTCAGTGCATGGTATTCCTGTGGTGGAGCACTGAGGACAGACCAGGGACATCACTGGGATTAAAAGACAAGGGGGCCTCACTGAATTTTTAAAAATCCCACCTTAAAAGGCTTCATTAATTAGTTTATCATTAGAATGATCTGCCTCATTTTTCATGATTTTGCAGCTTGATTTTTATAAACTTGGAGATGTTTTATTTGACCTGGGGGTTCATAACACAGTGACCTATCAAACAGCAAACCTAAACACAGATTTATTTTCACTTTACGGGGTCTTTAAGGTACTAAAGAGCTACCCGTTTTGACATTGTAAAAGTTGGTGATGACACTAATGTGTTTTTAAATGTATCATTTGCAAAATGCTTCTGTCTTGATATGTAGCTCAGGCATTTGTTGTTTTGCTGCACAGACACTACGTCACTGAAATTCTTGAGTGTAGACTTCATGATGCGTCTAAAATAACTACAGACATACAGATTAATTCAGGATGAGGACAAGTATTAATTGCCATATCTTGTTTCCCCATTTTAAATAACTTTTATATTAAAATTAGGCTCAAGGCACAGTCACATAGTTGAATTTAATAAGAAATACATGAGGACAGCAATATTATTATAGCTAATGGAGACAGAACTAAGCTTTAAAAAATCTCCAATTACACATTTGTTCTCCAATCCCAGGCTGAAATGTTTAAATGTCTTCATTGAGCCTCCGCTGTGAGAGTGCAGGCTCACACATGTGTGCAAACATTTACAGTATGTTTAGGAGAGAGTAAGGGGTTAAGAGGTTGACATCTCTGGGTGAGAAAGGGGTGCTGGGGGAAGGAAAAAGAGGGTTGAAGTGGCGGCTGCAGCAGGAGGAGAGGGTCAAAGATTGAATTTCAGCCCGACAGCATTCCCCGAGGACGTCCTGAGCGTGAGAGAGCGCAGACACGAGCAAGTGAAGACAGAGAGTGACCCACAAACAACTTTAACTGTCTTAACATCAGCCACACTGCAGATTAACGCCAAAGCAGCTCCTGAAGGAGCCACGCTGCCTCCCTGCCCCTCCCAGATCTTAAAGGTGGGGTAATAAGGAGTAGGAAGGAGGAGGAGGGGTTGTCTGGGCATTATGATGAGGGATTTGATACACAAACTGTCTCAGACAGAAGGAAGGGTCAGACCAAAAGGCTCCCTGAGGTGGATGTACAGTAGGAGAGCCATGCTTGCTCTGTGGAGGTGTAATTAGTTTAACAGCAGTTTGGGGAGGTACGACTGAGAGGAGGAGTTGGTTTCTTCAGGACTCCCTGGACAAGGTGATAAACTGGTGATGAGCATGAAAGTGAATGCATGTCAAGAACTTTTTGCATCATGTGACATGTTTTGTTTAAAACATACTCCTGAAAAAAATTGAAGTGGGCTGATTATTTCACCCTGATTCATTCAGGACTTATCCTACCAGCTCCTTTGTAAAATTTCAACAAGAAGTCAGAGTATGCAAAAGGAAATAACTGACAAAATTCACAGCATCAAGTGGACAGGGGTTACAAAGTTCATATCACCTGAACTGTGAGCGACTGGTGTGATTTTTGCACACATGATGACGCTGCTTCAGACTCAGAGGATCCTGCTTTTACTTCAAAATACAGGTAGCACTGATTTCAAGGTAAAAACTGTCATTACAGTCACAGATTATGTAGCTTCGTCCAACATCTGTCCACTGTCTTTTCACATCTTGTCTTGCATTAAATGGTAAAAACCTTCTGCTGTGACATGCATGTTAGGACAATTTTATTGTCAGCCTGGACTGAAATTGTCTTTTCGAGCATGTATTTGTGAGGGAAAAGGCGGTGATTTGCTATGAAACAATGTTGGGGTGACTACTCTATGTACAAAGGCTACAGTCCTCCAAGCGGATGGTCAGTCAAGTCCAACCAGTAGCTCCTTTCTCTCACTGATTATCTACTATGTCAACTGTCCTCAAAAATAAGCCATAAACCCCTTAATCAGACTTTAAATATTTAAAGTATGACACAATTTCAGACAGAAATTTCATTAGAAAGTTTCTGATTCTGTATTTCACAACCACAATAAAAAACCTGCTCTGTTGTCATGTTATGTTGAGCATTCGTTTATTTTTCAACGACTGACCGTGCTCCTGATCATAACCTTTGACAGAGCCCTCTAGTGTTTACATTTGGATATGAACTTTTAAAGAAATTGCAACTACAAGATACCCTTCTTTCTGGAATCAAGAATAATATTTCCGGACTGATGTGGTATTTTAATATTTCATTGACTGTTGTTTGGACGTCCCTAAACCATGGATGTCCAAGCTATGGCTTCAAGGCCAACTGCAGCTCATTTTATCATCTGTCTGCAGCACATACTAAAATTAACATGGGATATGGCCTGCATTAAAACAAGACATTTGTGTTTGACTGTAGTGTACTAGTTTCAACACTTGGTGGCGCTACTTTGATTTCTGTAAACAAACATTTTGATAAGAGGACATGCTTATTTTTCATGGCTGAACTAAGACGGCAACTAACCTTGCAAAGCAGATGGATTCGCCCGTTTCTGTATTTCTCACTGGAATATCCATCTTGCAAAGCTCCCATCTGAACCGTTTGGGCCCGGTTAGAAAGTGACAGAACCAATCAGCGTCGAGGGTCAGTACTTTTGAGTGCGGCAGAGTCGTGATGTATGCAAGCAGCGAGAAGAGGTCGATGGATGCCGCTAAAGCATATGTTTTATCAGAACTTGATGTCATTTCTTTGTTAAAAGAAGAACAGAAAACAGCATTGAGTTGTATTCTTTTCAAAGACAACAAAAGTCGTGTACTGACATGTCTATAGTCGCCATGGATCGTGTTATGCAGTTCTTCATGAATTTTACTCCTCGGTAGTGACTACATCATGTTTTTTGTTGCTCTGATTTGCCCGTAAAGATGTGACAGACAGAACGTTCATCCAATCACCCTCCGAGGTTTTTTTTTTCAAGGGCTCTGCCCTTTTCCAAACAGCATCTATGGAAGGTTGTCAGGTTGTGTCAGGTTAGACGGCAACATAAATAGTCAACATAAAGACAACCAAATTATATCTTGATTCATAATGGCTTGACGATAAAGACGAAAAGATTACAGCATCAGCATGAATCGTGCTAGTTTTTTTCCACCATCTCCTTCTCTGGGTCTAATTTGCCAAGCATCCCTGGCCAATCATCTTTAAGCACCAAAACTCCAATAGTTTGGCAGCTTTGTGTAGTTTGTTTTGTGTGAGTGTGAAAACGATCCTCCTGCTCACCAGGGGTGGATCTAATGGTGGCCAGGGGTGACCAGGGCCCTCCTGATTGGTAACCCCAAAATTCACAGCAGTGATGGGCTTTTTCCTTGTCACCATTGATGTAAAATTGTGATAAAGGGCGTATTTTTCTTAGAGCATTTTCTATTACTAGGCATATCTTAACATGCAGTACACTTGATTGGTTTTACAAACTTTAAAGCTACAATATGCTCAAATTTTGCACTGAAATGTCTGTATTGATTAAAAAATTACCTCAAACTTGAAGCTGCTTTCTTTTGCAACTAATGGTTTTAATTGTTTTCTGCCACTGGTTGCAAGTTCAGTCACTAAAGTTCATCCTCACAAAGTGGACGTCCAAAAATCTTACCAGGGAGCTTGTAGTTAATATGCTTGGTAATGTTGTGGTGAAAAATTTCACTAGTTGCGTTGAAGTTTTATGGAGTTATGGACTTATCAATTGCAAGGTACAACACCTTTGCTTTTCATGTTTATATAGCCCTGAATTAAACCGCAAATTCTCATCAACATTCTGCCTCTCAGACCCAAAGACTGTGCCATCTTGCTTTATGATTTATGACTAAATCTAAATAACAATTCTAGACACTTCTGCCTTGATGACCTTGATCTTTTTCTCTCTAGAGAAAGAGCTGCAAACGGAAAGACAAGATTGAGAAATATGGATAATCAAGACAAAGGAGGAGGAAAAGGAGGTGGAGGGCCGACAGCAGACAAACAGAAAGCCAAGGAGATCACTGATGATGAAAAGCGTTCAAAAGACAAGAACAACAAGCTGGAGAAGGAGAGCTCTGAGAAAGAGCCAAGCACAGAGAAGAAGAACCGTCGCTGCCTGTTGAGAAACGGCTGGTCTTTGTCTGAACGTCTCGCCATCAACGTGTCCGGGATGCGCTACGAGACACAGCTCCGCACCCTCGCCCAGTTCCCTGACTCTCTGCTGGGTGACCCTAAGCGTCGCCTTCGCTACTTTGACCCTCTGCGGAACGAACTCTTCTTGGACAGGAGCCGAGTGTGCTTCGACGCCATCCTGTACTACTACCAGTCTGGTGGGAGGCTAAGGAGGCCGGCCAATGTCCCTCTGGATATGTTCCTAGAGGAGCTGCGCTTCTACGAGCTTGGAGAGGAAGTCATTGATCGATACAAAGAGGACGAAGGCTTCGCTAAGGAAGAGGAGAGACCCTTACCTACTAATGATTTACAGCGCCGCCTCTGGATGCTGTTTGAGTACCCGGAGTCTTCTGGTGCAGCTAGGATCATTGCCATTATTAGCGTCATGGTCATTGTGATCTCGATTCTCATCTTCTGCTTGGAGACTCTGCCTGAGTTCAGGAATGAGAAGGAACTGAGGGAGGTGAGGATGCATCATGCTAACACGAGTTACTTTTTCTTTACACAATGCATCTTAATATTGATTGCCGAGTGAGTGAATTCTCAATGCTTGATAGAGCTTAGGAGGTTGCAACAAACATGTTGTGTAGGCAAACATTGGAAGCCTCACATATATGGGGCAGGTCAGGGGTGCAATTAAATCGCTCTACTATTCTGCCCTGTGGATGATACATTTTGGCTAGGTGTAAAGCCTGGATAATACTTCTGCGTCAGATTTATGCCATAGATGTAAACATCATTGTGAGAACTGCATACTTCTGCATTGGTGTTTGTGCATCACTTTGCAATACGCCACCAAGATGCTATTCAGTAGGTGGATTTTTTATGCCAGTTCCTGGTCTGACTGCCACATTTCTTGCTAGTTTGTTTTATGATCCCAGTCCCGTACTACTCTGGAAAATGTGCCTCTTGACATACATAAACTGACTGACAGTAATTCAGTTCTACTGGGTGGACAACTCCTAGGGCTTAAAGTCTAAAACTTTTTCCTATTGTTATATTTTTGAGAAGGTGCACGTTTGCTTTGTGCCTTTTCACGTAGTCCAGGGCTGTCCAAATCTGCACTTTATACTGCAGCACAGATTCAACACAGAAGCATAAATGAGGCTGAACAGGGCCGTAAATACCCCAGCTTCAACTGGAAATCTTAAAGCGGCAACAGAAAGCATTCATAAGGATGAAGATGGAGATTAAGTCATTGGACATTCACATAACATAGCAAGACACCAAGATGACAGAAGAAGGGCAGGCAGGCGATTGACAGGGTGCAGAGAGGATAGTTTGAACCACTTAGAGGAGGTGATGAGGTGAACATAGAAAGACAACAGGTGCTGACAGGCGTCAGCTTGTCATACATAAACCAGCTCTTTCATCACAAGTCTAAGAGAGAGGGTTAAAGAAGAGAAAACCTCAAAATATTCAGAGGAAAAAACAATATCAAGTTCAAAATAGAGTGGCGGGAAAGTTAAAGACAGAGTAGGGAAGGCATCAGGGAAGTTTTCCTGAGATTATTTTGGACTCCTCGTTAAATCTGATCGGCTCTGATTTAGTAGAAGGAATGAAAGAGAAGATGGCAGTTAAACTGCTGGTGTGAAAAAGACAAGAGTAAGAAAAGAAACAGACTTTTTATCTGGAGGAGAGACAGGCTGTAGAGATGATATGCCTTGTCGGACACTCAGTGATGACTGCCAGAGCCAGAGCCAACAAATGCACTCAGGTGGGATGGGTATTTCAAAAGTACTTAGAAGAGATAGAGTGGAAGGAGTAAGAAGCAAGTGTGAAGGAAAGGAAAGAGATGAGCTTGTCTCGTGTTACCCCTTGGAGATCTAAAGGGCTATATATAGAGAAAGAACAACCCTAAGGGCACATCAACACATAAACGAATGTCTGTATTAATAAATGGTATGACTCATAGGTGGAAAACAGCATTGAAAAGAGGCTTGCAGATCAACTTTTCTGATGACCGCCACAAAATGAAATTAGCCTCGCGCACACTCTGATAGCCTGGAGACGAGGTAAAATCTGCTGAAGTGATACATCGCAGCACTCACAGGATTTATGTTCCCCATCACCACCAATGCTGCTCCGTTACTACCATACATAGATAGGTAGGCTCATGTGATCAGAGTATTTGAAGCTTTAAAAGCGTCAGTAACAAAACCTACAGGCTAAGCCGTCCCCACGCAATTACTCATTCTCCAGATGGTGGTCAATAGCCCACTGACAAAAGCTGATTTGATAGATAATATTTGCTCCAAGATGTTAACTTTCATGTCCTTTTAGAAGTTTAAGAACACTAGTATTTGATTGCATTTTACAGCCATGCCTTCAGTGCAGTGAAGACACAAAATTATTGTCATAGTCAAAACCAAAATAGAACAAAAATAGCGTTCAGCATTTGGCCACACCAGTAGAGATGCTGAGGTGAAGAAAGCTGACAGCAGTCGGGACAGCAGCACAACATGAGCATCTTTGGCCTCCTTAATCAAGGTAGCCAGAGAACAGAACCTTTTCGGTCCAGTGTTTTGAATAAAGTTGCTGCTGTCTGCTTCTATCCTCAGCAGAGTTGATCAGGATGACCCATGCCAAATGGAAATGCATATGAAGCATTAAGTGAAGTCTTCTTGGATGGCAATATCTTTGTGTATTTATTCAAAGGTATGCAGCTCCTCTAAGGGTTTTGGTGGCTTCTTCAAAGATGGATCAAAGATGGTTAGTTTCTTCTTGGCCTTTAGAGTTTTTATCTCTGGGCACTGTTTCCCACTCTCTTTATCTATCCCTCTGTAGCTCAAGCTCCTCATCCTCTACTTTACTTTAGAGCAGGGGTTCTCAAAGTTTTGATAGCTGAGGGCCAATTTAGGAACCCAACATTGGGCTGAGGGCTGCTGTAGGAAAAAAAAAGGAAAACAACAGAAAAAATTTCATTTGTAATCATTTTAATGACTAGGTTGCATCTCTACAGTTTACATTTATTGGTCTGCATCCAGTAATGTGCAATAAACACATTTTAATTAATAAATGAGGCTAAACCTGGCACCATGGACCTCTGGGAGTGAGGTCTAAACCACACCTGTAATTACCGCCTATCCCTATAGATGCTGCTAAAGACCGTGAAACAGAGATTCATCCTTTCAAAGCAATGTACAGTTGGATTAAAACTAACAATTGCAGGCCGCCATTGGCTTGCGGGCCACACTTTGAAAACATATGCTTTAGAGGTTTAGGGTCTGCATGTCCATATAAACCCTATATGGGTTACATGCAAAAGGGTCCCATGTGGATTTGTCAGTGGGTTCCATGGCTTAATTTTCCAAGTGGACTTCAACCCACAGTCATATGTTTGAGGCACGTAGGGTGCTAAGGATTCGTCATGGGGCCCAGTGTGCCACAACCCTGGGTTTGAAGAGGGGGGAGGAGGGCACCCTGAGTCAAGCTCAACACATGTTTTGCTCAGCAGCCAAGAGCATGCTAAATGGCATCCCTTTTGTCCAGGCCTTTTCACCCCTGGTAATGCGTCCGGAGACTCTTGGGATATCAACAGCATGATCAGGGGCTCATGGCAGCCCCACTACCCACCCGGATGGTACCCTAAGCCATGCTAACTCGCCACATCCACTACTTACTCCATCCTAAAGGAGTTGACTTTTTTTCTTCAACAGATAATTTTCCCATGCCCCTGGTAACATGCAAGGATATCCAGGGCATGACCTGGGTTGTGTCAGTCCTCCTTCCTTCCCAATGGTTACCTCAGGCAGCTTGACAACATTTACACCTTACTGTGGCCTCAATTTTTTACCCAAATGTGCCTATGACTTATGCACATTACTGTTTATTAGACCCATATGGGTTTACAATTTCTGTTCGTCATTATTTTGTTTTTGCACAAGAAGTCCACATGTGCAATCACAGGTGGGGCCACCATGGAACCTACAGACAAACCCACTTGGTACCCATATTTGCAGATTACGTATGACACATTTGGGGCTCATATGGACATGCTGGCTTGGGTGCTGCCAGCCGATGCTCAAAACCTCTGTTTCAGGAGGCTTCTTGTCTTGTGGTATTTATTGTTGCCAGGTTATGAAAGTTGGCTTTGCTTTCATCAGTAGTATCCGTAATGCCTACATTTTTATACAGCTCCACATGCTTTACATTTTCTTTGTAAATTAGAGGCAGCAGCTGCAGACCTGTAACTTTGTCCTTGAAAAGATGGGTTGGATTGGGTTTTTGTCTGCGATTATCACAATTCCAGCCCCTTTTTGAGTTTGAGGAGGAAGCGACATTGACAAGCCAGCACTGTTACAAAAGTTGAACTTCTTTCAACTGAAAACACTGTGAGCATGACGACATAAACAGGTGATGCTCAGGATGCTTCATGCTGACAATGCTGGACTTCTACTTTCTATTCCAGTGGTTTTCAAACTTTTTTGACCAAGGCACACCTGAGATTGAGTCAAAATCTAAGCAACACCATATCAATATCCATGAAAAATATCCTATTTAACACATATTACAATAACTCTAGTTGTTGAAATAATATATGTTATATATGTTGACTGCTGCTTGTTTATGTCACGACTCTGCTGCGCCAGAAAGTTCTGCCTCTCTGATTGGTCCTGTCACTTTCTAATTGGGCCCAAACGGTTCAGATGGGAGCTTAGCACGATGGATTCGCCAGTGAGAAACACGGAAACGGGCGTATCAATCTGCTTTGCAAGGTTACATTTCTATGGCGGACCTAATGAAAACCACAGGTCTACACTACACTACTGCCCCATGCAATCAAGCGCCCCAAGTTCAAGTCTTGTCCGTGGCTCTTTCACTACATGTCATTCCCCACTGTCACATCTGTTTCTGGCTCTATCCATTGTCCCATCCCTGTATTAGAGAGAAAAAAGCCCCAAAAATAACTCTTTTAAATAAGAGCATTGCCACGCTCATACTTCATATATATAGTATAGTCTTTCTTAATAACATTGGTGGGGGTGAAACTACCCCTTTTGCTGTTATCTAATGCATACAGACTTGTTTTCTGAGGGTACAGCTGCCAGGTTTTGAGCTGCTTCTAATGCCAGGACTTGATTCTGAGTCTAAGGGAGAGGGAAGGGCTTTGAAACAACTTCTATAACCTAGCAACAAGCACCATTAAGCATGGAATGTGCTCTGAATTGAGGTCATAGCAGCTGCCAGTGCAGAAATCTCCACCGGTGGACACAGGCCCACTTCTCTTGGTCTGTCTTAAGCCAGTCCATAGGCTTAATACCTGACATGTTCAATTCAAAGGCTCAGTACCTTTTATTTAAAGATGCTTTACAGAGAAAATATCACAACTAATGGGTTTCATTTTGTGGCATATGCAGCAGCTTTAGACTTGGAAATTATATCCTAGAGATACGCAGAAGCTGAGCACTGAAAACTCTGCAAACACTGATGATGTTTTTTGTAAGGAAAATAGGCACCACAAGTGTAAAAAGCAGCTCCTAAAGTCGCCATTAGGAAAATGATAAGTGGAACAGAAGAGTAGTGGAGATGGGAATCTTAATAGCTTAAGAAAGATTGCTGTGCTACAATCATCTTGAAATTTGGATGACTATGATTTGTTTGGACTGATACTTTAAAATGCAAAAACTTTTGGTTTAGTGGGTCATGAGGCTGAGGGGCAGGGAGAATCATAAAAACATAAAAATACCCAGCGTTAAGGCAATATAAAGGCAACCAAGGCTTTGAGTAACTCTATCTAACTTGTTAAAAGACATTTATCCCTAGTCATTCCAAACCTGTAAGTCCTTCCCAGAGAGAAACAAGTGACTGAGTTAAATTGGGTGTCAGATGCCTTGGCTGTACTGGTGTCTGGGTGTAACGCAACCCTCAGTCACATGAACTTAATGTTTTTTTGTTTGTGTTTAAATATAGAGGTACCAATTTACATAAAGTCAAGGAAACATAAAGCCAGCGGAGTGAAAATGGAGAAGAGAAGAAAGTTAACACAGTATCACCGGTCTCTCGGATCCTGATGACTAATATCATTCTCCAAATGTACTCAAGACCAAGTCATGTAATTATCGCTTCTTCTCACCTATCCTCTATCTCTTTCCCCTTTACTTCCACCTTGTTTTTTTCCAGCTCACTCTCCTGTAAATAAAGTCCCCATGGGGATATTCGTTATAGCCATGCTTTCCCCTTTAGACTCCTATTCCTTTGCAGCTCACACTTGATGAACAACAGATGATGACATACATCTATGTGTTAGCCTATAGGAGATGGTTCATTTAAATCTTTCTGTGCAACTGCAAACACTTTTCTTTATTCCTTGTCTTTCCAGCAATTCACCACCATACCTCACCCGACCAATCCAAATGAAACCATCTTGATCCCACCAGGCTTCACCCCTTTCCAGGACCCTTTCTTCATAGTGGAGACCATCTGCATCCTCTGGTTCTCCTTTGAACTTATCGTGCGTTTCACCTGCGCTCCAAGCAAGGCACTTTTCTTCAAAGACGTCATGAACACCATCGACTTCTTCGCCATCATTCCCTATTTTGTCACGCTGGGCACTGAGCTGGCAAAGGACAAAGGCGCACAACCATCAGTGTCCCTAGCCCTAATCAGGATAATCAGGCTGGTAAGGGTCTTCAGGATCTTCAAGCTGTCTCGCCACTCAAAGGGTCTACAGATCCTGGGACAGACGCTGAAGGCTAGCCTCAGAGAGCTCGCCCTACTCATCTTCTTCCTCTTCATTGGAGTTATACTCTTCTCTAGTGCTGCCTACTTTGCTGAAGTGGATAGTCCTGATACGGCGTTCACCAGCATCCCTGAGGCCTTCTGGTGGGCTGTGGTTTCAATGACAACAGTCGGTTATGGTGACATGTACCCAGAGACGGTCGGGGGGAAGCTGGTGGGCTCTATGTGTGCCATTGCTGGTGTGCTCACCATCTCTTTGCCAGTGCCAGTCATTGTTTCCAACTTCAGCTACTTCTACCACAGAGGAATGGAGTGTGAGGACACGACACAGTACCACCATGTCGCCACATCCCTGTGGGAGAAAGATGGGGAGGACGATGGAGATGATCATAATGAGGAAGGAGAGGCAGATGTGCCTGAGAACCTGGAAGATTATGCCCCTTTCTATGAGCAGAACTTCCCACCGATCAATGGGAGTCTCCTGCCAGGTGTTGGAGATCAGAGAGGAATCAACTTCTACCTCAAAGAGCCTCTGGTGACCCAAGTGTGACTGAAAGCAGAGCAGACTGAGTGTCATTGGATTATCACTCCAGAACATCTAAAAAAGACAACGAGCATGACTTAAAGATCCAGATTAACTGGGGTGACACCAAAGGAAAAGTGTGCCATGTGTAGACAAGACTTGCTTTGACATGATCCTTAGTTTTTGCCTTTCAAATGTTCGTGATCTTTACTTTAAAGATTTTTACTTCATTGTATTTGACTCAAAGATACACACAACACAGAACGAGTCTGGATTATCAATTAAAAATAAACAGTCTTTACAGAACTTTGCAGATAGTTATACATAAAATGATGCGTGATAAAGACGTCTTAAATCAGTCAGTAAGCTATGTTTCCATAACCTGACATGCCAGATAGACTGTTCAATCTATCCACTGCATGGAATATATTTTACATTCATCTGGGAAACCTCTCATACAAGCATCTGGGAAGGGTGGGAATTTTCAAAATCCTCGGAAAGTGACTGGACGAAAGTTCATCAGTTTTTGGTGGACAAAACTCATGCCAAAGCCAGTTGGGAGAAGAGCAAAAACTTCTCTGCAAAAAAAAAAGCTTTCAGTGGGGTAACTTTGCTCTTGTTTTAATGAAGAAATGCGGCATAGTCCCGCTTTACTATAGCTACATCCAAACTCATTACTACACTAGCAACAGCCTTTGTGTATACTGGGTTATAGTACAACTATAACTGGTAACTATCACAAACTCATGCCAGGGGAAGAGCAAAAACATCTTTTCTGTCATGAAAATCTTTCAGTTCTGTTCTTTGCTCTTTATTTAATAAAGAAATTTCATCCAGTTCTGATAGAAATGTTCCTGTACTGTAGCTACATCCAAGCTAATCCTGAAACCAGCAGCAGCCTTTGCAGACAACTTCTACTGCAACTAACACCCGGCCTTATCCATGGCCTCTTTTTCCTGAAATTACGCTGATTGGTCTGGCCCATTCTCAGACTAGACACGATCATTTCAGACTGGAACTTTGCAAAATGGATTTGCTTGTTAACAGACAAGGAATCTGTTCAATACATCCGCTTTGTATGGTTAATAGAAGCGTGCCTGCTTCTGCCAGGTCAAAGCCCAGTGCCAAATTGCCTATTTGCTATTTGCTTTTGATATCAAACATTTACCTTTTAAATGTTCCCTTATTACCTTTTCATGCCATAACAAGTTCCTTTTTCTGTGGCTAAGTTCATGCCATACTCTTAGATCTACCCAAAATTTGTTATTTGCTTTAAAAAGAAAATGGGTCTTTGCCCAAACAGGAAGTCAGCCACCTTTAGTTTAAGATAGAACAAAAATTTCAAAATAAAATTAAACAGTTTAAACACAAAGAAGGCTGGGTGTCCATAGCCATCTTTTTTGAGCTATCAGCGCTGACATATAATATCAGTTTTACCTGCATTTTAAAAGTCCATTTTTAGTTTTAATTTTTACTGCATATTGGAATCCACATGTTCTATATCTGTGCCAGTCCTTCAACTACCATACACTAAAGACATACTGAATGTAATACATGAATATAAAGAAAGAATCGGTAGAAGTATGTTTACTATTACTGCTGATTATTGTGGAGATAGAAATGAAGTAAGGCTGTTTACAAGTATGATTCTTAATGAAATGAACAAATAATGAGGTCATTGATTGTTATTAAAAGAAGGAAACATAAGAAGAAGTTGTGTTTTATTTTTGATGTAATGTAAAAGGAATTCAAGACATTTTTTAATAGAAGGTCCCTGATAGATGCTACTTCAATGGGGGTCTTAGGTATGTCAAAGTTTAGGAACTCTTGTTCTGAGGCATTGAAAGAAAGCTCTAGATGCTACATGATAGTTATCTACTACATAATACCGGATTGTATGATGAACTTTGGCACCTTTTACCCCAGCTGTGCACATGCATGGTGCTTAAATGTACAGTAAGTTCTGCAGGTGTTAATCCCATGTACGTGTCACAGTTATGGCAGAAATGCGTTGCTGCTGCCCAAGTCGATGATGACTACAAAGAGATCGCTCATCGCCTGACAGCGGTGCAGACAGAGTTCATGTTGTTGGTGGTAAGCTAGTTTGTATGTTACACAGTGTCACATAGT
Organism: Cheilinus undulatus; assembly: GCF_018320785.1. Taxonomy (NCBI): domain Eukaryota; kingdom Metazoa; phylum Chordata; class Actinopteri; order Labriformes; family Labridae; genus Cheilinus; species Cheilinus undulatus. The sequence goes on along the minus strand of NC_054885.1, from coordinate 9,708,359 downwards.
GTCACTGATAGGGCCTGGAAAGATGTATGGTGAAAGATGAGAGGAGGTCAGAGACGGTATAGATCAGGGCCAGCTGACATTTCGGTGCATGTGGTGGTAAGGCCTGTAAGGACTGTAGAGCCATGTGACTGCAGAAACACTGTACTCCAGAAGTCCAGGGAGTAAAAATACATGATATAGTCGGATATGATTGATTGCTGCTTGTCAGTGTTAATTTTTCCAGTGAGATATTGTTGATGCTCTTTTGTCATGGCTAAATCAAGACAAATTTAAAGGTAAACAACATGGCAGTACCTCTGTTTATTATGCAATGACATGTCAAAATGAATGGCTCTATAAGGCCAAAAATCAAAGTTAAATCACTTATCAGCAACAAGCGAGCTGCAGGTATAAAATCTTAACAAGCAACCATGGTGACTTTAGCCTAGCTCTACATTTTGCTGGTTAATTCACATTGTGTAAATTCCAATTAAAGGGGAGGCTTGGTTGATGGGTTGTCAATTTTTTTTTTTTTTTTTTTTTTTAAGTTGTTCCTTTAAGTGTGGCTGGTCCTACATATTCTCTGGACAGATGGAGCTGTCATTTGTATATATACTGTCCGTCTGACTTTCATCACTCATTTCAAGGATTCCTAAATTCCTTCCAGATGACTTCCTTTGCAGCGACCCAGGAGGAATGTGATGATGTTTACTCAAGTCTAAAAAACCTCAAACTCTCAGATAGCCTTGACTGTGAGCTAGGTCTATACTTTTTACTTTCTCTTTTCTTTGTCTGATGTGTTTCTCTGTTTGTCCACCAGATGGCTGTTCAACATGAGTTCTGCTTGAGAGTTCTGCCACTAAAAGGAAGTTTTTCCTACCAGCTTTTCTAAATGTTGCCAAACACTGTACTGATGGTGCAGTATGGCTCTCAAGAGGCAAGCAAGGTAAATTTTCCTGAATGTTACCTGCAGCTTGCACACATAAACTGAGTTCACCATGTACTTCATATAGAAAATATACCTGGGCAAGGAAGAAGCCTTGGGGGGGTACCAGCTGATTGCATGCAGGTCAACTTGATCATTTCAGAAATATTAATGCATTCTGTGATTGTGCAAATATGCTGTTTTCAGTCATGTGATTGTAAGATGGGGGACAGAAAGAAGAACCAATTGGAATGGAGGAAAGTCAGTACATTAAAGTTCTAAATGGACTTCCGTGCTGCAGTTATCATCATGTCATGTCTACATGCATTGAGTATGATTCCTAGACTTTACAAAAAGGGTAATTTTTGCACCAGGTGGTTAACTCATTTACCTGGCGTGGAAGTGATTGATATCACAAATGACTCAGTCCTGCAGACCTCTTACATGTCCAGCCATGTGAAGTGAGACTAATAGGCTAGCTATTCTCATTTTGTAATAAACATGATTTCAATGAAAATACCAATATACTATTTTAAAAACAAACCTTGTGGGGTAAGTGACTGAGTAATAGCATGTCATATATGAAGAAGCCTGTACTAACTGACACACAGTGGGCAGCTTTTATGAGGTACACCTGTGGAAGTACAGGAGGCCAGAGAGTAGTGGATGCCCTGCAAAAAAAAAAAAACAAGACACACTACACCAAAGGAAAACAAAGGACTGATTCAGCAGTATTTGTCTTCAACACTGATTTGGGTGTACATCTTAACCTAAACAGATGATGCCATATAAATAGGCTGGCTGCAGGAGCCCAGCTGACGCTGGTTCAACCAAGAGTGAGCTGGTTGCACAATGAGCGGAGCTTTGACAGTAAGTCATGGACAAAAACACCCCATAGACAGTGGGAGATTTACACTCATCCCAGGAAATGCAGTTAACACATCAAAGAAATATGCATCACGTAGGGAGAGGAACTAGGCTGCAGGCTCTCTAGTCCTGTTCTGCTGGTGTAGCATCATAACAGCTCTTTTAAATGAACAAAGGATCTGGCTCTCGTTTTGGAGCCAGTTTCCTTTCCTCCAATTTTGTTAATTTTTCAAAAGCCAAAATGGTACCAAATTAAGTGCCCTTTGAGAGCCAAAAGACCAGCTATTATTTCTGAAAAGAGCCAACTGATCAGGATCTCAAAAAAGACAAAGATTTCCCATCATAACAAGGGAAGTGAGATGGACATGATCAGGGTTTACCATACCAAACTTAACCATAAACCATTAACCAAACCAGACTGCTGGTGGACAGACATCAAATGTAAGCGTTGTCTATCTCTCCTCCATGCTTATCCATGTCTGCTGCTGTTTCTTTTGAGTTTTTAAAACCAGAATATGTTACTACTTTTGAGACACAAAAGTAGCTCAAGATATTTTTTTCCACAGTTGGCACAGCTGTAACTAGGTAACCTTGCAAAGCAGATTGATTGGCCAATCCAGTCTCCAGTCTGAAATTATTGTGCCTAGTTTGAGAATGGACCTTACCAATCACATCATAATCAAGAGGAGAATGAGGCTGTAGCTACAGGTAGACTTTAGTTGTTCAGGGAGGGGCTAGCAATGGCTGCCGCTGGTGTAACATTTAGCTAAAGTATAACTTTTTTTCCTGAACTGGGCCACATTTCTTATTAAATTAAGAAATTTTGAAAAATCCTGCCTTTCCCAAACACTTTGTGTGGGAGGTTTCTCAGATTAATTTGAAATATATCAATACAATGAATAAATGGAGCACCCTTCAGAAAAGTAAACAGGACAAATTTTGGCATCTTGGAATCGGTGTTAATTTTGGCAGCTATTTTTAAGTTTTAGTCTTTATAAAAATGTTTATTAGTTTTAGTCACATTTTAGTCATTTCAAGTCAAGTCACGTCAAGTTTTAGTCGACGAAAACTCAAGACATTTTAGTCTAATTTTGGTCCATAAAAAGTCCTCACAATTTATTCTTTATCTTAGTCCAAGCATTTATTCTCTAGCCTAAATCTGGTACCAAATCATGGTAGTGTGTTCTCTGCTCTCTGCCAAACCTGGGGTCCCTGCTTTCTACAGCTGAGAGACTGAAGAGATACAGCTGCATTGTTTTGACAGATTTACCACCAGTAGAGAAATATGTATTTTGAATGTCCGACGAAAACTGCATTACATTCTAGTCTAGTTTTAGCCATCTTGAGGATAACTAAACTTACTTTTTGTCAGTTTTAGTCATCACAGATCTATTTTTGTTAGTCTTAGTCTAGTTTATGTCATGGAAAAAAGGGCTGTCGAAGAACACTTTTAGACATAGTTTTAGTCGACGAAATTAACACTGCTTGAAATCATTTTCTTCTCCCAATCTGGAGTTCTTCATGGTTACGTTACATCATCTACAAACAGCTTACAGGGCTTATGCCCAATTTTGGCTATAATATATTGCATTTTTTCTTGTATGGATTATTATTATTTTCAAATTCAAGCGGTAGGGCTCCAAGCTAAAAAAACAAACTGGGATCCACTGCAGCAGCTCTTTTTGTAAAGTGTCTTAGGATCACATTTGTTATAAATAAGCACTATAAAAATAAAGATTGATGATGAGGATGATGAAGAAGAAAGACAGAAACACAGTCTCCTACATGTCATCATCTCATTGCTGTTCATGTCAAATGCTAGGTAAAAAAGTACTGTGCTGATATCATAAAGTCTTCTGAAGTCTAGATGGATTTTAGGCTTTAAAAAACTAAATTATAATGACTAAGAAACTCAGACAGATACATGTATGCCTCAGTTAGGATTATGAGTTAAGCTGACAGCCCGCTGCATGTGATGAGTGATCCTGCCTCTAGATGTCAGACTGTGTTTTCAAACAGCACCGCTGACCACACGAGAGCAGACATCTGTGCCATTCCTGCTGCTGCCTGTGATTCTGGCTCACAGAAACATGAGAGTAACTGAACGCAGCCTGCTTAAAATGATCGTCTTCATTTATATGATACAATCCAGATGACTTACATCATTTTCATTCCATACCACAAAAAAAGAAAGTTTAGTTTCTTGCGGCAGGAGATGGAATGATATCAACAGAATAAATTGCTTACAGATTTCAATAAAAAACAGTGAATTAAATGAATTATTTTAGGCTTGTTATTTCAAGCCACAAACAAATCACACATGTAATGTATTTAAGATATTTGATGAAGATATTTGACATCATGCTATGCTACATGAGCAAAGGGAAAGGTACTATTCTAAAGCTGAATGTTTTTTTAATGTACAGCAATTATGCCCACATACCAGTGACAGCCACAGGCCAGAGGCCTTATGATTTTTGGTCTTCTGTCAGCACATCCAGGCCGCTCTTGTGAATGTCTCAATAATGCTTTTGGGTATTTTCCTGAAACTTTCCACAAATGTCCGCTGTGGCTCAAGGATAAACTGCACATATTTTGGAAGCACAAGGTCAAAACTATCACAGTCTTTCGTCTTGACCCATCAAGTGCAACAAGTATCTTGAAAAAACATTCATTACATACAAATAGTTTAATTGATTGATTGAGTCCTTTGTGGAGACTGAAAACAGGATACATGAATAACCGGGTTAACTCTGTCTTAGGGTTTTTCAAACATACTATCATGTCTAAAATCTAATTATTAGTCTTGGACATTATGCATTTCACAAACTCTATCTAGATTTAGAGGTTATTATACACTTTATGGACAGAAGTATTTGACCACACCTGTGACTTATTGAAATCAGGTATTTCAATCAGACCTGTTGCCACATGTGTAGAAAATCAAACACCTAGCCATGCAGTCTCCATTTACAAACATTTGTAATATCGAATGGGTCGTTCTGAAGAGCTCAGTGACATCAAGCGTGTTATTGTGATGGATGCCACCTTTGCAATAAGATGGTTTGTTAAGTTTCATCCCTGCTGGATATTCCACAGTCAACTGTTATTAGAAAGTAGAAGCGTTTAGGAACAACAGCAACTCAGCAACGAAACAGAGGACCATGTGAAATCACAGAAGACTGCTAAGGCGCATGGTGCATAAAAGTCGCCAACACTGCTGATTCCATTTTTGAAGAGTTCTGAACTTCCACTTGCATTAATGTAAGCGCAGAAACTGCGTGGTGGGAGCTTCATGGAATGGGCTTCCATGGCAGAGCAGCTGCATGCATGCCTCTTATCACAAAATCAGATGCCAAGCATCGGATGGATTGTTGTAAAGCGCACAGACACTGGACTGGGGAGCAGTGGAAATGTGGAGTGATGAATCACTCTTCTCGGTTTGGCAAATGCTGGGAGAACGTTACCTGTCTGCCTGCATTGTGCCAACTGTTAAGTTTGTTGGAGGAGGGTTAATAGAAAAGGGCTGTTTTTCAGGGTTTGGTCTTGGCCATTGGTTCCCAACCTGGGGTCTGGGACCCCCCTGGGGGGCACCAAAGATCTTATGGGGGGCACGAGGCTTTGTCTACTTTGAGGCTGCCAAAATTAGATTTGCAAATATTGACTAAAACCATGAAAAAGCAGTATTGAATAGTTTATACAGAGGTCTTTAGATAAGAAAAGTGTGCATAGGCTTCTTTTCAGGGTTTTATCAGAGAAACATGTAAAATCTATATTGATTTTTGGCAGCAGTGTGCCACTTTTTCTCCTCTCTTGGGTTCTGGGGGGGGGTCACTTTTCTTAGGTACATGTAGCAGGGCCTCCAAGGAAAAATGGTTGGGAAACACTGGTCTAGGCCCCTTATCTCCAGTGAAGGCTTATCTTAATGCTTCAATATTCAAAGACATGTTGGACAATGCTATGCGTCCAACTTTGTGGCAACAGTTTGGGGGAGGCCCTTTTCTATTCCAACATGACTGTCCTCCAGTGCACAAAGCAAGGACTATAGAGACATGGCTTGATGAGTATGGTGTGGAGGAACTAGACTGGCCTGCACAGACCCCGGATGTCAACCTCATCGAGCACCTCTGGGATGAACTGGAGCAGCGAGCCAAACGCTCTTGTCCAACATCAGTGCCGGACCTCATAAATGCCCTACAGAGTGAATGGGCACAAATTCTCACAGAAACACTCCCAAATCTTGTGGAAAACCTTCCAAAAAACATGGAGGCCATTATAGCTGCAAAAGGGGGGCCAACTCCATAGTGAAGAACATGTATTTGTACACAATGTCACCACAGTCCCTGTTGGTGTAATTGTGAAATTGGTAGGAAAAAGCTACTGGCCTATGAAAAGCAAATGCCACAAACTGTACAAGATTGAACTTTCTCTTTGCAGGACAAATTTTATTTTCATCTGAGACTTTTTTAGTTTCCACCCCTTCTATGAATGCCAGAGTTCTGATACTCTTTAATTGTGATGGCAGACTTGTAGCGTTGGTTTCAAACTTCCCTTTCTCTTCAAATTAAAATAACAGCTAAAGACAGAAGTGAATGTTTTAAAAATAGACCAGGGTTTTTTGAGCAGATGATGCACCCCTTAACCCCAGCAAATACACATGCGCTCGCTCTCGATGATGATGGCTGCAGTGATTAAATTCCTGACCCCCCTGTCGCCTCAGATGGTGTGATATCCTCGTGTCATATAGCTGAGGCACAGCTCTGTCATGCTACAGGACAGATTACTGTTTCACTACAATCAGCCACAATGGCATCACTAATTTGAATTTCACGTATTTTAGACAAACCTCGACACAGATGACAGATTTCCGCTAGGTGAAGGCCCGCTTCACCTTTTCCCTCCACCTAAACTCGGATCTCCCGGCTGACGTGCTAAGCTAACGTCAGCCCTGTTCGCAATTACCCACAGTGCCCTTATGCTGTCTGGGAAGAATGAAAAGGATTGACGTCTTTCTGGCCATCTGCCGCCCTCCGATTCCTCTCCCATCCCTCACTCTTTCCTGCTTCTACCCATCTCTAACTCTTCTTTGAGCGGATTAAGTGTGCTGGAATCTCAGTGTGTCTTTGTCTCATCAATGTGTAAGTGTGCGTATCGTGTGCGTTTTGTCTGTGTGTTTGTTGTAAATCTTCCCTCCAGTAATATCTTTGTCTGCGTCTTTAGTCACCAAACACTGACGCGTGTCCCCTTTCGACTGCAAATCCCTCCACAGATTGCACACGTTACTTACGAGGCAGAGTAAACACAGATGAACTGTGGCTATTTTAAATAAATCTCTAAGATTTTATTACATACAATATACACACAACCTGGATCTGTGATTCTGAGTCAAGACTTTAAGGATGCAGGGAGGCAGTTGATTAAATCACAGTCAAAATGAAAGGCGATCCAGCAGGGAGGAAGATAAAGTTATTGTACAAGAAATTCAAAATAATACATGAGAATAAAAGTGAAATTACTATTAAATTTTAACATACATCCAAATTAAAACATCATAAAGCCTATAAGTCATCATTTCAGACATCAGAGCACAACAAGAAAATACAAACCAGAAATAATATCAACAATATTAACATCAAGAGCGACAGAAGTCAGGGAAAAATTAGGTGAAGTGCAAGAAAATGAATATGATAAGTGGACATAGTCAATACATTTTAAATTGTTTTTGACTGATCATGACAAATTTATCCCAAAAAGAACTCATTATCAAGGAAACTAGCCTTGATATCCCTCAGTAATGAGCTCAATTAGTCAAGATCTCAAGGAAACAACTGAAATGAACTTGTTTTCAGTGTTATACAAATTTAAACTCAAAGTACAGATGCATGTCCACTTAGGGCTTCTGTAGAAATGCAACAAGAGTGTAGAATAATACAAATTACATCTGCTGAGTGAATATGTTTCATTAAAGCTCATCTGTTAAAACCGCTGAGGTGAATATGAAGGTACACTATATTGCCAAAAGTATTCACTCACCCATCCAAATAATTGAAATCAGGTGTTCCAATCCCTTCCATGGCCACAGGTGTATAAAATCAAGCACCTAGGCATGCAGACTGTGGTGTAAAGCACGCCACCACTGGACTCTAGAGCAGTGGAGACGCGTTCTCTGGAGTGACAAATTGCGCTTCTCCATCTGGCAATCTGATAGACAAGTCTGGGTTTGGTGGTTGCCAGAAGAATGGTACTTGTCTGACTGCACTGTGCCAAGTGTAAAGTTTGGTGGAGGGGTATTATGGTGTGGGGTTGTTTTTCAGGAACTTTGTGGGAACAGTTTGGGGATGGCCCCTTCCTGTTCCAACATGACTGTGCACCAGTGCACAAAGCAAGGTCTATAAAGACATGGATGAGAGAGTTTGGTGTGGATGAACTTGACTGGGCTGCACAGAGTCCTGACCTCAACCCGACAGAACCCCTTTGGGATGAATTAGAGAGGAGGCTGAGAGCCAGGCCTTCTCGTCCAACATCAGTGTGTGACCTCACAAATGTGCTTCTGGAAGAATAGTCAAAAATTCCCATAAGCACACGCCTAAACCTTGTGGAAAGAAGAGTTGAAGTTGTTATAGCTGCAAAGGATGGACCGACATTGTATAAAACCCTATGGATTAAGAATGGGATGTCCCTTAAGTTCATATGCGAGTCAAGGCAGGTGAGTGAATACTTTTGGCAATATAATGTAGTTAGCTTAATAGTGTTGGCCTAGTATAAAGGCTCTGCCTATAGATTGCAAATCTCCCCAACTGACCCTAAAACACTCACTAGTCCCCATGGTAAGTCTGGTGTATTAAAAGCTCCTGTGAGGAACGTTCAATTAAAAAATGTCCTGGTTTTTAAAAGATATAATTAGTATAACCTCTGCACTGAAATATCTATATTAATTTAAAAAGTGAGCCTTCATGTCTAACATACATTTTTAAATTTAGGTCTTACATTTTGTCAAATATTTCCTAAAGTTTTCAGAGTTCTCAATTTTAGGGTTAGTTCATCCAGGACACAGTAGTCACAAGCAGCAGCAGCGATCAGCTGACAACCAGCTGATCCTAATTATCGCCTCCCATCTCCCACAGTCAATCACAGCTCTCTCTCTCAACACAACAGTGTATTTAAATATGACGTACCTCTCACTCATGCCTGCTTGCATCAATGTTGATGCACCACGCTGCTGCTGCTGTCAAAGCTTCAGGTCTTCCATCCCAGCCTCCTCCTTTATAGCATAAAGCTGTTGCACCCTCATATTCAGATTCATGCTACTATGGATTTATTGCTTTTTAACTATTTTATATTATTCAATACACATTGCCATTAATGTATCTATCCATATGGAGGATTCTAGCCATGTGATCCCTGGAAAGTCAAAGCATGCTGCTTGGCTAACCCAGGGAGCATCTTTGGAGCAGCGCCTTCTCCACAAAGTAAAGCTGTATATCCATTTTGCAATAAAATTGTTAAATATGTGACGAGAGTGTTCCTGAATGAATTGTAATGGGACAATTCTTGTCATGATGGCTGCCACAGGTTGTGAGTTGAATCACCCAAGATATTTTTATCAAGATGATATCACCACCCACCTCTCAATACTACTTCTTGTTTTGAATTGAGGACTCCATTTAATAAAACAGCAAATCACAGGGAAAACTAGAAAGACAACCAGCATTTTGTTTTCATTCATAAATCTGTCATAATGAGAGATAAATGCCCTTTAACGTGCACTTCGGTGCCAGAAGCAACGCCAGTGCACATAGACATTCTCTGACAATTTCAGCATGATTGCAGAAGTAAAATTTTAAATGCAATTTTCCCTCATTATGAGACATTTTTGAAAGGAAAACAATTTTTTTCTGTTTAGTAAACATGTCTTTTGAGGTGCTGCTTTTTATTGAACAGAGTCCTCAGTTCAAAACAAGAAGAAACAGCAAGATGTGCATTAGTGGCCTTAACTCAACTAATTGTGTTATTGTTTTGATTCAGAGTTCCCTGGCGGTGCATTTTATATTAATTTATATTTATATTGTATGTTTGAACCATCAGTTGTAACCTTCAATGGGAATCGTTGATGAAGAAAATGTAAACAAATGCCGTTTCCTGTTTGACACCTTTTACTAGCATGAAAAACTGCTATATAGCGATCAACATTCTTGTTGCTGATGGTGTTTACTGCAGTTGCCAGTTATAAAATGGCATCAGTATCAATTTAAGTATGTTTAATAATTGGCTTTATACATGTCACAGGAGCTTTAATGTGCACAGAAACCAAGCAGTCATAATGACAAGTTTTGGGTTTGTGGAAATTTATGTGCCACTTTTCTACAGCAGTTTTTTTTTTAATACACTTTGATTTCTATGTGGATTAAACAGAGGAGACATTCTGTGTTCATGAATTAGCTTTAGTGGTGTAAACGGTTGTATTTTGTTACAGAGACTTGCTTCTTTATACCATAATACCATTTTTATGAGTCGTTCTTAAAGAATGCAAATCAGAGTTGATCTGCATCTTTTCCTTTGAGATGAGACATTTTCATTTACTGCAAGAAAACAAAAGAAAGAAAGAATGAAGGGTTATAATAAAGGATCAACTTATGTCAGGGTTTCAGGGGTTTCTGCCAGTGTGATGTTAGCCTAATGAACCATACTTGCATCTTACAATGTTACAGTGTCATTTAGCACATTTACACCTCTTTAAAGCTGGGCATACATTGTATGATTATCTGAATCTTGAGGTTTAGTTTGAAGCCTCTTATTGATGGTAGATAGGCAATACTTGTACACTCCATTAACATACATGAGGGGAGCAAAGTATAAAGAAAGCCATCTATGACCTCAATACCAACTATAAAGTAAAAATATAATCTCTTTCACATGGAAAAGTAGCTTAAAAAATGTTGAATATTTCATTGAGACGTACTAGATTGCTATCAGACACAGTATACTTGTTTGCACCTGCACTACTGGGTAAAAAGCGCAGAAGTTTGGGGAGCAGCTGGTGGCCAAGCTTTCACTGTGCAAAGGTATAAAGACGTCTGACTTAACTTTCTGACATGCATAAAATTGGCCCGTCCAGTAAGGAGCAGCTGGTTGGGGCATTATCAGAGCTCACAGCATGGCAAATAATGCATGATCAAGGTGAAATTTAGCCAGACTTAAAAGTCAGTCTTGTGGCTCCATAACTGAGACAGAGACTGTGCCATTCAAACAGTGTATGCCCCACCTTAGTCCAAAAAACCCCAACCAGCAACAACCACATGTAGAATCTGGTGCAAATAATAAATGAGAACTGTTTAGCTTTGCATTCCTTTACCCCTTACTTCCTTTCAGCTATACATCACAGTGGCCCTGATTTCTCTAGTCTGTGACCCTGACAAGCCAAGGTACTGAGCGTATGCAGAGCAAAATAAAATCAAGAATTTTAAATACTTTTATGATTCTGTTATCAAAGAAACTTTTGTGACCTCTTTTACTCAAGGTAACTGACACACAACCTTTCTGGCAGAAACCCTGAACTCATGAGTTTGCACCAAAAGGCTGCTTAAAATGAGCCTCAAAGCCAAAAACCTGTTTCTCAAAGAGCTCACTCGCCTTCTCATGTTTACCTTTGCACATTCAGACATACAGGAAGAATTCAAGTTTGGGTAGGAAATGACAAATCAAGAAAGAGATGGAGTTTCAAAAGAAAATGACATGAGTAAACTAGGGATACAACTCTCCGTTTAAGCCCTTGTTTGCAGGAAACTAAAGACCCTAAGCCTGGATTTAAGGGCAAAGGAATTATACAGGGTGTTGCTGTTGCAACATTTTAACGTCTATCAAGCTCAAAGTAAGCTTCTCCATCACTCATCCAACAGTCCTTTTAATCAAGAGCAGTGAACCCAAAGACATCAAACGAGTAGAAATGTAGCCAGCCAGAAATCCACTGGAATCCTGCAGATAAGTGGAGCTGCGTGTGAAACAGAAACTAATCGATGTGGAAGCTTTAGGTGATAAAATCCAATCATGGCAGATCGCCCGGTGGGATGGCATGCCTCCGGTCGTAAGCAGTGTCATCGCTCTCCTCGCCGTCGCTTACTTCATCCAAAACTCTTTCTCTCTCCTCCTCCTCCTCTGTTTCACTCTCTCTCCTCAGCCGCTCTCGTTCCCTGTCTCTTTCTCTGTAGGACCGGGGAATCGTGGAGATCTGGGGAGGCAAAGACAAACATATGAGATCATGTTGACCAAAGTAGTGACTTTTACTCATCTACAACTCATAAATATTAAAGGAAGGGCCTGGAGACATTTTTGCATCAATCATTTTGACTGAAAATATTAAGACAAACAACAATAAATCATTAGGATAACCGACTCCAGAGCTCAAAAATTGGCATGCAAAATCCAAACAGTGTTTGTCAGTGAAACTTTCCATAAATTTATCCTCGTCATGGCCAAGACTGCCTTATTTTTCATTCATCTTTAAAACCTTTCAGCTTCCTAATCAATACATCAAAATAAATTATGACTTTGGAAAAATGAGACGGTACAGTTTTGATTTTATAAACAATGAGCTTTACATTTTGTTTAACATTGTACACAAACATAATGGCTGTCCCTGCCAGTCATGACACATTGAGGCAGAACCAGAATTCTTTTTGGCCTCTAAATAGCAGTGAAAATATGCGTTAAAAGGCATGGGCATTGTTTATTTAAATTGCAATTACCTGAGCTTAATTTGGTTTTAATTTGGGTTGTAAAAAGATTCAAATTTTAAAATCGCAATCAAAACCAGAGTATCTGTGATTAATCATGATTAATCGCATCCTTTAATTCAATTATTTTGCATTTCAAACCCTTTTTGTGCATATTGGATTTTTCTTCTATCTCAGATTAAGAATAATTGGCTTCCTGTTTGGCTACAGACCAGCTTTCATATAACCTGACACCCCAAGTAGACTTTGAGATATATTTCACATTTATCTTGGAAACTTCCCATACGAAGAGTTTGAGAACAGCAGGATTTTGCTGAAAAACCTCTGAGGGTGATTTGAAGAACGTCACATTACGACTTGCCGGTTTTTACATGGCTAATGGCCTAAACAAAGTGAAATGAATAAAAAAGTATGCGATTAATCCTGATTAAACAAAGATAGTGAACTAATTGTGAACCTTGATTAAGTGGATCCAATGCAACTAATCTTGATAGCCCTAATTATAATACAATTGATGAAAAGCTTTGCCTCCAAAAGTGGTGCTCAGGCCCAGGCAATCACACAGGTGATGTGTGACTATGCTATGGAAAAAGAACTGTTTTAGCTTTTTTAAAAGCTGCCACAAAACCAGCTATTCTAGTCTGCAACAATCAAAAAAGCCCACAAAACCCTGGAGGGACTGATTGTTAAATAACTGCAGTGTGTAAAAATATCAAAGATAACCAAATGCTTTGTATTTAAGCATTTTAAAGAGAAGATGCAACAGTGGGTAGTTACCTGGTTATCGTGGCTGGGCAGGGCGCAGTAGCCCGGCTCTGTTCTATGGAGGAGGCGTGGTGAATGAGTACGGAAAGGTCGCGGGGAATGGGAGCAGACGGATCGCGGAGAGGGAGAGCGAATGGAGCGAGGAGAGGGAGATCGGACGGAGCGGGCGGGTGAGTAAGTGATGGAGTGGGACTGGGAAATGTGGCTGTGGTGGTTTTGTTTGGGTGGGCGAGGGGAACGAGGGGGCAGCTCAGGCGGTTTGAGAGGGTCCACCAGGTCCATCTCTGTGAGGATCGGGGGTGGAGGAATGAAATCGAGCTCCTCCTCTGTATGGAGCATTTGCATTTCGGCTGCGTCGAGTTCAGCGAGCTCTGCCTTTGATAAGTGGTCCACGATGGCAGCACCGAACGAGTCGCCAACAACATTGATGGAGGTTCGCATTCTGTCACTGGATGGACAAATAGTAGAAGTTTCAACCAAGGAGATGGAAATTATCAGCTTTTTGTATCCTTTTACTCAAATTAGACCTTTAAACTCAAAGCTAACAGTGTTAAAGCAGTGATTACTCATTCCTACACACTCTCAACCTATCAGACACCTGACTCACAGCAGCCAGTCGACAGCGATGAGCAGACTGATGTCCTGAGTGGGTAAACCCACAGCTGTCAGGATGAGCAGCATGGTGACCAGTCCAGCACTGGGAATACTGGCAGCTCCAACACTGGCTAGAGTGGCGGTCATACTGTGGAAGAGAAAGAACATGAAATGTGTTTTCAGTGCAAACTGAATAAATACACTAACTTCACACTGGATAAACCACAGTGACACAGCTCTTAAATCATGACACAATGTCTCTTTGTTAGATGCTGCACTTAAAACACAGCGCAGTGATGCTGCTTGACAACAGCCAAGGCAGGCTTGGGACCTAAGGCCAGTTGGGGGCACCTAGGAGCTGACAAACTTTAAACCTTGCAATGGCTCAAACTGTGCAAATTTTGCAATGACAGTAGGAAACCTCCCTAAGAGGCCCCATCTGACAGCACTCACACTCACTGCTGCTAAGAGCTCCTCAATCAATAGTCAACAAAGGAAACTAAAGAGGAATTATCCATCTGCCTCTACCTCAGCTACCTATAATGTCTATCAAAAGACCCAACCCATCAAATGATGCACCATGATGCTGTTGTGCTCTTGGCATCACAGGGTGAGAATAAGTGAGAAAGCCAACTAAAGTCATGTAGATGCTAGATGATGCTAGGTTGTTGCAGGGTTGCTGTAACTGACTAGTTTTGTGCACTGGGTGCTCAAATCAAACACATGTTCTGACATGAAATGGTAGTACTTTGTCACTCCATACAACAGGATTTCTGATCAACATTGAACATGTTTTATATTTACAACCTCAAGTTGGAGCAGCTACAAACATCTTGGGAGAAGATCAGAGAGGGACAGATGGCTCTAAACACACCAAAGGAAAATCTGGTAAGATAATCTTTAGAACATCAGATAATTGGGATAATTTGCTGACTTTGGTTGGAAGAGGGAACTCTTGCTTAAAATTGGACATGGTGGTCTGGGACACATTTGGCCACATGTCTTTTAAGTTATAATGCTAATGGGTGCTGCAAAAACATTCAGATATACTGATTTAAAATCATGACTTTTGTCAGTAAAAAAAGTTTGTTTGAGCTTAGCAACATACTCCAGTGTTAGAAAATAAAGCCAATAAAATGCAGTTCCTTGGGTCAAGGAAAGTCGATTAGGTCCAATGTTAAATGCTCATTTGTACAGCAGAAATAAACCTGCTTACATTCTGGTTGAAAACATAAATTCAGCATCAGTTACTAGTTTCTCTAGTAATGCATACTGTGCATTTGTTTGATCATAATTAGGCAAGGAATTTTTTTATGAATTTGCATAGAGACGCATGGTTGATGTGTTGCTATTTCCAACATGGCGAACGTTTTGTTCAGATTTCTAAAACTCCTCCAGAAACTAATGGGTTGGGTGTCACTGATATGATGACCATATTTTGTATGTTCTATTTGTTGGACCCTGAAGATGTTATTTTAGTGCTAAGTATGGATGAATCTGCCAGTTGATTAATTTGTTGTGCTCTCAAATGGCGCCACCAAACTGCACACAGTGACAGTAAAATGCAGATGTCTGGGCTTACAATGGTTGAAAACAAACAGATAAAATGATCCAAGGGAAGAGTTTTAGCCTCAAAACACCACTCTGAAAAGGGTTCTGACAGCTCAGTGAGAATTTTATAGGTCAAATCTTGACAGTGTGGATCTGACTGTTTAGTTTATTTAAATAAATCCATCTGGTCATCCTTGTAAATAAACATATTCGATGCATTTATTCATGTGTTGCATCAGATGAAATCTATAACCTTAAAAATCGTAAACACATCAATTTATCAAAGTGTATTGTTTTTTCTGCAGAGAGCGCAGAGCCAAGAAGCATTTACAAAGCAGTGTTTAAAAGTCCCTGGTGGTCTGCTGTGGGTTTGTTATGCAAACTGAGGAATTAAGGGATGAGGGCAAATTGAATTCATGTTTTTAGACTTGTTGATTTTGCTTAAGTGGATCACAACAGAGTCCAGTTAACATAGTTTAAAATACTTTGAAGGTAAAGGCATTGAAAATTGGTGATTTGGGGAAATTGTTTTAGATTATAATACTAATTTGAATTCATTTACATACAATTAAGATTGTGATGTCTTAGCACAAGCATTTCCTCGTTGCACATCCACCAGATGTTTTATCACAAAAATCCATTAATGACTCTCCACTTCTTTGAAAATGTAAATCTTTGATGCTCGAGGATGCTGCTTGTTCTAAGATGTTTGCACTTACAGTAATTAACAGTTCATGTTGGTCCCAGATGTAACTGCAGGACAGCTTGAATTGTGTTCTGAACCACAATGGATGATGCTGTTTGTTCTTATTCAGACTTTTGTTTTACATCTTAATACTATTGTGCAGTGCTAATTACCACCCCCCTGGATCAAGTGGGATATTCGACAGCTTTACACACCTCATATGGATCATATTTGAGAACAATTTCCCCTCAGATGACGCAACAATCACACAGAGCTTTCTCAAAATTAGATTTTGGAATTTAGCGGGACACGGCTGCTGATGAAAGACACATAATAAACAACTTTAGAGCGTTAGCATCATTTATAACCAGAGGCCACAACATGCAGAGTCTGATCCAAGTCGGCTGGATCCAATCAGACATGAATGTTTCACTGAAACCTCAGAAACGGGAAACAAGAGCATCTCGGTAGCTGAGTGGTTACAGAACATGCCACGTATCTGCAGCGCTGGCTATAAAAGTCTGACCAGCAAACTTTGCTGAACATCAAAGCCCTTTCTTTCTTTTCTTTAACCTTATATTCTTTGTAAGAAAGAAGACCAAAATAACATCCACAATAGAACATAAACAATGCATCCCCAAAAGTAAGGACAGGGTAATGCATACCATTGTGTAGCATCCCCTCTCCTTTTAACAACAGTCAACATCTGGGAAGTGAGGAGACCAGTTGCTGGAGTTGTGGGGGAGGTATGTTGTTCCATTCATGTCTGATGTAGGTGTCTAGCTGCCTCAGCTCTTGGTCTCCTTTGCCAGATTTTCTGTTTTATGATGGGTTTAATGTTTTCTATTGGTGAAAGGTCTGAATTGCAGGCAGACCAGTTCAGCGCCAGGACTCTTCTACTGTGAAGCCAGGCTGTTGTGATGGATGTGGCATTTGGTTTAGCATCATTTCTTCTGAAAAATACAAGGCCTTTCCTAAAAGAGACATGGTCTGGATAGGAGCATATGTTGCTCTGAACCCTATATCTGCTTTTCAGTACTGCCTTTCCAGATGTGTAAGCTGCCCACACCATAGGCACTAATGCAACCCCATACCCTCAGAGATGCAGGGTTTTGAACCATGCACTTATAACAAGCTGAATGGTCCATCTCATGCCTGTTTTAACTGCCTAGCTGTCTGACAGCCTGAAGTCCCAGGCATCCAATATTAACCTTCAGCCTTTTCCCTTACGCACAGAGATTTCTCCAGATTCTCTGAATCTTTTAATGATATTATGTACTGTAGATGGTGGGATATTCAAAGTCTTCTCAATTTTACAATGAGAAATACTTTTAGGAAATATTTCCACTACCTTTAGATCCAGTTCTTTTCAAATTGGTAAACCTCTGTCCATCTTTACTTCTGAGAGACTCTGCCTCTCTAAAAAGCTCATTTTATACCCAGTCATGTTACTGACCTGTTGCCAATTAACCTACTAAATGCAAAATGCTCCTCCAGCTGTTTTTCATTATTACCACTTAGTTTTTCAGCCTGCTGCCCCATCCCTACTTTTTTGAAATGTGTTGCCCCCATTAACTTCTGGCAGTGTTCCATAAAGGCATGAAAAGCAGCGGTGTCAGAGGAGATTCACCACATCCATTTCCGAAACTTTTATCAACCATCTTTCAGAGTTTAAGCGCGCCAATTTTCATGCAATTAAAGTGCATGTCTAATGCCTCCAAAAAAGGGTGGAACTGGGAGAAAAGAGCCTAATCCTACAATTATGGCTCTCACGCCTGGGCACTAAAAAAAACATAATAATAATAAAAATGCGTCCCTCCCTTCTCCCCCTATCCAACTTAATAGTTGTGTGTGGAAAAAATTAAGCTCAGACAGCATTAGAGCTCAGCTCAGCACAGAGAGTGTCTCCCATGTTAGCTCAACTCGAAATGACATGAAAAACAGGAGCAAACTGCAGGGGGCAGGATAACATTTAGGCTGTCTTTGCACCTGAATATCCATCCATTTTCTACACTGCTTATTGCGTTTGGGGTTGCAGGGGCTGGGGCAAGAGGCGGGGTACACCCTGGACTGGTTGCCAGTCAGTTGCAGGGCTGACATTTAGAGACAACCAGGCACTCTCACACTCTCACCTACAGTGAATTTAGAGTCACCAGTTAACTTAACGAGCATGCCTTTGGTGGTGGGAATAAGCCAGAGTACCCACAGAGAAGCTATGCATGTACTGGGAAAGCATGCAAACTCCACACAGAAAGATCCCTAACCAGGGAGAAAACCTGGACTGCTGTGAGGCAATAGTGCTCCCTCCGCTGCAGTCCAAACAGCAAAAAACACTGTCAATTCAGAGCCTGTCTCTGAGATTTGCTTACCATTTTCTTGTTTTTCTCAAGAGTAAACTCTGTTGGTTTTGGTAGGCCTTTTTTACAAACCCAGCCTTTTGTCTATCTTCCCAGGATGGCCTGGTGGCCATTGTGTTTTTGTGTTTCCTTGGGCTCCCTGAGAATTTAATTTCCCATCAGCTGCTCAGCAGTGTAAGCATTTTTTAGTGACAGAAGCCCATTTGCTAACCCAATTTTATTTTCCCTCTCCAATCTAATCACTTCCAGGACCAGTGGTATCTTAAAGTCATCTATTTTGAAATTTAACAGAAGTGCTTCCTCTGGAATAGTCAATCATTAAGCAATACTATAGCCCATTTCTGCAACAGCACTGTTAACAAAGCTCCGCTCTAATTGCACCTTAGGACAACCATGATATAACGCCTGTTACCACCTCCAAAGCCAGCACAGAGGAGGTCATCACTATATCAACCCTGCCTTTTCCCCAATGACAGCTGGATGGATGGATCCACAGCCTTAACCACCCCTTGCCATCCCAATGCCCTTGATTGCGACACTGCTATGACTCAATCCAAATATACCACTGAGCTCCACTGTACGGTTGGTAGGGCTGATTCTTGTTGGAATGGAGGGGTAGGGTGAAGTGTAGCTTGGGCTACATGGGCCTCCAAATGGAGATTTTCAAGAGGCCCACTCCTAATGGAGTGCTATGGGAGATCTCCTAATTGCCTTGTGAATCATTGGCAAAATTGAAAATAATGACCATGATCTAATGATATTTTAGTGTTTTTTTTTTTCTGTGTATTATAGCCCTGGTTTGAAAATGCTCATAGTAGAAATGTCTGGTTTTGTCGTCATTTCTGTTTACGTAATGCTAGGGGAGATTAAACAATTGCTTCCTTTTACTTCAAGGGCCAACAGGGCACTTGAAATTGAGGGGTGGGGGGTAAAAGAAATGGGACTAAGCCTACGTTTTACCTCACAGTGATGATCTGTCCGCCATCCAGGGTTATGTCATTCATCTGGGCTATAAAGATGGCCGCCACGGCCTCATACAATGCCGTGCCGTCCATGTTTATGGTGGCACCGATGGGCAGCACGAAGCGAGTCACACGTTTATCGATCTTCAGATTCTCCTCCAGGCAGCGGAAGGTGACAGGTAACGTTCCAGCGCTGAAAACAGAAAAGACCGCACAAGATGGTGAGAGCTGGGAAGAAAAAAGCTGCAGATGTACAGATAACAGAGGGAAAGTGTTAGCTGCAGGACATAATATATGACAGGTGTTGAAAGACAAAAGTGCAGAGGTGAGGAGAGAGGTGAGGGGTTTGGAAAAAAAAAAAGTAGAAGAAATTTGAGTCGGCAGACAGCCTCCTGCTAACAGCTGGTGTCGGCCACTGTTGCAATCCTCCAACATGTGAATTAAAGGAATTTGATTCCCAGCTCCTGCTAAGCTGGGGTCATAATATAATTAGAGTAAACGTTGATAGGATTACCCACATTCACTAAAGCCTCAGTAATGTGCCAAAATGACAGTTGGTTTCAGCAGCAATGCAGGGTCCCAGGCAGGCCAAGCCAGGCAGGATAGAGCGAGGCCAGTTTGGCTGCTGACGGCTAATCCGAAGGCTTAGACATTGACAACACAGGATCCGTCTGACATGGACTTGTCTATGATAGCTGGTGCTTACACACATTTGGCTCGGCTATCCTGATTATTCTGTATTAGCGTAAATACAAAAATTTCCCTTCAGCCCTTTCAGATTCGACCCAAATAGCTGAAAGTGAGCAGCAGTCAACGTCAATCAATCATCAAAACTGCGGCAGCTGCTCGAGGAAAAGATGTTGTAAAAGAAACATGTGACGCACATGTGTTAACACTTGCCCAAACAGAGCTTCCACACACACACACATCCTGCAGGCTCTCCTACCTGCTAGCAGTGCCCAGAGCTGTGATCCAGGCCTGGAAGATTCCAGAGTAGAAAGTGAGCGGGCTCTTTCTGGTGATGCCGAAGAATATGGCAGGTAGGATCAAGCCGCCGTGGATTACTAGGCCCACGATGACGGTCACCATGTACATGCCGAGCTGTCGGGCGACAACCTCCAGGTCTCCGATGGCTGCAATCTTTCCAGCAATCAGAGAGGCGATGCCAACAGGAGAGTACCTGAGTACAGAGTAAAGGTGATCAATCAGAGCTGAAATTATTCTTTATAATGCTTATAAAGACATCATAAAATTCAGGTATATTTTTCTTGATTCAGGCTACATCATGCACCATTTTTTTTCTTCTCTTTAACAATTCACAAGGCTGTTTTTTTTTGGGGGGGGGGTTTATGCCTTTATTTCTATATGAAAGTGGACACACCAGATTTAAAACAAAGCCAACCGTTTCAAGGACTACAGCTTCTGTACATGTACATATACATAACTACTAGGCTACGAGCACGTCAGTTGTAAGTTAGTTTTGAAGCAAAGCACTTTGACCCTGCAATGTGGTTGAAGTTCATATTTAGTACATAAATTATTTTAGAATGGCAATAATGGCATGTTTAATTGTCCCTCTTAGCCTCCTGTAATTAAGCAACTGCAGTGTCTCCCTGCAGCCACAGCGATGTAAAATAAATCCACCACTTCTCCTTAGTGTCTCATTTCTATTAGAAACTCACAGACAGCTCAGTGAACGAGTCAGTAGTCATCTGCACTTTTTATTATCAAACATTTATCTTTTTACTGTTCACTTATTTCCTTTTCAATCAATGACAAATTCCTTTTTGTCAGTGGTTAAGTTCACATTATAATCTTCAATCTAGCCAAGGTCTTATTTTCTTACAAAATAGTAATAGGAAGTAAGGTACCCTCAGTTTGTGGCTGTTCAAAAATAATAATAGAAAAAAGTTTTAAATGCAAAATTATGCATTCTTTAAATGTTAAAAAAGGGAAATAAATGGCATGTAACTGTAGATATTCTATTATTCAATGTGATTTAAAAATGTGGTCACTTGACAGCTCTACTTGACACCCTTATTAGGATTGGAAGAGTAATTCACATTCTTGGAGCATTACTTGTAGGGTTTCCATACACCATCTTTTTTTGCATGTTTTCACTTTGCCCTTAATAAATTGACTTGAATCACTCCAATTTTAAAAGAAATATTACAAAATTGAGGAGGAAAAGTGCAATTTTTGCATTGGAAACTTGTTCAAAATCACTTTTTATCCTTTCTCTAGTTTACAGGACATTGTCTTTGGAGCATAACGTTAAATGGCATTGAACCCCTCTTCTTCTACAGTGATTTGTCACTTTTGTCATGAAGAGCACCATCTAATGCTCGACATGCTGACTCCTAACACTTGCACGATAGTAACAGTTGAAAACCTGACCAGTTTTCAAAAAATGTGTACAAATTGAGTGATACATTTTGATGTCTTTGTTTCCCCTTCCTTGGGTGCTTCACAGCATGTGATCCAAAGCAGTCTACATGGTCAGGGTAGAATGAATGAAAAAAACGGAATTGCCCATTGGGATAAACAAAGCTGTCTGAGTCTGACACGCCACTGTATTGTGGTTTTGAAGACCTGCAGGTTTGACGGAGGCTGAAAATCAAGCCCCTTCTTGCACAGTTGTACGTAGCTGTAGGTGGCGGTACTAGTTCTTTGGAGAGAAACGCTGCAAAACAATCATGAAATACTGTTAAATCTATCTTTTTCAGTCATTTGTTTAATTGTGGCGCTCCCTTTCTTCCCCTTATTTCTATGGCACCTGATGCCCAGTCTTACTCTCGCGAGCTGGAGCTTTAGGCTGAAATACAATCTCTAATGTTGAAAGAAAAAATGAAGCAAAGGAGGAAGTGCTTAAAAATGCAGCGTTCATTTGAAGGTAGGTGAAAAAATAGGGATTTTTAAGGCAGAAATAAACATTTTTACAACCTAGTTCAAAAACAAATATGCTCTAAAGCTTAAGTCTTTCATTGCTCACACTGTACAGGGTATGAATGTGTTTAGTAACATGTCTGTTTTGTGATATTAAGGCTTAAAATTACTCATAAGTATGGGTGTGGCTGATATGCCAAATTGGTGGGCTCATATGCCTCAGTCCCCCTTTCTCTACTACTTTGCTGACCAAAAACAGTCATGGCACAGATGGCATACTGGTTGAAGTGGCCTGGGTTTGGGTCCGGCTTGTGGCTCCTTCCCTGCTTCTAATGGCCTCAAAAACTCTTGTTCAGAACCCACAGGGTGACCTCACCGAGACTACGCCCATGTTTCATACAGTCTGTGCTTTAGCCTTAGGACAGCAGTCTTCTACTTCAAAGATCATTGTGATTACAGGAAATGCAAATATCAAAACATGTTTCAATTCAGACCCTAATTAGACAGGTTAGGGCCATACTATGCAGAGGTAAAAACCTTTCACCACTATAGAAAAGATTCATAAGGCAGTATACAGAGTATAAATATGTGTAACATACTCCCCATTGTACATGATCACTCGAATCACTCTGTTATGCCCATATGTGAACAGACTGCAATCAAATGAGGCTTCCCCCTCCGAATCAGCCCCTGGACGGATTTCTGTGTAAAGGACTTATGATTTTTTTTCCAAGGAGATTAAAAGGAAAGACCTTTATACGTAAACACTGCTAGAGTAAGCCTTGAAATTGTATCTGCTTGCGTCAAAAATAAATGGCACACAGAGTTCAACTAAAAGCAAAAACCAAAAAAATTAATCTGTGAAGTTCACTCACCCAGAAATGTGAGCAAAGCTGAAGGATTACTGAATAGATAGCGGCAGAGCTTTGGATCCAAGGGTAGATTTCTATGTGGTTTTGTTGCCTGACATCAAGTTGCTTGGTTACAGCCACCAAACACAGCAAAAATATTGTCTTGAATTGATAATGGTAGCTAATTTGTCTAAACTTCTGAAGCTGATCTGACTGGTGAGCTAATTTGGGTTTGCAAATAGGGTGTCCTTCTGTCCAGTTTCCAAGCTCCATGTCCTGAGAGCCAGCACTGGTATGTCTCAGTTTCGGACAGTCCTTGTCCAGGGTTTAAATAAGTGAAATACCAAACAATTCACTGTGCTGACAACACTAATTTGTCTCCCTTAAGTTCTCGATTCTGCTTTATTTAAAAATCCTCTGAAGGCTTAGCCAGTCCCTGTTGTTTGTGCGCCTTTTCCCTCTAAACTTTTCCCTTCCAGTCAACTTTCCATACATATGTTTTAATACAGCCTCGAAGAATGACCTGCACTTTCAGCAGTGACCTTCTGTGGCTTACCCAACTCCAACTCATCTCTCGGAGTCATTTTCTGTTTTCTTTTATCGTGGATTTGAAGTTCTTTGTAGTGCTCAAAATGTACTCTCTTACTGGATCATTTTCAACTATTAAAGTGTTATCCTCATATTAACAGTTGTAAATATTCACAGAATAAATTACTAAAAAATAACAGACATATTGCTAGAACAAAGATGTAATGTTTTGTCTGACAATATTTATTTCATGGGACATGAAAAATTCATTTCCAGAGTTGCATCCAGTTTAAGAGTTCAGAGAGAGAATTTCAAAGTTAAAGATGCTGCAATGATATGGACTTGATTCGCTGACACTGCATTTGTACAATCATTTTTAACTACAACTCAACTACAAGAGTATAATTAACTCTGCACTTTCTGAAATTTCTTTAAAACTAAAAACTAACTCTCCTGAATTTGCTGTGTAAGGCTCAAAAACAGTTTAAATGTTTAATTTATGATTCATTGCAGAATTTCTGCAGTTAACCTCAATTAAACTTCTTTTTGTCAAATTTTAAAAGTCCACTATTTTGCATTTAAGTCTAAGAACTCACACAGGACTAATCCGATATTGAACATCCTTTTATTCATATATTTCTCAATCTTTCCTACAGTTAGCCAGTTAGTCCACTGCCATATTGTCTGTTTGTATCCCAGAATGCATTGCGACTGGGCTGTGACAGCCAATGGGAAGCTGTTCCTTCATCACATCATGCTTCGCAGAACAGCCCATGTGCACAGACTTAAAAAGTTAAGAAGAGAGTCTGAATGTCTCATAATAGAGAGAAATAGACATAAAGATGCTCTTATTTGTCCGTCAGAGCCACTGCATTTTAAATAGTCCTATAACTTTTTAAAAATTCAAGTTTTTGCAGCACACATTTCCTTAAAGTTCAGGGTGTCCTGAATAAAAGGATGTCTAGAGCTTGACTGAGCACCACAGGGTTGATGTTTCTGTTTTGTTTCATTTTTCATTTTTAACTGTCTTATGATTATGACATGAACAGAAAAAGGAACTTGTTATAGATTGAAAAGGAAATAAATAAACATTAAAAATGTAAATGTTGGTTAAAACAAGATTCAAATGACTTTTGACTAGTCCATGGAGCTGTCTGAGTTTTTTTTTTTAAGTAAAATAAGTCATGATTAAGTTAACTGGCCATTTCTCATCTCCAACATTCAAAAGTTTGGCTTTGGGGAATCATTTATTAATTGGGTTAAAATTCTGTACACTGCACCTTCAGCCACTGTTATCACAAACGGACTAACCTCACAACCATTCACACTATACAAGGGAACAAGGCAAGGATGTCCTCTCTATCCCTCACTATTTACCATCTTCATAGAACCACTAGCTGCAGCCATCCATCAGAACACTGTTATCCATAGAATTAAAACACCAAACCGCTATCATAAAATTTGTTTATATGCCGACGACATACTGCTGTTTCTACAAAAAACATACTCATCACTTCAAGAGACAATCAAAACCATGGATACATTCTCATATATCTCTGATAACTCCAAAATGAGTCTGAAAGAACAATGGTGGACTTGTTTTACATCACTGTGGCTGCAGGGAGACACTGCAGTGGCTCAACCATTGGTGGCAGGGAGGGATAATAAAACATGCCATTTATTGCAATTCTAAAAAAATAATGCACTACTTATGGGCCTTAATTGATCACCATGAGTGCAATTATGCTGACATTATAACTGTTAACCAATATAAAAAAGGAATAATTAGTTGAGGAAGAAAACTAGATGCACTAGAAACCTATTACTTGGACCGTGTGATGCATTTATAACTTTAAGGCTAACATAGGCTGAAAGAAAAACCCCAGCCATTCCTGCTTTCAATTACACATGTGTTACATTTCAGACAATCACCTTATCAATCTTAATTCCCTGTCAAAGGAGCAGATTTCTTTACTAGACATTCTTAGATCTCTGGTTTCAGGCTTGGGAGCGCAGTTGTTCCTATTCATGAATACAGGCCGCTGTGGGACTCATGAATTAGATAAGTGTTCCCCTTTAAGCCACTCCTGGGCTGGTCAAAATGGGTCTCATCATGACAGCGGCCTGCTTTAATAGGTCAGCTGTGTGCTGAACCTCCAGCCTGGCATTCACTGACAGTTGTTTGGTGGAATATGCCGTGTACGTGATTTGATGGATGTGTACGTGCTTTTGTATACACTGGACTCAGTGTTTGGCTGGCTTCGAGTCTCCGGTCTGTTTATACGATGTGAGTGATCTGAGCGAGGATACATCTTCTCTGGAGTCCAGCTGCACATGAGGATAGCCTCGGAGAGCCGAAAGACAAGCATCCTGCTGTTTCTCTTCCAACCGCCTACCCTGATTCCCCCTTCCTTTCCCTTCCCATTCCTCCTTCGAGTGCCATGATTCTTGCTCTCTGCGAGCAACTAGCCGGAGTTCTGTGAAGCCTCAAGGCCTCTCTGAAGACACATGCATCCCTTCACGTCTCGCTGTCCCTCCCACCTGCATCTGCTTTCTGCTCTGCTGCCAAGTGGCTCTTCTGCCGTCGGTGGATCCATTACATTTTGGAGATCTTCCATCTTGCGTCCCATGGGACCCTGCAGCATTGTTCCCGTTACCCCCGAGCATACCACAGACTCCAGCATGTGCCAGGGAAACCCTCTCTCCTTCTTCCTGTCTTTCCATCTGTCTGTGTCCTTCACTGACACACTTTCACCCTTCTCCTCCTCTTCCTCTCTCTCTCTCCTCCAACGTCAAGCTCGTTCCCACAATTTGTCTCACATACGCAGCCCTCGCCTTATCCATCACTGTCACCAGCCTCTGTGTGTTCTATCTCCAGAATGTCAAAGCAGCGCAGCCATTAGCCAACATGAGCAAAAACAGAGACACATGTTGTGCATGCTCAGCAAACAGACTCACAAGCTCACAGGGGGAAAACAAACACTGACCACATGATCATGGAAACCATCGTCATGATTATCTCGTTGAGGATGTTGAAGAAGTCGCACATGACCTTCCCCCGCTCGCCCATCCGGCCCATGCAGATCCCGAAGGTGATGAAGAAGCCGATTAAACCTTGAGGAGGACACAAAGCAGCATGAGACTGGAAACTTCATCAAGCAGTGGAGTTACATAACAACATTCTTAAAGTAAAGGAGTAAATATCGAAAGAGACAATCAGGGACGTTTTTTTCATAAAGAAATAAAAGCTCTATCATCAGCTTACCGAGGACGTTCATGCCCCATTTGTATTCCAGTCTCTTCCTGTTCACCATGATGGGCTCGGTTTGGTTTGCTGCAACAACGGCTTCCTGTTTCAGCACTGTCTGAACCTGAAGAGAGGAAAGAACATTCAGATGGGGGTCCAAAATTCACCTTTTAACTCACAGGCTGAGGTTGTGGGAAGATGGAAAAATGCACAAGCCAAGCATATTTCTTACCAGCCAAAATAAATAACTAAATGGTTAGGATGGTCAGCTGACTCCTTCTAAGTATTGGCATAAACTAGCTGTTTAGTCAGCCTCAGGGACAGTTGGGATACTGGGCTAGCTGAACAAAACTCTTCCTTTTATATAAAATAACTTGCCAAAAATTTTTAAAAAATTTGGTTATAACCTAGAGTAGAAACCAAATCAAATGGCCCTGAGCTTCCTTGATTATCTGTAAGCACTGCCTGCAATGGGAACTGACTTGAAAAAGGAAGCTTAAACCCTGCAGGGCAAAGGACAGGCCTCAGCAGGAGTGAGCAGCCAGTCAAAACAGTGCATTGGTAGCAGTTTGGCATCATGACAGAGAAACTCTGTACAGATCCTGCCAAGCTGGGAGCACGACTCTCAGACAATGTCTCTCAGGTGAAAGTCTACTGAATGAAGTTTCAGAATCAGAAAATGTAGCTGCCTGACTGCACTAAACCTTTCTGCTGGCATTTACTCACCCTTGTGAGTAACAGAGGTAAAAACTGGAAAGTGTCTGGAAAACGTCCAATGTATCTCACTAGACTGCAAAATCATGAGACTTCTCACCTTGTGATACCAGTACAAAGCCAGCAGCATCCATTATGATAATGTCTGATATTGAACTGGAAATTACCTTTGGTAGTTGACACACTTTGTCATGGCATGTCTTGATTTGCTGATCATTTTGGCTACATTTATTTAGGAAAACAATCAGCATAAATTCATTTTAGTCGATGCCACTAGAGATATGCATACTTCAGTTCTTGAAATACACTTTACGATTTAAGGATGAACAAAGAAAAAACTTCAGTCCTTCAATACCTTGGTTCTCAACTGGTGGGCTGGGACCAAAAGTGGGTCACAAGGCCATATTCAGTGGGTCGTAACTTAAAATTTTTGTGGCAATTAATCAATTATGTGTTTATATTTTGAAGGATGTGTTTTCACCTCCTTGGTTTGCCACAAATTTTGCTCCATCCCAAGTCCAAACTACCCCATTATTGCCTAAAAACTTAACCTGGCACGCCAGGTAAACCACTCATACATAGCATTTGGGAAAGGGCAGAGCCTTTGAAAAAAAACTCGAAGGGGCACATCTTTACCGGCCAATTAGAGCAACAAAACACGTGACGTAGCCGCTATCGAGCTGCGCCCCTACCAAAGGAGTAAACTCCATAACTGCATAACATGAACCATGTCTACTGTGGACATGTCAGTACTCGACTTTTGTCATTTTTGAAAAGAAAACAGCTCAATGCTGTTCTTAATTCTTTTAACGGAGATATGCCATCAAGTTCTGTTAAAACTGGCACTTTTGCAGCATCCACGCTAATGTCTTCCACCATAATTGCACTGGCCTCTTGCTGCTGCTTGCTTACGCCGCGCCTGAAGTACTGCCCCTCGTCGTTCTGACAAAAAATATGTTGACTAGATTCTGATGATTTCCACTGTGCATCTAGAAAAGTGATTTGTGCCTGAGGCTACCTCCCCAGGCCCACCTAGTGCCTGAGAGTGGTATGTTTGCATTCACACAGACAAAGTGAAATCAGACTTGGGGTTCAAGTGTGCTTGGATCCCAGGGTCTTAAGTAATTAAACAAAAACAATCCTATTCTGCATTCTTTGTCAAAAGTAATCTGGTTAAGCAACATGTGTTTTGTGTAACACTTTCCTTGTGGGAACAGGTACAGACATTCATTAGAATGGCACATAAATGACCAACCCTTTCAATGTCTGCTTTAGTAGAGGCATTAGTCTGTTTTATAACATTTAAAAACTCCTCACAGAAGCTTCAATAACTTGACTATTTTGGTGCAAATATTTACCTGTTAAACAGAAAATCTACATTTTACATTTAATATGTGTTAAATTTGGACCCAAACTAACATCATTCTGGTACCCAAGCAAAAGGTTGATTCAGTGTGTCTGTAACACACTGAACAAAGTTTTTGTTTAAAAAAGGTAAAACAGAGAACAGGAGGCGGATTGAAAAGCCAAACAGTGTCTAAAGGGTAAGGACGAATCCTTCCTGTAAAAGCAATTACCTTTGCCTTTTATGACTACAATGAATCCCTGATGAGTACAAACAAAGGAGACAGACAGACAGGAACGTGATGCAAAGAAAGTTTTAAAGAAAAAAGAGAGAAACCGAGAACACTGCAGGGAGAGGAGACAGCATGAGTCTGTGAGGAGAAGCTTTACTGTGGTAAACAAGGCTGTAGCATTACAGATGTAAAGGGATTAGCAGTAACAGAAGGGCCGACCCTCACCCAGCCTAACACAGACATCTACTTCTAATCATTCAGACTCACAGAACGGAGAGGAGAGGGGGAAAACATCATGATTGAGACTTGGATTATCGCTTAAAAGTGACCAGGTTGAATAAGCAAGAGCTGTGCACTGATTTGTCTGGACTATTACCTACATCTCATATTTAAAGAATTATCATAGAGTCTACTACAAGGGTAAAGATTCAGTGTTTGTCAGCATGAGGATGAAAAATATTAGCAAGGTTTTTCTGAAAATTGGTTGCAGAAAATGAAAAATGAGGAAATGCTGAAATGTAACATCTGGAGTTCCTAAAGTGGGTCTGTGCAATTCCCATTCGGCCAAATATTAAAATGCCAATTTTACTGCATAATTTTGACTGTTAAAAAAGGGTTAATAGAATCAGCATCTCCAGTAAGGGGAGAGGAATCAATAGGCTTGAAAATGCTTCCTCAGAAACCACTGGGTGATGCCACTGAGACTACGTCCATGTTTCATATAGTCTATGGTTGCAAAGGGTCACACAGTCGGAGCAGGACAGCATAACAAAATGTTTGAATGCATCCTGATGATTATGGGATTATTAAGGGATTAAATTCCATTCATAGTTGTGGAAATATAAACCCCAATTCCAAAAATGTTGGGACATTGTATGAATAAGAATAAAAAACAATTATTTGCAAAGTTTTTTTCAACCTTGAATGAATTAATAGAGCACAAAAACAAAAGTTTTAATGTTGATGCCTGCATCAGGTCCCAAAAAAGCTGGGACAGGAGCATGTTTACCACTGTGTTGCATCACCTTTTCTTCTAAAAACACTATCTAAGCCGTAATCTGGGGGCTGGGGACACTATTTGTTGAGGTACAGAAATCTGAAATCTTTCCCATTCTTACTTCATGCACATCTTAAGTTGCTCAACAGTGCAGGGTTTCTTTTGTTGTATTTTGGGCCCTGAATGCCCCAAAAATTTTTATTTGGAGACAGGTGTGGCCAGCATGCAGGCCAGCCTAGTAACCACACATTTTTATTGTGAGGCCATGCTGTTGTAACTTGAATAGAATGTGGATTTGCATTGTCTTGATGAAATAATCGGGGACATCCTTGGAAAATTTTCAATTGTGCTTTCACAGATGTGCAAGTTACCCCATGGGAATTAATACTCCCAAACACCATCACAGATGCCAGCTTTTGATGACAGCCTGGCTGTCCTTTAAAGTGTGGACTTTCCAGAACATGGCACACTTACCCACTTTAGGTCAGTCAGTCTCAGATAAGCTCAGGCCCGGAGGCCTCACTGGCACTTCTGGATATTGTTGATGCTTTGCATGGTACAGTCTTAAAGGTCACATATTTTACCCCTTTAAGACAAGTTTATTTTGGTCTCAGAGGTCCCTGAATCATGCCTTTGAAGTTTATTTCTGAAAAACACTCCAGTAATGGATTTTTGTTTCAGCCCTGCTCATAATGAGCTGTTTCTGTGTCTGTGGCTTTAAATGTTAATGAGCTGTCTGACTCCACCCCTGACTCCTTCCCCCTCAGGAAATGGATGTGGCTAAATGGATGTGGCTCTACTGATCCTCCTCTTAGCTGCCAGCTGAGAGGAGGATCGAGAGAGGAAGGCGGGACTTTCTTTTAAGCGGGGGGGCAAACCATACTTGGGGGTGGGGCTAACTCCCCACATGACATCATGAGGGGAAAATATGAGAGCAGCTTGTTTCAGCACACATTTTCTGAAAGGTGTGTGTGTGTGTGTGGGGGGGGGGGGGTCCTATTCTTGGGGGGATTGTGTTAGAAAAGCCTGAAAAAGTGTGTTTTGCGTAATATGTGACCTTTAACTTTCTGAAGTGTTCCTAAGCCCAAGCTGTAATATCCATCACAGAATGACGGTTTTTAATGCACTGCTTCCTAAGGGGTCAAAGGCATCCATATTGGTTTTCAGCCTTAACCCTTATGGGCAAACATTTCTCCAGATTCTCTAAATCTTTTGATGAAATTACAGGCTGTAGACAGGGAAAATCTATAATTCTGCAACAGCCCACTGAGGAACAGTGGTCATAAACTGCTGGCCTACTTGCCCATGCAGTTGTTCACAAAGTGACAACATTGCACATGGCAGTCTTTCAGAGGCGCTCCTTTTATTCCCAATTGTGGTCCTGCCACCTGTTACTAAATAACATCTAACATCTTTTCTGGTCTTTCCTTGATCCTGTCCCAACTTTTTTGGAACATGTTGCAGACAGCAAATTCAGAATGTTTGTATATTAAAAAAAAAAAAAAAGATTATGAGTGCTAAACATCCGACCTTTGTGTTGTAGTCAAGGTTGAAAATAATTTTTACTTACATTTGACACAATGTCCCAACTTTTTTGGGATTGGGATTTGTATAGATAAGACACATACAGTAGTAGCAGTAGATGTGGAAGACTGACTTTGGCAGGCACCTTCAAATCAGTTCATAAATCCTTATCATTTGTCCATGCCAATGATAATTCTAAATTGTTTAATATTACATGATCTACTACAGTGGGTACAATTATGGTAAACTAAATGAACCAGAAAATGACAAATTCTCTGTGTGTGCTAGCTTTGAGGGCTAGCATATGTTTTGTTTTTAGACAAACCAAAATTTAGAAAAATGACTATAAATGCAATCATAAAAAGACAGAGGGGAGAAAAAAGGCAATTATCTAAACCTGCAAATATTTAGTATAACTTTAAACTGGCATTGTAAATGGCTCAGTTTCTCTTTATTAGCTAATTTTTCAACATTTACCCAGGAAAATTAGCATATAAAGATCTCTTTTCTTTTCTTTCATGTTTAAATTTGAGCTCAGTTTTTATTAACATGTATTAAATCTTTCTCCTTGTAAAAAAAAAAAAAAAAAAGAACTTAAAAGGATCTCTTCAGCACAAAGCAGCCTTGGCCTTTTGGTCCTTCTGTAGCCAAATCCTTTGGAGTTAAATGTTTTCACTCAACAGTCACACATGTAGGAAACATTGTGTTTGCCTTTGGAGGATGACTGAACTCTCCAGAGATTACATCAGCCATTAACAACTCTCTTTGGCTCTTTCATTTAGTCTAACTGCTCAGTTAATACCTTGAACAGATGAGTGACTAACGATGGACTTTCCAGGTTCAAAGTCGTGGCCCTCTTGGAGGCTGGTAGAAATTTAAAATGTAAGAATCTGAATAGTTGTGGACAATGGGTGACAAATCAAAGCCACATTTTAGTCCATTCAGTAGCTTTTTTTTTAACTGAAGATCAGTTTTGCATGTTAATAATAAAAAAATATCATCTTCCCTCTTGAAAGAGGTATTGGGTGGATATAGCTCTTTTTTAACAGTTTCAGTATCTGATGTGGGCCACTTTCATTTATGAATCTATTGTAGTGATACAGATCAAAAACTGAAAAGTAATTGTTAACAGAGAACCATAAAAAATCAGATCAGACCAAAATAAAATCAGAATTGAGCAGTATTTCAGGTTTAGGTAGTTCAATTCAAGTTTTTTTCACTGTCAGATAAATCTGAAGGCTTTTGGGGGGTCAGTGATGTGTTGGACTAAAATATTTTACCAGAAAAGCTAACAAATATTTGCCAAAAACAAAAAGTCAGAAAAACTATTTTGATTTCCTCCCCCAGTTGTTATGCCAGAACCCATAAAAAGCAAATGATCTTTATAGCAACCAAGGTTGGAAATTTGCCATTGAATTGTAGATGACCAGATTTATAATTTTTTAAGGCAGTAATTTTCAAACATTTTTTGCCTAAGGCACACCTAAGATTAAGACAAAAATCTCAAGGCACATCTTCTCCATATTCATGCAAATTTTTTGTCTGTATTTGATGTCTAGTTGTAATAATAATGTACGGTTATTCAAATCTACAACACACACCTAGACATTCCTGGCCTTTACCATTTGGGAGCAACTGGAGTACACAAATTCACACTAAAATTCGAGTTTTTGCCGCATGCATTTCAGCTTTATCTGCCATGTGCACAGTTGTTGATTAAAGCAATCTGCTGCTGTGAATCCAACACTGGTTATTAGGCATTTTTAGGCCTAATTATCCAAAAGAACAACATCAAGATACCACAGAAAAATTTTAGCTTTCTAAGAGGTAGTCCAATTTTTTAAACTTTATGATATTGCAAGTTTTAAAACGTTATTAACAGAATTACAGTTACCCTAATCAGTGGCAGGATTAAAAAAATCTGTGCAAACACATGTGAAAGTATCTTAAAATGCTGTACAGTCAAAGTATTCATGCATGGTTGTGCAATTTCCTAGGGAACCTAAACATAAATGACTCTATGCTGATTCAAAGTCATTCTTTCCCTAAGTATTATGGAAATATTAATTTATTCCTCTTCTCCTGACAGCTACTGAACAGGCCAGACTGACAGACAAAAACTGAATGATAATTGAAGCTACCCTGGATATTCATATTTTGACAGAGGATTGACCTAAATAAACTCTTGAGCTTACAGATGTATTTCTAATCAAACTTTTCTCTCACTGCAGATCTGTCAGCATCAAGTTAAGCTTAATGTCAGTGCTGATACCATTATTTACTCATAATGTTTCTTCTTTTCTTCTATTTTTAAAAAGAGCAATGAGATTTGACATATTGAAATTGTTGTCGGTGTTTCCTGTCTGTGAAATGTCTGTGGACAATGTCTTACAAACTGCTGATCTTTCCCAGAGATGATTTCTTACACACTAGGTAAGCAAACTAGTCTGCAGCTTTCAATTCATGAGACAAAACAGCTGAACATCAACTACAAACATAAGTGCATGCCATGTTATTCTCCAGTGAGTCTCTGTATGTCAACAGGGTTGAGATCTGCTGATACTGTCTGCAAACTCTACATATGCATAAATTAGGAGCCAGAGTACCATAAAAAGCTCCACAGGTATGTTTCAGATGCTGAGGTTACCTGTTGGAAGCAGGCCCGCACCAGGTTCTCAGGAAAAAGGTTTCTTAGCAGGTCCAGGAAGGCGTCCAGACTGCTGACTTCCTGGTTCTTTGGCTGGCTTGAGCTCCCCCCGCCTCCTCCTCTCAGTTTTGGGTTCCCAGGGTGGATCCCCAACACCAGGATGACCCCGAGGATGGCAGCGATTATAGTGGTGGTCATGTAGTACACCATGGCTCTGCTACCCATCCTGCCACTGGAGCGGGCATCGAGACCTGCTAGACCTGAGGGAGACGGAGTTTAGCTCTACGATGTTTGCACTGGTTTTAAACTGTTCTAAATAGCCTAAATTCAGACATATAGAGCATGTATAATTAAAATAGTAACATGATGATATTCATACCAACATTAAGCTTGCTAGCTGGTAACAATGTGCTGCTGGTTACCATTAACTTTTGTATAACATGTAATATGCTTATGAGGATTCTCAAGACATCATTGACAATCAAAAATGGATAACAATGGAGCACAGATGATGTGGTGGTTAGGTTGAAAGCAAGATATTTTATTTTTTTTATTTTTCCCTAATTACAAGTATGTAAACACCAAAAGATGGCAACATAAATGGTTCAACTCAGTCACTACATTTATACACAGTTAGGCAAAGTTGAATTATTGTATTAGTGTGACTGAATCTGGACTTTTAAATGCAGGCGAACATGTTAGTGAAACTGACAGCATACTGAACTGAATTTCCCTGCGTCTAGAGGGCTTTCCACAAGATTTGGAGTGTTTCTTTTTGTGCCCATTCATTCTGTAGAGCATTTATGCATCAGGCACTGATGTTGGAGGAGAGGGCCTGGCTTGCAATACTTGTTCCAGTTCATCCCAAAGATCCTCAATGGGGTTGAGGCCAGGGCTCTTTGCAGGCCAGTCTAGTTCTTCCACTCCGAACTCATCAAACCATGTCTCTATATTCCTTGCTTTGTGCACTGGGGCACAGTCATGTTGGAACAGAAAAGGGCCTTCCCCAAACTGTTGCCACAAAGTTGGAAGCATAGCATTGTCCAAAAAGTCTTGGTATGCTAAAGCATTAAGACTTTCCTTCACTGGAGCACAAACCCTGAAAAACAGCCGCATACCATTAACCCTCCACCATCAAATTTCCCAGTTGGCACAATGCAGTCAGGCGGGTAACGTTCTCCCAGCATTCACCAACCCCAGACTCAGCCATCTGACTGCCAAACAGAGAAGCGTCACTGCTCCACATTGTGGACTGCTCCAAAGAGAGTTGTTAATGGCTGTTTTTTAACCACACTCCATCCAATGCTTGGCATTGGACTTGGTGATGTGAGGTTTGCATGCAGCTGCTCGGCCATGGAAACCCATTTCATGAAGCTCCTACCGCACAGTTTCTGTGCATTCATTAATGTCAGTGGAAGTTCAGAACCCTTCAACTATAGGCTATGGTGTTGCTCTGTCTGAACTGGCTTCCTGTTTACTACAGGATTGAATTTAAGATACGGTCTTCCACTTTGTGACTGAGTTTCTGTTGTTCCTGAACACTTCCATTTTCCATTAAAATCACTTCTAGTTGACTGTGAAACATCCAGCAGGGATTACATTTTACAAACTGTCTTATTGCAAGGGTGGCATCCATCACAATACCACACCTGAAGTCACTGAGCTCTTCAGAGGACCCATTTTGTTTCACAAATGGTTGCAAATGGTGACTACAGGGCTAGGTGCTTGATTTTACACATCTGTTAACAGGTCTGATTGAAACACCTGAATTCAATAATTTAAAGGTTTGGCCAAATACTTTTTTCCACATCGTGTACCTCTGTGAGTAATAGAATATCCAGTTTAGTAATCCATTTAAATAACAAAATCAAGTTATAACAGAAGCCCACCTTGACTGTGCATGTAAACGTACTGATTGTGGTGTTTTGCACCAAAAATCATCCAGCACCTTCCTGTGCAACTGTACTGTTTTCTCATTACTACTTTTGTATATCTTGTGTTATATTGTTCAAACATATCTTCTATTTATTCGGTTAATCTTGTTTCATCTAAGCCCTCTAACAGCAGGATTGCTCCTTTAAAGAAATTTTCTTCTTTCATATTTTACTTTGAAGTACCTTTTGCAACCAAAAACCCCAGGGCAAATTGCTTGCACATGCACATGTACTTAGACATAAACTTGACTTTGATTCTGATTGTGTGCTTATTCCTGTGCGTGAGTAGTGGCACACCTGTGATGAGGCTGGAGATGATTAGAGGCAGGATGAGCATCTTCAGCATCCTCATGAGGATGTCTCCTGGGAAGGAAATCATTGTGAGGACGCTGTAGTCTTTTACCTTCATGTACCGCAGCAGCATCCCGAACACCACTCCCATAACAACGCCTGAGGACAGGAGAGGACAGGAGATTGCATTGGGAATTTTTGAAACGGATAAAGTCGACTGAATTGGATGAAAAATGCGGTGGTTTTGTTCAGATGCTAGCAGAGAGTTTTATGGTTCTACCTTGACTTGAAGAATGTGGACTTTAATGAGGTTAAAAAAACCTGAATACCTGACATTTTGTGTATATATTTACACGTAAAGACCTTTTTTAAATCAGCTCCAGAAGACGGCCCACAATGTTTTTTTTAACTCACTGGCCTACTTATCCTTAACCTTAAAAAAACGCTTTTTCTCAACTCACATGAAAGACTTTGAACAAATGAGAACTGTCGACTGTAACATAAACAAGTTCACATCTGGGTTTAAATCAAATGACAGACAAAAACAACACACTTCGTAGCTTTGCAGGGGCTTTTTCTTGTACAAAAAATGCAGCTGTGGAGAAACATACCAGAGTGTTTACAGAGGCAAACTAATGAAAACAACAAGCAAAGTTCTCTCATGGGAAGAAGCCATGGGCTCCCTTAATCCAGGATTCTGTCTGAGTATTTGCTGCAGCACAAATGGCCTTTTTTACATAATAAAATCGGCCTCGATTTGAATTGTATTCCACTTGCCAAAGAAGTGGGTTTATCTTATTACAATTTAGGTTAACCCAAACAGGGTTTCCAGTCATGTTTAGAGATTATTTCCAGGACTTTTTCAGAACAATTTCAGTGCAATTTAGCTGTTATGACAGGAACATATCATGTTCTTACACCAGTGTGGTCCCTTCTGTGGATGTCTGATTTAGAAGATGTGCAGATGTGTTCATTTAAGTGCATGCAGTAACAGTTTAGGCATTGGAAACTTTTCCATGTATTTTCTATAAAACCACCCCTTACCAGCAAATTCCACGTACTCTGTGACTGCAGACATGCATGTAAGCCTAGCAGCAGAGTGCAATGGCCTTAAGCAGGAGGAGACAAGATATCACAAGATCATGAGTATTGGCTGATACCATGGTTGAGTACTTTAGGAAATTAAAAGATTTATGTTTTAAAGAAAGGATGTGTGGTGTTGAAAAAATCTTGTGGTTTTTTGCCCCAATTTCACTTCTCGATAGTGCCATGCTACCTCTGTGACCCTCTGTCACATTGATGATCTGCAGCTGGGACATAATGCTGATGTAGTGATGAGAGTTACAGTCTGGAGTCCGAGCATTGTGTTGCAGTTTGAAATTGACCAGATGCTCTGTTTGCTTTCGTTCATGGGTCAACCTGCTCTGCTTGGATTGATGCATGCTGGCAACGTGCTCCACTGAAAATATATTTAAAGCGTAACTTGAGTACCAAACACTGGAGACAGAGCAGAGGGCTGTGTAACTGTAATGATTAACTAGAAAAGGAGCAATTTGCTCCACAGCACACTTTGATTGCTGTGCAAACGGAGTATGTGGAATTTGAGGGTCACTGCTGTTCTTTTGTGTGTCCGAAACCATACTACAAGAACAGTGCAACACTTTATTTGAGGTGGCAATATTAGCAAGGAAAAACCAAACTGTTCACAAGTTGTATTTATAGTTTACCAATGGTGTCTTTTTTATTATGAGTGTTGGGGTAGCATTACCTAATGAGAAAGGAAACATGTAAGTGTACTTTTAAGTTACCAAAAATTCAAACCCTTTAATTAACCCCACATTCCACTTGTTGGTTTTTAAAATGGCACATAGTCTACCTTTGAAAGTGTCGACTCTACTGTCATTCCACAGCCTTGTTTGCAGACCATAATCTGTCATTCTGAAGCTTGATAACACCACTAACAGATGTTAAAATGTTTACAGCTCTTTAAAGTACATGTAAAGTGAAATGTAAAATTTGTATCTTCACCCACTAGATATGTTGGAATAAGGTTGCTGTACACATGTGAAGATACAGATCTATGTGTGGCCAATAGAAAGCTGTTCACCTTTTTCCTGTCTTGGTTTTATATGAGTAAGGCAAATATATGAGCCCATGACATCACCGGTCCCTATGGGGAATTACCACGCCCCCCAGATGCTACAATGATATAAAATTTCCATGCAGTTCATTTCAGTACTGTCTGTTGTAAGCTGATGTCACTTCCTCCATTGAAAGTTAAAAGCCAGCTACATGCTGTTTTTGTTCAATGTGAAGTACATTTCCGAAATCTTTCAGCCACGGTGGCCTATCGGTTATTAAAGTGTCATAACAGAGAGATCTGTGCCAGAAAACAGTAAATTTAATCTCCAACTCTAGTCTCTCTGCTCTGGCAGAGAGTCAGGAAGCTGAGCTCTGATCAGAAGCATTTTTTTAAATATTGAGAGGCTGGTATTTCTCCTGGTCGGGTGTGGCTTCAGCTCATTGAACTGACACGCCCACATCTTCCTAGAGCAGATGTTAGTGTCTCTTTTTCATGATTTTGAAGCTTAATTTTATAAACGTAGCAATGCTTTTCATTACTGAAATTTGGCCCGGTTGTTCACAAAAACATCTTGTCATACAAAAAACCTAAAATAAAGATTTTTTTAATCACTTTACAGGGACTTTAATATACTCACAATCTGACAACAAACTGGGCAGAACTTTACAGTATTACACAAAAGTTGTACATTATAACAGTCCATAACTGAAACTGCTACACAGCTGTTTTTATAACAACAATACAACTGCTTTTGAGATTGTGTTTAACCATGATGTTGTTCTTATCTTTTGTCTAAAAATTCAACATAATGGGGATAATTCCACAGTGTAAAGCTGTCTACTTTGCCATCCAGCTAGCTTAACAAGTAAAAAATGTGCAGGCGCTGACATAGCTGTGTTTGCCCCCATATGGCATGCAACATGCCAAAAGGAAGTAGAGAAACAGAAACAGTGTTGGTGCTTCATAGAGCTTCTTTTTTTCATTCTTTGCAAAAGTTAGCATAAAAAGGCAAGTTTTCTTTCAGTAAAGGATTATTATTATGAAAAAGGTAACTTTTAATGTGTTAATCAAATTGTAAAACTAATGCGTTAGGTTACTTTTAACAACAGAAAAGTAACTTGAGTACTCTAACCCCTTCAAATCCAGACAAAATTAGTCAACAACGCCTATCCAGGAATACCCGTCATTGTGTTTTGACGTCCTGTGTGAAGCATTTTGAATTGCCTTGTTGCTGAAATGTGCTGTACAAATAAACTTGCCTTGCCTTATTCAAATTAGACTGAATGCTGTGTTTGAACCATTAGGAGCACAAACACAAACAAGACGTCTTTAGAAAGGTAACACTCAAAAGCTTCTTCCCAAACTGTCAGGCTCACTTTAGCTGCTACTGGTATTAAGTTAAACAACAATAAACTTTTTTTCCAGAGGCCTGTAGATGACTGTAGCTGGGAGGTATTAGCTGGAAAACTCAACTGGACCAAAGCATGATGCCTTAGCTAGTTTAGGTTACAAGTTAATACCAACAGAACAGAAAAACTATATTTTAAACCTTTTTTTTATGAGGAAAAGTTCAGGCATTTTCAAACTGGACACCCAAAAATGATCAATTTTGACAGACATTTTTCCATATAGCATTGCTAATAATTGCCTGGAAAAAATAGACTATCAAAAACAACAAGTGGATCAGTTTGGATGTATGTGGGTTTTTTTTTTTCTAATAATCTGGGGGGTAACTTTTTGGCTTTCTCTCTATCTTCATCTTACTTTTAACACTCCATGAAGGTCTACTGCAGCTAAAAACAGAATAATATCAGGATAGAAAGCCTTTGTCTCCCAGTCTGTTCATACCCAAAACAGTGAGTCCCAGCAGTAGGTTGTGGGTATTCCGGCTGCAGTGGCCGGCATCTTTATACGCGACGTCTGTGTTGTCATCTCTAGGGTTTTCTTCTTTCTCCTTCACCTTGTTTGTGTTGGACTGGTTAGCTGTCGCCTGGTTTGTCATCCTGTCTGTGGAGACAGATGGAGAGATGGGTTTTACTACTTGAAGATTAAATACCTCTACATCATTTTGCAAATGCAGGCCTGCAGTGTTAATGAATTATCACTGCATGATCACAAATTTGTCACACTGCATTGTCGAAGGACCATCTTAACAAAGTATTCTTCTCCTGTGGCTGGTTAGGATTCACACTGTTTCCATGAATGCAAAGGAGAGTTTAGGAGAATGCTCAGGCCATAGCGGGGGGGGGGGGGGGTTCACAGTCTAATATTTAAAGGTGGTAAAATCTTTTTTGCTTATGAACATTCTTAGATTTTTTTAAACTGTGTAAAGCACTTGGAATTGTTCTATATCAGTGATCATCAACTGGCAGCCCACAAGCCGGACTAAAGAAGATTTTTAAAACCAGAAAATGTGCAGAGGAAAAGTATGTTGTGGTGCTTAGGGTATGTGATTAAAAAAAAACTCTATAGGCT
The DNA here is from genome assembly GCF_018320785.1 of Cheilinus undulatus. NCBI lineage: Eukaryota > Metazoa > Chordata > Actinopteri > Labriformes > Labridae > Cheilinus > Cheilinus undulatus. The sequence goes on along the minus strand of NC_054885.1, from coordinate 9,667,190 downwards.
ATAAAAAACACCAGCTTAATGTGTGATCCAATTTATAGAAATCCATCAGTAATTGTTAGTGAATATGACACATAAATATATAATCATTAGTCCGTTCTTGATTAAAGCTGCCTTGTACATGTCTACTTTCCCCTAAAAGCGCTTTAGAGTTCATTTTTCCTGCCAGAGGACCACAATTATAGACCAGTTTCCTGCTCGTTTTTCACACCAATCACAACACAGTATTTTAGCATCAAATTCAGTGATGGACCACATGCCAGCCCAAGAAATATGTAGCCAAAATACTGCAATCAACCCCTAGTGGCAGTTGCAGTTTAGGCGACTGAAACTTATTTCACTTCCAAAGGCAAAAAAATATTTGGACTTTAAAGGAAAACAATACAGTTCATCTATTTATTTGATTTTAATTTTTGGGAAGTCTAACCCTTTTGGTGTCTTCCAAGGACTATATTGTCTGCTTCATCTGTATCGGCAGATACTAAATTCTGCTGATAATTACAGCCAATATAATGGGCATATATATCACCAGTATGGTATGGGCATTTGAAAGAATATTACTGTTCAAAAGTCACAAGTAAATTTAAAAAATCAAAGCGATGGACCGGAATGTACACCTGCACTTGTTAGCTTGAGCTGACACAAAATAAAAATTGTTTTTTAAAATCAAAAATTTCTACTTAAAATCTATTTTACTTGATAAGGCGAAGGTATAAAGAAGAGAGGTGGAGTTAGTTCCTTAGTTTAGCTGTGTCACTCGGTGGCATTTCTGTCTTCTTCTTTTGTTATTAAATAGTGGTTAGAAAACAGCTTTCAAACAGCTACAGCCACTGTCTGGCAGTGGAACCAAATTAAAACAAGAAACTGGTAAAAAATAATGGAAAAAGGTATAGTTTGGGGAGTTTTAGGCAGTTTTATCTCCCTAACAATATTGGTATCTGCAAAAATTAGTTTAGAAATAGTGAAATATCAGATGACAGCAGAATCTCATATATGCATCCCTACTTCTAGGATCTTTCTAAAACCAGAACAAAGAATAATGAATTATATTTTTGCACTTTGCTGGTTTTCTGTTAGACTCAACAGCTTTGACTAAACTGGTGGGTCAGGACCCAAAAGTCAGTGGGTCAAATTCAAACTTTTATTATATACATCTGATTGGCCGAAAAAGTCTCCAAAATTTGGGTCACAATTCTTCCTGGGGAGTTAATGGTGGGTCCGTGACTTAACCAGTTGAGAGCCACTGATCTAAAATAATAAGTGCTCTTCATTTTTCTCAGCTCATTTGCCCCCACCAACTACTGCCTTTATTCTTCATCTTGAAGGTCTGCTCAACTACAAATGTCCTCGCTTTCCTTTCTGTAATGTTTACGGTTTGTAAATGAGAAAATAATAAAAGCTGCATTTGATGCTGTGAAATATCACTTAAACAAACAAATCCATACAAAAAATGCTGATTAACAACCATATAGTATCATTTGTCATAGTATACATAAATGTCTGCAAACTGAAATTCAAAACCCCTTGCAGGTAAAATTAGACATTCTGAAAATCCAATCTGAGATTTTTTTAAAGATCCACATGAACTCTGCTCCAGGTTTGAGTTAAAGACAGCAGGTGATTGCTAAACAGTACAAGTAGAACCTTTTAAGAGATGTAGTGTGTTATTACCTAAAAATGGAAAAAATCACTCAGATCTAAATAAAGCACTCAGTGAAGTTGCTGATAAAGTAATAGATATGGCTGATGAAGAATCAGCTAGGAGACTTAATATGTGCCCCCTAGCAATCTGACCAACTGAGATGGACATCTGGAGTGGAAGATAGTGGTTGGTTAAAACATAAAGGAAAAATTGGGGCTAAGGGTGAACAGCCAGGCAAATACCCGTTAATAACTCTACTTAAAGACAGCTAAATACTACATCAGCAGCAAGCTGTTGCCTATAGGACTGAAAATGAGGCTGATGCGAGTGGAGATAGCATTTCAAATGAGACTTCGACTGCTGGGCTTCATAGCTTTCAGGTAACAGCATGCATACGTCTGATAACTGAAATGATTGTAGCCTTTGATGAAACATCAAAGTATTGCCAAAGTTGTAAAATTTTCTCCCAAGCAAATTCATCAATATTTTTACCACATGTTGCTATCCATTGAGTTGTTATGAGACATTTTACTTAAAACCACAGCTGTCAACCACATGTTGTTGCCAGGAGTTAATGGACACTTCAACTGTGCCCCTTTTCAAGGGCTGCATCCTTTAAAGGACGCAACTGAAGACCAGTGACGTCACAATAACATAATAAAGGCTGTCCCATTTCAAAGGCTCATTCAATTGTTGCCAACAAAAACATCTTACTTTTTACTCTCCTAGGGCCACAATAGATGCATCCTCGGTGCCCCAACATACTAGTGCACAACAATTCATACTGCAGATGTTCAAGTTGCTAAGAGCTGCATATCTAAATGTTAGCAATTGGTTCCAATGCAGTCCTAAAGCTAGCCATAACAATGTTGAAAAATCAAATGGTCTTTGAACTTTAATTATCTTTAAAATAACTGCTTCACTTGAGAGATTTTGGTTGTGTTAGCTTGTTTTAGTACAGTTGTTGGGGTTGCAAAGTGTCAGGGTCAGGAGTTAGTGATTAAAGGCTACGGGTGGAATCTGCTTGTGACACCAAAAGAATATCCTGCCTCTCAGTTCGGCCTGAGTGGTCTACTCAGGCTAAAGCTGGGTCATTCAAAAGATGCTGTCCCTGAATCAGCAGCCATAAATATCCATTTTACAACTTTGTGCCACTACTCCTTGTAGTTACGGAAATGTTCCAATGAAAAGTTTAAAATTTTGTCCTTCTAGTAGCACTTGAGGAAAGAAAATTATGACTCAGTGTCACTGAAAGAATTTATTTTAGCCTCAATGTTGCAATAGATGAAAAGTCAGAGATTTTCAAATGCTAAAGCAGGTAGAAGAAAAAGAACCCAAATGGAGACATTATGATGCTATGATACTCTAACATACAATACTGTGCCATACCATACAATACACTACTGTACAGCACCGTACATTGCCAAACCATTTGATACAATACCATTCGATACGGAACTATTTGATACGATACAACACCACTGGATTTGATTCGGTACAGTTAGATACCATTTGATTTGATACCATACCATACCACAGTGATTTTCAACCTTTTTTAGCCCAAGGCACACCTGAGACCAATCCGAAATCTCAAGACACACCAAATCCATATCCATGCAAAAATAATCTCTGGAACCAATTCCATGCCACACCATACCATGCCATACCATACATATATTCAATACGATACTGTACTGTACCAGACAATAACGACTAAACCATTGGATATGATTTGATACCACACGATACAATACCATTCATTATGATACAATGACATCTGATACAACATGATACAAATCTATTCAGTTTGATATGATACCACACAATACCATGCTAAACCATATCTCAACATATGACTAGATTCCAATACAATACAGTACCCTTTGTTAAAACAGGATACTGTACTGTACTGAACCATACCACACCAACTTGTTTTCAATTTTGAAATTTATTTTGAACTTATTGGACAATTTTTGTGAAAGACAGGGGAAAAATCTTGAATTGGGAAGTAGCTTAGCACAGTTCTTGGTCCAGAATTAACAAATGATCAGACTGATGTAAAACTTTTATACACCAGTTTAAAAAAAGTGACTGTGTTTGATTGAAAAGATTGTCATACCATACCATGCCATGCCATACATTCTAATACAATTTGATAAAATAAATTAGTACCATTAAATTTAATTTGAAAACATACCATACCATTCTATATAATATGGTACGATACCATTCAATATGATACAACACAACACCCTACTATTCGATACAATATGACAGATACAATGGCATACACTAGATACGATATGATAAGATACAATATGATACATTATGGTACCAACTCTGTGTTCATACAATGAGATCAATTTGGAAATGTACCTTGAATTTATGTGATGATTTTGCAGATGAAAGACTTAAAAATAGAAAAAAAGCAAATGTCATGACTTTAGAAGCAGACGGAAAGAATTGAAAGGGAGGTTTAGTAGGATACAATATGATACAATACAATACAGGCAGGTAGCTTGCCAAAAAAACATGGGTCCAGAACATGCTAGGGTTTGGATGGACTTAACATCTTCAGAGACATAAATTCATTAAATGTATTCATTTAACTGCCTAATAGTTGTTAAGAAAATTCAGTCTTGTGACAGTAATGTAAATACTAACAGACACTGGTAACATAAGTAAAATGAATAATCTGGCATGAATTAAATTTTTGTTTAAAGTCTGTCCAAATGATTCTTAGTGGCTTCACAATGTGAAAAACTGCAGCTAAATTCAGATCTAGGTAGACAACATTCAGTAGACATTAGTCTGAGTGCATTAAAGAATTTAACATCAGATGAAGACGCATTATTCTTAAAATGGAGAAAAGCTCTTCAGTAACACCTGTCAGTTGTCGTTTAAAGTGTATTTGGAAATCTCTAAATCAACACAGGATTGTTATGGAAGCAATGAGATTTCTTCTTCCAAGCAAAGTCATCACTTTCAATATGACAAAAGCGTCAACGAGTAAGAATGTGTCAGCTGTCCAATATCACGTACCACATTTCTACTCAGCAGAGGAAACTGAAGAGACCCCATCACCATCATGTCTAAACATTAATCCTATATAAACACATCTGGAGATAAGTGCAGCCATGCCAAATCTCTGTAAGGCGTATCAATGTCACATTTACACACAGTCTGACTCAATGAGACTATCGCAATCAGACGTGATTATCATCAATCAGCTGAGAAGCACTGGGGACACAGTCAAACACATAAACCAAATTGCAGAAAAAAATGTTACCTTGTCGGTCTGTTCTAACGCTATCACCTCCACTCTCTCATCTTCCACTTTATCTCGCCATGCCTCTGCCTCCCGACTCTAGTGTTCGCAACAGTCGCCAGTCCAGGCAGAAAGGCGGATAGCCAGTGTGATCTGAAATTGTATATTTTAGGGGCGGAGAATGTCCTGCTAAGTTTCAATTGCAAAGAATTAATCCCCGGTGAACAGAGCAGGCAGAAGAGGAGGGGGAGGTTGTTCAACGGCGAGTAGTCTTTACAAATCCTCTTTCCAATCCTTATGTCATTCTTAGCATGAACATTGTTTGGTAATGTCAGTCGACTACATATGCTTCAGTTATATAGAAGTTCAACATCCAGCTGGTAGGGGTTAAATCAACCCCAGTATACTGAATAGTCATCTTATAGACAATGCTATTCTTAAATCTTTACTTTAGTTTAGCATTTTTATGACCAAAGGATTAGTCTTTCTCAATAGAGTCTGAAACCGTGTTGGATGAGTCAGACAGATCAGTGAACTTGGTGTGTTTTTTGTTGAAAATTCTGGCAATGCAGGTCATTCTGTGATGGCATCCAATTGGTCTAATTTTCTATTAGTCCTTTCCAATTTTCTAGACAGCTATTCATCACATTGACCTCACATTTGTCAGTTTCACGGCTGAGGATTCAAAAGAATGCAGTGTCACATTTGGATACCAGTAAATCTACTTTCCTCTGTAAAGACTCCCCAATCTACATTCTTGCCTACCATTCCTGTCAGCTCAGACGATGAGACAAGGGATACAATTTACATGGACTCACCAAAATTGGATGATATAAAGTCTGGAAAACATTGCCAGGTCTGAAGAGTCTAGACTCCTGCCATAACAGTTGGACGGTAGGATAAGAATTTGGCATAAACATGATGAAATCATGGATCCATCTTGCCTTGTATCAATGGTTCTGGCTGGTGGTGTTGGTGTAAGGACACGGGGGATATTTCCTTGGCATATTTTGGACCCCTTGGTACCCCATGAGCATTGTTCAGACACCATGTCCGATTTGTATCCATTCCTTGATGACCCATCTTCAATTGGTTGCTTCCAGCAGGATAACACAATGACACACAGTTCAAATATTCTTAAACAAATCCTTTAAAACGAAAGTCACCAGATCTCATCAATACAATAAAGAAGTTGGGATGTGGTGGAATTGAAGATTTTCATCATGGATGTGTAGCCAATAAATCTGTAGCAACTGAATGGTACTATGGTGTCAATATAGACCAAACCTCTAAAAAATGTTTCAAGCACCTTGTCGATTCCATGCCATGAAGAGGTAAAGCAGTTCTGAAGGCAAAACTGAGTCCAACTAGGTGCTAGCAAAGTGTACCAACAAAGTGACCAGTGAGTTTAGATCAAATCAAGCATATTTTCAACCTCTGTGGATGAAAACGGTAAAAAAAAAAAACTGCAGTCCTTGGATTGTCTGATTGAAACTGTACACCTTTGCAAAAAATTCTTTATTTACAAGCAGAAAAAACATGCTGATTGCTTGGTTCAATAAATAAATTGATTCTGAATGGCTAATATCTTTACGGAATACAATATATTTAGTGTGTATTTCTGTAAAACCTATCCATTTTGATTCTATACAGAACTGGACTAATGAATAGAGTCATAGGGGATTAGGCTGTGATAGGCTGGTGAGCCAATCTCCAGTGATTTATTTGTTGTTCGGGATTTTAATGGACAGGATCTCAAGGCACAGTCAGGGGGGAGGAGGGTTTCCAGTGCAGGGAGCTCAGAATCTCATCTCTGCTTTTTGCAGATATGTGGTTCTGTTGGCTTCCTCAGCTGGGGACTTCCAACAAGCACTGGAATGGTTTGCAGCTGAGTGTGAAGTGGCTGTATGAGAATAAGCACCTCCAAGGCTGAGGCCATCGTTTTCTGCTGGAAAACGGTGCATTGGTCCCTCCAGGTAGGGAGTGAGTCTTTTTTCACAGCTCTAGCGCTGAGAGCAGGAATTGTTCTGCAACCAGTGCATGAAGGACCATAGCCTCTGTATATGGATGCCTAATCTACAAACTAAGCTAAACTGCCACCCAGCCTGCTTCTAGTTTGACAGAAGGTTAACATGAAAAAGGATTTCCACTATGGTGATTGCCATTGTTTGGCTTCCAGTGTGTGCTTTAAAAAACAATTGGTGCAGTTACTGAATCTTTGCCCACTACAATCCCATTTGGTGGACTTGTCTAACCTTGTAAGAATGTCCCTCCATTTTTTAACCTTGCAAAGCAGATGGATTCCCTTGTTTCCGTGTTTCTCACTGGCAAATCCATCTTGCAAAGCTCCTGTCTGAACCATTTGGGCCTGGTCTGAAAGTGACAGGACCAATCATCGTCGAGGGGCAGTACTTTCGGGCGCAGCAGAGTTGTGACGCATGCAACCAGCGAGAAGTGGCCGGTGCATTTATGGTGGAAGACATTAGCGTGGATGCTGCAGGTAAAGATGTGACAGAACGTTCATCCAATCACCCTCCAAGTGTTTTTTTTCAAAGGCTCTGGCCCTTTCTCAAACGCTGTCTATGGACGGTTTACCAGATGGATGTGTGAAACACATCCATCTAGTGTGTCTGGCGGTTATCCATTTTTATAATGATCCAAGCAACTGGAAAATTTCCAATGGGAACTTATTCAGAACTGATCTTCCTCAAATAGGCACTAGATTGTTTAAGAAACAAATGGTCATGAACTTTCGACTTTACACGTGCAAGAAAATCTAAGCTCTAGCTACATATAATAGAGATAAAAATTGTGATGTTTGTCATCTTTCCAGCAGCAAAAGCTGGAAATTAAGCCTTATATCCTTAGCAGGTCAGAGAGAGTCCCTGACATAATGAAACAACAGCATGTGCCCTGTGAGGAGGGCGGCGCTAAGGAGTATAAGCTGCAAGGACACACTCAAGAGCCTGAAGCTGCTCTGTAAATCTGTCTTCCTTCCGCAACAGAGATTATTTTCCTGCTCCAGGAAATGTAAGAGCTGCCCTGAGACAAAACATAGCTGGCCTCTAGGAACCAGCATTGCTGGGCTGTCTTGGTGGCTCTGTCGAATGGTGGAAAACTGAGACCATTTACAACCTTGTAAGGCAGAGTTTGACTCCTCAATGTTTAATGTCTTGCCTGAAAAGTACTCACCAAAGTTGAATTTATAGGCATACAAGAAACAGATGTCGATCAGCCTATCTAAGCGCCAGCCAGAAGAGGACTGACTGCCGCACACATGCCTGTTACATCATATTACAGCTTAGCATCCCTAATAAAACACAGCAAGTCAAGTCAGCAGGTTCAGACCGTTTGGCGCGCAGCTTACACTAAATCCTGGATTTTGAGCAACATGACACAGGTATTACAACTCTGCCAGGTAGGCTGCAGACCAAGAGGTATTCCCCTTTGAAGGGAAGCATAGTCTTTGAGGGAGAACACATGTTAGTGATGAGAAATGGGTGGAGATGAACTTCAAAGAAAGTCAAGCTTTTGCAGAGAAACAAGGACCCAACTCCTGCTGGTAGTGATTGACACAGAATATGTTTGCAAAATACAGCGGCCATAAAGTTCCATGAAAACTCAACATCTTCAGAGTTTCAAGATTCAAGTGGACTTGATAAACATCAGCGTCCTCAATCTAAATACTCCATCGGATGTGTGATGATGACCTTCACAGTGCGTGATAACAATCACAATCAGTCTCCACATGCAGCCTTGTACTTACAACACATCTTCTTAATCGTCATGGTTTCCAGGACAACAGGCCACGATCACAGAATGAGTTAATCTCCCACAAGAGCAGGCTTTGATTGCTGTAAATGAGCCCAAGCTGCTGCTGATAAAAGGCGCGCGGACCACTGGAGCCGGACACGACAAACTACAGCGTTGCTAGGTTCAGTCTGGCTGTAGCAGGCTCCTCGGTGTGTTGACCCTCACTTCACTTATAGTCCACATCCACATTAATGATCCGGCCATGTCTGCAGCCAATCGCTGAGGAGGGTTCAAGGGATCAAGCAGATGAACGTTGGCTATACATACTGTAATAACTCCCCCCACCCCCTTCCTTTGAATGTCTGCCTGCATCTGATCTTAATTTAGGCAAACATTACCAGTCACAAGATGTGCTATAAAAAACACATAAAAGATGAATGCAGCTTGACTTCATACATTTCTTTCAATTTAGAACATCAGAAACAGTCTTTAGCAAATGATATATGTTAATATTGGCTGTTAGTGTATGTTACATATTTCCAGTGAGGATCACGCCAGATATGTGCTTACATTTTTATAAAAAATAGTAGAAACAATTAAAAACACATGATAAAGTCAGAGGAAAATAATTCTCCAATGCTTGGACTTTTTCTAAAGCAAAACTATTGAAAGAAGGTCAAAATGTCTACCAGTTTTTCACATATAATACTTGTTTTTTATATTTGTGGTATTCTGTAGCATAGCATGTATGTAAAATGTCAGAACGTTAAGGCTTTTTGTTGCAAAAAATAAATCTAGTGTTTTATAACTGGGCTATAAAGTTATTTTGGATTTTCATCTTAAAAAAATCAAGTTTCATTGAATCATTTAATGAACCAAAGAAAATATTTGGCAAGAATGAATAAAAAATATATGTACAAATATATCAAAAAGTTTAGCCTTTGGCTTAGGAAAAAAAAAAACTGATGTCTTAACCTTGAGCTATGAAGTTATTTTGGATATTAATTTGAAAAAATCTTGTCAACAAAAACAACCAATAACCCAAAGAAAATAATCGGCAAAAAGTACTTAAAATATGTGGATGGGATGTCATTTAGTGTCGACTTTTGATACATAAGATTAAATCTTTTGTTTTTACCTTAGGCTAGTTGTTTTATTATCTCATTAAAAATGTATTTTTATTGAGAAATCAAAATACCGAAGAAAACAACTGGCAAAAAATAATATAAAAATGTGAATGCAAAATGTCAGTATTCTTAACCTTTTGCACAAAACAAATAATTTTCAGTTGTACTTTGGGGTATGAAGTTGTTTTGGATATTGCATTTCAAAAAATGTATATTTTGTTGACCAGTCAATGAATCAAAGAAAACAACTGGCAAAATTAATGAAAAATGTGTAAGCAAGATCAAATCTCAAATTTTACCTTAAGCAATAAAGTTTAAAGATAGTTCATTTAAAAAAAATGTTTAATTGTAAAAATCAATAAATCTAAGAAAATAATTTTCAAAAATTAATGAAAAAATGTGTATGCAAAATGTTATCTGTAGGCATTAAGTACAAAAAAAATTAAATCTTCTGTTTTTACCTTAAGATAGTTGTTTTGAATATCTCATTAAAAAATCTTAAGTTTTATTAAATAATGAATGACTCAAAGCAAGTAATTTGCAGAACTAATGAAAGTATCTGTATTAAATTTTTTTTTTTTTTGTTAAGATATTTTGTTTGGAAAAAAAAAGTTTTGTGGAATAATTTATGATTTAAATTAAACAAGTGGTAAATAAATAAAAAATATGTGTAAAAAAAATATCATAAAGCTTAGGATTTGGTTAAAAGAAAAAACTATTGATATTACCTTGGGCTCTGAAGTTGTTTTGGACATTTCATTTTAAAAAACTGTAAGTTTTGTTGGAAAATCTATACAACAAAGAATATTATTAAAAAAAAAATACTGACAACGTGTGTAAAATGTCATTAAATTATGATTTTGTAATAAAAAAACATGAATCTTGTGTTTTTTACTTTTTGTTATGAAATTGTTTTGAATATCACATTCAAAGAACTTATGTTTAATTAAATAATCAATAATTCAAAGAAAAAGAATGAAAAAAAGAATGAAACGTGTATGAAAAATGTCCTTAACTTCAGGCTTTTAGTAGAAAAAATTAAACCACAAGTTTAACCATGGGCGATGAAGTTGTTTTGGATTGTTCATTAAAAAATTTTATTGAAGAATCAAGGAATCAAAGAAATAATTGGCAAAAAAAATGAAAATATGTGTATGCGACTGTTCTTAAGTTTAGGATTTTGCTTACAAAAGAAAGTATGTTATATTTTAACCTTGGGCTATGCATTTGTTTTGGATGATCATTAAAAAGAATAGTTTAAGTAAATAATCAATACATCAAAAAATAATAAATAAATGGCAAAAAAATAAAATATATCAATAGAATGTCATTTAGTTTAGGTTTTTGGTACAAAACATTTAAAGTTGTTTCAATTATTTTTTAAGGCATGTTTTATTGAACAATCAATGAATCAAAGAAATCTAATTGACAAAAAATGTAAATGTGTGTATGCAAGATGCCACTAAATTTAGCCCTTTAGTTACAAAAAAAAAAAAAAAATCTTGCAGGGTTTCTGCCCTGGGCTTTTAAAATTTGTAGTTGTTTCATCTATTAAAATCGAAGTCTTACTGAAAAATGAAATCTTATGTTTTAACATTGGGGAATGAAGTTGTTAAGATATTCCATTTCAAAAGATATAAGTTTTATTGAATAATCAATGAATCAAATTAAAAAAAATTATGAAAATATGTATAATTTGCAGCTAAAACTATGTTTTCTACATTTTGTAATGATTTTTGGGCATCAATATGACAAAAATAACTTTTGAATTATCTTGGGGTGTCAATAAATTATAATACTTACAAATTCCAACCAGAAGAGATAACACTGAACACTGAAGTGTTTTATTTAAAGGGCATCTCTGTATGTGTGTTTGTAACTGTGTGTGGATGTGTGCGCGTCTCACAGGATTATATCCAATGGTTGATTGTTTGGTGTGAGCTTTGCAAAGGGATCGAGATATAATCCCCCCTCTCCGCCCCTTCATCCTCCCCTCGTACTACAGAGGCAAATGAGGATGGTCACGGCTGCTCTACGATGATGCCCTACAGCACGTTTTCTTGTATATCCTTGTGCATCCTCCACTCTGAGCATGAGCTTTCAGTGTCTGGAAGATGAAACATAGTCTCTAGATGTACTCTGAAATGGTTAAAAAAGTCGTTTGTGCTCTGCTTGATTAATATTTTGTAATGTTTCTTGAGGCCTTATGAGATGTGCAGTAATGTCATGGTGTTTTCTTTCTTTTTCTTTATCTGTTACCCATTTTTTTCTCTCACTGTCATATTTTGTTATCATATTCCCTATGCAAATCCCATGTATGTGATTACGATTTAATAATGCCAAATAATATTGTTTATGGTTCTCTTTGGGATGTGCTACTCGGTGTGTGTTTTAACAGTGTGTTTTCATGCTGTTGCTATTATTTGTTATAGTTGTTTTTAGTCATGAGTGAAACTTCTGTGTCTTGGTCAGAAAGAGACTGATGTATCTGGGGATACTGCTTGTTAAATAAAGGTTAAACATAAAATCAACCAAAAATGTATTAGACATGTAGGTACAAGGATAGGCATCCATCTTCACTAACTAGTTTTTATTTATGGAGGCTTTTAGTTACAGATACTGACATTGAACTTCTCTTTTCATCCTATTTCATGACTTGACGATGTTTCCCACCCAAAGCCTTGACTGTTTTGTTGCTTGCAACATTTTCTAATGTTCCTGAGCTTTTATTTAAAGGGGCTATGTTTTTTTTCATTCCTTTTAATGCTGTTTGTTTCCGATTGTCAACAGGATTACTGAAAAACTACTGGCTTAATTCTCATGAGTTTTGGTGGAAAAGTGTAGCATGGCCTGAAGTTGAACCCATATATTTTTGCAATGGATTTCCACTTATGACAACAGCAATAATAACAAATCTGACATGTAAAGTATGCAGACAAAGGGGATGAAGTAACAGTTTTATACCTATCAGAGATCTTTGGCTTTCCTAAGTTGAACTCGTGGATTATCAAACTGTGCTAAAACAAGTCATTCTCCCCTTTAGTTTTTAAGTATACAAATATTTTAAAAACTGAAAATGCCAAACTATTATCAGATATTGCACTAACTTATAAGAGGTGCTAGATTAGCCACTATAGATACAGTCAGTACAGCTGGGTACAGTACAGTCAGTTGGGTTTTGTAGGTCAAGTTTTTGACATTTAACTTTTGGTATCCTAACTGTTATCTTAACCCTTACCCTAATCATAGACAGTTTGATTTAATTTTGTTTTGAAAGATTTAGCACACATTCCCGTTCTGAGATTCACGACATCTTAGATGAACAGTCATGAGAGTGGATGTCAGAAAAGGATGGTTTACAGCCAGACTGTCACGGACCTAATGGAGATTTCTAGGCTTTTGAAGCTAGCTTCTAATGGACTCTCAAGAAAGTCATCAGAAGTAGCTGCTGGGTCGAATTCTCAGCTTATTTAAAATGTATGTCACTTAAAAATAATAAATTGACAAGGAACAAGAAAATTAGTGTAAAAAAACAACTTAATGTTGGCCCAAGATTTAGTGTTTCCAACATGATAAATGTGAAAAACATCTGTTTATTTCTGTTGTTTGTTCTCTGTAAAAAAGTGTACATTTGCATAGTATAATCTCTAAAAAAATAGTCAAACTTCAGTGCTATTGCAAGTGTGGCTTCTCATGTTAGCTGTCAATGACAGCAATATTGCTGACAGCAAACAATATAAGTAACCAATTAGATAAGAAGAAGCTCAACTGCTACTAGCTACATCAGGGTTGTGCAACTCTTCCCTCTCCTCATACAATGGTGTTATCATTAAGTAAACACCAGTAATGGGATATAGGTAGACTCTGTCTCCTTCCTTTTTTCTCTTCCTGTCAAACACAGACAGTCACATCTGGGTGTCTATGTAGTTCAAAGCAGAGTTGTACCTAATTCCTTCAACATATGCACAGCTGCCATCGAACACGTGTCTGGTGCATGGCTTTAGCAGATCTCCACAGCGGGGAGGGACTGAACCTGTGTGTATTAACCCCCTCTCCGAAGGTCAGAGTCAATCACATGTGGCAACGCTTACACACCAGTTGATATATGTCCGAGCAGGAAAATTTACACCATTGAAAGGTGTTTGTAGTGCTACTTTTGACTGCAACGGATCCAATGACTTAGCCTGTTATGTCTCTTTAATATTTCAAGTAGTAATGCCATTTAATTTCTATAGTCACTATCGTCTGCTAAATTTGTTAAATAAACTTTGGGCACGCTCTCAGATATAAGTCGCAATACTGGCTGACTGTCACAACAGTGAGTTAATATTTACCAAGGCAAAAGAAAGAGAAACAAATTAGTTAGCCTGCGGTGCAGTGGAATACAAGATTTCGTGGTTATTATCTGTGACTGATGCATTTGGCTCCTTCCTGTTCTGACAGATTTCCAACTGATCTCATTCACTTGGCAAATCACAAACCTCTGTGGAACACTGGGCACATTTAAGTCACCAAACGACTGCAGTCCACATTATGTGTTAGCCTTTAAATAATGTGAAAAGTTATGTCTATTACCTTTACTCCAAACGAATCAGATGTCGGAGCTAGTCCCCTAGCCTTGTACGGTTTTATTCCTCTGATTTGTTTTGCCTAGAGGCTTTTAGATTTAAACAAGATAACAACAAAGCTGACATCATTCCAACTTCAATCAATCCAGTAAAAAAAATTATAGTATTGTAATGTAAACTATAGTAGAATTGTAAAAACTGCTATTCTTTAAGGCTGGCTCCTAAATCTGAGGAATCTCCATATGGCTCTAAATTAGAACTCCCATTTTAGCACCACAAATAAACTCGTTTACAGCTACGTTACATGGTTTTTAATGGAAGTTAGATGGCTCAAATGGCAGTTCTGTTACATTCCAGTCTCTGTTAGCCGCTAGCCTCAGCATCAGAACCCACCACAGATAAAATCTCACTCTGCAAAGACCACAAAGGTTAACTGGCTCATTAACAAGTCAACAAATAGCCACTGGTGTTGACCTTAACATGTAAGAACTTGTCATTTGCCAGCCAATTGCTACTCTCCAAATAAGGTCACTTTTAGCCCCTGCAAACAAACACGGGGAACACCTGTTGCAGCACCTGAGACTTTCAGAAACCAGTGATGTCACTGGGGTTGTGTCCATTTTTATACACTCTATGATCAGATAAAACCCAAGGAATCAATAGAGCAAATGTAGAAATAGTACTCAAAAAGTGGTACCAAAGACCAAAGTTATTCAGATTTTTTAATGGATTTCAGCCTCACTACCCACTCTTTCGAAAAAGCAGTGAAATTTAAAATGACTTAAAGTGGTGTATTTTATCAATTATTGTGAAAATATATTTAAATGAGTTCTGAGTAAAGCACAAGTTACGTGTGTCCTATAAAGAGGATCAGTGCTCAGTAAAGAAATCCCTAATCCATTACTATCTGCCTCCCCAAGTTAACCATGCAGACCCATGGGCAGTAAGAAACCTGCACTTCACCGGGGTTGTCAAGT
This sequence comes from Cheilinus undulatus, assembly GCF_018320785.1. NCBI lineage: Eukaryota > Metazoa > Chordata > Actinopteri > Labriformes > Labridae > Cheilinus > Cheilinus undulatus. Next base: position 9,651,858 of record NC_054885.1, on the reverse strand, counting down.
GGGAATCCTCCTTCTTCAGTGTTTCGTCCAGTTACTGTAGTCCCACAACACCTCCAGAGGGCTGAACAATGATCTCCAGCATCCCAGAGCCCCCCCCCTCCATGCCAGCTCTCACCAACCACCATGCCAACATGGAGACATCATCTTACCCACCTTTCTGCATGGCTCACATAGCCTCAACAGCATGCCACCTTCAACAGACCCAGGCTCCGTACATGCAAGTTCCAGGTAGTGACAATGCTGATACTACCTTTCTTAACACCACTCATGATTACAGTGCAACAATTAGAACACAAAAATGACACATGACTAAGAGTAAAAAAGAGAAAATGAGAAAGATTAGAATAGAGAGAGAGAGAGAGAGGGAGAGAGAGAGCAAGATTAGCAATAGGGTGGGGGAGGCAGAGCTCAGGGTGTGGTGCCCTGACATGGGCTAACACACCCCTGCCTGATGGGGCTTTGTGCTCTACCTCCCCCTACTCCCTCATTTTCATGAGAGGAGAGGAGAGAGAACAGATTAAACTAAAAAACTAGCTGATAGAGGAGTTAGGGGTTTTGTCAACCTTTATTTTTGCCCCAGCTGGCGTTACCCCTCATCCAAATCCACTGACTGGCCAGAACTGCGCTTTCTGTCATCTCCTTACCTGTCTTTTGCTAATTCTGTCCCTGCACTCCAACCTCTCAAAGTAATGAAACAGCTGACCTTGCTACAAACCCTCTACATCCCACTTCTACTCCCTTTTAAAATAAAAACAACATTATTAGGTGACACTTGTGTCAAAATGTCAGCAATGTGTAAAAATCTCCTTAAAATCTAAATTGTTGCATGATGCTTTGTGCAACATACAACAGTGCACAAAGCATCATGCATCCACCTCCAGGGGTGGTGGCAGGGGTTGTGCCCACCTATAAGGTATGAGGAAGAAAAAAATACAAAAACTCCGGCAGAGGTATGGCTGCTGGTTCTGCTAGAAACTCCACAAATGTATTAAGTAGTTTTCTACATTTACTGTAAAATTTAAGCACAAATTTGCATATATGCCAAAACAGAACCAACTCTTTAAGCTTACATCTACTGAAAGCAGTATAATGTTGATAATACTGTGCATCCCTAAAGAACAAACATTAAAAAAAAAAAGATTTATATAATTCTAAACTTTGGCATTTGATTTTCTAGTAGGAAATCCAACTTTTAAGACTTTGGGATTTTTTGTGTAGCTGTCAGTGGAAAAGTCTTGGCTGACAGTAAGAATGAGTGTGATCATGACTTGTAAATGGCTATTAATTTACAAAATATTGTCATTTCCAAGTGCTAAGCTCCTGGTGGATCAGTGTTTGGTCTCTGTAAATAATACAGTATTAGAAAGAGGACAGTCTAGTTAATGTTAGATATAAATTGGTGCTATAAAAAATAAAGAGTCTATTTAGAAAATTATAAAAAGGATACTATCATTGTGTTTTTTTCAACATTTAATGCAATTTGGACAGCCTGCAAGATTTTGCTTTTAATATTTGACAACTAAAAACAGGAAATTATTTTATTCCATTTCTGTCTGTGTCTTATTAAAACAGTTATCAATAATTTGATGTTTTTCTAGTACAGTACTGAAGTTTAAAATTCTTGTATTGTGACAACCCTACTGATTTTTATTTGTTAAAGCCTTAAATGCTTTAGATTTGCTTTATAAATATCCTAAACAATAAATAAATAAAAACCCTACCAAATCTATGCTATTTTCAGCAAAAGAAGAGCTGATTGGCTTAGACATTTAAACATTTCTAGCAAGAAATACAACCAGAAACCTTCAGATAATGATTTCTGAGTATCAAATGCTGGGTTAACTCGGAGTTTAAGTGACAGAAACCACTTGAACTTGTGTGAATGTGATCCTGTTTGCATCTGTGTGTAGATCCACACATGTCAAACACATGCCTCCCCCTCCTCCTCTCCTCTTAGATGATAATCTGAGTGTATTAATCTGATGTTTGAACTCCTTAAGCACAGACTGTCTATCACATCTGCTCTCTTCACCCCTTGTACAGCTCCGCTATTTATACACTTTCTCTTTCTCCTCTTGTTTCCCCTCTTTCTCACCTTTTGGACCCGTCATTGCTATAAGTGGGTGGAAATAAGGCTACAACTGGCGTTAAATTTCAATATCCAGTATGTTGGAAGAGAAGGCTTTAAACAGTGGAAATGAACTTTCCAGATAACTTTGTTGAACAAACATGCTCATCAATAATCAAAAAATGGTAAATGTCATACAATCCTTTTGGAGGAAAAAACATGCAAAACACTCTAAAAACAACCAGAGAAAGAGATATAAAGAGTGTCTGCAGGGAATGAATAGGAGCATGCAGTGTGGAGAGATAATAAGGTGAAAATCTGGCTTACCTGCTGCGCGTCACTGTCACCCATCCGAGAAGAGCGAGGCATCGGGAGAGACACAGGCAAGAGGAGGGATGTGGAGATGAAGAGGGAGGCGAAGGCACGGTCTTTTGCGTCATCTGAGAAAATTTGCAGATTAATACAACAGCTTGGTGCCCCAATCCCCCGTCACAACCTCCCTCCCTCCTTTTTTTTCCTCCCTCATTCACTCACTTCCTCTCCATCACATGCATATCATGCTGTCGTATTCAAAGCAAGATTTCAACTATTTTACAAAAATGTTTAAAATTGCAAAAGGAGTTAAGACTTTTAGGGGTATCATGAGTACCCTCCCTTCCACAGGAGGGTGCTATGACACTTCCCAGTGTGAGGAAATGAGTGCAGCAGGGATCCTTTGACAGGTATCAGTGTCAGTCAGCGAGGCCTCAAAGTGCACGGAGGCCCATAGGGTGGAGTTGCTACATACTGTGCATACATGCAGCCATCCGGCAGTTTCCATGAACCGTGACACTTCATCAATACACAGAATTAGAAATATACTGTAAAAGAAGTGGAGGAGTCTCAGGTTTGTCATACCAGAGATGCTCAGGGGAAGAATGTAGGGCTATGATTGAGCTTTATGAGGAGGTCAGGATTGATTTATGAGTCAAGGTTCTCAGCTATCAAACATGACGTTGTGTAACGATGTGACTTTGCAGACGTGAGACAGGCTGACTCTCCTGGGGATTTTAATGCCAAACTTTCAACTAATCTTTTGGCTGCTCAACTTAAAATTTGATCACTTCAGGCTTTGTAGCTGCTATTACTGTCCATCCGGTGTGTCAGTCTCTGTCTAAATTAAGCTTTTAGGCTTGGTCCTTGTCCTACATGTTTGTCATTTTGATGCATCATTCCAGATGGCTGGATCTTCATCCTATACAAGTTTCAACTCTTTGTCTTCTCTTTGTCATCTGCCTTGCGTCCTCTTCTCTCTTTGAATCTTGTGGTTGAATTTGGATCTTGCATGTCCTCCTCCAGGTCTCTGTTGTGGAGAGAGAGTCAAGTTTGTTTGGTAACTCTATAAGACGCTCCTCATCCTCCAGCGTCCATATTCATCATGTATATTTTATCATCCCGATGGTCCACATTGTGCATCTGTTCAAACACTTGTCAGTCGATCCTGAAGAGCAATCCATCCTTTGTTGCTGTCCTGAGGTTCTTCCCTGAAATCTTCTGTTAGTGTGAAAGACAGTTAACAGAAATAAGCTGCTATTTGCTATTCAGGCTGTTAAACAACAAACCAGGTTATAAAAGTCATGACTTTACTTGATGCTAATATACAAGCACACCTTTGGATGGTATGAAACCTGAAAAGCGTCTTGGCACATAAGGAACACACCAACTAAGGCTGGATGATAACAACCTTGTCTTTTAGGCCATCCATAGCAGTGGTTTTCAAGCTTCTTCTTTTTTTTGCCAAGGCACACCTAAGGTTAAGCATAAATCTCAAGGCACACCATATTCATATCCATATGAAATAGCCTCTTTAAATAATGTTACAGTCAAGGGGGGATAAAGGGAAGAGCTTTCTGAGTCCCAACCAACTGGGGGATCATGGAGGTCAGGAAAACCATGGTCCATTGTTAAGTTAAGCTGTGATAACCAATATATTTAACCCTAAGAATAGACACTCTTATCAAAACAACGGTGTGGATGGGCACATTGAACTAAATGATTAGGAAAATAATGTTGACTTCATAGCTAGGGCGCTATGTGTGTATACTTGTAAATATTAGTATGATAGAAAATAAAGCAGAAGAAATGGAGACATCTTTAATTAAGAAGAATTAAATAATAGTGAAAAGAGACAACAAATGGGTGACAATTGGCAAAAATGGGCTGATGCGGCAATATTGCTCAAAAAGTAGCCCAACAATGGCAAAAATGGTCAAAAAGTAGCCCAACAATGGCAAAAATGGTCAAAAAGTAGCCCAACAATGGCAAAAATGGGCAAAAAAGAGGCAAAAATGGGTTTAAAGTAATATAAAAGAAATAGTGCAATTGGGCAAAAATATATTGAGTTAAAAGTGGCAGATTAAGAGAAAATCAAGAAAAATGGGATAAAAATGGCAAAGAGAAGAGTCAAAAACGGGCCACAATTGGGGAAAAAGTGAGGAAACGGGACAAAAACGTGTTAAATGACTAAATAAACTTAAATGACTAAAAGAAGTGGCAAAAAATAGCAAAAATAAGTAAATGATGTCAAAGGAATTTGGAGAAATTGGTAGTTAAAGTGGTTAAGTTAGTTAAAAGTAGATAGGTAAATAATTTCAACATCCGAACCCAATGATAGTTTGCCACACTTTTCAGTTCCAAAATCAAGGAACCGTTAGCCAGGACGCTAGCACCAATGCTACTGATCCAGTACACTTGCACTCATATCATCAACAAATCACTACCGGGGAGGGCCTATTCATTGGGTTTTCTGTGGCTCAGCTAACTGGTCACAGTACTTTTTATAAAATTATAGTAATAACATTGTACAAATTCCCAAGGCACACCTAGACTTGCCTCTGAGAAACCCTGATCTATAGTGTCCAAATCATATAAAGTGGTTTAGCCAGACTAATCTGCATGAACACATCTCTTAGTTGGCTTAAAACTTTATAATGTGGCTATTGAATACAAATGAAAGTGTTCAATGGCGCTAGTTTTTGTTTAAAACTTTTCATATTTTGACACTTTTAATATCTTTCCAACTAAAACGTACAGTACTTGGATTGAGTATTCACTCATGGTAGCATGTGATTTAGAAATATGTTTGTATAATTGTATTATAGTGTGTTTAGTATTTATTCAATGTATATAATGCATACAATTCTTAAAACTCCAAAATGAAAAACAGCAAAGGTACAAGACAGTGAACATATTTCTTTACAAGGAGGATGGAACTACGTGTCCCCTGATCCATTTCGTTTGTTGTTTAGGAAGCCTTAAAACCATATCGGAAACTTTTTTCAATGCTTATCTTTACTGTATGATGATGTATTTTGTAATACTTTGCATATTTATTGCTTCATACTGTGGCAACGTGTGTTATCAACAGTTAATAGCTTTCGATCACAGGCTTGGTAGACATTTCCATGGTAGCTGGAGTCCCCTAACCCTGCAAAGCAAATGGATCCGCCTGTTTGCGTGTTTCTCACTGGAGAAATTCATCTTGTATGTGTGAAACACATCCATCTGGCGTGTCAGGTTAGGAGTCCCCACCAATCAAAGACTCTGCCCTGACACTTAAGGATTATGGGTATTGAAGTATTTTTGCCTGAGATTATACATAAACTGCGGTTTTCTTTATGTTTTATATGACTAATAATCAAATCCACTACGGAGAAAATGAATGGGATTTTTACTTCCGGAATGAAAAACATTGTCTCAGCCAAGAGAAGCTTTTCGCTTGGCTCTTTGACAAAGAAAAGTGGCCAGTTCTGATAAAACTGCTGTTACAACTGAAGCACAAACTAAAGTTACAACTGAACTAATTGCTACAGTGGCAGCAGCTATGGCTATTGAACTCCTGTATAGCTAAACACCACCCAAAGCTACTGCCTTGTTGTTCTCAAATAGCACTGATTGGTCAGGTTCATTCTCAGACCTGGCACAATAGTTTCAGACAGGAGCTTAGAAAGATGGCTTTGCCTGATGACAGACATGGAATCTGGCCAATCCAGCTGCTTTGGAAGGTTCTCTTCTAGTTCAGAAGTCTTAGGATGGGGCAGGGTTGCACTGGCCACCGCTGTTATGCTATGTTTTGTTTTGGCATCGTCACCGATATGCATACAACTCTCAACAAAGATTGTAAGAATGTGAAATGGCTGGCAACTTATCAATCAATGTCAGTTGAATCAATGGAAAACAATGACATGGAATTTTACTACATAAAAATGCAGACTATTGCAAAACCAGAGAATCTTTAACAATCAAATCCATCTGTGGCAAATTATGTGGAATTTTGTTGACAGTGTTGACAAGTCAAATGTTCAACTTCTAAGTCTAGAGCTGCTGTTAGTGCCAGGTCACGAATTACTTTAAACATAGAATATTGAGCAAACAGGAGCTATTTAAAGGAGACCGTCACCACCAGGGAAAGAGAAAGTCAACGTTTGTGGCTTAGCAGCAATAAGCATCAGTGAGAAATACTCTGAAACTGTAGATGTGGGTGCTGCCAGAGCAACAGATGCACAGCTCCAAGCTGTACAGCCCTACGTGGTTTCATAAAATGTACAAATAACTTTTGCACCTTGTGTACATTCACTTCATACAGACATGCAAGCATAAGCACAGCAATTCAAACACAAACCGCCATGCACACGCAGAGCCACACACTGTCACAAACCAACACAGTCCCTCTGGAGTGACAGATGGAGAGGGGCAGGATGGGAACAGTGGCTTGTACAACTGGGCCTGTGCCCCCATTGTGCAGTGGGTGCGCTGTAAGTCTATCCTCTACTAATTGCCAGAGCAGTTCAAACACAAAGTCTGCCTCTGAAATCCAATCCTGCGGGGTGTTGTACAGTGAGTAAAGTTTACAATGTGTAACATTTTTCTTCTGGCATGAAAAGGGACAAAACACGGCTAATGGAAGAGGTGGGAGAGGGGACGTGGAGGGGATGTAGAGGGGAGAGGGAGGACAGCGGGGTGCAAAAACCACAGAAAGAAAGAAGTGTGGATCATGTTGGCGAGAAGGAAGACGTAACTGTAAATAGATCATTCACTATTTAGGCTGCATGTCTAATCCAGGGTAGCCAGACTGCAAGTGGCAAGTGAATGAAAGTGTAGCCGCTGTAGGTGGACCAAAGCTTGTAAGGAGACACTGAAGGGGGACAGATAAGGAGGCAAGGAGGAGTGATTGAGAGGTGATCCGGGGAGAGAGAGAGCAGGCTAATGTAAGAAGAGAGGGGCAGACGATGTAAACAAGACGTGCATGAGGCTTCAGACGGCTGTGCGTCGGCGTCTGAATCTGCTTCAAAAACTGACAAGGACGGACATCACACTTTGTGCATAATCTAAACAGACAGACTGAGGACGGGGGCAGACTGCCAGGTAATGCAAGGCCAGCGCCAGTCTGCATTTTTGCACCCATTCCAACCTGTTTCTCATTAAGCATTAAACAGAATTACAGAACTAAGACCTCCATTCCCCTAATGAGGGCTGTGCTGTGCGCCTCCGATGCTCTCATATTCCCTCGCCCTCCCAATCAGTTTTCCCGAAGGTGAACATTCCTTACACTAATTTCAGTTTCACGCAGGAAAGACGTGTAGGCACATGTGTTGTTTGTTTGTCAGAGGGGATGCTTCTGTGTACGTGTATGTGTGCATTCTTTCCTAAGAGAGCATGTGTTGTCTGTTAAGCTGTCATGATACCAGAGTTTAAGCTTCCATATGATACTATAAGAATTTAACAATATCCGCACCTGTTTAAGTACCATTCCAATAAAAAAGACTCCTAAAGTTGGAAAATATCTTGTTATTGATGACTGAAAGCTGCAGGCAAACTTCTGAGCAATACTTAAATTGCAACAAAAATGTAAGCATAAAGCACCCATTCTTAGGCAGTTTCTTGGATTACCAAAAGTTGGAAGCAAACACCTGTACACCATTATTTTGCACATATCTCATGGCAACATTTAGGCAGTATTTAAGAAACTTTATGATTTAGGCCTGGCAAAACACCAAATTTTTAAACTGTAAGAAAACTCTTGCAAAATCAAACAATATTAATACCTGTTGTGGTACCACAGCATAAACATGTAATTCCAGGCTCCCAGTCTTGTGTAATTTCTTGTTTTGAATAACTAAAAGGGCAGGTAAATGTTTCAATATTGTCTGAATAACACAAATACATTGGAAATGTTCTTTTTGTGTTGCTGTGGCAGCTTTTAACTCATTTTGTCAACAGGGACTGAATGATTTGGGAACACATGGTAGCAAAAAGTACTGAAAGCACTGTGTAGAAATCTGTCAAATTTGAGGAAACATTCTTATTGTTTGTAAGGTTATCACAGTAACAGAATTACCAATAGAAATACCACAGCTACAAATCAAGCTTAGCGTGTTAGTTCAGATAGATCACGGAATCAGGAGCTGCCATATAACTGAGATTAGCCAATCTTAACAGCCAGCTGATTTGCTTTAATCATGCGACTCTCTCTGCAAGCTGCTGTTTGAAATCCTCCTCCACCCCAGCTCCTCCTCCATTCTGCCTCTGACTTAATGAAAGGTTTCATGTACCAAATAGACTCAGATGCAGAAATGAGCTGACACAGCAGTAGTTCAAAAGTTCTCTTGGTCCTTTACTTTCAAAACTGGGTAGATAACAAAAAGGCAGTCTGGTGAAACAATCCAACTCAAATACATAGGCCAAGGTTAACTAAGGAGATCCAAAAACTAACATATGGCTTGAGGGCAAGGAATTTACTGAGATAACAGAGATAATCTAGCAACTGAGGAGGGGAAACAAAGGAGTATATATAGTGGCTGGCTAACAAGCTGATTAAAGGCAGGTGAGTACTGAGAGCAGCTGCTGGTAATCAGGGAGCTGAGACACACCTGACGGCAGGCACTGAAATGACAGGATAGTTTAGATTACAAAATAAAACAGGAAATGCAAAAAACTACTGAAAGAAATGCAATCTAACTGGATGTTACACTTAATCAATGCCATTCTTCTGTTACTGCTGCCTGCTCTGCTCTGGGTTTCTGCTGCTTCTATTCCTGCCTCAGGCTTTCCTTATAGGCAGGATCGATGCTGTCCCTGCTTCCACATAGGCTTGTGGAAGGGAGGGGGATCCCAGAACAGTCACACCGCCAAATATGCTGTAAATAAGTTCAAATTAAAAACTTCAAATAAAGAAAACTATTTATGACAGCAAATGATGTGTGTCACTAATATCTAGGGATGTGCAATAACAATGCATAATTGATATTAGCTACATTTAAATATTGATAACTGTATCAGTAAATATACATTTGTAAATACCAGCAAAATCCAGTATTGTGCATCCCTACTAATGTCTTACATTTAGTTGCCAAAAGTTGCAAGCAAACTCCAAATCCAAAGGGTACAAATACAGTACATTGGCAACATTTTAGCAAAGTTCACAGCAAAATCATCAGTGTTAGATTAACACTGAGAGTGTTGAATCTAACACAGGAAAAGTGTTTATATGTGTTAATTTAACACTATTTAAAGTGTTACTTTTCATACACTGAACCAGTGTTACTCCAGCACTGTATGGTGTTAAACACCGAGTCATGTTGATAGTACTCTACACTTGTGTCAGTGTTAAAAAAATCATCTCTACCGGACTACATGTAACTCTGGTGTGATAACACTGAGTGTATTACAATTAACTCCAGTGGGTGTACAATATTATATAATATAAAAGAAACAAGACACGCACGTTTCACAAAAAATGTATATTGAAAATCAGGTCCACCTGACATCATTGATTGCCACCTCACATTGTATAATTGAAGCAAAGTGTGGTATGTTATGGCAATCGTGAATCAATGAGGCAGACTCAGAGCTGGAACATACTCTGAGTTAGCAGACGGCACTCTCTCTCATTTTTTGAGAAAACCATTTCCACAGTCAGGAAATGACCAACCTAGCAGACAACTACACTCATGGTGCAAAAATGTTAAACGACAAAAACTTAAGAACTCAAGATAATTCAAGAAACATGTGCAAGTGAATCCCAGCAGTGATCCCTTTACAACAAACAACATCTAAACACAGCAAAACATCTGAATAAATCTAAAATATCTAAAACACATCTAAACACCATGCACAAAGGCATTATGAGAAAACTCTAACCCCCGATTTGAAATTGCAGTAAGCAGGGCTAAGATCAACTGACCCTCTACAGTGTTGGACTAACACTGGTGCTTTAACACTGTCAAATAACTCCAACACTGAAGGCCATTTACTCTGAATGGAGTTAAAATTACACTCTGAGTGTTAAAATCAACACTGAAATATTTAACACTGAGAATTTAACACTCCAGTTTTTGCTTTGTTGGCTGCATTTAGAATTTAGGGGTTCTGCTATTCATAAAATATGACTCTGGCAATAATCGAAGAATACTGATACCTTTTTTAATATAACAGCATAAGACTTGCAACTCAGAGAGTTGCCATATTATAAAAAGGTTTTAGATTAAAAAAAATATGCAGGCAAACTCTTGTACTGTCTAAATTTGCACGGATACTTTGGCAATGTTTTTCTTGCAGCAGCTTGAGGTTAAAAAAATCTGATATGTGCTTTTCTTAAAGTTTCTGCACTTCACGCTGTAGTTACTTTTCAATTAATTTAAGGACAGATGCTGTTTAATAGGCCACACAATAACAGAATTTTAGACTTAGATTTAATACCAATAAAAATTTTCAATTTCTCACAACCTCATACAATACCAAGACAGAAAAAGCACAAGGCACCTAATCTTGGGTATTTCTTGGATATATTATCAAAGGTTGCCAGCAAAGCCCTGCAGATTGTTTAAAATGCAAAAATACAATGCCAATGACTAAGCAATATAGGGAAGATTTATAATTTGGGGTCGTCACAATACTTGAATCTTAAACTCCAATATGATTCTGGCAAAAACTAGATGGGACTGGTACCTAGTTTGATACCACAGCAACCAAAAGTAAAATTTCTAGACACCTATCTTGAGTAATTCCTTGTTTAAAATCACTAAAAGTGCAGGCAAACTCTTGCTCACTATCTAAATATGCTCAAATATTTTGGCATATCTCCAGAATGCTCTTTCTGTTTTGCTCAAAACAATTTTTGGTTAAAAATGTTGATCTGATTTTCTTAAAACTGTGCTTCTTCTCTGTAGTATTGACCTTTTAAACATAGAGAACGCATCATTTTAGAACATGTGGTATCCACAAGTATTGACTCATTGGATTTTAGGCATTTTTCATGTCTGGTTTGGCTCCCAACACAGGTTACTCATCATCCTAATAACCCTGAGCAAGCTGTGAAATTTAAGCAAGCATTCCTTCCGTTTGAGGGCTGCAATAACAGAATTAAACTTAGATAATGCAGGTGAAAATCTAAAATATCATAAAGATATTACTGCAACAAAAATATTAGCACAAAGCCCCCTTTCTCTCAGGTTTTTTCATTACCAAAAGTTGCAAGCATACTGCACACTGTAGCATAAAGATTGTAAATTTCTTTAAGCAATTTAGACAGGGCTTTCTCTTCTGCTCATGGCAGCTTTTGGCTTAAAAATGACGCAAGATCCCTAATTTTTCTTCATGCTTTGGATTTTATGACACTATCATTCACTAAAAATACTCAAATGCTGACTTTTTTCATGTTTTTCTCGTGTGGTCTGGCTCCTGAACCCCGTCACTCATCATCCTCGTTGACCTCTCGTAAGCTGTGAAATTAAATTTCAGGCTTGGGTTGCTTTTTTCTGCAGCAACCTACACCTGTGCCAAATGTGTCTGCTGGGAAGATAGAGCTACAGGATGTAAAGCGCCACAGCAGGGGATGTTGAAGAAAGACTGTGAGCCAGACAGGCAAACAGACAGACGGACAGCAGGTGATGTTTCATCATAATCTGACTCCCCTTTGTGAGCAGGCTCACCTTTGACTTTTTGCCTTCTTACCACCACGGCCGGCGACTGGGGCATTTCCAGGAGGTTTCGGCTAATTGGGTCAGATTGCGGAGAGCGGGGAGCATTATGCCGCAAATTGGAAACATATGCAGCAATGGCTCAGTGTGCAATGTGTGGTGATGGTTGCAGTGGTAGAACAGCTTCTACTGGAGCGAGGTTTGCTTCTAAGAGGGAAAAATTGATGGAGAGGTCATGTTTGTGTGATGCATCATGGGCAGGACAATGCAAAGGATAGAGAAATAATAAGAAGCAAAAGGAAGACAATAAGGGGACTGATGCTGTGTTCCTTGAGGAGGTCTGAGTCTTCGTAATTGAGGTCTGACTTGGTCGTGGATGGACAGACTGTTAGCCTCGCCCTGACAGCTCAGCTCAGCTCTGCTATTTGCAATAATTGGCATAATAGCTACCTCCCAATTACGCTCAGATATGAGTTTCAAATGAGGGAGGATGTCCAACATGAAGGCAGTGAGCTGATGCCTCATGGCGCTGCGTGTGGGAAGATTTCAGAGAAGGTAGGGACATCTGGAAACTTCAAAATGTCTTTTTTTTTTATAAGGAATTGGTTGAAAATCAAAAAAGGTGGAGCAAAACAAGAAGAGAATAACTGCAGAGAAACTGATATCACAGCAATGAGACAAAGCGTGTGATGTTGCCGTGGGCTTTGCATGTCTACAAGGCAGAGCTGAACTGTAAAAGGGATCAGATTTTGTCTTTTCATAAGAGTCAGACAATCTGCTGGGGCACAAAATCCCAAAAAGACAAACAGCTGCAGAGTGTTGTGCCACATATTGCGACCTAACCTTAAAGGCTTGACTCGGATTTAGGAAATCTTTTTATGTTAGTGCAAGAGTATGAAGGAGAACTTGTTCTGTGAGTGAGTGTCTGAATAAACCTCTGCATTTCCTTCATTGTGGATGGTTGTGGTTAGATTTGCATGTCTGAATGTATACATGGAGAAAAGGAGAAACGAAGGGCAAGAGCATAGGAAAATCCTATTTTTTCACACCGTTTCCTTCAGTTGTCAACTTCTTTGACCCTCTGTCCACACTCTGCTAACAACTTTCTCTCGCTCTCTTAGTGCCTCTCTCTTAGACTCTCACTGATGCACCCTGAGGTGGAAATATCTAAGTGCACGCAGGGCAAGTTCAGACAAAGACAGAGATGGAGAGAATGGTGGGAGGGTTGAGAGGATTTTGAATGACTGACACTAAACGCTAAGAGGGAGGAACGTGGCGAGGGAGACACCACACAGTGAGCGTGTTAATGGTACAGATGGTATGGTGGATAATTCCTTGAAATGTATTTGTGCTGCCGCGGTGTTCTAAGAGAAACTGAAAGAATTTCGAAAGAGGGCGTGTGCATTATCAGTCAGTGAGTGCAAGTACATCAACGCTCCCTTCCATCTGCAGGTATTGACAGTGTTAAATGTCTCCGTCCCTGAGTGAAGACTGCACTTTAGTCTGCCTCTCTATACAGAAGTGACCCGTTTTAGCGGCTTTGAGTTTGAAAACCCCCTTTTCATTATCCCCCCTTCTCTTTCTGTGTCTCCTCTCCAGTCTCCTATCTCTCCCATCCCCAAACTCTTTCATGAGCAGTCTCTCAGGGGCAGGGTTGTAACGTAACCCTCCCCTCTTTTGTCTCCATTCTTCTCCTTATCCTTTCATCTTTTTAAACATTCAGAGGGAAAGGGGTTTGGTGGAGATGGAAACCACAACTTGGTAAAGGAAAGAAAGAGATAGCATGTGAGAGAAGGGGGGAGGCCAGGGGGTGAGGCAGAGTCTTCCCCCGGCTCTGTTCATCCGCCAATTTATGGCTCTCCTTTTCAACAAGGCCATTCAAGGTGGAGAGTTTCAGTAGATGAGCTGTTCTCGTGGGTCAATAGCACCAAACTCTCGTCTGGTCTACCCTGGGATGACTTATCTGCACCAAGGACCCGTTGAACTGTCTGTTGGCCTGCACGTCCCCCGTGGATCTCCATTGTGTCTCCTCTGGGTCTTTCGTCGGCTTCCCCCCTAAAGACCTGTGAGTGGACGGAGCAGCCAGTCAACAGGTCCTGTTTGCATCCTTTCAACTTTACAGGAAACCGCCCGCACTCACCCCTTCAACACATACAGACAGAGTTTACAGACTTCTAATTACGCCAAATTACACTGCAGCATTTAACCGTGAAACAGTCATGACGCCTTCATATAACAAATATCTGCAGCAAGTTAAGACAAAGTATAAAGAATTTAAAATACTATTTATCCATTCAGCCTCCACAAGCATGTCATTTTGTTCATAAAATCAAAGTGCTGAAAAATGAATCAAGACAAATACAGTGGTAAACAACCATGGCTTACATGTGCCAGGCTTTTTTTGTTTGCGTTACTGCAGTTTTAAATCATAGCAACAAACTCTGATAAATGTTGTGTGGCAACATCCACAGATCTTCTAAAGGATCCCGATTTTGGAGCCGCACCAAAAACTAATCACTTCTTTCTTTGCCTGCGGTGTCAATAAATATTTCAATGTTTTGCAAGTAAACAGTGATCACTTTCCATTATTCTAAATAATAAAAAGATCAGTGCTGACATCTAAATTAAATGTCAGGAAATATTTCTTAGAGACTGGGAGAGCTTGTCGGTTTTATAAAAAGTCCCATTTACACCCTTAGCACTTGGCAAGGCCACCCACACGGGCAAAACAGGGGAGCTTTCAGGAGCACTGGGGGCCCATGGAGGGGGGCAAAAACATGTTCCATTGTAAAGGTACGCTGTTATAATCATATATAAGATTTATAGGAATGCACAATATTGTATTTTTGCCCATAACAGACATGCTGATATTTAAAAATTAATCTTATCTGATAAAAGCGGCCAAAATTAGTTTTTCCCCAGAGGGTGGCTGGGCTCAGCCTCAAAGTAAAAGTGAGGAGATCAGACATCCGGAGGGAGCTAGGAGTAGAGCTGCTGCTCTTTTGCATCAAAAGGAGCCAGTTGAGGTGGTTTGGGCATCTGATCAGGATGCCTCCTGGTCGCCTCCTCATGGAGGTATTCCGGGCACGTTCAGCTGAGAGGAGACCTCAGGGAAGACCCAGAATGCACTGGAGAGATTACATATCCTATCTGGTCTGGGAGCACCTCGGGATCCCCCAGAAGAATTTGGAAAGCGTTGCTGGGGAACGGTTGGTCTTACTTAGTTGGACTTACTGGTTGGACTTACTTAGCCTGCTACCCCTGCGACTCGGCCCCGGATAAGTGGAAGAAGATGGATGGATGGATTTGTTAACATTTCTTGGTTTTTTAGAGTTCATTAGGACTGATTTTACACAGGAAAGGCCAAAGTGATGTGCAGGCCTGCACACAGAATTGGCTTGGCCCCTGAAAAACACAGAAAATGGGCCCTCCAGTCATGATTTCATGATTATGTCAATGCATGTGTTGGATCAGGAGCACTGTTGCTGGGTTCTGATGTTGGAGTTATATTTCCACAAATTTTTTTCTACTTCTTCATGCCCTTTTTGATGATTGTCACTCTTTTCTGTCACTTTTAACACATTTTTGCCACACCTTGTCACTTTTTGTCTATGTTTGCCATTGTTTTGTCACTTTACTCCCACTTTTGACATTTATTTGGGATCTTTTATCCCATTTTCACTGTTTTACGCCACTTTTTTGCCACTCTCAAGCCTTCTGTTTTGGCCAATCTCTGCCCATTTAACAATTTTTTTGCCACTTTAAACCCATTTTTACTGCTTTTCACCCATTATTACTTTTGGCCAATGTATGCCACGTCTGTTTTAGCACACTTTTGCAACATCCGCCCATTTTTGAAACTTTTTTAAAGCACTTTTTCCCGTTTTCAACACATTTAACACAGGTACATCACTCCTGTTCGCCAGTTTTAACCCATTTTTGCTGCTTCCTGGCCCTTTAAGCCACTTTTTGCCAATTTTGCCCTCTTTTAGCTATAATACAACAATTTTCAATGTAAGTTGTCTTAGGTTGTCTTGCTTTACTTTCTGGCATCCTGTTGTTTGTGCACAACATGGCTTAGTCTGACATTACTTTCCAAATTGTTTAGTTCAGTGTGCCCACCCACATTATTAACATTAATAAAAGGTAATTCTGTTTTTAAGAAATGAGGTTGACATTTAAAAAAAAGGCTATATTGTACTTCAGCATAAATAAATTAAAGTATCTTTTGTTGTTTAGGTAAGAGTGGTGATTATTCAGATTAAAAATTAAAAATGGTTATCATAGCTTCACTTTACAGTGGACCATGATTCTCCTGACCTCCTTGGGCTCCAGAAAGCTCTCCCCTCTATCCCCCCTTATGGGCGACCTTGGAGATGTGTAGCAAACTAAATTGAAATTAATGCACATCAGCGAAATATGTTTTAATCCCTACATGCACTTCACCAGTCAGAAAGGGAGGTAGAGAGTGTGATCTTAAATTAATGACTATCCCCTGTGACTTGATGATTAAAATAATTAAAACATAGCATGTGTAAAAAGGGCTTTGTGATTTATCTATCTTTTTTCTGAAGAAAGTTTAGCAGGGACCCAAAAAAGGATCAGTGACCGCCCTAACTAAACCACTGCCTTGCATGATGTTTCAATGAAATGTCTAAATGTAAGCCAGAAATACGAACATTTAGCACAAAGCTGCGAGCACTTGCTGTACTTTAAAGGAAGGGTGTGTGTGCTCCATTTATAAAAGGAGCCCATCACGGCACTAAAAGAAATCGTTAACTTTTGATTAGCTTGTTTTTATGAT
This sequence comes from Cheilinus undulatus, assembly GCF_018320785.1. Classification (NCBI taxonomy): domain Eukaryota; kingdom Metazoa; phylum Chordata; class Actinopteri; order Labriformes; family Labridae; genus Cheilinus; species Cheilinus undulatus. The sequence goes on along the minus strand of NC_054885.1, from coordinate 9,635,030 downwards.
CATGGGAAGCTTAAATCATAGTCGTAAGTGAAACTCAGAACTACTTTGTACACACACCTTAAAGTTTATGAATGAGGATGAACAAAAAAAGACTTCAGCTGATGTAGATCTGTTGGTCCAGCCTAAAACTGAACAAACATATTCATTTGTACAGCCGATACATCGGTTTTAAATATCAGCAGAAATTTTCATATCTACTGATACAACGATGAACTTTTCAAGCTGTCATTACGGATATCATGCATCCAGAGTTACCTCTTACCTAAACCTTAACCATCTTATCAAAGCAACTAAATACACAAAAATATAAACCTCTTTTTCTAATACCAGAATGGACCTTTTTTAGTGCTGTTATTCTTATCAAACTAAACCATTTAGCCACTAGTATATGACTTCACGGCCAAGCCATGAGCTACAAAACATCAGGACACCAGAGATGAAGCTGAGGCAACTTTCAAGCAAACATTTGAACCCAATAAAAAACTGCTATTATACTTTTCAGCACCAAAAGAAGGGAACTGTTAACCAGGAGGCTAACACCAACTCAACTGATTGAACATTTCTCAGCGTTTTCTTATTTTTGGACTAGCTGGCTTCTCTGAATTTAATCTTATGCTTTCTAATCCTTCTAGCCATAAGCTATTTTTTTAACCATTTTGTCTCACCTGGACTTGTTATCTTTAAAAGCTTGTAAAACATCAACCCTGTGATGCACAGTCAAGCTTAAAACAACCCTTTTTCAGAATCTGGGCTTTAGGAATATGCTGGCTACAGCACTGTTAGTTCAATTTTAAGAAATTATGGGAATATAAAGACTAAATAAAAAACAAATGGATATATAAACATATATTTTAAAAAGTTAAATTTTCATAACCTCTTTTTGTCGTATATGACAATGTTGATCTCAGAGGGTTAAGCAAATCTGAAATTAGTCATCAAGAAAGATCCCTAACCCCAACCTTAAAATTGGTCGCAAGTAAAATCCCTGAGCAAGGGTAACAAAGCCAGCCTCAAACTTGATTTATGTCCTGGTAACTCCAGTGGAACTTTTCCCAAGGGTTTCTGGTCCCTTGTGAAGATTTTGCAGAGGAAACATGGCTTGAAGGTTGTTTTAGGGTGAAGAATTTGAAAAAAAAACTTCATGGATTGAAAATGATTGAGGGTGGGATTCATGGGGACCATGGGTTGACATTGCCCCAGGGCCCCAAATTCAACAAGTCCACCCCTGTTGAAATATAAATATATAAATATAAATGTTGTGTAAAGAATGCATTGCATAGTAATATAAGAAGTTTGCATGATTTTGCAAGTCTTGCTTACAGTTTGAAACATAAACACATTCTTAAGATGCCTTACATAATTTTCCATCCTGCATTCATAATGTATGAAACTTTAGAGGTCATGAGACAATCAAGATAAAGCCTAAATGGCCTTGCTTTTGCCCGTGAGCGAGGCACTTAGTTGTCAAAGAAGACAACTCGCTAGTGCCAAAAAATCTGGCACAAGGCAACGGAAGCAATCTGAAAGAAGACTCGTATTTGGCATTGAAACCCACGCTGCTTCTTCAGTTTGATTGAGCCAAATGGGATGAAGTTGCACCCTGCATTTGCAGACTCTTACGTATGAAACCATCCGTTTCACTACGGCCTGTTTGCAATAATTTGCACTGTTACCAACAACCCCATAATAAGATCACCTCATTATATGGATCAACGCCAATACCTTGCTGGTAATTTAGTCAAGTGTTTTCTTGGGAAAAGCGGGGCGGGGATGAAAAAGAGGGGAAGGCACAGGTAAAGCCCATGTTTTGTCACGCACATGTACAGCCCGAATTCACCACACAATGTTTATGTGAATGTACCAAATTAAGCTAGCGAGGAAATGTGACTTTTGGCTAATTTTGTCCGTTGAAGTCGTGTTATACATTATATACATGTGTTTAGAAATCATTTTCTGGCTTCGTGTGCTCCAACATGTGGTATTCGTTGAATGTTATGGGTCTCTTTTAAATATACGAACCTCCTGGGGAAAAAAATACTTCGTCTTGTCTTGCGCTTCCCAAGAGAAACCGGAGTTAGCTGCGTTAAGCTAGCAGCCGAGTTAAGAAAAAGCGCCTTAAAGCGGCAACATATGCCTTCAAAATAAAAGCAGCGCTGCTCGTTGCACGCTCCATCCTTATAGAAAACCCTCGCAGTTGCTTTTACTTTGAAGGAGCGCAGCTAAAGCCGTGATCCTCGCTCGCGCCGGCTTCACAGGTTGTCCGACTTAACGCGTTTCAGGCGGAGTTCAGATCTTAAAACATTTGGCCAACTTCTTCACCTCTTCACTTCTTCGTTCACATATTTGAACTCAGACACCTTCCCCCTTTTTGGCCTGCCTTGGAGGAGTTACAACTCATGGAATATGCAAAGTTTGTGACAAGTTTTTGATTCCTTTTTGGGCTTATTACACTTTCCTCTCCCCCCTCAAGTGGAAGAAGCGCTCCTTGTGGTTTGTAACTTTATTTTTCTTTTTTCACTCGTCGGAGTTTTTGGGGTTTACATGCGATGTCACGGACTATTAAAAGGAGAAAGAAATGTTTGTTTTAAGCTGCGTGGTTGCCGTACGAAGGTGTTTTTTGAGTTTATTTTTTTGAAACCAGTTGAGTGACTGGCGACAGGACTCTATAATCAATGTGGTGTCAGCTGGAAGGACGAGGGGTCCGGATCTCACCTAAACGGTATGGCTTTAAATCACTCACGTAGGCCTCTAAATTCAACTTTTACAGCATTTTACTGTGTTTTAGGATTAATATAAGTACATATTTACTACCTTGATAACGTAAATTAGTTGTTAGATGGACTACAAGTTACATAATGCCACTAAGTTTTTTAATTGGGTCAATTTAATCAGCCATATGTTCTTATATAAGTTAGGGTTGGGCAATATATCCTGTTTTTAAGATATATCAAGCTATTTTTAAAACAAATAAAGAGGGGGAACTGTATTATTTGTATCAATAAACAATAAACTGATGATGATTTAAATAAGATGAGATTCCTGGCCCTAATAGTCAGTAGAAAGATTGTTTACATTAAAAAAACACTTCATGAAAAGTGCTTATTGCCCTTTTAAAATGTTTATCCTAAGTAAAGAATTATACATTTACTAATTCCATTTAATTTAAAGAGCATTTCCTGTCTTAAAATTATTTTTTCCACAAGAACATTGTTTATTTTTGTGTAATTTTGCATGAAAATGCTGACATTGTGCAGCTATCTGTCAATAAAAGTGCCTGGTTTGCATTGGCAATTGTAAATTTGTCTTAAAAACCTCCTTTAGTTTATTGTTTATATATAAGAAAAAGCTTAGAGATATATTTCATGACTCCTTCTAGCTAAAAGTATCAAAATATGAATTTCGGTCCATATTTCCCACCCTTTACTTATAATTTAGTATCTATTTTTGCATGGATTTTTCTTACCTGCAATCATTTCTTACTTAAATGTATCTTTTTGTAAATATTCTATCTTTTGCACGAGTAAAATTTCAAAATATGACGTTTCATCTATAGTTCCTAACCTACCTAATATTCTAGTATTTTATTTCTGCATGAATTTCTCTTATGAGCATCTTTGTATTAATATTCTACCTTTTGCATAAGTAAAATTTAAAAATATGATTCTTGGTCCATATTTTCCAGTCTTAATATAAGTTCTAGTATTGTATTTTTGCATACGTTCGTCTCACCAGCTCTCTTTTTAACTTAAGTGCATCTTTTTGTAAGTTTTTAATGTTTTGCATAAGTAATGAAAATCCTTTACTTGCTCTTTGCATTAAACAAAGGCATGTCTAACACGTCAGTCCTGCTTAGCTTTTATTTCCCTTGGCAGCCCTGCAGTTGTAGCCTATTTCACATTTTGTTTTCACTGGCAGGCAGTCAGTTGAGGTGAGAGCTACCGTCTCACAACACAAACCCGCAGGTAGATCACACAAGTTGCAATAGAAAAAAAGGAAAAAAAGCATACCAACTGCAGCTGATGTCTTGATCCGATATTATGGAGAGATCAGGGTCTGAAAGGGCTCTGTGGGAGGGTGCAGATCATAAATTCATGCAGTATTAAAGCTGTTATATGTTTCAAATGTTTCACCACACTTTAATAAATGATGCCAGGTGAAGCTTTAAAAAGATTAAGGTATTTGCATGCTTTATTTCTGCTCCAGTGCTTGTACAACATCTTATCAGAAGTGTGTCTGTGTGTAAAAAAGACAGATCCGGAGAGATGTCACTGATAGAGCTGTTCATTTGGAGCCAAGGTTAGAGAGGAGGAGGAGGAGGCTGGATCCTGCAGGCTGAGCGTGGTATGAAACAATCACAGACCTGGAATTAATGGGCTGTTTGCACAGTGGGACAGCCAGGCTTTGTAATTGAGCACATGTGGGGCCAAGGCTTTTACTCCGCTCCTACAGAGAGGACGAGCGAGAGAGGGAGGACAAACATTTACCTGCATGTGTTTTCCGTGTCACATGCTGTCACAGCCACTCCTGCTGTCACTATTCTTACACTCAGACACGTTTCTGACTGATTAGTCAGCCCGCGTCTGTCGTAAAACATGCTGAAAGATGGGAAGTGAGGTGCATACAGTCTCAATGGAAACCTCAGGCCTGCAGACATCTCCTAGCCCTGTTGCTCTTTGGGTTACTTCAAAGAGGCCGGATTAGCATGGGACGGGGTCTGGTTCTAACACTAACACAGAATGCATTATCCTTGTGTCAGAGGGACGTGTCTGACATAAGCCACACATTAGGGGTTGGTGGTTTTAAGGGGGGTTACTTTGTTAACTAGATAATAGCGCAGTAGCTGCTGCCAGGTGTGGATTTACATTATGGCATCTGCTTCCTGGTGAGGGATTCACAGCCTGAGGCCCCCCTCTGTGCCATAATTCCCCTGGATTCCTCTTTCACTTACGCTGTCTCATCTGGAAGAAACCCCCGCGGTTCACACTGGCAGCCCTAAGAACGGCAGTCAAACCGATTTTACAGTTGTCAAACTCAGTGAAGAAACAATTTTCTTTATTTGTTTCACATTTTTGGTCAATAACTTCCTCAGCTGGTGCATGAACAACACTTTTTTCATGTGCATTTTTATTTTTTCTTAGTTATTGAGACGTGTGTTATGTAATTTTAAGTCCTGTCAACTCAAGTATTGGATTCGGAGACCGATACCTTTGATTTCTTAAGGTAGTCATTAACCCATTAAAGCCTGGAAACACAAATTATAGCCAGAAAATTCAATTTTTTTGGAACTGAAATGTTTATTTCACTTTCTACTGAAATCCAAAAAAATCAAAATTTCCATAAAATTTAACATATAGATGTATCTTATTTAATACATTAGTTGTTTTTGTTAACTGATAACCCTCAGTTAATTTTTATCATTTTTCAGATTATATTCAGAAGGTCTTTTGTAATTTATGATCATTTTGATTAGATAGAGGTGTAATAGTCTGTATCAAATATGATACAGCAGCCTTTAAGGGGTTAACAGAAATTATACCAGCATGATGAAGCAAAAATACTCAGAGGGTTGCTCTCTTAGAAAACCCATTTATTAAAGAGTATATAACATTATTCATCACGTTGTAACCCATAGATCTGAGGAAAATGTGCCCAGTTCTGCTGCTCTGCTACATGCATTGCAGATGAGGCTGAAATAGAAATTGCATAGTGAGACTATCTCTAAATCATCTCAAGCAGTTTTCTTTAAGGATGCACAGATACAGTAGTATAAAATACGTATTGGCTTTAATCAGCCCTTTTGACAGACATCAGCCACGGCAATTAATGTGAGCATGAACAGATGTCACCTGCAGGTGTCTAGTTGTTTTGTTGCATCAATTTAATACTAGTGTAAAGCACAGCTGACTGCTGATTCAGAGAAGAGGTTTATTAATGGGAAGATGATGTGACCTTTGGGGCCAACTTTGATGGTCAAACATGAGAGAAAATGTTGGCAATGTGGGACACCAAAAGAGGAAAAATTTAAAAAAAATATATGGCATTTGTATTGGGCAAGAGCTTAGTCTTTATTTTAAACATTAGTATCGGCCTGTTTTTAGAATCGGTGCATGGTCCAATAGATATGTCAGTCAGGCTCTAATCATTTGATCGAGTGGTTCTCATCTGCTCCTGCCTCAGGACCCAATTTCTGAAAATTCTAAACCAATCAGATGTGTTTGATGGGAAAAAGGTTGGAATTCAGAAGGTAAAAAATACACAACAAAACACAAACAACAATCTTGTTTTTAAAGCATTTCATAGCCTTAATGGCACTGTCTTTTGTTAACCAAGCTCACCTTCACAACCCACTTTGGTTCTGACCCATCAGTGAAGAACCACTGATTTAATCAATACGTTGGAGATGGAAAAATTATCAGCAACTTTTGAATACTTATGTGTCATGAAGTGTTTTTTTAACTTAAAATTTAAGGCTCATTTAAGCTCTTGTGAAAGCAATCCATACATTTTAAACTTTACGACCGCCATCGCCCTCATACTGATGTGCATCTGTCATGTTGGAGTGGACACTGAAAAATTAATCCACTAAAGGTCGCCATCTATAGTGGAGCTACTTTGAAGCTTCTCTGTCCGTCCCCTAGACCAGTGGTTACCAACCTGGGGCCCGGGACCCCCTAGGAGAGGTGCCGAAGATCTTGGGGGGGGGGTGTCTGCTCGGAGGTGGTCAAAATTAGATTTGCAAATATTAAGTAAAATCATGATAAAGCACTTAATAAACAGTTTATTCAATGGTGTTTTGGTAAGAAAAATCTGTGAAGAGCAACTTACTTAGGGTTTTATCAGTGAAACAATTAAAGGGATGTTGATTTTGGCAAATATAGGTTTTTTTGTAAAAGATCTTGGGGGAGGCTCAGCTTAACTTTGAAACAAGTAGGGGGGGCTCCAAGGAAAAATGGTTGGGAACCACTGCCCTAAACTGGCAAAGGAACAGTCTGTCCTCTGCTCAGCTGTGCTCTTGTGGTTGTCTATCTTTGTGCCAGGTTGAGCTGGCATCACTGATTTGTTTGTTTTTTTTACAGCTCACTCAGTATTCAGCAATATTTCCAAAAAAAAAACTGGATACATTTTTGCTTTTTTAAAAATGATTCTTTTTCTTTGTGTTTTGCTTCTCTGGGTTGAACTGTTGGCTGCATTGCTCAACACTGCCCCCATAAATTGCAGTGGTATTGCAAGGTTTGGTCCATATCAGTTAGCTTTAAGAGAACGGACGAAAAATGGACAAAATGAATGCAGAATATGGGCAGAAGGGTTTATCTGTGTCCATATGCGTTTCAAACAAAAAGCATATTTAGGCTCAAAAGGTAAAAATGGTGGATTCCTTAGAAGTCAGCCGAAAATCATGGATATTTTTTAGCAGCTCTGGCCTACAGTCCCAGGAAAGCTCTGTCTACACTGTAATCGCTCATAGCCAATGCAGCTGTTCCCAATAATTACTGCCATGCTGCCACAATGCTCTTTAATACAATGTAAACAGCAGTGAAGTGATAGCATCGATAGCATCTTGTGAGAGCAGCATAGTTAAGTACTATTTTGATCTGGAGACCCTCAGTCAGGCTATACTCACATATAACCAAAGCAATGGGTGATGATATTTAGTGGTTGAATTGTATCTTCTAGCATGGAGCAGCTTGGCTGTATTTTGGTCTTGAAAATGGAGATGAAGTTGTATGTAAACTTGGATGCACATGACTAGCCCGCTAAACAGTTAAAGTTGGATCCCTTGGTAGTTGGCACCAGAAATAGAAGTCATTTCAACTATTTCTTAATACTTTTTATCAGTTCAGGCACACAATCTTAGCCAAACACCGCTAAATCAATCATTTTTAAATAGATCCCTGGGCCTAAGTGGTGCCTGAATGGGTTGTTTTCAGAGAAAAAGTATGGCAATTTGATTAATAACTTTTTTTTTTTTTTTTTTTTTACCAAATGCTTGAACATGATTCATAAGGTGTTGTGTCAGAGTGAAACAATAAAGTAAATGTGTCAATCACAAACAGAGCAGAGACACTTCTCTGGACAGAAAAATGACCAGAAGTACACACAAGTTCATATAAATCACATACTTTTCTTTGTGCCTTTCATTTGGAGTGGAAGGAGGTTGGCTGGGGTACCAAAATGAAGTACCGAAATCTGTGATGTAATTCGGTACAGTAGGTATCGGATGTGTTGGTACCAGTACCATGTTGGTACTAGAATTCAGTACTCACCCCTACCTAACTTGTAACTCCTGCTAAAAGAATGAAGTCTGACGGTGTTCGGGCTGCTTACTTTAGCCACATTCTGTTAACCAACTTTGCACCGTAACAGGTTGGTTTACAGAGCACACCCCTGGCAGGTGCTGTCCTGCACAGAGCAAACTGACCTGGAAACTGGAAAAGACACCTGGGAATGAAGAGGGTATCCACTCAATTTCAAAATAAAACACCAGGTGCAAAGTGCTAATCAGTTATCTCATCAGTAATACATCAAAACAGGAAGCAAATAAACAATAAATCAATGTCGGACAGGCAAAGTAGAATGTTTGTATGCTGACTCTTAACTCCTGCGTGAATTTATGATCTCCAGATCCAGCTGCCCTGTGCCGAACTGAGCTGAACTCCTTCCACTTTCAAATCAGACCCAGTTCTGCTCCCACCTGCATCACAAAATCTCTGCAGACAGAGATCATGTGGAAACTGTGGCTTAGTTTCTCAGCATCTCTACAGTCTGTTTTGCTAAATTTATGTCGGTGGTGAAAAGTCGGTGGTCTGTGGGCTGAATTAATTTAAGCCAGTAAATCAAAGAGGCGTACCATGACACCTGCTATTCATTTACACTACAGAAGTGAATAAAAGAAGACGCTGCAATGCTCTAGCTTCAGAAATATAAACTCTTGCATGCTTTTTGTAAACTATTGCATTCTGTAGCACCATAGGACGGTCTGTCTCAGGTTATTTGAAGAGTATTTCTCTCATTGCAATTGTAAAAAAAAAAAAAACGTCATAACAGCCTATTTATAACAGATATAACACATATAACAGATGTCTCTGAAAGAACACGTTTTCCTACTGTTGCTGCATGTTGCGTGTTAACGTTGACAGAAAAGTGAAACAAATGCATGTAAGGCTGTCACTTAAATATGCTCTCGAAGCTCCTTTGGGAATGACACAGTATTTCATAGTTGAAAATGGCTGCATCTGCAGGTTTTATGCTTCCAACAAACCACATTCTGCAGAAAATAAAGGAATATGAAACAAAATGTCAGTGTTCATGTGGACTGGTTCACATCAGAGCTGTTAAACTGATGTAATCAATGTTAACTTATACACAGGATGCTACTGTTTTTCATGCAGGCCTCTCACATAAAGTCAGCGTTCATTGTGTTTACTCACGGATAATTGCTCGGTGACGTGGTCGCCTGCTGCCTGTTTGTTTAGGCCCCGTCCTGCGGTTTCAGGGTGTTCTTCCTGTGATCGTTTTGGAAGAATTTCAGGCTACAGAGATTAGGATTAGCATAAGTGTGTGGCGTTGATTAGGGGGGGTTTGAGGTTTAGATTTCAAGAGACTGGGATATTCTTTCTGCGTGTGTGTTCGTCTGGGAGGAAAACGGGGGGATTTAGAGTGCTTGGGTCTGGTCCAGAGGGCGGAAGAACGCTGTGGTCCTTGTCTAGCCTTCCAGGGAGTGCAAATGATGCGTGTCATTGTAGCAAATGGAGCATGGTGATGAAGTGCTGCTGCTGCTGTTTTACAAAGAAACTACTTAGAGGGACGGCCTGCCTGCCTTGCGTGTGGCGTCTCCAGAAAAAGTCTTTAAGAAGCTGCTGGTGCAACAGAATACACTTAAATTAGACAAATCCTCCATAAATATACACCCTGCTCTGCCTCCGCTCCACAGTCGGCTGATTTTGAAATGATCCTCATATTAGAGTCACTAGACACGGTTCACCTGAGCGGCACGCACTTTGTTTTCACCTGTAATTGCTGCTCTCCATGTTTGAGAGGTGTGTCCAACCACTTAAGTGTCTTTCCTCACACAGAACACCTGGGTTTATTTGTCGAGACCCAGCGCGTCGATCAGCAGCAAGAGAAAACAGGAAGCTCACCGCACTTTGAAGTGTTTTATCATCAGCATGACAGGCAGGGACTGCCAGTGCCCGGGGCGGCTGTGTGAGTGATGCGTCGACTGATCCTTATTGCTCCCTGTTGCATTGTGTCCAGGGTGTGGCCCCCTGCTCACTGCATGTCCCGTCACTGAAAAGATTTTGTCACTCATTCACATGCTCATTCACTCACAGATGGTCACTGATGATGCATCTATTCATACAAACACGGCACAAGTAAGCAAACAGTCATGTTGTCCACTCCTTCACACTTCTTGTTGCCCTGCGAGTTTTTTTCTCCCTCCTCGCTGCCTTGAAGGAGCCTCGCCAGTAAAGCTGCATCACTGGCATTCTGATCATTCCACCTATTTTAACTCTTTCCAAGTGACCTCCTCCCTGCTTTCAACAGACTGATATTCACCTCTGACGTCTTGGCTACTGTGTACTGGCTGTTTGCCATCTCACAGTGCTCGCCACATGGTTGGGTGACTGGAATATTTTACCAGTTAGTCGGAGATGAGCCTGCTTTGAAATCTGAATGAATCACGTCGAACTTGACACATGGTTTGTGATCCATCAGAGGAATAAACATCAAAAGTCATCTGCATAACAGAGAGTGTTTACATTTGGCTTACTTGGTTTTATTTGAGTTATATACAGTTTTGTCAGTGAACAGCTGTTTAGATGACTTATTACGACATCACATAGCATTATACTTAGTCAGACATAATCCTGGAGCTCTTATTGAGAAAAAGAAAGAAAATCTGGCAAATAAGATCATTCTAGCACCATTTTAACTTCCTTGAGAAAGTTTGATTTGTAATTTAAACACTTTATTGTTTTGTGTGTTTTTTTAATCTTTTTTCATACCTAAAGCGGTTTGTGTTTTTATCAGAGCCAGGCAGATGACAGCAGTGGGTGCGTGTTGGCTGCGGGACAGCTGCAGCGTGTGTCAGCTTTGGTTTGAGCTATTCCAGTTCCATACCCAGCACGTTAGCTATGTCTCGCTGCCCTGTCCTTATAGGGTAAATTTTGTTGACTAAAACTATTACTAAAAATGTTCTTAAACTACTTTTTTCCATGAGGAAGACCAGCTAAAATAGATGGTTGATGACAAAAACTGACACTGAAAAGATAAATTTTGTTTTTTGTTACAGACAGCTGGACTGTTAGATGTTGAAAAGTCTATTTGAAATCAGTTTAGGTATTGGTAGTGCATTAATATGAGTGTTTTACATTTATGTTATTCAAACAATATGGGCTAACAAGTTAGCTGAATGAAAGTAAAAGTGGACCAAAAATATAGACTAAAATGTACTGCCTTTATTTTAGTGGGCCCTAATTACCTAGTGCTACCTAGTAAATTTAGAGTAATTACAAAGTAATTTTATAATAATAAGTATAATTATCTAGTAATTTTGCATGAATAAGGTGGTAATTACCTAGTAATTGGGATGGAGTTTTGCCATATAATGACTCGTAAATATGGTAAAATTAAGTAATTATTAACCTAGTAATTATGTATTAGTAATCAAGTTCTTTCTCATATGTATTTTGGCAATTCTATAATAATTAGGTGTTATTTCATCAAGTAATTTCTTGGACATAAGATGATTATTTTCTGTAAAAGTTGCTTGGTAATTCCCAGCTTTCTTTATTTTGGCCCACTAAATTATAATCAGCCCTTCTTCCATAATTCCCAAGAAATGTTCTGTAATTTAAAAAAAAACACAAATATGTAGAAATTACCTTAAAATTACTTATGAGTTATGAAGGATGTTTTTTAAGAAATAATGAATGAAGTCATTCTGAATATACCATAAAATTACATGAAAAGATCCAGGAAGGACTCCCTTTAATTAAGTGGGCCACAATAAAAAAAATTACCAGGCAATTTTCAAGGAACTTACATAGAAAACCATCATATTATCACTAAGAAATTACTTGATAAAACACCACCTAATTGCTATAGAATTGCCACAATATTTATGGGAATTACTCAATGATTAATATACATTATTACTAGGTAAATAATTACTTAATATGGCTGTATTTAAAGGTTATTACTTGGTAAAATTCTAAATTATTTCTACGTAGTTACCAGACTTGTCTTTGCCAATACTGGACTAAAATATTAAATATTGCAAATTAACAAAATGTGACTAAAACTAAAAGGTATTTACATCTAAAGACTAAGACTAAATTTAAAACAACTGTCAAAATCAACACTGCCTTCTACAGAAGTTTTAATATAATTTCCCTACAAGTAACTTGATTCATTGTATGGCTGAGGCAGGAAAATTTCAGAATGAAAACATACTTTACAAACAAGAAGAGTTTCTCCACATAAATTCCAACCAGGTTTACTTGGAAAAGCAGAAGCTTAAAGCGCAACATACCGTGTTTATCTTCTCTAGGACACATTTTAACAAAGTGGACGTACAAATCTGCTAAACAAGGTAAATATGGCTCTCTAGTTATATTTTTCTGTCTATTTTGGCCAACAGAGAGGCAGGCATTGCTTGCTTTAAAAATCGGCAAGCCTACTATTCTTAAGCTTCTCAACTTCCGTGATACATGCACACCAAAATGAAACTCAAGCTATGACAGACGTTGCGCATCCGCCGCCCAACCAGTCTCAAACAGCTGCCATAATGGTTCTCTGATGTTTTTGAGCTGATACAAGCCTTTTGCATTAGTTTGGCAACTGTTAACTTTTTTCTCCAATATAATGTGTGGTGCCAAAGCAACAGACTGCATGGATGGACAATGTCTCAATGATGCCACTAACTGGTTTCTGAGGAGGCATTCTTAAACCCAATGATGGCGGTCACCATATTAGAATTCTGAATCTTACTAACTATCAATCAATTAAGCTAGGAGGTAAATTCAGCCACACCACTAGTTTTGCCAATTTAAGGCCTGTGTCCACAGCTTTTAGCACTTGCACAGCCCCTAACCCTCTCACTGGTGTTTGTTGTTGCTAGAATACGAAAGTTTGCCTCTGCCTTCCATGGTTATATGCACAGCATTACTTTTAAATAGCTTTGTGTGCTATATATATTTCCTTCCCCCAAGAAAACAAAAACAAGGTAAAGGAATCCTGTCCTGATGCTGGCAGCAGATGCACACCTGGAAACTTTGTTTTTATTGGCCAGTGAGAGAGAAATTACATTGGCGAGGCAAGTGTGTTCCAAAAGCTGAAATGTTTTGAGAGCATAGTGGCAAAAAACAGGTTTTCAGACAAAAGGAAAAACACATTTTGGCGAACATACGATTTTTATTTATACTGTAACAGTAAGTTCTACCAGATGTGTAAACAAGTTTCTTAAAAAAGAAAAGCCAGAACAAGGACTGCAGAACAAATGAAAATGACTTAATAGATGATAAACAGTAATTTATTAATTAGATGACTTAGGCATATAGTGATTATGGACAAGCACTCTGATTGGCTGAGGATATAGACAGTAAGGCACAGTGAATCAGCAGTGTTAGGAAAGTAGAATTATGCAAAAAAAATGATGAAGCATTTTTTCTATGAGGCTGTAACAGTATGATTTTAAAAAATATATACACACGCTACAGAGATCAGATCTTTATTTTAGTCTTTATTTTTTATTTCCAGGCTCTGAACTTATTTTGTCCGTAAAAATGTGCTTTTTAAAATGGGCCTTAATGGGGGATTGTGCATTTTGGAGACAGCCTCTAGTGGACACTAAGTGAACTGCAGTTTTTTTGCACTTTGCAAGTTTGCTGCTTTGCTGAAACAAACTTCTCGTCTATGAATAAGACAGTATATTGGTCAGCTTATATCCTGTAGTTTGTCGTAGGGCAGAAAATTTGCGAAAATTTTAGGTTCCTCATCTTATGGACTGTTCAGCAAACACAAGCAATAAACCATTCTATACTACAACCAGCACAATGCTAGATAAATTAAACTATGGATAAAAGATTTGAAAACATACCTAATTGCAATTTTGGCATTTATAGCAAATTTTACATCAATTTCAATACTGAAGGGGATGATCTTTTTATGTTATTGTCATACTGATGAAGAAAATCATTTGAATGTATGCATAATGTACAGATCATAAAATCTCTGCTGCAAAAAAATTGTATCAAACTGTTGTTTTGACACATTTCAGGTCAATTGTGATTTAATGTCATTTGTGATCAACTGCCCATCCCTTGTTTGTCGTCCGTCTGATGATGATTACAACACCCTCTGTACTTTCTGAAGCAAAGGCAGCAGAGCATCACAGATAAGAAGGTTAAGGCCCATACTGGAGTTGGTTAAATATACAGTGCTTGAGAAATTTTTTTAGACCACCTGTCATATTTGTCTCAGAGACCATCCAGCATCATGAAGCGCTTTAATGCGGACTCCTTCATTTTCAGTGAGGTCTCCACGTTTTACCATTTTGAACAGGAATGAGGAATTTCAAACTGAATTCACCCAAATTTGAACCAGCTCACTGGGCTTCTCTGAAAAGTCCAAAATGAATCAAGCATAACATTCAACACTAAAACTAATTTTTTTCTGTTCAGGAATGCAAGTAAATAACTATAATTTGACATATTAATGAATAAATACTAATAAATACTCAAACAATGTTTTTTTTTCTATTTTTTCAGTTTTTGTAAATCAGTAAATTTGAAAATTCATGGATAACAATGATAATTCTATTTTAGCAATCAAAATATCATTTGGGTTAAAGAGCTTCTACATATTGATATATTAACCATTGCAGAAACATAAAAAAATGATTTTGGTAATTACCAATGCTCTTAATTTAGGGCAGCTGTGGATTAACTTACTTTGGTTAGGGTTAGGGTTAGGGTGGTCTAATACATTTGTTAAGCACTGTATACACTGGTATGCATCACAAGGTTGTCAAGGTACTATAATTTTCGAGTTCGATATGATTAAAGTAAAACTCAAACAACTCTGATACCTGTTTCTAGGCATGAATTACCTGGAAATTTCTAGTTAGGAATCGTGAAAACGTGGGCCAAATCTTCCACAAGTCTAAATTAAATAGACTTCCACAAGTCTAAATTACTCAAATACACTCTCAATATATCATTACAAAAATCATTGTTTATCTACTTGCATGATTTAGGTAGTGTTGACTCCTTTTGCTTGTGACTGCTGTTGGTTAGAAATGTGACAAAACATCTTAAGTTTTTAAAGGTTTTGCTAATTTTCAACTGCATTGATCAATAAATAGGGACTGAAGTACATTAGAATTAGAGCAAATTAGAGTCATTTCAAAACAAAGCATCAAAGTTTTGACAATTTGTCGGAATATTGAGGCGATATTCCCTTTACTAAGTCTGTATGAAACTGGCAATTTGAGTATTTCTCTGTAGCCATATGATTGAAAAATATTGCCCAATCCATGAAGAGGTTTATTCCCACTCCAACTTAAAAACTTACCATATCATTGCCATATCAGTCTTAAATATATCAGCCAAGTTCTACCATAAAACATTAGAAAACAGTAGTTTTTTGTTCCGGATATGTCTTGCATGTTCAGCATTTCTACCTTAAACCTAAACAATTGTGAAAGATTTTCTCGATAACTATCACTGCAGCAGCAAAATAATGTTCAAATGTCCTTACAGCACTGTGTTCAACACTTTCTAATAACAAACTGTGCCTTAAATGTCACCAAGTGCTACACTTTAGAGCCAAAAGAGGATTTACTACAAAGATCCTGCTGCATTTGTTTCATATTTCCTGCTGCACAAAATCAACCGTGAATCCTTTTGTGATCACAAGCTGTACAAAGTTTAAGTATTGCAAGTTATGAAAGGCAGGATGTTTACAAAAGTGATGATTGAACGTCATCAGCTCGATTCAATTCAAAGGGCTTTATGGAATCAAAGCACTAAATAAACTTTGGAAATCTGAAGCAGCAGATGTATTGTATCATGTGTGTGCAAAGAAAACAGATTCATGGACAGATTCCCAGGTTTGATCAGGTAGAATACCTGAGGTTTACCTCAGTAAGTATACAATGCTTCATCTAATTGGTGTGTTTTTTGTGTCGGCCTGAGGTAAGCCATATTTGTTACCACAGATTTATAGAGATCCCCCCCCCCAAAGAAAGCTGTAACAGGAGAAAAAAGGAAAAATCCTGCCCTTAAAAGCTGAAAGGAAAGATTTGTTTTCTCGGACTGCAGATGTCTTTTTAATCCACTTCCTTTGGCTGTTAAGTTTGGACATAATAGGTTGTCAGAGTCTTCATTTGAAGGTTGACAGAATCTAAAGCTGAACTCCATCTTCTCACATGAAGAAGGGCGAAGCAGAGGGCGACCCTGCTTGGTCCGCTTTTTTCCACTAGATGTGCCAAGATTTTAAAGCCATACCTCCGTGGTTAAAGCAGCAGAGTCATAAAGCTGTGGGCCACCAGTAAAACCTCTCCTTTTACGTTTTAATTGACCCACTTAGGTTAACAGAAGAAGCCCTGGTTTGCATTGTTTAAAATGTCTTCCTCTCTGTCTTCTGCCAGCTGATACGTCTTGGGAGTGATGCACTGGCTTCCCCTGGTTGCCATGGTGATTGCCTCGGCCCTGCCCTTCCCTCACAACCCTGTGTCCAGGATTGCAGCCACGACCATCCAGCCTGGGTTTGACAACCGCAGAGAGCGCCGTCATGACCAGGCTGCTCGCATGGCAGCTGACCCCTTGGACTACAATTTCCATGGAAATGCCTCACAAATGGACTACAACATGGCTGACCCTGTTAGCCAACAAACCAGCCGACAAAACCTCCAGAACTCTAAGGAATACGTGAAATCCTCAGACGCCAATATGGCGAATCAAGAAACTTACCAGTCGAATAGTAATTCAGGAGTTGGTTTGGATGTTCTCACAGAAGGAGGAGCGCCCGGGATTAAGGGTGTTCCTGAGGATAATTCTCTACCAAAGGAGTACAACACAGACACAAACAGGCAGGAATACTCAACTTTTACAGACTTTTCCAAGAAGGAAACCCTTCAGGACTCTACAGAGAAACTGTCGCTGGTTTCTCCAGCTGGATCTCAAAGTCCTGCTAATGATCTGAAGACGCAAACAGGACCACAACCAACAGCATCTACCTTTGGGACAACTTTGGCTGGAAGACATCCGACTCAGGAGAGTCTAAACCTGGAGGCAGGGCTGGGACTCGGGCCTGGGCAAGACCTAGACGGAGACGAGATGTTTCTGGACGCACATCCTCGAGTCCTGTTCTCGCCGTCACCATTGCCTCCAGAACACCCTCCTCATCTGCTCATGCTGGAGAGTGGCCTGCTGGAGGAGGACGGCGGCGACAGGGAGGAGCAGGAGGACATAGACGGACACATCGAGGGTCATGGGGATCGAGCACTGGAGAGGACTCTTAGCTGGGTGGACTCTTCCAGAGCGACCGTCGACATTCCCCGTGCTATTAGAAGGGATAAACGCTCGCACTTGATGGACAGACGGAGAGGGGAAAAGTCGGTGTGCGAGTCGGAAAGCGTTTGGGTCACAAACAAGACGACTGCCATCGACTCCCAGGGTCAGAGAGTCACTATCCTGCAGGAAATCCAGACCCAAACCGGACCGCTCAGGCAGTACTTCTACGAGACCCGCTGCCGCCAAGCTGAGCAGCAGAGTAGTCCCGGAAGGTCGAAAGGTGCGCCGGCGAAACCACTGGGGACTGGCGTTGCTGGGGCTAGCTGCTTGGGTGTGGATAAAAAACAATGGGTGAGCGAGTGCAAAGCCAAGCAGTCGTACGTCCGAGCGCTCACCAGAGACGCAAACAACAGAACCGGCTGGAGGTGGATCCGAATCGACTCGTCCTGCGTTTGTGTGCTGCTGTCCAGAACCAATCAGGCGCTGGCGAGAGAGGCCTTGATTAGGAAGGGGAGGGGGGGCTGAGAGAGGAGGAGTGAGAAAGAGACAGCTGTGACATCTCTCCCGTCTGCCTTCCTTTCCGCGATGACTCCAAAGACTTCTGAAAACACAAGACGACCTCAACACTAGATCTTAGGGAAATATAGAGATTTAACTGAAAAGTACTGTTTTTGTATGTCTTATCTTTCATAATCTAAGTTATTTTTGACTAGTACGTAAGCATGTGTATGTCTTTGATATTAATATATTCCTTTATATATAAATATATGTGTACAATATGACACCAGTATACCTTTATGTATGAAGCTATGTTTATCTGAGTGTATTTATAGAAGAAGTCTTCATGGAGTGGTAGGTCTCTCCAGTGTCTGATGATAATTCCAGCCTCTCTGCTCCACTTTGGTTGTGAGAGGAAGGAGCGCCACCTACTGAGGCTCTATTTTACTGCTCCACAATTGCTCCCATATGGATTACCATGAATATTGTAACAGTCTCATGAAAGGAGGATGTATTCGATACAGAATCTACAGCGTGGGCACACTGAAACAGGCTGATACATCTCCATCTGTGAAACTCGTTCATGAATGTAAAAACCATGTGGTTTTTAAATCATATATGACACCAAAACTAATTTTCACACCTGCTGGTTTGTTCAGTTTTCCTGCCAAATTTGGTAATAAAGGATCTTTGTACTCAGCGCATCCTTTACTGATTGAAATATGCAGATGTGGGTTCAAAAAGCTGGGATGGATTTAGAAAAGCTGTCTTAGAACTGTACAAAATCAGATGAGATTAACTGATATTGCACTGTCATGACACCAGAATTCTTTAAGTTTTACTTGTTTCTATAAGATACAACAAGACATACACCTTTTCAATTCAAAGGTAACAAAAATACAAGTCCTAAGCCTCAGTAATGGGCCGTTTCATGTTTTTTTTTAATTACTAAAACTGCAGGAAACTCAAGCACACACTCAAAATAGTCAACGTTCTGGTCTGCCACCGGTCTATAAAATAATGCAGATGGTTTAATTTTAAAATCAGTGGTATAGAAAAGAGTCCTTGGCGTGTATTGTCCTGGTTATTTAGGGGATATGTGCACATATTTGGAAGAATAATAATTCAACAAATGGTTAAAGAGTTTTCAAGATACAAGAGCTTTACACTTTGATATAGCACTCGTAAAAATGTAAGATTAAGACACCTTGAAAGAACAGCAACAAAATTTAAAAATCTTTAGTAATGTCTTGTTTTAAATACTAAAAAAAAACCTGAAAGAAAAATTCTGCACACTGCCTAAATTACTGGCTCCCATCCTGGGGTCTGGAACAATGCAAACAATCTCAAATGGATTACATTTGCACATCTTGTGTAGACTTATTTTTGTAGGAATTGATCAGTGAAATGATTAAAATTTATGTTGATTTTTGATCGCCATGTATACCTTTGTTCATGTGGGTCTTGAGGGGAGCTTAAGCTTTTCTTAAATTCAAGTGGGGGGCTGGAAAGGAAAAAGGTTGGGAACAACTGGTCTTAATTGTGAATTCATTGCTAAGGTATTTGTACAGGGAAGTTAGTGTTTTTTATTTTGCTTTTGGTTAATAATATGACTGAGAAACTCAAGATTTTTCATAGCCTTACTTTTGAATGATCTAAATCAATAAGTAAATACAAGATTATATCATTTAAGAACGTGAAGTTAAAAAGTTGTGCAGTTTTTTAAAATTTGGGCAACCAAAATGGATATGAACCTGATCATATTGATAAAATATTCATATCATTTTGATTAGCTTTTTGTGAAAGTCTGTCCTGCAGTGATATTACCCACATCATAGTTACAACTTTATACAACATAGTTGTGGATTAAAAACTTTTGAAATAGTAGAGGGTGCAGATGGCTCAGTGAAGCCTGCAAAACTGGGTATACTTCTAAGTTATGCCCCTTATTTTGTCAGCATCCATCCTGCAAAGCATAACCAGCTTGTCATCAACTGCTCTTCTGTATTTTGTGAACTTTTGTATTTGCCTTTCTGATATTCAGCATCTGTTGCCTGACTTCAAATAGTTAAGATCAAGATGAAATTATGGAGAGGGAATCAAGCTTATATTTAATGTTTAATGTAGTCTTTTATGGCTCCAGCATGGGTGAAGAACCTGAGACAAATTTGTCCCTTTGTGGCATGTTAATCCCAAATCTTGATTAGAAAGTAAAGTTGCAAGTTCTATGCATAGCCGATTGCCAGCAGAGCAAGGCAAGTCACGTCTTCGCCATCCTAGGAAAAAAATAATGCATGCAAACTAAATGATGTGCATCAGAGGGGGTTAAGAAGTTGGTATACTCCATAGAGACCAAAAAGTAAGTGGGTATACCTAAGTAGACATACCACGCTTTACATCACTGGCTGTAGGCTGTCTGGGTTCAAGTCTGGCTTGTGGCTCCTTTTCTGCATGTCCCTCTCCACTCTCTCGTCCGTATTTCAGACTCTCTCCACTGTCCTTCTCTGTAACAAAGCCATAGAAATCCTAGTACCGCAACAACATAAACCTAAAGTACAGAAAGAGTAAGAGTCCTGCATATTTGGGTGCAAAATAAAAAAAAAACAAAGCAACTACAAGCATTGTAATTGTCCTATGCATTAAAAGTGTATATAGATATCAAATACATATATGAACTAGAATGCCTTCCTGTTGGTTTTATGCCTCTTTGAGGTACACAACTAAAGCAGGGGTGTCAAACTCAAGGCCCCCGGGCCAAATCCAGCCCATAGTACAGTTATATCCAGCCCGCATAATGGTATCATATTTTTATTAGAACTGGCCCACCAAGTATGAGGTCTGCAGATTTCCTCAAGTATAAAACTGTAAATTTAACCATTAAGATTTAAAATATTCTTTATAAGAAATAAAAATATGAAAAAGTAATTAGAAAAAAGTCAGGAATGTGGGAAAAGGAAATGTGTATTTTCATTTCAGATTTTCAATTTCACATCTCACAGTTTCGACTTAAACTTATTATTTTTTACTCTATGTTTAATATTTTGACCTTATAGATTCACTGTTTTAATATTAAGACCTTTAAAATGAATCGTTTCATATTTTGTCATTTAAAAATCATGATTTTGAATTTTATCTCACTTTGACCTTTTAAACTCATTATTTCGACCTTCTATCTCATATATTTTCCTTCTAAAATCATTATATGGACTTTCTATTTCACGTTTTCACCTGTTGAACTAATAAGTTTGAGGTTTTTTTCTCAGATTTTTAGACTTTAAACTTAATTTTGACCTGTTTCAATCTCAAAACAATTCAAAATTAACATCAGTGCTAAGTTTTCCCTTCCTAATAATTAACCCTGTTAGGCTCTTAGGTTTGACCTAAATCTAGAATCTGGCCCCTGCTGTGATTGAGTTCTACGCCCCTGAACTAAAGTATAGTGGTGGGAAAAAATGAAGGGACTGGGGTGGTTTCTGTTGGCGAATTTTGAGTAGAAATCTTATGCAGAAGGGATGAACAAATGCCACGACTTCATCTTTTGACCTCCAGAATATAGGGAACCAAAAGTGGGTTGCAAGACTTTCCAGTGGGTCACAAAGGTGTGCTGAAAAACTGGAACAAAGAGTCGTTATTTCTAGAGAATATTAGGGAGGTTGTAGGGAAGCTAATGCTGTTTCCATTCACTATTAAGGACAAAAGAAGTAGGTGATTATAGTTGGGTTTTATGCAGTAAAGCCTGAAGCAAAAATGGAATAAAATACATGAAATATGGGTTCTCTTGTAGGAAAAATGGGACTAAAATGAGGTGAAAGACAAATTTTCCCCTCTTCACACCTGCAGGAAAAAAGAACAAAACAAAATTGGAGAAAGTTTGCTATGATCAGCAGATCCACCTGGGTCGCTTTATTTTTTTCTTTTACATCACCATTTTAATCATCATTATTGTTTATTTTCCAGATGATATTTTCAATTTGTATTACTATCACTTTAATCATGGAAATCTGATAAATCATTGCACAATTTGTTCTCAAAATGTACACATACAGTAGCATATTTGAATGACCATTTTCATATTTTGACTTTGAAAACTAGTTCAAATGAAGTCGAGAAGGAACGCAACATGTACATACATTTATCCAATACATACCTAAAGAAAAATAAATAGATATCGTAAAAAATAAAAAATACAACTGAAAAAAATACACACATTTTACAAATTGATCCCCAGGCTCCCGTCCCCCTGTAGGTTTATCATACAGATATATATTTTTAAAGACACCTTATATCATCTTCACCACCAAAAAATGTTTTTAGGTCATTGTTGTTTGTTTGACATGCAACGTAAGCACAGAGGCTAAAGGTTTTGTTTCCTGGGCTTCCTCGGGCTCGCCCTCTTTTCGCACCTCGCTCCAATCCCTCCCCCCTGAACACCCCCTCCCTCCAGAGAGCTCTTGGTTTCTGTTATGGCTTGTGTGTGCAGTAAAATGACCGGCTTCTGTCCATCCTTTTTAGTTTTTTTTTTCATTCCTCCTTGTGAGTCACTGTTTTGTCTCCCTGTCACCTCCCCCCATTACCAGGATTACCCCCGACCCTGAGCGGATGATTACAAGTCAGAAACGGCACGACAACATCCTGAACAGACAGACCGAAATGTCCAGCTGTTCTAAAAATATACCAGATTCCTTGGTACCACTTTCTAATGAAATGTGCTTTAAGAGGGAGCTTTCAATGTGTAACAGCCTATTTTTACACTTTAAACAGGACACGGGGGCAGGTTTAGGTCAGCTGCTCGAGTGGCTACAGTCTCCACAATCTCCTACGGGCTTGTCTCAAACCACTCCATACAACCTCTCCTCCACTGCCCAAAACCTCAAGAGTATGTCATTAAACCCTCCAACAGCGAGTCTGCACAATATGACCTGAGCTGCCCACGCAGTTTAAGCCCAACGTAAGGCCTGATTTGCCCCCCAGACGATTGTAGGAGGCATCCTGAATTGAGGCTCATTGCAAATACATATTTGTCAAAGAAATCCTCAAGGGCGGGGTTCCAAAAAGATCATTTTACAGCTCACTACCCTATCAGAGTCTCAGCCAGGATTTCACCTTCATTCTTTGCCTGTAACAGGAAGCAGAGGATTTCAGTTGTCCTCCATGTTTGTTTTTCTTCTGAAGTCATATTTGACCACAAGTTTCTGTGAGATCTCTTGAGTGGGGAACGTTTACTGTGAGATCATTTAGTGTGTGCTTCTGAAGGATTGTAAGATAAAAAGTTGGTTGAAACTGTCCCTATATTTGTGGTCTTCCATGTTTCTAAAATTGTTCAAGATTTGAAAATCATCTCTTGTGTGGCCAGCCATATTGACCAAGTCAAACTCCTTTTGTTGTTCGTCAACAGAAAGCTTTGTTGCATTAAAGTTCTGAGTGTTTGCCCCTATAAATTTACACACTAGTCAAAAAAATAAAAAAATATTCACTCATTTCCAAGTCCTAAAAGTGATAAACATTGAAATGTCTTATGTTTACAAGGACCTGCAAAATTAGTAATCTCAGCTACACATCAGATTAAAACAGTAAGATGCTAAAATAGAAGAATCCAAATGGTTATGTAGGTTTTTTTTCAAATACACTGTAAGACCAAACAGTAAAGCTTTGTTGATAAACGAGTTGTGTTAAATTAGAAATCCGAAATAGCTATTTCAGCTCTATTTTTCTGAGTTGATTTAACACATTTTAAGTGTTAAGCAAATAGTAATTGATCGCTTTTTGACATTATAATCAAATTATTGACCATCATCCCTTAATCTGCATAGTTTTCCCAGAATGCCTTTGGGTATTAAACACTTTTGCACCATGGGTGAAGTTGCCCACTGTTAGAAAAATCCTGCCTGTGGGGACTGAGTTCAACATTGCAAAGAGGATTAACTAAACTCTAGAAAAGCACTTTCTGGGTCAAAGAGCAGCTTTCAGTCTTTGATACTTATTTGCTTACTTTGAGAGCATGATTGATCAAAATCAAAATATGTGAAAGACATAAAAAATGTAAATTATATATTTTGACTTGAGTCAAACTCAAAAAATGTATTTCCACAACTAAAAACTGTTTTGTAATGAGTTACAAAATTACCTTTAGTATTTCACTTTGTTCAGTTTTGCAGTGTACTATGAAGTGATTTTAATGGGTCTGTGTGATGTTATTTGTATTAACAACTTTGGAATTGAGTGACATAAAGTCTTGGTTGCATAAAAGCCCTATTTCTGTGGCAGTGAGGGTAATCCTTCCCAAAGCTTGCTCCTGTTTTTAAACCTTCCACCTTAACATAGGGTGCTTCCGTCAGCTGTGATGTGGTTTGACGTTGGACAGAGTTCACACCATGTGGGAGTGCGATAGAGGAGGGAGGGGTTTGAGAATGGCCATATAACTACTTAATCAAAGGAAGCCAGAATAACCTGATAACTTGAACAGAATTGCAGACCATGGCTGACTAAAAATAGAAAAAAACTTGTTCTTTAGGTCCCTTTCACCAAGTTTGGTTTGGTCCAGTACAGTTTGTCACAAGACACCCTGATCTTACCTATGTTTCCACAACCCATGTCCATCTAGGCTTGCTCTTTGTGATGGGAAATCCATCTCTATTTAAGAGATCTGGATCATTCAGCTTTGTTCTAAGGCTCCCAAACAGCTCTTCATTTGGTAACAGTTTGTCTTTTTAAATGTGTATCAAATCACAACAAAAAATAGAGGAAAGAAAACTGGCTTCTGTGGTACACATTAAAGAGCCGTTTTGTAGAACAATCTCGTTCGTGAACGGCACATCATTACTCACATGTCTCCTACCTCAGAAGAGTTATTTGGTTAACTATCAGTGTTTCAACTAAAAGCATGTTTATGTTGAAACAATGGAGATAGCTAGCCTCTTAGCTCAGTGCTAGACTCCTTAAGGATCTTGTCTCCCTTCATCTGGATCTGCAGTACTCAGTCATTTGTGATATCAGTTTCCTCCATGCCAGGAAAATTGGTCTCCCTGTGGAAAAAAATCACTTTTTTTGTAAAGTGTAGGGATCATACCACATGACTGTAGAAATTTTGCCTTGTATGGACAAGTTATATTTGAGCATCATAAACCAGGGTTGCATAAAGGTTCTGTGGCAGTGAGGGGAGTTCTTCCTGACATTTGCGTCTGTTTTTAAATCTTCCAACTCTCTAAATTGGGTGTTGCAGTCATTTGTGCACAAGACATCAGACAGAGCTGTGAGGAGGAAATGGTTTGAGAAAAGCCCAGTATCTGTATATTCAAAGTCAGAGGACCCTGATTTGACTGGAGAGGAACACTGCAAGAAAAACAGCGCACAATCAGGTCGAAATCCAGACTTCAAAACCAGTCAAAGGGGTTTGAAATGGCATCCTGAACCCCCCCTTAGAGTTTTTGAGCTTGTGGAGATTTCTCTCACTGTCATCCTCCTTAAACTCCTTTAAAGTATATCTTTTCAGAAAGTGGTACCGACACTAGCTGTATGGAGTTCCTGCTGTCAGCATCATAAAAATCACTGAACACAATGGCTCTGTGGCCCCGCTCCACCCCGTCCCCTCCACCTCTTTGCCTTTGATCTTTATAATGGGGTCCCTTCAAAAGAGATTACCCTGCCTATCAGCTTTCAAGGTGCCAATAGACAAAGCACCAAGAGGGTCCTCTCTGATGTGGCCGGGGCTAAACGTTGGACATGTTCGACCAATTGGGAACACGTAGACGCCCCTGATTGGCTGACACTAAACACCCGCCGAGTCATTAGTGGAAAGGCGAATGCCTGTGTTGTTTAGAGCTAAAACCAGTTTACCTCCAAGCAGCCATTTCTCCCACTTTTCCATCCATTCCTGTTGTTTCAAACCCTAACATTTACTCTGAGGTTAACTTCTCTCTCATTACAAACACCTGTTGTCGAGCAGAAGTTCTAAGGCGGTGCGTCAAGTCGTTTTGTGGGAGAGCTAAACGGCGGCAAGTGGTTTCCTCTGAAGGTAGGAAAATGAGCCCTGATATTACCGACTGTGCTGACTGTGTGCAGACAGGAATGAAGAGAGAGGAAACCGGCGCGACCGGCTAAAACCTAACCAACACCAGCGTTTGTCCTCCGATAACCCTGCCACAGAGTCTCACTAAGAGAGAGAGAGAGAAAGAAAACAGCTGATCCTTTTCTACTTCCCTTGTCAGCTCGGAAAAATACATTCATTACATTCTTCATGTCCTTTTCCCGTCTTTTTTCGTAGCTTCTGTTATTGCAGAATGGTCAGGCCGATAGGTTTATTTTCTAGTTAAATGGTTATATTCATTGCTTCTTCCTCCGTGGATGAGCGAGAGGGTCCTCTAGTCCCAATCCGGTCAGCGCCCTGAGGAGAGAAACAGCATTATTCCTGCGCCACTGCGTCCACGGCCTTGATTCAACTCTTGCCCAAATCGCCGCCATCAAACCCCACTGCTTAATGACCTCAGGAGGAAACTCGGCAAATCCCAGGCTCAGAACAATCCACAGCAAAATAAAAATATAAATAAGGCACTACAAAGCAATGTGATTGTGCAGAGAGCTCTGACTTTCTCCAGTCACAGATGGATTTCCAGACAGTTTAATTAACGTGTTTCTCACCTCAGCCCTTCAACAGGAGTACGTCCTCACTGAGGCAGATTCACCCCGGGCTCCAGAGTTGGCTGTCAGAGAGCGGAGAGGGAGACAGACACACAGACGGCGTCATTATCGTAACTGTAACGTCTAAAACAGCGCTGACCTTCCACAGGCATCCTTATTAAGAAGGGGAACCGGGGATAATGGTCTTCCTTCGTGCTTTGAAGCGTCTGCTCCTTGTTATTGCCGGCTTTTTTTTGCTGGAGGAGACTGAAGATTCCAGCGCAGAGTAATGGCACAGTAGCATGAAAACAAGCAACTGCTCTAAGCAGTGACTTCAGACTTTAAAGCTTATATAACAGCGGGTAAATGAAAACAAATGTTTGTTTTCATTCTTTTTTACAGCTCTATTTATCAGGTTGGTGACACATATAACGATGTGAGATCTTTATTATGCAAAATACAGTATTAGCAACTTTACAATCTTTTTCAATAAAGCGCTTGTTAATGTTTAAGATTTGTTTTGGATTTGCTCTTTTTCTTTCATTTGTTACAAATAATAAGGGCTTCTGGGTCCATCACTGAACTAAAATAAGCAATGTAAGATTTTTTCTCTGGACTCTGGAATAATTTGAGTGTAGCGCCCTGAGCAGCTGCCAGTACCTGATGATATACTACATCAGGGGTGTCAAACTTAAGGCCGGGGGCCAAATCCGGCTTATGGTACAGTTATACCAGGCCCACAAGATCATATCCTGTTTTTATTATAACTGGCCCACCAGTATGAGGTCTGCAGATTTCCTCCAGCATAATAATGTAAACAACCTCCATGAAGTTATCAAAATTTGAAAAGAGTATAAACAGTTAGATAACAGGTCAGGAATGAGGGAAAAAACATATAGTGTTTTCATTAGGAAACTTAGGAT
Organism: Cheilinus undulatus; assembly: GCF_018320785.1. NCBI lineage: Eukaryota > Metazoa > Chordata > Actinopteri > Labriformes > Labridae > Cheilinus > Cheilinus undulatus. Next base: position 9,607,477 of record NC_054885.1, on the reverse strand, counting down.
TTTGCCTTTTTATTTAACGTTTTGACCACTTCAACTCATAATTTTGACTTTTAACAAATACTGTGAGCTTTCAGAGTTGCAATTTCAAATTAAATAATATTTTCACCTTTTATACTCGTGATTTTTTATATTTTATCTCATATTTTGACCTTTTATACTTGTGATTATTTTGATTTTATCTCATATTTTGACATTTCAAACCAATGATTTTAAATTTAACTTATATTTTGACATACTAAACTCATGACTTTGAATTCTATCTCATATTTTGACCTTTTAAACTCATGATTAGTTTAATTTTATCTCATATTTTGACCTTTTGAACTCATATTTTAATTTTACATAATGTTTTGACCTTTTTAACTCATGATTTTGAAATTTATCTCATATTTTGAATTTTTAAACCCATGATTCTGATTTTTATCTCATGTAATTGCCTTTTTATAACATTATTTTGACTTTTAATTTTGTGTTTTGACCCTTTAAACTAGTAAGTTGACGTTTTAAACCCAGATTTGAGCCTTTAAATTGATCACTTGACCTTTTGGTATTATCTCAAAATTACTTATGCTCATTTAAGTGCTTAGTTTTTCCCCCTGTAACTCAATGCTGATGAAAATGTTGTCAGTTCATGGTTAAATGTTGACCTGTTCAGGCTCTCAGGTTAGACCTTAATTCAAATTCCAGTCTCTGCTGTGATTGAGTTTGACACCCCTGCACTACATGGACAAAAGTATTTGTCCACACCTGTTATTTGCAGCTTAAATCAGACTCGTTGCCACAGGTGTATAAAATCAAACACCTAGCCATATAGTCTCCATTTGCAAACATTTGTGATACAAAATGTGTTGTTCTGAAGAGCTCAGTGACTTCTAGTGTGGTTCTGTGATGGATGCCACCTTTGCAATAACAGTTTGTGAAATTTCATCCATGCTGAATATTCCACAGTCAACTGTTAGTGATAATATTAGCCATGAAGCGGAAGACCAGAAGTAAAATTTATTTCCTCTAATGGCCAAGATTTTGCCTTTTATATCTTCAAGTAAGATGTACTTTTATGACCTTTTAGTCAAAAACAGCTTATATTTAGTTGAATGAGATATGTAATTGGACATAGAAACAAACTTAAAGAAATTGAGATTTTGCATTGTAATCAGAGGGGAAAATCAGAATTTTATGTTCTAAAAGAACCACTAATTTATGAATGTCTCTGCAAACATAGCTGTTCCTGGTCACAGCTAGCCCTGCTTTTTACAAAAATTAGCAAAAACTTGCAGGTTTAGCTCCTAAAATGTGACATTTCTGTGATGTTCTTGACCTTATTTTAATTTATAAGGGGGTTTGGGGGTGGGTGGCTTTTAAAACAGACATTCTTTATGGACTCTTGGAAGAGTAAAAAACTGTTTAATTTTTGAAAAATGTTGATTATATGCTGGCTAAACAATGGATTCTTTTGGAGTAAATCACAGGAATCATGAGTTTCAGCCTCTAAAGAATTGCTCATTAAATTCATTGTTTATATAAATAATCAGTTGATGAATCAATGATGTCAAATCTTGAGCTTTGGTCCTATAAGAAAGTAGCCAATTTATGATCACATCTTAAGAAGTTGCTCTTGATCCCTGCTACCTATCTACAGCAGAGCTTTTGGCCTGAATCCTCACATGTTTCAACTTGTTATAATGATCAAATATTAGCTTAAATATTCCTCTTTTTCATGCAAGGATTTGCTGTATTTCTTGAGTTTATTACAGGTAACAAGGATAAGCATTTATTTCCTTTTTTGTTGCGATGTCCCATGGTGATTGATAAATGTATATATTGTATTATTTAAAAAAGATGATAAAAGAATCCTACAGTTTCAACTCTTAAAAACAGCTTGTTTATAATCAGATCTGCAGAACAGCAGCACCTGATGACAACCTGTCCTGCTGCAGAGCCACATCAGAGCTTTTGGCCTGATTCCTGCCGTGCTCATCATGTGAGTAACGACGTATAGAGTAACAGGTCCTTCTTCACACGTTGTCTAATTCAGGACGCGCCTTCGGGGCCTCGTAAGGGCTGAACATGAGAGCGAAAGTGTCAGAGGTTGTAGGTCATACTCACCATCACTCTGAACCTTTCTCAGGGTAACAGAGGGCGTGGCGATGGCTGAGGCACGGAAGTTAGCAGGCAGGGTCTCGGCGGAGTCGGAGGTCACGCCCCGGAGGTCTTTCTCCCTAAACATCTTCCTCCAGGAGGGCGAGCGTGTGAACGTCTTCGTTCCATCCTGACACGCAGACAGACAGAGAGCGTGAATGAAAACATGGCTGCTCAGAGAACACATCTCTCAGTCAAACTTTATTTTTAAATCTCTTCGAGACGATTAGCATGCTGACCTCATCGGGCCGTCTCTCGGTTCCCATGGAGATGAGCGAGTTGTACTCTTGCTCCAGGAGCTGTCTGGCCTGCAGGAGAGAGGTGATGCAGAGCTCTGAGATTCACTCGGACTGTGTAGATGACACATTTTCAAGACGGCTGCGCTGCGCTGGCATTCATTAGCTTATGTTTGAACTGCTTTAAACCAGATGAGGTATTTTAAGCCTTTTATTAAAGACAGCAAAGAGCGCACAGGAAATTACAGGCACACAGATGCAAAAGGCCACACTGGATTGTGTTATTCATGGTTAAGGAATACATTTTCAAGCCAAGAGGCCACCCTGGTGAGCTACTTAATGATTTTGGGTCCTATACCATACCATACTTTAGATGATCAAAACATACTGGGTTATGTTTTGGTTTAAGAACAAAAAAATACTTTTAGACCACATACTGTTGTCAGGATCATTAGGGCTCCAGCATTACGGTGCTAGTCTGTATGCTGTACAAAAAGGCTTGCATCATCAATAAATAAAACAATGTTATGAATGCTTCAAGAACCCAGTTATGAAAAAACACAATAAAAGCAGTATGATGCTATTGTTATACTGGGAAAACTGTCAAATCACATGTCAAATACTTTCATTTATGAAAAGGGAAATTTTTATTTCCAACAGTGGAGTCAGATCCATTTAAGAGAAGCTAAAGAACAGCTGCTAACCATTAAAACAGAATTACTGTCAGCAGAAAGAAATGAATGCTTTAACTAGATGAACTTTGATGGATGATGTTGCAGCTATTATAATTTGTTACACAGCTGTAAGAGGAACTAAGGGAATCCAGAACCATTTTTAAAAGTTTGACGATACCTGACTTTCCCTTAGAGTTAGCCTTAGTTCAGGCAGGCACTGCCATATAACCGAGATGGCTGATCTCACGCAAGCCCTCATCAGCTGACAGCCAGGGGATTGGCTCCAAACATGCTATTGGCTAGTTGCACTCATGCTGCCATATTTAAACTGCCCTGGCTACACTTTGCTGTTCCCTCTGCAAACCACTTTTTGCAACCTTTCTCCACCCAAGCTCCTTCTTTATTCTGCTTCTGTCTTAATCAGTGTCATTCTGTTGTCACTGATGCCTGCTCTGCTCTGGGTTTATTGCTGCTTCCCTCCCTGCCTCAGGCTTTCCTTGTAGGCAAAGGAAGAAGACTGAAGTCAACATCCATACAGTAGCAGTAACACGAGGGTAAATTTTAGTTCTTTTCTTGAGATCTTGACCTTTTGTGCCATTATCTAGCAATAGCAGGCTTGGTTTTCATGTGATAGTGAGTTAATATTTCAAAACTATCCTGTTATCCAGGGAAAAAAACACAGTTTGAGCAAGATAAATAGGACAAGATTTGAAGAAAACAACAGAAATTTACTCATCAAAGAAAAACTGAGTAAAAGTACGAGTATGGATGAGTATTCTCTTAGGGCTTCCATACTCCTTGATGCTAACAATCATTTAAATTTAAGTAAATAGTTTTAAACAAGTTATATTAAGTATATTGGCAGACTCGTTGCAGTTTACCTGCTGTATGCAGGTGACTGTCAATGACAAGGTAAATTTAGCTGAAGACGTGCATTGCTGCACACAGCAATGATGTGGAGTAGTGCTATTAACTCGTCTTTGAAACACCATTATAGCACGTTTGGATGCCCTTATGATAAAATACAAACACGAATGACAATCGAAAAAACAAACAAACTAAAAAACTGACAAATAAACACAGTATAGGACAGTTTACTTTTGGAGAACAATGACGGTAAGTTCCATTTTGGCTTAGCAAGTATTGTTGGGCAGGCCGCCTAATTCTCCACCAGAAATACGTCACCCCGCACCATGCATCAAGCCTATTAAAGTTAAATAATTTGCTCCAATTATATGGACAATTTGTTATTAATTTTCAGGGAAATTTAAAGGAGTTCGTTTGGATATTTTGGAGAATTTGTTTAGAAATTTTCAAGAATTTTCATGAAAACTTCTGGGATTTGTTTGAATATTTTGTAAAGTTTTATCCGAAGTTTTGGAGGGATTTGCTTGGGAAATTTTGAAAAATTTCTGTAGAACTTTCATGGAATTTGTTCATTTTTGAGATTCTGAAAATAATTTCTGGGGGAAATTTGCTTTAAAATTTTGGGTCATTTACTTCAAAATTTTCCAGGAAATTACCTGGTATTTTGGGGTAATTTTTAGTTTCACATTCAGGCTGTAAGACAAATTTTACAGAAACATTTTGGCGGATATTAGGAGAAATGTGGGAGTATTTATTATGAGATACTTTTCATTTCTTCGATTCTTTAATCTGGCTTTGATTCCTTTTAATTTTAGGGAATAACTGTGAATTTTGGACAGGAAGATTTCAAAGAAAGTCAGAACTTTTACTTATCCCAAATAAGACAGGGAAATAAAAATTGCATTCCAAAGAAAAGCTCAGGTCTCAGGAAGAAAATCCGTGACACCCTGTCTTCTACCTGTGTGTTCTGATTGGGGATCTGCAGCAGCAGGGCCAGGTCAGTGTAGTCGAAGGTGTCGTCCAGCGCCAGCAGAGCCCCATGGACGCCGCTCTCACGCAGGTTGTCTGCATACTCCTTCAGGCCGAGAGTCTGCACCCAGCACATCACGCGCTCGTTGGACCAAACCATCACATCTGGGAGAAAAGGTGAAGAAGGAGAAGGAGGTGAAGGGAGATGAAGCATCCATGTGCACACAGAAAGCTGTCTGCGCTCTGTTTTTATAAGCCAGATCAGGTTTCTTAATATTCTGCTCGCTTCCTGAAGCTCAGGCTGGATGAAAGGTGCACGGCTGCTCTGGCTTATTAATGTTCTTCCAGAGGGGCTTTATGGCCAATGAAGTATTAACGAGTGATCAAGAGGAATGGTGAAAAGCTCCTTTAAACTGATGTATTCTCTAACGTGGTCTGCAGTGGTCAAGCCAAACAAAAAACCCACACATTTCCTAACTCTGGGAATTCTTCAGGGAGGAAATCAGCCAAGATGAATGGACTGTAAATGTACAACATGTGTATTCTGAGGCAGAGCGGTGGGAGGGCAGGAGATTTGTTTAATGACTGAGAGTGTTGACATTTATGTAATCATTATCCAGCCAGATTGGTCTAGAAAGCTGTGGCTTATAATCTCTTGAGAGAAGGGGGAGAAGCTATAACTAAGAGGTGGTCCAAACATTTCCCAGCCAGCAACATGGCGTGTACACAGCAGAATCAAAGAACACGTTTGTTTACTGTTGTAAAGTTTGCTGTAGTTTTCCAATGTAAGAAAGAGTTTTTTGTGTTTGACTGCCAAATCTGATGTAAAGAATCCAATTATTTTTATAGTTTACTGAGTTTTGGGAGCTTTTTCCTTCCCATTTTTATGTCGACAGACTTTTATGAGATCTCGTTAAAAAGTGAAAACTCGTGACAGAAATTTAGCCAAAGCTTCCACTTTTAATAAAGGATAAAAAAATAAAAAATAAATAGTCATTATTTGGTGTGAAACAAAAATGACATAGATGAGTCTTTTGAAAAAGTTTAGATTCTTTGGATAAGTCCTGTTAACAGTGAGGCTGGCATACTCTACTCTATGCAGATGATATACTTAAATTCATAGCATTCACAAAAAACCTACAGACGATGCTTCTAGACGAATTCCTCTGTTAATAAATGCATCTTTTAAAATGTTGAGTCTAAATTTATTCATTCATTCATTTTAAAGAAGGAGTATACAAGTATCAAGTTAAAATACAGACTTTGAACCGACAATATTGTTTTTAAGGTATGACATCTATACAGATTCTTAGTGGTTCATGACAAATACAATAATTTTGCCTTCTAAGGAGAGCATTCATTCTGCTGATAGAGCACAGGGATTATTGCAGACCAAAATGTCAGTCACATGTCAAGATCTGGGATGACGCACTCAGCAAAACGCTGTATGGCTCTTTTGTGTTTTCTGTTTCTGAATACAATTCCCCATTCACTACAGACGCTAAAACCAGAACATTGTCATAGGAGATTTGGGATGGGAACCCCCCCATGAATGTTATAAATAAATGTGAGGTCACTCGATTTGGGATTAGACTTTTCAGGATGTCTAAACAGCTGCCCTTAAGGAGGACATCCCTGGATTAGAGAGGTGAAATATTTATCTTCTATGATTGATTTTATTTTTATATTCCACATCACAGATTACAATGTAATATTCACAATGTTCAATGTAAGATTTTTTTGGATTTGTGTGAAATTTGGAACAAAACAGAATATGAAGCTACTATAAATGAAGAGCCTTACATGCTGACGAGATATTTATCCCTGTGATTATATTTCCTTTTATAGATCTTTGAGGAGAAAGTGTAATCAGCCTCTGACCGCAGTATAGATACATTCAGTCATTGTGTTTTTTATTTGGAATTGTGTCCAGAAGCAGCATTTTTTTTCTGTACTGCGGCATCAACAAATCAAGCGTATAGCCTCAGTGCTTGCACAGTCAAACGCTGCCATAATTGAGATCAGCTGACAGCCAGCTGATTCACTCTAAGCATGCTATTGGCACTGCACTCATGCTGCCATATTTTAACTGCTCTAGCCTGGCTATGCTTTGCTGCTCCCTCTACAAGCTGCTTTCTGCAACCCTCCTCCACCCCAGCTCTTCCTTTATGCTGTATCAGGCTTAATCAATGTCATCCTGTTGTCAGTGATGCCTGCTCCCCTGTGCTGCTTCTTTACCTTCCCCAGGCTTTCCTTGTTGGCACAGAAATCTCAGGAATGCTTGATGCTTTCTACATAGGCTTGGGGCAGGGGGTCCCGAAACAGCCACACAGCTAAACATGACAGCAAATGAATAACTGCCAGCAAAGAAAATCTATAAACCGCAAATCATGTGTGTTTCTTGACAGAGTGGTCCTTACCGTTTTTCTCAAGGCACTTCAAATCAGTATCATTAGTATCATTTAAGTGAATTTCACAACGTTTAAAAAGCAACAGCGTTTAGCTAGTCAAGCCCTACTAAGGGCCAAAAGGGTGTGGAGCGGCTCACTCTCACCACATTTATACAATGTTCAGTGCAGTGAAAAAGTTCTTTCCCCCCTTCTGATTCCTGAGTTTTTTTGCATATTTATCACACTTAAATGTTTTATATTTCACAAAGACAAGCCAAGTAAATAGAAAATGCAGCGTCTGACTGATTATTTCACTTTTTAAGGGGGGAAAAATCCAAACCTATCTGGCCCTGTGTGATAAAGTAATTGCCCTCTGAATCTATTAACTGGTTGTGCCACCGTTGGCAGCGATAACTGAAATCAAGTGTTTGCGATAACTGGTGATGAGTCTTTCACATCGCTGTGGAGGAATTCTGGCCCACTCTTCTTCACAGAATTATTTTAACTCAGCCATATTGGAGGGTTTTCCAGCATGAACTGGCTGTTTAAGGTCACACCACAGCATCTCAACTGGATTTAAGTCCAGACTTTGACTTCGCACCTCCAAAACCTTAATTTTGTTTTTTTTTTTGAGCCATTCAGCAGTGAACTGGCTGGTATATTTCAAGTTGTTGTCCTGATGCATAACCCAAGAGCACTTGAGCTTGAGGGCACAAACTGATGGCCGGACGTTGGCCTTCAGGGTTTTCTGGTAGACAGCAGAAGTCATTGTTCCATCAACAGCACCAGACCATCACACTGCCACCCACATGTTTGCTGTTGGCTCGATGTTCTTTTTATCGAATGCTGTGTTATTTTTACTCCAGATGTAATGGGCCGCACACCTTCCAAAAAGTTTAATTTTTGTCTCGTCAGTCCACAGAATAATTCTCCAAAAGTCTTGGGGATCATCAAGATGTTTTTTGGAAAAAGTGAGACAAACCCTTGTGTTCTTTTTTGCCAGCAGTGGTTTTGGCATTGGAACTCTCCCATGGATGCCATTTTTTCCCAATGTCTTTCTTATGGTTGAGTCATGAGCTCTAGCCTTAACTGAGGCCAGTGAGGCCTGCAGTTCTTCAGATGTCGTTCTAGGTTCTCATGTTACCTCCTGGATGAGTCGTCATTGCACTCTTGGCCTCAGTCCATTTTGCAGTGATTTCCAGTACAGAATCATCCCTGTTTTTAAAACAGTACCACCTGAAAGCCTGAATAAACATTGGGATTCCCTGGAAACCCCCTGATCAGCCCTAACCCGACTTTAACATCTACTGATAAGAGCAAAACACTTCTAAATAAAAACTTCAGACATTTGAGAAGTCATTTAGATGGACAAAACCTACAACCATGTGCAAAATTAGGGTAAAATAACAGGTTTATCAATAACAGTAATGATCCTGGTGTATATTCCCTCAGGTATGCTTTGAACATGACAATAGCGCAGCATGAATGGAGGAATTAGCTGGGTGTAAAAGGTCAGATGGACAGGGGCGCGAGTAATGAGATAATGGTCGGGCTCACCTTTGTTCTGGTGGGCACTTTCCTCTCGCCGCCTCTCCAGCTCTTTGCGATCGTAGTTCAGACGCTTCAGGCACATGATGCCATAATGCAAGCTGACCCTGGGAGAGGTCAAAGAGACAGAGGGAGGTCAGAGCAGGTTAACTGAAGGGCGTGTTCCCACTCTCACCTCTACTCAGAAAGCATTAACAACACCCGACTCCTTTTGACCCTTTAAGAAACGTTAAAGAGAGCCTGGAGAAATACACCTGAGCAGCAGTGCCACAACAACAGCAGCTAACTCGAAACATCTTTTAACACCTTCATATTTCCCATTCCTCACAGAAAAAGAGCACCAACAAAGGAAGGAGACTGGAAGATTTTTTTAATTCTAAGCTTGAGTTTTTCCTTTATTTTCAATGACAAACCTGATGCTAGGAATGGTAATTTTTTTGGTGGAATCACTCTGACTTCACATGAACTTTTGAGCAAGAGCAAACAAGGAAAACCTCAGTGATTGACTTCAACTTAACTTTTCCCTAAGAGGAACTTGCTTTGCAGCCAGGTAAAAACATGGGAAACACACAACGCTGAAATACATAATATGAAAATACATTAACAGGTGACTAAAGGCAAAACCATCATCAAAAGACATTTTCAGACATCCGCAGCAAAACTGCTTCATAGTGGATCATTTTTCAGATTTAGTTGTGTAATGGCTTAAGTGATAAAAGAACTTTTCCTCCGGTTGGATTTTGCCTTCGGTAATCTAAATCCCCTGCCAGAGGGTAGGAGCTCCAAATCAGCATGAAGAGGATGTCTTTAGACTTAGACGTTACCCTTTTGTATAAAGTTAGAGACAGGTCAGGTACTTTAATACCAATGATTAAACAGGGAACCTTAATAATATGTTCTAACCTCTTTTTATCTCCTGATGAGAGGCTACCAAACCTGGTAACAATGGCAAAGGTCAGGACAGATTCAACCATTGAGTTACAGATTATTGTCATGAGATAATGATGCTGCTGGTGATAATAATTTAACTCTTCAAGTAATTTTTGCAAATATGGGGTCAGACACAAGGATTTGACTGTCAGTCTGAAGGGATGTGCATCAATTTTAATTGATACCGATTCCCTTATCCATACCCCTTAACAACCTGAGTCCTTATTATTACAGCTATAAATATTGTTCTAATACAGAAAAGTTCAATGACAAGCAGAAGAAATTAAAATTCAACTGTTTTTCTCTACATTTTATATTGCTGAGACACACATTCATTTAAATTTCTTGTTAAAATTAACATCTTCTTTTCCTGAAATTACATTTGGTAGCATGAAGATAAAGCTTCTTATAGTGGCACAGATGGCCTGGTGCAGTGATTATCAACTGGCGGCTCGGGGACCACATCAGGTCCCCACATCTTTCAATCTGGCCCCCAAAACATTATCATTATGTATTTTTTACTATTTACAAATCATTACATATAATTATTATTATTTTAATAAACTCCCTCCAGCTTTTAAAACAACTCCAAAAACAATTGAAATTGAAACACTTTTATCAGTTTTATGTTTATCCCTTTTTCAGAAATTCCCGTCAGCCATGACTAGCAAATAAAATGCATGTTAAACACGTATTTATCAGTCTATTCTCGATAAAAGCGGCAGTTTTCCATGTCAACTTTTGGCTTCAGGCATTTTGGGAGTGTAATTTTCCTGCTTGGGCTTTTCCACTTATCACTGCACAGCTAAATTATCTCAATCGCCCCCTTGTGGCTGACTGTGAAATAGGGACTGATCTCATAGGGAGAGCCTAAAAAATCCTCAACATAATTGTGTTAATTGGGCCACTTTTAAAATTCATTTTGTGTATTCGAAAGTTCAGTCCCCAAAGAACCAGAGTAGGAAAAAGCTGGCCCTTGTACAAATGTAGATGATGACCCATGGTCTAGTGGTTAGGTCCTGTCCCATGTACATGGGCGGCCTGCATTCAAGTCCAGTCTGTGGCCTTTTTTCTTTTCTGTATGTCTCCGTCAGGCTCTCTCGTCCCTGTTTCTGATTTTATCTACTGTCTTCCCCTATCAATAAAGGCATAACAAAACCCAAAATATATTTTTAACCAGTTAAAGCCTAAAAACTCTAATAATCCCCAGAAAATTCACATTTTTTGGAGATGAAATGTTTACTTAACCTTCTACCAAAATAAAATAAAAAATAATTATTGCCATTAAAATTTCACTTGTTTGTATCACCAAAAAGATACATTAGGCATTTTAGGTAACCGATAATCCACTGGAGGGAATTTTTTTTTATCATCTATCTGATTGTATTGAAAAGGTTTCTAAGTAATTTATTGATCATGTTGATTAGATAGAGGTATCATAAAAGTGTGTTTCAAATATGATACAATAAACTTTAAGAGGTTAAAGATAGAGCTTTAATATCTTCAAATAATAGCTGTTTTAGTGAGTGGACTTTCCACACATGGGTTGGAAAACTTAAGAATAAAAGACATTGTTTGAAATCATTCAAGTCCAGGTACTCAAGACAGTCTAAAGCAGGCACAAGTCAATTTTAATGTTCCAAGTGCTATGAATCAAAGGCCTTTTACAGTTTTCGAACCATCTTCAGGGCCTGGACTTCAGTCATTAATAACAATGTTTTTTGGACTTATTTCTTCTCCTTTCATTAAACTTTATGTGAGCATTTCTAAAGCTCCCAGTTATATTAACTGTCTCCAGACTGGTATCAACAAAAACGGCATGTTCTAACTGGTGCTAACAGGTCTCTTTTGAGTCACATGTCCCTTAAGAGTTCCTGTAGCTGGTGTAAAGCAGTTGTTGCTGCTGTAATCCGGCTCAGTGTACTTATAAAGCCAGAGCTTAATTATTATTATTTCTTACCAAGTATATTATGTTCAGCAAACTCTGGAGGTTTGAATACACGTAATGTTAAATCAGTCTTCAAACACAAGTAATGAGACATTATTTGAGTAATGTCAGCCGTATCAAGTGCTTGAATACTAACCATCCCTAGTTCTCAAAGAACCACGTTTTGATTTTCATTCTGATCAGTCCACTACTTTTTACGAATGATTTACTCTCGTGACGTTAGTCTGCTACTTTATGCCGATGATACACTCTTACTCACGAGATGACAAAGATCTTCAGATGATCTTTTCAGGGGAATGCCAGTGTTTTGAAACCATGCTTTGTGGATTGCAAAATGACTGACAGAGAAAGATGTGGGAGAAGTTGCAGAAGAGATGACTTTTACCTGTGGAAGCTGTCCACCATTTTGAGCTGTCCTCTCAGCTCCTTCTTTGTCAGGTGGTCCAACATGCGAGCATCCACCAGGGACTCCATGAAATAGCTGCGATACTGTGGCAGGCCCAGGCTGGGCAGCCAGTCGTTTCCCACCCACTCATGATTCATATCGCCATAGGCCAGTATCTGGAGGGGGGACAGCCACAGATGATCAACGCTGATTCACGCTCGGCTTGATATGTGATGGCGCACATGACTCACTGTGGTTAGCCTCACTGGAGATCAAATTACTGACATTCATGATGTGTTAATTCTGACTTTTCAAGAAGGTGCAGCTGATCCTTACCTGATCCCAGCTGAACTCCTTCAGCTCCTGCAGCGCCAACAGAAAGAGAGAGACAGAGAGAGATGGAGAGAGAAAGACGAGGAGGTGGAGAGGGAAGAAGTGGAGCAAGGGGTCGAGAGCAGGGTGGATGGATGGGTGGATGGATGGAGAGATGATAGAGGAGAAGCAGAGGAGGAGGAGGGAGCAGCAGCAACAACAGCAGCAGGAAAAGAGGACAAAAGGGAGGAATAGTGTGTTAGTGAACGGGTAATTAGTTGGAAGCAGTTCACACAGAAACAGGAACCAGAGGGAGAAAAGACATCGAACAACACTATGGCCTGGGCCTACAAAGAAAGAAAAAGAGACAAACAGAGGATGAAATTATAAAAAAGGAACAGAGAGAGGAGAAGGAAGGAGGGGAGACTCGTCAACATGATTCAGACCAGACAAGACGTTCAAAATAATTCAAAACTGAGTAAAATAATCATAAGGAACTTAAAAAGAAGGGTTTGTGTGACAGAGACTGGACAGCAGGCGGCACTGACCGGAGGCTTGGTGGCTGCGTTTAGGGACTCCATCTCAGCGTGGGTCATCCACACATTACTGGTGGACTAAGGACACAGGAAAAAGAGTCAAACTATTACTAACCCCAAAATGCACTGCTGTACAGTCACTCTAAAAAAATCAAACTGGAAAAGCAAAATAATGTTGATTTTGGTGCCCTCCGTGGACAAAGTAGTATTCTTTTGTCTTTGACCTCTTTGTCCTACTGATATTTAAGTAGGGTCCCTTAACAGAAAAGCTCTTCCTTCTTTCTTTGACTTTCAAATATACAGCTCACCAAGAATCTTTATCAAGAAGTGTGTGAAAAGAAGATATTCTGGCTATCACCGCTGCAGTGGTTGTACATTTTTAATCACAAGTAATCTAAGAATTTCTGGAGTTAATCAGGATTAATCTCTCCTTTTAATTCAACTTTTTTGCCGTTAAAACTGTTTTGTTTCAATTTTTGTACTATATTAAACTTTGTGTAATAAATTCCAATTCCATTTAACATTCGCTGAGGTTGTTTGAATTGGTGTGCAAAGAATCTTGGGATATGTTGGACCAAAAAGGACGCATTAGGCTGAGTCTTTCACTGACCAGGGATAAAGACACATTTTTTTTAATGCATCTGAAGAGGCGTTCAAAATGGGACAGCAATATGGCGCACCAATGTGATGGAGTTGGTCTAAACTTTACGTTATGAAGGATGCCACCCCTTTATTTGGATGTAGCTGCAGATTTAAACAACCTCTACATCAGTGCATGAATAAGTGCGCACATTATCAGTAGCAGTCAACATGAGTCCAGTTCTGCTCAAGATTCCTGCCCCTTGAAGGGAAGGTTTATGTTGTCCCTTATGGCTCAATGCCAGTCTTTCTTATAATAGGGTATAATCTTTATTATAATATCAATGTTTAACGTTGGTCTATTATAACAACAAAGCCACAACAAAAAGTGTGGTCTGGTTTCTGTAGTTTTTGGTATTTTTTGAGGGGCTTGGGCCTCTCTCTATGGGCCTTGGTTCCTCCCAGGGACTTTTTTGGATAATCAATTTCTATTTTTATGATATTTATTCATCTTTGGCCATATATTTATATTCAAAGTATGTATTAACTAATTTTAGAAATGCTGTGTGCCTCTGTATTTGATGCACAGCCATTTACCATTATATTATCAAATCATAATACCTATTGTATTACCGCTGTATCTTGCAATCCCTTGGAGCATGAGACTCCAGGTTATTCCCTTCCTTTGCCAAATGGTAAAGCCACCTATGGCTGATAATATTCTAAGCCTTTATAGATCATACAGATGCATCAGTATCATTTGGGCTCATCAGAGGCACGGAGGTTCATGAAGGTGGCAAGGCCATTTGAGCTCTGATGGCCATGTAGTAGTTAGCTGACTTTTTGTTGGACTCTAGAGACGACCAGGAGGGGCTGCTCAGAGGATCTGAGAGATAGTGCTTGGGTATATGGGATTAAAAGGTCTGATAAATAGAAAGGGCTAAACCATGGAGAGATTTGAAAATGAGCAATAAGATTTTAAAATGTATTCTAAAATCAACAGGGATCCAGTGAAGGGAGGCGAGTGCAGGGGTGATGTGCTCCCTTCTGCATGTAAAAATCTGGCAGTTGCATTCTGCACCTATTGTAGGCGAGACAAAGAGGACTTACTGACCCCCATAAAGAGGGAGTTACAGATGGGATAAAAGCATGGCTACGTTTCTCTGTGTTTGTACGGTCTCTCCTTGGCTAAGGATGGTAGATGATAAAAACAGCCTTTCATGACAGAGTTGATGGTGCGGTGATAATAGGCCACAGTCTTTCTGTAGAGAACTGGTGGAGTCAGGAGAGGCAAACAGGACTGCGTCTGTTTTTTTTATTCATTTAAAAGTAAGAAGTTCTGAGCCACACAGTCTTCTTTCCTTGAAGGCAGTGGAGTAGTAATTTTGACTGTGAGCTGTGGTGTTTTACGTAGAGCTGTAAGTCATCAGCATAAAAATTGGAAATCAGTCATGTTTACCAGTGAGGACACCAAGTGGCAGCATATACATTGAAAACAGGAGGTGTGCAAAAAAAGATCCCCTGAGGAACCCCACAAGCAAGGAGGGCTGAGGAAGAGAATAAATGAGGATGTTATCCAGATATGATTTAAAAAGACTTAGTGCTTGCCACTGGATCCAAGCCCAATGTTTAAGCCTTGAGATCAGCAGGGTTGTGGTCTACTGCGAACACTGCACTCAAATCTAAAAGAACTAAAACTGAAAAGTTGCGATCATCTGCTGCTAAAAACAAATCATTAAAAACTTTTAAAAGAGCTGTTTCTGTGCTATGGTTCTTCCTAAAACCAGATTGGGGTTTCTAAAGTAGTCAATTTATAATTTAAAGTGAATTTATTTCTGGTACACTACTTTTTTGAGGATTTAAGATAAAAACATGAGTTTGGAAATTGGTCTAAAATTTGCTCAACTGTTTGGAACTAGGCTGGGGTATCCTGTGGAGAGGCAACTGTTGATGATGGGGAGGACGCTGGGCCTACAGCACGAAATGCTTATTTTAGAAGAAGAGAAGGAATACAGTCAAAAGGGCAGGATGTGGGCTTAAGATTACAGACTAGTGACTATGGAAATGTTGTACTGAATATCAGCACTGTACTTTGATAGAAACACAGCAGTGCCATCATAGAGGACAACATCCCTTCTTTTAGTGTGCTATTCTTTATTATGGACAACTTTTAAACATGATTTAGGGCAAGAAAGCTTGAATACTAGTGAAACTACTGAACATCAAAACAGCCCTGTGAAAGATAAATCCAGTCAGACACACTGTGGCTCAGGCCGCCTTGATTTTATTTAACATTTTAACTCAAATCCACTTTCCTCAGTCCTTTTTCCCCTTTCTTACATCACTGACTCAACTCCGCTTTGCCAGAAAAGCCACATCAGAAGGCATTAACTGACCACAACACCAGACTGCTTTCCCGTTGCCATGGTGATCTCGATGAACGAGAGGTGCAGCTGGTTTGTGTGAACTGATAAGATCTGGCCGTTGAAACGTGCTGAGTTATGTGTGACTGATCATTTGTCTCATTATTGTGACTTTTACTGTAAATTAAGGTGAAATGAAGCCAAACCAAAGAAAGACTGTGGGCTTTGGTTATTTGACTTTGTCTTCCATGGAAATGGAGAAATAAAAAGCAGAAATGCGTTTCTGTGCAGGAGTTTTACTGCACTTTTCAACATCTGGTTTGTCTTTGTGGCCGTGTGGGAAGGCTGCACTTTGGGAAATGTAGCTTTTTTTGTTTTAATCTCGAAGTGGCATAAGTCAAACTTTATCATCACATATATAGTTTTGCTTTCATTCTCCCGGGGAAAATGACAACTGTTTCTGACATTTATCACATGCAGGATACTTCTTATGTTTTTAAGTGTATAATATGCTCCTGGGGCGCCACTTTAACTTGGCCTGTACAGCAGGAACTCTTTATACCGAGGCTACAGTCCTGAGCACATTGGCAGCAGGTTTGGCCTCCTGATGCGTGTCGACACCACTCTCTTCTGTTCATTTATAGGAGGAAATGTGGGAAAGAGCTATCCAAAACATTTCTCACAAAAAATATACTGAAACGTTCCTGCATCTGATTTTACTCTTCAGAACTCCTGCAGCTTTGCAGATTTCCCAACCTTATCTGTCTTTTTCAATTTACATCATTCTTTGTGTCATTGCAACTGAACCCTAAACACAAAGATTTACACACCTAGCTGACGTGCAGTCCCAAAAATTGGACCATAAACCCTGTGACTGGTCTGCTGGTTAGCACTGGTGACTGCCAGTCTCTGAGTAACATCTGCTGGCATATTGTCTCTTCCCTGGTGTTAGATAAGACAACGATAAAAATAGTCCGATCTACTTGCCGGCATCTGAAAATATCCGACATGCATTTCCTCATCATTGTTTTTTTAGTGTCTGAACAAAAGCAAACAATCCCCCATCCTCTGCCTCAGCTGATACAGCAGCAGTACTTTGCACCGCCTCTGATGGTTTCCCTCTTTTCTTCTTCGCAATAACTGCAGTGTAATCAACTGCTGATCAATATTTATGAGCTCCAACTCCAACATAATACACCCAGTTTTAATTGCAATAAGTTCCTATGCATGACAAGCAGGAAATGTGGTGACAGGACCGGGAACTGGCAGAAAAACATTAAGCATATAGACCCATTTAATAAAAGAACTTATGGATACTACATGGTACTTATGGTAACTTAGCGATAATGATGGTGAGAAACGCTCCTCAACTAAGGTCATGGGTCCAGCCAGCACAGAAAGCTCAGTCTATAGACACAGTCCCCTAAAATCCCTCTCCAAGCTAGGATTTTTTTTTTACTGACATCTTTGTGGTTGTATCTTCGTGTTTTTTCTGTAAGGTATGATAAATGTTTGCTCACAGAGCGAGTGCTGGCCGGGGCAGAGGGGCTGGTCAGGGACACCATCTCCTGGATGGCCAGCCGCAGTTTGAGACGGTGGAGCGGGTTACTGATGCCGATCTCCCTCTGGATCTCTGTGTCCGACAAGTTGGCCATGATGGCGCCGCTCTTCACGTTGGCACGACAGGCAGCGACGTACCAGGCTGGCATTCCCACCCACAGCTGGAATGGAAAATGTTACATAGATTTGAATATAGTTTTTATGATCCTCTGTTGTTTAGGTTGCTGTTGCTGTGACTGCAGTACCTCCAGCCAAGAAACAACAGTCGGTCCATCCCAGGATGCAAAGGGAAGTCCTTGGCGACACGCTTCCTCTAGTAGCTCATGCCTGTTAAGAAAAGGAAGATCTGAAGTCAGAGATTGAAATTCTAATGTGAAGACCAATTTAAAACAAAATAGGGGGCAAAAGTCACAAACTTTTTCTTGCTGCGGCGGTCTTTGTCTGCTGGACCAAGCGTCCCAGTCTTGTTCATCCCCATTGGATCACCAGAAGCAAGATCTTCAGAGGGTGTGGACGCTAGGAGGGACACAGTAAGATAAATTTCATGACTTAAGATATGTACACTTGAAAAATGTAGATTGTGCTATCCTTAATCCTTACCAAGAGAAATGGATCCATCCCGCCCAGGTTGGCCCATCCTTCCCTTCTCCTTCTTCCCAAACAGCCGACCGATGGAAGACTTGATGCTTTTCTTCTTACTGGACTTGTGGAGAGAATCTTGGCTGCTGTTGGAGCTGCTCCCATCTGCTGAGAGACTGGGAGGGACAAAATAAATGACTAAAGGGGAAAAGCCAGGAAAAGAAGATGCATTGTCTATGTTTGTTAAGTGGCGGCCCTACCTGCGAAACTCTCGAGGGTCATCGAGCATTGCTCCTGGGTGGGTGAGGGCCATCCTGTCCAAGCGCAGAGCGCGAGGAGGCGTGGAGTCGAGGAGTGCAAGGGACCGATCATCTTCTTTGTTGTTCTGAAAAATACATTTGAAAACAGGGAATTAAAGCAAACTAATATTTCATGATGATGTGCAAGTGGATAGTTCCCCAAAATGGCTAAGAAGCGTTTTTTTTCCTTCAAAGTAGCTCAAGAGACAGTCATAGAATCTAAAAAAAAAACACATCCCAACACATACATTTTACATATTGATGACAACCAGCAGTTTGCAATAACACAGTCAAAAGACAGGAAGATGAATTCAGAGTTGGATGTTATTGTCCATATTGCCAGTTAAAGCACTGCTGTATTGTTTTAAAGTTGTCCAATATTATTTTTGGTGTATGTGAGTGCACTTGCAGACCAAAAGCATTCTTGCTATCTTGTTTTTTCTGTTCAAATCTTACCTGCATCTCTCCCTTGAGAAACACACAAAAGATTTTGCCATTTGTTGCCATATCAGAATAACAAATCAAATACATTTAATCTTAATTAGTTCAACTGTCAGATTTAAGATACTTACCTTAATGTATCGCACATAACAAACTGTCATCAACTGAGCCTGATGTGATGCAAATCTGTCATCGCATTCAAATCAGGCTAATGATGAGTCTAACGGCTGACAGGAGTGTCGCTGCCTTGAGGTAAACCACTGCTTGCTTTGTATTTAATGCACAGTCATGAGAGAGTTTCATCAGTCCAAGTTTTTAAGGACTTCTTGTACCAGGAATCTTATTTTGATTCTCTATTGTCTTATTTTCATCAACTAACACAACTCTACCATCACATCTCTGTTTCAGACAGCAATGGCAGCCCTTCTGTTTTCTTCGTTGTTTGTTTTTGTAGCTCTGTTGCTGCCCTTATCTGTCTTTTTCCTCTTTAAATATACTCCCAAGATGTACCATAATTCAAACAATCCCTGCCACTCCATTCTGAACTCCCACATCAACATTTCCCCTTTCACAATCACCGCTGACTGCATGTTTTGTGTTTGTTGCACCATCCTTTGAAATCCATCCGCCCATTTCAAAGATCCTGGAACCAGTGTGTCTGGCACCAACCATCACACCATCTACGAGGTATTTAATCAGTCCTGCCCGAAACGAACACACTGCTGATGAATAACTTAACTTCCCCTGACCCTGTCTCCATGATATACTTATGCTTTATTTACATGACTCACTGTCTGGGGGAGCTGTTTGCATAAACACCGAGGCTGATACAGAGGCCAGATTTAAAAAGTTCAGTACAGACGGGAATAGAAGTTTACTCCTGCGCTTCAGCCATACCTGTTTGTCGTTCTCTCGGGCCGGGGAGTGAGGCAGGCGAGGGGTGGAGTGTCCGGAGCTGGGGGGTGAGGGGGAGGCCAGGGTGGAGGAAGTGATGGACGAGGGGATGAACCCTCGGCCTGTGCTGTCTCTCCCCAGGGTGGATGGAGGCATGGGTGGGCTGTCCAACGCCACGCTGACCCGGCTTTCTATCTCTTCGGCTCGCAGCTCTGTGTTCTCCTTCTCCTCCTGGATCAGTCTGGTTTTGGAAAATGAAGTGAAATCAAAATGTGGTGCATTTCCACTCAGTCATCTGGTTTGGTTCAGTACAGTTTTACAGTAAACCCTTATACTGCATTTCTACAGCCAACCATAGCCTTAACTTAAAGGCAGGGGTGTAAGCTCAAAGGTCACAGCTGTGTCAGTTACATAACAGAGTGACATCATAGCACAGGAAGTAAGGATTCTTCCGATCAACCATAGGATTGCAATGTGTCCATTTCCATCTTTTATGGTCAGATAGGTACGCTTGGTACCCCAACAGAAGGGTACCAAAAAGACGGAACACACATAACAGTTATTTTGGTACCTTTCTTAGCTTTTGAAGGTGGAAATGCAAATGAATCCTGACTATAACAAACCAAACTGAACTGTACTGCTTGATGGAAACACAGCTAAAGTATGGCTTCCTTGCAATGTAATACTGTTAATGGTGGTGTTATCAAAAAGTCCTGTAGCAAGGTTTTAGACAGAGAGAGGTCCATAGAGAGGTGTTTGTAACATCCTCCCTCCCTCCTCAGCCGCAGAGTGCCTCCTTACTTGATCTCCTTATTGATGGCCTCCAGCTGTTCCTGCAGCATGATGGCCAGTGTCTGCACGTCCGTCTGTCCACTGGGCGACGGCAGCTCAGAGCCGAATCGAGGCTCCCCTTCGTCTTCTTCGTCAGAGCAACCCACATCGAGGCCTGGCTCGAACCCGCTGCCAAGCAGCGCCCCGCTCTCCCAGTCTGGATACTGCACACAGAGAGAAAGAACAAAGACCAGTTACTCAATTATCAACTCACTCACAAATATACATCAACTGTATCTGTAAGACAACTAATTCAGCTTTGGGGACATCCAAGAACAGGGGCACAATTTCTTGGGGCTGTCCACCAGGCCATCCTTGTGAACGCACTTACTACTATAGTTGAGGAGCTGTCTGTCTGGATGTCTTGACTTGCAAACCTTCCTGTTGCTCCAGTTCTCATTCATACTTCTCTGGGTTTCATATCAATCAATCTATAACCCCTAACTGTTGCTAGCTTTTTATGAGAAGCCAAAGGAGTGGAAAAGCTACAAGTATTTCTACCACAAGAAAGAGAAATATAAAAACATCTGGGAACAAAGATGCTAAATGTTAGCTGTTGTTCAATAATGGACAACTTTTGGTTTGCTTGGAAGGTAATAAACTGCTACTAAAGGCTTCAAGGTGCAACAAATAAAAACCTTATGAAAGAAAAATAGTCCTTGTGCATTATGTATTGTAATGCTGTAGTCCAAAAGAAGGTAGACTGCTGGTCATAACTTATCAGTTAACTTGGGAGTTCTCACCTTGGTAGAGTCCTCTCGGGCGGAACTCCAACGGGCCCGGTGACTCCGCCTGACCACGCCCCCTGTAGAGGCGTTACCGAAGGGATCCAGGTGAGTGGTGGAGCCCGATGGGAGGGACCCGCCTCCGTGGGAATACCTCAACTCCAGAGCGCTTCCTGGCAAAGAGCGACTAGAAAGTGGAGAGGAAGATGAGATGGCACAAGATAAAATAAAACTGTAATTATCCCCGCAGGGCGAATGAGACTGGGACAGAAACTACAATGAGACATTTAACCGCAGAAAAACTAACAGGTGAGGCATTATATTCAACAAAGAAGGCAAGATGTAGAAGAGGAGTGACTCAAATGCTCAAATTAAGAGAACATCAGACAGAAAAGAGGACATGGAGGGAATATGAAGAAAACAATATCACATGAGAGGAAGTGTTGTACTGAGTATCAGCACTGCTGTGATTGAGTAAACACAAGAAGGAGAACCAAAGACAATCACAGAAGTAGATATCAAGTCTAACACCTTCAAGAGAGGATTAGGGCAGGGAATAGGCATCGATTAGCGCTTTAATAGATAGGTTCTTCAGACAGTGGTTCTCAACGTTTTTTCAGTGATGTACCCCCTATGAAATATTTTTTCAGCCAAGTCCCCCCTAAACAGCACAAAGCTTTTTTAGTGGAAAAGAAAGGCATTAAACAGTGCAGTGAAAGCCATCTGATTTATCAAACTTTGTAACTGATAAACACTTTCAACTTACAAATATTACATTTTTTTTACAAACATTTTCAATGATAAAAATGCATGACTAAATTCATGGCAGATCTTCTCATCACTAAATATAGATATTTAAACTCATGTAGTGAAAACAGTGAGTGGACAGGCATTAAACCATTTAAAGTGTGAAAAGCACTGCTCGGCTGCAATGGTCTCTCTGGAAATATATGGAAATAAAAACATAGAACTAGAAAGAACTTAAAACCTGTAAAAAAAAAATTTACAAATTATAAAAAAAGACAGCTTAGTGCCTTTGTTTGGATCATAATAGAGACCTCTTCTCAAACTGAAATCAGGAACTTGGTTATAAACATTTCTTCACAAAAAATAAATCACAAACCCATTTATGAAAGGAGTGATTGTGAATACAGTGATTTACAGGCATGTGTCAGTGAGGGTCAAACCATCCTGCCATGGGGGAGGCTAAGGGGGATTTAGAGTAATTAAATTAAATAGCCTACAAAATATAAACTCCAGTTTATAAACTTAAGGTCCTTATGCTCCAGATGCAATTTTTCATGTAAATTATTTGCACAAAATATTTATTTTTCAAACCTGTAGCAAGGCAATGCAAGCTTCCTACAACATAATTTTGTGTCGCGAAAATTGCAGCTGATATTTTTTCAAAGTTTGCTCCAACCAGCACACATCAAAACACTCACTGGTGCCGAGTTTTAAGGCAGACAAAGGATCAAAAACATCCTCCTCTCTAACACCACCCGATGTTTGTCATCTTCTCATATCTGTCTGTTGCCAGTGCTTGTTGGTTTTTACCTCATGTAGCCTGGTAGAGAGGGAGACAGGCAGCCAGCAGCCCGACATGTCCATGTGAGCGTAAATGTGCTACTCACACAGCTGGAGCTGTTTCCAAACTAACGGGACTTTAGTCCAATGAAATATTTGACTACACAGTCTCTTCTGACCTCAGACACAAGACTTATAAATGCTCCGGATCGATCAGCTCACTGGAATTACTCCTCTGACCAGTCTGTGACACAAACATGTGAGCCAATCTGTGCGCTGTAGGGGAGTTAACAGTAACAGCAAACCTCAGCTGCACCCTTATTACTATTATTGATAATATTTGACATACAATGAATGAAAAGTCGGTCCCTCCTCTTACAATCTTGGCTGGCGCAGTGTATGAAGCAGTGAAACTAAACGGCACTGACAACCTGGCTGTACGTAAAAGTGCTGCGCTACGCGTGGAGTTGAGGACAGAGAGGGAGAAACCTCCTTTTATCTTCTGCTCCCATAAATATCACTGTTTATCAGAGGACAGGAGTAAACACACCGCAGACGTTCACAGCACGAATGTGTTTTTAGAATGTACACAATATACTCGCAAAAATCATGTCTCTCCTGACATGCATAGAAAGGCGCTATTTTTCTTAAATAGCCTACACATATTTTTAAAAAGTATTTACCCCCTGGAGTGTCTTCACATACCCCCCAGGGTATGGGTGCCCCTATTTGAGAACCACTGTCTTAAGAGATAGGATACAAAACAACATAAATTAGGCCTCACTGCAATGCTTTAGATATCTTAAAGGCACCAACCTGGAGTAAGAGCCCCCCGGTCTGGCTCTCAGCTGATCCAACTCCAACTGAAGCCTCTCCAGCTCTGCTATCAGCTGATCCTGGGAATGGAAAAAAGACAGAGCTGGTGAAAAAGTGGCTTTTTAATTTAATTAGTTATGAATAAAAATGAAACAAATAGGGTTAGGTACCTTGTTTGCCAGGAGATCATCTTGGAGTTTCTTCATGTTAGACAGCTCCTCAGACAAGGCGTTCTAAAGACAGAAGAATAAAATACACAAAAATGTGTAAAATATATTGACAGTTTGTGACAGTTTGTGATTTGTAGAAATCCTCACAAATAAAATCTGGACTAGAGTTCACTAAAAGGCATGTGGGAGACTCCATGGTCAAGTGAAAGAAAGTTCTTTGGTCTGATGAGACCAAATGGTGCTTTTTGGCCACCAGACAAGACGCCTAACACTGCACATCACCACAACATCCTCACTGTGAAGCACAGTGGTGGCAGCATCATGCTGTGGGGGTGCTTAATGGCAGCCGGCCCTGTAAGGCTCGTAAAGGTAGAACGTAAAAGGAATGCGGAAAAATCCTGCAGGATGATCTTATTCAGTCTGCAAGAGAACTATTGCTTGGGAAACAATTTATTTTCCAGCAAGACAATGAGCCGAAGCATACAGCGAGAGCTACACAGAAATTATTTAGAGACAACAAGGTGAATGTTCTGGAGTGGCCGAGTCAAAGCCCAGACCTAAATAGAGAATCTGTGGCTGGACTTGAAAAGGGATGTGCATGCTTGATCCCGGTGCAACCTGACAGAGCTTGAGCGGTTTTGCAAAGAAGAATGGAATTGGGAAGAAAAATATAAAGGAATATTGAATATAAAGAAGTTATTTGTACATGTTTGCAACTATGCACGGAAGCCCCAAGACGACAAATATCCATACATCTTTTATCTTACTCCACTTCCCAGTGACTCTGAATTATTTACAGATGTTTTCTCTGACTTATTTATGCCAACTGATTATCAAGAAGAACCAACAGTGCTATCCTTAGATTATGACACAGACAAATCGAAATCAAAACTGAGTAAAAATGACTCATGATCTCAGGGAACTGAACAAGCTGTATGGCTGCATGTCATCTTAGGGCTTCTGTAGTTATGGTAAGGGGAATAGGACATGTTCAGTGACTGTTTAATGAGTTTAAATGAAACTAAAGAGATGTCATAAGGTCTCGCTTCACTCTGATTGGGTCACCTTTTCCTCCAGGGCGGCCATCCTCTCCTTCAGATGGAGCTGCAGCCTCTCGTTGGACTCTGACAGAAGCTTGTCCACTGTGTCAGAGAGACGCTTGTTGTGTTCATCGTTCATCCTCTCCCTCTGCCTCGCCTGGGGGGGGGTGTCAAGACGAGTGAGAGGGAAAGAGAAGAAAAGGAAAAGGGAGGGAGAGTTAATAACAAGGATTCTGCTTGACTGAGAGCAAGAGACAAAGATTTCTATCTGAGTGTGCGCGGTCAAATAGAGGGTTTAGAAAATTAGTGCGCCTTTGTGCTGCGTAAAGCCCGACAAAAGCAACGGCATGAAAGAGGGGGAGGATGAAAAAAAAAAAGAAAGATGGAAAAGCAAGCATGACTCACCCTCTGTAGCTCCTGGTTCTTCTCCTCCAGTTGCGCCTCCATCTGTCGCAGTCGCTCCTCAAAGTTACCATGACGCTCCTCCGCCTGAATGATTGGAGAGGAAGGAGAGCTGGGTTAGAGGAGGGTTACAGTGAGAGCCGTGTTGCAACGACAATATAAATCCACACAAAGGAAACAGCTTGTTGACCCAGTCTTGGTCTAATTAGTTACCTGCCTGTACAGATCAGAGTGTAACAGGAAAGTTTGTTTATCTGCGTCTCATCAGGCATTAATCTTATCCTTGCAGGGAAGACATCTTGCCTGAACATGTAAGAAATAAGTGTAGCCATTGAGGCAGTTTGGCTACTGCGAGGGGAAGAGAATGTGCCTTTTCTTGGCACGGCTGAAAACAGTGTTTACAGGAATGCTAGAGGTTAACCTATGAGCAATTAAAGCAGTCAGTCACGAAGAACTTATGTGGCGTTTACAGCTCTTGACGTGTTGAGCGCCCAAGGATCAAATAGCTGCGCTGACTCCGTGCCCTGGGCCGGCTTTCATCTCCGATTGTTTGCTTATGAATCCCTGGCATCGTTTGCCTGAAATATTTGGTATTCATCTGTCGTTTGACATCTTATGTTCCATTTTCCCCAAGCATGAAAATGCACAAGCACAGACTCATATATAGGTTTATATTATACTCATGTTTGCACCAGGCTGCATGCCCACACATGCCCACTCACACATACACGTTCATGCAATTGTGTCTGTGCACAGAAGCATATTCTAACATGCACAGATTGGTGCACACACGCATGCTCATACTGGAACTAATCTGAACTCTGTGAGGCTTTAAACAAACTGTTTCCCCTTTTTTCTATTGCCACTCTACTATAAGCATGATTCTGCACCTATACTGTAGGTAAAATAGAGGCACCAAAATATAATGGTGCATTTTGAACACCGCACTATGGAATATTTTGTGCAAATATAATTAAAAAAAACAGTGAAAATTATTTTTTCAATCTGTTTCAACTAAATATAAGGCTTGTGTTTGAATAAAATTAGTAATTCATTATCATTTTGTAACAAATTTCTCCCAACCTCAAAATAAAATACTGTTATTTCAGTCATTTATTTAAAAAAAAAATACACCTTTGAAAAAAAAAAAGATGCAATATTTTTAGACCATAGGGACCGCATGAAAGAGAGAAAGTCAGTATTTGCTGGAACAACTTTTTCCATCTTGGCAAATATTTGACATTAAATGATATTATGTAATAATTCAAGCTCTGTTTTATGATGATTTTTCAAGTAATCACCATTAGCGTCTCTTTAGTAAGAAGGTAGTGTGCCTGTAGAGTGGTTTCCATCCAAATTTGTCAAAAAATTTAGACAATTTATTTTTAAATTTGGCAAGAGAAAATGTAAAATTATGCCACCAGTAGACGAGTACTAGGATTAAGATCAGAATTAACTTAACACAGAAAGAAAAGATGGCTCAATACTGCATTGCATTATGGTCCATAGCCTGTGGCTTCTTCCCATTTCAATACTTTGCGCATTCTTGCGTCCTCTCTCCTCAAATGACCTGGAAATAGTTCTCGCTCCACCATGAGGGAGGACAATTCTCAAGGAAATCCTAAAGGCACCTGAAGGAGGTAAGGATGGACGCTTTTGGCGGAGGTTAGTTTGAAGGCAAAAGCCAAACCTCTGAAAAGTTCATTACTTGTTTTTTAACAAGTTTATTCTCTCAGCACTGATCTGCTTAAAACATAACAGTTGAAACACTTTACAACTCTCAGATCAGGTGTGGTTGTGTATGCTGATTCAGCACTTTGCCATGTCAAGCTTGTCCTTGTGCTGCTCTGGTCTCCTGATGGTCATCGTGCTGGCCTGCGCCAAGCCCATGCCCCATACCTCCAGGTAACTTCCCAGCTGACCACATAAATGCGAGAAGTGAAGTCATGTTTCAAGAGCTGCCTCAAATTGAAAACAGGTTGTTGACACCTCAGCACTACCACCAACGTTCAACCTTCATTTGCTGCACAGGGATTTCCTCCTAGTGTGGCGATAAGAGTCCTGAGGGCTTTGCTCTTGGCTGCCTTCACATTACGCACATCTCATCTAACAACTGCAGCGTTGGGAGTCCTGCCCTACGTGAGTCTTTCAATCATCTACGTGCGATGCAGTTGAAGGGCATGGTGGTGCAAACCCCTAACCTGATATGATAGATAACTAGACTGTTTCATTTATCTATTGCATGGGTATATTTCACATTCATCTGGAAAGCGCTTGCACAGCATACATAGCTCAACAGGCTGGGGCTGCCATAATCCGCAAACATTGAAGTTTGTTGGTGGATAAAACGCATACCGAGGCAAATTGGGAAAAGTGTAAAAACATCTTCTGTGCCAAGAGAAGCCTTGAGTGTGGCTTTTTGCTCCTCTTTAATAAAGCAACATGGCCCAGTTCTGATAAAAATGTTGCTGTACTACGGCTACCAGCTCATAGTATAACTGTACCCTGCTCTTAGCAATTGTAAACTCATGACAAAGCAGGTCCGGAGAAAAGCAAGAACATCTTTTCCATCAAGAAAAGCATTCAGTGATGTTCTTTGGTCTTTATTTGGTGAAGAAATGTGGTCAAGCTCCGATAAAACTACAGCTACATCCAAGCCATTGCTACCTGCTTCCAGCATGACTACTATCTCATTCTTCACAATAACACTGATTGGTCAGGTCCTTTCTCAGACCTGGGGACAATCATGTCAGACTGGAGCTCTGCAAAATGGATTTGCCTGATGGCAGACATGGGATTTGGCCAATCTACCCTTGTCCACTTTAAAACTTTATGCAGGAGAAATGTCAAAGTATTGCGGCATTACATAAGGCATCCATTTGTTTATAGTTTCTATTCTATTCTATTCTATAAACATGATTACAAAAGTAATAGGCTAATAAGCCTCTGTTATTGGAACTAATTGCAAGGATCAGTGCATACAGAGAGAAAATTCAAAGGAAGGTTAAATGATGAAGTCTATCATCCAAAGTCATACCTCTGGTAATCAGATAAGTTAAACAATTAAGGCTACATGTAAACAATTGTTACTTGTTTAATACATTTCATTACTAAAGTTTCACACCATATTTAGGTGAAAAAATTTACAAGGACCTTAAAATACATTTTTAAAAATTGCTTGGGTTTGAGGTTAAAAGGCTGAGTGTCTCATCATCATCAGTACCTGATGTTGCTTTAACCAACACTGTAAAATGAAGTTTTTTGTTTTGTTTTTACATTTTTTTTTTTTTTTTTTGCTTTTTGGCCTTAATTGATAAAGGACAAAAGTGGATAGAAACAGAAATAGGGACAAGAAAGTGGGGAAGAGACATGTGGGAAAGGTGCCACAAGCTGGACATGAGCCCGGGCCGGCTGAGTACATGGGGCGGTCCCATCCCTAGACCCTTGGTTCGCAACATGGGGTCCGGGACCCCCCGGGGGGGCATCAGAGATTTCAGGAGGGGCACAAGGGTCTGTCTGCTCTGAGGTTGTTAAAATAAGGGCTATTTAAGCTATCTAAAATCATGATAAAACATATGAATGGTTCATACATACGTCTTTTAGTAATAACACTGTTTTGTCTGGCTTTAAATGATGAAAACAACTCTAAATGATGTGTATTTTTGACAGCAATAAGCCACTTTTTTTCTTGTGGGTGGTGGTTGGCCACAGCTCTTCTCAGATATGTGAAGGGGGGACTCAATGGAAAAAAGGTTGGGAACCACTGTACTAGGCTGACTGGTGAAGTATCCTCCTCTGTCCTTGTCTCTCTTCCTCATGTATCTCTTTCAATTCCTATCAAGGAGAAGCTAAAATGTGTGAAAATGATGCAAGTAATGGGCACAAGGGGGGAAAAAAATCAATTGAGAAAGGCGCTATACTGTATCTAAGAAGCTAGAGAAAAGATAAAGACAATAAAGGAGGAGTTTATCCAAAGAAACAGAATTTTAACAAACAAAACTTTCAGCTTTAGGAAAAGTTCTACAAACAGCCATAGCAGCATCTTTGCTAATGGATTTCCGCTGCAAAAAGTTGCTTTCTTTAATTGGTACACCAACTTTCCACCTCTTTAAAGGGTAGAAACATTTATGCAGCATTCTAGTTTTTTTCTAAATTCACTGAGATTGTACTCATTTTTTTTTTGTTTTATGCAAATTGGGTGTAAAATCTGGTGGATGGAAACCCTACAAGTGTTGAAACTAAACAGACGCTGGATTGAACAGCTTCCATGCATATACAGATGGTGATTTAAGGCAAATCTGGAGTGGTTTCTAAATGTTCTCAGACACCACTTTAACTCCACAAAACATTGACTTCTTAGCTACTCCTAAGTCAAAATATAAGTACATTTTGTTTAAAAATGCAAAAAAAGTATTGTCATAGCATTATTTGCTATCACTCTGTTCCCCAACCAGGTGTCATTTCTGGTACTTTAATACCTAAATGAGAATATTTGGAAGTTGGGAATTTAGGTGAGTATTTGTCATCTAATTGTCAATGTGTTCATTTATGCCTCATCACAAAGCTTCTGCAAACCATTCGATCCAAGAGTGCCTGGGCTGAATTTTCATCGTTTCCTTGTTTGAGCTGAGTCCTGTCAGGTGATTAAAAATGGACTAACATGATTGGTATGTTTGCACGCACCTTGTTGAGTGCAGCCACTCTCTGTGCAAGCTGGGCCTCGATCTCCGGCAGCGTCTCAGCCCTCTGCAGAGTCTGCTGCAGCTTCTGCTTGGCATCATCCAGACGCTCCTGAAGCTGCCTGTTCTTCTCCTCACTCTGCGAATTTAAAAAAAAAAAAAAAAAAAAAAAAAAAACAGGAGAGAAGGGGGGAAAGTGAAACACAGGAGCTGGAGGGAGGCAGACGTGTTTGAAGCCACCATGGGGGACAAGAAAAAGCAGTGATGGCACGATCAGCGTGCCAGCGTGAAGCGCCGCCAAGCTGCCAATCATCAGCAGAAACACTGACACAGACAGAGATGAAAAGAGAGGTTCCCCACCTGTCTATAGAGGGAGTCTTTGCTGGCCAGCTCATTCTCTAGCTTGTCTTTTATGTCGTGGAGAGACGTCGCCTCCCTCTGGGCGCTCAGGTACCTGCAAACCAGAACAAACAGGCAGAAAGTGAGCAAGGCACATTTTCCAGTGAGGCAAACAGAGTTCACAGACACCGGAGGAGAAACACAAACCTGCGCTCTAATGTGGTGATCCTCTCTTCCATGTCTTCTCTTTGACAGAGAGCCTGGGAAAAATAAAAGGAGGACTGTGAAGATTTGATCCAGACATAGAAAGAAAGGCGACCAGACTTGGAATGAAGGTTGAGTTCACACGTACATGTGTCGATCAAAGGGAGTTCAACTTGGCTCGGACAGCTTTAAACTGAAGAATGATAATGACAGCTTAATAGCTGTTGACAGATTTCAGAAGCAGCCACTTAAGCAGCTGGACAAGTTCAAGAGAGACAGAGGGGGAGACAAAAGGGAAAAGTAACTGTTTTTGAAGAGGGCTTAGTTGTGTAGTCATGTATGATTTTGTGCTTCCTGTCTTACAGTGTTTCATCGTTTGGTAGCTTGTATCCTATAATGTTCTGTCTGTTTTACTTGTACGTTTTTTTCTGACTCTAGAAGAGCCGTGCATCTTTGCCTGTATCGTAATCTAATTCAAAATCACAATGCATGCATCTTGATTCATTAAGATGGTTTGTATCTTTGATTATCAGCAAGGGGGTTATCTTTAATCCAGGTTTGTCAGCTTTAATGCATTAATCAAGAAAAATTAAGGTCCAGAATTAGTGCATTATTTTGTTTTATCATGCTCTATTTTCCACTTCGGCACGCTTTGGTTAAGCCACTGCAATGTCTCTCTGCAGCCACAGTGATTAAAAACAAGTCTACCACTGCTCCTTAATCATTTGTTTCAATGTAAAATACTCACAGACAGCTCAGTGGTGTCAGTAAAGTGTCACCTTGTGTGATCAAACATTTCCCTTTTTACGGATCCGCATCAGTCCATAACATGTTCCTTTTTCCATGTTTAAGTTCACGTCACTGTCTTTGATCTTCTTAAAGTTCATTATTCCAAAATAAAAGCAGCTCTAAATCCAAACAGGATGTTAATCAGCCTTAGTTAAAGATAGTACAAAAATCAAATAAAAATCATGACAACTCCACTACACACTGCACCATTTATAGCCACAGCTTAATTGCACTACTTATCACTACTTGGCTTTGAGTCAACAACAAATGCACAAGAGACAAGGGGTGTTTCCAAGATTCATCGTGATGCAGATGTGAACGAGAACATACCCTACCATAAATACGAGATGTTCCAATACCATTTCTTCCTTCCCGATACCAATTCTGATATCAAGGTGTTGAGTATCAGCTGATACCAAATACTGATCCAATACCAGTGTGAACTTTTTTGACTGACTGTGCAGACTAGCAAATTATTTTAGACCTACTTTTGACTCAGAACATGGCTCAACAAATAGAATCAAAATGCATCTCTGTGAAGTTGTTTTTCATGCTGATTACTGTTTTCCTGCTAAATATCAAAATAACAATAACACAGGGGGCTGCATCACAGGCGCTCTCTCTCCATTATGGTCGATTCGGGCAGCATGACGTGATGATGGAACAGCCTGCCATTGGCTCACAGACCCTCACAAAGGGTAAACATTATGACTGTTAGCATTCAAGCAAGTGGTAATGAAAGATTTCAATTCAATTAAAATGGATAAAAAGACAATCAATCAATCTCAGGTGTACTGGTGTGGATTTAATCATTGAAGTCCCCAAAAGTCACAGAAGTTCCAGACTCGCTAAAAATGCTGCAGGATTCAAAAGCATCAATAGCATCTATGGGAAGGCACAACAGCTAGCTCCAAGAAGAAAAACAACTAAGAGGCAACTATTTATGGTTCAATGGTTATTTAACTTTTGATTAACTTACTTCTTGTCATGTACGACAGCACCGGTCTGAAAGGCATTTTCACGATCATGTTCAGAGAAAAAATGTCAGGCAGCCACCGTTCTTTGCTGCTGCAGTGGGTCCTTTGGTTACTCTTCACTGCTTTAAAAATGGTAGCTAATGCATGCAGTGTTTTCCAGCAGTGAAGAAGAAATGATTTCCAGTTTAAAGCGCTAAACGAAGCAAAATATAAAGTTAAACCAAACAGAATCGGATTGGTGCATAAACTCCTATACTTGCCGATACCCGTACCTGCATTTTAAGCAGTATCAGACGTATTTCCAAAACTGGTATTGGAATCAGAACAACTTTGATAAATACTAGGGGTGCACGATAACTATCAGGCCGATAGTTATCAGGCCGATAACAGGAAATTATTACGTCATTCTTATCGGTCCGATATCATTACGAAGAGCCCCGATGACATATATATTTTTGTCAGCACGGCAGTGCTGCCGTTTGTTTTCGTTCTCAGGAGACTACACATTCTGAAACAACAGGTGGCGCCGCAGTACACGACCTGCTATTAAAGCTCCAAAGAAGAAGAGAAAGTAGCAGCCCCTGTACTAAAATGCTAACAACACAGTGGCGTTATTCAGTATTTACGGGGAGGATAACACGACCTTGTGTGTAGAATTTGCCCTGCGAAGGTTGCAAAGAGTAGAAAGAAGTCCTCGACGGATCTCATAAGTCACTTAAAGGTACAGTGTGTAATATCTAGCCAAGTAGCATTTAGCAAAACAAGCTTGGTTAAAATGAAACATAACATTTATAAGTAGATTGATCTGAATTAGTGTTAACATCTGATAACACATTTTTTAAATTTATGTTTTAAATTAACTCAGAATAAGCCTTTTATTCATACATAGGGAGGGTCCCCTCCAAGGACGCTGCCATCTTGGATTTTTGCATTTTGCCTGTTTCTATGGCACCATAGAAGGAACCAAATAACAGCTAAGCATGTATTGATTTTTAAACTTCACTGGTTCCCACAGTTATCACCACAGAAATGATCATCACACTCCAGAATTGACTGTTAGATGTTGATAGTCCCAATTTTACACACTGCACCTTTAAGAGTCATCATCCTAACAACGTTAAAACAAAGCGGCAGCAGCCGCTAGCCTCAGCCGCAGGCATTAGCAGGCATTGAAAACTGCAGAAAGCTTGCCAGAGCCAAAAGGCGCAACGTTATAATAACAAAATCAGTCTGACAGTCTTCTGATCAATCGCTGCTTTCATAGACGTAAACCTGCCTGCTCTGTTTGATGTGGTTTCATTCAGTCTGATCAACGTTATGAACAGAAATTAGCCACAGACCACGGTGGACTTTACATTCTTAACCTATCTCTGATATGAC
This sequence comes from Cheilinus undulatus, assembly GCF_018320785.1. NCBI lineage: Eukaryota > Metazoa > Chordata > Actinopteri > Labriformes > Labridae > Cheilinus > Cheilinus undulatus. The sequence goes on along the minus strand of NC_054885.1, from coordinate 9,573,949 downwards.
TTATGTCAGTGCATATTTTTAATCTTTATGTCAAACATCAGCTTGCTTTAATTCTGGCTCAAGCAAAAAGCAAAAAAAAAAAAAAAAAAAAAAAAAAAAGACCCCCAAAAATCTCCATTTGTTAAGCATAACAGCCTGTTATCATTTGGTTTTATGGGGGAAAACCTATGTCAGTTGTTTGTGTATGTTGTACTTGGTACACAGATGTTTAACCAAGAAAAGTGAACTGTAATAACAGTTATAAAGTCAGAATGGTTCTTTGTTTTTTGAAAAACATGAGTGATATTAGTTAAAATGAGTTATAAATATCTTTGCTCACTACATATTAACCCCTTCTTACCCCCAGATGTGCACACATCAAATAAACTTCTTTTGTTAAATCAACAATTGAAAAAAATATCGGTTATTATCGGTTATCGGCCATAAGGAGTAGGAAATTATCGGTTATCGGTATCGGTTCAGATAAATAGTTATCGTGCATCACTAATAAATACTCAATAATATCTTGTTTCTATTTCAAACAGGGCTGTTTTTAATGCTTTTCAACAGTAGTATATTCTAAGCAGCACAGCTTTTCTTGTCTTTGTGGTAGCACTCACTACAATTGATGCTACTCAAAAAAATCAACCAAAGGCTCCTGGTTCTGAAACGTCATGGTTGATGGCTAGCTAACCTTTAAGGTTCATAACTGCTGGCGATGCCTTCAGGCCACAGGCTACTCACAAAGTATTCTGGGAGAGCTTGAAGCAAAAAGCCAGAAGGCACTGCAACATGTAAACATCTTAAAGAAATATTCATTCATCAAACTGTAACAGTAGTTTCAAGAGACAGGAAGTATGGGGAGAGAATGGGGGGGAAGACATGCACGCCAAGACCTGGAGTCCATCCTGCAACCAGTGCGTTAACGCACATAGCCTCTGTATACGGGCCAACCGCCAACTGACCCATATAGTTGGTTTAGCTACCAACTAGGCTAAACCAGTATCCACATAAAGCAAAATAAACAGTATCCCCAGCAAACACAACCAGCTGCAACAAATGTGCCCACATATAAGCCTACTTCCTGTTTGTTTATTTCCTTTATAATAGCCAGGGAGGGCACATCAAAGACCCTTCTGCTATTATAATGGTGATCTAAGACACTGTCCAACAGCTCACATACAAATACGCCTGTAAGATTTGGAATCTGCTTGTGGTTCTGCTCTCACTGGCAGGGTATGTGCAGTTGTATAACCAAAATGACAAACATGACAGAAAATCATCTGACCAGTCAGGAGCAGCTGGACAAGCCTTGGTCCCTGCATACTGCAAGACATACAACACACAATCAGGCTGGAACTTGGGCCAACTTTGTGTCTGAATTGGCTGAAATTCGCACATTATACACCTGACTTAACTTGGTCATTCCCAAAGTAGGGCTTGTGGCCTCTAGGGGGAGCCTTCAAATGATAATGTACTGTTTTTTCAGCAAATTTTGTGAGAGGACTTCCAGGTAAATGTAAGGCTAAGAATAAATCTACACAGACGTCATGACTACCAAAACTAAGACAAGAAAATCTGATGAGTCATGTCTCACCTGTGGTTCCACCTGTACACTGTTGGGTATTAAAGAGTAAGACAAACTCCTTCCTTTTGTCACATCCTTCCTGAAGGCAATACGTTTTTCTGTGAAGATCCATACTGTATGTATTTTTGTTGATGTGTATGGTGAGGGGTGCCAAAGGGGTCTTGACAGAAAAAGTTTGGGGACCATTGCTCCACATAGGGAGCAAGAGTGTCTATAACTTTTTTAACTCTCTGTGCTTCAAACATAAAATTAAGTCCAGGTTTTCTGTTTAAGTGGCAGCTCTCAGTGAGCTGCAGTGATAAATGCCTGCTGAGTAAACTGTCACACATCTTTCAATCACCCACCAGCATGCTCACACTATCTGATTGGCCATGTGAGAGCACCTGCAGCTCTGTCCATGTCCCTGTTACCATGGCTACAGTGCAGACTCTCTTGTGCGTACTGTAACAGCCGCCGAGCAGCCAAACGACTTTGTTACCATAGCAAACTGTTACAAATTTATGTGAGTAAGAGCAGAATAGACACCGCTGTGTCAGATTCACACAATGGCCGTTTTTTTTCTCACCTCCTTCACGTCCCTCTGGAGTTTCTGGTTGGCCTCCTCCGATCGGGCCAGCTCCCTCCTGCTGGACGTCAGCTGCTCCTCGATCTCCCCGACCTGACAGAAAGTGACAGCGTGGGATACAAGGCTGAGCGAGCATCTCTGGCTCCAGACCTATTGTTTGTTTTGGTGAGGGCAGTAGACCATAAGAGCACCTCTGAGTGGAGTACCTGTCTGCACATGAGGGCCAGTCTCTCTTTCAGCTGCCCCAGCTCCGACCTCTGCCGTTCGATCTCGCCCTCTCTCTGCCGGTCGATGTCACCATCGTCCAAGATGGAGGAAGGTCCGTTAGGGAGCCGCTGAATGGAGACACGAGTGGTTACTTTACATTCATCCTTTTCATAATTCTCTTCTTTTGGCCTAAACTTTGGTTTTTGGAGGAGAGGCCATGTCCAGACTTTTTTAGCTGGGTTGGCCCACCTGGGGCTCTGATTTATGCAGGTGTGTTATCAAGCATGTGTGCACACCAACTTAAATAAGGAGCATTTATTCACCGCTTCTGTCTCAGCTAATCATATCCACTTCGGCAGAAAACTTTAAGTTCTCATACAGATGTTAAACTCATGAAAACATACTGAACTTTTCAACACAAGAGTGCAAGGCTTAATTCCTCAAGGAATTAAAGGAGTCCAAAGTCAGGATTTAAAGCACTTCTGAAATTAAATGTGAGCATCAGGGGGATGTCAGAGCACTAATGTATAAGCATAAGTTGAATAAGGTGTTTCAGGATACACTGTTTTTAAACACATACAAAACTCTTAAAACATTTCCAAAGATCATCTAAAATGTATGCTCCCAGTATGAAGTTAGGTGGAGCAGACTTGACTAAGAAACTATTCAGGGAAATGCAAGCTAGCAGGTGGGGTTGATGGAATTGTCATGTGAACGATTAGCAGCCAAGGGTATGTCTTTTGATTGTTGTCTAATTTTACAAAGCATTGATAGAAAGACAAAAACTGCTGGTCTGATGCTGGTTCTTTGTCAGCCCTGCCTGTATTTTTATTATTGCATCATGTGAGGCTTGCATGCAGCTGCTCGGCAATGGCAACCCATTCCTTCGGAGCTCGCACTGCACAGTTTCTTGCTTACATTTATGCCAGCAAAAGTTCAGAACTCTTCATCTATAGAATCAGCAGAGCGTTGGCGACTTTTACACACCAGACACCTTAACATTCATTGACCCCATTCTGTGGTTTTGTGTGGTCTTCCACTTCGTGGCTGAGTTGCTGTTACTCCTAAATGCTTCCACTTCCTATTAATATCACGTACAGTAATTGTTGAATATCCAGCAGGAATTATATTCTATGGACTGTCTTATTGCAAAGGTGGCATCCACCACAGTACCACTGTTGCAGTCACTGATCTCTTCAGAACGACCATCTAGTGTCACAAATGTTTGAAAATGGAGATTCCATGGCTAGGTGCTTGATTTTGTACACGTGTGACAACGGGTCTGATTGAAACACCCGAAATCAATAATTAACAGGTATGGACAAATAGTGTATGCTAATGATGTTGCTGATCAGATTGTGAATTTTGTGTGGAAACCACATTAATCAGAGCAGATCACTGACAGAAAATAAACTGTCACCCAGTGTTTTAGTATGTGCAGTCTCAAGAAAAAAATAACAAACACCATTATTATTGGTTGATTTTTATTGGTTAAGACTTTATCAGATTAATAAATATATGTAAAAAAAAATAATCCAAAATTGGCTGTTATATTACACAGCCCTAAGGCAATATGAAAAGGAAACATTTACATTATACTAAAAGTGTTACTGAGAGGAGGTTTTGTCCCACTATGATCTGTTTTTAAAACGGCAAGCATTTTGATTTATCAGGTGATGAAACTTTGGAAAAGCTGACTGTGGTTAAAAAAAAAAAAGTGAGCCCCAAAATGTCTTGGTGAAATTACATGGCTTGTGTCACAGCTTGCGCTGACAGAGTACAGGTTAAAAAGCAATTATGATGTGCAAATTAATCACACTGAAAAACATTTCTGATGTGCAAAGGCCTTTAAAATGAGTTGGCAGTTTCTAAAATTAGTGAAAGAACACACTCCTCTTACCTCTTTGCCGTTGTCTAGTCCCTGCTGCCGTCGTTTGATTTGATCTCTCAAAGACACGACCTGCAACAACACAGGGAAAGAAGCATAATTTTCCAAAAGAAACATTTAAATGTGTACAAACAAACAAGCAGAGGGAATCATATTTACCTCTTGAGAGGAGGACTGCAGCTCTTCTTCCAGGGCTGCCACCCGTTCCAAAGCCACCCGTAGCCTCTCCCTCACCTTCTCATCCAGAGCTTTGTGGTGCTCAAACAGGGACTTGAGGGCCTTTAGGACCTCCACCTCGCTGGAGACCCCGGCTGGAGACTGTGCCTGCCTTTTCACCACGGTCATCCTCAGGCTGCGCTCGTGACGGGACACCAGGCACTCCAGATGTTCAAGCAGCAGCTGTAAAACACATGTTGATCTCAAACAATGAACCTCTAATTTATCTCAGCTGGATACACATGCAAGAAAAACCTGGACAGAGCGTAAAAGAAATAAATAAATACGAGGACATGATGTTCAACAAACGTAGCGTAGAAATATGAGAGCACTGACTCGTGTGTTGTTCCTCTCGGCCTTCAGCTCTGCGATCTCCTCCTCCCTCTCCAGCAGCTGTTCCCGGCAGAGGTTCAGCTCTTTGGTCAGCACTGCAAACTCCTGCCGGGTCACAAGAGGGCGCTGTTAACAACTCAAAGCTGCCGCATGAGGTCATGATCACACTCATGAGACTGTAAGGTTCACTGTATCTAGAAATTGTTTCATGGAGAGGCCTCCTTTTTTTTTACTTGATATGTCAGCTTCCCCCTGCATTGGTACCTTCCTCCATTTCTGATAATTCCCTGTAAACTAAGCTTACCTGCCTGATTTTACAGATGGAAGGATTACTGAAAAGCTAAATGGGAGCAAAAACTCCTACACATTTGGGCTAATGACTGCATTGCATTAAATCTGCACAGTATACTTGTTTTTTCCTAATCTATGAAATGATAAAAAAAATCAGTGAAAAAATGCCACCAAACTTCATGAAACTCAGGGTCTAAAAGCTTACTTAAGTGGATTAGTTTAATTTTTATGTTGCAGAGAAATTTTTTTTTAAAGGTTTATTTTTGGGAATTTTTGTGCCTATATTTGATCGAGGAGGATAGTGGATAGAGTCGGAAACAGGGACGACAGCAGGGGAGAGACATGCAGTAAAGGGCCTCAGGCTGGGTTGGAACTTGGGCCGTCTGCATATATGGGGCGCGCCTAAACCACTCGGCCACCTGCGCCCCGCAGAGAAACATTTTTAATCAAAATTACTTTATTATAAGTCAATAAACTACTGAAATTAACACAAAATGTTCACGTAAAGTGAGTCCTTACTTGCTGTTCAAATAATTTCATCAAGCTAATGACAACAAAAAGGAGCCAGCTGTAATTAAGTGACTAATCTGCTTTTTGGCTGACATGTGGAAAGTCCTGTAAAGTGGACTGAAAATAATTCAGAAGCAGGTAGCCTGCTTTAAAAAAATCCTGCAGGGTCACAAACATGAGCGTAACAGTGGGGGCAAAAAGAGGGCTGACTTTCACACAAGACATTAAAAAAATCTTAAAGATGCTTCAAAATTATTACAACACCTTAAATATGTTTTAATTTCAATTTTTCATGCATTTGTGTTGTTTCATTTAATCCTTAAAGGGTGTTGAGGCAACTTTGCAACCTTTTTGTTCTTTTTTAATTATTATTTTGACTGTGCTAACAACTTTTCAATCGAATTTTTAAATTTTAATCTCAGAACCATCAGGTTAATAATAAGCTCTGTACACATTCTGTGTAAACACTCAGAGTGTTTGTGACCATTTAAATCCATTACTAGGGCTGGGCAATTAATTAAAATTTAGATTAAATCGCAATATGTCCGACTGCAATTTTCAAATCGCAGGAGGAGCTATATTTCTCTGACCAGAAATGAGTTTCAAAATACCAGCTGAATACATTTTGTGAGGCAGAGATGCTATGCTCTACACATCATGCAAACATTCAATAGGTGTCATTTTTTTTCTAAAATAGTTTGCAAAAAATTCTACTTTGCATGTTTGTTTTCTAAATCATCATCCCCTTCAATATAACAATTCATACTGATTTGCAATTAGTCAAAATAATCGCTATTAGGTATATTTTCAAATGATTCAGCCTTAGTTTACTGTAAGAAATATTGTGTTTATGACAACAAATGACTTGTTGCTCGTTTGTTAAGAATTCACAAGATAAAGAACTTAAAAAAATCACATATTAAATCGCAATCATTATATTGGGGGTTAAAAAAAAATTGCATTTCAATTATTTTCGAAAATTGTCATCCCTATTAGCCATTTTTCCAAACTTAGCATGAGGGGTAATTGCATGCTTTTTCCTGGTTTTCTATGTAGTTACTATTGTAACAATTTATATTAAATGCACTGGCATTTAAAGAGTTAAATTCCTAAAAACTAGTCAATATTGAATACTTTTGATCACATCTGATCTAGATTTAAAATCAATGTCAATCAAGTCAACATAGTTAACATTATTATGAAAACTAATGTATTTGGGATAGCTTTAGCAAAAGCTAACAAAGCTAAAGGGAGCCACTGTTCGGGTAACTAATTTAAAAACAGGTGTAGCTTTAGCAAACATAGCATTATCTTAAGTAACTTATGGAGCTTTAGCTTTAGCTATGTTGGCAGTTTTAGAGTGTTTTCTTGGCTGTATTAAACTTTCATAATCAGGTTTTCCTGGTCATTTTTTAAAAGTTTAACTTTCAGTAGCCTAACCCTCACCTCAACCCTAACTTTAAACTAGAAGTCTAATCTGAATTTATTTCAGAAGTTTAGTTTTGCCTCTGTATTTCTGACAGAGGGAGCGTCTCACCCTAGTGGTCTGTAAGGGTGTTGCCTGAGATCTGTGGTCTGCAGCCAGACTTTCTTGACAATGTCTCTGATTGGTGGAAATGTCTGCCAACGCAGTGAACTTCAACTCTGATGTTCTACCATCTGAACACGACATACACAAACTTCAATATGTTACAACATTATTATTAAAAATACAAACACTACAGTAAAGGTTGATGTACAATGTCCATGAATGTATTGAAAGAAGCAGCCTAGACTTTTCTTTGATGCAACTTGTTGGAAGGCTATCATTCACTTTAACTTAAGGGAACCCCAGTGAATTCTGGGATGAGCAGTTCCTCCTGGAAAAAAAACAGTACCTACACAGCCTTGTACCTTTACCTTTATCTCTGTTTTCTAATTTTTTTTGTCCATGCATTCTGTTAGCTGATTGGCTGGGTTCCAGAATGAAAATATTGAATTAAGGATTTTGTAAAATGTCAGGGGAGGATTTCAAAGGGGAACCAGAGCCATCAAAAAAAGTGGGCACTCACTGTTGAGCTCGATGAATACCAGGTCCTAGAAAAGAAACCGCCATCATCAAAAAAATCCAAACACAAACACTGCTGATTGTAATGATTGCAGGTTTTGCCAATACTTCCCGTAAGTCCTCACAGCCCAAATTACAACAATTCTAACAATCTTGATTTAATTTGCAAACTTAAACCTTAGCAGAATTTCACTGTGTTCAACATTTTGGCAGAGCGAGCATACTTTGAGTGTAATCTTTGCCTTTTCTACCACAGTGCTCACGGTTAACACATGCAGGAGTCTCATACCAGACCTCCATATAAACTTTAACAGCCAGGTTTATTGCTCATGTTGCACTTGAAATTGGTTTGATTGCACAATAACCATGACTGGCTGTGCAGTCGTCTGTCATTAAAACTAACGCCTGGGGGTTAGACAGGCATGAGGGTTAAATAGAGTTTGGCACAGTGGGGGGGCCAAATGGAGCATGGGCATGTGCAGGGTTAGCCTGAGTGTGAAGTGAACACATGCATACATGAATAAATAGAATTTCTACTCTTTCTATCCTGCTCAACATATCAACTTTGACTGCTAACAGATATTCCTGTGTGCAGTATTTATATTCAACATTAAAAAGTAACACAACAAAGTAACAGCTTCCTGGCTTGTTTCTGTGAGGGCTTAAAACAGAGATACTGCACTTTTTTTTTTTTTTAAATCAAATGTAAAACTTTTTAAAAAGACTTTATGAGACCCAATCATGAATAGGTTAATACTTTGATTCTTATCATCAAATCTTAGATATTTTAGTTTATTCATCTATTTTTGCATATCTTGAAAGTTGCATCATAATCTTTTTCCCAGTGCTAATTCCTTAATTTTCATCTTGAAGCCTTTCCTTGAACATGAATTTCCCCGTCTTTCTTTTAGTAAATAACATATTGCAGTCATACTGCGTACATTTGAACATGGAAAGCTCCAAGACAGGTGATAAAGTATCATACAATGCTACCAAGACAGTGTAAAGCCAGTCTTAGAGTGCCATCTTAAATCTAAGATACCTTTACTTTTACACATCCGAATTGGTATCAGCCCTTATTTCACAATTGGTGCATTTCTAATATCAAAAATCCACTTATCAAAACTGGCAGAAACTTTAAAAGGACATTTCAGTATCATTGAAGTTGAGTTGTATAAGGTACTTGGCGATAGTAGCAGCATTAGCCTTCGGTGATTATAATGAGTGTTGCCCCTTCAAACGGGACATGCTTGGTGAAGCTAGGCTAAACAGTGTAGCAGATGGATATGGTTTCTCCATATAATTTAACAAATTGAAGGTAAAAATGGACCAAAAAACAATGCTGGCTGAATTGTACTCTATATCAAAATTTTTTTGAAGTGTTATATTTTTCACTCAGTAAGCCTCTGTGTTTGGTGCTATCTTGGAATGTGAGCTTTGGCTACCAGCTACGTGCTCTTCAACCTCAGGGTATCTGAACAGTTGTTCAGACTTCATCAGAGGGAACAAGTTACCAAGCTAAAACAATGCTAAAGTGAGCGATTTCGACTCAAGTGATGATAGCGTGCTATTTACTGAGGATACAAGAGGATACTTTCATGAGCCAGAGTCCACAGAGGAATTTCTACAAATGGAGACTCAGTGGAAAGAAAGAGGGGAAAGAAAATTTAGTGGAGACTTGTTAGCAGGACAGATTTGACTTACCTATGAAACTGTGAGCCCATGTCCATGAGAGCTACTGTTGTTATTTGTGGGTCTTAGTTCCAACACTTCTTCAGGACATTTCTGATCGAGGATAGCTGCTCATAGATTCCTGCAGCCTGTATCACTCCCCACCCAGAGTTCCCCTCCTTACTAAATGCCAGTGTTTTACTGACATTTTTCAACTTTCTGAAGATAAATTAGAGAAATGGACCCTGATCAGAAGAACTGATTAGGAAATTTGTCATCCAAGTAAGTTTATGGCTGAGATATACTGAAGAGCATGTAACCAGTAACCCAAGCTAGCATAGCAAAATAGTGCAACAACTGGGTAAAATTAATAAAACACTTCAGATGCTTTTGATGTAGTGTACAGATGGGCCAACATTGTTTTTTAGGCCCATTTTTACCTAAATCTCACTAAATTACGCAGAGAAACTGTACCCATCTGCTACGCTGTATAGCCTAGCTTCTAAAAGCACATCCTGTTTGAAGGGGCAATGAATTGGAGGCTAATGGCACTACTATCACCTTATACAACCCAGCTTCAAAAATACAAAATATCCCTTTTAAAATAGCTATCATTAGACAGGAGCTTATAGAGGAATGTATGCATCAAGCAAAGCCCTCCAAGCTGTCTAAACTTTACAAAGTATGTTGGAAACATGTCTTTGCTGAAACTTTACCAATGCATTTGTGCAATTGAGACAGTATGCAAGAGTTTGCTTGCATTTTTTGACAACTGAAAACAAGAAGACAAGACAGATAGACAGTCAGAGTTAAGGATTTTCTAGTTGGCCAATGGCGTTACCAGTCAGATTTCAAGGGTGATCCAGGGCGAACCCCTGGCTCCGGCTCTGGATAAGCCTAAGACTTGTTATGTTTTAAATTTTAACTTAATTGTTGCTATTTTGAGTAGTTAATTCAAGCTTTGACTGTGGGGTCAGCTACTAGATTGTAAGCATAAAATTCTGATGCTGTTGTCAACTGATATTATGAAGCAGTTTGAGTCAAAGTCTGTTCCTTTAGTCTTTCGGACACTTGTTAAAAGCTATAATGCAAGCAGGCCACTGAACGTGCACCCATGCATGCACCCAGCTGCTGTTGTATGAGCTCCATGTTCCCACTGATCAGTTTACCCAGACGGCAGCTAACAGGCTCCCTTACCTCACACCCTCTTCTAGCCAAAATGCATGTAAAAAGGGACATCATGTAACGAGCTTTGGAGCTGATGTGCTTGCTGGGCTGAGATAGGGGAGGAAGTGAAGGGAAGGTTTGAAAAGATGGAGGAGGAAGGATCAGAGAGGAAATTGCTGCGTACAGATGGTGTGTTCTGCGCCCAAAGGATATCCTAATTCTGGGATTAATTCATGTAAAAGATGGACCACGGCTACCAGTCGCTTTCTACATTCTCCTCATTCAGTCGCCATCATTTTTCGGTGGCACAAACGATCACACTTATCTGCTCTCTCCCACTGTTGACCATTTCAATCTCCCTCTGTCATGAACCCACAACATGTAAAACACACTCCTGAAGCCACCTTATTAGTATGCAGCAATATGCAAATAGACTTGATTTGTTAGTCTCTGTGTGTTTCATATCACCAGGTTTTCTCCCTCTCTCTCTGTGCCATGCTGTCGCTCTCTCCCTCCATCCCTGTCTCCTATTTTTCTCTCTTGGCAACGTCTCCACACACAGACGAACTCGCTGAACTCATCTACTGTAGATTGTATCGCAGCCCCTCCATGTGTTCCTCTATCTGTGAGTGTTTCTACACATGTGCACCATATTGATCCCCCCTTTAATGTCCAGTCCAGCACCGCTACATCTGTTATTCCATTTTGATTTTCCAGGCGTAGTGACGGAGAAAAATAGGTACTAACAATAAGGGAGGCATCATCGCCGCCCGAGGCATCCAACAATGACTCTGGCCTGAAAATAGAGATGGAGCCCTTGTATGTTGAGTGGAATTACAAAATGATTAGCTCTCCAGCTTAGGGATGTGGGATAATATAATAATTGGCTTCTGTGCTGCAGGGGCAAATGCAACATTTCTGCCATCCTCTCCAGGTTTTAGATTTGTGCTCCCTATGTATAACCCCAATTCCAAAAAAGCTGGTGCGCTTTGCAAAATGAAACAAAAACAGAATGCAATGACTTGCATTCCCATATTTTCCACACAATAAATCATAAAAAAACAGAAATTGTAACTGAGACATTTTACCATTTCATGAGAAAATATCAGCTCATTTGGACTTTGATGTCAGCTACACATCTCAAAAAAGTAGGGATGGGGCAACAAAAACTGGAAAAGTAAGTGGCAAAATGGAAAACTGTTCTGTGGTCAGATGAATCAAAATTTGAATTTTTTTTGGTAACCACAGACAGCATGTCCTGCAGACTAGAGAGGAGATGAACCATCCAGTTTGTTATCAGCACAAGCTCAAAAGCCTGCATCTTTAATGGCATGGGGTTGCATTAGTGTCTATGGTGTGGGCATCTTACACATCTGGTAAGGCTCTATCAATGCTGAAAAGTAGATAAAAGTTTCAGAGGAACATATGCTGCCATCCAGACAGCATCTCTTCCAGGGAAGGTCTTGCATATTTAAGTAGAACATGCTAAACCACATAACGCATCCATCATAAGAGCATGGCTTTATAGTCAAAGAGCCTGGGTGCTGAACTGGCCTGCCTGCAGTCAAGACCTTTCACCAATAGAAAACATTTGGCGCATCATAAAATGAGAATTCAGGCTAAGAAGACCTATGACAGCTTGAATTCGAGTGGGACACATAGACTGTAAAAAGAATTGGACAAACCCTGTGTGACGTCAGTTGTCTGCGTACAATAGGCGGACTCAAACGGTTCTTGAAGCCAATTCATGGAGGCTTCCATACTGAAATCGCGGTCTCAACCGAACTTTGAATCTAGCTAGCATTCCAATTGACAGAAATGGAGACTCTGCCTGCCGAGCTATCTGTCAATCAAATGAGACGTGCCAATCAGCTTTCATCCTAAATATAATCCAAACAATCGTGGTACATAAAAATCCATCCCCCATACAGTGGGAGCACAATAAGTCACAAGCTAATGAGCTACGTTTGGTGTGTTGAACCAGGCTGTAAACCAGTTCATTTTGTGTGTCAAAACCTGCTGTTTAACATGTGTGCAGACGGGACTTCTGGTGTTCCTGCAGCCAGCCTCAAGTGGACACTCGCAGTATAGCAATTTTTTGCATTTCCGCATTGGCTTCATTTTTCAGGACCGAAGGTTGCCGCTTGGTGGGGCAACATTCCTCTCCCAAAATTTCAGCAACTGGTCTCCTCACTTCCCAGATGTTTGCAGACAGTTGTTAAAAGAAGAGGGAGTGCTACCAGCTGTTAACATGATTTTGTCCCTACTTTTCTGAGATGTGTTGCTGCGATCAAATTCAAAATTAGCTCATATTGTCATGATATGGTAAAATGTCTCAGTTTCAACATCTGATGTTGTTCTATTGTGAAAAAAATACAAGTTTATGAGATTTGAAAATACTTGCATTCTGTTTTTGTTTATATTATGAACAGTGCCTCAACTTTTTTGGAATTGAAGCTGTAAAACCACCAAGCAAATCATCCAATTTACCTCCAAATTTTTACGATCTACTTAAAACACTGAAGGTCGTTTTTGTCTTCTTTGTTGGTTATCGATGTATTTTGCGATGTATTTGCAATGGTGGTTTCATGCTTTAACACTAGGAGGGCCTTCATCAAAACAACAACAAAAAAAGATGAGTAGGGACATAGTGGCTGCTCCACCCAGCTGAGCTGTTTACTTCCTGTTTTGAATTACGGACTTTGTTCAATTAAATAGTATTTAATAAGGCATATTTACTAATAGTAAATCACCTTTTTTGTTTCATGGATGACTTTCTGAAAACTGTCCCAGTGGTAAGCACTGTGGAATACTTGCAAAGTAATCTGGGATCGCTCACAGTGTTAAAATTATGAATATTTATGGACATGGAGTCAACAGTTTAGAGTTACAGGCATGTTGTGATGTTTTATCCTCATTCACGTTTAGCCTCTCGTCTAGGCTTTATCCTAAAACACTTTGTCTATACTCTCCTTCTGAGATTTTTTCTCAGATGGCTCAACTCTAGGTCTTTTTTCTGTTTTCCTCAGGCTTTATTTTGTTGAAATTTTTGTGAAATTTAAAAGTTTCAGTTTTGAGAAACACTTGTAATATATAGCCAAGTGTAGGCATTATTAGTCCCTTTGTACAACACACTCAACTATGCTCTACTTTAACAGTATTCTTATGTAATCATACACAATTACGGCATTTATATAAAATCACCTTACAGATCCCAGTTCACAGCATTTTATCTTAACTTGTGCATTGTATATTGAATTGTCATCTTGTATACATTTTTCCTTAAAGTTTACCTTTCATATTCTTATGATTACAATTTGTACAAGAGCATTTGCAATGCGTGAATTGCTCTGGGGATGTAAGTAATCTGATTCTGACAGAGACGTAAATAAATTAAATGATACGTATTGTTTCTGTTCTTTAATAACAAACAATAGGTAGAAAAGGCGTATTTTCTAAATCAAAATTTTGAATTTTAACCAAAAAAACCCCCACACAATTCAACTGCTGTACGTTGTAATTGAAAAAAAATTATATTCACAGATTTCCATGCTCAGACTGTGTTTCTAGCTCTGCTCCCTCACCCCCTAACTCGTCCCTCTGTAGAATTACGTCTTAACATGTACTGGCCTCATATATCCGCCATGATTCACCATAATGACTTCAACATACAGCCTTATTTAGCATCCAAATGTGCTGTATTATCAAAAGAATCTTCAGTCAGTGTCTCAGATCTATAATAAGGAGTCACACTCAACATTACAATCCTTCTTACAGGTTAACACATCAATAATTCATCAGTGTGAAAGGAAACCATTTTCCATCTGAGTACAAGAGTACATTCTCCTCATAATAGTTGTTCAGTTTTACAACATAACTGCAGGATACAGACCTTAAAGGGCTTTTTTCTGGATATGTTTTTAAGCTTTTTTGTACAAACTTTGATGATGAACTGCAGTTATGCTTTGAGGTATTCTCTTCTATTTAAGTCTGTTTTTTATAGTTTACAACTTCCATACATGAGTTTGAGGCTAGCAAACTTGAGACAGAAAGTTTTACTTCATTGGGGTTTATGAAAATTCAAAGCCATGTGCCCAAGGTCCAAACTACACAGCAAAAACAACAAAACAAACAAAAAATCTTAGCTAGTGAATTTATCTATTTGCAGTTGAAATAGTGCCATTATTCTACAAGTTTCCATGTTTGTTATCCTAGCTAGCCACCTAGCATGTAACCTGCCCAGTTAGTTTGCAAAATGCATAAATCAACCATACCAGTTGTTTTCATCTAATTTTGAGCCAAAATATCTCAATATTCTTAATGTTAGCCAAATTAATCTGACAAATCCAGACCTTAATTCAGGACATAAAAAGCCACAATAAAGGTCAAAATTATCTTTGATATCTTAGATTTTTTTTCAAGAAACTTAACAGGTAAGTCTTGCTTACTATACTGGCTGAGAGAGATGTAACGATCCATCTATGCATGTCTTTGATAGACTGATTGAAGTCCACCATCTCATGTTAGATTTACGATTAAAATATAAGCTATCCAAACACGACTCGGACTTCATGAAAAAAAAAAAACTACACTTTTGACACAAGCGTGTAATGCACATAAACTTATTGGGAAACATTTGCTCTGTAACAGCTGAAAAATAATGCTTAGTGTGCAGACACATCTCCATCTAAGATGAGGTTGTCAAAATTAGATGTTTAAAAATAATACAGTCTCAGTTATTTCAATGATAAACAGTATTAAAAATACCAAAATTCTAGAAAATCTGCGCATTTTCTGTCGACTTCAACAAAGAGTTGCCACTAAGAAACGAGAGAAAGCAATGTCGTAATTACATAGATATGTTCGAAACGTTTTGGTATAAGAGCAAAAAAAGTATACGGACATTTTGTCTTGGGTTTTCCAGAAATAATTCACAAAAATACCCAATATGGGGTACCTCGGACTTGCAGTTTTGTTGCTGTGGCACAGAAACAGGTACCAATATTGCATGATTTTCTTTTTGGATCTTAAAAAAACTCAAACATTATTGTGACAACCCTAATTTATTGGTAGGGGATGTAATACAGTTGGTGACATCATAGAACCTGTTATTTCAAGATACTTCAGTGAAATATTTTGATATGTAAAAACCTACTTCACCCGAAAGCTCCAGTCTGACTTTAACAAGATGAAATCTGGAATATTTAATTTCCACTTGAACAGCTTTTTATATGTGAATTAGGAACCGGTACGCTTAATTATAACAGAGACTTGTGTGAAATACAGGTATATTAGCCTGTCTCAATAAGATGCCTCTAATATCAAGAAAGGAGTGTAAAATATCACCTGCAAAGTCATAAAAAGACTGACATTATCACACCTTCAAGACCTCAAAGAGATTTTTACCCTCTTGGTTATTAGCCTGCAAAATCTTGAGAATCTGGAATCTACAAAAGTAGTATGGGAGGTAGAGCCTTCAAACATCAGTACCTATACTGTGAAAATGTCTACAAGCCTGGTTCAGTGGGGCAGATATTCTAAACAGACTTATTTAATAAACTTTATGTTAAGTAACTGGTCTAGGCTAGATTTGCTGCTACAGGCTTGGAGAGGTTCAGAAACCTATTAACACTGCTTCTCTTTCTTCTTTTCTGTCTCAAAAGGTATGAAGTCATATCATATTAATACATGTTACTAACTCTTTATCTACTTGCTGTTGAACCTGATATTCAGTTCGGCAGATATTAGCTATGATCCCTTCCATAAAGAGTGGGCTAATTTGATAGAGCTTATGGTACAGATCGGTTCAGGCGTAGCAAGGACCACTCATGGTTATGCTGCTATAGGCTTAGACCGATTGAGGAATTGATAAGTTGTCAACAGACGCTGGTTTTTATGGCAGATACCGATATCATGAGTGTACTGGCTCATGAGACCAATAACCGATATTTAAAACTGATACTATGATGTACAAACTGTACTTCTTGCGTCTTTGCACTGGCTTCCTGTTAATTTTACAATTGATTTTAAGATTTTATTGTTTGTTTTTAAAGCTTTGAATGGACAGGCCCCGCAGCACATCTCGGGCCTCATCCAGATTTATACACAAGCGCGCGCTTTGAGGTCCGAGGGCCAGCTCTAGCTTGTGGTGCCTATGACGAGACCTAAAACCAGGGGGGACCGGGCGTTTTCTGTGGTCGTCCCTAAACTATGGAATGCTCTGCCCCCCCACAGTGGAGTGTTTTAAGTCTCGTCTTAAGACCGATTTTTATTCTTTAGCTTTTAACACCGTGTGAGTTGTGTGGTCCCCTGTGTCTTTTATTATTTTATTTATTTCTATTGTTTTTATCTTTTTTTATATTTTGTATTTATATTTATTGTTTTTAGCTACTATCTATTTTGTAAATATATTCTCTTGGTTTTATTGGTTTTATCTTGAGCACTGGTATACCAATTGTTTTGTTTTTAAATGATGTTTTCTGCAGCACTTTGGAAACATTCAGTTTATAAAATGTGCTCTATAAATAAAGTGGATTGGACTGGATTGGATTGGATACTTAATGGCACAGAGCAACAAAGTAGCAGCAGGTAAACAGGAAGTGATTCCATATGCTCACTGTGGCAGTGGCACCCAGGCTGAAGCGTTGATTGGCTGGTGTACCCATGTGACATCTAGCCAATTAAAATGCATTGTACAGAGGACATTTGATGTGACTGTTGAGAGTGAAAATGAAGCCAGAGGGGAAGGCACACTTTGCTGTGGAGCCAAAGTAGCACACTTTTTGATTAATTAATTTGATTAGCAGTAAAATACAATGCGGATACAGATTATCCCAGGCTGATAATTTGTCTACCCATGAAACTGATACATGGTGTTCCTCTTTCTTCCTGCTTCTTGCAATTTCTGTGCATAATATCATATTTACAAGTAACTTTATATCCCTCCCCGAGTTTTGTCTTGTAGGTGGAGCAGACTCCCTACTATTGTGCTAACTCTTTATCACTATCATAAGTCATGGTTCTATTATAATTCTTGCTTTTCTACCGCTGTCATGGCATTGATCCTAATTCTATTGGTCTGTTTGACTCTATCGATGAAGGTAGATGACTATCAACCAAGATTCTAGTTCTGCTTGAGGCTTCTGCCTAATGAAATGAAGTTTATGACAGCTGTTGCTAAACTGAGTGCTTTTCCACTGTGAATATTACAAAGCGCACGGTCTTAACGTCTTCATACCTGTGGCAGGGCAATGGACAGCTGCCTCTGAAGTGACTCCTTCTCATGGCCCAACTCTCTCAAGCGTAGGTGCGCTGTCCCAAGGCTTTCCTGGGTCTCCCTCAGGCTCTCCAGCAGCCTCTCCCTCTCCGCCAGCATGTTCACCATCAGCGACTCCAGATTGCCTGTGCTGCCACCCTCGTCGCCTCCTCCTACACCGCCACCTCCACGGGGATCCCGTCCGCCATAGCCACCCATGCCTCCCATGCCTCCGCCGCCCCCCGCAGGGGAAGACGAGCCGCCTCCTCCGCCGCCGCGCCCATCCTCCGAGATGGTGGGCATCACCTCGCACATCATCTTGAGGCCTGGGTGTGAGAGGCGTTATCTGAGGAGCTGTAAAAGACACCTGAGTGCAGTGTCAGGTGATCGTCAGGAACGGGCTACAGTGTCGGTTTGGGGGGGCTTTCCTCTCAAGGTGTTCGGGTGAGGCGGACAGGGTGGACGCAGGTGCTGGGGGCGGGCAAGGGTGGTTCTGTGGATGTGTGAGAAGTGGGGGAAAGGATGTGAGATATGGTCGGTGGAGGGGTGGGGTGGGGTGTAGGGGGTGAGAGGGGAGAAGTGCAGGTTCGGTGGACCACCTCAGACCCCCGGTCCAGGCTTCACAGAGACGTGAGACGAACCTGAAAGAGAAGGCAAGAAGAAGACATTGAAAGGACATTTGTTTATGAGCAATAACACCAGAAGACACGCTACTACTGAGTCTTCCAGGAGGTTGTGCTCCCTTGTTTAGGCACAAATACAGATGCACATTTCTCCAACCTCACAGAAAGAACAACCACTGCTTTTATCACAGCTGGGCTCTTCCTCTGACTGGCATCGCGATACTCTGGAGTAATTCATCCATCAGTGCATGTCTCCGTTTTATGTATCCCAGCGTCCACACACATAATGGGGGAAAATGAAGGCGCATGATGATGTACGGAAATGAAACGTGAATGGCAGCTTCACCTTAGCGCCTACCGTCACGCAAACACGGAACAATTAGCAGGCCTGGTGTGGGAGAAAGCCGCGGTGCTGTTTCATACATTCATGTGAGAAAAAAAGGGTGTCATCATGAATTGTAATTACGGGCTGTATCCAGGAGGAAATAGGCTTCTTGTAGCCTATCTACGGCTCCGGAACCCATCCGTTAAAATATTCCTGGTGATTCAAGAGGCTAATTGTTATCCTTAGGGTCTTAAGATGGGGGTTAATTGCTAGCTTTGTAAAATAAATGGCTTAAATGGGGAGAAATAGCCATTTTTAAAAGAATCTCGGACTGTGCAGGATAGCCTCACATCGCTATAACATCATGGTGGGAGGTGCCAATCATCCTGTAAATGATGTAGGCCTAATTAACAGATTAAGCACACAAGATATTACACAATTGTGTTAATTACTGTGAAACACGAAGGCTAAATGTTGGAAAACGCTGCGTCGCTGTGGTTTTATTTCGTGTGCAAGGCGTTTATTTCCTATCAACACCCCATTGCCCTCCTCCCTTCCCCACACCATCCTACCCCCCCCCACCCATAAAAACAGCTGGATGGTCTAACGCACGGCTACATCCGTGTACCGTGCATCATCGTGGATTTGAGCCGCCGCCGGACGGTTTGTGAATCTTACCCGCTCCATGATCGACAGAGAACGGACAGAAACGCGCATCGTTGCCCGGTTCACTCCATCGGAGCATCTGAGAAACGGAGGCTGCAGCTTATCCCCGTTACAGCCCGGTTACCAGCCTGCCCCATCCCCTCCCTCTCTCTGCCGAGGGAGCGAAGATGGCTTCAGCTGCTTAGTGAACGTGCACGCGAAAATAACGGCTACATCCGGTCTGCACTTTCAAAATAAGGACACGCCAGTTAGCAGTTTGATAGTGTTAGCTTACGAAAAACGAATAAATTCGCAAACTTACCAAACTTCCGTGGTCTTTAGTTTAATCTAGGAGCTTTGTCAACAGACGAGCAACCCACAGGGTTAATGTTCCAACAGTATGACGTTTTCCTTCAGTGAATTTGTCAAAAAGTGGTGTCTCGAGCTCTGTTTGCAAAAAGCAGCAACCTTCATAGTAAATAAAATGTAGCCGGAAGTGCAATAAACTGCAGTACCTCAACTGTCCACTTAAAGATGGCTCGCAAAAGCACCGGAAGTCACGTACACACCCTACTTTTGAATGCCAATTTTTGCAACTGAATGAAACATGTTCAGAGCCCGTTTCAAGAAACGGTTTTCGATGGATACTGTTCTTAGAGATACACACTTCGTTTTTTTTCCCCCTGTTCATTTTGGTTTTAACATCATAAAGGGGTATTAGGGTCACTCTGATTTTTAATTTAATGATCTTTTAGTTTTTGTTGAGGAGAAAAAAAAAGTTTTTTTTTGTTAAATTAAAAAGTCATTTCCTTTTTAGGACAAAGTTTTGAATAGTTTTGTTTTTCATAAATTTGCAGCTTTTATATTGTGTGCGACTGCAATTATGCTGAACAATATTTAATTTGTGGTTGCAACATAACATAAAAGTGCTATCATGGGTCTATTTACTTGGTTATCAAGGAAAATACAGAGAATATAGATAGTTTTGAAGTGTGTTTGTCTCAACTCAAAACATACAAATAGTGTAAAAAAAAAAAAACATTCAAAGTGTGAAGTTTTTACTGTGCTGTTTTCAAAATACTTTAATAGTTCCAGGAAATTAAAAGGTTTCTTTTTTTTTTTTTTTAAATGAATGTACTTCTTCTGAGTGCAACAGCAGTACTATTATAAATTTAAAGGCCTTTCTGCAGGCATTTTTGTAAACCTTTCAAGAACTTCTTAGTACAAAAATATTGCATCCTTTTATGCATATATGTAACTGCACAACCTGAGGGTTAGGGTTACATTTGTATTTTTAAACTAAAAATGTATAACTTTTTACATCAGAAATATCAAGTTTTCTGAAAAACTGAAACTTTTTTCCTTGAAAATCAAAAGATCTGCTTATTGTTTCATTTTTCTGAATGGCCCTGATATGAAATCATATTATAATTATAACTTTCTTTGTATAGCACTGAAAAAAGTATTAACAAAGTGCTTTGACAATAAGTTCAGGCATGGATAAAACAAAGCACAGAACACAACACAAAAGACAAAATCCCAAAGAACCCATGAAAAATTGAGTCAACATCATTAAGCCGAAGAAAGCTAAGATATGAGTTATGCACAACTGAGGAGATTTAAATTGAAATATATATTCACCTCAATAGAAAATGTTCAGAGTCAAGATCTAAAGAAAGAATCTCTAATGTGTAAACAATTTTGTATAGACTGAAAACTGGTCAACATGAAATATAGAAAATTATTCATAAAAACAGTAGTGAAGAATTTGCTACTGGATATATCTTTTTGTCAGTACCAGAGTTTAATCTGTTTCTAAAAGGCAGCTGTGAAAATTAAGATACCTTTTATTTTGAAATGAAGAGATAGAGCTTCCGTGGTGGTTTTGTGCAACTTCATCGTCAATTCTTCGTGCATCTTCTCTCATAGCTCCTCCTGAGCCTTAAAGATACAGCCTTTCGGCAGTTTAGCCCTCATATATTACCACTCACCTCTATCTGCACCTTTCTGCACTTTTGAACCTTTAAAAACAACGTCAAAGCACTTTTGTTGCAAGTTACTCGAGAGCGTTAATCCTCAGTCATTTCTCCCTATGTGGTGTCGACTCTTGCCCAACTCATACTCACCGGTATTCATGTGACAACGGCGCACTCTGGTGGCTAAGTAAGGCAAATGCAATTCATTACTTCAGGTTTAAGGCCAAAGGTCCTGAATTTAGACAACTGCCTATATTTAGAGTTAAGCAGAGAAAAAAACTGATGAGTTGATCTTCATTGATATTCCCAGTAAAATTTCAGGAAATTTTTAAAAGTTTAAATGCAGGTGAAAATTTCCAAGTGCTCAAAGTGAGAGATTGTTTTTTAGGGATGCAAATATCTGGACGATTTCAAATAATACAAGTGTATTTACACACATTTAATGTCTAGGATGAGGAACATGTCTGTAAAATGATCCAGTCATGATAATCCATTGTGAAAGGTTTGCTCTGTGAGCCAATCACATCTCAGGGGAGGCAGGCCTTTAGTCCCCAGGTAGTATCTCACAGAACAGGGAGGAGGAGGTGACGTAATGTTCCCATCCAGGGGGTGAACGTACAGAACAGACGTCAGTGAAAGTAAAGGTGCATTCTCATAAAATCTGAGGAAAGATTCAACAGAGTAAAGAATCAAGAAAGAATCCACAAAGAAAGAATTATTAAACAGTGCTGAAGGAATTTTCATTTGAGTTTCTATAAAATTTTCCATGGCAATTTTGTCTGATGATTCTTGGAAACATCTGGAGTTCTTATGAAATGTTTACGTAAACTGCTTGAATATTTTGGAAATTGATATTTTCCCCTGGAAGGTCTAAATTTTGGAAACATTAAAGCATTTGCATAGCTTTTATATACTGCAGGAAATTTTAAGAAACTCGAGGAAATTTGAAAAATGGTGTCTTATTTTCTTGTTGACAAAATTAACATTTTTTCCTTGGAGTTTTAAGCTATTCTAAGGAAAAAGTTTTTTTTCTCAACTTTATTTCCCCTAGAAATTTTATTTAACAATTTTCTGAAATATTCATCTGGAATTCTCACCCCAAAATATGATCAATGGTGAATTACACTGAAGCTTTCAGCATTTTTTTTTTCTTTTTTGGGAAACTGCTAAAATATTTTGGGAAATTTCTGGAATTTTGCCTCAATTTTCTAAAACTTCAGGACATTCCCATGGAAATTTCCTGAATGGTTATTGAAAATGTTTATCTGGAACTATCATAAAATGTTTTTGGGAACTGTTTGAATATTTTGGAAATGTTTCAATTTTCCCAACGGGAAGGTCTTGAAGTCTTTTAAGCATTCCTCAAGTACTTTTATAGCTTTCAATATTTAAGGAAATTTAAGGAAACTTTACTTTCAGTAACTTTAATGAATTTTTTCAAAGTCTTCTCCAGAAATTTGTTGGATGATTTGCTGATACATTCATCAGGAATTATCATCAGATATTTGAGGATCAATTGAAAACTTTTCATCAGAAATCTTTGGAAACTGATGAAATATTTTGTGAAGTTTCTGAACTTTTGCTTTGTATTTCCAGTGGAAAATGTGGAAATTTTGTGGAATTTTCCCAGGATATTTACAAAGTTTCACATGAATTTAAGGAGATGTTTTGAAATTTAAGTTGTTTTTTCAGTATATTTTTACTGGGAATATTAACTGAGAATTTAAAGAAATTTTCATGATTTTTTCAGGGATGTTTTTCAGAACAGTCTGTAATTTTGCCCAAGAATTCTTAGTGGGAGGTTCCAATGACTCTACTTATCTGTGCAACTTCTGTTCAGTTCAATGTATTTGGTGCAGATTTTAGCTGCGCTTCAAATCAACTGAGAAATATTTTTGTAAAATTCTACCATTTTGTTCTTCTTCTTTGTCCTAATGCTGTTCTTATTCTCTTTAAAGCACTGGAGGACTGACAGAGGGGGCTTGGGGGCAACCCCCCCAAAAAAGCACTAATGTTTGCATTTTGGATGCCTTTTGGCAGATTAAAATGATGAAGCGCCCTCTTTGGTGCCCTTAAGGTGCCCTCTTTGGCACATGTGTAATAGAAATTAAATGTAATAACATGCCATAAGTTCCTCTGTTATCATTTTAACGTTTCAACATTACAACTATATTACAACTTTTTGTGTGCTGGTGTCCATTGCATACAGCAGGTATTATTTTTAGGTATTATTTTTGCCCCTGCCCCTCAAACAACCTGAGTCTGCCACTGCTCGTAAGCTGAAATTTCTGTTTGAAATCTGTTCTGTTTAAATAAATCTGCTCTTTTTAAAGTCATTCAGGATACACAGCACACTAGCCTCTGATTGTTCTCTCTCTTTCCGACATAAGCAGGTCAGTCTGTAAACATGGTGTCAAAACAATCAGTATAAGTTGGAATTACCATGTTATTCCAACTTGGACTTTTTTATTTTTTTATTTTTGGCAGATACATTCTTACATATTGTCTCACATAATTACAGCTGTACTACTGTTAAATCCACACCACATTTTTTGAGACATTCCATTCTCCAGTTATCCAAATGTTGCCCTTCCAAAGTATTTTTTTAAAACATTTTTTTAAACAATGTAGCATAGTTAACTATATATAGTCGAACATGGGAAGCTCTTCAGTCCATGGTTCACCAGAAATCTATGGTAAGGAAAACAACCACCTATACATATATACACATACACATATATCTGCATATATTCCTACTCCGCATACATATCCACATACATGCGTATATAAGACAATATCAAACAGAAACTTACATATACATGGTGACTTTTTGATGTCCATAATCTACATTTCATATTGTGTCAAGCATCTAAATCCTTTATTGCGTCAACCTCACTTCAAACATATTGTTGAGTTAATTAAAATCTGATCGAATTGGTTTGATATATTCAGTCCACTTGGACCAAATCAGGTAAAATTTTTCTTTTTGGATCCTGAGGAGAAATGACAGTCGCTCCATAATATAAATTTCATGTACTATTTCTATTGGACTTGACTTTTAAAATGCATATAAACATGTAAGTCCAACTAAAGTAGCACTAAAAACCTCAACTGAAACCAAATTGGACAAGGCATTCTGGGTATGCTGCATTATTACATAAATTGTACCAAAAGTTGCCCATATAGTACATGCGAAATGTACAGAGCTTTAGAGTTTGTCCATGTTTTCACCATTGGACAACAACACGGTAGCTGCTCTCTAACTTGTCTGCAGGGTCAACCAGAAAAAGGTCCAGTAGTAACCCTGTAAAAGTGACTATACTGCAACCAAGTGAAGCAGAGTTGGACATACTTAAGTCAATAAATTGATTCTGCTCTGGTGTTTGTACACTGGGACACAGAGAGCTGTCAATCTGATAACTGAGCTAAAACTGTAGCTCGACTTAATTGTCCATGTAATGGTGCTGCCTGAGCTCAATGAAGCTTCTCTGCTGAACCACACACTATAAATAATTTAACATAAATAATATTTTGTCATAAATTATATTTCAGATTTAAAAAGGTTAAAG
Source organism: Cheilinus undulatus (assembly GCF_018320785.1). NCBI lineage: Eukaryota > Metazoa > Chordata > Actinopteri > Labriformes > Labridae > Cheilinus > Cheilinus undulatus. The sequence continues at coordinate 9,549,094 of NC_054885.1, read as the reverse complement.
TGTTTCATCTGCAGTGTCCCTACATTATTTACTCTTCACTGTTTTTAAATGTGAGCAGGAAAATTCAGTTCAGTCAACCTGCTGGGAGTGTTTTTATTTTATTTTTAGGATTCAGCCTGCAGACGTGGCTCATTACAGCTCTGCAGACACTCGGCTCAGTGGGTTTCTCAGCTTCAGAGGGCAGTTTGAGTTTATTGGGGCAGAATCATTCATGTGACCGACATATAGCAGAGCTGCATGCTGGTTTGAGCCTGATTTTTACTGTTTGTACAAAAATATTCATGCAGGAAAGTCAATGCTAACCATCTTTTTAAATATGCGCTTTGATCAGAAAAGACTAATTTCCTCATTTTATCTTCAGTGAACTGACAGAAGCAGGAGAGCATCATTAACAGAACATCAGATTTTCAAATTCAAAATAAATCTAAAACTTTTTCAGCAACATCCCAAACTCTCCAGGGCATTTTAAAGCCTGTTGGCAGAGCGTCGAACTAAGTATGATCTAATAAATTCAAACACTGCAGGTCCTTACTAACTGTATTCATTTGATTTCTCGCAAATTAATAATAAAAAAATAGGAAAGGCCTCTGAGGCCTGTCAAAATTGGGTTGTCTTTTACCTCTTTCCCCCACTTTTGTTTTAACTTGGTCAACAATTTGGTTGCGTATTCATTTTAATATGCATGTACCTTTGCTAACAATAAAACACTGGAAAATCCATCTGTAATGCTAGTTTAGGCAGACAGTAGAGTGATGCTGACAGACTGGGTGCATTAAATAAATAAAAGTGTTTATAAAAACTTTATTTAATTACGACAGTACCCTAAAATTACTCAAAATATGTTTCTAGTCGTCATTCCTTTAAATATAAACGTCATCCAGAAGCTGCCTCTAATGTTAGCTTCTTAAAATGTCTGATAACAGCTAGCCTAGCATTATCCAAAAAGATAAGCAGAGTGATGCTAACAGACTGGGGTGCATAACATAAACTAAAATGTTTTTAAAAACATGATTCAATCAGCACATTACCCTACAGATGACTTAAAACACTCCAAAGTCTTTATTCCTTAAAATTTAAGCAGTGACTCTACCTCTAATGCTTGCATAGCAGAATGACCAATGACAACTAGCCTAGCATTACTAAAAGAGATAAGCAGAGTAATGCTAACGGACTGGGATGTATAAAATAAACTATAGGCTTTTTAAAAAACTTTATTTAATCAACAGGGTAGCTTCCCCTAAAATTACGCAAAATGTACCAAAGTTTTTATTCCTTTAAAATATAAACATTATCCTGAAGCTGCCTCTAATGTTAGCTTAGCATAATGACCAATAACAACTAGCCTAGCATTATCAAAAGAGGTAAGCAGAGTGACGCTAACAGACTGAGGTGTAATAGATAAACAAAAGGGTTTTTAAAAACTTTATTTAATTGACACATTAGCCTACCCTAAAATTACCCAAAATATGTCAATTTCCTTTAAAAATAAACATCATCCTGAAGCTGCCTCTGTTAACTTAGCAGAATGACTGATAATAACTAGCCTAGCATTATCCAAAACAATAAGTAGAGTGATGCTAACAGACTGGGGTGCATAAAACAAACTAGAGTGTTTTTGGAAACTTGATTTAATCAGCACAGTAACCTACAGATGACTTAAAACACACCAAAGTCTTTATTCCTTTAACTGTAAGCGTCCTAAAGCTGCTTCTAATGTTTGCTTAGCAGTGTATAATGTCTATGAGCAGAATGACCAATAACAACTAGCCTAGCATTATCAAAAGAGATAAGCAGAGTAATGCTAATGGACTGGGGTGAATTAGATAAATTAAAGGGTTTTTTAAAAACTTTATTTAATTGACACAGTACCCTAAAATTACTCAAAATATGTCAAAGTCTTAATTCAGTTTGCTTCGCAGAATGACCAATAACAAATAGCCTAGAATTATCCAAAGAGAAACTTTGTTATTGGTAGGCAAAAAATATTTATCATTACTTTGACTTGAAAGATATACTTTCTTTTAATCGTTTATACCTTGGAGAAAAAAGTGGGTCAGATCTACAGTAGCAGCAAAAAAACCTAAGAGTAACATTAACGAGTTAGCAAGCCAGCATTAGCAAGCCGACATTTCCCCTTCAAAGAGGTCATGTTGGAAGAAGCTAGGCTAAAAAGCGTAGCAGACATGTATAGTTTCTCCGTCTAATGAAAGTTTTAGGTAAAAATGGACCACAACAATGTTGGTTCAATTGTGTTACATCAAAAAAATTTAAAGAATTTTATTTTTCTGCCAGAAAGCCTCTGTGTTTGGCACTAGTTTGCAATAAGAGCTTCTTCTATCAGATACAGTTTGTGCTTTTCTGCCACAATGCATCTAAACAGCTGTTTGGGTCAGCTTGCTGTCACAGAGACAACAAGAGCAAGATAGGCCAGGGTTGCCAGGTGAATTTCAGCATTGGGCTTGGTTTCGGGCTAGTTTTGGGTTAATTTTTATCAGCCATTGGACTGGTTTTGTCACACAGACTTGGCAACCCTGAGATAGGCTAGACAAAACTGAAATTAGTGATTTTCACTTGAGTGTCAATGACGTGCTTAAATGTGGATTTAATGTAGACAAACTCGAGAAACTCAGGAAAAAATGTGAGTATTGGCAGGTATGTTTTCAGACAACTGATATCCCTAAACTCAAAGACAATGCACCTTTTTCAGTCTGAGAGTCTTCTCTGAGCATATTTGATTGCTGAGCTAGCTAGGATACACAACTCCAAGCTAGTGTTAGCTAAAGACCTTTAAGCTAGTGTTAGCTGAACAACTTCAAGCAAGCTTTTGCTTACTTAGCTAACACTAGCTTGAAATTGCTTGCTGTACCCTCTTCATTTATTCTCTGTATTAAAAAATGAAACAAGGGAACACTTAATTTCAAGATTTTTTTTTATTTCTTTTCACCACATTAATTTCACTTCATGCAACAATTCAGCAAAACATAAAAACAGCAACTTCTGAACAATTAACCCCAAATCCAACAAGTCTTTTAAAACATTTTCTTTGCCCATCTTGTCACAGTCTCCGAGTTTAAATGTCTAATAATTTCTACAAGGAAATAAAATAACTATCAGGAGTGAAAAGGGGAGGAATTTCAGCCCCAAAACGGAATATTTTACTGTTAACTCAGCATATTTGTTGTTTAATATACTGTATTTTTTGACTCTTGCCCTTTTTCAGATAAAAAAGATCAAATAATTTAGTCAATTCTGCTTAATAAAAGATGCAGCTGTTTTTTTAAACAAACCATGCAAGTAAAAAAAAAAAAAATTCATAATACTGTTATACGTTTCCCTCCAATTTGTCACATCACGAAGCCTTCAAGTAAATGTGCTGCAGCTGTTCTCAGTTTTGGTCCCATTTTTCTGCAGTTTAATGAGGATTGTGAAAAGATTTTATTTTAACCCTCAGTACTTACCATGTGGTGCATTCAGCAGCTCTGGATGTTTTTATGCTACTGCACAGCGGCTTCAGGCATCACAGGCGAATATGAAAAAAGGACATTTAGGAGAGAAAAGGGAGGCTACATTTCACGTCTGCTTTTAGAGCAGATTTACAAAAAGAAAAAAAGAATATTTAAATAAAAGCGTAGGTCAAGAAAGCCAAAAATCACCTGTACTATACATGGATGAAATCACAATAGAAAAACAGGCTTCTGACCCAAGGTGATATTAAAAAAAAATCACAAATATATGCATCTGACATAAATAAATAAATAATTTAAGCCCATATAAAGGAAAAAATACATTTTAAAGACAGAAATCTACAAACATTTCATGATATTTAACACATAACAGAACCACCAGTCACATAAATCAACTTTACTGCAAGTTCTTCTTCGTCTTTAGATATTCTAATCATTTCAACATATTGCTTCTGATAATGAAAATTTTTGCTTTTTTGTGTTTTCAGGTTTGTCCACAGAGTTCAGCGACTGAAGTACCTAAGTACGACTGAAGTAGTGCCGCAGTATTTTAAGTACAGCAGTATAAACCACAGAAGGGACTCTATGGTTCGTCTCTCTGCTCATCTCCTCAGATCTCATCTTCATCAGAGATGAGTCGATCCAAAGTGAAGCTACAACTTCAGACAGCGAACGCTGAGCACCAGACGCCACACTTTGCTTCCTCTTGTTTCGGAGACACCCTCCTCTTAGCCTCCAGTGTTGAACAGACTTCCTGTAACACCACCAAGGATTGCCTTCATGCTGATGTGTCTAAGGTTCAATCAGCACATCTACACACAGATCTCGATGGGTGTTGTCACCAGGATGCGTCCTCGTTCGTTGTTTTCACGGTTGACGCGCTCGTAGCTGCCGGGGGAGGACTGCAAAGTGTTGGTGGACATGGTGGAATAGTGAGTGTCCATCATGATGCTCGTCTTTGAAGCCATACATGGAGGAGAGAGACTCTGCTGCATGAGCCTGTCCACTAACACCTCCTCTTCAGAAGAAGACGAGCTGATGTCCAGAGGAAGAGCGCTGTTCGCTAAACCGCTGCCGCCTCCGCTGGTCCTGTTCTCCGAGTCCAGCATCCAACTGTGGCTCAGGAAACTGAAGACGTCTTTGACGGAGCAGCGGCGCTCCTGCTCGACGGAGAGGAGCCGGCGAAACATTCGGAGGGCTTCATCAGTGAAGCGTCGCCACTGTGAGGGCACTGTGGCGGTCCGGCGGCGCTGCCAGCGCACAAACTCCTCGTAGAAAGCGTCACCAGGCATGGCCTTCTCCCAGGGGAAGTTTCCTGTCAGCATGCAGAACAAAAGCACACCAAACGCCCACACGTCTGTGCTGAAGTCCACGCAGAATCCCTCCTGCTGTGATGTATCGCACAGCTCAGGCGCCGTGTAAGGGATCGTACCGCTGACACGTTTTACAGGAGAGCCGGCACGACGTGTCATACCAAAGTCTGACAGCTTGACTTTTCTGCACTCTTTATCGAAAATGAGGACGTTCTCAGGTTTGATGTCTCTGTGGACGAGCTTCTTAGAGTGTAGGTAGTCGAGGGCGATCGCCACCTGGTGGACACAACGCTTCGCCACCGTCTCAGGAAGTCCAACCTGAAAACAGAAGAATGAGGAGAATAAAACCACAACATCAAACCATTTAACAAGTCTGACAATTCATGTAACAGAAGTCTGTGGTTAACACAAGATTGAGAGACTTCTACACTTTGAGGACATAAATTACAACACTAATTCCAAAAAAGGTGGTGCGCTGTGTAAGTAAATAAAACAAAGTGCAACAATTTGCAAATCATAATTTAGTATAGGGGCATAGTTGGCTTAGTGATTTGGTTGCGCCTCATGTACCTGACAGCCCCGGTTCAAGTCTGGTCTCATCCCTCTTTCTGGCTCCATCCACTGTCCTATCTCTGTTAAAAGGCAAAAAACCCCAAAATAAAATCTAAAAAATTACCCTGATTAGTTGCAAAATGCTCCTCCAGCTGTTTCTCATTAGGACCACTTACTTTTCCAGCCTTTTGTTATCCCATCCCTACTTTTTGAGATGTGTTGCTGCCATTAAATTAAAAATGAACTGATACTTTTTTATGAAATGGTGAAATCTCTGTTTCAACATCTAATATGTTGTTTATGTTCTGTTCTCAATAATATGGGCTTATGAGATTTGCAAATAATTACATTCAGCTTTTTTTTTAATTTAACACAGTGCCCAAACTTTTTTGGAATTGGGTTGTACATCAGTTGATGCACCTCAAAGCTTTTATGAGTCTAAGGGCACTGAACATTGTAGCCATGACAACTCGGATAAGTCACCTGAGGCGGTATGATGTCAAAGAGATCCCCGGCGAGGGCATACTCCTGAGCGAAGATGTAGTATTCATCAGTTTCAAAGGCGATGCCGAACATGTTGATGATGAAGGGGCAGGGTGACAGGTAGAGCGACACGCTGTACTCCCTCAGGAAACTCTTCAGCTTCGTCGTCTTCTTCCTCAAAAACTTCAGCGCCATTTTAGTCCCTGAAAAAACAAGAACATTTCAGATTACATAACTCATAATTCATCCATCTCATCCTGTTCCGTCTTCAGTACATTAAAGCGTTTAAGGATTTATTTCACACGAGCATAATTGGGTTCAGAAAACTTAATTAAAATCATTTCTAAATTTGATGGATAATTTAAGTCTCTGATGTCACTGAATTAAACGTTGCTGGGGTTTCGAGGGGATTTAAAACCTTATTATCCTACTTCTGGTGATATGCAGAAACAAGTATATTGCTTTAAATGGCATTAAAGTGATGCTTATTCTTTACAGAGGGCTAGAATAGATCAGAAATATGAAGATTAGTCTCTTTTACATAACCTCACTTCCAAAAGTATTTCCTGCATGGTTTTCATTTTTCACCACACAAGAAAGAAAGTTCCTGAAGCATTTACCCTGTTTCTCTTCTTGTTGGCACCATCGACTAGAAAATATAGTACAAAGCCTGAGTGATGTCCACCATTTGGTTACTGAAGAGGGCCTCTGAGGCCAATATGCATGGGCTTCCTTATTTAAAACATCATCTCAAACTAACTTTTACTAATAACATGGTCTCAAGAGAAAAAGGTAGGTAGCCTCCTGACAAAGAGCTACATTGTACTAGCTTGCAATTATAGCAGCCATGCCCCTAATGATGCATAACTCATATACTTCATAAAACCAAAATGGACAAGTTATTAAATCCTCTAACAGATTGTTTAATATCTGTTGCATTGATATTTCACATTCATCTTGGAAACCTCCCGTAGTGTTTGGGAAAGGCAGAACTTTTCAAAAGGTTCTCAGAAGATGACTGAATGAAGGTTCTGTCCGTCACATTCATGATGGGCCAATCAGAATGACAAGACAAAATGAGGTAGTGGGCATGTGCAGCTCCAGAAGTAACCTGAGCTCATCAGACAGGTGTAGTTTATGAACGTTTGAGCTTGTTGGTGGATAAAACTCATGCCGAGGCCAGTCAGGGAAGTGCAAAACCATCTTCTCAACAAAGAAAACCTTTAACATGGTTCTTTGCTCTTGTTTAAGACAAGAAAATGTTGCCCACTTCTGCTAAAACTGCTGTTATACTATGGCTACATCCAAGCTAATCGCTACAATGGTTGCAGCCATTAAATATACCTGCTTACAGCTTACAGTATAGCTAAACCCCACCCGAAACTATTGCAGTTAAGCCAAAGCAGGTTGGAAGGAGAGTGAAAAAATCTTTTTCATCATGGAAAGTTTTCAGTGCTCTTTATCTCATAAATCTGGTGCAGTTCTAATAAAACTGCTGCCGTACTAAAGCTACATCTGAGCTAACTGCTATACTGGTGGCAGCCATTGCCATCTGCTTCCAGTGCAACTAAACCCGGCCTGTAGCTAACACCTCATTCTCAAAAGATGCTGATTGATCAGATCTTTTTAAGACCTGGCACCAGTGGTGTCATGGTGCCTGCAGAAGTGGGTACACACTTGATTTATGCTCTATATTTTTAGCAACCCATACAGTAAAAAATAAACAGCCCATGTTTGACTGCTTTTGGATTTTTTGCACACCTAAAAACATGCAATCTGTATTTGCACATTGCCACTAAACTTTTCTAGCTAGTCTTCCAGTTGAAAGGAATATTATTTAATCATGATGAGGAAGGCATGCCCAGGGAAAGTAGTGCAACCAACTCTATTTGCATCACTCACAAAGGCCAATATGGAGGCAGAGGGAAGCAACTTTCTTCTCCACCCAAAGGGATAGAATGAAGCATACTACTGAATGACGTGCATCATAGGGGATTTAGAGGTGGGTACCTGTATGGAGACTTAAAATGAAGAGGGTTTACTCTATGGAGGGTAAAAGAGAAGTGTATATACTCTGTATATCTGCATATAACCAGCACTACACCATTGCCTGGGGCGATTGAAGCTTTGTGAATTGGATTTACATTATTAAGCACAACCTGTCTGTTCACTCTGTGCCTCTGCTGAGGTAATTGACAGATTGATAGTAAGACAAAGACCTGTAAAGGTCATGACATCTGTTGATAGGCTGCAGAGGAGGGTTGCAAACACTCAAAGACACATATACAGTCAGCTATGTGCCATTTTTATCATTCGCCGTGGAACGAGTAGCTAAGGGGTTTTAATTGTTGGTCATGCAAAGGTACTCTAATCCATTATTCTCTCAGTGTGTAGCACGCTAACATAACAGGTTGCTTTTCCAAGATTTCAACCTTGTAACCTACCATTGTACTTTTAAGTAACCCTCCCCTCACGTACTCTGCAAGGCCAGATAAAGAGCCCGGGCATGTTAAATTGAATGCTCATAATAGCAAACTCAAGTTTGATTGGTCGAACACTATGATGATCAGCAATAACATCCTCATTTACTTCAACTGCAGAGGGATTCAATTGAAATTCTGGAGACCTCAGGCAGATTTTTTGGCCTGGGGTGAATTCTGATCGGATGAAAGCTGTAATTAAAACCAGCTGCACTGGAGGCAACACAACCAATAGAGAGGAGAGAGAGTGGCTATGAAATAAAGCTGGTAAACCAAAGGTAAAAACATCTGCATGATAGATACAGTTTTGACAAGAGTCTTGAATTAAAAGAATATAAGAATATTACTCCGACAGCATCGAGGCCAAGCAGAGAAGGCCTTTCTGGTCCTGTCGGCCCACCACTGATAGCCTGGATATCTGCCATGTCTGCTTCTGTCTGCACGGTCAGTCAGCAAAGAGGAGACTCTTCTCCAATAGCACCGGATCAGCTCTGAAAAGTGCTCTGCTTGTTTTAACACCCTCGGAAAGGTCAAGAGAGGGGGCTGAGTCTTTGTTCTTAATGTGATGATATAAAAAGAGTTTCTCTCATGATGACAGCAACATTCAGAGCATGCCAAATAGGCTATTTGCTGTAAGGGCTGTAGCATACAAAAATGTACAGATAGAAATCAGGCAAAATCCCAATGAAGCTCTGCAGCCATATGCAGTGTTTTGTCTATAATACAAGTGGACACTTGCTTGGGTTGTACCTAACAGTTTGAAATGGCAAGCAACGCTGAACAAGCCCGTACAACTTAGTGGGTATGTTGTAGCCACAGGGCGTGTTATGCATGCTACAAAGAGGCCACACTGGTCCAACTATTCCTCTAATCAAACGTGAGAAATTAGGATCAGATGTCGAGTGTATTTAAAAGCTTTACTCCCACTGTCTGCTGGGTGGCATTATTGTGATGACCTACCATGAACATGAAAATCTGATCACCAAGTTTCTCGCTGCATCTTTCCAGTAGGAGGTGCTTTGACTGCAAGTGATGATTAATATGATCTGTTCAGGGCAGAACTTTAATCTTGTCAAATTTGAAGAAGATTGAGACTTGCTTTGTCAGGGTTTTACAGGCTTTTCCAGTTGGTTGCAATATGAAAGAAGCACCAAAAACTAACTGGGACATTTCTCCATTTCATGAATGATAGTCGCTTATTTTGAATTTGAAGGCAGCAACTCCACATACAAGTAGGTACAGGGTAACAAAAGTCTTGAAAAGTGCTACTATCAAAAATAGCTGGAGGATTTTGCAACTTAATAGGTTAACTGGCAACAGGTCAGTAGCGTAGTCACTCAGCAGTAAAGATGGGTAGAAGTTCACCAATCTGTGAAAAACTGTATAAAAATTGTAGAATGATTTCAGAAAAGTGATCCTGAATGTAAAACTGCTCAGACTTTGAATATCCCACAATCTACAGTCCACAATATCATCAAAAGATTCAGAGAATCTGGAGAAATCTCTTTACACATAGGACAAGACCAAATGTCAGTACTGGATGCTTGTGAACTTTGGGTCCTCAGGTGGCACTGCATCAAAAACAAGCATAATTCTGTACTGGAAATCACTGCATGAGTTCAGGAACGCTTCTACAAATCATTGTCTGTCAACACAGTTGACCATGCCATCCAAAAATGCAAGTTAGAGCTAAAGAAGAAGCCGTTTGTGTACACGATTCAGAGACACTGCTGTCTTCTCTGGGCTAAAGCTCATTTAAAATGGACTGAGGGAAAATAGAAAATTGTTCTGTGGTCAGATGGATCCAAATGTTCAGGTTCTTTTAGGAAACCACAGACACAGTGTCCTGTGGACTAAAAATAAGAAGGACCATCCAGGTTATCAGTGCACAGCTCAAAAGCCTGCATCTCTGATGGTATGAGGTTGCATTAGTGCCTATGGTGTGGGCAGCACACACATCTGGAAAGGCACCATCAATGCTGAAAAGTATATAGAGGTTTAAGAGCAATGAATGCTCCCATCTAGACAACATCTCTTTCATGGAAGGCCTTGCATTTTTTTTAAGCAAGATGATGCTAAACCACTTACCACATCCATCACAACAGCATGGCTTCACAGTGCCTGCCTGTAGTCCAGACCTTTCACTAACAGAAAAAAACATTTGGAGCACAATTAAAAAAATCCAGCAAAGAAGACCCAGGACTGTTGAGCAGCTAGAATCCTACATCAGACAAGAATGGGACAGCATTCCTCTCCAAAAACTCCACTGGTCTCCTCACTTTTCAGCAATTACAGGCCATTCTTAAAATAAGAGCAAATGCTACGTAATGGTAAACACAGCCCTGTCCCTACTTTTTTGAGATGTGTTGCTGCCATCAATGAGATAATATTTTTATGAAATTTTAAAGAGTGTCTGTTTCAACATTTGATATGTTGTTTGTGTTCTATTCTAAATAGAATATGGGTTTATGAGATTTGCACATCATTGCATTCTAGTTTTATTTACATTATAACAGTGCCCCAACATTTTTGGAACTTGCCACGCTGCCGAACAGGCACATCAAGAAATGTCATGGTCTTTGCAGGAAAGCATCACCAACATGTAAAGGTTCATCTGCCAAGATTTGAGGTGAATACAGCCGATAAGGTTTGGGAAGTAAGTCAAAGTAAAACTATGAACGTCTCATAATAAGTACCTCTAATCTTGTGTATAACCAGGTCCACCTTCCCGTAGGTGCCTTTTCCCAGCTCACACACCACCTCGTAGTATTTGTTGATGTCCAGTTTCTCCAGGTTCTGAGCAGCGATGAGCTGCAGCTCCTCCAGGATGTCCATGGAGGCCCGGGAGCTGTGTGGCATTGACGTCATTGTTGAGGAAAGACTTGGGCAGGGTGGAGTTGTAGGTAGCTGGGTCCTGAGGTGGAGGTTCCTGTAGTGAAGAGGGAGCAAGAGGACAAGGAAAGTCGAGTATTGTTTGTGTGAAGATGCCATATGTAACTCTTATCCACCCATGTTTCCTCCATAGACCCCACTGTAACACCTCCTGTACTGTCATGACCAATACGGTCTGTTATTATCAGAATATTTCTGCTCAGGACATATTAACTGATAAACATAACCTATGAGTCATGATATCACCGTGTGTTTATGAGAAAATATTTCTCTGAGACCACTGAGAGGAGAGAAATGTGACCAAAAAGTGTGAATCACGTTTCTTTAGACCTCAATTGTTGGCAAAGTGTTCACAGCAACACTGAAAATCTGATGCCTTTGTTTTTATCTTACATTTTCTTCAGTACAAATGTCCTCTTCTTTACTTGAGTTTTTTCATTTTGTTTATGAGAGTTGTACCCAACTACATCTCAGAGGACAATGTTATCTGCTTTATTGCACTACACCTGTCTGACAGCTAAAGTCCCCGCTGAAATGATGACATTTTCTGATAAAGTGAAAGATAAATTAGTTATTCTCTTATTTTTGAGGAAAATCTCTTACTTCTTTGCTATATAAAGCCTTACTCTAGTATCAGCTGTGAAATATGTTATCAAAAGCTGCACACAGTTCTGGTGTTATCTTTACAAGCAAAAAATTAGGACCGTATTAACCCTGATTTGTCATCAGTAGACATTAACCAAATTTACATAAACAGACCCAATGAGGACACCAGACATTTCTACTAGGATTGTCTTTTTTCCCTCCAAAATGCTTGCTTAAAGTCAAAAGGACCATAATGCACTGAAACAACATTAAATTATTACATCACATTGTTGTGGTTATTTCCAGTCTAGCAGATTCTGGGAGATTTCCCAGTTTGAAGCTTAAAAAATATGGGCTGACTTCCTGCCAAAATGCAGGATGGCTGAGGAAATAAGCCAATAAAGATATCACCTGTACCTGCAGTTCCAGAAGTGCCCACTAGAGCTTTTTTCTCTAATGTGAGTCAGCCCCCATAGACCCCCATGTTATAATGTCCAACTTTACAGCTCTAACACCATGTAAGCCTGAAAATAAAAAGTGTTCATCTCTATATTCACAACAGCTTTATGGAGGAGAAGTTATATAAAACACTCTTTAAACTAAATTTATATCAAGACTAAAATCATTTAGGGTGACAGGTGTGAGCTGTTAGCTCCCCTGAAACACCTGTCCACTGCCGCCTTTGACTGAACCACTGTATCACCTTTTCAGAAACTACCATTTCAAGTACAACACCACACTGTAACTTCCTTTTTTAAAGCTGTCTTGCTATATTTAAGCTTCTGTTTTTGTGAGGAGTTTTTCTCCTTTTTGATTTCTGTTTTTATCTCTGTATTGGCTGTTTAAATATCCTTTTCTATATTTTCCAAGGTATTTCTTTTTCCCTTTGTCACATTCTGATGTATCAAACACTCTGAATGCCTTTTTGATAAAATGTGCTGTACCTTGCTGTTTGTTGGTGTCCCCTAAAAAAAACTAATCACCTAAGGGGTGTCCTGGGAGCCAAGTGTGGCCCACTGTACGTTTTTGATTGGCCCGCAAAAAATCCTAAAAACAAAGTGGAATATAGACCACATAAGAACATAAAGCTTGTTCTTGATTGCACTGTTCTTCCTAGTTTCATCATAAGGTGGTGCTAGAATGCTTAGTCTGTAAACAAACATTCTGACAAGAATTTATTAATGAATATTTTTTGTGTAACTAAATTGAGAAAACACTTTTAACGGTGAACATATCAGCCACCAAAATAAGAAATGCCGCCTTGATCTCGCAAGTAGTACTAATGGCATTCCAGGGGTAGAACCAGTGGTAGCCACTGCCCCTGAAATCTGATTGGCTATTTGCTATGTCAGCTCAGCAATTAATTGGCTATTCAAGCAACCAGACACAAAGCTTAACTTTTTTGTTTTGTAAAGACTTATTTTGGGCATTTTTGTGCCTTTATTTGATAGAGGAGGACAGTGGATAGAGTTGGAAACAGGGACGAGAGCGGGGGAGACGTGCGGCAAAGGACCCCAGGCTGGATTCGAACCCGGGCTGTTCGCATACATGGGGCGCGCCCCAAACCACTAGGCCACCTGCACTCCACAAAGCTTATCTTAATCTTTATCAGTTGTTTTTACAAACTGTAATATCCTCACATTGAGGTACCTGAAAGTGCCCTCCCAGTCCATATATTGTTCTGTTTATGGCTCTCAGTGGATAAAGTTTGGACACTCCTTACCAAACTTATCATCTCACCCTCAAATTCCACATACTCTGTCTGCACATACTCACTCCCTTTCCAGTTAGTCTCTGCAACTACTGTGATCCATCTCCAGCATGTGTCAATAGCACCGTTCTGTTCTGATTAGCTTGAAATATACGCCAGTCTATTTTTATGTGAAGGCTGCTGCCAAAATGCAACAGTCAATATAGAGCAATATTCATATGAATTTTACGAATTTGTACATTTGGTGTTCCTTTTAAGACTGAGTGCCATCACATGCTTTGAATTTCAAGAGTGTGTGAGAGAGCAAGCTCCTCGAGGCAGGGGAGCACAAATTCTACCATGTGATTGTGTATTTTTGTCATGAAACCCTTTTTTTTACCAGATAAAATCCCCTGTCGTTCGCATTTATGTGACTGCCTGCAGCTCTATGATGGCATCCTGGCGTTTTGAAGGAATGCCCCTACAAGCAGATTCATCGAAACAAGGAATGAGAATGTGCAAAACATCCAGTCAACTTCAGAAATACAACACTGAATTCTGATAGTAAATCTTGATACTATATTAACATTATATCCCATCAGGTGGTGCAAGCCACAGGTCATAGTGGGTCAGAGGGTCACAAAAGTAAGATGAGGCTATAGACGATTGAAGGTTAAATTTTGAGGTGGAAGACCGCATGATTTTCTGTGACATCACACATCCTTTCGAGAAAATGTAGACCTATGAATTACCTAATGAATTTGCAATTCCTACGTGAACTGATACTCCTCCTGTGATCTTGTGATCTCTTGTCTCCAGCCGCTCAGGCCTGCGCTCCGAAACCCATCCAGTTAGGACACACACCATCAGTCAGAGCAAAACTGCAGCTTGCATGCAGAGCTAGGTGGATTATTTAGGTCAGATTTTTATGGAAATATTAGACAAAAAAAAATTTTGGTTTGTCTTAACTAACAAATGAGGCCAACTGAGCAAAGTCTGTGAACAGGAGGTGTTAACACAGAAAAATCAGCGATGCTAACACCTGTCCAGAGGTTTTTTTCACTGTCAATCAAAGTGCGCTGCGAGGATAAAGCCAGTAAGACGACTAATCAAATAAATAAATTAAGGAATTAAAAGTATGAACACGTCAGATTAGAAAAGAGAGAGGTCAAAGTTCTTCCATGTACAGAGCAGATCCTGTGAAGCTGATTAATCGGCCTCCTGTATAAGTGAATGTCTAACTCTCATCTGATGTGTTTCCTGCTGGCATACATCTTTCGCAGCTCTGTCTCACCTTCCACCCCTCTCCCCTCCCTCCCACTCCTCCTCCTCCCCCTCGTTCTCCACCACTTCAGCTGATCTACGCTCACGTGTCGGCTCTCCCTGGCCTCGGAGATCTCTGAATGATGGAGAGCTTTCACAGCTCTGATGGTGCAGCAGAATTTCAACATCTCTCATTAACAGGGCTGAGAAAGTGTTGAACAAGACAGGATGTCCATCTGTGCTGCTGCTGTGAATGTGTGACTGCGTGCATGTGTACTTGCACAGAGCTTCTGGGTTCAGTGTGTGAAAACAATAAAAGCAAACACAGATAATTCAGTCTGTTTCCGTGGGAAGAAAAGCAGCGACTGTAAAACTGTCTCTTCGTGTTTTTCATTATATCCCTACACCTTTCATGGAATCAGACCTGTTAAACTGGATTTATTAAGGGCATACTTAATTTAAAAGTAATAAACATCTCACTGCTGCTGCAAATAAAAGAAATTCAATCACCGTGTTGGATGTTTCTGCCTTTACTGCAGGACCAGCCGATAGGTTACAACCCTGCTGGTATCATCTGTTTTTAAAGCCCTGATACAGACTAAAGTGTTGAACATGTCTGCTTTTTCCTCTTTTCACCGGTCCCTGCAAAGGCTTTTTAACAATTCTGTCTCTTGCAGCCTTGGATTGTCTTTTGTTTGTAGCACTCTTTTCTGTTTCTCATAGGCACCTTTTTCAGTATTAATATTTTAGCACCAAGGATTGTTTATTGACTTCACAGTTATGCTGATGACTCACGTTTCTACAAAGGTGTTGATTCTAAACACTGTTTTTCTTGCAGTCTCACCCAGACACATCACACCAACTCTACTTATGAGAAGAATATGTGTCAGCTACTTGTCAAGGATAAATATGGATTCAACGCTGTCCTTTGTCTTCACCAGAAACTGTAAAAAAAACGTGGACATACTAAAGTCTTATTGACGTCACTCATTAATTTATGCATTTTGAAGTCTGTAGGTGGTGGCTACAATATTGAGAATGGTATCTCCATCTGACTGTGGCACAGTCTAGAAGCAGGCAAAGAGGTAGAGCTGAGGTGCCATAAACCTCCGTGTAAACAGTGATCATGCATCCGCCTGTCAGCCTACCTGTTTAATAACAGGACAACTCAAAAGCTTAATGAAATAGAAATGAATACGTTTTATAAACTTATCCATCTTTAATTTCTATTTTAATGGAGAAATTTGGGGGCATTTCTTCAAGACAGTCTAGTTGTAATCTGCTTATCTCAGATGCCCCCTTACAGATTGCTACAGTGAGATGCCGCATCAGTCAGAATGGAAATACCCCCTAAAGACTTTCAAAATAAAATCAGATTAAACTTCCCATTTGGGTAAGGGTTAATGCAACAATTCCCAAATAGTTGTTTTTCCTATAACATAATCAACGGCAAAAATATTTAAATTTATGCGCTTCCTTTGTAGTCCATTGTGCCATGTCGCCAGTGAACACAATGCATGGTGGGAAATTCATCTTACCCCTTGGTATCAAGTGTGGTCCTGAAAAATCTTTGTCTCAAGGGCCATGAAGCCTTTGACCCTTAGGCCTAACCCTCGATTCAGAAAAGAATTGGGAAAACTCTCGACTGACGTGAAAGCACTAAAATAAGGGGAAGGGCTAAGACAAGGGCAAAGGGCTAGAAATGGGATTGACCCTAAAAGTAAAAAAAATCTAACCTAAAAAAACAAATTACAAAATGTTTAATAAATTCCAGTAAAAAGTCTGCTTACAGGAAAAAAGTAAGTACACTCTAATGCAGTAATGTAGCTAAAGCTAACAAAGGTATGTTCGCTACATAGGTAACAAAGCTACCTAGATAACATAGCTATATAGCTAAAATAGTTCAATCTAAAGCTCATGAAACTACGTTAGCCATGTAGGTACCAAAGCAGCGCAGGTAACATAGCTATGTAGATAAAATAGCTAAAGCTAACAAAACTATGGTAGCCACGTAGATGAAAAAGCTATGAACTAGCTAAATTTGATGCTAAGGAAACTATGTTAGCCATGTAGGTAATAAGACAACATAGTTATGTAGGTAAAATAGCTAAACCTAAAGCTAATGACTCCGTCAACCACGTAGGTAACAAAGCTTTGTAGATAAAGCTATTTAGCCTAAATAGCTAAATATAAAGCTAATGAAACTATGTTGGCCATATAGGTTACACAGCCACGTAGATAACAAAGCTATGAAGCTTAAATAGAAAAATATAAAGCTAACAAAACTCTGTTAGCTATGCAGGTTACAACACAAACTACCTAGGCAACACAGCCACATAACTAGTCTGAAGCTAAAGCAAACACTACATTAGATACTAGTTCAACATACACTAGCTATGTTAGATTGTGCTACATGTGCTAAAGCTACACCCATTGTAAATGTAGTTTAGCAAACTGTGCTTCAGTTTAGCATCATTAGCTTTAGCTACAACTGTTGTAGCTACACTGGCCTAGTATTGTCAACTATGTAGCTAGCAAATCTATGTAAGCTTTAGCTAAAGCTGTCAAAGCAAAAGCAAGCCAACATTTGCATAACTAATTCTCAACAGGTATACATAATTCAATCCCAGATTAGACATTTGACCTTTTTCCGTTTTATTTACGAAATATTGCTGAGTCTGTTTGCATTGTCACTATTTCATAAATGTGAATGGTAGACTTTGTTAATGAAAAAAGATGCTTATAAAAATAAAACTTCTAAAATGTTGTACTGGCAGATTACGTCCCTTCTATTCCAACAGATTTGGCATCTCATATTAGTAGTCTGCAACAAGGGGCATCTGAAATATGCAGTGTGCAACCAGACCCCTGCTTTTTTAGGGACTTGGACCTTGTTGTTGGGCGCTAGGGGTCCTTCTCATGGACTTCTTGGTGAACCAAATCAATTTTGATGATATTCACTCTTGGGCAGAACACATCTAAATACATACAGAAAACCTCTTATTTAATAGAAAGAAAGAACGATTGAATCAGTCACAATATTTAAAGAACGGCATTATTTTGTTTTTGGCACATTTAAAATGCAAAGTGAAATAAATTCAGAAGCTCTCCTTGGGCATGAAAAGTTTGCTTGACTAACTTCTCTTATTTTTACATTTACAGAAACTAAAATTTAACCAAAGGTCAGAACATTTTCTTCTTCTCTTGACACGCTGAAGCTTGTACAAACTTTTATTTCAAGCGCTACTGCAAAGCAAATCTCTTGGGTCCCTGTGAAAGTCAAGAAATCAATTACAACTCGAATTGGGTGATGCTGACTGAAAAACAACAAATCCTGTTCTACAGCCTCTGCACTGACGTAAAGGTACTTTAAGGATAATCTAAAAGCCTTTAGTACATCTCTTCCTCATGGTCTTGACCGGCCTTTGACATGCTGCACAGCCACAGTATGTTTCTGATCCACAGACCATCTGCAGCTATGGATAAAAACACATTAGTCGCTAAGGATGAATTAAGTTCAGATCACCTGAGCCCTGAACTGCCACATGCTGTTCCTCCGTGTAACATAAACGTGACAAACCTGATTAACTCAGAGAGTAATGACCTCTCTGTGGGAAAAAAACTGCCCCTCATTTGTGCTGAGGCCAACATGAGCCTGTAAAACAACAGCACCTAATTAATCACCCATAATGTGAAATCAATACATCAGCCAACTAAAAAAATACTTAATGAACAAATGATGGCATGTAGAGATCCATCAGACAGCCTTCAACAGCCCTCCAGACCCCTATTTAAGCTGTGATAGCTGCATTTGTCTTTGGATCTTTTACTGTTTTTTAAGAGTGACATGTCATACTCCCTTTCCATCTTTTAACACAACCCCCCTGTGATCTAAATGTCAAGGCGATGCTTTGGTAAAAATATAATAGTAGAAGTACCAGAATAAAACATTTGACAGTATTGCCTTAGAAGTACAGAATAGAGGATTTCAGTGTTTGTATCAAACAGAAACCTCAAAATGTGCAAAAAACTGCAGTTCTTCAAGTGTCCACTAGAGACTGACTTTCAAAGCACCCTAATCAGATACACACTCCATGTAAAAATGCTACATATGTACTGCAAAATTTAAACATATTATGACATTCATGCGGCTCAAACTTGGTGGCTGAATCGGAGGAAAATCGCACAGTGTACATCCAACTTAAGTGATATTATTAGAAAGTGGAAGCATTCAGCAACTCAGCCATGAAGCAGAAGACCACGTAAAATCACAGAAGGGCCAACAAATGCAAAGACCCTTCTGATTCAATAGCTGAGGAGTTCTGAACTACCACTGGAGTTAATGTCACACATCAGCAAGTCAAATGCCAAGGATTTGATGAAGTGGTGTAAAACACACCAATGCTGGGTTTGATGGATGCTGGGTGGACGTTACCTGCCCTACTGCATCGTGCTAGCTGTTAAGGTTTATGAAGCAGGGATGATGGTATGGGGCTGTCTTTCAGGGTTTGGGCTAGGCCTCCTTTATCCAGTGAAGGCATATCTTGGCCCTCCCTTCTTGGAGGAAAGTTCCACCCTCCCCTACTGATCTTCCTGCTGACCAGCTGACTATGGTCTGGGAGATTAATGGTTTCAATCCTAGTCAGGTCCTAAACTTTGGATGAAAGTGTCTGTAACATTGTAACATCAGGAGGGCCACATCCATTTCCTGAGAGGGGAGTGGTCAGGGGTGGAGTCAGACAGCTCATTAACATTTAAAGCTCCAGATGCTTAAATGGATCGTTCTGAGCAGGGCTGAAACAGAGGGCTTTTTAGACATGCAAAAATCCAATAATAGAGTGTTTTTTCAGCAACAAACTTCACAGGCATGTTTTGGGGACCTCTGAAACCAATATAAACTTGTCTTAAAAGGGTAAAATATGTCCCCTTTAATGCGTCAGCATACCGAGACATTTTGGACGATGCTAAGCTTCCAACTTTGTGACAACAGTTTGGGGAAGGCTCTTTTCTATTCAAACATGTGCATGAAGCAAGGACTATAAAGACATGGGTTGATGAGTTCAGTGTGGAAGAACTTGACTAGTCTGCAGAGAGCCCTGAGGAAGAGGAGGAATGGAGGTTGTGAGCCAGGTCTTCTCATCCAACATGGGCAATGAATGGGCACAAAATCCCCCAGAAACACTTCCAAGAAGAGTGGAAGCTATTATATCTGCAAAAGCGGCAAAAACTCCATATTAAAGCAAATGTAGTCAGGGTTACAGGCTCTCAAAATCAGTCAGATTTGACAGCCCTAGGTTAGCAACTTAACCCTCATTTTTATATGGTGGAATATAATTAGTATGTCAGTACTGAAAACATGAAATCTCATCCCTATTTTCAGGAATGCCTGTGATGCAGCTGGGAATGAACACAAGGTTTAAACAGCGAGTCTGCCGACTGTCAATGATGTTCACTTTCTTCACCTGCAGCTCAAACAATGCTCTGCACTGAGACTGACACAGAAGGACTGAAGGACTCCGTGTCAACTTCCAAGTACAAGCTGAAACCTGCAGACTGACTCTTGTCAGATTTCTGCTGAGAGATCAGCTCTGAGATCCATCTATCACGGCTAAATTAAAAGTAAAGATTTAATTGTGAGCAACAGAGATTCTATCGGGGCCCGTTTAACATCTTTCTGTCTGGTATCAGGTCACTTCCAGTCTTATTACATCTGAATCTGCCCGCTGAGAAAACATGACCACAGAGATTATTTCTGCCTCACAAGCAGCTTCTCAAATGTGTGTTTGAGTGTGTGTGTGTGGTGCAGTGAGCCTCTCTGACACTCTGAGCGTGTGTGGCGGACGCTCTGTGTCCCTGAGCGCGCTGCATTAATACCAACACGTCTCTTCTTCTACTCTGAGCCCGACGGTAACATCACAGCTCTGTCTGCTCTCATCTCTCTACTTTGCTTTTATTTCAGTGCAAAGATGTGTGCGGAGAACAACCTGGAATAAGAGCAGACAAACCTCTCAGCGTGCAACAACGCTGCTTTAAATTGATGATTATATGGCTATCAATTACCTGTAAAAGTGTGCTTTTTCAAATGTCAGATAAAAACACTAAACCAGAGCTCAAGTTTGTGACATTTCAACACCAACACATGAGCAAATATGAACATTTCTTAATAAACTCTAAATGTTCAGGCAGATAAAAAGCAAACACAGAGGAGGAGAGAACATTCAGACTCATTAAAAGGGTAAACTGACATCTTTGCTTCATGACTAGTGAAGATGCAGCCTCAGCTATCAGCAAAAAGTGAGTGTGGTCGATCCCATATTCAGGGCAACAAGATATTACTCAGCAGGTGTGCCTTCATTAGCAAGCATGACTGTGCATTTATTCAGAGAGAAGTCAGAAACCTTTCAAAGCAGTGATTTCACAACCTTACGTTAGCCTCATTAGCTGTTTAAACACACTCACAGTTTCAGGATCATGCTAGCTGTTACGGCATGCCACAGGATAACACAGCTCAAAATTATCATTCCTATTATGATTTTATTTATTCAAACAAAAGACCTGGCTATAATTGGAAGCTGTGTTTTTGACGCAGCTTTTCATTCAGTTTGTGTTTATCGGTATGCCTCTGACCTGTTTAGCAGGTTTATCAAGCTAGCAATGCTAATTTTAGCTTTATTTCCTGTTTGTAAACTTCTACAGCAGCTAGCTTGAGGATTCATGAGAACATGCTAGCAGAAAGTGCATCACTGTGTCCTGAATTGCACACTTCTGTACTGAACACTAAATATTTTTGAGTAAATAATTGCACAAAGTACGGTGACACTGAGAAATATACGTAAACTATACTACTAAAATACTCCAAAACGTCAAGAAGTGAGTGTGGAAGGATGGACACTATTGGTTATGTAGCTGCAGTTACACTGTTAGCATGCTAGCTAACGTCAGCATCCGCTGGCTAATGTGTTGTTGGCAATGGCAGCAACTCAAGAATAAGGCGTTTCAGGCAAAATACGTTGTTGTGGGAGTCAGAACAGCCGTCAAATGTTAGTAATAATTACCTAACACCTGGTAGGCAACTGCTGTAAAAAAGAAATAGAAGAAGAAAACAGAAGCTGTTAAATGTTGTCACTTCTACGATTTGAGACAGTACTAACCTGCTCTAATAAGGTACTCTGTACTGCATTTAAGTTTACTTTTACACAGTATTCTAACAGAAGTATGTGACTTGAGACACACAGCTTGTCTCAAGCTAATACCAGTGAAAATGACTAATTTCATTATGAATTAATTTATGTGAAAGAAAGTACAACAAATTCTCATTAGGCCAAGCTGAATTCTTTAAATATGCCAGTTTATTTATACAAAAGACATGATTGATTTAGCTTTTTATTGAGTCTGCATTTAGCAGTATGTCTCTGACTTGTTTAACCCAAGTTGTCAAGTTAACAATGCTAACGGTAACATCCTTGGCGTGAGTTAGATTATGTGAAAGACAGTAAGAAAAATAATCATTAGCCCAAAAAGAGGAATTTAAACATCTAATCCATTCAAACAAAAGACCTGCATATCACAGTCACTGTTAATCAGTATTCCTGGCTACCATATCACCATGGAGACAAAGGAACACTCCAAGCAACTCAAGCTTGGTGTGCTACTGAAAAGTATAAGTCAGGAGATGGATCCAAAAACATTACCAAGGCACTGGACATCCCCCAGAGTTCAGTTAAATGCATCATTAAGAAATGAAAGAGATACACCACATATGTATGCTTAGATCAAGAAGGAGACTAATGAGAGTAACCACCAAGACACCTGTGTCTACTCTGAAGGCATTAGAAGCTTCAGCAGCTGAGATGGGAAAGACTCTGCATACAACAACTGTAGTCCAGGTTCTTTACCAGTCAACGCTTTATGGGAGTGTGATGAAGAGAAAGCCACTGCAGAAGAAAGCTTGCTTTTGGACTATCAGACAAGACGCTATGTACGGCAGATGCCAAACACTGCACATCACCACAAACACACCATCCTCACTGTGAAGCCCGGTGGTGGCAGCATCATGCTGTGGCGATGCTCCTGATGCCCCGTCCAGAGACTAATTCAGGCGTATACGCAAAAGTTTTTTGTCGTATCGGCATTTCATCTACACAGAAACTGTGTTTTGGGTGACTGTAAACGATACTTTTTGAAAACGGGTCCCAGAGTGCAAAGAATCCATAAATGACTACCGTTTGGTCTCCGTGTGTACGGCTATCCACATCTTTCTTGAAACAATTACATCACACACAGTGTAGCTCCTTTAATGCGCCTGCGCGGGTCCGACCAAAACAACAATGGTTGCTACTGAGCTTGTTATGGCTTTTACAGCTAAATCTGATGCTCCTTTACCACCGCCGCGAAACGCACACACCATATGTTCTTAAATCCAACGCTGAGAACAACCAGATGGGCAACTAGAAGAAAGTTTGTGTCAGTTCCAGTGGTTCCATACTCACGCAGATATTTCCTGAAACGATCCTGTATTTACGGAAAACTTTTTCAAAACGAAACAGCAATTTATCTTTTTCGTCTTTGTGTGGACAGGGTCTTAGCAGTCGGCCCTGGAAGGCTTGTAAAAGTAGAGGTGAAAATGAATGCACCAAAATACAAGCCCAGACCTCATTCCAGAAGAGAATCTGTGTCTGCACTAAAAAAAAGGCTTTTCATCCCTGTGCTTGAACAGTTTCACAAAGAAGAAAGGAGTAAAATTGCAGTGTCCAGATGAGCAAACCTGGTTGAGACCTTTCCACACAGACTCAGTGCTGTGATTGCAGCCAAAAGGGCATCGACTAAATACTGACTTGAAGGGGGAGAACATTTACGCAGTCACTTATTTTACATTACATATTTCTATTTGATTGACTTTTAAGAAATCTGTGTTTACTTCACATCTTAAGAGCTTTTTTGCCAGAAAGTCAAATTATATTGACCATGATTGATTCATCGAATACGTTTTTTAGACACTGTAGTTAAAAATCAAACCATATTGATTCGTCTTTGAGCCTTACGCCACTAATATTTGGGTCAATTCTTTTCTTCAATAACAGGAATGCAGACAAACTCCTGCGCACTGTCCTCATTGGAAACAGTTTGGTACTGCAACATTGCCAATGTTTTGTGCAATCCTGACAGTGTGCAGGAGTTCACATCCAATTTTTGATGGATTCATTTCTCTCCCACGCACCTGCCTAGTGAAATTGGAGCATTTTTTTAAGCACTGGTACTTTTAAATACAATGGATCATTAAAATATGAGGGGAAGCAACGATTTTATACATGCATCTGGTATTGCAAATGTGAAAAAATGAGCAAATAAAAGATGCTAAATCACAACTACAGTAAAGCTGTAAATATTAAGGTTATCTCAAGCAGATAGGAAATTTGAGTAAAACATGGAAAAATTGTAGAAATTCTATCATTTAAGAGGATAAAGCCATAGAAATGGTATGCCTATGATCATTTATGTCTGTTTTGAGTGAAAAAATGCTTGAATATTACCCCAAAAAAATGTATCCATAGATTTATTGATTATGCCCTGAGGGCTAAATCTGCACCAGAATAAGTAAGAGCAAATGGTATTTAACCAGTTCGCCTAAAAATGTAAGAAATTCCTAACACAAACGTGCTGATAGATAAATACCAGCATTAATATTGAGCATTCAAACCGTGAGCTGCCAGGTACAGCCAGTGTTTACAGTCTGCACAGTGTGTACGGATGCACAAAGACATGAATCAGCTCTGCAGACACAAAGCTCCATTCTCATCACCATCATTATTATCGCAGCGTGCCGCACATGTGCAGCCAGGTACGGCTGGACAAGCGTGCACGTGAGCGTGTGTGCGTGGGTAGAATGCTTAAAAATGTTGTGATCGATAAATCAATCCGAGATAGTGAAACATGGAGAGAGATGTGAGGCTGGAGAGCAGCGCTATTGTTCTGCCCAGTCACTTTGTGTCTCGTGGTGCATCTTTAACTTTGTGTGCAAGAATTTTAATGCAATTTAAAGGTTTATAATGAAAATACAGCTGTTTTACTGAATTATTACACCTGTCTGGGCTTGCAAAATCAGCACTGTGATTTCTGACACACACAAAAAGGCACATCAGCTCGCGTAGAGACTCGGAATTAAAGACACATGAAAGGACACAAACGAGCATCAGTCATTAGTAAATTGAAGTGAACACCTGATCAGGTCTTACCTTTAACAAATGCACAATCTGTCAGTCAGTCCAGACAGCACGTGACCGCGAGAGGAAACGTCTCGTATCTCTAAACTGTTTTGTCTTTTTTTTTTTTTTTTCCCTTTTCACGCCGCTGATGAAGAGCCTCCTCCTCCTCCTCCTCTCTTCCTCCTGTCTGTCACTCTCTCGGCTCCTGCTGCTGCTGATCAGCCGCTCTATTGTCTGCACACACCGCAGGAGGCCCCGCCCACCGCGGATACAGGCCAATCGGAGCGCAGAGCGGCGGCTCGATCCTCTGCGACTACGATGGCTTCAAGGAACCTCGGAATTTATGTAAGACCATTTTTCAGCTATACCACATCGATCTAGCAGAAAGCCCTGGAAACATAATCACCAGTTTGAATACATCAGAAGATAGAAAATGATTATGTTCTGTTAACAATTTAAAGGAGCTTTTGTGTGGTGTTTAAATACAGTTGGGGATTCTCAAAATTTGGTCAATATCAATACATATTTAGACAGCTAATTTTATGGGGGTTATTTTTGGAATCTAAAGGAAATTATGGTAGTATTACATTAAAAAAGTTGCCATTTAAAGGGTTTTGAAGACCAAATCTCGAGGGTAATGAGTAATTAACATTGAAATAACATGTTATGCATGTTATGAATGTCCAACAACAAAAAAACTTACCTTGAGTTCAAGATTTACTTAGTCGGATTGAACATTTACACATCAAGGACAAAATAAGGAACATGATAAGAGGTGCTACTTTGTCCACAGGGGGCGCCAAAACAGACACAAACAGAACGTTCCTCACAGGAGCTTTAAAACATAAAAATCTAACACAACACACACAAAATATTCACTCCGTCTTGAGTGGCTTTTGCAACTGACTTGATATAAAAAAAAATGAGGGCTGTCGGTCAGTGACCTCTTGACTGTCAAGGCTGATTAATTGATTCATTATTCTTATAGCATTTTAGCCAACTAATATTAGCTTTGCACATTTTTGCCCCATGCTTTGGTTCCTGGCTAAATATCTGAAAAAGATCTCCCATAAGCACCACTAACACAGAAACTATTTTACTGTGAGTGCCAGTGGTAAATGAAGAAATAAATGAGTAGAATGTGATTTATCCTACGCCCTGTGAATGCATCATGAAGATGAAAGCAGAGCACAACATGTCCTGACGTTTGGCCCAGACTCTTCTGCGTATTTAATAAACCACTTTGACAATGAATGCGCGTTGGTGTAGCTGAAGTCTATTCATTTCAGAAGCTCCTTTGCCAAAATTTTACTTCGCAGAGTTTTTAAGTTTGGAGCAGTTATTACCAATGAGTCATAAATGAACTCTTCCTTCTATGTTGCTCTAAAGAGCAGAAAACCAAACAGGGGGATGTGATTGGAGGAAAGGTCATGGTTACAGCTGCTGGTTGAGCATGAGCAGAAAAGATAATTGGTTTATAATCAGCAGGTGTGTGAGAATATCAGAGCTTTAATGTGAGCAGAATAAAGAGGAGAGGTTTGAGCATGCTGTGAGGGTCCTGACCTGTGAGGGCAGGAACATCATATCAGTCTATTATAATTCCTTCAGTCCTCTCCTGTGTCATCAAGTAGATCATTTTCAAGCATATCTTGAGTTTTGATGGCTAGTTCTGATTAAAAAAGATTAATTTAAGCATCTCATTTAAACCTTTAAGGTTTTCTGGTTCAAAGGGCGTGAGTAGATTTTACCACCAGCTGTCTGGGGGGGTTCCAGGCCAGCATAGAGCAGCACAGCCACAGACAGACAGAGTAAACTGTGGGCCAAAATCCATGGGGGATGGTCCGGGATTGATGATTACACACTGGTTTACACCAACATAGCAGCCCTGGTGGGGGTCTCCAGGCCAGCATAGTGCAGTGCTCATCACAGACAGAGCAAACTGTGAGCCTTAAACTTTGCTAAGACATTCTTAGATGGATAAACAGAATCCATTGTGATGAAGCAAGATCTGTAGGAGAATCTATATCCACCAAGAACACTATAACAATGTACATTGCAAAGCGCATATTATTCTGCAGTTCATGACTCTGAAGAAAATACCTGCACACAAAATAAACTCCCTAATACACAACTGTACAATTACACTTTTTAGACTAAAACAAGAAAGTAAACCAGTTTAAAGTAATCAGAATTTACATAATGTTGGATACATTTCAAGCAAAAAGTTAAGTGTTGAGGTGTTAGATTTCTCCACCAGATAAGCCAGCACTGGGGGTTGCCAGGTCAGCATAAGGTGGTGCTCAACACAGATGGTACAAAACCATGAACCTAAATCCTTGGGAAGTGATCTTGGGATGAATTATCCCTGAATATTTGTTCAGTTAAAAGAGATGAAGTGTGGATGAGGCCTTGGCGGGGGATTCCAGGCCAGCATAGTGCAATGCCCAATACAGACAGAGCAAACTGTGAGCCTTGATCTTTGCTAAGACTTTCTTGGATGGATAGGCAAACCGAATCCATTGTGTTCAGGCAAGATTTGTAGGGGAATCTATGTCCACCAAGACCACTATAACACTGTACGGTGCAGAGAGCAGATAATTCAGCGGTTCATGACTGTGAAGAAGAAAACCTGGACACAAAATAAACTCCATAAAACACAACAGTAGAATTATACTTTCTGGACTAAAACAAGGGAGTAAACCAATTAGGATTAATCATAAATGACGTAATGTTTGATGCATTTCGTGCAAAACTAGTTAAGTGTTGAGGTGTTAGGTTTCTCCACCAGAGTAGCCAGCACTGGGGGGTTACCAGGTCAGCATAAAGTGGTGTCCAACACAGATGATGCAAAACCATGGGCCTAAATCCTTATATTCTGGGATGGTGCAGTAGTGCAGCCCTGGCGGGGGTTTCCAGGCCAGCATAGTGCAATGCCCAACACAGATGGCACAAACTGTGAGCCTAAATCTTTCAAGTTCTAGGATAATTGAAAAAACACAGAATCCAGGTCAGTTAGGTGAAACTTGCAAGTGAATACATATCCACTGAGAAGGTAAGACATTCCAGTCAGAGGACTTCAGGGCGCTTTAGCATTGTAAGGTGTGTACAGCAGATAACTAATCCTTGATTGTTAAATTTGAGGATATCTAAATGATCCAAACTATTTTGTTTTTGTTATATATTGGGTTTTTATGACTCTTTTTCTGCTCAGTGCTCATAATTTTATAAATATCTCATTTTTGAATCTACAAGTTTTAAGTGTATGCTTTTAAGCACAGGAACTGGATTCCTCCTCTTCCTTCCCGTGCCACTCTATAAATTGCTGAGCTGAAATGCCTCTAATCAGCCTCAGAGACAAAGTGGGACATGGAGAGTGTTTATGTGTTACTGCAGGGACAGGTGTGTTCTCAGGTTAGCTATTATTTGAGGGAGTGTGAGGACATACTGAGAGGACACAGGCATTCAGGGCAAACATTGCAGGCATATTTGGATATAAGATAATGAGTCTTACAACCTAGAATTTAGCAGTATCCTACGATGTGATATCCTTACACCTTCCCATCTTGAGCCTTCACAGGTACATGGCCACTGTGGGAATATGGTCTATTGGGACACTAAAACATCTGGATGAATACATAGAGCTCCCTGAGGATGTCTATGTAGGTTTTAATAGTGTTATCTGTTAGCTTATTTGCATAGCTGCCTGTCTGGCTGCATTGTTTGATTCATTTCCCTCAGGTACAGCCATAAATTCTGAGGAAGTTACTCTTCAACATCACAGTACATTTAGACTTCATGCACGCTCACAGCAGGTTAGACTGTGCGTCATGTAAAGAGCAGCATTAGTAGATTAGTGTCCTCACTTGCACTTTGTTTACCACCAGATTAGAAAAAAACATTGAACAGCTGGGACTCCTATCAAGGTTATACTGACAATATCCCAGAATGCTGAGCAGCACCCCCCTCCCCTCCAGTGGGCTGTGTTTAATCTGCAGGAGTGGGTCACAGAGGAGGCTCTCCTCGGATAACCACACTCTGTTTCCTCCTGGTGATAGACGGCTGTGATGTTATCATGCTAATGTAGCGTTAGCATAGCATGAAGAGGAACAGGTCAGTCAGGTGCTGCAGTGATTCATCCCGGGTATAGTGCTTGGATTTAATCTAGTAAAAAAATTAGACTGCCACTTTATTAGGTACGCCTTTTCAGTAGTCTGTAAAGCCCAGCCAATCATATAGCAATGCTGTAGCCTAACAAGCTATTTTTGTGGACAGCCAAATCAGTCAGACCTCCTTCATTTTTTCAGTTTTGTTGATTTGCAGACATATTGAAAACAGAATTTTAGAAATTGTTGCAGGGCGCCGGGCCAAGGCCAACTTGAGGGGGTGGTCTCAGATGCGATATAAGTCAACTCTGGCACAATTCAGTTTGAGGTGAATGCAACCATGTTGAGCAGAGTCAAGTCAGCTGTATGATATCATTTTTTCTCAATAAGCAGTGGAAATCATCAGAATCAAGTCAACAAACAGTCTGTTATGACTCACCTGAAAAGGTGAACACAACCTATGAACACAAGTTGGAGTCTGCAAGATGAGTTGCAAAGGCAATAAACGTCTCCTGGCACCTCAAAAACACCCGCACAGCACGAGCAGCATGTAGATAGAAAGAGGGACATTGCTGGCATCTTTGAAAGGGATTTTATAAACATTCATGGTGCAGGATGGACTTTTTTGCTGGGTTACAACATAAACAATCATCACTCAGGTCATGACCTGAGTGGTTGCCATGGCAGCTTCTTCTTTCTCCTCTTTGGCAGGTTTGTAAACCAGCTACCAACACCTGCTGTATCAGGGTGAGTGCATTCGCAAGTGGGCCCGGGCATGGATACATGTTGCTAGTGTGAAAGCAAGCTGGGGGGGGGAGACAGGGGAGAGGAAGGAATCGCGCCCCTGCATGGTTCGAATTATCAGGTCTCATGTGAAAGCACACTAAGAGAGGTGATCAAGTACATTATGGTCAATCCAACTGAGCTCAAGAGATCCTGTGTGGTGGAACAAAGATCTTGAAGGACAACCACCACTGCAGCACTCCACTGATCTGGGCTTTATGGCAGACTGGCTAGACCAGGGTTCATCAACTCAATTTTCACAAGGGAGAGCTTTTCTTGACCAATGCTGTAGGGGCTGGGCATTTAAATAAACCAAAATAAAATCAACATTTCTGTCTCGTTAACATGTCATTGTAAAAACATTAATAGCTCTTTAAAATTAATGGAATTTTAGGCCTTTACCAATGAGATAAGTCCCTATCAACTATACTGCAGCCAGCCACAAGGGGGTGATTGAGATATTTTAACTACATATTCCTGGAGCCCTCTTGATGCCTATCACTGAGTCTGATGCTAATATGCTGTCTTTATTGGCCAAAAACACATACAGCAAATAGATCTTCTGTGAAGATATGGGGGAATTGCACTCTCATAGAACCTTATGTGGAAAACTTCCATCAAGATAACAATGATAAGTATATGTTTAACATAGTAATTTACAGAAATACCAGTGTGCTTCTGGTCCGATAAACTGCCAGGTTGAAGATTTTATTTAAACTTCAAGAAAGAATCTAAACAATTGCATGCCATATTTTTGCCTTCTCAAATCTTCTGAATTTAATCATCATCTAGGGGCCAGATGGGAAGCCTTTGGGGCCCCTGTCCTGGCCCCCAGGCCTCCAAGTGATGATCACTGGGCTAGACCAGGGGTGTCCAAACTATGGCCCTGGGGCCGAATGCGGTCCATTTTTGATTGGCCCTCAGCAAATTCTAAATATTAATTGAAATATGGCCTGCATTTGAACATAAAGCTTGACTGTATCGTACTTCTTCATTTCAGCACTAGGCAGTGCTACCATGCTATTTCTGTAAACAAACATTTTGACTAGAAGTCTTAATTGATTTGAGTTTTATGTGACTAAACAAGGACAACACTGTAAATGGAAAACATATCAGCAACCAACATAGTAACAATATTTTGATTTATAATGCCCAGATGGATTATGAAGGCTTATAGCAGTACAATGGTGTTTTAGAGGCAGCATCAGTGAGCCAGGGCCGACCAAGGCCTCCTGAAATCTGACTGGCCTCCCTAAAATCCTTAAGATGACTGGATATTTTTCTTGTCAGCCATTAGCTAGCCATTTAAGCATACCCAATAACTAAGCATATCTTAACCATCATAAAACTGGTTATACTAACTTTACAACCCTCAGGATGAGGCATATTAAAGTGGCCCCACCATCTTTTTATATCACCATATGTGGCCCCCAGTGGAAAAAGTTTGGACAACCCTAGGCTAGACTTTGAAGAACTCTGAAGGACTCTCAGACTGTGAGAAACAAGATTCTCTGTTCTGATGAAACCAAGACTGAACTGTTTGGCTTCAATTGTCAGTATCATGTCTGATGGAAACCAGGCACTGAAGCACTGTGGTGGCAGCATCATGCTGTGGGGGTGCTTTTTCAGCAGCAGGGACTAGGAGGCTGTTTAGGGTTGAGGGAAAGCACAATGGAGTAAAGTACAGAGATATCCTCAACACTTAGGACCTCAGACTGGGCGGAAGCTTCACCTTTAAACACTGGCTGTCCACTGATGAGGATTCACAAAGAAGAATGGCAGAAAATTCCTCAAACCAGGTGTGCAATGCTTGTTGCATCATATTCAAAAAGACTCAAGGCTGTAATTGCTGCCAAAGATGCTCTAAGTAATGAGCAAAGGGTCTAAATACTAATGCAAATGTGATATTTCAGGGTTTTATATTCGATAAATTCGCAAACACTTGTTAAACTCTGTTTCCAGTGTGTCATAATGGAGTTAGAGTGTGACTGTGGCATCAGGCTTTATTATAACAAAAACTGAATGGTGTTTTCACTTTAGGAAAGACTGTTTGGTACTGTTCCGATCTGTGTGAATACATGGTGTGCTTGGAAATGATGATAATTAATGTGAAAGCTGCCCAGTGAGGGACAGGGAAGTGGGAGTCAATTGAGCTCATGCACCATACTGATGTGAAAACACCCTCAGTGTTCTCTTCATACTTGCAGCAGGACGGCGGTGTGTTTATTCTTTAAACCCCTGACACTTTGTCTTTTCAATGAATGGCTATCCAGCATTAATGTGAGCTGCAAACAGTCACGGTGTGTTAATAATGTCTGTAAATTCAGGAGGATCATGTAGTAACAAGGACTCTGGTCAAATCATCAAAACTCCAAATCCTCTATGATGGTGCTGCTGCCGCTTCCTGCTGTTTGTGGAGAGGACACAAGCAGCAGGTGAAGGTCTGACTGTGAACACCTGCTCACTGAACATGTGTGTATTAGAGAGAGGGCACGTGTGGAAGCAGCGCTCACAGCACACGTGCCCTCAGAAAACAAATTGCAGCCTGACATGGCTGTTTTTTTTTTCATTTCCACAGCAGCCCTCCCCGTGTGCGTGTCTGTCCACTCAGACACATCCTGTTAATGAAGCCAGCGTGTCACGACCCCTCATTAAAGTACAAAAACATAAACAACACAGCCTGTTCTTGTGACATTTTCCAGATGAGAACGATTAAAATGACGAATGCCTCTCTGGCTGCAGCTGAATCACAAGGACGGGTAAAATTACCCACAATCCTCCACAGAAAACAGTGAGTCAGATTCACACGTGGAGCCGTGGAGGGAAGGAAAAGTAATGAAAATAAAGTATGCTTCAGAGAAAGTTAGATGTGATTCAAATTGAAATGATTCCTAGCTGAGATACTGTGATAAATATTTGATGGGGCTTTGGTTTGAATTCATTTTTAGTTTCTCCAACAAGTTTAAAAGCTCAGCTTTGTCTTTGAACAGATATAAGTTTCTACCAAAAATGATGTCCGCTAATCTCCTGAAGGTCCTGTTTCTGGACAAAATACAGCACTGGATCTGTTTTTGAGGGGAGGTTTGGGCTTTGTGTCAGCCTGTTGGTCAGTTGTCATGGTCTTCAGTTACTAAGAAATGGTTTCAGTCACTGATAGAAGGATGGTGGAGTCATTGTCTTGTTAGTTTGATTTCCATGAAATTTCAAAGCAAATTCCACTTAAAATGTCTTATCAAATTCCGAAACATTTGCAAATACATTCATGGAAATGTCACAAAAATATGAGCAAAATTTTCCAAACAAAAACAAATTTCCTGAAATTCCCATTAAAGTTTTTGAAAACTCAAAGGAAATCCCCCAAAGAAATCACAATTGAAATTCCCAAAAATTTGAAAATTACTTTTCATGAAAAATGAAATTTTAGAGCCCACCCCCCAAAAAAACCAGTTCTATTCAAATTGTAAAAAAAAAAAGAAAAAAAAAAAGAAATACAAATATATATCCAAAATAACAAATAATTTGCCAAAATTGCCATGAAAAAATAGACCCCCCCCCCAAAAAAAGTTCTAATAAGAAAAAATAAAAATACATTTCAAAAATTTCTATGCAAAGTTCCTGAATATTTTCAAATTTCCACAAATGTCCTAACGTTCCTGAAATGTAAAGGGTTTTAAAAGTTTAAAGGACACCCCCCAAAATCCAAGTCATATTCCCAAAAATTAGCAAAGAATTTTTATCCCAAAGTTCCTTGAAAATAGTGTAAAATTTCAAAGCAATCCCCAGCCCCTGAAAACAAAACAAAAACAAAAAACATTTACCAAATTTCCATGGAGGACAAAAGTCCCAAAAATTTTGAACATCTAAATAAATTTTGTACAACTTCCATATTTTTTTTTAATTTCAAAGGACCCCCCCCCCCCCCCACACACACACACATACAAAAAACACACTCTCAACCAAAAAAAAAAAAAAAAAAACAAAAAAAACAAAAATAGCTGTAAAAAACTATAGGTAAGTACATTTCTAAGGAGCCCCCCCCCCCCCCCAAAAAAAAGAATTTTAAATATCCAAAACAACTTTTCTTTCAAAAATATATATATATATTCTTTTTTTTAAAAAGCAAAATTTTTTAAGGACAGCATGGCAATTTCTAAAATTTCTTAATTTCCCAAAACATATACATTTTCCTTAAATTTATACAAAAATTTGAACAAATTCAAAGGACGCTCTCCTGAATACACAATTTAATTCCCAAATATAAATAAATCATTTGCCCAAATTTCCATCAAAATACTTTCAATATCAAAGACCCCCACACACAAAATATATACATGTAAAAAACTAAAAATTTCCATACAAACCCCACCCCCCCTTAAAAAACAAAAACAAAAAACTAAAATTGTTGTTTGAAGGGGTGAAATTATCCGTTCGTCTCCACTTTCTAAGCTTACAGCAGTTGACTCCTCATTTTTTTGCTAACATTAAATGGTTGGGAATGCAGCTGAACTTTTAAAACTAAATATTGAGTAAAAATCCTATAGAGGAGGGAGATATTTTACTTAATGCATCTCTTTTGATGTTGTTAAGGAAACGGTTTCATCAAACAGCAAACCCCATCATTACTCTTTGAGTCAGGATGAATTCAGCCTTTTGTCTCCCTGCTCTGCAGCTGCAGGATGTAATTCATGCAGAAACATAATGAGCTGATGAAAACCACAGGATGAGCCCTGAGCTGCTGCACCACACACAGAGGACATTTACATCCACTTACATGGCTTTTCAAAAAGAGCAAAGATTCTCTTACAGGATTATATGATTATTCTTTTACAGGAGCTTAATCTGGATCAGCAGTGTAAAACTAAATTATAAACAATGCAGCACTAATCTCTTCAAGTAAATATGCAATTGGAATTGACCCATTCAGTAACATTTCTGTGCAGATTATACAGTGCATTCAGGATGTAGTCAGACCCTCTTCACCTTTTTTCAATTGCGTCATGTTGCAGCCTTACGCTACATTTGGGGAAAAAAAATGTAGCCTCATTTATCTTGGCTGAATTCTGCTTAATTTGCCCATATAGTTCCCAAGACATTGACCTAACACAGTTTTGAAGGCCAAAAATCTAAGCCAGAAGGTGTGGCCATTTTAATTTATTTGTTCGCCAAGAAACAGGGAGTTGAATTTTCCAATTGCCTTTAACACTTGTAGAGCAGTGAAACTTGGCAGAAAAATATCTTTGGCATGCTGGGATGATTTACATAATTTCTATGGCTGGATGTGGCCTATTGGCTCAGTGGTGCTTCCGACAATATTCCAAAACATCTCCCTTGCTGGTTGGGAGTGGTCTTTTTTGGGGCAGCTCTCCATACCTCCACGTCCCACACCGGGTCCACAAGTAATTAAAGCCAGTGTGACACACGTCAGGGCCCACTCTACTGCCATTCATGCAGCAGACCAGTGCCCTCCACTGCTGCTTTGTGCTCCCAGCTTTGGCTTAAGTTCTAGTGCAGCTAGCATTGGGCGGTTGAGTACAAGAGTTCCTTCCTTTGATATCATCTGGACTGGAGTGCTGCAGAAAGCCCACCAGTATCTGAAGGGGGACTTGCAACTCTTCTCCCACCTCAGAAGGACAATACAAATCCTGCTCTCATCCCAAAGCTGAATCTTGACACCACTAGACTTTTAACTTGCTGGAACTGTGGAAGGAACATAAATAGGCTGACCTCTGCTCACCTGAGAAGGACAATACTAGTCCTGCTCTCATCCCAAAGCTGAATCTTAGTGCCACAAGACTTTTAACTTGCTGGAACCGTAGAAGGAACATAAATTTGCTGACCTCTGCTCAACTCAGAAGGACAATACTAGTCCTGATCTCATCCCAAAGCTGATTCTTGATGCCACAAGACTTTTAACTTGCTGGAATCGTGGAAGGAACATAAATGGACTGACCTCTGGTCACTCCTGGATCTAGCTGGACATCAGACTCTAATCCTACTCAGTTATCACAAGTAAGAGGCTTTGATCTGGGCAGAACTAGCTGTAGGAAGCATTTCATGTGCATTCAGTCAGCTGCATTAGTCGTCCTATTGTCTGCTTATCAGTGTTAACTTCCTTGACTAAACTCTGACTAAAAATATTTGTCGACAGCCTTTTATCCATGAGAAAGACTAGACTAAGACTAGCCAAAAATAGATCTTTGATGACTGAAACTGACAAAATGTAAGTTTAGTTTTTGTCAAGATGACTAAAACCAGACTAAAATGTAATTCTGGTTTTGTCAGACATTCGAAATCCATTTCTCCTCTGTGGGTATTCTATCAAAATGCAGCACATCTGTAGCTATTTAGCCTCTCAGCTGTAGAAAGCAGGGACCCCAGGTTTAGTAGTCTGTGTAGAACACATACCATGATTTAGTACCAAACGCAGGAAAGAGAATAAGTGCTTGGACAAAAGGTAAAGACTCAAATGTGAAGACTTTTAATGAACTAAAACTAGACTAAAATGTTTTTGTATTTTCGTTGACTAAAAACTAGACTAAAACTATAAACAGTAGAAATGAATAAAATGTGACTAAACCTTAAAGGAATTTAATCTAAAGTCTAAGATTGAGACTAAATTTTTAAAAAGCTGTCAAAAGTAACATTGCTGCCTATGTGTTGTTGATGTACTTTGCTGTGTCCATTTATATCCAGTACAGTACCTTCACCTACACACGCATTAGTGTCACAGCTGTTTAATCAAAGCTCGGCCACTGAGTTTCAGTGTGGGGAAGTCACGATTTCATGCCTTCTATTTATCAAAATAAGAATATTTATTAGATAATTATAAAATTTAAATTTTTGCCCCTTTAAGTTGTTGTTCCCTGTTTCCAGGGTGATGCTCTGTTATTTATTAGTCTTTATTAATAGTTTTTTAAATATATATTGATGAATATAATCATGCTTTTTTAATTCCATTTCCATTCTGTACCAGTTATTTTCTTACTTCCAACATCACTCCTAACACTGAGTCCAGACTTGGCTTTCAGGAGCAGTGAAGAATAACAATGAGGGCTTGTATGGATTCAGGGTGATCAAAGCAGAATGAGTCATCTGCATTTTAATGTTTTTCAAAGCAATGACTAAGTCTTAAGTGTCATTTAGATTTAGAACATCATTGTTGGACCAAATACTGTTATAAAAGAGAGAGAAAAAAAAGCACAACTTAAACAACGTATGATCATTAAAAGCAAAACACTGTATTTGACAACCTGTCCTAAAACCTTAGGTTTCTTTGATTTTACCTTTGTATCTTAAAGAAGCTTAAGTTTGCGCCCATGTAAATGTTCTAGGTTATATCCAAATCTCCCACAGTGAGAAACAGCTGAAGCTCCGTCAGGTCTCAGACGTTGGATGTCTCGGGTGTCGTTCACACTCTTCCTCACTGGAATCATTAGTGGCTGTGTCCTCAGCTCCTGTCGCTTCCCGATGGCGATTAAAATAAAATAATTCACAGATCACAGATGGAGAATGTTTCCTGAGAAGAAAAACAGAATGTGTTTGAAAAATGACCCAGAAATAAAGAAGCTGAGAAATTATGAATGAATTCAGGAGGAATGTTTTTCTTCATAAGCATATTAAATCACAGCTGTGATGAGAGCGTTTCGCCTGGTTATGTGGTTATTTAAAACTGTTTTGATTATTTATAATGACACAACCTTTGCATCATTTTCTCAGTAAACATCAGTGATCCTGTTCCAATGGCAGCCGATGTCATAACACAGGGGCGGACTCTGGATGCTTAAGGGGCAGGGGCAACAATAATAAATATGGCACCTGCTGTAAGCTGCTAGGGCACCAGGGCAAAAATATGTATGGCACCAGCATTGCAGTCAATGTACTGTGGAAGGTACTTTGTCTAATTTTGTCCTTGTAAAATGCACCAAAGAGGGCACTTTGTGAACTTTTGACCACTTTTTGACACTTTGTTAAACTTTCTCCATAAACAGGGCACCAAATAGGACTTTCTGCTAATTTTTACCCTGGAAGAAAGCAAGTAAAAAGGGCCCTTTGTCAACTTATGTCCATTCACAAGGTAACAAAGAGGGCTTGATGCCTAATTTTGTCCCTTAGAATGCACCAAGAGGGCATCCTGGTCAATTTCCCTGCTTCAAAAGCACCAAAGAAGGCACTTTATCAACATTTGTTCACTTGAAGGGCAACAATGGGGCACATTGTCAACATTTGCTCACTTAAAGGGCAACAATGGGGCACACTGTCAACTTCTCCCTACTTGAACAGCAACAACTGGGCACTTTGTCAACATTTGCCCACTCAAAGGGCAACAAGGGGGCACACTGTCAACTTTTGCCCAGTTGAGGGGCACAACGGGACACTTTGTCAAATATGCTCATTTAAAGGGCAACAATGGAGCACTTTGCCAAATTTTGTCCATTTACAGAGAAGAAGAGATAGTGTCTTTGGTCAATTTTTGTCCAACAAGGCACCAAAGAGGGAGTTTTGGCAAATTTTGTCCTCTTAGAAAGTACCAAAGATGGGACTTTGTCAAATCTTGTCCTTTCAGAGTGCACTGAAGAGGGAACTATGTTAACTTTTGTCCACTTACAGGGCACCAAAGGGGCATTAAAACAAATTTTGTTACCCTAGGAAGCACCAAAAAACAGCCATACCTCAATTGTGTCCTCATAGAAATCATTGAAGAACGCATGTTGTCAATGTTGCCCACTTACAAGGTAACAAAATGGGCACTTTTTCTACTGTGGTGTCATGTAAGTACACACTCAGATGCCCTCTTTGGACAAGACTGTTACTATTGTCTAAATTTGTTTACTTTTTCCACTTAGAGTGTACCAAAGAGAGCTTTTTATTCAGTTTTTTTCCACTCATAGTGTACCAAAAAGGGTATTTTATCAAATTTTATCCTCATAGAATGCACTTTATCTCACTTTAAAAACACCAAAGACTTTAAGAGAACATTGAAGAGGGCACTTTGTTAACTTCTGTCCGCTAACAGGACACCAAATGCAACATTTTGTCAATTTCTTTCTACTTGCAGGGCACCGGAATGGGCATTTCATCAACTTTAGGCCAGTTACAGGACACCAAAGAGGGCATTTTGTTTACAATGTCCTCTTAGAGAGCACCAAAGAGGGCTTTTTGTTAACTTTTGTCTGCTTGCAGGGCCCCAAAAAGGTCATTTCATCATATTTTTCTCTTTAAGGCAGCACCAAAGAGGGCGTTTTGGTCAAATCGTGTCCATGTAGAAAGTGCCAAAACCAACACTTGTTATTGAATGTTCCACTTACAGAGCATCAAAGAGGTCACTTGTTATCTATATCTTCCATAGAAGCATCCAAAAGGGCACTTTCACTTTGCTTTTTCAAACATTGGGGCATCAGGTTGGGCGACAGCCTCTTCTACCCCCTTCTGAGCCCACTAGTAACACTGTCCACATCATGTTTGACAAATGTTTTGGTATGCTTTCAATCATGAGCTGTTTGGTTCCTTCTCCATAATTTTCTCCTCCCATCACTCTAGTACAAGTTTATAGGCTAATGGTTTCATGAGTCCAAAGAACCTGAACCCAGACCTGGGCGTCTTTTTTAAATGTTCTCTAAAAGTCTGAAGGTGTCTCTTGATTGTAGACTCAGACTATGACACACTGACCGCCTCCACAGTATTCTTGACTTGTTTAGATCTTATCTTTGTGGTATTCCAGACCTGATATTACTGAGCCTGTCAGCGCATTCATTTTATAAAAGAACCAAATTCTTGATTTGATCACTGGTTTTTATTATGATTGTGGTGTGTTTACTTTTCCCTTTGTCATTGTAACTTGATGTCATGTGTGAAGCTTTTTGAATTGTCTGCTGAAATCATGAAAAATGTGTTGCTGTC
Organism: Cheilinus undulatus; assembly: GCF_018320785.1. Taxonomy (NCBI): domain Eukaryota; kingdom Metazoa; phylum Chordata; class Actinopteri; order Labriformes; family Labridae; genus Cheilinus; species Cheilinus undulatus. The sequence continues at coordinate 9,509,387 of NC_054885.1, read as the reverse complement.
CACACACACGTGCAGAATACGGTATAGTTTTTAATCAGGCATTCACTTGTCCGTTCATTTTTAAATCTACTAAATGTGAATAGTACTGTAGCAAACATTGAATACATCCAGGCCCTTTATCCTTTATTAAGGATATGTAATATTTTTGTATAATCACCAGAGGGCGCTGCAGCTTACCTTTTTTTTGTCTCTGAGCTACAGCACAAATTTAAGGAGGATGATGTTACAGAATGGACAAAGCTGTTTCTACACAGGCTGCAGAATTACTGGAGTAGAAATAATGTTACATGCAAAAAGTTTTCAACGAGAATGTGACCTGAGTAAAAGGATGCACGTTAAATCTAGAAAATGCATGCAAATTTACACGTGCTGCATGTACTATTAACTTTGTTGAGTATTTGTGTATCTGGTTTAAGTTTGATGAAACATAAAATCTTTAAAAAAAAAATACATATTGAGATCAAAAACTCCTGACTCTACAGCACTGACACGACTCTACATTATGTCTGATTAAATCTTGAATGATTGTGAAAGTTCACTGTTTGGTGAAGTTTTAATCAACAGGGAGAAATTGTTTATTATAGAGCAGTGGTTCTCAAATGGTGTGGCGAGGCACACTGGTGGGCCTTGAGCCAAGTCTTGGTGTGCCATGGGAATGTGTGCAACAATAAGTTATTACTACAACTGTACAATAATAAGTTCAGTCAGGATCACTTTATCAGGAAACACACATGATGTGTGGTTATAAAATACCTCTTTATTAACAGTTATGACACTGACAAAGTCAGAGGCAGAATAAAGGAGGAGCTGGGGTGGAGGAGGGTTGTAAACAGAAGCTTGCAGAAGAGGCAGCAAAGCGTAGCCAAAGAAGAGCAGTTTAAATATGGCAGGATGAGTGCGATTAGCAAATAGAATGCTTAGAATGAATTAGCTTGTCATCAGCTGATGAAGGCTTGTGTGAGATCAGCTGATCTCAGGCAGCACTTGACTCTGTGGCCTGCCTGAACTAATGTTATACACTTGGTCTACTGTAACATGTAAGAGGCTATTTTGTATAGATATGGTTGTGGTGTGCCTTAATATTTTCGCTTGATGGTTTCATGTTTTTTTTTTTTTTTTTTTTTTAAATCCGTTGATTTGGAAATGATCTGTGAGATGAAGAAAGTAGAGTTAACATTCAAATTTTTTTCCAAAATGAAATGACTTCTGTAAAAAAGCACTGAGAGAAGGGAAGACTCAAGTCAAGTATGTACTACAGTTTTATACTTTATCTCCAAAGAACACAAATGAAGAGGAATAGATGATAAACCTCATGAGAAAGATACATACATAGCATTACTTAACCCCCGCCTGACCGGAGCTTTCCCTGTGTTCAAGTTTCAAACCTGTGAATTCCTGCATGACAAACAGAAACTGAGCGGTAGTTTCACGTCGGATGAGTGAACACCTCCATACGGAGAGGAAAAGAGTTCACCGGCACCTGCAGTACACCTGTGTGTAAAGAAAAGGAGAGGCTGGAGTGATCGTTGTGTCGCAGACGACATAAAAATTCATGAGGGGGATTCCTACAAGAGCGAATGTTCAAACTAACAGCCACATTTGATCTTTTTTGCAGTGATTTCAAATTCATTATAGCAGACTGCTTCTCTAAACTTAACTTCATAATGTGATTATCTGACATTAATTGCGATAAACCTCCCTTTTTAAATTTTATGTTATATTTAAAAGAATATTTTTGTTTCATTTTGGATTTTGGTAGTCTTAAACTAAAGGTAAATAACTTTTTATTAGGTTAAAGAACTGTTTAACTTTGAAAGAAAAAGGCAAAATTGGATAAGATTCATGACTTTGACATTAACTTAATGAAAAAAGTAAAAATAATTGTTTTATAACACAATGCTGCAGATTAACTAAGGTCCATTATGCATTAACTTACTAAAACAGGTCAGTGGACAAGTCAAAAGTTATCTTCACCTTGTTTTATTGAACTTTACCTTTTCACTTTTCTTTTGTTTTTTTTTTAAAAATGAAAATTACTTTACAAATACAGCTTGATTTATTGATTTTCAATCCATACTAAGTTCCTTTTTCCGTGGTCAAGTTTACCTCACAATGCTGGATCAACCCAGGTTCCAAGTGTTGCCATCAAATTCAGAATGAGCTAGTATTTTTCCTAAAATGGTAAAATGTCTCAGATTCAATATCTGATGCGTTGTTTATGTTCTATTTTGAAAATATATGAGCTTATGAGATTTGAAAATCACTGCATTTGTTTACATTTTACATAATGTCCCAATGTTTTTGGAATGTGTACATGACAGTGGGTATGAATGGGATCAGCTAATACTGAGGGCCATGTGAACATCTGTCCGTTTAACCCCCCTCAACACACACACACACACACACACCCACACACACACACACCCACTCCTTCTAAATAAAAAGTTACATCAGTAATTGACACCTCAAACAGTAAAAGTAATCGGCACTAAACCTAATCATAGACTTAACTAAACTCTCCAGATCATTCATGACCACTCTCATCCAGCTCAGCCTTGCTCACACACCTTCGTCTCCAGACAGGATTTCCTGTCTGTCTGATGGAGGGGCCGCACCTCAGGGCCCAACACCCTTCCCACACCACCCCACCATACACAACCCCCCTGTTCCCAGTTCTGACAACTGTGATCTGTACTGGGAACTATGAGACAGCAGCGACAGACTCTGCCCACTGTTCTCTTTCTTTCAGATAAACAGGAAGGAAGAAGATCCCACAACCATCACTGCTGATCTAATTATTCTCTCATTGTGTTATCTGCTCCATTATAGAAGGATTAGTCACCATGCAACACTGTAAAACATGATAGCTGTTGGCTTGTTAGTTTATAAGTTAACATTTACATAGTGCTGCCTGACCTGAAGGATCTATAAATCCCTTAAATAGAACCTGTCTGACAAAGTGAAGTAGACTATAAGATCTCAAAAAGCAACACATCATGGTGCTATCTAGAGAAATTCAATAACAGATGAAAAGAAGTCATTGACATGTACCAGTCTAGAAAAGGAATGACAAAGACATTTATAAGGCTTTGGGACTCCAGCAAACCACAAGGAGAGCCATTAGCCACAAATAGAGAAAACTGGAAACAGTGATGAATCTTCCCAGGAGTGGCCGGCCTAACAAAATGACTCCAAGAGCGCATCAATGACTCATCCAGGAGGTCACAAATGAACCCAGAACAACATCTAAAGATGTGCAGGCCTCACTCGACCCAGTTAAGGTCAGAGTTCATGACTCAATAATAAGAAAGACACTAGGCAAAAATGGCATCCATGGGAGAGTTTGAGGCCAAAATCTTTGAAAAAAAAACACAAAGGCTTATCTCACATTGGCCTTCTCGCTGATTCTCAAGGCTTCTGGAAAAATATTCTGTGGACTGATGAGCCCTCAGTTGAAGTTTTTGGAAGGTGTGCATCCTGTTAACTTTGCAAAGCAGATGGATACGTCCGTTTCCTTGTTTCTCACTGTCGAATCCATCTTGCAAAGCTCCCATCTGAACCGTTTGGGCCTGGTTAGAAAGTGACAGGACCAATCAGTGATGAGGGGCAGTACTTTTAGGCACAGCAGAGTCCTGACGTAAACAAGCAGCAGCAAGAGCTGGTGCAGTTATGGAGGAAGAGATTAGCATGGATGCTGCAAAAGCGCCAGTTTTATCAGAACTTGACAACATTTCTTCGTTAAAAGAAGAACAAAGAACAGCAGCGAGTTGTTTTCTTTTCCAAAACTGCAAAAGTCGAGGACTTACATGTCTATAGTCGCCATGTTTCACGTTATTCCTCACTAGCTGCGCATGAGCGGCTCGATACGTCATGCGTTTTGTTGCTCTGATTGGCCCGTAGAGATGTGACGGACAGGACGTTCACCCAATCACACTTTTTTCAAATCCTCTGCCTTTTCTCAAACGTTTCCTATTGAAGCTTTCCCAGATGGATGTGTGAAACAAATCCATATGGCATGTCAGGTTAGCAACCTGTTGCATCTGGCATAAAACTGACAGCATTTTCTAAAAAGAACATCATACCAACAGTCAAACGTGGTGGTAGTGTGATGGTCCGGGGCTGCTTTAACACCTGGACGACCACTGATTGATGGAACCATGAACTCTGTTCTCTACCAGAAAATCCTGAAGAAGAATGTCTAGCCATCGGTTTGTGATCTTAAGCTCAAGCACTCTTGGGTTATTCATCACGGTAATGATCCAAAACACCCCCAAATCCAACTCTGAATTGCTAAAAAAAACAAAACAAAACAAAGGTTTTGGAGTGACCTAGTCGAAGTCAAGACTTAAATCAGATAGACATGCTATTGCATGACTTTAAACAGGCTGTTCAACCGCAAAAACCCCAATGTGGCTGAATTAAAACAATTCTGCAATAAAGAGTGGGCTCAAATTCCTCCACAGTGATGTTAAAGATGTATTGCAAATTATTGCATTTCTCCTTGCTCCTTGCATCTGGCTGTGGACCTCTGTGGTGGGACGTTTTGGACTCTATTGCAGACCTCTACAATGGGGCAGAAAGTGACGTCCTAAATCTTGTTGGGTTTTTACTTAGTTTGTGTGTGTTTTCTTTTTTAATCTCCCCCTTCCTCCCCTATACCCTAACCTTTAGGGCTCAGGTGCCTAATCCTAGCCCTCTTTGGGTTTTCCTTCATTTGTGGTGTGCTAAATTTAAATTTATCCTGTTTAGTAAATTTCTAATTTATTCATAAAATTCTGCTCGGACAGTGAGCAGAAAATATACATCATCCAGGCTCCAGCTTAAGTAATCCATGCCATTTCCTGCCTCACGGTTGAGGTCACCCCACTGTAGAGGTCTGCAGCCAGATCCTCTTGGCCAAGGGTGGCACACTAGTCATTAGTCATTACTACTTTTCCACATATGGCTGTAGGTACGGATGGCTTTTTTCCCTTAAAAAATGCAATCATCCTTTAAAAACTGTAGTTTCATGACCTAAAACATTCAAGTGTGATGAGTATGCAAAAAATAAGAAATCAGGGAGAAGGCACATATTTCACAGCATGGTAGCTGACAGTGTGCAGCATGTTTAAACGTTCATCCTGATATCAAACTCAGAGGCTGAGCTGCACGGAGCCAGAGTCAGCGGAAAGAGCTCAGCTGGAAACCACAGAGAGGCTATAAACAGCTGACGGCACGCCCAGCAGCTCCACCCGCGCACACAAACTCACATTTACACATGAAGAGAGAAAACAAAATCAGCATCCAGCTCCAGGTTTTTGAAGACAAAATATTATTTATTCCATAGATTCCAAAATACTGTGAATATAAATATTAGAAAAATGAATACTTTGTGTCTTTATACTAACACTGTGTACATTTGTGCTGAAAACGGCGACACACTGCTGCAGTTTTGTTCTGCAGGGTCAAACATTCAAACATTTCTTCATTCAGCTCATGAGTCCAGCATGTTAAAGGTTCAGTCCCAGACATAGAGAGAGAAAGGGTTTAAAGGAAAAGTTCTGTTTTTTTTCATTTACAGCTCTGATTTTTGCAGAGATGAAAAACAAAGTGTGATACTCTAGAGGTCAAAAATAAAAAGAAAACTGCTAAAATACTTCCTTACAAATTATTAAAAAGCTGGTAAGTTAAAGGGCTGCATGGTCGCTGGTTCGAACCCCTGTTTGACAGGGCTTTTCTTTGTGGCGTCTGCACGTCCTCTGGGTACTTCAGCTTCCTTCCACAGTCCAAAGGCATGCTTGTAAGGTTAGCTGGTGACTCTATATTGCCCGTAGGTGTGAGTCATTGTTTGTCTGTGCCAGCCTGTGATTGACTGGTGACCACTTCAGGGTGCAGATTAAGAAGTTTCCAGGTGTTTTCAAAGTTTTAAACATTCTAAAAATGTGATTAAAAACCCTGAAAATTCACCAGTCTACTTGTTCTGTAAGATGATAAATAACCATCAACAAGAGGCCAAAATCACAGATGTAAGATAATTTTTACCCTCTTCAAAGATGCAGGTTTATCAGGTTTAAAGGTGCAGTTTCACAGTTTTCTACAACAGTCTTAAAGCCATATCATTTGAAATAATTCCAGTTAATTCCAGACATGAATCAAGTGCTGCTCCCAGAGCAGCTTGGTGATCATTTCAGACAGAAAATGTGGGCTTCAGATAATTAAAAATATCCCCAGATGTTTTTGTGTCTCTCCTCTTATGATGGTTTCTGTAGAGTCTGTTTAGAGGCCGCACAGGAGCCGGACAGTAGAAGGAAAAATCTTGTATTTACACGCAAACTGTGACTATAAACAGAGTTGCTCCTGCTGCGTCAGCTGATTGTCTCCATAAGCCAAAATGAGAGTCAGGAAGAGTGTTTCCTTTGGTCTGGCTGAGAGATCCTGTTGGTATTTTGCAGGTGGATGAACTCTGAGCATCCACAGCAGTTTATGTTTCAGCATTTAGTCATGGCCGAGCTCCTGTGGTTTGTTTTTGAGCTTGTGTTTCAGCATTTAGTCGTAGCCCAGCCCTTGTTGTTGGCCTTTGAGTCGATCTTTGCCACCAGCAGTCTGAGCGAGTCCCCTGATGACCGGATCAGCTCTCTACCTCTGAGACAGAAACAAACAGAGCTGTAAATATGCAGACACTTTAAGATACAGAGACATAGTTGTAAACACTGAGACACGCAGTAACATGCAGAATAACACAGAAATACAATAGGCCAGTGTTTTGCACTGTAATATCTACACTAATTAAAAATGGCTACTCCTTTATTCAACATTTTTTAAAGCCGGAGGATTTAAAATTTTGTTCAAAATTAAAACAGAACCTTTATTTTTTGCCATGGAAATGTTTTACATGATATCAAAGATTGCTACATAATGAGGCGTGTACTCCTACTGAAAGCTGCTGTTCTGTTGCTGTACCTCATTCACGCTCACTAATTCTCTGCCATTGGCTGCACGTTCTGTTGCTCAAGCAACCCCATAATGCATCATTCCATCCTCTCATCCTGCACCCCCTACAACCCTGCTAGACAATTCCTAGTCCCAGCTTCTCTGCTTATTTTGTTTTGAGCTGAGGAAAAATAATCACACAACATAAGGAGTTTTTACTAAGAGGTATATTTCAAGGCTTGCACGAGCTACCCACAAAGCATTGTGGGATCACTTAATATGAATGTGTTATATAGTGTGTGTAAAGTGTGTTTTTAAATTCTCACATTCTATTTTCATTTACATGTAATGTGTGCATTTTAACACTCACGTGTTGTACTCCATGCCGACCAGGCTGATGCCGTTCACAGCGAGGACTCGGTCTCCTGTTCTCAATTTTTGACACTGAGCTGCCGGGGACTCGGGAACCACAGACTTCACGTAGATACCGCTCATCCTCAGAGGAGTTTTCTACACAAATTAAATAATGATCAATATGAGAATCTCTTCCCACTTGTAACACTTCACACATTAAGTACTACAACTGATATACAAGCACAAATATGTTGTAGTGAGTGTTTCTCCTGTTTCCAGCTCCACTCTGTCAGCTTTTAGTGTGATTAGATCTGTTCTTTCAGCTGGTTTATCTGAAATCTTTAAAGTCTAATCTGATTAGTTTCTACATGAGATTAAAGCAGCTGCAAAAGGGTTTCCTGAGTCCGGATTTAGCCATGAGAAAACAAAAGCTAATTTAAGAAATAAGGCTAAGAGTCCGCTTTTATGTTCCTCTCACACAACTGTTCTGTGAAAATGTAATATGATATTACAAATATTATAGAAAAAGGAAAAGTAGAGAGAGAAAATTCATAGCTGTACCATTCCATCAACGAGGGCCAGACCTAAGCCATGAGGTCCCCTCTGCAGCTCCACTGTAAACACTTCCTCACTCTCTTCTTCTTCTTCTCCATCGTTCTCTGTCTTCTTCTCTACACGTCCACTGGCTGAAAAACAAGAGAAAAAAGGGGTAGTAAAGTTTAGTGACAATTCTATCTTTATATCCATCACTATTATTGAGGGATTGTTTTACACATTTACATTACTTTTGCATTTAACTCATCAACAAACCTGCTGTAAATGTTAGCATTATTTCTATAGATTGCACTGCTAAGAATTAGCATGCTATAACTGTCAGTATAAGAATGGGAGCCCACTGACTTTAGACTAAACATCATATGTGCCTCATGCTCTGTGGTAATATATTTATGTTTGTTTTAGTTATTTAGGAAAATCACAACAAACAAACAAACAAACAAATAAAAAAACAGTAAAACCAATTATTAAACCAACCAAACAACCAATCAACTGACCAATCAAACAAGCAAGCAAGCAAGCAACAAACAAACCAACAAACCAAGCAATCAAGCAAGCAACCAACAAACCAACAAACTGAGCAATCAAGCAACCAACCAACCAATCACGGACCAAAACAAACCAACCACCCAACCAACCATCCAATCCAGCAAACACCAAGCCAACCGAACAATCAACCAACCAGTCAAATGAGCAATCAAGCAACCAACCAACAACAGAGCAAACCATCAAGCAAACCAAGCCAACCAACATACCAACCAATCACGGACCAAAACAAACCAAAAAAACAGACAACCAACAAACAAAGTAGTCTTAACATATGTATGAAAACATTTAACCAACAGCTCATGTCTATTTGCAGACACTAAATAATTATGTTAGCATCCATTATGGGTATAATGTGGGACAACAAAAAGCTAAGATTGTAAACTTTCTTAACATTGGTAAGCTAAAATTTGATACGTTGATGTATTTCTCTTTTAATGGAGACATTAGCACATAAAAATGAACCTTTGCATAACTTTAACTGTTTAGTGTTTTTTTGTGTACAAAGTATAAATACTTATAAGCCTTTTAAGGCAACAACATACGAAATGAAAATTTTAGTTTGAAAACTTTAACTATTAGCATGTTAGCATGCACTTAACATTTCACAGGGACTTCCTGTCTGTCTCATGTGGGTTGTCCTGTCACTACAACAACACAGCTTCCTAATAAAACCTGTTTCCCACCCTGCAGACCCCCCTCATGCAGTCCGTCTGCCCCCCACGCAGGACCGGCCCCGAACAATGCCGCCCCCGATTAAGATTCCACGCACCAACCCGACTGTAAATTCCCATGACGGGCCGCCCGGCTCTTTTCTCTCCTGACATCACCACCTCGCTGTGATTCTTGGGGCCAGATTAAAGGATTAGCAAACTTTCAAAATAATATTAGCTGTTAGCCATAAACACAGAGGGACACATACATATTTATGACAAAATTTGATGGATAAATGGTTAATATACACAACAAACAGGGACAAAACTCTCATTTAGATTACAATCACATACATAATTAGGTAAAATTATAAAGGATAAAACAGATCCAAACCAAGAGTTGAATAAATATTAATCTAAAATTATTATCTTGTAAGAGATAAAACCAGAGATGTGGACTCGAGTCAAAATCAAGTCCCCAAATTTGATGATTGTGGACTCAACCTGACAATATTATAAAGGGCTTACAACTCAATTTTGACCTTAACCTAAATGACTCGTGACTTTTTGAACTCAAGTCCTTTGACTTCGAAAAAAAAACGAGATTTAAAAAGCTGCAGGTTGTTTAAAAATGAATTCCTACTGACTTATTACTGACTGCTACTGACTTATTAGGGACTTTGGATTCAAAGTTTTGGACTTTGGACATGACTGTTTTTATCTGGGACTTAATTTGGGACTTGACCTGAGCAGTGAATGCCTTTTTTTGTGACTTGATAATGGACTTGATCACCTCTTTGGACTTGACTCATGACCTGATTGCCTTTTTTGGTACTTGCCTCAGGGCTTGCCTGTCTTTACTTGGGGCTTCACTGTGTTTTTTCTAGGGTCTTGACAATGGACTTGCCGGTCTTATTTAGGATTTACCTTGGGACTTGACAGTCGTTGCTTGGAATTTGCCTTGGGACCTTCCTGTTTTTACACAGAACTTGAATGGGGACTTGATTGCCTTTTCATGGACTTGAAAGTCCTTCTTAAGGCCTAGACTGCAGTTGCAAGACACTTGGTTCAGGAGTTGACTGTCTTGGAAGGTGACTTAGGACTTGACTGTCTTTACCAGGGACCTGACTGTCTTTTCAAGGGACTTGACAGTCATTTCTAGGGCCATGACTCAGGATTTGACTGTCTTTACTTGGAACTTGCCTGTCTTTGCTTGGAACTTGACTGGGGAAACAACTGTCTATACTTGGGACTTGAAAACTGGATTTCATTGTCTTTTCTTGGAAATTGACTGTCATTGCCTCTGATTTGCCTTGGGACCTTCCTGTTTTTACATAGAACTCAAATGGGGACTTGATTGCCTTTTCTTGGACTTGACAGTCCTTCTCAGGGCCTTGACTTCCATTGCAAGGCACTTGATTCAGGGACTTGTCTGTCTTTTGTTGGGACTTGACTGCCATTTTTGAGACACGACCTTCGTCTTTCCTCTGAACTTGACTTGGCTTGTCTTTACTTAGGTAGTTACTCAAGACTTGCCTGTCTTTTTGGAAAAAAATCAACTTAAAAGTTATAATCAGAAAAACTAGTTAGTTATTAACTTTGAAAATATCAACAAATGAATAAAAAATAGTTCATTTACTTATTTCCATAAAGAAATTCTTACATGATGACATCAAAGGCCTTTTTGTTTTCACTTTTTGCCCAAAACATATTTGACAACCAAGATTTAGACATAAAAAGGTCACATTTAAAAAGAAAATGACATTAAAAATAAAACCAAATTTAACGTTACAAATCAGGAGTAAAACAACAATGATTCTGAGTCAGGTCTCAATATAATAACTGATAAAACCTCTTCCAATCAACTGTTTCAATGAGTGATGTTTTGTCAATGACAAACACTATGCAGAGTAAAAAGTATCAAAGCGTGTAATGTTAAACTGTTTGTTGAGATTAACATGCAGGTCTGGTGACAGACGGTTTCTGTGAGTAATCCTCAAACTCTTTAAATAAATTACTTTTATCATCAGAGAGAAAACCTAAAGATTTATGTGACCAATGAGAGTAAAGCACTCTGATTTAGATCAAATAAATCCCTCAGACTACAGACTTCTGCAGCACACAATGGGGGGTCTGTTAGGAGCTTTAACACAGGTTGAACCTCTTACAGTCAAACACGATCACATGTGACAGAAAGTGTTGGAGGAGGGGTCATCAGATCAGACTTTAGATCTTGGAAAAAAGCTGAATAAAGCAGCGTTTTATGGTTTGTTTTATGGAACACATATGGATTTGTTTTTCCATACAGTGCTGCCACACTTTGGTTATGTTTAGGCAGCCAAACCACTTAGAGCTCAGCTTATACTAGGTCTGGAACTTTAACATTGACTTATGGAGGTTTCACAACCATAACTTGTTTGTTTGGCTCTGATTCAAATAATAAAGTGTTTTAATACAGCATTTTTAGACTTGTACTGCTCTTTCTTTGCATTGTGGTGAGGACATTAAAACAATAAAAATAAGAGGGCCCCCAATGCAAAAAAGCCAAACTATAACAGATTGTTGGATATTTTCAATTAAATCCTGCGATTACTAATAATTCAATAAAAAAATGAATATGTTGCTTTCATGATCATTTACTATATCAACATTTGTGTCCTTGAATTTAAATGCAAACAGAAATAATTAGTTAATTTAAGGGGAAACAGAAATAAGCAATTTTAAGCTGCTTTTTGAATGCAGTGAAGGTGTAGTTACTTGATATTTTACTCGCATATTTGCTGTTTTACAGGGCACATAAAAAGGTTTTACAGAAACTCTTGCAGCCGATAAAATCTACTAAAAAGAAAAAAAGAAAGCACTAAATAAAAAAGCAAAAAGAAGAAAAATAAACTGATAAAGGAAATCGAAAGAAATTCAATCTAAATAAAATACAATATATAAAATAAAAATGAAATAAAATAAAATAAATGAATAAGTTACTAGATTAAAGTTCTAACTAAAAATATGGCTATATTACAAAGAAATTAAAAATAAAATAAAATGAATAAAAGAAAATGAAAACACTGGAATATAATTTTTGAAATTCAAAAGAAATTTTAAAAAATTCAATTTGTTTTACTTAAATCAGAAAACTAAATGAAAGAACCGACTATTCACCAGTAGTAAAAGACTATCAGAGAAATGTTTCTGTTTTCATGTTTCAAGGCAGATTTTGCCCTGATTTCTCTGAGTTTATAATAAAGTGGTATTTGAAACTGACTTGGGGGGGCACACTGAGTGAGGTGGGGGGCCGCCAGTTGCCCACCCCTGCCTTAAAGTTTCAGCAAACAAAGTCTCCTTCATTTCCAGTAATTCCTAACTGGTGTTCTACCCTTTTTGTCCTCCAAATGACTCATTTGGATCAAGTGACTTCAAACAAGCTATACAGGAGTGCATGTACAAAATGACTCATTGATGCTCAGTGAACCATGGCTAATATGGCAGCATTTAAACCTTTAAGGAGCTCACGTTTAGTCACTTTTTCTGGGAGAGTAACACAAGATATTTTCTCAACTAAGTGTTCAACTGTTAGGTCTCTATGTCATGCTTTTACTTCTTCATTTGTCCCTTCTTAGGCTAGGATGCAACACTGATGAAGTTTAATTTATTTCCCTAAAGTACATATTTGAAAACTGTATTTTTAGTCTAAGGCTGAGGTATTGGACTCTATCATACAGATGAGCTCATGATGGAGGCAAAGCCGAAACAATGAGGGTGGAGAGGAAACTCTCTTTCCTGCACGGTGAGCCCTCCCTGAGCAGACTTTCCTCTTTAAATTCCTGAGCTCAGACTCAGTAAAAATTCTCTTTCATGTTGAGGGGGGAACCTTAAAGACGGACCTGGACCCGCCAGGGACAAATATGCAGCGGGTCCAAAAGGTCAAGTCACTAAAAGTTTCCTGAAAAGACGTCAGACAGAGAGAGAGAGAGAGAGAGGAGGTTTAGGATCTGACCTCACTCTGAGGAAAAAAGGTTTCAGAGACGGAGCGGTGTGTCACAACCTGGTCTGTGTGTGTGTTAGAAGCCATGAATGAGCCTTTGTGAAGCTGTGTGTCATCTTGTTTGAGGTTTTGGGTTTGAGCTGTTTCATGTTCCTTAGACTCTGTGTTCAGGTTTCAGTTAATATTCTGCAGCTGTTTGTACTGGATTTTTGACTATATGCCAATGTAAACGAGTAATTTAAGTCCACACTACTAATGTTCCTGGGTGTACAATTTCCCATCTGATTAAACCCCCCAAAATAATTGTGTTAAACTGCTGAAAGTCAAATAAAAACATTTCTTCACACTGCAACAGCTAACGTTAGCAGTGCTAGAGCCGCCAACCTTTGATCCTCATTCCTGTGCTGAGTGTCCGCACTGAATATTTCAGTTTTATTTGAGAATAATTTGACACTGCATCGACAAACTTTATCCCCACTTTCTAGATCAAAATAGAGCTAACCCATGCTGTTCCTACAAGATGCTATCAATGCCATTAGTTCACAGTTGTTTACATTGGATTACAGAGCACTGTGGCAGCAAGGCAGTGGTTATTAGGAGTAACAGCAAGACCACTAGTAGTCATTACAGGAGTGTTAGACTGGGATGGAGGACCTGCACTGATACAAACTATCAATAATCAGACTCTTAATTCTGTTTTGTTCCAGCAACAAAGGGATGAAGGGTTATGCTGGCTAACTGTTTGCATCCCAAGCCGATACCAACACAGATATCAAAAATGATATTTAATGACTTGTCAAAACCTGAAATTCAGAAGCCACCTAAATGAGCAAAAATGTAATTGCTGTTTAAGTTTGATGTGTTTAAAATTTTTAATTTTGTTTCTTAAGCCTGGAAAAGAAGACGAGATAGTTTATTTATTCAGTCGTTTGTTTGCCTCCATTCTCCCTTTCTATACTACGACATCAAACGAACTACTGTGCACTCTGATCCTGGTTAATCAAAATTATAAGTGTCATGTAAGGCCATGTGGGCTAGGCATATGATTGTATGTATGACGCAATAATAGAATAAAAACATCAAGCTTTAATTACGTATTTTAGACCTCAAACTTAAGACCTCGAAACACACTTAAAAGCTTAATGAAAAAAGCGAGCCCCAGTCCTTAGAACACATTTTAAAGTTATAAAAATGATAAAGAACACAGAAAAGGCTCCAGCTGATATAGGACTGTTGGTCCAGCCTAAAACTTATTTATAAGCCAATATTTACAGCAGATAATATAGGATGTAAATATCAGAAGTTGTCAAATCTGCTGATTCTGATATCATGCAGATAATATTGTGCATCCCTGCTTCTTTAGTTGAGTTGATGAAGTATAAACTTGTTGTCACAGAATAAACTGAATTTTATCTTGAGATAATAACGTATCTTTTAATTCACAATCTCAAGAAAACAATCACAAATTATTTATCATGACAGGGAAATGAGTAAAATGTTGCTGCTTTGGGCTCTTGTACTCAACAGTTCATTTAGAGCTTTTAGTCACATGACCTCCTGGTCTGGAGGGAAATAAGAAGCATAGGACAGTGGCAGCTACTAGCATTTTATTCTCCATTCTTTCAAAACACACATGTACATCAGACAGAAAACTGAGGTATTAGTCTAAACTTTAAGTTTTTGTTACTTTGAACCCTTAAAGCGCTCTCTGACTCTATTTAGATCACTAACAACAGAAAAAAAACAGCTGTAATGTTGCTTCAGTGATGTTTATGTACCAGTAAGTCTACAGTAGCGGAGAATCCACCTCCTCCTCCACCACCAGTCTAAAAAAGTACGGACAGTTTTTTTGTATTTTTGATGTGTTTTGGTCAAGTTTGCTTCTGTCTGTAAAGATATGAGTGTTTATTATCTGACATTAGCTAGTTACTGTTACGAACGTCAGTGTTCTGGCGCTGTAATGTTAGTTACAAGACAGCTGTATTTTGATCAAGTTAATACAATATTTAATATCAGTATCAGGAGAAGTCAGTTCAGTGTTACTGTCTATCATAACCTACTATGAGAGTGGAGTGTCTATTAGCATTAATCTGTTATATGCTCCTTTCTGGGCTTTCTTTCTCTGTTGAGGTTCTGTAGAAGTACAACCCAGGCGTGTCTCCTCGTCAGTAAGTCCACTCAGTTGAACAAAAACTTTCTTTCATTATTAATAAAATAAATCTGGCTGGAATAGATAGGTGGAATCCAAGACTGTCATTTTCTCCATAACAGACTGAAGCAGTTCTTTCCCGCCCGGGTGTGGTTACATGTTTGTGTGATGTCATGTGAAATCTACGACTTTACTGCTACTTTTTCTTCAACCTGAACAAACTGTACCCTGTTTTTCCTTTGAATTTTCATCATTGGGTTAAAATATCTGTAAAATCTGCATATTTGTGACTTATTACATTCCTGTTTTTGCCCCTTTGCATGGCTGTCTATTTATAAAGAGCTTTAGCGTGCTTCAATCTGTGCTGTAATAAGTTCCCTTTTTCTTTCTCGTGCTGCTTTCACTATTGCACAAACCTCCCAAAGATTAAAGTGAGCAGCACTTGTGACACAAAGAGCCAAATTTTCATTAAGCCGGAGTTTCTCCTGCCTTCCATTGTAGTAGAAATTCTGCCAAGTTAAAGTGAGCTGATGTGACCATAAAAGAGGACATAATTGACTATGAGTGAGTGGAATAGGGTGGTGTTTATTCCCTTCAATTTTTGCATGACTGTAGACTGTATACACATTACCTGTGCATAAGTAAACTAATAAATTTCATTTTCTGTACACCAGTATGTTCTTTTATACTCTTGTTGATAATGTGCTTCTCTCAGACTAGACACAAAATTATTATCAAGGCAGATTTTTGCAGTATAGCATCGTTCTTTGACATCATTTCTTGCCCCACACTGCTGTCTGACAGGAATCATTTCCTGCTGTGATGTCTGCCTAAATTCTCTAGAAACTGACAGAATTGCATGTCTACAAATGGCTTTAGTGTGTTTTTATTCATACATTTGCATGGAAAGTAAAGTCCAGCAATGGTTATAGCTCTGTTAGGCCTTTTAAATGGTCGATAGCTTTGTTTTGATGTGTTTCTAGATTTCTTCGATGCATTTATGCTGTTCAGCTTCTGGGCAAACGTCTCTCCACACAGTGCAAGTTTTTGTGCTTCTGCTCAGTTACCTCTCTTCAAATGGTGTGCTCCGTCCCGCAGGTCAGCCTCCAGCTCGGCCAGCTCCATCCCCTGTGGGGTGTTGGGTGGGGTCAGCAGGCAGGACGGGTCCAGAGCTAGGCTCTTGTGTTGGACCAGGTCCGCCTGCCCCGGGAGCGAGTTCTGCAGCTCCAGACTCTTCAGCTTCTGGGTCAGGACGGCCTCGCAGCTGCTCAAGTCGCCATGAGATTCCCGAGTCTGAGTCGACTCTGTGTTTATGGGATGGTTAACGTCCGGCTCAGGAGAGGGGCAGGTAACAGGGTCAGGGTCCACCTGCTGGGCCGGATCTTGGACGACCCTGGCGGAAGGTGAGGTCACTGACGAGCTGTCTGTCGTCTCGGTGAGGGCCTGAGAACATAAAGAGGATCAGAAACAGATGCGGAAACATGAATCAGTCTCACTTCCTGTCTGCCAGCTCGTTACCTGGTTCTCCTCAGCAGGCTCTGGTTCCGCTTCAGCTCGGGGGAGCTGGCGGATGAACTCCTGCAGGTGAGTGAGCTGCTGGAAGAGGGCGTGGTCAGCGAGGGGTTTCCCCAGCTCTAGGTGGAAGGAAGAGGCAGGCAGGACGAGGGGCGGGTGACTGTCGAAGCTCTGCAGGATGTCGGCTACGGACAGAAAGAGAGAAAGGACAGACATCATCAATCATGTACGATGTGATCGCCACTATCACCTGACCAAAATAAAAGCTTTAACCTCACTCTGGCAGGTGCTGCAATTGGGTTATCAGCTCATTAACAAAGTAAATAACATTTATTGGGTTAACTAGGGCTAAATATAACTAAATAAGCTCAACAGTTAAAAGTAGTAAATAAAGATCAGACAACAGGGTTTTATCGTCACTTTCAGAGGTGATCACAGGTGAAAGCGAGCCAATGGCCAGATTTAAAAGTCGTCCAAGGAGAGAAGCTGATTGATACAGAGAGATAAGATTACCTACTGAGAGAAAATCACTTAAAGATGTTTGTGTTAATGAGAGGAGAACTATAATTGTAATTATTGCTTCTTATCACTTTTATGCAGTTTTGAATGCCTGTTTCTCAAATAAACTGTGATTTCATGTATCTCAGTGATCTCTCCTTTGGGAAATGTCACTTGAACGTGTCTTACAAGCTTCTTGTCTTAGTGTCACACTCCCACACTGCTGACATATTCTTTCACATGTTGATTATGAAAATAGGTCAGAGTTTGTCCAACAAGTGACTCCTTAAGCCTCATGATAAATTTCTTCTCTGAATCAGCGGTGAGGCACACTAGATCAGTGTTTCCCAACCATTTTTCCTTGGAGCCCCCTCTACATGTACCCAAGAAAAGCAGAGACCCCCCAGGACCAGAGAGAGAAGAAAAAGTGACACACTGCTGCCAAAACTTAAGATAGATTTTAATTGTTTCACTGATAAAACCCGTAAAAAAGCCTATGCATGCTTTTCTTATCAGATGACCTTTGTATAAACTACTTAATAACTGCTTTTTCATGGTTTAAGTTAATATTTGCAAATCTAATTTTGGCAGCCTTGGAGTCTTACATTAAAAGAAGTAATGAAAAAACATTAATATAGCTAAGTCACTGGTCCCTGTTCTGACTCATGGATGATACGGAAGTGGGCTTTTACTGCATATGCACAGCTGCCAAAGTTTTTTTTGTGAAGAATTTCTGAGAATTCTGCTTGTATGTCTCTCAAGTATTTTAACTGACAGTGAAATGGGATGCACAGTAGTATTGGCACATTATTGGTATGGCCAGATAATAGCTGAAAAGTGAACTAATCAGCATCAGCAGACATGAAAATTTTTAGAACCGATACATAGTTGGTGAATATACATATTGGCAGCAAGAGATATTATTCACTTCATAGAAATCTACTTTTCAAAGGTGTCTTGCATTCTAAGATTCTAAGAGATATACTGGAATGACAGTACATCTGCATTTGTTAGCCTGATGCTAACACATAACGGACATTGCCATTAATGGGCTAACAGATTTAGCACTGCTTGGTGCTAACTTGAGAACTTAATTCAAATTGATTATCTAAATTAACATTGACATGAAAATATCAGTAAAATCAAATGTTTTTTCAATTAAGAGTGATGTTAGTTTATTAGCACCTCAGTTAAATCACTAGACATTACTGTTTTTGTCTTTGTCATTTAATGCCAGTAAGCAAACAGCATTTCAGCCACAGTCTGGCAGTAGTAACACCTTAAAACCCCACACTGGTGAAAATAATAATTAAAAAAAAAGTTTTAAAGTCAGGTAATAGTCAAATGAAATATTTAATTCTCTTAGAAATAATGAATAAATATTCAAAAAATTATTTTCCACCTCTTGCTTCACCTTATAAAGCCAGCATGAGTTTGTGGAGTTTCAGGTAGAGCCTTATATTTATTCGTATTAATATCAGCATAAATGAGTCTGGAAATATCAGCATTTCTGGCATATAAGGTACCAGCAAAAGTCCAATATTGTACATTCCTATAAGTAATGTCTCTAGGTAAAAGGGAAGCTTTTTTCCCCTTTGTATCAATTATTCTCTGCAGCTATTTGCTGCTGGCCTGCCAATCTTATGTTAGAATAATTGTACCCTATTGTATCAGAATAGCAGATTATTGAGTGAAACGTCAAAGTATGTGGAATGTTTTTGATCACCTTTAATCTACTACTAATAAATATTGCTGAAACACACAAAACAAGGCTAGAAAATAGTGCAGGATGTGACACAATGATCTGAGAGGAACGGTGTAGGTCATATGCGCTTGTGTGCAAGCAATCATGTCCGTGTAAATGGGAGATTGAAGAAAACATAAAAAAAGAAAATTGAGGGCCTGAAGTTGCTTGTTGAAGAAGCCAAGTTAATGAGTCAAATTGATGCCAAAAAGTCAGTAAGTCAGTCAGTTTGTCTGATTCAGCTTCATCACCAGGTCGGTTCACGTCTGTTTCTCACCTGTCCTGACGGCATCCTTCACGTCTTCCTGTGATGGCGTCCAGCTGGGGGGACAGGATTTACCAGAGCTGTATTCTCTCAGCATGTGGTGCAGCTGAGCCGCATTCAGAGCAGAAAACTCTGCCCTGAGGGACGCCCAAGATGCCTGGATGGAGGGAAAACAAAGAAAGATTGAGAAACATGGGGCAAAGTCACTGTTAAACTCTAAAAATACAGGATTGTAAAATCTTTTTATTGTCTTATGATCAAAAGGAACCACAGAGGCTCTGTGAAGTGGAGAGAATGACAGGCTAAGACAAACGAGTCTTTTCCCATAAACAGTCATTTCGCCTCTCTCATTTACATGTAAAGTTCTTCAGTTACATGATATGGTGCATAGTTTTTGTTTTTGTCACCACAGGGCCAGACGTGGCAGCAAAGCCTCCTGGGAAAATACTTCTCAGTCTGACTGTATAAGTTTCTCATATTGCTGCATCCTTTGTTCAAAGCTTCATAAGAGTGATTATTCTTGATTAAAGGTGAGTTAACCTAAATTAGCACGTCATCCTTGTTGTACAAGCATGAGAGTAATCCATCACTCTTCTCATTGCAAGGCTGTCAAGACCCCACCACGACTGACAAATGTCAAGAACATAAGTTATTTTCATGTTTAAGAGTATCTAAAATGTACTAAGACTTAGAAGAGAGATGAGTCTCGTATCTAATGATTTAGAAAACCCATGCACATTGACTAAATTACACAAAAACACAGGCAATATTTCAGTATGGAAATGTTGCTACTGCTTTGCCATTGAGAAAATCTGCATGTTCCTGCAATTTTTTAAAGTTTAAGCATAATTCGATTTTTACAAGTATCATATCAAAGCTTAAAATTCTGATATCATTACTGCCTTATTCCTGGCAGCACCAGCTTACCATATTAGACTTCATGTCTTGATGTCAGAAAGCAGCTGGAGGATATGAAACAGGTGAGTCACATTAAGAGGATCCTTCATGTGCTTATTAAAAACAGACGATACATCGGCACAGACTTCTGCTGGGTGTGGATTTTGCCCGAACATGTCTGAGTGAAACTTTATGTAGTAGCGTCCTTGCTCTGCTAACAGACATGCTGAGCTCAGCAGCAGGAGCTTAAATGCTGCCTATAAACAACCGAAATAAAAAGTGCTTGTTTGTGATGTCTGAGATTTCATGTTCAGCAGTTTATTCTCCTAAAATATCCCAAATTTCGCTTTCTCCACCAAACAAGCTCCGCCACATCCCCCTGCTGTCGTTTCAATCAGCACCACAGAGTTTTTCAGTTCCTCAGAGCCAAATCTCTCCAGATGGAAACTGAGTATCTGTGCAGGGTGTGTGCAGCCACAGTGTGACCTCATGCAGGGAGGAGAGACTCTAAAGCAGCAGCCTCCTAACAACCATCCAAAGCCGCAAACAGATGAGGCGCAGACCCAACAGCTGTGATGAGATGGCAGGAATCATACATGAAAACAGGTGTCACCTCAAACTGTTAAAAGTAGGCTCCAGTTTAACCCAGATTCTTCAGATATAAAAGTTAAACCACACTGACACAGAAAAGGATAATATCCGCTTTAAATAACTCTGTGGTCTGCTCAAATATTTAAATTACAGCATATCATAGATTGTACAAATTCTTTCAACTTCATAAAAACTTCTCAAGCAGGGCTGCTTTATCTCATGTGCAACTGTCAGGGAATAAAAGGAAATATAACTAAGCTGGACTCAAGTGAAATAAATAATGATATGATTTCAGAGAAGTCCTACAAAGCATTTAATTTAAAAACTGTTGGAACATTTCACAAAAGTAAAGTGTGAAAATTAAAGGTCATTTGAAAACAGCAGTAAATGTCAGAACAGAGTTGATTTTCCCTGAAGTTCAGGTTAAACAGCTGACACTGTTAACAGCAAGTAATAACTTGGTTTGTAAAGTTATTAAGCAGTAAAGAGTTAAAGGTATAAATAAGTATGAATCCTTCCATTGTGCCATAATTGTTATGATCATGTGGCCAAATGTATGCAGCATTAGAAGTCCAAGACAATCATACTGCTGTACATAAAAGCACTGAGTATGTATTGTCTTGTAACATACTGTTTTGTATATATTAATGTAGTATATGACATAATACCCAAATACATAATAGTGTATTACAGTCATGTGCAGAAGTGTTAGGCATCTAGGGTGCTAAGGATTCATCCTGGGTCTGATGTGCCAAAACTCAGGGCTGAAGAAAGGGGGGGAGAGCAGCCAGAGTTAAGTTTGACACGTCACATCTGTTGCTCTGCAGCCAAGGTCAAGTTCAACAGCCTTTCTTTTGTCTGGGCCTTTTCACCTCTGGTGAAACGCTCAGAGACCACAGGTGTTTTTCAGCCCCTGGAACTTCCACAGCATGACCGGGGGGGCTCGTGACAACCCTACAACCTGCCGTATGCCACACTAAAGATGTAGACTTTTTATTTTTTCAACAGATTATTTTCCTCTGGTAATATCAAGGACAACCAGTGCATGACCATGGTTGTCCTTAATGCCACTGGTGCCCTCAGGCAGCTTGCTTGCCACATCTACACCTTACTTCCACACCTATTTTGGCCATAACACACCTTAAAGTTATGCACAGTACTGTATATACAATCTATTATACATACAGATCTAAATGTATCATACTGTATCATTCATTTTGTATTATATCTAGGGCTGTCAAGATTAATTCAGTTAAATTCGATTAATCATGGCCCACATGAGTGCATTCTTTTTTTAATTGCAGTTAATCACGTGCTTTATTGTCCCTTTCAATACACTGTGGTTAAGGAATGCCAGCCTCTCCCTGCAGACGCAGTGATACAAAATAAGTCTACCACCACTCCTTAAAGAGGGGGTATTATGCCTTTTTTTCAAGGCTTTACACCATCTCTCTGATACCCACGTAGTAGCTTCACATGGTTTACAGCTCAAAAAACTCCTCATGTTTCTCACACTGGCGTCCTGAAAAACCCTTATTTTAACCTCCGTCTGAAACGGTTCGTTTTCTCTGCTGTCTCTTCAACATCCCCCCCTCCACAGACCTGCTTTCTTTTGATTGGCCGATTTTCCAGAGGCTGGCCAGCAGCAGGACTCAATGTTTTGTGCCTGCCCCCTCTAATGTGGCTATGTTGCTATGCTAGTACTTGTAAACTTTGAATGAACTGGTCCGACTGAGTAAAATACGGCGAATTTTGATATACATCCTTACGTGTTAGACCTGGAGTCTGACCCTGATAGTTTGGAGAGAGAAACCAGCTGCAGCGAAGGATAGAGAAGGACTATCTGTTTGGTAAGTGTTTATTTACTGTGTTACTAAATGACTTTGATAATGGTGGACTAATCCCTCGCCGCATTTAGCGGTGTATTTATTCATCTATGTTCATCTGTGGGGGTGGTCTGTTCCGCTTTGCCGGCAGCACGGACTAACCAGTCAGGAGATCCTATTGCAATGACCTCATCAGTTTGCTCCATCGGAATCTCATCTCAGGAAGATCTTGGAGAGATTCCCAACAAACCGTTTTCATCAGTTTACAGTCTAATTCCAAGATAACTGCCACATACGTTTATCTTGTGGTTTGAAAATTTGCATACGTGAAGTATGGACACCCAACATTGTGACCTTATATTTATGTTTTAAAAATCAGAAAAGTATAATACCCCCTCTTTAATGTCTTATTTTACTTTAAAAATGTACAGACGGCTCAGAGGACAAGTCAGAAATCATCTGAACCTTGTTAATGTTCTCTTATTTCATTTTTAATCCATAACATGTTCCTTTTTTGTGGTTAAGTTCATGATAAAACCTTACATTAAAATCAATAAAAGTAGATCTGTATCTAAACAGGAAGTGTTAACCCCTAGTTTAAGACAGCAGAAAAGTAATGCAAAATAGTGGGTTTTTGAAATGCAATAAAAGGGCGTGATTAAATACGATTTACTACATAAATTCTGATACAAATGATGATTTAAGATTTTAATCTTTATTGCTGTATATATTTTGGTCTCATACCATATTTGTATTCGATTGTATCATATTGTAGAGTATGGTATGGCAGGTGTGTCCAAACTTTTTCCACAGAGGGTGACATAGAAATATATGAGGGTGGTGGGGCCACTTTCATATTCCTCACCATGAGGATTCTAAAGTTAGTAAGACTAATCCAATTTGAGTTAATACATGTTTAGTGACAGAGTACACCTGAATGGCTGGCTAATGACTGACAGGGCGAATACACAAGTCATTTTCAGGTTTCTGGGGAGTCAATCAGATTTCAAGGGGCCCTGTTTGGCCTTGGCTCCCACCAGCTCTGCCCATGAAATGTAACTGGTGCTGCTATTTGCTGAGATAATCTATCAGGACATTATTAATCAAGATATCGTCTTGTCAAAATGTTTGTTTACAGCACAAGCTTCATGTTTTAATGTGGGTCATGTTTCATTTAATTTCTAGAATTGCTGTGGGTAACTGGCCTCGGGCCATAGTTTGGGCACCCCTATGTTATGGTATTGACTAACATCGTGGTAACACAGAGCTTTTTAAGCACATAAACACTCAGCAGGTTTCACTCCATCACTCCAAAGACACAGTAAACCTGTGAGTCAGGAAATGATTTGTAATTCTGTAAGTCTGACCTTTAATGACCTTTTTCATCTCCTCTCACTCCTGTGTGTCTGTCACACACATTTACTTTGATGGATCAGTTTCTCTTTGAATGCCTCTGAGTTTAACAAGCAGCAGACTGAGAGCTCAGCTTCCTGTGGTTCACACTGTAAACAGGATTTGAATGGGTAACTAAGAGAGCACAGTGATTACGGAGATTAAATGTTTGGTTGGCTAGCTACCACTGCTCAGCACAGACCAAACACAGAAAAAAACAAATCTAAAAGTGTTCTGGCCGTCGGGCGGAGGACTGAGTGTTTTAGTTTGTCTGTCTTGAGCAGATACAGACACAGGAGGTGTCAAATGCTTTAAACAGCTTTTACTTTTATTTATATGTGTGTCTTTGAACTTTAAAATGGCATTTGAGCCCTGAGAAATATTTACATCTCATTTATAACAGGAAAAAATTAAGATTTGAGCTGACAATGCATCTGAAAAAACTTATCCTAACAAGATAGATTTAAGTTTGAATAACTTTAGCTCACTGGCACCATGACGTCATGGTTTTAGGTTATTTACCTTCACTCTTTTCTTGTAAATGTTATCATGTACTAAAATGTGTCTGTTTGTAGTACTACTATAACCATAAACTGATAAGACTGACTTGTTTTTATTGCATTATGAGTCACTGAAGTGTTTGGCATCACTAAGGAACTCAATAAACGAGAAGGAGGAACACTCAAAGAGTTCACTGAAGTTCAGATATCCCACGTTTTGAACCTCACACATAAACACAGATTATTAATGTTGCTCTGACACTTTTAAGACAATGAAAATGTTCAGGCTGACGCAGAAATGACTCAACCCAATGGTCACACCCGCGGGCTATGAGATAAACAGGAAGGAGAAGTTGATGATCTCTGACCTGCAGGAGCGTTTCTCTGGGCGTAGCCAGCAGATTTACAGCAGCAGAAAGCTTCTGGAAGAACTCAATGGCCAGTTCTCCCAGTCCGATGCTCTGGATCCAGTCCATCAGGAGGTCAAGGTTGGCCCGGATCTGAACACCACGGGACCACTGGTAGAAGCCTGACACAGATCCTGGAGGACAAATATGTTTGGTGTTAGAGAACTGTACAGTTAAAGAAACCTTATTATTAATCAGTGATTAAGGTAACCCAGAGGAGTATTTACAGCAATAGTGCTACTGCTATACTGATTGTACTTGAAATCTTGGGCAGCATAAACAAAACCAAAGAAGTTGAGAAATAAATTTAAATGTTTAAAAAAAAAAAAAAGGGTACCTAAGTCAGCAAAGAGGGCTTCAGTCTAATGAAAAATCAACACATTGTGAACATATTTGAAAAGATTTGAAAAGCTCAGATTCAGGGTGACTTGTGCTGTCCACACTGTCAGAAAAAAATCAGATACGAGTCACATGTGAGCAAAATAATCAGATTCAGGTCACTTTTAACTGCAGTGTGAACAGCCTTGCAGATGTGGATCTAAATCAGCCACGTATCTGAACTTTTGGATGTTGACTGCAGTGTGAACAACCAAACAAAAAAGATCTGAGAAAAGATCAGAATTGTGCATTAAGATCAGAATTGTGCATTAAGGCCTGCAGTGTGAACATACTCTTTAAAAACTGTAAAAAACAAGTTAAAATCATATCTAACAAGTTCAATACAACTCTGAACCTGAAGCTGCAGTGTTACCTTTCTCCATAAGGGTGTTGAACAGCGAGGCGTTGATGAAGAAGAACAGGTAGGCAAACAGCTGTAATGAGATGTCTGGGTGGACCTGGAAAGCTGTGAGGAGCTTCAAGGCCTCCTTCAAAACCTCCAGGATGCTGCTGAGTCCATCAGGAACCCGCAGCTGACCGCTCTCTGAGAACGGGTTACCCTCTAGGAGGCCAGGCAGCGCCGAGTACATGCTCTGTGGAGGAAGGGGTAGACAAACATAGGAATCAAAGAGAGATTAGCTCATACAACCAAGTACAGTTTATAAAGCTGTTAGCATATCAGTGTGAACTCCGCTATCATACATACAATGTGTGTGAATCAGCCGTGTCAAGATGTGAATCTCTCCTATTCATCCATTTAGTATTTATGGCCTGAATGCACTTATCACTGACTAAAAAGGTTTTTTTTAGACTGATATATTCAGCAGTAATATATTTTTTAAAAATGAGACATTTTCAGCAATGTCTTGTTGAATTTTTATTGATGTTACATTATTTTCAATATTTAAAAATCAGTTAAAGCAGGTTTAAAAGGCTGGATTTAGAGTCACAAAACATGTTTTCATAGACAGTGCATACATGACGAGAAGAAAAGGTTTCTCCAAGTGCCACAGAGTCATTTACAGAATCTGTTTTATTCCACCAACAGCTCTTTGTTGGTCTTTTTGCAGGAACGTCTCTTATCTTAGCTCCTTCTGACACAGCACTACCATTGTTTCAAAAGCATGACATCACCGGGCTGCTACTACAAACACACATCATGACTAAGATAATGACCTCATTCAGCCCTAAAGAGGCCATAAAGACGACAATAAGCCGCATGCTTGAAGCAACAGGTCAGCTTATAATTTACAGTGAGGTTAGCAGATCTAAGATCTACCATGGAGACCACCTAAAAGGCTGTGATTGAGGATTTTAACATAAGAAAGACTGCTAAAACACATCTGCATGCAAACACACTTTTAAACAGTTTAAACCACCTCTTTCTTTGTGTTCTGTTTCTATTCTAGAAAGACGAAGTAAAAAGGTGGTGTTTGTTTTAAATTTTCAGTCATTTTTCCCAGGAAATTTACAAAAAAAGAACAGTTTTCCCTCCTGATTTCCTGTCCCCAGATGGGTGTTTCTCTGGTGACAGTTTACTTCCTCTGCAGGAAACAGACTGCAGCTCATAGCCCTCCCTTTCACTCAAATAGAGAATAATTCACAAGCAAGCATACGTAATACTTTGTTAGATTAGCAAAGGAAGTGCAATGCATTATAAAGCTTTAAACTAATCTGAAGCTGCTTGATCATAAAGCCTGAAGACAGACACAAATTCAAAAAAGCTGCCTCTAAAAGGCCACAAAAAGGCTTCATAAGCAAAGGTTTCATTAGACTAAGGAACATAAACCAGGCAGTAAATGTTCTTTTTTGATGCACAAGCAGTAAAAATATGTCTAAGTATTAAAACCAGCAGCACAGACTGAGGAAGCGAGGGAAGGAAGCTGGAACGGTCTCTGTGCAGGGTGGTTTTTTTCTCTGACTTCAGCAGACAGACTTTAATAAGCAGCTTTAACATAGGAAAGTCATATAAATCAGCCTGGGAGGGTCCTGACAGACTGTCAAAAAGGAAGTCTGGCTGTACTGTCACAAATCCAGAGATATACTAAAATGCATGTTCAGGCTTTTACATGCCTTTTTAAAGTGCTTGTCCAGATTTAGGCTCCATTTTTAAGTTATTAAAGTGGTTTAAATAAATCAGATTTACCGTCTTCTGTGGTGTTCCACAAGGCTCCATTTTAGGTCCCTTACTGCTGTCCTGGTTCATGCTCTTAACTCAGGATTTTCAGCATCCAAATCTAGCATCCCTATTATTGTTCAGTTGATGAACCACAGCTGTACTTCTCTTTGAAACCAGAAAAAAACACTTGAACTTGTCCTTTTATCTTCAGGATGTTCAAACTCTGGATAATTGCAAACAGTTAGCCATAGCTAAATGATAGACAGAAGTTCTTATTGTCAGCCCAAAGCATTCCTTCATAGATACAGGCGCTTCTCTTCTGCCTCTGTCTTCAAAGTCTGCATAGACATGCATAACTTCATGTCTTGACAACTGCAGCCAAGTTTGTAGGAGAAAATCACCATAGGAACTTTCTAAAATATAAGAAACCAATGGAGGAACTGAAAAGTGCTTTCAATGCAGGGCAAAATCAGCAAAATCTTCACCCTCCAAAAATAGTAGAGCTGGTGCTGTCCCACATTTAAGGACAGCTGAGGAAAGATTTGCAGGAGTGAAGTTTTCTCTAATTAGACATATAATCCCAAGATATGTTCTGAAAATTGCAAGAATAATTTCCAAAATCCCTGAAAAAATTCACAATATTTATAGGAATAAATGCCTAGGAAAAATCTATAGAAAAATTTCCCTCAATCCCAAAGAAGTTCCCAAGATATGTTCTGAAAATTGCATGAATAATTTCCCAAATCACTGGGAAAATTCACAATATTTAGAGGAATAAATATGAAGGACATATCTGTCGGAAAATCTCCCTTGACACCAAAGAATTTCTCAAGATATGCTCTGAAAATTTCTGGAAAGTATCCAAAATCACTGAGAAAATTTGTAATAGTTACAGGAATAGATACACAAGAAAAATTTATAGGAAAATTTCTCTTGTTTCCAAAGAATTTCCAGAGATATGATCTGAAAATTCCTAGAATAATATCCCAAATCCCTGAGAAAATTCACAATATTTATAGGGATAAAAATATTGGAAATTTTCCCTAAATTCCAAAAAACAACTGGGAATCTGTTTTTTTTTAAATTATTATTTTCAGGGAAAAATTTCAAAGGAATTTCGGGAAATATTTTCAACAAAATTCTAAACATGTTTGGGTAGCATTATCCAATGAAATTCTTTGCAAAAGATTTCAAAAACACCTTAGAAATTTTCCTGAAATTCCCAATAAATTCCATAAATCACCAGGAAAACAACAAAAGTCCAAGAATTTTCAGAAATGGGAAAGTTCATAAAATTAATAAGAAGAATCTGGGCTTAAGTTTCAGGAATTTTTCCTTAAAATCTTTGATATACCTGTAAAATGTTTTTAAAAAATACGGTTGACTTATATTGATGGGCAGTAGTCTGTGGTGGAAATACAGCCAGCAACAGGCTCAGGGAACCTTCTTACTTTTCTGAAAAGTAATTCCTGGGACTCCAAGTTTCTGTTTTTCTCTGCGGAAATGATAATCTAGAGTCTTTCACCTTAACACACATTCTAGTTTTGCTTTCACACAAATCAGCGAAACCTACGAAGACAAGATTGTCTTCTTGTTTATGTTCCCAGAAGTGGAAATTCACCCTGCTCAGTGTCTCACAGGCAGCTTCCTGACTGAGCCTGACAGACAAATCAGTGTTTCCATTCTGATTGTGTTTCTGTCTGGAAAAGGCTCAATAAAAACAGAACATGGTGTTTATGCAGTCAGATTTCCTGCTTCACATGTGACCCCTGTTCTGATTCCAAAGGTCAGAGGGAAGTAAAACACCATGATGTCACTTTGTGAGGGTGCGGTACTTTAATATGAGTGTCAGCTGACCTTTGTGAGATAGTAGACGGACTGCTGGAAGGTGAACATGATGACTTCCTCCAAGACAGTCATGGCTTCTTCACAGGCCGTCCGTGTGGAGGAAATCTCAGAGTCCAAGACAGCTGCTACAGATACAAACACAGATTAAAAACACACATATAACCATATCAAACACACAAACTGCAGCTATGACAGTCCTGACCTTCATCCTCTGTCCTGCAGAGCAGCTGAGGGACCTCGTGCTGGATGAAGTGCAGAAGCTCGATGGAGTTGGACATCCACAGCACGAGAGGCTGCAGACCGGTGACCAGCTCTGACGTACTGAGCAGCTGAAGGGTGTCAGACTGAACATCACTGGAGTTTCTGAGGGAGAAACAAAGTGATCACATCAACACCTCAGTCTTAAAGTGGACACAGAGTTAGTTACTTCACTGTCTAACCAAATGTGAAATATGACTGCAATGTCTTCTATTACTGAGATATGGCTGAGCTGGGGGTTGACATTAAGTTAAGGTTGACACTGGCCTTCAGTGTAACCACTGGCCAAGGAACATCAATATTTATAACAAAACTACACTAAACAAAACTACCATATCCCTTAAATTCAATGTGACTGCACATGTAAGTATTAATCAAAAATGTTTGGCATATTCAACAAAAGCACAATGCAGCTAATAATTTAGTCCCATGTGGTTTTTTTGGCTCGTCCTTGATTCTCCAGGTGGTTTTCTACTCTAAATTGTTATTTTTTATTCAAATTTTGGCTAAAAACCAAACATTTCACCTTATTAGTTTATGAGTGTGCTTAGTTAGTTGCATTAGCAGGAGTGACAGCATTAAAGGTGGTGGTTAGCAGCGGCTTTTCAACTATGGCACCAGGCAACTTTTTCATATTTATTCCTATTTTTGTACTGTTTAGATTGAAATGTTTTAAACTTTTAGTCATATTTTAGTCATTTTAAACCTTTACCATTATAGTCAATAAATACATTTTATCCATTGAAAGCTTACAGAAAGATTATAAAAAAAACCTCCTTAGAAATTTCCTGAAATTCCCAGAAAATCAATGGGAAAAATTAGAAAAGTCCCTGGGAAAAATCCAAAGATTTTCAGAAATACCTGGGAAAATTCATGAACATTCATAAAAAGACTATGAGCTTGAGTTTTCAAATATTTTCCTTAAAAATTTGATGTTACTGTAAAATTTCTTAGGAAAATTCCCTGGAAAATTTCTACTACAAAAAACAAACAAAAAAACAGTGACTTAAAGGAAAAATGCCCCCAAAAATGTAAAGAAACTACCAAATAATCTTGGAAAAATGCCATAAACATATAAAAATATGTAATGCCAAATGCTGGCTGACTTATGTTGGTCGTCAGCAGTCTGTGATGAAATGCAGCCAACAACAGGCTAAGGAAACCCTCTCAGTTTTCTGAAAAGTGACAATCTGTGCAACTCTTGCTTTTTAAATAGACTGTAGTTAACTGCATTTGCAGGAATGACAGCATTAAATGTGGTGGTTAGCAGCAACTTGGTACATTTTAGATTGAAATGTGTTTAAGTTTTAGTCACATTTTAGTCATTTTAGTCATTTTAAATCTTTACTGTTTTAGTTGATGAACAATGAAAAACATTTGAGTCCAGCTTTAGTCAATAAAAGGTCCTTACGTTTTCATCTTTACCTTTAATAACAACATTTTTTCTCTTTGAACAAATCTCATCATCCAATTTAAAAATTAACATAGATGTAAACATTAATACACTTTCAATACTCTGATTGATTTAAAACATACAAATAAAAATACGGACATACCTGTTATGTATTGTGGAAAAATATATATTTTGAAATTTCATCAGTCCAGCACTAACATCTAACATCAGAGTTTTTATCACCAAAGATCTATTTTTAGCACATCTTGGTCTCATCTTCCTCACATTTTCAGTCATATTTTAAGTTGACCAAATAACACTGTAGACCACACATGCAAGTGCATAAAATGTTGACACTGTAGCAGTAATGGACAAGATGATCTGACAACAATCACTGACAAAACGTCAGTACAACAGGAAAACAATGTGAACTTGTGGATAATGTGTTGCTGTTTTGTTATTTCAAAGACAATATATACCTGGCCTGAGAGCAGTCATCTGTCTGGGACTCTTCAAATCATGCTTCCAGACTAGCAAGTCAACTATAATGTTGAGTCCTGAATAAGATGTAATAAAATCCCCTTCATGTTTGTTGTGACTACAGAGTTTTTCTGATGTCATGAATGTTAGGATTTTTTTTTTTTATCAAAAAAAAAGTAGACTCATCTTAACCTTGCATTTAACTTCCTCGTAATTCTACAAGTCAGCAAAATGTAAAGTGCAGACTCACTTCCCACTCAGTATCAGGAGACTATAAATGTCTCTCTTGTCCTGATTCTAAATTACCCTCTAGGAAAAAGATGACTTTTGGTTGTCTTTGTCGCAGAAAGCGCTGAGGTGATAAGCTGATATGCAGTGAGTTGCTCAGTAAACACAATTTGCTAGGGCTGTCAGAGTTAATGCATTAATCACAATCAATTAAGATCCATAATCAGTGCATTAATTATTTTTAAAAGTGATTAATCGCAGCTTTGTTTTCCCTTTTAGCACACTCTTGATAAGCCACTGCAACATCTCTCCGCAGTTCTTACAGTTCCCTTATTTTCATATTCAATCAATAACAAGTTCCTTTTTCTGTGGTTAACTTAACATCACAATCGTCAGTCTACCCAAAGTTCCTTCTTTCAAAATGACTTTAAGAGTGATCAGCTGCAGCTGTAACCCATCTTCTTCCCTTTGGATTTTACTCTATCTCTGCTTCATTTCATCTGCAGCCCTCACACAGACTGTACCTCAGAGTTAATCAAACCCCAAAGCCTCTCCTCCTGTGTAACACTGTGACTGTAACGTAGAGACCGTCTGTGACGAAGCTTGAACGCTCTGAGCTCATGTGAAACTCTCAGCTGCTCGTCTCTAACAGAACAGACAGACTGTGGGAAATTCTTTCTTTGCACATCCTGTATTTAAAACCTCTTTGTCCTCTAAGTTGTAAAGTCAGACTTTAACTTGTCTTAAAGCGGAGGTGTCAGGTGTCATATATCATCGTGTGCAGCAGCTGCTCCTCTCTCTGTGTCTCTGGGTCAAGGCTGAATATTTCTGGGATGGTCTAAAAACACTTGATGCTTCTTGTACTCACGTTTCTGGCTGGATCTCTGCGAGTTCTTTTGTCTTCTCCTGAAAGGAAACAAAGACAATATCCATTTCATATATTTCTTACCAGGCTTTATCAGGTATCTCATGTATATTAAATTCCACACTGATGGCACATTTGATTATAGTCTATAACATTCAGGATCTAAGTGATGAATAAACACTGATTATAACACTTTCAAACATGCACTCCTAAATTTCAAGAGAGCCTGACCCAAATCTCAAAAGATCTGATACTTCATTATCGTCGGATGGAGTGCATATATACCTCTGAATAAAAAAGTTTTAAAGTATAAAAGTTTCCCTGTGATTTCAGAGGAGCCCGTGGTTTATAGTAAATGACTTCAAGCAAGACTTCCTTTTCCATATGGCGTTTATGTCTACAATGCTAGTGCAGGGGAAAAAAAGACTTAAAACGCTGTTTATCATAACCTAACTGCATAGATTCTACATTTTTTGGAAGAATCTGTAAACAAGTGGAAAAGAAGTTGTTCTCAGATGACACAATCTCTGCTTTTCAATGATCAAAAGAAAGACTTTAAAAAACCTAACACAGGTGCTTGGAAGAGGAACAAATCTTGAACTGCAAATGAAAACAAGAAAGTTTCCAACATTAGGTGACAAAGACTTCAATTTTTCTTGCATTGTATCAAAAGATATAAATAAGGTTTCATATTTATTAGTGTCATACAGAAGTTTAGTATTCTGGTGTTGGGACAACCCCTGGAACACTGGTTCCCATCTGCAGTCGGGGACCCCCCAAAGGGAGTGCCAAGGATTCTGTGGGGACAAGGCTTTGTGTGCTCTGAGGGCTTTAGAATAATATTTGGACATATTAACCCTCTTAGCCCAAGGCATTTTAACCATTTTGTCTGGCCTAGACTTCTTGGCTTAAAAAGCTTGTAAAACATCAACTCTGTGGTTCACAGTCAAGCTCCAAACAGCCTTTTATTTCAGGACAACCTGGGCTTTAATAAGCCTGGTACTGCAGTACTTTCATTTGTGTTGTTATAAAAGTTTGTGGACCATAAAGACAAAGGAAAAAAACTAAACGGAAATTAAAACTCAAAGATTTATATGTGTGACAAACATTAAACAATAACAACTAAGACTTTTCTTTGGTACAAACTTGTTTTCCTATCTCTTGCAGACCAAAAAGTGAAACAATAATCATTCTGTGACAAAGGTCTTCAAAATATTAAGAAAGTTACAAAATAAGTCCTTGCGTCTTTGTTTTAGCTTAACCTAAATCATTATTCGTAGAAGTTCCTGTCTGCAGTGACACAGAGGGCTAAATCACAGGCTCTATGTCTCTCTGTCTCTCCATGATCTAACAGTAAAGACATGTAAAGTTTGGCAAAGCATGACGACGACGGCGCAGCCTGCCATTGGTTGTCACAGCCCATGTGACAAAACTATATGGTGGCTAATGCTAAGGTAGTAGCAGAAATGATTGGAAATTGATCAAAAATAGATAAAGAGACATTCAACATTAAAGTTACTCTTGTGGATTTTATCTTTAAATGCCCCAGGAGGTCCCCCAAGTTCTAGACTCACTTGAAAAAAGTTTCTGTAAAGGCTATGAAGGCATGGATAGCAACTTTAGAGCGGCACAATGACTGGCTGCAAGCGGGAAAAAAACAAAGTGACTACAATTTATGGTTCAAAAGTTACTTAACTTTGTGTAAGCTGTGTCTGTTCTTGTTGTGTACAACAGCATCAGTCTCGGAGGGTTAACTAAAATCACGAGAAGGCTCCTATTTAATTGTTTATACCAAGGTATTTTGGTGATGAAAAATGTGCTGACCTATTGTTTTAGTGACTGTGCTCAATTTTTGACAGCAGTGATTTATTTGTTTCCAAATGGGTCTTGGGGATGCTCAGCTTCCTTAGATACAAGTGAAGGGGGGTCAAGGAAAAAAGGTGCGGAACCACTGGGCAAAAGAATACAAAGGCTTCTTTTTGTGATGAATATAGCGCCAGCCACCAATCAGTAGACTGCTTTAAATGTAAATAAAAGTCCTTGCCAATCAAAATTGAAAAATTCTTGTTTTTAAAAAACATTCGCAAAAAATTCTCAACGCAGTCAAAACTTCATAAAAAAACAGCTGTAGTAAAATATATGTTCTTTGAAGCTTTGGAACTCTCTACACTATTGATCATTAAAATAGCAGGTTATATTCTTTAAAAACATGGTACTAACATTGTGCTGAGTTTTGTGCTTGAATGTAAAAAAACTTTAAAGAGTAGAAATAGGGTCTGGTCCTCACCCACATCACCAGCTGGATCTGGTTGGCGATCCGGAGCAGCAGCTGTCTGAGGTGAGTCAGGGGGAAGGTGGAGGCCGAGTGTTGGATGCACAGGCTCAGCAGAAATGCAGGCGTCAGCTTTGGTTCGTTTCCGCTGGGGTCTATCATGTCTAGAACCTCCTGCAGAACCCGCTCCTCCTGATCCAGCTCATACACCACCAGAGCCTCAGCCCCCTCCAGGTCCCTCCACCGAGGCGGTAAAGATTTCCTCTGTAACCTTCTGATGCCCACAGAGGAACCACACGATATACAAGAAGTCTTAGTGTCAGAGTTCAGACAGAGTCTGCTCATCCAGGGAGGGGTCTGAAGGGGTCCTGAGGTGCTGGTGGGATCCTTAAATAGGAACAGGTAGTGTTCCCCCAGACCTACCAAGTCCCCGGGTTTTAACTCTTCCTCATCTTTTAGGAGGAAGCCGTTTCTGGTGACAGGAGCACCATGGAGGGGCTTCAACAGAGTTGAAGTCTTTCTGTGCCCTCCTGCAGGTGTTGGGATGGTAGAGTCCAGGCGTCGCACGCAGCAGTGCTGAGGTAACACGTCAGGAGCAAAGAGCAGGATGTCCACCTTCAGTCTCTCTTCATCCTCACCGGTACTGTGCTCCCTGCAGCAGCCGAAGATGGTGGAGGTCCCGCTCATCAGGTAGATCACAAAATCCTGTGAGAAGGCAGATGTGTGTTAGGCAGTACTAACATTATTAAATATTATCTCCTAAAATGCTTTTTATTTTCCTTTTAATTATCTTTGTCCTATTCAATCTAACATCATGTAAGTTAAACCTGATTCGAGACCAAACAGCTGGCTCTGCAGATTTAGAGAGATCATTTCAGAGGAGTGTAGCCAAAAGCATTAAAACACTTGCTCAACAACAGTTGGCAACACCTTGACTAGCTTAAAATTAGCTTTACAACTTTGACTAGCTTAAAAACAACTCAACTGGCTTGACATTAACTTGGCTAGCTTGAAATGACTATAAAACTTGGTTCGCTTAGCAATTTTGGCTAGCCTGACAACTATGTATAGTTTGTTTCTGCTTGAACAAACATTAAAAACAGCTTGACTTTGCTGACCTAGCTTGACAACAGTCAACACCAATACCAAAAGGTTTCTGAAGCTTTACAAAACTTGAATTGATGATGGATAAACAATGGTTAATATCATCTACATAACCTCTACAATGACAACAACTTGACACCAACCTAGCATTGAAAAAGTTGGCTTGCTAAACAGTGGTTAACATCTAGCTTAAGTAGCTTGACATTTGCTTAATAATGCTTTGACTTGCTTGAAAACATCCTCACTAGCTTGGCTTTAGCTTGACACTATGCTCATAAAGCTTGTTTTTTGAGTGCTTCCCTACTTTTGGACTATTTGGCTAAACAATTAGCATTTGCCTACAAACATCCCCAGCTTGACTACAACTTAACAAAAGCTTGACCAAAAATTGCTGAGCTTGGAACAACCTGACTGTCTTGACAAAAACTTGAGTAGCTTCACAAAAACTTCCCTTGCTTGACATTGGCTCCACAACACTTACTTAAAACACAAGCAATCTGGCTTGGAAGCCGCCTGACAAGCTTAAAAGAATAGGTTGACTAGTTTAAAAACATTGACTTGGCTAGACAAAAGCTTGACAACTTGCCAAACTTTTAAACGTTACTTACTTTAAGAAAACTTGGCACCCTCTAATACAGGGTTCTATACACCTTTAAAACTCAAATTTAAGTCTGAGAAAAATTAATGCCACTTTTTGTGCAGCAAACATCAAAAACGAGGCACGTGAGATTGCTCAGTGTACCGGAGCTGAATTCTCTAGTTTAATGCACT
Source organism: Cheilinus undulatus (assembly GCF_018320785.1). Taxonomy (NCBI): domain Eukaryota; kingdom Metazoa; phylum Chordata; class Actinopteri; order Labriformes; family Labridae; genus Cheilinus; species Cheilinus undulatus. The sequence continues at coordinate 9,472,888 of NC_054885.1, read as the reverse complement.
TTTAATTAAATGTCGATTGATAAGACAATTTTTGTGTCATAAAAACCCAAATTTGATTGTTTCTGGAAAAAAATTCCTCTTTTCTATTAATCAAATATACAGTAATATTAACCATAAAATATGCTACAAGCATATATGCAAATAAACACATAAAATCAATGTTGCTATGAAACGAAGGTTGGATAAAGACATGTCATAGTCAAGGTGCCTTCTTAAATTTAAGGCTTCTTAATGGCCTTTAATTTAAAAAGTCTGATGTAAGACTTTATTAAGACTGTTTTAGGATCTGCAGGAACCCTGTGTAAGACTTGGCTCGTCGGATAATGCTTGATGCAGCTTTAATAGAGCATGACAATAGCTTAAAAGATTAAAAACATGATAGCTTTATTCCAAGTACTGATGAGCTAAATGATCAGCTAATGTTAAATCGAATTAATTAATCTAACTGGATTTGTAGCAAAAAACAAATGTTTCATGGCAGAGCAGAGCAATCCATCAATTCAGTGGTTTTTCTAGATTAAAACTAATGGACTTGGGGGTTTGAATACTTGTAAAGATTGGAAATTAGTCCATAACTCAAGCTTTAAGTTCTCTACCATATTAAACAGAGACTACTGATGGTAAGCTTGAGCACTCATGCTTTAAAATAATGTAATGATTTGGTTTAATAGTTAGAAAAAACTAATATAATACAAAAAAACACATGTATCTTGTTAACCACTATGAGTACTGTTTGCTTGTTTTGAACATTCAACGTTTAACAGTTATTAATGAACGTTGAAGTCAAGCAAAAAATCAATAAAATCTCAGTGGAGAGGCAAAAACTATGACGTCTGTCATTGAGAGGGAGAGTTCATCCACAGCCCTCCTCTCGTTTAATCTCATTTTCTTAAAGAAACAGGACTTCCTGATGAAGGTGTATTTGGGCTTTGATGGGATTTGGTCTTGTTGTATAACATTTTGGGATTGATCCAGTCGTATGCGTGTGAACGGCAGTGAAATCAGTTGATGGTAGGACAGCATGCAGACGGAGCGTGAGGAGACACAGGAATGGAAACGCTTAAGAGGGAGACGCCGTGATGTCAGCGACCTCAGGGTCACCACATTAAGAGCATTAGTGAGGAGATGATAGGGTATCGTCAGGTGCACAACTCTTACTGTCTGCACAGCTCTGATTCAAACAGGTTAAAAGTGAACATTTTAAGACTTTTGACCCTTTCTGTGATAGAATATTAATGAATTACTGGATAGTGGACAAAATATGACAATTCAGTTGATAGGACATGCTCTTGTCCAATATCTTAGGACATTTTAGAAACCAAACAAGTTATTACTTTTTCTACAGAATATGTAACATTAAAGTTTTTGCAAGTTGCAGCACTACAATAAGAACAAAACCTTAAGCCTGACTTCACTCAGTAAAAGAGAAAATGGTTAAATGTGCTAACTTCTCTTGAGCAGTCAGCAGAAAACAAACATAATAAACTCGGTGACAGGAGTTTAAGCAGCCGTTGTACTCACCTGTAGCTATGGTGAGTACATGTGTAAATGCTAATAAATCATCTGCTCACATGCTCACAGTGATAATACACCAAGCTAGCAGCTATGCACATGTGTGAATGCTAGCAATCATCGGCTAGTATGCTTTTAGTGATAGTTCACCAAGCTAGCAACTATGCACGAGTTAATGCTAACGACCATGTGCTAACATGCGTACAGTGATAATGCACCAAGCTAGCAACTATGCACGAGTTAATGCTAACGACCATGTGCTAACATGCGTACGGTGATAATGCACCAAGCTAGCAGCTATTCATGTGTTAATGCTAACGACCATGTGCTAACATGCTTATAGTGATAATGCACCAAGCTAGCAGCTATTTACATATGGTAAAGCTAACGACCATGTGCTAACATGTATACAGTGATAATGCACCAAGCTAGCAGCTATTTACATATGGTAAAGCTAACGACCATGTGCTAACATGTATACAGTGATAATGCACCAAGCTAGCAGCTATTCATGTGTTAATGCTAACGACCATGTGCTAACATGCTTATAGTGATAATGCACCAAGCTAGCAGCTATTCATGTGTTAATGCTAACGACCATGTGCTAACAAACTTACAGTGACAATGCTAACATTTTTTAAAGACCCTTTGTTTTGCCTTTTATTTTGATAGAGAGGAGACATCGGAGGAGAGAGCAGGGGAAGACAGGTACCCAAACTGGGAATAGATCCTGCGACCAGTGCGTTGAGGGAGACAGCCTCTGTATATGTCACCTGCTACCTAGCTAAACCAGTGCCTACAATGCTAAAATTTAAGTTAGGCTCGGTTTACAAAAAATCATTATTTCTAAATATGTATGAAGTTGAAAGGGTTAGCTGTCATTTAACCAACAAAAATACCAAGGCTTATTTACGGAAACAAAAAAACAATTTGGAAAATTGCTAATTATATCAAAACAAAAACACAATACAGACTGTTGAATGTTGGAGTTTAACAAATTTTTGGTGTGTTTTTCACAGATATTGATTTGGATTTATAATTCCTGATAAAGTTATCGTACCGACTTGGTCAGATGTTTTTATGTTTGGACAAACCTGTTTAAGCTAGAAATATTTCTCCTTTAACGTTCTTTAACTTTTATTTTTCTGGTGTGTTTCTTTTTCTCTTCTTCATTGCGTTGTGATGTCTTTCTACTCTATACAAATAAACTTGCCTTGCCTCGCTTTTAGTAAAACAAGGATTCTGAAAATCTCCTTCTAGGAAATGAAGTATTGGCTAGATTTTTATTGACAGATTACACAAGGAAATTCTTGTCAGATTAAGGTCTAGAAAAAATAATTGTGTTTGGGAGTCTTAATATCTTGTTGAACCAGCAGACAGAGTTTCTACTCATAGTTATACATACACATATACAGTAAAAACTATTCTTGTTGCAATGTTTTGCTCTGTGCTGTCCGAATGTTGCAGATAGTTCACCCTGTTGCTGGTTTCCTGCATAGTCAGCAATCTCTCAGCAGAGGGTTGACAGGGGAGATCAGAGTTCTTGGGAAGCCAAGCTGAAGCCAGTTTCTGGGGTTTACTGTAAAACATGAGCTGTATGATTCAAACTGCATCATCTCAGCTTGGACTCAAAGATATTTCTCATAACTGTAGTTAACTTGGGTGTAAACTGAAGCAGTTTAAATGTTAGTTTTCATGCTTGATAAAAGCTGAGGTGCTCTTTGCTGTTCTCTGTCTCTCTGTATGCTGACCCATCTCTCCCTTCATGAGGACGTGCTGACAGCACATCCTGTGAGTCTGTTTCAGAGTAATTCTGACAAATCCACGGTGCAGCCCACAGAGTTTCCTTCCCGTTAAATCTCTGCTCTCTGACTCTGGATTTTCTCCTGCTGGTTCTTAAGAGCAGGACTGTGTTGGATTGAAGGTGTTAACACCCTGGTGTCTCTGCTAAGCTCTTGTTTGTGTCCACCTGTCAACATACTGCAGCAGACTTTCAGTGAAGTCAGTGCAGAGGAGGAGACGCTTTTTTCTAAACATACTGTTCAAAACAGCAGTTTAATCCACAGATAGCTCAAAGGCACCTTAGTTTAAATTTGCTGTGTTTCTAATCTGGCGGGTTGTGAACACTTGCAGCTTGACATGTTACACAGGGATTTATTGTAAAGCTTGCCAGCAGAAGGGTTAATGGGGAAGGGAGTCTTGCATCTTAGAGACATGACTAACAAAAACCACCAAGAAATCTCCCGAAATAGATAATTAAAGATCATTTTGGTTCCAGGTTCTAAAATATAGTATTATAGTTAAAATTGTAAGAGAGCCTAAATACTGGTTGAACAAATAAAGACATTACAAGTTAGTTTTGTTAGTCTGTGCTGAAATATTATGGAACCAGATTAATGAGTACAGCAATAAATAGATTAAATCTAAATGTTACTTGCATTAGGTTTAAAGTAATGTTACAATGTATAAAATGGTAAATCATTATCATAATCATCATCAGGATGGCCCCATACCCTCACCTGTCTGTGGTTGTAGCCCTGCAGAAGCAGGAAGTAAGGGAAGTCGAATGGTGGGTGGATAGAGTACTGGGTGGTGTTATCATCGCTACTCTCCGTCTCCTCCTTCTCCAGGCCGAGTCTCATCTCCTCCTTGTCAGCCTCGACCTCCCCATCTTCTCTGAGCGTTGATTTCTGCCTTGCCCTTTCTGCCTCCTTCCCCATGGTGGGCAGGTCCATCTCGCTCAGACTCCTCCACATCTCGAGCCCGTCAACATCGTCCCCGCTGCTGTCCACGAACAGAGAAGTTACCCTGCAGCGGCTCCTCTGCAGTTTACGAGCCTGGGCGTTGATTCCTGATTGAAAAAGATGAGGATGTAAGAGTTTTGATGACAACAATATTAAATCTGAATATGTTTATCTCTATGTTCTGAATTTCAAATACATTTAATGTCTGGAGACAAACAGAGAAAATCTCATAAACTTATTGAAAGTAGGGATGCATCGGCTTAATATTGCCTCTTTTAACAAGCACTGGCCAGCAGCAAAAAATGTGGGCATTGACCATTGTCAAAAGCAGAGGTCTATCTGATGTGTCATCTCTGTTTAATGCTAGCGCACATAACAGCTGATTCAGAAGAGATTCATCATTAGACAGAAAAAGGGACATGGAAAAACGTATCTGTCTCCTAATCAAGAACAAGAGAGGATGTCGGTGTTTTGGGGTTGTTACACCAAATGAAGTAATGAAATCTGGGCATTGTTATCAGCCAAAGTTGTTGTTTTAAACATCAGCATTTGCCCTGATTTTAATAATCGATGCATCTCTAATTGAAAGTGTTGCAATCGAGCCCACAATTCTGCCTAAAGCTATCTAATATGTGGCCTGAGTGGACATTTCTGGTTCAACTTTGGCCTGATCTTTCCATCTCCCAAACTAGCAATTTATGTCTCAGTTGATTTAATCGTCTCCTCTATGGCAAAGACATCATGTGGCACACCACAAGGCTCCATTCTTGGTCCTGTTCTGTTTGTCTTCAACATGCTCCTATTAAGTCTTGTCATCTGCCAGTTCAATCACAGCATTTCTTATCATAGTTATGCTGATGATTCCATAATACATGTCCCTCAAAACCACCGAATAAGGGTGCAGGTTAGGGCGTGCCCCATTTAAGTCCGGCCTGTGGCTACTTTCCCGCATGTCTTTTCCCCCGACTCTCTCATCTCTGTTTTCAACTCTATCCACTGTCCTCCACTCTAAATAAAGGCATATACATATATACACTGAATACAGAAATTGGTTACACTACACAAGTGTTTAACTGATATAAAGGCTAGATGTTGCAAAACTTTTACAACTTGTGTCCGGCAATTAAGGCACTAAAGTAACAAATTAATTTTTAAATCATAGGTTTTTATCTGAAAAAAAAAAAAAAGAGTCAAGTACCTTTCACTTGAGAAACCACAAATTACAAAGTAAAAGCATGACCAAGAACAGTTTCTTGTGAAATTCCTACACAGAGAAAGCAAATAAAATGGAATTCCTTAAAAGGAAATGTTGTACCATTAACTGGAGATCACCGTACACCAATGAGTCATTGTGTACATGCACTCATATGTACTTCTTTAGGAACAACAATGTTGAACAGAAAATATTCAAGCTTTTATTTCTTCCTATGTGGTTTTTGTAGTAGTACCACTATTTTTTTTATCAGTTTCAGTACAGATGATGTAGCCAAACTTCATACCATAGAGCCAGACTAACAAAAACAAATCACACCTCTCACATCACCCTGATTTTAACTTTCACAGTACTGGCTGCCAGTTTCATTCGGAATTAATTTTAAAATCTTACTCTTAACCTATAAAGCTTAGCATGGCCTCACATTTGAATGTTTAAATGAGCTTTTAACAGCTTACTTTTAACAGTCAAAGGGTATTGGAACTTTTGCTGTAACTGCACCTCTACTCTGTAACAGTCTTCCACTTTGCATTTGTCCAGTGAAAACTGTTTATAGCTTTGAAATTTTATCCTAAGACTCATTTCAAAGAGCTCCAGAGGACATAATTCAACATCAGAGTTTTCTTTTCTAATTTGTGACTGGTTCTGTTTCAACTGTATTTTTTGTTTGTTTGTTTGTTTTTACATTTGTGAGGATCTTTTTTAGAATACTTCTTATAGGTGCAGATGGCTTCATGGTCAGGTCGCGCCCCATGTACACAGGCGGTCCCAGTTCAAGTCCAGCCTGTAGTGCCTTTCCTGTATGTCTTTCCCCACTCCCTCATCCCTGTTTTGTGTCTCTATCCACTGTCCTATTTCTGCAAAAAAGGCACAACAAAACCCAATCTTTTTTAAAAAGCTCTATCATGCAACCAAATGTTTCTTGCAGCCTTGTAGCCAATAACAAATGGAATCTGTGGCATATAAAGTACCATGCATAGATGCATGCTAATATATATAAAGGCTGGAAAAATAGGGTTTAAGAGCCAGATATTTTGAGATAGTGTTTCCCACACATCCAAGGACATACTTGGATGAGCCACCCAGCTATATTTTCAGGAACCCAAATATATTTGCCTATCATTTTTTGAAATTCCTATTGACCACCATTTGCATGCATGAGAGAGATCATTCCCATAAATGGACCGACTGAAATGACTCCTGCTAAAAATGATGCTGTCATTTCAACATTGTTGTGCATCTTTTTCTGCTAATATGATCCTGTAGTCGTGCACCCTAGAATGACGGTTGTGATATGTTGCCTCATTAAAGTAAACCATTAAACATGCAGGCATATGCATTATACTGTTGATGGATACTGCTGAAAGAATGAAGCAGAAACAAAGAAAAATAACCATGAAGAATGACACAAGGCAGGATGGCCATCCCTACAGCTCTAGTGCAGTGCCATTCTGTGGGATGCACTGTGATATAACAAAAAAGAGTAAGCTTAAAGCTCTAGATAAAACCCCTCTGATCAAATCGTAGCCTGGTGCTCTGGCCCCGGTTCAGATGAAACACGAAGCAGAGGAAAGAGAGGAAATGTGCAGGAGAAAGAGGTGATAGCAGCGCTCGGTCCGCCTGACGTAACACAAACACCATTCAGCTCGTTCGGAGCCGCTAAGCCAAATCCACACCCGCTGCTTATCAGCTGTGAAAACCAGTGAGCTCCACATTGTTCAGCAGAGCCTGAAACACTCTCACACTATGTGTGAGTAAAGTTTGTGTCCCTGATGTGTGGGAGGATGGGGAGGTGGACCACATCTGAGAGACCCAAGTAGAACCGCTTTCAGGTTGTAGACACTCAATTTCTTGTGATGTTTGAAACACAATGAAGAACTTTATCAGACATGAAAAACCCGCAGCCTGCCGGCCTAGCTTAGCGTAGACTCTGGAAACAAAGGAAACAGTGTTAACGGCTCATTCAAAGGTAATAAAACTCTCCTTAAGCGGTTTAAATTTCGACAACTAACACATTTAATAGTATTTGTTTAATCTGCGCAGGAACGTGAGTGTAAAAACAACATTGTTTCTGTTTTATGGGGGTCATGTACCAGACTATTTCCTAGTGTTTGGCTACTCAGAGCCAAGAAACAGTCTGGAACAGAAAACTCCCCTTAACTGTTGTGTTTACACATTTTATTTCACATGTGAGAAAAAAAACAATAACAAAGGTGTTTATACAGAGGCTTTAAAGGTGCAGGGAGGTGGTCAGTGTTACCTCTGAACAACACCAGACTGGCTATTTTGCCCTGTATTTATGCTACGCTAGGCTATGTGGCTACTGGCAGAGAAGCACGTTTCAGGAAGTGGTTTGGCTTCGCTGTGTGAATGCTTTGGTAAACCACCGTCTGCTGTTAGGTTTGTCCTAAATTGAGGCTTCTAAAAGTAGCCTCATCAAATGTTTATTCCAGCATCTCAAACAGGAGCAAGACGCTGAGCGGGAGAAAACACCTGCTAAAAACTGCTGATGCTAACATTAGCTAAATATCTTTTCAATGACTCAGAAAAAAAGAAGAAAAAGCCCATGTAGAGGTTAATCGTACTGCCCTCATATTACTGAAAGATATGGTGACAGTAAACAGAGACATTGACAGGTTTAGAACATATGTCAAAGCAGACATGCAAAACATAAGAAAATAATGCAATGCAAGATCTGTTAATGAAATGATTTGTGATAAACAATAATTATATAATGCATATTAGCTGAAATTCTGCTTTAAGACTAGCAACCATCATGTTTTCTCCCAATACTTTTATTTACAACATGCGCTGTTCTTTCTCATTCCTTGTGCTGCTCTGTTAGTACAAGTTACTGAAAAGTTAGCTATAGAGTTCCACGAGGCTCTGCTCTTTTCACCTTGCTTCCTCTAGGTGTCGAATTATTCCATAGATTTCCAACGCTATGCAGATGATACGCAACTGTGCATATCAATGAAGGCTTAAGGCTGCCTAGAAGCATGCCTTAGAGACATAACAACCTGGATGGCAAGGATTTTTTGGCTTCTTAGCTCAGGCAAGACTGAGGTTATTGTGCTTGGCTCCAAACACCTCAGATGATGCCTTAGATTAACCTTGCAAGGCAGATGGATGCGTCCGTTTCCTTGTTTTTCACTGGCGAATCCATCTTGCAAAGCTCCCATCTGACCCGTCTGGGCCCAGTTAAAAAGTGACAGGACCAATCAGCGACGAGGGGCAGTACTTTCAGGCGCAGCAGAGTCGTGATGTAAACAAGCAGCAGCAAGAGCTGGTGCAGTTATGGAGGAAGAGATTAGCGTGGATGCTGCTAAAGCACCAGTTTAATCAGAACTTGATGACATTTCTTCTTTAAAAGAAGAACAAAGAACAGCAGTGAGTTGTTCTCTTCTCAAAAAAAGTCAAGTACTTACATGTCTATAGTCGCCATGTTTCACGTTATTCCTAAGTAGCTGTGCACGCACAGCTCGATAGCTGCTACATCACGTGTTTTGTTGCTCTGACTGGCCCGTAGAGATTGACTGATAGAACGTTCACCCAATCATACTCCAAGTGTTTTTTCAAAGCCTCTGCCTTTTCCCAAACATTTCCTATTGAAAATTTCCCAGATGGATGTGTAAAAAAAATTCCATCTGGTGTGTCAGGTTAGGCCTAGATAGCATCAGCCTGGCATCCAGCACTGCTGGGAGAAATCTTGGAGTTCTAATCAATCTGTGAATTCAACAAAAAATATTGCATCTGTTGTTTTTGGCTTATGTTTCCTTTTCACAAGGCAAAATCAGCCTTCTGTCCCCTCGATCAGCTGTGCACCTAAGCAGAATGCTCAGAGCTACACTACCAAACACATGAGAAATTCATGGCTGTAACTGCTAAATTCTCCCTTGGAAAAATGCAGATATCTTAGTTTTTACATGTCTAAACCAGCAAGTATTGCTGTGCTTATACAGCTCTGCAAAAATTAGAGGCTACTCCAATATTTCTTAAAAGGAACTCTGCATGATCAGACCAGTTCATCTTGTTGGATATGTATTTGAATCTCTCATATACATATTGAACTGAAAAACTCACTAGATATCTGCATTTTGAGTAATTTGAGTTTATAAATTCACCAGGAGGCCGACATGCGCTGTTACATCACAGTTCTGCAGAGCTGCCGTTCCTATGCAGTAACCGCTGTGGCAGACTGGCAGCCAGAGTTAGTCTCATGTCTCACACATGGAGAATTCTAAAATTTGAGGTCTCTTCTATTTTTATTTGCACCACGAGCCATTATCTGTCCATCTAGACAGGAAAATGATAAATACAGAGCCATATTTACCTTGTTGTAGCAAATATTTACGTCCATCTGCAAAATCTGTTTGAAATCAGTTTCTTGATGAACCAGATGAAGGCCGCAAGCTAAACGCGTCTGTTTAATAAAGTTGTTCCCCAAACTTCTACTCTTTATGAAGTTTTCTGTTTCCACACAGAATCAAAGCACTTCCGGTGAGCTTTTCAAAGTAAAAGTCCACTTTAGCATTTCTTTGGAGAAACTCTGTTTGTATGTGCAAGCTGCTTTTATTTTGAAAAGCTCCCGGTATGCTTCTGCCATACACTGTGTCTCACTTGTAGGGAGTTTTATTGAGGTAAAACGTAGGAGGAATGACCAAGAGGGTCACAGAGCTCTGACAGCAGGGAGACCAAACCAACACGCAGTTAACTCGTGTCTGGTATGAAAGCTGTTAAAAAGCAGAAAAAATGCCTGAAAAACGGTTAATAACAATGGCGAAGATCGCTGTGCACTGTGACATCACACGGACCAAAACATGGTGGCCTCCTGGTGAGTTTATGAGCTCAAATTTACTCAAACTGCAGATATCTGGGATATTTAGTGAGTTTTTTAGTTCAATATACATTTGAGAGATGCAAATATCTGTCCAACAAGATAAACTTGTCTGATCATGCAGGGTTCCTTTTAAATACATGTATGGCAGCCATTCCAATGCAATGTCTGTTGAGTCCTAACACAAGCACAACTCATTCTACTTAATGAGATACTTATTAGGTGATCACCTGGAAGCAAACACGCTGTGATCATCACTACACTCTTGCAATAGGCCCAGGTGGATGGCAAAAACAGTGCTAACAGTACTTCATAAGCAATTGGAATCAGGGTTCAGTTGCAACTTTACGTCAGGTTGCTCCCGTCCTTAAAATTTCAAAGACTGTGGTTCATAAGAACAAGCTCAAATGGGAGGCATTGGGGACAACAAAGCAACAAACCGACAGAGGGCGAAAACAACTCTCCACTGACTGGGATGACCACCAACTCATCTGAATGTCAGTGTGTACTGACAGTTCGAAACAGTCTCCTAAAGGCAGGGCTAAAGTCATGCAAACCTAGAAAAAACCTGTCATCAATCAGAAGCAATGAAGAGTCAGGCTGATGTTTGCATAAGACTCAGCTTTGCCCAACACCTGGTCCTCTAAAGGTTCGACGGTGAACTTGAAAATGCCTACAAGCAACAGTGTCTCGTACCCACTGTGAAATTTGGTAAAGGATTGGTGATGATTTGGTAGGTGCTTAAGTAAAGCTGGAATCAGGCAGATGTGTCTTTGTGAAGGATGCATGAATCAAGCCACTGGAAGGTTATCCCGGAGGAAAATGAGCTTCTTTCTGCTTGGACAGTGTTCATCAACTCTGAGGATTGTTTTTCTAGCAGGACAATGCTCCATGCCGCACAGTCAGGCCTATCAAGGTGTGGATGGAGAACCCACAGATCAAGACCCTGTCATGGCCAGCCCAATCTCTTGACCGAACCCCATGAAAATCATTGAAATTTGATCCAAATATTTGAATTTTCATGCCAGAAGTTGCATGAAGTAACCCAAATGCATTGTGAAAGACTGGTGGGGAGCATTAGGATAGATGAATGCTGTGATTTAAAATCAGGTTATTCCACAAAATGTTGATTGTTGATTTAAGTATTGTATAGTTTAAAATGAATATGAACTTGTTTACAACATTGCAAAACATTGCAGTTGTTATTTTCTGCAAATAAATGCTCTGAATGGCAATATTTTATTTGGAATTGGAGGAGAAATGTAGTCCGTAGTTTATAGAATTAAACAAAAATATTATCGCAGATCTTTGCTCTGAACTGAGCTTAACAAACTCAGATTTACATTCTGGTCCATTTGTCAGAATTTCAAAATGACTTTTGAAGAGTAACTTTCCTTGCACATCCATAGTTTTAAACACATGGTATCAAAAAGTATCAAAAAGCACTGAAAATTTTGTCAGCATGAATATACAGTATGTAGATAAAGTTTAAAGGCAGGATCTTGTTTCTACAAAACTGTAATCAAGAGGAATTTCCAACACATCAGTAAGACCAAGAATAACACTGATAACAAAAATCAGTGAAGTCACACAGAGAGAAACACAACAGACCTGTGCCAGAGTCAACATGGCTGCTCAGCGCGCAGTGAGCAGGAAGTGAGCTCTGACCGAAAGAATAACAGACCGAGTGAACGCATTCAGAGGGGGGAGCTGCCTCCATGTTCCACAGGGCCCTAATGGGGGGGCCCTTGCAATAAAACAAAGATAAGAGAGGGGCCACAGTGACCTCCTGTGTCCCTCCCTGCTGCTTTTGTTCCTCCTGACCTCCCTCCTCTCTCCTGCTCTACCCGCTGATAAGCTGCACAATGAAGCTAGAAGAGGGCAGGAGAAAGGCTCTCCATGTAACACAGGCTCTGTGATTTATTACCAGGCGCTCGGATGTTAGGGTCACTGAGGTCTATCTTTGAGGATGGTTTAATGCGAGGCTCTACCTCTGGTGTCTGAGACAGACCAGGAACAGAACACGCAAAGGTTTTAGAGACATGTTTACCTGCTGTGACAGTGTCTCTGTCCTTTAAGCTCTGCTCCTCCACGCTTGCTCTCAGTTGGATCTCAAAGCGCCGGGAGAATCCTTCCTTTGGTTTCCACAGTGACTGCAGCATGAGGGGCTTCTCGTGGTCTCCTACCACCCGGAAACACTCCCTCTTCCACTGGTTGTCTGTCCCTGTCTGTCCGATCACATCACATAGGACATAGTCCCTGGGGTCTTCTTTCTCTAGACAGTACCTGAACGACAAGAAGAGACATTGAGACAAGAAGACCAGGAATACCACTGAAAGGTGGAGGTGTTAAAACATTCTAACATTAAGTTAACGAAACAACCAGGAGGTTAGTTTGAGTGTTTTTGGCCACTGTGGCTCCAGGGATGCAACTGATAAGTGTAGGGCCAGTACTTTGAATGTTAATTTTCTCTTTAGGATCCATTCTCCTTACTTTGGAAATTTGTCTACTTTGGGTTTAAAGCCTTGTTAACATTAAGCTCATTTTTTTGAGTGTGAATTAGCACATGTTGCATGCTAACAGCTGTTTCAGACTGAGTGCATGACAGCCACATATCAAGTGCAGACAATGTAGAGAATGGAAGCTTTGCCTATTTTTCGAAGAGCTGCATGCATCTCTTGCTCAAAAAAGACATGCAAAAAGTAAAAGGGGAGCCATATTTACTTTTTTTTTTATCATATATGCATGTCTACATCAGTAAAATATTTCTGCAATGTATTTCATGATGACCCCAATGAGTGCCACAAGCTGAAACATCTTGGGGCAATAAAGTTTTTCGGTAACAATTTATTTCAATGGGCCCTACTTACCTAGTAATTTCATAGTAATAAGTGTAATTATCTAGTAATTTCTCAAGAATAAGGTGAAAATTACTTTGTAATAAGTTGGCATTTTATGAAATGATAACTTAGAAATATTAAGAAAGTATTTACCTAACTGTAGGGTTTTGATTATCTAGCAATTCCTCGTAATATTGTGGTAATTCTCCAGTAATCAGATGGTATTTTATCCTAACCCTATAATTTACTTTGAAAGTATCCAGGAAAGACTCACTCTAATTTAGTGGACCAAATAAAGAAATTACCTGGGAATTACCAAGTAACTTATATAGAATATTATCATCTTATTTTTAAGAAATACCTTTGTAACATACCACTGAATTTGCAGAGAGTTGCCACAGTATTATGATGAGGGTTAGGATAAGGGTAATATCAGAGTCATTGCTTTGTAAAATGCCATCTTATTACTTGGTAATTAAAACCTTATCCTCGAGAAAATACAAAAAAATTACCACTTATTACTATAAAAAAATTACTAGATAATTTTAAATAGTCTTTCTATACTTGACCTGTTGAGGGAGCTTCCATGTCACAAGGAAGATAAACACAGCTCTATGGTTTGTAGTTTTCAAAGTACAAGTGTGGTCTGGCATTTAAGCGAAGAAACTTGCCTTATATGCACACACTGCTATTATTCTGAGTTTTGCATGGTTATACTGTACATTGAATCATGTCTCTTACAGGGAGGTTTATTGAGGTGAATTTAAGAAAAAAGACAGAGGTGTAACAGCTTGGAGACACAGCACAAACACACCTGGTATGAAAGATGTGATGGCACAAGCTGGAGCTGACGCGTCGCCAGCATTTTTCCTTTTTAACTATTTTTATGAAAGTCTTGTGATATATGGGTATGTCTTTTGTTCTAGTCTATTACTTCTGTGTTATTAATTGGCAGCTTCATCTGTGCAGATCTTGGAGTCCAAGACGAATTTCCCTAAGGGGACAATAAAGTGTATCGTATCGTATCGTATCATATCACCTGGTCTGAATGGGCATGAGAGACTATGGAAGTCTGCAAGCACTACTAACATAAGTAGCTTATCAGCACGTTAGCATTTTTAAGTAACAAACTGAAGTAAATATGGGTGTAGTCATAGTGGCTTTACCAATTGGTCTCTGAAGAGGCATTCTGAAGCCCCAATATGTGGTTGCCAGATTGGATATGCTGTATTAAACAAGCTTTTAATCAATCTAATGTAAGGTCAAGAGTTGGTGGCCTTTTAGCCTCCTGCCAAACTGCTACAAGGTACCCACCTGTCAGTCAAATCAACTACACTCATTATTGTGAAATTCATGCGTAACTCTTAGCCTTATTTTAATAGTATAGCAATATGTGTTTTTTTGTGCCAGGAAGCTGCTTTTAAAAATGGCATGTTACTTGTCTCCATTATGCAAAACAAACTATTAAGCTCTATGAAGTAAAAAAAAGGAAAAGAAAAATGAGAAAATCTCCCTGTATGGCACTCAAATCGTCTTGTAGATCTCTCTTGTTTACTCGTCCATGCCCACATCTTTCGCTAACAGACCAAAAAAAAGAAACAGGGCATCAGGGTATAAACGGCCCATCACATTGCACTGCCAGGGCATTGTAATGAGAACAATTGAATTACCTGTAAGCTCATTGTGACTCTTGCTTGCATGACATGCAATCGGGACAGGCTGTAATGTCTAAACTGGCTAAAATTTGTACTTTAGAATAATACATACAACAATGAAAGCTGAAAATCTTATTGTATAAAAGCTAGAAATGTAAAGTAAGGGTATTTACAGTATGTCTTTAGTATAGCTGCAACATTTTTCATGTTTTAGCACTAAATCCTCTTTTACAAACATTTTACCACTGGTACTGTCTAAATCAGCTAAAAGGGGATTACTGAAAAAGAGCTAATCCTCTCAAAAATTAGTTCTGAAAACATTCGAGGCAGTGAAGTTCATTGTCAAGATTCTATTTGTATGTAAAGCTCTTTAACGTGGGTGTAGACACTTGACAGGTTGCGTTGCATCATATGTAGGTGTTTACTTTGATCTAAATATGGTAAAACATGCCTCACAGAGAGTTTAAAGCTCCCTTACCTCTCTAAGGCCTCTTTTACCAGCTCCTTAGCATTGGACTGAGTGGTCGCCAGCACGCTCTTATAGTTAGTCCCCTGACAGATGTCGCTGCCAAAGATCTTGAGGATGCCGGGGACGGACATCTGACTGGACAGCTCCGCAGGGTCGTCTGCAACCTGAAGATCACTGGACAGGCTGCCTCCACTGGGTGCCAGACCGCGACGTCCGTTGTCCCGCAGGTTTGGACTGTGGTTGAAAACGCTTGAGAGCCTGTTATTGTGGCGGCGGATTTTGCTCTTGGCCGGCTGCCGAACTCCCACACTGTCTGAGGAGCGGACGATGCTATCTGAGTTGTTGGACCTGAGAGGGAACAGAGGAGGAGACCTGATGATCTAAAAGTTCAAACAGATATGATGGGGCAACATATTGTGTTCATTATAATAAAGAATTATTTCTTGCTTGTTTATTGAGAAATACATAAGACAAGTGAATTTAAAAATAATCCCACATTAAGGCGCAAATTTGGGGGTGTGGGGGGTCATTCAGCCTAAATGTATGACATTTAAATAAATAGAAATGTTAAGTACATTTTAAACAAATTAGCAATAGTGTTATACAGTAATAGAGACATTAAATACGATTTTTAAGACAACTACAAGGCTTAAATACACCCACTTTTGTAACCTTTTCCCATGCATTTCTGGTACATATCCTGGCCTAGAACAGCCTCTCCTAAATTTCAGCCCAATTTGAGACCTGGAAATCTTCTGGGGTCCACCAAAACTCTTGTATGATCATAACAAAACAATTATTTATATATTATATACATACCTTTAATTTGTCATATTTTTGTTTTATAAACAGGGATTCAATGCGAATGCTTTGCTTTTAGATACAACATTAATTGGAAATTGTTTGTGGGGTCTCAAATTACAATAAATGAGCCCTTGACATTTTTTTGTTTCAATCAGGCATCTGCAAAGTCTTTTAAATTTCCATTTCTTTCATTTATCTTTGTTAACATAGCCTGTGGCCCCAACAACTCTTTCAGAGTTGCAGAATTGTCTCCAAGTAACACTGATTTATTCTCAAAATTGAGGAAGTAAGCGGCATAGTAGAATGGTTAATACAGTGTCACCAGTTAATCCAACACCAGTTGAACCATGACACTGGATGTATTCATCAGACTAAATAAATAAAGAGATGAAATTACGTAAAAGTTACTGCTGTGTTTTGTTACTTATGAGACTTAAATATTAACATAAAATGTAATGAAGTATTTCATGATTACTTAAAACATCATTTATCAATTTTTATTTTTTGATTATTAGTTATTGCAAATGACCTCTTGCAGCCCACCTACAGTAGATATGGGGAATGGCTGTATCGCGATATTACCGTTGTTGTAGGCCAAATATTGCGTATTATGACAGGACCTTACCCTGTGATTCCCACCTAAACTTCACTATCAAATATCAATAAAATAGCTTCAATTTGGAGTGTTACAGTCCAACTTTAAGTCCAACAATTTAAAAGTGTGCTAGTAGCCATTAAATATAGCTTAAATAATGTAATATATGCTAAATGTAGGGGTGTTTATAACCTACAGGGACTTGACTTACTGTAGGGATCCATTGCTGGGTTTCCTCCCCAGTTTAGCCAGGCGCCTCTTTGGAGAGCGGATCAAGAGACCCACAGGGAAGTTCAGAGCCTGTTTATTAACGTGACTGCTTCTCTCCTCCGAAATCATTGTGGATTATAGTCTCACATGAACAGGACTAGGCTGTTAAAACCGTTTTAATCAACAGAGAATTACATTATTCGCTGTTAAGCTAGCTGAGGAGTAGAAAAGTAGCCCAGACGGGCAATTTTCGCTTCGAACTCGAAAATGAAATCCTCATAAATCACTGAAAGGTGTCCGACAAAGTCTCTGTCTCTGTTAAAGTTTCAAAGTAATTCAAACGTTAGCGCGATGGATAAACTGACGTGACGTTAAAATTCCCACTGAAGTTAGAGGAAAACCAAAGCAGCGCCGCTGATTCAAACTCCCACGTCAGTTTTCTGGAACATAAAATCCAGAGTTAAGTGAAGAAAAAGAAGTAGAAGTATTTCCACACTACGTTTCTCCATCCCGGGCTGAAGAAGAGCCGGTTCACACCAACCGTTTGGTCCCGTTAGTTCCGGGCAGTCCAGGAGTCTGGAGAGGACTGAATGAACAGGGACAACCTGCTGCTGCTGGAGACACGAGCCACTACGGGTGACGTCACTGCGACATCACGCGCATGGACTGCGAGGAGGCGGGAGAAACCACACACCCCAACACACCCACGGACCATCAGGGGACAAATGTTTGAAACTGTAACATCTTTAAGGGGACACTCTGTTTATATGACATGCCATTTAGATTTATGTCTTAACCACTTAGATACATTTAAAATTAAAATTTAAGCCCTAGAAAAGTATTGGTGGACATCTCATTACTTTTTTGTGTTTTTACTTCTGTCACTTGTCTTTATATTTTAAATTATTATGATTAAATCGAGTTCAACAAAGTGGTCATATATGGTTCTTTGTTCCATAGAGAGTATACATAGAGTAAGCTACATAGGCTACAGTATTTATTAGAAATTAAAATACTGAAATTCAAAATATTACACATAATTATTTTTGAGGTAAATAAAGAGACTTAAAACATGAATCGACATGCCGCTTTTCATAAAACTTGGGCATGGCAGAGAAAGGTCAGAGCTCACAGATTCATCTGAGATGGCTGCAGTGTCGCCTCACAGAGTCAGGGACATCAGAGTTGGTGAGATTGTCTTTAGAGTCTGACTTCTTTTGGAGGCAAGACATGATTGACTTCAGAATACAGTATAAGTATAGGACCGCCAGTTTTATCTTATCATTGCAACAGGAGAACTATAACAGTTACAAATATTGGATTACTGAATTAATTACGGCAGTGGTGACATTCAATAAAACTAATTTATGTCATTTAGATTTAATAAAACTGTTATACAGTTTTTAAACTGACTTGAATCACATATATTTAACTATTTACATAAACTACCATTTATTTGTTCTCTTAACAGCATCAGAAAACAACAACAACAAAAAACCCAACAAAGATTGATTGTCAAAATTAATTTAAGTGGAATTAAGGCTCACAGTAAAAATAAAAACTGACATAAACCAGATAAAAATATATTTAAAATGTTACAATGTTGTACAAAGAACCAAAAATTAGTCCTTTTTAATAACTATTCCTTGAAAATTCTATTAATCAGAAAATTTTACCTCTGGATAACTCTTTTATTTATTGATTGATTTATTTTTACAAAGCTGTTGTAACATCTAACTATACAGTAGAGTACTGATATATGATGAATCATAAAAAAAACCTCTGTGTGTTTGGTAGTTGAAATAGTCATATGTCTTAATATAGACACCACACTTTCAAACAGCATCTGTCCAAACATGGTTCCTCCATTTTTCTCACTAAAATCGCAGTAATTGTTTTAAAATCACATGCAAGCAAAATGTATTGTGACATCTAGTATTATTAGTCTCCTTTATAAAGTGTGAGTTTCATCAACTTATCATGGTTAGTTATGTATTTGTTTGGGACCAAAAGAGACATAAAACTGCATTCCTGAAGGGAAACAGTACATTTGAGATGCTCTGGGCCACTGCTCATTGGTCAGATGATGTGATGTCACTTTCTGTGACATTGACTGATTTCCGCTGATTGGCTAAGAAAAATCTTTCTGGTTCTGCTGTACCACAGAGCGTTCAGGACAGGCCACGAAGGAAGTCTACCAAAGTGACCATATATGGTTCCTTGCCCCATAAAGGGTCAAGAATAGTTGTGGTAACAGCAGTGTTAATTTTGGCAGCAATCTTTTAGTCTTAGTTTAAAAGAAAGTATTCAAATGAAATGTATTTTAGTTTTAGTCATGTTTTAGTCATTTCTATCCCTTTTAGTTTTAGTCTAGTTTTAGCCAATGAAAACTCAACACATTTTAGTCTAGTTTTAGTCCATTAAAAGTTCCCATATTTAAGTCTTTACTTTCAGTCCAAGCATTTATTTTCTTGCCTAAATCTGGTACCAAATCATGGTAGTGTGCTATATGCACCCTGGTAAACCTGGGGTCCCTGCTTTCCACAGCTGAGAGGCAGAAGAGATACAGATGCATTGTTTTTTGACGGATTTACCCACATTGGAGAAATATCATAGATTTTGAATATGCGAAGAAAACTACATTACATTTTTGTCTAGTTTTAGTCATCTTGACAAAAACTAAACTTATTTTTTGTCAGTTTTAGTCATCACAGATCAATTTTTGTTAGTCTTAATCCAGTTTTTGTCATGGAAAAAAGGCTGTCAACAAACATTTTGGTAGTAGTTTTAGTCGATGAAATTAACACTGGGTAACAGTAATTCATTATTTTGTTTTTTTGTTTTTTTCTTTTTACTTAAAGATCAGTTTTGAATAGTCTTTCCCAGACTTATGTAAGCTGTGGCCCAACGTGAGACCTGAAAGTCCTCTGGGGACCAAAAAAAAAGCCCTTGTACAACCACAGCATGAGCTAAGATATTAGAACATTAATATTAGGCTACTTGGAAAGTGTTTTTGGAGTCACAAATTGTAATTAATGAGCCACTGCCATTTAGTTGTTTTGTTCAGACATCTGCAAAGTTTCTTGAAAATGGAAAATTTTCTCTTGTAATCTTTTTGTGTAGAAAAAAAGAATTGTGGCCCAGCAAACGTCTTTCTAATAGCGTTAATGTCTCCAGAGACGTATTGATTCTTAAGCCAAGAAAGGGAGTGGCATAGTAGAACAATTAATGGAGTGTAACTAGTTAATCCAACACAAGTTAAACCTTAATAGTAATAAATTGATTATATAATTACACAAAATAAATACATATATTTATAATTTTTATATGAACATTTTTAAGGAGCATTCCAATTTCTGTCTTTGAAAGATAAAATAAACCTAAAACAGTTGCAAGAACACCAGAAACAGTGACGTTAATTCAAGTAAACCATAAAAACACTGAACTGCCAAAATGAATTTGCATATTAGCAGTGGTTAAGGAAATACACTGTCATTTTAAACTTAAAAAAAGTTCACCTGAAGGGATAACAGTACAACACTTCAGTATGGCTAAACCTGAAGCTGCATTTATGTATGTACATGTTTGTATCCAGGGCTCTATCTTGTGGCTGTGAAGGTGAACTGCCACACCTGCAACACTGCATATCATTCACCAGCTCACTGTAGAAACATATGACACACCTGTATGGTAGTAAATTCGACAATGTACAATATTTGCTTAAGAAATGTTATATGGTAGGTTCACAAACATGTCATTAGAGTACTTGAGTGTATTGTAAGAATTTCAAAATTACACTTGAGGGAGCAGTTTGGGATTTAGTGCCCTCTAGTGGTTATAATGCAGGCTGCAACTGCATGACTACTGCTGTTCTCATGCACCCTTTCAAAGTCTGAAAGAGAAGGTGCAGTTTCAGAAAATCTCTGGAAAGGTTCTTTCTGGAACAAATGACTATTCTGTGCTCCTCTAGAAACATGGCAGTGCATCTCTGGTTATAAATGACTATTGGCTGATGCATGATGGGATTATTAATACAACAGCTTTACACTCTGTTTTTGAATTGCGGTTAATTGCAACACATTCTTGACTACTATAGCACCAGCAGTACTTCATACACACTCTCTCTCTCTCTCTCTCTCTCTCTCTCGCTCTCCCTCTCCGTCTCTCTCTCCCTCTCTCTCTCCCTCTTTATCTCTTCATCTCTCTCACACACTCAGCAGTGTAGTTTTCTTTGTGGTATTGGGTAAGACTCAGAGGCGGATGTGAGTGAGCTCCACCTGCAGCTGCTGTGCACATCAAGTGGTTTGGAGGCAATAAAATTCAGGTCAGACACACATCACACACTTTCCTGCAAACTGTCTGTTTGCTCTCTCTGTCTCTACAACAACTGCACCTCAGACTTCAGTCAGTCTGAATTTTACAAAACCTGAATGGTGACTGTCTGTTCCTACTGCATGAAAATGATCCAGAGCTTATGAAAATTACAGAAAATGAATCAATGATGAAAATGTATTAGTACTGATTACTCTGCTGTATAAGCTGAAAAAAACAGGTAACCCTTTCTCTTACAGTCTACCAATTAGCAAGTACTTACATGGTAATAATGATTAATGGGCAACTGTGGCTCAGAAGAGTTATTCATATTTTACCAATAGGTCTGTGGTTCAATTTCTAATAACTCCTGTAGTCACATGTTGATGTGTCTGAGGAAGACACTTCTCCTGAAATGCTCCCACTGCTTTGCCAGCATATGAATAAGCTGATAGATCTTACCTGTGTTGCCTTCACTGCTTGCCTGTGTCACATGACTTTGGAGACTGATTGGACATGTCTATCCTGCTCTACCATGGGACTTTGGGGACCAACCATACACGACTAACACATATGCACATATTAACCCAGCCGTCCTCACTCAATGTGACCCCTAAGTTAATTTCAGAATTGTAAGAAAACATAAAAAGTACTCTGAGGCCACACGCCAAAATGTATGAAGACCAAATATTAGAAACATGAAAAGATAAATATTTCTATGAAAACCATTGATGACTTGTATTTCCTAAATTCTTGCTTGAAACTAGCGGCTATAGTTGGCTAATCTATCTCCTTTATCTGCATTTGAAAAAGAAAAGAAATGGGGCATTTTTTATGTTGTAGATATTCTAATTTTATGTTCGAGTTTGTGCTACAATTATTTATATATAATTTATTTTTTACCTGCTTGCACAACAAATCAATTTAATTGAAGTTTCCCTAAAACATTTCTGAATGACCAGGATACCTCTTACCTGCCTGAAATGTGTACCTTTCAAAAGTTTGATAGTCAAATATTTTATTATTTCTTTAAAAGTATCAGTGTATTGGCAAAAATACATCAAAAAGTATCTGTATCATATTAAATTTTTAAAAATTGGTTTCGTCCATCCCTACTGATTGGTGCAAGAGCCAAGAAGTGCTCTTCTACTGGGTTCAGCATCCATGCGATATTTAAGTTTTCCCTGAGCAGGTTGAACTTGTCTAAGTGTGGGTAACTTCAGGTATAGTGCACAGTGCCTTATGCCAAAAGGCATTTTGGGGTAACTCTGCAGATTAAGGCAGTGGTTTCCAAATTGGGGCCTTACCCTTTACCTAAACCATGGTATGACGGGGGGCAACAAGACTAAATAACATCAAAGTTCAGCCCTGCTAAATATTGACAGCATTAGTTAATGCTGATGACCATTTAACACAACAGCTTTTGCCATCAGTACTTTTGCCAGAACAACTGATTAGTTTAATGAGGTACTAAGTAGCTCTGACTGGTTTGGCAACCATTTAATGGCTCTTGTTTTAACTATTAATTAAAGAGAACCGCATAGGATAACAGCCCATGCTTTGCCTTGTAATATCTAGAAATGTATGTAGGTTTTTTTCAGTAAAGTACTTTTATCCTCCTGAGACCCTGCTAAATGGAGACCTGTTGACCTGAGTCATGGGTAATTTGTTTACTATCTTGTGATCAGACAAGCAAATCACACTGATCAGTGCATTCAAGATGGCCATCAACTTCACAAACCTCTTCGGATTTAATGATTGAAAGTTGATGATTTATACTTTGGAATACTTGTGGCATGGAAACTTGACATTTTTTATTAACAGAGATTATTTAAAAAATACAGTTATACATGAAGTACTTAAGTCCAGGTTAATATTATTCCATCTGACACTTGCACAAAACTGAAAATTCCCTGTTTACCTGAGTGAGCTTCATGTCTGAATGCAAACAGCAGAGTTCTTCATCATGACTTTACCCTACAATTTCCCTGCTAGCCCCCTTGCTAGTATTTTCCCCTTCCCTTACCACTATTAGGCATGAAAGTTTCTGCTTAGAGGAAAAAATTCGAACAAACAAGTCAGAATATTTTCAGGGTAGGTCACATTTAGAAGTTGTGAGTAGGGCTTTAAGAAACCTTCAGTTTTGTATAAGTGCGAATTAGACTATATATATATATATATATATATATATCTTTTATTTTTAGATTTATTTTGGGCCTTTTTCATGCCTTTATTAGATAGTGGAAGGACAGTGGATAGACTCAGAAACAGGGAAGAGAGTGGGGAGAGAAATGGGTAGCGCCTTAAACCACTCGACCTATCTTTTTAACACCTGTGTATATTTGTGACTAAAAACACAGTCGAGATTGTAAAAGTCACAGCAAAATGGCAGTGTTACTGAAACATGCTGGAGAACTACAACTGTTTATTTTAATTGATGTATATTATATATTTACTGTTTTCTGTTCTGTTAATTTAGAAAATAACCATTTTGTGGCTGAAAAAAAGGTTGACTATTAATATTTTATTTACAATGAAAAATCTCTAACATTAAACAATCTTTATGGGAAACAACTCTGGCAGTTTACATTCATTGCACCAGTGTGAATATAACACAACATCAGTTGAGGGCAAGTGTATTCACACAGCTCTGAATTTAGTTTATGTTAAAAAAATGTTTTATTGATCATTTGTATGATTTATTCCAAAGGTCTGTAATTCTCTGAATAGTGTGACTGAGCCACAGTTGCAGAAGTACAGGATAGTATTTTCGACCCTCCACTCATAAGGCATGAACAGATGAGGAAGCATAAGTGGTGAAAATGCATGAAAAGAAAGAGGAAGCTGCATTAAATAACCGAGAATGACACGGAATGACTGCAAATGGTTTAGACTAAAAAGTAAAAGGCAGTTTTAGAAAGTTTGAAATCTTCCACTTATGTTGAGGGAGGGGATTAAAGATCATTCAAATAAGAAATACTGAAGTACCAGAAAATTACTTCATTTCTGTCCTTACAGAGATGGCGTCCCACAGACGTGGTCGGCAATATCTGGGATTTGTAGGTCTGCAGCCAGACCCACAAGAAGGTGGAGTAAGGTTAGGTTGACCATATTTTCAACCATCCAAAGAGGGAACTTACATTTCATTGCGAACCTACATGCATGAGCTCATTCAATAATGTGATGTTTCATCAGTGCACTTTTTAACATCATGGAAAGTGCCTCGTTAGATGTTTAAATATCTCCTCATACTAACCAAAACTTTTATAATGTAATTAAATAACACCAGTAAATGATTGTGTTGGTATAATACAACATACTCATGTACTAATAAAGGTTGTTGACCAGCACTGACACATTCTTCAAGCCTACTAGCTGTTTCACAATTGTTACCAGTATTTTACAGAAATAAGGTGGGGCAAGGTAAGTTGAGCAAGGCAATCTGTCCCTGTTGTATGGCTATATAAACTAAGGTTTCCTAAAACCTTTCACTGGCATTTTCCTCTGAAGTGGGTCTTAACAGTTCTGTTTTTCAGCTTGAGCCCATTGTTTGTGTTTGCTAGTAACATGATGTTGTTTGTCGAAATAGACTGGAAGTAATATACTCTTCATCTGTCCAAAATGCAGCATAATCTTCACCTGGTATTTTTGAAGAAAGTGTTTCCTCTCCTGAAGCTCTGAACTGACTTCCACCACAGACAGATAGTCTACAAGGTATTTTACAGCAGGTCTGGTCAGCACTCTGAGTTTGACTGACACACATTAGTTATATTTTCCTATTGGCTAAATAGCAACTGTCTGCCAGACAGTCTGGCAGCAATCCGTTTATCTCCAATGGCCACTCTCACAGATGTTTCACATTCTGGCAATTATATTCATGAAATGACCACATTGCAAGCTTTAGGGATAAGCAACATTTCATAAATAAAATAAAGAAAAGGTACGAGGGTTTAATCTGCAATTAATTTTAGTGTAAACTCATTTTGTAAGAACTTACAGGAAAAGTTGCTCACTTTAGCTTCATTAGCTAAAGCTAGCAAAGCTATGTTAGCTATGTAACCAACATTACTAGCATAGACAGTAAGAAGAATTGGACAAGAATTGGCCTGTGTGATGTCAGCCATCTGCTTACAAAAGGCGGACCCAAGCTGCTTTTGAGGCCAATCCGTGGCGGCCTCCCTGTTGAAATTGCTGTCTCAACTGAACTTTGGATCAACCTAACGACAGACAAGAGCCTGCCCACTGAGCTCGACTTCCTGTCAGCTAGCTAGCTAGCTAGCATTCTGGTTGACTGATAGGTAGCTTCTGCCTGTAGAGCTATCTGTCAATCAAATGAGACGTGCCAATCAGTGCACAGTGAGGTTTTTCCTAAATTTGATTGATATGATTTTGGTACCAAAAAATTCAAACCCCTGACAGTGAGAGCAGATGAAGACATTCACTAATGAGACATATATATATATATTTTTTAACCAGGTTGTAAACCAATTTATTTCTTGCGTAATAAACAGCTTTTTAACATGTGTTGTGGGCGGGACTTTCAGTGTTCCTACAGCCAGCCTCAAGTGGACACTCGCAGTACTGCAATTTTTTGCCTTTCTGCATTGGCTTAATTTTTCAGGACTGGAGGTTTCCGCTTGGTTACTAGTTAGCTGTAGCAATGTGAATTTTAGAAAAGTAGCTAAAGTGAACTTAGCCATGCAGATAATGTTGACAAGGGATTTACTGCTGCTTTGTGAGTTTAGCTTTAGCTACACTGGCTACATAGCAATGTTATCTATGCTATGTGGCCATGAACTATGTATGCTACGCTTGCTGCATTAAAATATTCTAATGGAGAATGGGCTTTATTTCTTGTAACCAGACTATTTACTCAGCTTTATTAAAGGTTTTATAATTAGGTAATGCAGGTTAGGTTTTCAACTTTTAACTTTTGGTATCCCAACCTTACCTTAATCCTTGCCATACACCTAAACAGAAGATTAATCTGAGTTTATTTTGAAAGTTTTGGCATATTTCAGTTTTGATTTATCCTGCATTGTGTGCATTAGCTCAAATTGGAACAGGGGCTGTTCAAAAATGGGACTTATCAGTGTTTTGGATTTTTGCTTTAAAGAGACACTGGCTAAATCAAGAGGTATGACTTTGTCCCTTGTATTTGTATTTATTTTGTATTTTTACTTATTTTTATTTGAAATATCAGGTTCAGTACATATTACTAATCACTTGCATGTAAATATGTAGGATTGTAGCCATTGGCTAATTTCTGTCCTTTTACCTAAGGCAGGTTGATGTGAACAATGTACAATCAATAAAATAGAGGTACAGTAGCAATAAAAGGTAGAGAATAAAATGACAGATAAGAATGAAAAGTACAATAAACAACCTAGACAGACAATAAACTCATGACAGATCAGAGAAAAGAAACCATGAGGATTTGGCTTTTTAAGTTAAAGTGCCTGTGTGCTAAAGTCCTTTATGTGCTAAAGTGCTTTGGGAGATAGAGTTTTAAAGTTCTGTTGTATATTGCAAGTTGCCCTATTGCACTTATTTTGCACACACAGACGTGTGTGCAGGTGTTATTGCACAGGTTAGCGTACATAGGTTTAATTATGTATGCACTATATCACAAGATTTGCATACATAAATTTATGTAAGCACATAAGGTCACTAGAATGGCTAGTCACAAACAGAATCTCCAACAACCAAACAATTACATAAAAATAACACCAATTGTCAAAATGTTGTGTATTATTCTGTAAAGTAATTTTAATATTTGTAAGTATAAGCAAAACTAAAACTAGTGAGCTATGAAAATAATCACCTGCAATGTAAAATAATAAATGACCAAATAATACCAACTTAGTTGTTTATTTATTTTGATTTATTTTCTAATCTTTTTATTTCTTCTGTCAAAAGTGTAAACTTATGGAACTGCAGTTGTTTTTTTTTTTTTAATTTGGTTGTGTTTTTTAGATTTCAGTGTTGAATTCATGTTTTTTTGCACTATTTTTTTGCACTTAATTCAAAGTCACAACAAGTGGACTCTTATTTTGAAGCTGAGGAAATGACATTTACTACAGCCCGTGGCTGGTACTGTGATGGGAGGCGGCATCAGAGAGCAGCAGAGCGACAAACCACAGCAAACTGACACACACAACTCATTTTATCTTCCGTCTTCACTCCAGTCGAGGCTGACAGCAGAAACAGCAGAGCGGGAGAACTACATTCCACTCCAAACAGGACTATTTTTGTTTTTAACCAACATGCACTAACATGCTGCTGTGGATGAAGAAGAGGCTAGCCTTAGAATAAACTCTGCACAAGTTGAAGAAGTTACTTCAGGGGGGGAAGAGGTAAGATGAGGACTTTTGAAAAACACCAGACCTTCTTGAAAAGATGGTTCTTTTTAGTGACAGCTCCCTTCTCTTCCTCTTTTTTCTTCTCTGTATTCCTCCCCTTCATGTCAACACTTCTTAAAACACAGTTTGAGTTTGTTGCTTTGGAATTAAATGAAGATTTTTAAGAGATCTGTGCTGCATCTGTAGATTCATAGCAGACACTGTAATAATGCTTTTTAAGATACTTATAACCTGTTCGGGGTGATTTGGAGGCCCTATATAAAGAAAATGTAAGAGCCTTTTCTCATTTAGCTGTAAGAAATCAGAGTAAGTGAAAGTATTATCTGGCAACCCTTTTCTGGTAAGCTAGTCCGAGAACTGCATGATAACAATCTGAAATATTAACACTCACAAAGCCAACAGTACTGGTGCATCATAATTAAAACTCACATCTTAATATTTTAACATGCTTATAGGTTTGGTGCAACTTATTAAAATAAATATTTATACTCATTTCTTGGGCAATATCATTTCTTCTGCTAGAAGTCTTTAGTTTTTATTACTTGCATGCTATTTTACCACACAGTAATCCACAGATATCTTGTTTCACATGCCTACATGCATGTAACTAACTATACTTCCTCCACATAGAGACATTTTGGGGGGGTTTGCAGGACTTGGACCTTTCAGGGGTCCCCCAGGGACTTCTTCAGAGAATCAAATGCTTATTTATCCAGTGTTAGCACCTTACTTACATGAGAGCTGGACAATTTTGAAACAAAACAAAACAAAAACAAAAAACATCTAATTGCGATTATTTTGACTCATACTGCAAATGTGATATAAACTGTTGCATTGAAGGGAATGGTCATTTTATGTCATTCTTATTTTTCACAAATACAAAGAAGGTAGGATTTTTTTTACATTTAAATTTTGCATATTATGTAAAGCATGACATCTCTGCTGAAAAAAATGTATTATAATGAACCTTCTGTTATTTAAAAATTGCAGTAGGCCATGCTGCAATTAAATCTAAATTTCAATTAATTACTCAGCCTCAATTTTCATTCTCTTTTTTTTATACACATTGCTGTGAAAAAGTATTGACACCTTCCTATTTTTTTTTTGCATATTTGTCACACTATATTTCAGATCATCAATCAAATTTTAATACTAGACAAAGATAAGCAGAAGAAATACAGAATGCAGGTTTTAAATGTTGATTTTTTTTTTTTTTTTATCAAGGGAAAAAAGTCATCTATGTGAAAAGTAATTCTCGCTTATACATCACAACTGGTTTTGCCACCATTGGCAGCAACAATTGTAAGCAAGCACTTGTGATAACTGGCAATTTGGCCACAGTGCAGTGGAGGGTTTTTAAGCATGAATGGCCTGTTTATGATCATTCCACAACATCTCAATCAGATTTAAGTCAAGATTTTGACCAGGCCACCTAAAAGCTTCTTCTTCTTCTTCTTCTTTTTTTTTTTTTTTTTTTTAAGCCAGTCAGAGGTGGACTTGCTGGTGTGTTTCTTTTTATTGTCCTGCTGCATAACCCAAGTACACATGAGCTTGAGGCCATGACCTGATGGTGTGACATTTTCCTTCAGGATTTTCTGGTAGAGAGCAGAACTCACAATTCCATCAATTACAGCAAGTTGTCCACATCCTAAAGCAGCAAAGCAGCTCCAGACCGTCACACTACCACCGCCATGTTTGACTGTTGGTATGATGTACTTTTTAGTGTTAGTTTTACTCCAGATGTAACAGGATGCACACCTTCCAGAAAGGTGTGGTCATTGTTGGTGAGATCTTGGAGTCATTTTGGTAGGCCTGCCACTCCTGGGAAGGTCCACTACTTGTCCAAGTTTTCTCCATTTGTGGATAATGGCTCTCACTGTGGTTCGCTGGATTCAAAAGACTTAGAAATGGCCCCATAACTCTTTCTAGACTCAAAGATGTCAATGACTTTGTTGCTCATCTGTTCTTGAATTTCTTTATGTGCGCCATGATGTTTTGCTTTTTGGGATATTTTCGTCTGCTTCACATTGTCAGACAGGTTCTATTTAAAAGATTTAAATCTAAAAGTCAGTGCTCATGTGCGTCATTTGTTCCTCAGGTTTGTGTTTTTACTTTCCTCTTTTTTGGTAAGAGGTTTAAAGTTTATTGTAAGTGCAGCAGTGAGATCACACTGACTGAAACAATTACACATCATTTCATGGCTTCAGATGTTTCTTTGTTTAACATTTACGTGAATTAGACATGAATCAGATGTCCGGTCTCTCTGTGCTTGCTGGCACTTTGGCTGCGAATGACCTCATGTCAAACATGAAGGCCTAGACCCTGCTGCATGCTACAGTGTGGAGAAAACACTGAGCGTCAGCAGGTTAACAGAAGCACAGAGGGACTGGCGGACTTGCTTATTAAAGTCTCAGTTGTGCTGTTTAGTATTAATGTATGCTCAATCCACGTGCAGGAGTGTGCCTCATTGTCATGAACTGATTAAAAAAAAAATCTAATTATTTACTTTATTTATTTTTGCTAAAAATAATGTCCACAAATCTCCAAAAGGTCCTGTTTTTGCAGAAAGTACAGCACTGGATGGGTTTTAGAGCACATGTTTTGTCTGCGTGTCAGCCAGTTGGTTGGTCATTGGGGGTTTTCAGTCCGTAAGATATGGTGTCAGTCAAAGAGTCATTTTTCTTAAGGTCAGACATGAACAAAATTTCAGTTCTAAATTTTCTTGGAAATCTTCCCTCAAAATCCACCAAAAATCCCTAAAATTTCAAAGAAATTGACTAACATTTCTGAGATTCTTAAACATTTTATAAAAGTATCCCATGAGAAGGACCCCAGAATTTGTTTTAATAATTCCCAAATGTTTTAGTGAAACTTTTTCATAAAGCCAGGGCATTCCAATTAAAATTTCCCCAAAACTCCATGAATTTTTTAAAGCAAATTTCTCTAAAATGTTCTGTAAAAATTCCCACAAAAGTTACAAATTAAATTCTCCAAATTCCATTAAAACGGATGACTGGGGTCCCTTTCATCCCCCCAAAAATCCCATGAAATTTCCATGATGTTGCGGAAAATTTCAAAGGACAGCCCTGACCCCAATTTCTCAACCAACCCCCCCAAAATAACAGATTTCCCAAAGTTTCATGAAAAGACAAAGATAAATTAAAGCAAATTCCCCCCCAAAATTCAAATCAGATTCCCCCAAAATAATTTTACATTTCCCAAATTTCCATGAAAATTCCTGACAGTGTTTAAACAAAGTCCCCCAAACATCCAAACAATTTTCACAAATTTCTGTGAATTTACAGAAGAAAAAGCACATTTATCCCCAAACTTCCAGTGGAACTCTCTAAAACATTCAAACACATCCCCAAATTTCCATGACAATAAGTCATGAAAATATCCCCCAAAATTATCTAAAATTTCTATGAAAATTTCATAGCAGATTGTCCCATCATCACAAGAAAATTCAGTTCAGTTCAAATTACTGGACACTCAAAAATTCTAATCCAGGAATTACATATAATGTGCATCCTCAAATGTGCATTAAGGGTCTTAGGAGGTTAAAATAAATAATGAAGGGTGTGTCTGTTTCCAGCAGCAGCAGCACCACTGCCTGTGTGTGAAAGGGCCACAGTAAATGATGTAAATGATGAAATAAAAGGAACCAGTCCAAAACAGACTCATGATTTAGACATGCTTACACTGAGTGACATGATGTCACCACATTACGTTCTCTCCTGACTGTAATGGGCACCGACTATTGTAATGTGATCTACAGAAATGGGAAGTTTTAAAATGTTTTAATTCTTTGTTTTGGAGGTAAATTATTGATTAGACATGAAATACTGAAAGGCTCAATTCACAGCAGGATGGAGCTTGCCGTCATTGTGCACGCAGTGAGCGGTCTCATAGGCTGTAAACCTAATCAGACAGGGATTACTGATATAGATAGCATAGGCTAAAGTTAATTTACTGAATTTACAACCAATCGTGGCCGTAAATATCTTCCGTACTTACCACTAAGGTTGTGGAGTTGTAGGTAGGACCAACAGACCTATAGACCCTAAAATTTAGGGTAGGTTTAACAGCATTAAAAACTGCTTTGTAGTGTTTTAGTACCAAAAAGCTGCCGTTGTATTTGTGTAATTTTTTAGACTGTGCTTTCTCTTTTTCTTTCGTAGGGCGACTGGGGTTCAGTATGCAGTTAGTCATGAGAGACAAGGGTAGAGGTTTGACCCCCAGCCCCTGCAGTCACATGTTGTGTCCCTAAATAAGACACCTAATCCCAACTGGCCCCCACTCCTGCATCAGTGATGTGTCAATGTGTACGAATGGGTTCAGTGAACACTGATACCCACTCTGCATTGCTGCCTTTGCCATCAGTAAATGGGAAAGTATTGCTTGCAGTTAAAAATGCTTTGAGCGTACAAAAGACTGGAAAAATGCTATGCAAGCTCAAGTCCATCACCAATCTCATTTGGCAGCTCTTGGTTAAAATATGACCAAGGATCTGATTTTTGTTTGTTTTGTAACTTTGTGATCACATCACTAAATTCTGGGTATTTTAGAACATGTGGTGTTGAAATGGATCATTGTATTAAAATATATATGCATAACAGTGAAGTAGGTATTTACAGTAGGCAGTTCATAATCCTGCAAGGACTGAATGAGACCTTGTCAAATATTTTAACTTTTTCTTGTCATCTCAGCTCATGAAAACTTTTCACTACAGCTGATTATTTGACTAGTTTTCAATTGATTGAAGTAAACATACATACATCGGCAGTCCCTTTAGGCAAGTATGACTGTCCTTCATGATGGGTCTTCAGATAGCTGTAGAGGCTGATCTGCCATCCACTTTGTTACAGATAGGGCAGGGGAATCTGGTGGTGATCAGGGTTGGTGCTAGTTTCACTCTCTCCTTGCATTGCTGATGCTTTGTCTCTGGAGCATGGCAGAGATTTGTTTCATGAGGTGTGGTGCCGTCCTGTGCAGATGTTTTCTGTGAATGTCAAGTTCTGTTGAAAGTATAAGGCAGAAACCACACCAGATGTTTAGTTGCTCTAACTTCTCAGAAGTACTTATTAGAAGCTTTTTTACTCCATTTGTCTTTGCTTTTGGAAAATCTTTCACTTTCTGTTGAAGTTTAGACAAAACAGTTTGAAGATGCATGATGAGCATGATCTTTTCACGGAGTAAGTTATACATGATGTACTGAAATAATGGAAGAATAACCTTATAAAGAAATTATTGATATAAGAAAAAACATTTTCCCATATTGCTGCAACAATAACACCTCTGCCCCTATCAACTTTTCAATAACAGAATACAATCATTTACTAATCAGAATCAAGTTTTCAAAAAAGCTCATCAACATAAGCTGAAAGAGCTAAGCTAAAGAAGTCTTATCGGTGGTTGCCAACAGTGCCTGGTCACACTGATGCAGTGGAACTCAGCCATTTCTAGTTAGGGATGTGAGCCAGTGTTGAGGAAGTGTACTAAGCTGGTGTGCAGTTGGGAGCTCTCACATTAGTCAAATAAAGTCAGCTTTGATGTTTGGGCACAGTACGGGTACAATATTTGCACCTTCAAATTAATAACTAGTTGTTCCACCCTAGGCCACTCCAAAACCTTCATTTTTTTTTAAGCCATTCAGAGGTGGACTTGCTGGTGCGTTTTGGATCATTGTCATGCCGTACAACCCAAGTACACTTGAGCTTGAGATCTGATGGCCTGTCATCCAGATCCAGGGAGCAGTAAAGCAGCCCTAGACCATCCCACTACCACCTCCATGTTTGAAAGTTGGTATGATTTTATTTTTATAAAATGCTGTGTTAGTTTTATGCCAAATGTTTTGCCCAGTCTCTTTCTTATTGTTGAATCATGAACACTGACTGGAGTACGTTTGGAGTACTTTAGGCCAGCCACTTCTGGAAAGCTTCACCACTCTTCTAAGTTTTCCCCATTTGTGGATGAGGGCTCTCATCGTGGTTCGCTGGAGTTAAAAAGCCCTAGAAATGGCTTTGTAACCTTTTACAGACTGATAGACGTCAGTGACTTTGTTTCTCATCTGTTCTTGAATTTCTTTAGATTGCAGTATGATGTGTTGCTTTTTCAGATCTTTTGGCCTACTCCACTTTGTCAGACAGGTTCTATTTAAGAGATTTCTGGATTCAGCAGGTCGGTGGCTAGTGAAATTGAACTTAGCTTTTCATCAATTGTGGTTGATTGATTGACGGTTCATTTATGATTTAAAAAGGGAGGCAGTACTTTTTCAAATATGGTCTGGTAGGTTTGGATGGCTTTTTCCCCCAAAACACATGGAATCATCATTTAAAAACTGCATTTTGTCTTTACTCCTTATCTTATTTAAAATTTGTTTGGTGATCCGAAACATATGAGAGTGACAACTACAAAGAAAGAGAAAGAAATCTGGATCTTTTGTATCTTTTCAACTACCTTAATAAACCTTACTTGTTTAGCAGATTTAGACACTTTACAGATTGAATTTTACATTCTAAAGTGTACATCAATATTATTAGGTATTATAAATGTAGTGCGATATGTTACTTGTCAGAATTGTCCTACTGTGAAGAGAAAACATAATATTTTGAATGAATATAAAGACATGGGTATAGACAGTCTAACACAGGTGTATCAGACTCAATCACAGCCGGGGCCGGATTCTGAATTGAGGTCTAATCTGAGAGTCTATATGGGTCAACATTTAACCATAAACCGTCAACCTTGTTTTCATGGGTAATGAATTA
Organism: Cheilinus undulatus; assembly: GCF_018320785.1. Classification (NCBI taxonomy): domain Eukaryota; kingdom Metazoa; phylum Chordata; class Actinopteri; order Labriformes; family Labridae; genus Cheilinus; species Cheilinus undulatus. The sequence continues at coordinate 9,438,566 of NC_054885.1, read as the reverse complement.
CAGGGGAGAAACTTGATGTTAGATAAAGTCAAAATTAAGTTTTAAGGCTCAAAATCTGAGATTAAAAAGTCAAACTTATTTGTTCAAATGGTCAAAACATGAAATTAAAAGTCAAAATAATGTTTTTAGAAGGCAACTATATGAGATAGAAAGTAGAAATCATTAGTTTAAAGGGTCAAAATATGAAAGAGAATTTAAAATTGGGAGTCTACAAGGCAAAAACAATGGATTAATAATAATAAAAATAATAATAATAATAATAATATTTTTATAGCACTTTTAAAAAATGGTTTAACAAAGTGTTTTGACACGAAGAAAATCAAAGCAGCAAGACAAAGACAACAAAACAACAACAACAACGAGAGAACACTCAAGGGGAGGGAACATAGACAAGATCAAAACCCAAACTATACATTCAGCCCAAACAACATTATTACTGAAACATTATTGGAAATACAAATCCATGGAAGTCATAAGAGCTTTGATATGTTTTACATGACATCACCTGAACTGAGACTAACCTGAGAGGTCATTAAAACAAAGACATCATAAGAACCCACAACTACCCGGCCAACACAGGAACCCAACCACAGAGCCTGAGACCAAGGGGACTGAAGTTTTAAAAGGCAAGTAAACGAGACGTAATAAGAACTAAAACATTAAGAGAAGTAAAACTGTAAAGGAAGAAGAACTGTAACAGAATAAGTCTGAGGAGGGAAAACACTAAAATGATACAAGCATCAAGAGAATAAAAGCTAAAACCAGTAATACTCAGAGTTAGGAATTTAAAAAGGTAAAAATGTGAGATGAAAAGTCAAAATAACACTTTTAGAAGGCAAATATATGTAATAGAAAGTCCAAACCATGAGTTTCAAATGTAAATATATGAGATAAAATTTGAAATCGTGATTTGCGAAGATCAAAATATGAGATAACATTTGAAATCATGAGTTTTAAAGGTCAAAATATCAATTAATCTTCAATGGTGAGTCTACTAGACCAAAATATTGGATTGAAAGTCAAAGTTGGGAGTTTAAAAGGTCAAAAGGTGAGATAAAATTCAAAATTATGAGTTTTAAAGGTCAAAATCAAACTCAATATTTAAAATTGTGAATCTGAAGGGTCAAAATATGAAATGAAAAGTCAAAATCATAAGTTTAAGTCATTGTTGTGAGATGCAAAATTGAAAATATGAAAGAAAAACACAAATTAATCCCGTTTGTCACATTCCTGACTTTTTTTTCCCATCTAATTATGTTTTCAAATTTGCAAGACTTCACAAGGATGTTGAAACCATCAAGCTTAAAATCTAGGTTAAATTTACATTTTTATATTGGATGAAATCTACAGACCTCATACCGGCAGCCGAATTATAATAAAAATACGATATGGTGAGTTTGACACTCCTGGTTTAACACATTCAGCACTACAACAATGAGAACGTCTATTTTGAGATGTGCTGTCCAGTCTATGTACAAATGATCTAATCCCCTGTTTCTGGTAAATACTAGAATAGAGAACAACAGTGTAATTGTTCAGTTTTGGCTTCTTCTCTTCATGTTTTCTGATTCAGAGAATCATTTGCATGACCATCTTTGCACACAGATAGATATTCTGCAGGTGCACATTGAGGAAAAAACACACAAGGCACTGAAACTTCATGCAACAGTGCAAGCGACACTTAAAAGCACAACTGAAACTGTGTGCAGTTTTATGGTTTCAATACAGTTACTGAAAATGCTGCATGATGATATCCAGTTGCTTTGAGAAAATGTCAAAAATTACTTCAGTCTGATGAAGACACAGCCGTCTCCTCAGTCTGTACCATGGCTGTGCTGTTAGTTTGTTATGCTAAAAAAATCCTAAATCCTGAAAAGGATCCCAAAGTAGGGCCCTGAAAGACAAGGCATGAAATATGTTTAATCATTTTTACAGCAGTGGCAGTCAGTCAACAATTTTACCTAAATCCATGCCACTGGTTGTGATGCTGATTCAGCCCTCTTTTGTTTTGTAAAAGCCCGAAAATGATGTGACATCTTTGCCTTTAACATTGGGCGTACCCCAAAATCTTCTCATGGCAAGCATCACAGTTGAGCAAGAACGTGGTGTCAGTTAGCAAAAGTTGTCTTAAAAACCCTGATAAAGTTTTTGCTTCTGCTACCCATCAATCTACATAGATAGGACGGATTGTCACTACCTGGAGCGTGCTTGAATGATGCCTCAGGCTGTCTAATGTTGTGTCCTGTGGTAGGTTAAGGATCTTATTGGAAGTGCATTTCGGCAGAATTGAGATTGAAAGTCAGTGTTTGTCTCAGAGTTTCTGCTAGACTTTTTTGTCTCCAGCCAGAATGATGGGGGGGCCTCAAGAATTTCAGCCTTTTAGAACTGGACATTTGCTTTAGATAAACATGTGACCAATAACCTGAATTCAACAGCAATAAAACATTTAAAAACAAAGGCACAGTGATACAGCTTCATATCCTTACTATAGCAGGACTGAGGACACATTTTTGTTGACCCAGAAGAGACCGAGCCTGACGATAGAGTATTTTATTACAGACTGCTTGACAAGTATTACCCTTGACCAGACATTGGAAATAACAGGGAAATCATTCATTTATTTGTCATTGTGTAAATTAATAATAAACACAATTAAAATTGTAGTTGCACAGTTTACGCTTATGTTTAATGTATGAATAGCAGCACTTAGCTTCATGTTAGCTCTGTTAGCGCTAAGTTAGCACATTAACTGCTACCACAACAAATAACTTACCAGTGCTCCATTACATTGACAACACTCTAAAACTTGGCATTACAAATAAAGATCCAGTCTTACCGTCAGTTGTCTCATATTAGTCTTCATAAACTGGTGATCTCAACTGTAACCACCACTAAAACAGTAAATCCAACGATTGTTGTTTCTTCAGAGTAGTCCTGAAGAAAGACAAAACATCCACTGTGGATAGTTCAGTACAGTCCTGGCTTTTCCCACACTTCTGCTGCTGATTAGCCAGAACACCCTAAGCGTGATCACCCAGGTATGGGGAAATCAGTCCGCGCCCCGGCCACTTCATCTGGGTTTATGCTGCTCAGCTGTTTACAGTTCCCTTTGTTTTTGCACCTTGATTACCTGCAGCGACAACTAAGTAAAAATTATTTCATGCTGTTGATTTCCCCTGTTTTCAGGAGTTCTAAACCTCCCTGGAGATAAGTTTTGTTTGACGTCATCCATGTTGATCACATGACTATTCACCGCCTAAATTAACCATGTGCTGTGTTGCATAGATAAACAACCCTGCACCGAACCAGCGTGGGCCGCAATAAAATTACTTTTAGTTTATATTAAAGGATTCTTGACACAATATATTCAATTTTTCCTTTTTACTTATTTGTTAATTGGCATGTTTCTCAGTTGGACATTTAGGCTGTTAATATTTTTTATCTGCCAGATATTTGCCTATGAAACCAGCCACAAAACGGTTAATGCTGGTTAACCAAAACTCTGGATTGTCCTCTAATCAGGACAGAAGCATTGTTTGTTTAATTTAATTTTAAAATGCAAGGATAAACCTTGTTTTAGTTGATGTAACTTAATTATTTGCATCTTTTCTTTTTGTGTTTGTCAGAAACCGAGAAATTTGATAAATTTTAGACATTTTTAACCTGATAATGAAGTCTTTGATGTAATAAATGATGAAATTGAAAGTTAGGGGAAGAGTTTCTATCTACTGTATATCGACTGAATGTGACATGCCTTTTGGATTGAAGTAGTCACAATATGGCATTTAGTTTAAGTAGGCCACATGAGCAGGAAAACCACAATCGTGTTGTGCTTTTGAAATGCTGACCCTGTCAGCTCTGCGGTTGTTTAACACAATCACACAAACGTCATTAAAACAGAGTAGAAAGGCATTACACCCAAATCCTCCTTTTAAAGTTACATTTCGTCTTTCCAGTCCCAACTACCCTCCTTTGATTTAGCACTGATGGTGCTATCTGCCAGTAGTTTCTCTAATTTCTGCCAATAGACCTACATCCGGTCCTGCTTTCAGATTCTTCAAAGGTCCTCTCTTTTGTTATACAGAAACCGATCAGCCAGTAAAAGTTGTCTTTAGAGCTTTGAGTTGCATATTAAGTAAAAAAAAAAATCCCCACAGTCTTACAGGAACAGTTTTCTGTTCCAAAACTGTGCTTGATTTCCTCTTTATTTATTTATGTTATGAACACATGGTCAGCAGTTTAGACAGAAATAAGAAAGAAGTCGTTCTTTTTAAAGATACTGTATGTGGGAAACAGAATACATACGTTTGTAAAGTTTAACCTCATCCCCAGAATTTCATTAGGAAAAAAGGATGGAGTATTCATGAGAAAATTCCTTGTAGTCCTGTTTTTTATGTTCATAGGTAAAACGGCTTGGTTTGTCTATGAATAGTTTATCCTTTTCCAACAAACTGTGCATGACTTTTAATTTCTAATCAATTACTTTTTTCTTGGAGAAAACTGATTTTGATAATATATGTTTCTGCGTATGGTTTCAGCCATTACTATAAGTGGTGAGGAATTACAAAGTGAATGTTCTAGAGTATTGTACTTAGGAAATACATTCCAAGTATCTGTATTCAACTTGAGCATCATTCGGGAAATTTTTCACTTTTGCTAAACCACATTCAAAAGATAAGTATCATACTTTTGACTCCACTTTATTTCTATACATTTTCTCATTATTCACTACTTACTGGACAAAAATGTATTTTTTCAAAAGAAGAATGATACAATCTATGCATTTCAATATTGTTTTAATTGTAAATAAATAAAAATGGTTGTTTCAATGCCAGAATAATACATTTTGATAATTTTGAGTAAAAATTAAAAAGTCCTACACACTTAATATTGGACATTTTTTATTTTTATCAACCACAATTGCAGGCAAACTCCAACACATTATCTAAATAGAACAAAAACAGTGGCGACATTTCCATAAATTGAAGTTTAAAGTTCTGCACTGTTCAGCTAACAAAGAGTAACTTTATTTTATAAAAGACAATACTATAAGGTTTTACAATTTTCTAAACTTAGATAAAACGAATCTCCATTGTTTTAGTGATTGACAGTATCAAAAAAGAACATTTTTTAAATTATCCTGTAATATTTTTAACCAATAGAGAGAGACAATAATGCCTAAATTGTATAATAAAATTAGCAACATTTAACTGAGGTTGTCAATTTTTGAGACAGACTCGGTTGTCAAAATCTTAAATACTGTGTTTTTACACACAAAAATAAATCTCCATTATTTTGATGATCACTGGTAACAAAAAGCACAGAGTCTCTTCATCATATTCTTCACCAAAAAAGATTTAATCATCAAACTAGGTGTTTCTTGTGGTTGTGAGTGGGAGTGTTGTGGTAGGAATGAACTTTGACGTGTGTTTCACTTTATTTCATGTTGTCTGGAAAATGTATGTAATCTGTTTCATTATATTGCAGACCACAGGAAATGTGGCTACACCCATTTGCTGACTCCAACTCAGAAATAAACTGTCAGTTGCACAAATATGTTGCAAACATCTGGAAAAGTGGGGTTAACTGGAGAGGAGTGTTGCCAAAATATTTGGGCAATTTAGACAAGGTCTATCAGCTTGTCGGAAATTTTTGATAATTAAAAACAATAAATTACACGATATTGGCCGTTCCAGGTTTCTATCTATGTTGCTGAGGTATCAAACAATGTTGATTTTTCATTTTAACAGTTTAAATACTGGTTTAAAGCATATGTTACAAAGTAGGGCTCAAGCAAATTTATTATATTAACAACTATTACAGCAATTTATTAATCATTTTAAAGCGTTATCATTTAGGTTGCTCTAAGCAGTTTATCTCTGACTTTCAGCAGCTTTAACACTTTCAGTCAATTTTAGCTGACTAGAAATCTAAGACTTATAGCTTACACTGAGCTGACTGCTACTACATTATATTTACTTTATTGCATATCCACAAATCTAAGTGGTCTGGGGACGTAACAGTGAGATTTAGCCAACTTTGAATCCAAGACTTTAAGCAAAATGCTAAAATGTTAAGTTAACTTCAGCCACATTTTATCTATCCTACTGCTGATCCAAAATTTAGCGATTTGGGCACTTTACAGTGAATTTGAGCTAACTTTAAGCTAACTGCTGCTACATTCCATCAACTCCACTGTTGACCCGTGGCTTTGAAATAACTTTTAGTGTGTTTTGTCTGTCTGTTTGCTTACAATATCAACTGTTTATCTAAAACAAGTGAACTTTAGCTGCATTTCTACATACAAGAAAATGCCCTGATGACAAAACCATTCATTTATGGCTTTAAGCAAGTAATTCATGTGTTTTAAGTCAGGGCTTCTAAACCTTGGGGAGACACAGAGAGGGTCTCCAGATGCCTTAGAAAATAAGAACTTTTTTGAACAACATTTTTGCCACTTTACATCAATTGTGCCTAATTTTAACCCATTTTTATCACTTTTTACCTCTAAGTTAGCCAATTTTAACACATTTTTACAACTTAAAACCTTTTTTTTGGTCCATTTTATGTCGGGGGGGGGGTAAAGGTGGGACGCAAATGCAGACCCGGGTTTCTTAAAGTTAACCCCAAAGGTATAACCACTAGAATTGCGAACAATTATTGGAAGAGGAACTGAAACAAAATGGGAGAATCCCAAACCAAAAGTGCCCATTTCAAATCACACTGAGAAAAACATGAGGAACTAAACCACGACTGCCCAGCAGCTGATAAGAAACTAAATTTCTTGGGCAGTCTAAGAAACAGTCTTAGGGACATTAATATACAAAAGCCACCCAACTGGTGTTATGAGAAAACTAAAAGACTGGACAAAGAAATCCAGCAACAACCTTGAAATATTTGAATCAGGGAAAACACAAGAAGGCTCAAGAAGTGCTTTGGTTCACTAAAATTCATGGAAACAAAGGAAATTTGGAGAGAAGCTCTCACTACCTCTGATGGTGAGATAATGAGTCAGCACAGAGCAGAAGAGCTGAAGAGTATAAGTAAGCTTCCCACACCTGGTCACAATCAAGGCCAGTCAGCCACACACACCTGACTCTGCACTGAGTTGATTCCCTCACCTGCCTCTGTGAGCAGTGAGAGTGAGAACCCTCACATTTTAAACCCTTTCCACCACTTTTTTTCCGCCTGATTTTGCCACTTCTAAACCGATTCTTGCAACTCTCCGCCTATTGTTGGCTCTGGTGACACATTATTGCCACTATTAACCCCTTTTACCACTTTTTAAGTCACATTTCACAATTTGATATACCTATTTTTTTTTGCAAGTTTCTGACTATTTTTGCTTGCATTAACCCTGTTTTGCCAGTTTTCATCAATTCTTATCCCGTTTTACCAAATTTCCAGCTATTTTTGCTTTTCTAATGCCATTTCAGCCACTTTTGAATCCCTTTTACCACTTAATACGCCCATTTTTTTGCCATTTTAACACATTTTTGCCATTTTTTGCTTATTTTTTGCCACCTATCTAATTTTTGGGGCATTTTTAGACCATTTCTGCTACTTTAAAATCTAATTTCACCATCTTTCCAACCATTTTTTTTTTTTTTGCCATTTTTAACCCATTTTAGCTATTTTTAACATACTTTAGTTTTGTATTTAACCAAAGGATTTACATTTTTAAGAGGGCTACTTGCTACACACATGAATCAAAATGCCTTTCTTTGATAAGAGTGGTTTCTATTCAGGTTAAATATAAACTACCACAGTTTAACTTTACAATGGATCATGATTTTGCTGGCCCCCAGTTTGGCTGGGCCCCAGAAAGCTCTCCCATTTTTCCCCCTTATGGGCGGCCTTGTCTGCACATGACTATTCTTGAATGTGCATGGCCGTGTTCAGCCACCTTCAGCTACAGTGGGGGTCCCTGGTCTCTGGCACCTTTATTTTGGGGGTCGTGGGCTAAAAAGATTGAGAACCCCTGTTTTAACTAATTGCAGCTACATTTTATCTGATTTTTAGCTATCAAGTCGTGTGTTTTAACTACCTGCTACCACACTGTATCTGGCTTCTAGCTAGCTATCAATTCACATGATTAAGCTAACTGCTAGTATATTTTTTATCAAGTTTTGGCTTACTATTAATTTATGTTTAAACTTACTACTGCTCCATTTGATGTGTTTTTTTTTTTTTTGCCAACCCTCAGTTTATTTGTTTAACTAACTGGGGCTACATTTTGTCCAAATTTTAGCTAACCATACATTCATGTGATTAAACTAACTGCTGTTTCATTATGTCTGATTTTTGCTTAGTATTAATATGTGTTTTAACTAACTGCTGCTACATTTGATCTGATTTTGGCTTAGTATTAATATATGGGATTAAACCAACTGCTGCTACATTTGATCTGATTTATAGCTAACCATCAGTTCATATGTTTAACCAACTGCTGCTACATTTTTGTCAGATTTTTTTGCTATCAATTCTAGGGGTGGTTAAAAATATTGGTTAATCGATACATTGCAATATTTCCTCCCCCAATTCAATATCGATTCAGCAAATCCTCTGAATCGATTCACCTCCTGGCCAGTGGGGGTCGCTGTGCGTGTGATTCGCGTTGTATGGACGGAGGCCGCACTCGACCAAACAACAACCAACCAACCATGACCATGTTATGTGAGGTTTATCACAATCTCCAAGAGGACAGAAATAGTTTTTAAGTTAAAATGCACTTTTCTTTTTCAGTGTTTATACAGAACTGTCATGTTTTTTACTTTTGTACTCCATCTGCACAAATAAGTTATTATTGTGCAAATTTTTATTTTCAGATGTTTTATTGCTCAAAAATGTGAGGTGACTTACCAAATATGTTCACATGGGCATGAAAATAATTATTAAAAAATTGTCAACAGGTTATTTGTGTATTTCTACTTCTTACTCAATCGACATTGAAGCATTTAAATCAATATCGAATCGAATCGATATCGAATTGAATCGCAACCTAAAGAATCGAAATCGAATTGAATCGTGAGGTTCTTAACAATACCCAGCCCTAATCTATTCATATCTTTAACCATCAATGGTTGTCTTATCACTAACTGTTGCTACCTTTTATCTGATTTTTAGCTAACTGTCAATTCATCTCTTAACTTACTGCTAAATTTAATCAGATTTTTAATCAATTGCTGCTACATTTTATCAGATTTTTTAGCTAATCGTCAACTCGTGTTTTAACTTAATGCTTCTACGTTTTATCAGATTCCTAGCTACCTACCAGTTTTTGTCTTTTGGCTATCTACTGCTACATCTAATCTATGACTTTTAGCTAACTATTTCAACTATTTTGTCTGAGTTTAGCTGAGTACTCCATGACTCTTAACTTACTGCTGCTATTTTCTATCTATTAAGATTTTTAACAAACCAGTTCAACCATTGAGGCTAAAACCTTCTTTTAATGCCTACAAACCTTTCTCTGTAACTTTTAGCTATTTCTAACTGTTGTCTGGGTATTTATTTAGCAATCTGTTTATGCTACTGCTGCTTTAGACAACTGTTTGGCTGTCTATCAACAACTTGAAGTTGGTTCTACAACTTATGGTTGATTTCACACACACTTTATAGCTTTATTTTAAAAGTAAGTTATATTTAAGCACTTTAGGGCTTTCACTTTTTCTTCAAAACACATCTTTAAACATCTTCTCTACAGTCGTCATAATTACCTTCTACTCCCTCTGACTCAAGTTTTGTATTTAATGCAGGTTAAATAGGGCTTCTGGCATTCATGAGTTACATCTGAGAGTATAATTTTTATAGATGTAGAAAACTCAGACAAAAAATTCATCTATTAAGAGATGTGTGTTTTTTGAGAGAAAACAGGTGGCATTTTTAGCACTGTAACTCGGCTCATATCAGAGATCAAAGATATAAAATGTACGTTTGCAAAGCTAAAGCTGCACATGGAGTCAAGGCATTTTTTTTCTTTGCACCGTAACTCACCACATCCTTCACTCCAAAACCACACACGGCGGGAAGGTATTCTTCACATTGGTGGGAAAATAACAAAACCCAGCTGTGAAACTAACATATCTGAATCCTTACATGAACTGCAGCATTATATTTTCAGTGATGTGACTGATGCTGACCTCTGGTCTCATTATGTTTGTGCTTCTGTAAACAGAAGAAAATGAGGAACAATTTAGACTCTTCCCAATTTAAAAATAGATTACTAAAGAATTTTTTCCAGTTCCTTCTGTCTTTCCGTCATTTTTATTCATGTCGAGAGCTTTTAACCCTAGAGATGCGTCACATATGAACACATACTGTAAAAATACAGGAACTGAAATGTTGAATAATAATCACTGCTGATGTGAAGTTTCATCCTGTGACAACTTGTTCTCTAAAACAACATCCCATGAAACTCAACAGAATATAATGGATTAACAGCTCTCTATCATTTTAGATTATACAAAACAAATGAACCCTGCTGATCACAACATGGAGATGTCATTCTCATAGCTGAGCAGACATATATCTACATTTTTTTTTATTTCAAAGAGTTTATACACACTCTGCAGTGAAAAAATAACACTGCATTATATTATTATATTTTGCTTTTCATGCTCTTTTTTTAATTGTAGTTCCAGTTGTAAACTTTTATTCTAAATTCTTACCCCGCATAACTTCATAAAACATACATCAGCTGGTTTCTGATCATTTTAGAAGGCAGAAGTGAAAATCAACAATCTTCAACATGGTCATGGTGTACTGAAGAGGATGAGGGCCATGAGTGAAGGACAAACATGCTGTAAACTCTGAGAATAAATCTAAACGAAGCATAAAAAGTCAAAATACAGTTTTGGCGTTATAGAGGAAATATGGAGCGTCACGTCAGCCTCTCTTCAGTCACGGGCGTTACTGACGGCAATGAGAGCTGCCAGAGCCCCAATAACCCAACACTGACATCTGCACTGTGTCGATGAGGTAGAAGAGAGAGGATTTCTTTGTTGTTAAATCCAATTCGGAATTTTCCCATGTTCATTGATACAATGCATTCAGAAGAGACAGAGATCTGATGTTTGTTAATCTAATAAAGCTTGACTTTATTCTTAAAATGTACATTTTTTTCCACAAACCTAGTCTTTAGAGAGACTGAAATAATTTAATAATAATTTTAATTTTGTTTTATTCATGACATTTTGACTTTTTTCTTAACATTTTGACTTTGATTTCAAAGGAGTATTCTAACCTAATTCCCAAAATTGTGTCTTTATTCTTTACATTTAAACTTTTTTCTCATGATTTCAACTTTATTCACGTTGTGAGTTTTTTTCTTGACATTTCGACTTTATTCATGAAATTGCGTTTCAGCTTTATTACTGATATTTGAACTTCATTCACAACTTTTTGGCATTACTTGACATTTCAACGGTTATCTTGAAACAGTATTTCAACTTAATCTTTGAAATCTTGACTATATTCTTGAAATTTTTACTTTGTTTTCAACAGTTTGACTTTTTCTACACATTTCAGCTTTGATCTTGAAACAGTATTTCAACCTTATTCTCAAATGCTCAACTATTTTCTCATCATTTCAATTTATTCGCCATGTTTTGACTGTGTTCTGGACATTTTGACTTTAATCTTAAAGCAGTATTTAATTTTTTAATCAGTTTTTGTCTTTATTCTTGACATTTCAACTTGTTCTCATCATTTGGGATTTATTCATGTTATTTTACACATATCTTGACATTTGGAATTTGATCTTGAAACAGTTTTTCAACTTTATTCTAAAAAAACTTTGTCTTTATTCTTTACATTTTAACTTTTTCTCATCACTTCAACATTATTCATGTTATTTGGACTTTTTTCTTGATATTTTAACTTTAATCTTGAAACAGTATTCCAACTATCGTCTGAAAATTGTGTCTTTAATCTTGACATTTCAACTTATTCTCATCATTTCAACTTTATTAACATTGTTTTTACTTTTATTGACATTTGCACTTTAATCTTTTTTAACTTTCTTCTCAAAATTTTGCCTTTATTCCTCACATTTTGATGGCTTACTCCTCATTTCAACTTTATTCTTGAAGTTCGAGGCATTACGTTTTTTTCCTTCACCCCTGGTCCCAATTCTGTCCCATATATGCTGCATCATGACTTTACAATGATGATGATTTTAGAACAAATAGGTTTTAAAAAATGATGTTACCTCTAAAGGATGTCCAAATGAGGAATAGATTTGTTGGTATTTTGAATCTAATTTTGAATTCAAGTTCGCTTAGTAGTAGGAAAGCAGAAAATCATGCCCCTTCCCCTTAAGCTTGGCTAAAACCCAGATAACTGACACTCGGCCCATTGTTCTTATGAATTACTTTATTTCAATATCAAACAACTTAAGCTGAGCAATTTGGTGATAATGTGCAATACTGAACAATATTGCATTTGCCATTCTGATAAAATAAATTAGTGATATCATGAGTCTGCCTGATTGGTTATCAAGGAAAATGCAGAGAATAATCATATTTTGTAAGTGTGTCTTTCTCAACTCAGAATACAATTATAAATTATCATAAGAGAAAATATAAAACTTTACATTTTTACAGTATTGGTCTCAAAATAAAATTTTCCAAAAAAATAAAAGTCTTTTTTAAAAATAAAGAAATAGTGGCACGATAGTAAACTCAAAGGCCTTTCTGCAGGTATCTTTGTAAACCTTTCAAGTACTACATAACTTAAGATGACTGCAGTCTTTTATGTGATTATGTAATTGCACAACCTGACTTCTCAATTGCGATTACATTAATTTTACAACAACACCACACCCACAATCTATGAATCTGCCAGACCGCAGGCAGACGAAGTTATTTAACGGACCATTAGAAGCTCTGCTGTGCTCTACTGATCTGAATATTACAACAAACTCGATCACACTACATCCATTAAGACCAACCTGTGCTTATTAAATTCAAAATGAAAAACCTTTTGATATACAACAGCCTACAGACGGGCTCCAAAAGTACAGCAGCATTTCACAATAAAAGCACTAGAGATGACATGACAGGAAGCCGTACGCTCTTGTTAACGGAAACTGAAGATAACAGAAGATTAAGATTGCAATCATTGTTTTCCAAAATTAAGGTCCATGTGGATAAAAAAGCCTAATGTTAATATTCTAATATAACAGATTAACTGTCAAGTGTCTGCTCTAGATGCTTCTATGTGGTTTCATGACAGAGCCTGACTTTCTTTTCCTCTTGTTTTCAGTCTCTATGCTAAGCTAACCTAAGCTAAGCCAAGCTAAGCTAACCAGCTGATGGCTCTCTTTATTTTTGTTTAGATAAATATGAACTGTATTCATCTTCTTGTTAAGCTGTCACCAATGGTGGAAATGAACAAAGCTACTAAAAATGTTGAACTAAACCTTTACTAGTTTTTCAGTGGCTTGCTACACACTGTAAACTGACTTCATCTCTATAAGGCATACATCTTTATTTGACTAATAATAAAAAAAAATATCCAACTTTGTTCAATAATTTCTGTATTCCTAAAATGAAAAAGGACCAAATGCCTTCTCTACTTTTTACTCATTTCTTCAACCTGTGATTTTATCACTCATTCCGAGAGAAAACAAGCTGCCTGAAAGCAGTTTTATCAGGGGTAACCAATCATTTCCTTCTCAAAGAAGACTTTAAACATCATCTTTTGACTTCCTTTAGATTACCCCTGAACTGACTCAAAACCACAGCATTTAAATATCTCTAAAATCATCCTGGTGTCTTAGCAGCATGTTGGCATCAGCAGAGAGGGCAAACTGCAGGTTTGAACATTATAGTAAACTTTGAAATGCTATTTAAAAATGTGCATTTTTCATTCTCCTTGTACAGAATCTCTTCTTGTGGACTCCTGGATCGTCCATTTGCTCCTTTTTTGAGTTTCTCTCTGATTCTTCATCCAGTCCCGATGGAAGCCAAAGGAAAATATGATTTCAATGCAACTGCAGACGACGAGCTCAGCTTCAGGAAGGGAGACGTTCTTAAGGTGAGTTCATGCTACTTGGATCTTTTTTTTTTTAATCTTTGGCTCAATAATATGATCAATTTAAGCACGAACTTTGTTGTTTTACAGATTTTAAGCCCACAGGATGAGTGGTATAAAGCAGAGATGAACGGACACGAAGGATTTGTTCCACAAAACTACATCGAAATGCAGACGCCAAAGTGAGACAGTTTACATTTCTGAACAGGCCGCAAATCTTGATAGGAATGTGTTCCTTGTTGGGGCTAAAATGCAGTTTGTTTATCCCTTAATATTATCAGAATGCACTTCTTTTGAGAGGTAAATCCTCCTGGGGAAATAGAAATAAAAGATCACAATCAGGGCTGTTAGCATTAATGCATCAATCGGGATGCAATTAATGAATTATCTGTCTTTCTGCCCTTAGTCAGCCATTTTTGTTACTGTGAAGTTAAGTTTTACATACAATATTTTTATAACATTTCCAGTTTTGAGAGTAAAGTCTGACGTTTGTTGGTTAATAGAATCTCTTAGGGTTGTTTTGGACATATATTTGCCCTTTCAGTGCTTTGAAAAAAAAAGAATAGAGGAGAAACAAAGTCATTGATATCTATGAGACTGGAAAGGGTTACACTTTGGGACTGAAGTGATTTATGGTGAGAACCACAAATGGAGAAAACTTGCAACAGTAATGAACTTTCCCCAAATAACTCCAAGAGCATATCAACAACTCTTTTAGGGGGTCACAAAATAGCCAAGAAAACATCTAAAGACCTGCAGGCCTCACTTGACTCTACCAAGGTCAGTGTTCATGCGCAGAATTCATGATTCTATCAATTACGGCAAGTCCTCCAGATCCTGAAGCAGCAAAGACCACCACACCACCACAACCATGTTTGACTGTTTTGATAAAATATTTTGGAGGATGTTTTCTTTGTCAGATGTGAGACAAGCTGTTGTGTTCTTTTTGGTCAGCGGTGGGTTTTGGTCTTGGAGCTCTCCCATGCCGCCATTTTTGCCCAGCATCTTTCTTATTGTTGAATCATGAACTTTGACCTTAACTGAGGCCAGTGAGGCCTGCAAGTCTTTAGATGTTGTTCTGGGTTCTTTTGTGACCTCCTGGATGGGTTGTTGATGCGATCTTAGAGTCAGGGAAAGGTTCCCTACTGTTGCAAGTTTTCTCCATTTGTGGACAATGGCTCTCTCTTTGGAGCCCCAAAGCCTTAGTCATGGCTTTGTAACCCTTTTAGACTGGCATGATGCAGCATGATATGTTGCTTTTTGGGAACTTTTAGCCTACTTCACTTTCTCTGGCAGGGTCTATTAAAGTTCTCTAGTGTGACAAATATACCAAATAAAACAAGACCAGGAAGGGTGGAAATACTTTAAGACTGTTACAAATTTGCTCTTGAGAAGCCTCTACAAGTTAAGCAATACTTCCTGTCACTGTAAGTTTGTGGTTTGCATCAGATAAGCAAAATATCTCCTCTGTTTTTGTGGGTGTTCAGGTGGTTTCAGGAGAATGCGAGTCGCAGCGCTGCAGAGGACATGCTGAAGTTCAATGGCCTCGGGGACTTTGTGATCCGAGGGTGTCAGAGCTCCCCCGGTGACTTCTCCATCTCTGTCAAGTGAGTGAGGAAATCAAGCATCTAACTGTGCATAACTTTAAGCCTTAATATTCAATAATTTAATTCACACAGGTAAGTTTTATAGACATAGGTTTTGCAAACAGAGAAGTAAAATATAAAGTTTATATGGACCTGGCTGGACATTTTTTTATATTTTTGCTGTGAAGTTTTTAAGGTCTTTTTCTTAAATCTCATCAACCGTGCTCTGTCACATTCTCTCTTTCAATGCACTGTACACGCTTCCTTTTTTTCCTTCCGGTGCACCATAGTTAAACTGTCTTCCTGCTTTTAAACAGCACATTTCACTTAAAAAAAACCTGGGCAGCTTAGTTGGCGAATCAAAAATAATTTGCACTCATTGTCACACGGAGCTGAAACATCAGAGAGGGTACTTGGAGTTTTAACTACCAGCATACGGGTGCAGCTTGTCAGCTTATTATGTACTGGAGTATATAAATACCTGGATTAAATTAATTACAACAATTTAACTACAATTAATATTACTGTACTTTTATTTGATTAAGCCTGTGATTGCATAAACTCATGTCTGAGCATAAGATCACAGAAAGATGATTTTATAAGCCTCTGAGTTTAGTTCTCTGTGACTGCATCTGTGGTGTGGTGTTTTGTTTCTCTCCTGATGAGGTGTTCTACACCTCTGCTGACAACACCGCACTTCCTGATGTTGGCTTTCACAGTAAAAGTGCCTGAACAAAACAAAAACTAACAACTTTTTAGAAATAGTGTGTTTGTCATTGAGTTAACCAGTGGTGGAAAGTTACTAATTACATTTAATAAATTACTGTAATTGAGTAGCTTTTTTTTAGTGGTTTTTAAAATTACTAATTTTTCTTTTACTTTGGTCAATTTTGAGTGAAGTATTGTACTTAATTACATTTTAAAAAGCTTCGAGTGCTGAGTAAAAAAATATACACTAAGAGCCTGTAGTGTTGTTGTGGAAATAAAAGAAGCTGATCCCAGTGCTGAGCAAGAACGATTTACTTCAGACCTGGAAGCAAATGTTTACATATTATTTATGCCATGATGCACAGTAAGCTTAAGGTAGTCGCCATCTTGGATTCTCTCCCTTATGTCTACCTTGTAATATTCAGTAGTCTCCTGTGCAACAGTGTGACCTAGCGGTACAAAGTAGAAACTATATAAAATGAACACAACAGGGCCACAACAAGGAGGTCAAAGCTTTCTGGCAACAACATGAAAACAACCAGTTGTTTGGCTTTCACAACACATGACTTTTCAGTATATGCAATAGCAAGAGAATGATTTCATATTTCTTCCCAGAACAGCTGTTGCATTGTACTTTAGGTTAGGTCACACCTTATATTATATAACTTGGTTGGAGGTCCATATTTTCTTGTTATTATTGCGCATTAAGGACAGGCCATATTTCACTGTGATAGCCCCTTGGCTATCATAAGTAGCTACCTAGTACTTTGAGTACATTTTAAATGATTTACTTTCTACTTTTACTTGAGTAGATTTATAGACCGCTACTTTTACTTCTACTCAAGTAAATTTTAACCAGAGTAACTGTACCAGAGACACTGAGAGGGGGTGCCAGATGCCTTCCAAAAAACAAAATATATTCTAAAAGTTTTCAAATTGTATAAATCGCCCATTCATATGAAAAGTATATGCATGCAATTAGTTAAATGTAAATAAAAACATGTTCATTTGGTGAGATTTATGCTAAAATCTGTCATGATCCAGGTTTTGATTTATTATGTTTCTGAGTTTTCCTATGGTTATCCTTTGTGTATTCTGTGATTTCTAGTTGACTCCGTATTTGGTTTAGTTCTTAGATGTTATCTGTAGCCCTTGTGTTTCTTGTGTAGTACTCCATGTATTTCATGTCTAGTTTATTTCCCTGTTTCATGTTCAGTTTTTGCTCCTTGTGTTATGTTTAGTTATTCCCTGTTTCATGTTAAGGTTCCCTGTGCTTCTTGTTTTGTTTCATGTTTTAGTTTTACTCCCTGTGTTTGAGTTCACTCCTTGGTTCTTTGTATCCTCCTGTGTTTTCAGTGTTTCTGTAGTTTTGCTTCTTGTGTTCAGTTTTCAGTCCTTGTGTGCTTCTTGTGTTAGGTCCCATGTTTCCTGTTTTATTTTGTAGTTGCCTTCCCTTGTGTGTTATTCCAGTTTTGCTTCCTGCCTGAGTTTCCCTCCACTTGGATTATCCTTCACCAGTTTCACCTGTGTCTGATTGTCCACACCTGTCTGCCATTGTTAATCACTCCCTGTGTATTTAAGCTCTGTGTCTCCCTGTGTCTGTGTCGGTTGGTTCATTGCATATGTCTTCCCAGTGCTTGTTACTCCTCGTGCTCCTTTGGATTTTGTTTTGTTTCTTTGATTTTGATTCCAGTGTTTTTGTTCTAGTAAGTTCTTTTGTTTCATTAAATCCTTTACGATCTGCATTTGGGTCCTCCATTTTGAGTTTTTTCCCCGTAACCCGTGACAAAATCAGAGTTATGTTTTAAAAAAAAATCCTTAAAATTTGAGTCTGGAAAAGACTGTTCTGGAATTTGCATGGTTGTTTTCAACTATGCTTCAACTATGCTTCAGGTACAGTGGGGGTCCCAGGTCTCTGGCACCTTTATTTTGGGGGCCGTGGGCTGAAAAGTTTGAAAACTTTGACCCCCTCAGGTTTGGTGCTTGCTCCTCAGTGGCAGAGAAAGGAGGTTGGTGTTAGAAGTATGGAAGATACGGGAGGGGGTATGAAGGTGTTGGAGGTGAGTGAGGTAAGGGGGGCTTGTTGGTTAAAGGATTTAAGGGGAGTGGGGCCAGTGGTGGGGGGGGTGTGGCCACTGGAGTGGATGTGGTTGAGGAGGCGTGCTGTGGAGTTCTGGATGTATTGAACATCCAGAACTTCCAGAAAAGAGGAGTGTATTTCTGTGGTAGAAATGTAAAGTTGAATATCATCAGCATAACAATGGAAATGGAGACAGTGGTAATAAATGACTGTGGGGGAGCAGGTATGATGAACAAGAGAGGACCAAGAATCAAACCCTGGGGGACACCTTGACTTTAAGGAGGTTTCTGTGCAGTGTTAGGAAGAGAAGCTGGACTGAAGTGGTTCATACAGGTTTTTATGGTTGCAGTATGGTGAGCCAGATGTTAGTCTGGATGAAAGCATCCCAGACCAACTAAAAGGCAGAGCTATTGATATCAAGCCTGTCCACACCTAGCATTAAGGATTACCAGTTGGTATTCAAATGCAGAAATGGATGTTAATCTGTGTCAACGAAGGCCTTAACTGGGTTGATGATGTGAAAAGATAGGGCTTGGTCTTCACCTAACCTGACTAGGGGTCTATAAAGTGCAAAGACTCGCTTAATTCGGGTAACTATGGAGATGATGTATGGGCTGTTATTTGCATTGGCAAAGGCAGTCACCTTAGTTTCTAAATGCTCAATCAGTGGTGATCAAGCTGAGTTTAAGTGCTGAGAAAGGAAAAATAAGACAAAAATAAAGGAAAAAGTATTGAAAAGTATGGATTACCTGGATTACAAAAACTTGGAACACCTAATTCCAATTATTCTGCTGCTTGAACAGCTAGGCCCTGTTAACCTCCACCATCGCCTTCTGTCGGAGGCCGCATCCTCTCTAGTTAATGAGTAAAGGCTGTAGTTGTGTACTTTGACCAGCAGAGGGTGATGCAGCCTTACAGACAGCTCAACATCATGGCTGTAGGATTGTCAGGTGGAATGAAACTGATGTAAAACCAAACGCTGTGTGTTCCTGTTTCCTTCTCTGCAGACATGAGATTGACGTTCAGCACTTTAAGGTGATGAAAGACAACAAGGGTCAGTACTTCCTGTGGTCGGAGAAGTTCACCTCCCTCAATAAGCTGGTGGAGTTTTATAAGACCACGTCCATCTCTAAAACCAGAGAGATCTACCTGAATGATGGCAGCCCGTCTGGCAGGAACCCACCCACGGCTGTGTCGGTGAGATGCTTTGTTGACCCATGCTTTGGACTTAACATGTAAAAAAAAAAAAAAAAGACTTAGCTTTGATTGGTGGAGTTTTATGCACAGTCAGAGAGAGTTTAATTCATTTGGAGGCCCCAGGGAAAGACCGATATGAAGCCCTTCCTCATTTGGCCAAAAGCAATCATATGAAAGTGACCAGAATATTTTGAAGCATGTATTTTCAGGTAACAAAGCAAAAGAAATGTATTTTAGGTATGAGGTGTAAATACCCAGCAGTGCAGGCTCATCACCTCTTCGAAGCCACATAACTGAAACTCCCCGGATATAAATATTTTAACATCTCTCTAGGCCAAGTTTAGCTCATAAAAATGTAAGAAAAGTTATTAAAATGAAAAAGCATGCTCATATTGGGGCACTATCAGCTCTTCTGCCACAAATCTTACCTCTTTTTGTACTACATGCCATCTCACCACTCAATAATCCACCAATGCATGGTTTAATACATCCATAGAGATCCACCTAACGAAAACATGCTTGATGTTAAGACTTATGAGGTTTTTTTTTAGGGGCTTGGACCTTGCTGCTGGGGGCAAGAGGTCCCCCTAATGGACCTTACTGATGATCAAAATCTATTCTTTATGGGCAAAAGAATTTTGGTACACCTGAATAGTGTTGCCTGCCTGACTGCCTTATGCCAGCTATAAAGTTTGGTGGAGGAGGGATAATGGTATGGATGTATTTTCAGGGTCAGGGCTAGGCCCCTTATCCCAAGTGAATGGCAATCTTAATGCTTCAGCAAACCTAGACATTTCTGGACAATGCTATGCTTCCAACAGTGTGGCAACAGTTTGGAGAAGGCCCTTTTCTATTCCAACATGACTGTGCCCCAGAGCACTAAGCAAGGACTATAAAGACATGGTTTGAGGAGTTTGGTGTGGATGAACTTGACCGGCCCATACAGAGCCCTGACCTCGACCCCAGTGAGAACTTTTCATTACAGTCCCTGTTGGTGTAAAGGTCAGGTGACCGAATATTTTTGTTCATATAATAAATTCTGATCCTTTTCGATTCCCTTTTGGCTTTTTATTTACATTCAAAATACATGTCTTAATCATCGACAGTCATTTTTGACATATACCTCATATTTGATGCAGACCTACAATGACCCCCTGGCCCGTCCTAGCCTAATGGAATATCTGTCTATATGTCAGTTATATCTCTGTGAGTACTTTATGCAAACTAACCCTGAGAATAAAGCATGTGGACTTCTTCTTACCTGCTGTGTTCCTCCCACACAGATGAAGAGGGGGAGTTTACCAGAAAAGCGGACCCCATCTCCAGCTCTAGTGTCGCCACGCAGAGCTTCAGACCAACCTTTCAACCAGCTGGTACAAACTTTACAGCACTTTACTGACCACCCCAGCCCAGTAAGATGAAATCAGAAACCCTCTCTGTTCACATCACACCACCTGTTATACCCTAATGTGTTTAATTAAGCAGATTTAAATCTGTAATACTTTATGATACACTACACACAGTTCTAGAAGTATCATCTTTATTTATCTGTAATAGCAACCTTGTTCATTTATGGCCAAATTAGGTAAGCTTATATTTTCAACATTATTTAGCTGGATTTTTTAAATGATTAATGCATTCTTTTTTGTCTACTGATTACATGAGTTATCCCTGATTTTAAGCTAAACACTTGAATGTTTTTTTACTTTAACTATCTTTTCATGCTAACTAATCTCAAAAAATTTTAAATACTTAGCCAATATCAGTTGTTTCCCGCAACTTTTAGTTAAATATCCCAATTATCACTCAGATTAAAACCACTTCAATGTCAAAATATGAAATAAAATTGAAAATCATGCATTTTTAAGGTGGAAAAAAATTGATAAAATTTAAAGATAGGGGTTGAGAAGGTCAAAACGTGAAATAGAAGTCAAAATCATGATTTTAAAAGGTAAAAAAACTGAGATGAAATTAAAAAGCACGAGTTTTTAAGGTAAAAAATCAGATAAAAGTTAAAATTAGGAGTTGAAAATTGTCAAAACACGAGATATAAGTCAAAATCATAACTTTAAAAGGTCTAAACAGGATTTAACATTTAAAATTATTTTCTAAAAGGTAAAAATATGAGATAAAAAGTCAAAGTTATGAGATGTAAAGGTTAAAATATGAAATAAAAAGTCAAAGCCATAACTTTTAGTCATAATTGTTAGATGCAAAACTGAAAATATGGAGAAATCACTAATTTCTTCCCCATGTTCCTGACTTTTAATCAAATTATTTTTACTGTTTACTCTTTCTATTTTTTATGAATCAACAAGGATATTATAAATCATCAAGGTTAAGTTTACATTTTTATACTGGAGGGAATCTGCAGACCTCATAGTGATGGGCCAGTTATAATATAAATATCATATGATCTGGTGGAACGTGTATAACTGCACCACAGGCTGAATTTGGCCTTTGGGCCTTGAGTTTGACATCAGTGATGTAAACATAACTTTACATCTCAAAGCCAGAACAAAAAGAGTTTATTGTTTTAATCTATTTATTTAATAGATTCACAAGTTTATGTTAGAATTACAGACTCTTCTATAAAGTTTGTATATTTGAAAATCTTTTATCTTAATTGTTAACCCAAGATAGGTCACTTTCACAGATAAAGTAAGTAAAGTCTAAATACGGTCACATTAAACTTCTGAGAGTCATTTTGTACATGCACTCCTGCAAAGTTCTTCTAAGTCAAGTTCTTAGTCTTAGTTCCAAGATTGTAAAATAAATCCTTTTTCATTGTATTCATATATCAAGAGTCGACTAAAAATGGCTTTACATTGTCAATATGGACTTAAAAACTTGTGTCAAAATCAAGTGCATGCAATTGACATCCCTGATTTGCTGAATTCTGTGGAAAGACTTTTCTATCAAAGGTGTCTCAGTACCATGATAACTTATCTCACATTGCACAGAATTTTCAGGGTCTTAAAGTAAAGTCTACCATTGTCTCCTATTAGGCTATGAGGGCCGGTTTAGAGGAGCGAGCTTCCACCATCGGCCACACAGGAAGAAGCAGCAGCCCTGTTAGCTCCGCTTTTCCTCATCGCATGTCTGAAACCATGCCTCTTCCCAAAGTAAACATGCTAAACTTTCTATTTGATTAGACTGGAAAATTCATACAAGAAAAGCATGAACAAAAAAGAGCATATCTAATAATCAGAAAGTTGTTTTTAGCAGATTTTGTTGTGTTTGAATCACTGGCTTGTTTTATTTTTAACTCCAGTGAAAATGTTACACCTAAGAATTTCATGTCCTTGAATCCCCAGTTGTTGAATAAAATATGTTGTTGATGCTCCAAAGCAGGACTTTTGTTCCTGAACTCTCAGGAATGTATACCACAATATCATCTGCAAAGAAAGACAATAATTTGAAATTTGAGGGTAAAAATGTGTGTACACCAACTTATTTCAACATCATATTTAAGAACATTCTGTCCTATTATGAAAGGATTACCTTGATCTAGGTTTTGAGTTGTCCCTGTTGATTCATCGTGTTGATCCTCGCTGTCTTTCCTCCTCTGTCCCACAGAGGGCGTCCATGCTGCAGGTCAAAGCGCTCTACGACTTCAAAGCAGAGGAAGACGACGAGCTCGGTTTCAGCGCCGGAGATATCATCGAGGTGGTGGACTGCTCTGACGCCTCGTGGTGGAGAGGACGGCTGCGGGGAAAGAGCGGGCTGTTTCCTGCTAACTACACCATGCAGCAGTGAGAACACCCATCACTGCAGCACGCTCTTCCTCTCAATGCTTGTGTGGGTTAGTCTGACACAAACTGAGCTGTCAGGGATTCTAACCGTCAGCGTTCACAGGATTCTGAGCTGATAGGACTCAGAGTCACTTTGGGTTTTCACAGGATACCACACAGTCTCAGGTTTTATTCAACAACATTATAACGGAACTTCTTGAAGGAACTTTTTAAACCTGTCAGCTGACGCACATGGTCTGCTGCAGAGAGCTCAGAAGGATATTTCATTATTTTTATTATTCATTTCTTGACAGAAGGTGTTAATTTTCATTTTATTTTGACTTTAATTCAAACATTTCTTCCTTAAAAAGATTTTTTATCCAAAGATTCTTAAAGCCTTGTACAGATGTTTAACTTCCTCATGGCTCACTGACATGGAAATAAAATATTTTTATAACAACTGTAAGTTTGATCAAATTGTGAATTATAAAGAGGGTTTTTGTTACAAGGAGTCAGTGTGCTTCTTTATCCTTTGTAGTATTTTCTGTTTTATAGGAACAAAAGAGTATTTATTGGCATAAAAGACACTGCATCATCACAGCGCTTGCTATGCATAAGTTCACACTTAGTCTAGTTTAAACACAAATTCTTATTTTTCACCGACTTAATGCTAAAATAACATTAAAGGTGTTGCACTAGCTGAGAGAGTTTAAAGTGTTTGGCAAACATAGAGGCGAGTGTTTCAGCCTTCTATTCTCACCTCTATATGACAGTAATTAGAGCTCATGCTCCCTCATTCCTTTGTCATTGTGTTGTAAATGTTTCCATACATCTAATTACCCACAAACCTGTCATTACATCAGAAGTAAACTTACAGCTGACGAGTGTTCAATGTAATTACGATGTGCTTTTATAGAGAAATGCCTGTCAAAGGAGCTGCAATTACACACAAACACACGCTCAGTGTAGCTGACAGTAGAGGAATTATCCTGAGTTACAGGAGAAACTGATCAGTGTATCGATCACCTTGCAAAGCGGATGAATTTTCCAGACTTCATTGCAGAGAAGCTCCGCCATTAACAATCAACTGTTAATGGCGGAGCATGAGTATAACGTCATTTTGTCCTGGCATTCTGATTGGCCCGTCATGAATGTGTCAGGCAGAATGTTCCTACAATCACATTCCGGGAATTTCTTTCAAAAGTCCCGCCCTTCCCTAACATTTTTTGTGGGAGCTTTCTTAGATGAATGTGAAATACATTCAATGAAACTGTCGCTCTGACGTGTCAGGACTGGCAGCTGAGAGGAGGATCAGGAGAGGAGGGCAGAACTTTCTTCCATGTGGGGAGGGCCAACTGAACCTAGGGGCGGTGCTAACTCCCCACATGACATCATGGGGGGAAAATCTGAGATCGGCTCGTTTCAGCATATATTTTCTGAAAGGTGGAGAAAGGGGGGAAAGAATGGATTTACTGGTACTTGAGGGGACTGTAGACAGGCCAGAGGCACATATTTTTGTTAGTAAAGCTTGAAAAATTGATTTTTGCATATGTCCCCTTTAACCCATTTCAACATGTTTTCCACTTATTTTTGCTACTTCTTTTGCCACTTTGAACTATTTTTACATCTCTAAACACATCTTTGCCAGTGTATGCCCATTTTGGCCACTGTTTAGCCACGTTTTACCCATTTTTGCTGTAGTAACCCTTTAACAAATTTTGCTGCCACTGTTTGGCTTTTTAACCCATTTTTGCAACATATTGCCTATATTTACCACTCTTTTGTCACTCTTGACTGATTCCCCCCTTTTTCCCCCACTTTACACCTTCTGTTGCTACTTTAAATCAATTTGTGCTGCTTTCTGCCCATTTTACACTTAGCTGGCTTATTTAAAACAGTTAACCAGTGTCTGCCCATAATACCACTTTGAACCCATTTTGCAAACTTTGAACCAATTTTGCTGCCACTGTTTGGCACTTATATCCCATTTTTTGCTGCTTTTTGCCACTCTGAGCCCATTTTTGTGCTTTTTTCCAATTTCACACATTCTTTTGCCAATTTTAACCTATTTGCTGCCACTTTTTGGCACCTTTATCCATTTTTTTGCTGCTTTTTATTAATGTTACCACTCTTTTTGCAACTTTTAACACCATTTTTGCTGCTTTCTGTTCATTTTACACCTTTTTTGACACTTTGAACCAATTTTTGCTGCCACTATTTTGCACTGTTATCCCATTTTTTTTGTCTATCTTGCCTGTATTTTGCCACTCTTAACTTATTTTCCCCATTTCTTGCCCATTTTATACATTTTTTTGTCACTTTAAATCAATTTTTGCTGCCACTTTTATCCCAGTTTTTGGTGCTTTTTGCCTAGTTTGGCATTCTTTAGCCCCTTTACCCATTCTCCTGCTTTCTGCCCATTTTTTAATTTTTAGAAATAAATTACGGTTATCACAGGTTAACTTTACAATAGACTATGATTTTTCTGACCTCCATGGGCCTCCAATTTGGCTGGGCCCCATAAAGCTCTCCCCTTTATTCCCCTTATGGGTGGCCTTGGTTCCACATCCCGCTTCAGGCCCTGGACCTGTTGGGAACAAATAAAGGCTAAGAAAGTTTCACTACGTCATTAAAAATACACATCATCACCAGCAGAGACAGACTCAAGTTTAAAACTTCTAACCACACAGGTTTTACTTTGAAGGTGTAACAGGAAGTTGCTATTTTTTCAGTCCTGTAGACTTTCAAACGGTAGTTGGCCCCGCCCCCTGCTTCAACCTGAGAACTTCACCTGAATACACCTGTACCTGTCCGCACAGGTCTGTGTGTGAGAGAAGACAGCGGGTCAGGAGGACGTCCAGTCCGGTTCGGTCCGGTATCATGGCGGATTCTCAGCTGCTGTGTTTGGACGACGAGCACGTGAACGAGAAGATCCCGGAGAGCAGGCCGGAGTTTTACTACAGCGAGGAGCAGCGCGCGGCCATCGAGCAGCTGCTGAGGAGCGGGGATGGAGCCTTCAAGCTGCGCCTCAAGGAGGACAACATCAAAGACTTTCTGTCCGCCAGGGAGGTCCGGCTCCTCCGGAAGACTTTCACCGAATACGACCCGGACAGCGAATCCGAGTCTGGAGAGAACGACAAGTCCAAGGGGTCGTCGAGCGCGGACTCGGGGGTCCACTCCACATACTGGCCCACAATGTCCGACACCGAGGTCCCGGCTCTGGACATTGGCTGGCCCGGGACGTGCGGCATGTACAAGGGGGTGACCCGGGTCAGCGTGTTTACACATCCGCCAAAAGAATATGGACCTCACATCAAGGCGGTGGTGAGGAGGCTCATACAGGAGGCGCATAAGGTACCGTTTATTTCAGCAGAACTTTACAGGAACTGGGCTACTGTTTATGTAGAAAAACGTATAAACAGAAAAATAGTATTATAAGTCTGAAAATTAAATATTTGACAGGAAAAGAGAAAATTGGGAATTACGTAGGAACTCATTTTCCACTAAGAACAACACAAAAACAATTATATTTTAATTATTATGAGTCCAGAAGGTTGAAATATCCCGAATTAAATGTCAAGAAGAAGGTCAGGAGGCATGAAAGGTACTGGTTTGTCTTATTACAATTATGTTCTTGTGTTGGAACTACTTTTACATTTAAAACAGCATAAAACATAAATAGCCGAGTGATTATGATTCCAGACAGTGAAGTAACTTAACTCAAATGAAAAGGAGGTGACAAAGGCAACAGAATAAATGCACAATAGACTGTATGAGTTATTACAAGTCCAAAGTTTAAATATATTTAATTGTGATAAGGGGGTGTGGGACTAAAGGTCTGTTTTATTTCATTCATTCTTATGAAGCAATTCTTTTACAACAAGCAACCTGCAGGCTCTGTAAACGACCAATAATGGCTCCTTACACACGTTACTATGAGCCCAGAATGTTTCAACATTTAAACTAAAAGAAATGAGGGTGGTTAGGAGCTTCTGCTAGGCGGTGCACCAGGTACTTTTTAAAATTAAGTCTGTAGTGATGTATCGATTGTAAAAAAATTGGTGTTGATACAGATGTAGATGTTAAAAAAGTAGGGATGCACATTATTATCTGCATTATATCGGTGATAGATATGAATGATTCTGCAAGTATTACGACCAATATTTTAGCCATAAAAATCTTCCTACAGCAGCTGAGGATAATGGCCGTGCAAAGAAACAAGTTAGTAGAGTTTTAGGCTGGACCAGCAGACTTATGTCGGACTAAATTTAAATATTGGTAGCAGCTGAAATGAATTTGTAAATCAGCATAGCGAATATCAGCAAAAATCCAATATCCTACACACCTAACTATACATTTTATAGGTGACACAATGAAAAGAACAATAGGATTTATAAGTTGTCATAAGTCCAAAAGTTTCAATGTCTTTAATTATGATAAAGTGGTGAGGAAGAAAAGTTCTATTTGATTTCATTTATTGAAATGAAGGACTTTCTTTTAAAGTCAGAACATTACCAAATGTTGATGTACTTCAAATCAAAGGAAACAATGATGGGGAGGAGGCTCCTCTAGGTGGCGCACTGGATACCTAGATTTTACAAAAAAAAACAACTTTGTTGTACAGATGGTCTGATTGTGAAAATTGATGCTGATATTTAAAATCAAGATTTATTCCAGTGGTTCTCAACCAGCCCAGCCAAAGGATGCATCAGCACCTCCCAAGAGTGAAATTACAGCCCAAATGTGCAAAAATTAGAACCACTAAAACTGGTTTAGTAAAAAATGTTGCAGTTCTGTAATTTTGATGAGACAGAACAAAGAGACTGACATTTTATTTTGCTGTATTTGCTAGTGAAACATAAATTTCAGTTGCTTTTTATAGGTCACAAGAAATTAAGGTATTACCATGAGAAAATAACTTTCTTCAAACTGTTTCTATCTAAGATAACTGGATAAATAAGTAAAAATTTACTCCTTGTTTTGCAAAATAGGGAAAAATAGAATATACAGTCATGGACAAAAATGTTGGCACCCCTGGAATTTTTCCAGAAAATACGTCATTTCTCCCAGAAATATTTCCTTTATGTGCATTGGAACAACACAAAAAATCCGAAGGAAAAAGACAACATTGACATAATTTTACACAAAACTCAAAAAATGGGCCAGACAAAATTGTTGGCACCCTCAACTTAATATTTGGTTGCACACCCTTGGGAAACAATAACTGAAACCAATCACTTCCTATAACCATCGACAAGCTTCTTACACCTCTCAACTGGAATTTCGGACCACTCTTCTTTTGCACACTGTCTCAGGTCTCTCAGATTTGAAGGGTTCCTTCTTGCAACAGCAGTTTTGAGATCTCTCCATAGGTGTTCAATGGGATTTAGATCTGGACTCATTGCTGGCCACTTCAGAACTCTCCAGCGCTTTGTCTCCAACCATTTCTTAGTGCTTTTTGAAGTATGTTTGTGGTCATTGTCCTGCTGGAACACCCATGACCTCTGACACAGACCCATCTTTTGACACTAGGCCCAAAATTTTTTGATAGTCTCCAGATTTCATGATTCCTTGCAGACAGTCAAGGCACCCAGTGCCAGAGGCAGCAAAACAACCCCAAAACATCCTTGAACCTCCACCATGTTTGACTGTAGGTACTGTGTTCTTTTCTTTGTAGGCCTCATTCCGTTTTCTGTAAACAGTTGAATGAGGGCTTTTCCAAAAAGCTCTACCTTAGTCTCATCTGCCCACAAAATGTTCTCCAAAAAAGGACTGAGGCTTACTCTGGTACATTTTTGCAAACTCCAGTCTGGCTTTTTTATGTCTCTTTGTCAGCAGTGGGGTTCTCCTCGGTCTCCTGCCATAGCGCATCTCATTCAGATTACGACGCATGGTCCGAGCTGACACTTTTACACCCTGAGTCTGCAGGACAGCCTGAATTTGTGTGGAAGTTGACTGAGGATGTTTATCCACCATTCTAACTATCCTGCGTTGCATTCTTTTGTCAATTTTTCTCTTTCGTCCACATCCAGGGAGATTAGCCACAGCTCCATGGGTTATAAACTTCTTGATTATATTACACACAGTGGACAAAGGGATTTCTAGATCTCTGGAGATGGTCTTTAACCTTGAGATTGTTCATATTTTTCCACAATTTTGCTTCTCAAGTCCTCAGACAGTTCTTGGCTCCTCTTTCTCTTCTCCATACTTAGTGTGACACACACAGGCACACAACACAAAGGTTGAGTCAACCTTTATACATTCTAACTGGCTTCAGGTGTGATTTTTATATTGCCAGCACCTACTGCCACAGGTGAGTTTAAATGAGCATCACATGCTTGAAATAAAATGATTTACCCACAGTTTTAAAAGGGTGCCAACGATTTTGTCCGGCCCATTTTTTGAGTTTTGTGTAAAATTATGTCAATTTTGGCTTTTTTCTTCGAATTTTTCCTATTGCTTTAATGCACGTAAAGGCAATAAACGTGTGTATGCCAAAACATTTGTAACTGCAACAATTTCTGGGAGAAATGGTGTATTTTCCTCTTCCTTAAATGCCGACAGGGCTGACATCAGCCAATATGGATACTGAACTGATGCATTGGTGGATCCCAACTTTTTTGTCATGCATTGAGCTGTTTATACTTAGAAAAAACAAACAAAACAAACACTGAAACAGTATTTAGGTTACTTGGAATTCAAAAAGTATTATCTCTTAAATCAAATTAAATAAAAGCACAATATTCTACCAGTATCTATGACACATACAGCTGTAACTATCTAACAACATTTAACCGAAGTACTTCAAGGTGCCTCATTACACTTTTAAGTAATTTCATCCTTGAAATCATCTTCTACTTCATATATACGTTGTACTGTTTGATACATTAAGAAACAAGATTTAAAGAAAAAAAACAAACTTCAGGAATGTATGAATACCAATACCAGTATTGGGTATCTGCACTGATACTAGGCTCAAGCACTCGTAAAAACAAAAACAGATTTTTTTTACAGCATGGTGTTATAGTCTTAGTATTTAAATAGGCAAATTGAAGTGATATCTGTAGTCTGAAGAGACAAAAGTAGCTCTCTTTAAAAGAGCTTTACCTAGACTCAACCAAGTTTGAAGTAAAACAGCATTCAGACTTATTTTAGCAGCTCACATGCTTGATCATTTGTATCTAACCTATCTAACCTTTATGCAGTGAAATTCATACATTCAAGTTTTATCTCCAGCGAAAAAAGGGTTTGTAGACAGAATAGATCTACAATAAACTTTATCAAAAGTTTGATGCCCTAAAGTCTAAAGCTCTGTTTTATATTTAAGCTCTTCTAGAAAGATGACCCTGCTGTTAGGTCAGAAGTAAGGAATAAATCATTTTATGACCATGTGATATGACAACAACAGACAGGGCAGTAAAACCTAACAGCGGCTGATTGTACTCCATGTCCCTGACCCAGTTTACCTGCAGGAGCTCAACAGGCGTCCTGAATATTTAAAATGATTGGCTGCTGGTGGTCATGTGACTGAGACCCCCAGGCCGAGACGATTACTGTCACTCTGCACCTCCTGTTTTTAGAGCAGCACGAGACAGCCTGTATTTATGACAGTTTATCGCTCAAAGGCTCTAAGTATATCAGTACAAAGTACACCAGCTGTTTTCAATAACGTATCAATTACACGCCTCCTCTTTCTTTCTTTGTGTCTTTCTTCTCTTATATCTTTAATTGTCATAGACAACATTTATCAAGCAAACAGAAAGACCCCAAATTTTGACTTTTTAATGTAAGACTCAGAAGCAGAAGTCAACATTTGGTTAAGTAATGTATAAATATGAATCATAAAAAAGTACATTTGGGACTTTGTTGCAACTAAAGTTAACATCAACATAATTTTTTTACAAAGTTTTTTTTAAATTTCTAATATTTTCTTTTGGAGAGATCTGAACTAAATGTTCAGCCAAAATGTTCAAAACCCATATTTTCTTAAAAAACAGCAACTATTATACAAACCTGTGTCTTCTAATGGGGCATACACCATTGTTTCTCACATGTAGCTCCTGGTACACCCACATTTGGTGGTTATGACATTTTGACTATCATCCAATCTGTAATGGAGACACCAGCCAAGTCTTGGTGTGCTGTTGCAATTTGTACAACCATACATAATAGGGCTGGGCAGTTAACTGTAAATTAGATTAAATCACAATATGGCCTGTTGCAATTTTCAAATCGCAGACAGTGTTATATTTTTTTTAACTTGTTTTAATTTTGCACTTATTGCTGTTATTCACATGTGGCTGTTCTGGGAAGGAGGAGCTGGGTTGGAGGAGGGTTGGAGAGGGAGCAGCAAAGCACAGCCTGGTTACAGCAGTTTAGATATGGTAGCATGAGTGTGATTAGCCGATAGTGTGCTTTAAAGCAAATCAGCTGGCTGTCAGCTGATGAGGGCTTGTGTGAGATCAGCTGATCTCAATTATATAGCAGTGCCTGACTGCGTGCCCACCCAAGCTAATGCTCGGTTTATCGTAACATGTTTTAAATAGGTAATTTTTTAAAGATACGGGTTTGGTGTGCCTTGAAACTTTGGCTCAATCCCAGGTGTGCCTTGGGCAAAAATAGGTTGAAAACCACTGACCTAGTATGTCAGTGAGCTGCCCATTTGGCCCTGCCTCCTAAAAACATGAACCTAAAGTGGTAAAACACTTTTCTATGATCTATATCATATAAAATTGAATTGTTCTTTCCAACATATATGCAGTTTTTTTTAGACCAATCTAGCATTACATAAACTTTAAACACTATGTACCCTTGTTCAGTTTTTTATTGTTTCATATTAATTAATTTTATCGATGTCTTGTTAATATAACTGCAATAATGTTCCAGCTATAACAAAAGTCTTTATAATGTCTGAGTAATATTTGAATGTGTGCTTGGTAGAAGATGACTAACATGTACAAACTTCCCAGAGGTTACATAACCTTTAAACAGGACACAGCTAAGAGTCAGAGCTGTGTTCAGGTGCTTAAACAAACACACTCACATGTCAGGAGACCAACGTTTACAGAAGAGACAATGACACAATGACATAGAGAAAGAAGAGTCTGGGGATACAGAGAGTAATCACAGCATGGGTTCTCTTCAAAACTGTAGGTTTTATTATTTTTAAGTTTTGAGAAAATCTTTAACAGTCTTAAGGACGTAGTTTCTAGAAAGATACAGTGTCGTGTTTATCTCTTTCTTCATTCTTGTCTCAGGTTTGATGAAAAACCAGATTCCTGCAGGTGCCTCACTGACGTCTCTGAAGGCTACAGGGTAAAAGCATTAGACAAGTTTGGACACAGCCAGTTTCTGTATTTTACACAGAAGAGAACATAAACATGACAGCAAAGAGTTATTACACAGAAATTAAATTTTCATGGAGTTCAGCAGCTTCATTTTATGAGTCAGCTTGTAGGAGAGAACATGCAATTAGCATGTGACATGTTCAATGTAAGGGCCCGCTTCCATTCAGCTATGACGAGGACTTTCTGTCCACACCAGACTAGTGATACTAACATGACTCAGTGATGTCAATGAAAATAAAACAGGTTTTTATTTGGTAGAAAATACTGTTTTTGGTTGTAGACTGAAACATACCTAGTGAATGCAACAGCGGTGGGTGTGACTTATGAATTTTAGAATTTACCAAACATGAAGTTTTTGCCTGGTTTCCTGGTCACAGCGCCATCTGGTGCATGTCTTCCCCCTCACTCTCTCTCCATGCCTCCAGTCTCTCTTCAGCTATCCTTTCCAAATAAAAGTAAAAAAGCCCAAAGATCATCTTAGAATAACAAGAAACAAAAATATAAAGTCTTAAGTACCCAATATTGGGTAAAGTCTTGTTTTCGGTAGTCATTTCTGTGCTTTGTCTTAATTGCAGAAGTACATTAGTAACACACTGGTACCAAAACATTGTCAAAGTGTTTTCCCAGTTTAGACAGTGTGCAGGAGTTTGCCTGCAGCCTTTTGTGATTCACTCATCTCTATGAGCCTGGGTTGAATTGTATTGTATGTGTGTAGATATGCGTTTTTTTTTCTATACTTTTTTCAATACTATCGACCAATAAATCAACAGAGAATGCATTGTCTAAAACAGTGGTTCTCAATTGTTCAGGTATCAGGACCTACCACCACCTCGTTAAGAGAAATCACAACCCAAATAAAAAAAAATCTTTATTTATTTCATGAATGTCGGTTAATCAGTATTATTGGCTACCGTTACATCATGAAGGCAAAAGAACACTCCAAAAAATGTTGATATTTTCACCTACAATAGAAAAACTTATTGAACAAAGAGACAGGACAAATTAAACATGTTAGAAAAGCACTTCTTTACAGAAGGATTTGCATGCATACATCTTATTTTACCCCATTTTCCTGAGAAAGCATGGAAGTTTGGTGATTTCTCTAAGAATTTCCATGTTATCTTGGGTAAACCAGCTTTATTTCCCAACAAAAGAGAGACAAAAAGGTTGAAATTTTGAGAAAAATACTGAGTTTTACTCAAAATCATAAGAAAACCTAACAAAAAAATACAGGTATGAAATTACTGTATGTCCACTTAGGGCTTCTGTAGATGGAGTTTTTGTCACATTTATTTTTTCCCTGGCACACCTTTGCGACCCATTAGAAAGAGCTTCAAGACCCACTTTTGGGTCCCAACCCACCAGTTGAGAACCACTGGTCTAACACTTGGCATTTAAAGATATCAAAGTATTGATGAGTTTTGACAACTTAATTTTAGTATCGCAGTTACTTTTAATTTTGCCGTCTCTGTTTCTACATGTTAGATTTAAATAAAGAGATGCTCTTATCTCACTAAAGAATTTGACCAAGCTTATGTAAAGTCTTCAGGAGGATTAATGAATGATTTAAGGTAAAAAATAAATGCACTGTATAATGGGCTTTATAATGCTGACTGCAGAACATTCAAATAAGGACAAAGACAGAGAATATGGGTACAGTAATGCCCTCAGGTTCTTTAAACTCCTCCAGTGTTAAGTTTGTGTCATTTATGTAGCACTTACTTGTATTGTAGTTGCAGTAACTTCATTGTTAAACCTTAACGTGTATGCAGAATTTTTCCACGTGCAGGTTTTTTCCACTCAGGCATAAGATTAGCTGAGAAGGCCAGAGGCATCAATATAAAATCTGCATCAATGGGAGAGTCAGAGCAGGTTTAAACAGGCCGAGTCCTATAGAGAGCAGTCAGGAGGCCGAGCAGAACTAAATGTCAGCTTCACATCAGGACATGTTCGCCTCTCCACCCAGCCCACTCTATCCCAGGACTGGAGGAGGGCTGGTTCTTATTTTTCTATCACAGATTCAAACTATTCCCTCAGGTGTGTTGAACTCACAGGTATGTGAACGTGAGCTGAAGGAGGAAACGCTCACCTGCCATCTGACGTGTGAGTCAGAGACATAAGTCTCTGGATTCATGACACCGTAAACTTTATATGCGATGTGGCAACAGCCACCTGGGATTTAAGTTAACAGAGTCAGACCTCCCCTGCTTACACTGCAATATAGATCATAAGTTCCGCCTCTTCCATGTTAACAGATGGGACACGGGCCAAACTTTGAAATTAAAATACACGTCAAATATTTTTTCTCCAAACCTGAATTCTGCCATGATAATATGATGTTATCATGCTGATTTATGCCCAATAATTCATTTTCATCAGAAGTTTACTGATATTCAGTTATTTTTAAAACAGAGGCTGCAATGCAATGATGTTACCATTGTTTACAAATTTGGCTTTTTGCAGCATTTTCAACTTGATGAGCAACAGGAAATTTAACAAACAAGTCACTTAACTCTATAAATGTTAGTGTCTACTTGAAGAATCACTTATAAAAACTCAACTGATGTCGCAAGTAACCAAATTGAGCTCAATAATAATCTGCAAAGAGGAACAAAAGCTGTCGAGGTTAGCTGCTAACTTTAGCCACACTCTACTCAGCATGGCAGCCTCAACTCATATACCCTCTTCACAATGATGAATTTGACTGTTTTTGAGCTTGTTCTCCACTTCAGATTAGTCAGTTAAATACATATAAAATTAAATTTGTGAAATAGCTGCCAGGAATCATCATTATTAGTAAAAAAATACGTATACCTGTTTAAGTACTATTGCAACATCACAGCTTGGCTTTGTATGCAATAATTGGCATCTATCTTGTTTATCAGTTTTTTGTTGAAATTACTAAATATTGCAGTTCAACTGCTGTATATTGCCATTGCTTTTGGAAATTGTGTGAAGTATACCTGCAAGCTTCAATGGATTTATTCCTCTTCTACCCATCTGTCATTTGAAATAGTCTTGTATGTTAAAGTTTGGGCTTTTCAGCGCTATGAGTCATTAAAGTAGCAGAGATAGCATTCCTTTTAACATGTGTTAGCAGGTATTTCAATTTCACAACCTTAGAAAGAGATTTTGTTTGTAGCGAAGGCTGACCAAATTTTTTAATTTCTCAAACTGAGAATTGAAGCTTGTTGAATCAATGCTATGCCAGTGAAAGAGCATGTTACAGATAGGTACAGGTCTACTTAAATGAACCAGTCTTCTTTCACTGAAGCACACAGCCGTCTTTGACCATCTGCTGGTGCATTAAATCCCTTAGAAATAGTGAATATTTATCTCATATTTAAATGAAAAGATCTCCAAAGGGCTCCTATGAACACAGCCTAGAGGTTGAGTCCTGTGGCAGAACCTCCAATTTAGCAAAACTTTAGGCCTTAATATTGCTCAAACAGGTGAATTATATGGAAATTCAGCCCTTTAAACACATCATGAATAGAAAAAATGAGCAATAAAGAGCATAACTGTTTTTTTTACTACACTGAAAACATGTTAATTTCTGCTATTAAGTTGAGCGTTTTACCATTGGGCCCTATGGGGATTGACTCACTTTGAAAGCCAGCCTTAATTGGACACTTGACAAACTTAAAAGCTAGCTTTATTTTTGAGCTCTGGTACAAATGTGGATCAGACTAAATGATTCGGCAAAGCTCTTACAGTGAACTAGTGACCACAGATGGCCTCATAACTTTATCTCTTTACAGTAGCCTTCTGACAGCTTGATTATCTGATTACACGCTGAGATTTCTCCCCTTGAAGCGAAGCAAATCATCTACAGCTGAACGCCTTCCAAACACCTGAGAGTGCACTTTTAAACCTTGAAGTTCAGAGCAGATCCTATAGAGAAAAAAAAAAATCAAGGATGAATGACTGCAGGAGATTCTTATCAGGACACAGATCTGTGTGATGTAGGTCAGTGCTGAGGATTGTCAGCAGAAATAGGTCAAGAGCAGGTGTTTGTCTAAATTACAGATGGAGAGATAAAGTCCCTGGTTGATCTGTTTTGGAGAGTTTCAACAGTAGAAATGTTCAGATTTAGTCTCAGCCTTTAGAAGTGTTGTATTTGAACACTTATGGCAAGTGTCATCAGCCTGGAAAGATAAATAGGAGTAATACACACCTGAGCAGTTTCTGGAAAGCAAAATGTTGATAATAAGTCTGAGCAACGTCAGAACGTGGAGGGAAATACAGTGTCTGAGGTCTCGTTTATACTGAGGATTAACATGCCTCATAGGCCGGACTACGAGCACAGACTCTATAAACATGGGCGTAGTCTCAGTGACGTCACCCACTGGTTACTGAAAAGGATGTTGAAGCCTGACCATGGCGGTCACTGTATCGGAAACACTACCTAAAGCTCTTACTTCCAAAATCTGATGAGTCAGCCCTTGAGTCAGCGGATATTTTTGCAAAGTTTAAAGAAAATCTCTCACAGAATACTTAAGATAGCATTGACTGAACATGACAAAAAAACAAAAAAAAACAAAAACAAAACAAAACAAAACAAAAAAAACCCTTTGACCAGCCCATCTGGCACCAACAATTATGCCACGTTAAAATCCCCTTTCTTCCTCATTCTGATGCTCGGTTTGAATTTCAGCAAGCCATCCTGACCACGTCTACATGCCAAAATGCACTGAGTTACTGCCATGTGATTGGCTGATTAGCTATTTTTGTTAACAAGCAATGGAACAGGTGTACCTAATAAAATGGCCAGTGAGTATTCACAAAAACCGTCAGATGGACAGATGGATGCACAGACAACCTGCAAACCAATGCCTCCAGCCTCGGCTATGACTACTTCAGAGAAAATATCATGGATATTTGTACCAGGGTTTCATTCTGCAGCTTTTTTTTCTTTAAGTGAAATAAAATGTAATCATATGGGGCATAAATCTGTTCCCTTTCAGCAGCCTACCATGCTTGGCTCTGATCCATCATGTTCCCCTCGTAGACATTTTAATGTGTGACAAACAGCTCAGAGTTTAAAATGACATCAATCATTTGGATTAAACCATGTGTGAATCTAAATAAAGCTCATGCCAACACACACTCATGGCAAATGGATTTTAGATTAATCAACGAGAAAAACATTAGTCATTTTCATAAATCTAATAGTCAGAGTAGACTCATTTTCCACAGAGGGTGAGTTTACTAACTTTCTTTTCAAAGTTAGGTTAAGTGAATGTGCCTTATGCTCATCTTTTGCTTCTTAACACAATATCTTAAGGGGGCAAAGGGATTTCCTCTAAACTTTGCAACAATATCCACTCTGACTCATTGATAAATTTAAAAAATGTTGAACTAATAAGGTCAAAGGTCAATGTCCTTATTTCAATATTTGCTTGTGAATTCAATATCTCAAGAACCTGATAGGGGATTTCATTCAACTTTGCCAAAACGTCAACTCTGACTCAAAAGTAAACTGATCAGATTTTTGAGAAAAAATCTTAAGGTCACTGGACCTTATGTCCATTCGTTGCTTATCAGTGTGATATCTCGAAAAGCCTCAAGGGATTCTCTTCAAAAATTTTCCGAAATGTCCACTGACTTGAGGATAGATGGATCAGACTTTGGAGGTCAAGAATTAAGGTCTTTGGACCTCATGACCAAACCTTGCTTTTAAGTGTCATATCTCTAAAATGCCTTAAGGTATTTTTTGTGAATTTGCAGAAATATCCACTCTGATTCATATATTTATGTTTGAAGGATTAAAGGTTGAGGTCAGTGGGCCTCATGTTCAACATGTTTGTGGACAAGATGTTTCAAGTAACCTTTGGAGGATTTTATCTAGACTTTGCACTCATGTTTATTCTGACTCAAGGGTGAACTGACAAAGTTTTGGAGGTCAAAGCCTAAGGCCTAAAATGCTTGCTTGTGAATGCGATATCTCATGAAGACTTAGAGGGATTTTCTTAAACCTTACCAAAAAAATGTCCACTCTGACTAATCTTAATACATTTTGGGTGTCAAAGGTCAGAGCATAAACCACCTCTGCCATTCTTCTTGCCCCACCACCGTACTTTCACTCTCAGACAACTTTATACCTTGAAGAGGTATATAACCATCATCCAGTAGCTTTAGTTTGTGTTGAATTACCAGTTAAAATACCAGTTTGAAACTTTTTTGCAGCAGAGGCATTATGCATCACATATCATGCAATCTTTCTATTGGCATATATTTTTGAATAGAGTACAAAAAAATCCTATTTTCTTTATTTTTGTATGATTTTTGGTTTTTTTTGGTAAATATGAAAATTATATAAAAATTATCCTTCCCTTCAATACAGCATTTCATATCCAATTTGCAAAATGAGTCAAAATCTTCACAATTCCAAAGTTTTTCACAATATTCAGCCCTAGTTTAATCTAATATTATGTTGGCTATAGTATAGAATGAATTATTGCTTGTTTTTTTTTTTCAAAAGAAATAAACACATATTAATCGCATTTGCAATATTGGGTAAAACAAAATTGCAGTTATATTATTTTCCTAAATCGTTCAGCCCTATACAGTATTCATCATGGACTATAAATATGAATGTATGCAGACAGTCTTTTAGTTGTGTGTACCGAGGGCTGATCTGTGTACTCTCTAACAGGATGACTCTCCTTCACATAAGATCCTTAACTCCTTTCTTAGCGTCTAAAATAATTAGAGCATGTTAAAGAAAAGTCGTTACTGGGCTGAGTCCAAATGTTCTGAAGTCATTGTTAATAACCTGGAACAACAAGTTTGGCTGAATCATCAACTGTGACTTCCTGAGTTAATGATCTCTTTAAACCTGAATGAAACACTAATAGCAGGTTAGATCTAAGTGAGAGGGGAAGGATAAAAACCAAATGAGTCTCAGGTTGCAGATTGCAGGTGGATTTGTTTGCTATTTTTAGAGGCAGCAAAGGGAACATTTGAACTCAAACTCCCAGAAATCCCCACTGCTCACCTATATCTACACACCTGTTTGCTTTGCTCGGGGATTTCTTACAGGAAAACAAAAGAAAAAAAAGAGGACAAGTCTGAGTAATTATGAGTCATGGGTTTGGTGATTGCAGCAGTGCAGTAAACCAATGGCTTAAAGAGATAAGAATACACATGGAGAGTTCATTTAGATCCAACATTGTCCTCCAACACCTGCATTATGGGGTCTACATCATTTACATGTTCAATTTTGGCTAAATGAAAGAAACACGCACACAGCCTTAGGTATTCAGTGAAGCTACAGAAGCCCTGAGAGGACATGCATCCATACAGTTTATTACAGTCAGTTTTCTAATGATAAGTCAATTTCCTTTACTTATTTATGCTATTTGTTTCAGAATTCCAACACTTTTTTGCTGTAATAATGAGTTGGTTTTAGTAATTTACTTGAGATCTGGGGAAAGGAATGGGTTATAATGTAAAACAGTGCTGTTATCTCAAGATTTCACGTTAAATAAATGAAGCTCAGCATTAGTTCATTTGGGACATGATAGTCGTATTCCCAGCTGTGATCAGCTGACAGCCAGCTGATCCCAATGATCACTTCTCAGCTCCTACAGCCAATCACAGCTCTTTCTCTCAACACAGTGGTATGTTTAAATATGACCCACTTCTCACTAATCCCTGCTTGCTTTGATGGTGATGCACCACTCTGCTGTTGCTGACAAAGCTTAACCTCCTCCAACCCAGCCTCCTCCTTTATAGCATAAAGCATGTTGCACCCCCATATTGAGATTCACACTTTTAACTTCTTCTGAACTGATTTCATCGGATTCAGTATGCATTGTCATTAATGTATCTATCCATATGAGGGTTTTTTAACCATGCATTCCCTGGAAAGTCAAATCATGCTGCTTGACTAACCCAGTCAGCATCTTCTGAACAGAGCTTTCTCAGCCAAGTAAAACTGAATATCCATTTTGCAATAAAATGGTGAAATGTATCAAAAGAGTGTTCCTGACTGAAGTTGAATCTTGAACAAATTTACTAAACATGACAGGAAAATTGAGCTAAATAAATTATGTAGATGCACGTCCACTTTTGCAAAGGAAAGTAAATGTAATCACTTCTCTCTCTGTCAAAATTCAACTCAATACTGCATTTCTGCTGCAGGGATATGTTTACCCCACCTCTGATGGTTGTATTTGTGTTCTTCAGGTGGTCGCCATAGTCATGGACCTGCTGACAGACCTGCAAATCCTCCAGGACTTGCTGGACGCCTCATCACGGCGCGGGGTCGCCGTCTACACTCTGCTGGAGGCCAAAGGAGTGCCCCACTTTCTGGATATGTGCACACGGTTGCAGATCAATGCCACGCATCTGCGGGTGAGGACAAAGCTCACCCACAAAAACATGTAAAACCTATAAATACAGGTGCATCTAAAAAAAACTTGAAAAAAAGTATGTATTTTTTTCATAAATGTATTTATTTTGTAGATTAAAGTGAAATATTTTTAAATGTTTTTGTTATAATCTTAATGCCTACAGCTCATGAAAATCAAACACTTTCTCAAAATGTTTGAATATTTTGGAAGTTTCTTGCCAGTTTTGTCAGTTCTGAAAAATCAGCCAATCATTCTTCACTCTTGTTCAGTACACACAACCACAATCATGGAGAAGACTGCTGACTATTGTCCAGACAACACAGACAACGGCAATCCTCCACAAGGAGCGTAAGACATAGAAGGTCACTGCTGAAGGGCAGACATGATATCCCTATTTCTTTAGATGCACCTGCACAGGAAAAATTCAATACTTTGAAAACACACAAGACCATGAAATATAACAAAGGGGGTGAAAAAAACAGAAATGCACACTCACAAAAAGAAAAGAAAACAAGCAACTGCTTTCACTGGCTTAAAGGCATTTACGATATATTCAGATTTTTCAGTTGTGTTTTTTTTTCAGTACATTTAAAGTACATTTTTTCAATGTTTTTTGTTTTGAGTATGTGTTTGTAATAAATCACCGATTGGAGGCTGTGTAGTGCTAAATTTAGAGTAAGGAGACAACAGAAAAGCTCTTCAGAGCTTCTATGCTGTATATAATGACATTAATGATACCAAGAAAAAAACACTCAGAATTATTTAAATTTTGTTGGATCATGTTTGATATGTTGGACCCTTTTGTAGATTCCTTCAGTAAAAGACTTTGAGCCCTTGGCTGTTTGTATTAAATCTATGTCCTGTTAAGACATGATAATGAGTCATGTAATCAAAAAGTCTGAATCCTCAGATGTCTAATAGCTGCTGTGGAAAACCACACAAATCTAACAGCTTAAATGTAATTTCACCAATTATCCCTGGAGATCTAAAGTAGTTTGATGTTCATTGGGAGACTTTTTAAACTCCATTATATCTATATTCACCACAAAAACACTACAGGGAACATGGTGTGAATTGTTGTGGCAAAGTAGTGAACACAGCCCTCATTACTGAGAAGAGTAACCAGGATCATTTGGATAGTACCCAGACAGTAGAGAGCTGATTCCATTAGAAGAATTTTCCAGACAACAGAGCCAAAACAAGGAAGAAAAAATGTTGGAATAAGAACTAAGGTAACCAAGAGCGACACGAATAAGGTTTTCATAGTTTCATAAAGGTGCAGCAATTAAAATACACAGTTAATTTTTATTTATTGCACATTGCATCCTTCAGACGACACTGCTTTTATGTGTCCTATACATACTGAAAATCTCCTGACTTCATTTACGCATTAAAGTTGTGTCAACCCCCATCGCCTGCAGCTGTGGTTAGAGAAGAAGAGTAGCAGGTAGTGATGGAAAAATATATAGTTTTAAGAGTGAGTAAAGTCAAGTGAAACCTCTGATGTTTTTAATAAATTAATGGCCGTTCATATTTTCACATCCAACCCCTAGGCCTCATATTTTTATTTCTGTTTGGCATTAATATTATATTTTACTCGTATGATTTCAGTATTAAAACAGTAATGTCATGACTCTACTACAGAAAAATGTAGTTTTTTATTGATTAAGACTTAATCCTGTTGTAAGTTTATCAGCTGAGAAAGCAAACAGCAGCTCAGTGAGCCAGTCTGCCATCTAATCCTCTCCGAGACATGATCTGGGTCTGATAAGGAACCTGTTTGTATGTGCAGGCTGCTCTGTTGGGAGCTTGGGGTTACCTGTTACCTGTGGTGTCAGGTAATCCCACTGTGAAAGAGCCTTTCAGAGCGTCGCCTCTGTTACTCTTACTTCTTACAATGAAATCACTCAGAGATCCTGAGAACTGATCCATACACTGAAACTGGATCCTTCAGCTCTCACACAAGTCCCTCTAGTCCTCCCAGTATCACCTTTTCCTCTAACTCTTTATTTCCTTAAACACCTGAGGCTGAAAGGTTTGGGTTTATTCCTCCATAAGGTTTATTTAATGTTCGAGGCGTGACAGTTTGCCGTCTCTTAAATCAATCATCCCT
Organism: Cheilinus undulatus; assembly: GCF_018320785.1. Lineage (NCBI taxonomy): Eukaryota > Metazoa > Chordata > Actinopteri > Labriformes > Labridae > Cheilinus > Cheilinus undulatus. The sequence continues at coordinate 9,395,404 of NC_054885.1, read as the reverse complement.
GATGTAACAGCAGACTGGAACTGTTTGTGTTTTTTCAGACTCACCTGTGTTATGCTGACACGTGTTTTTCTTTGCAGAACCTGCGTGTGCGGACATTGAGAGGTTCAGGACTCGCGCTGTCGTTTGGAAAGCTGCCCGGCTCGCTCTGCTCCAAGTACATGCTTGTGGATGGAGAGAAAGTCATGTTTGGATCCTACAGGTGAGGCAGCTCTGGAAGTAAAACAACATCTGAAAAAACTACTAACACCAATGCAGCATTTATTCATATGCTTTGTATATGTTACCATATGCAAAATTAAAATATACAACAACAAAAACTAGAGCTACTGAAGAATGCGATGGCTGGAAACGATTATCCTGAAATCATAGTGGACTTTTGGACTCTGGTTTTTAAACAAGGGGATGAATGTGAGGTCCACTGAATTTGATATTTGACCCACAGTCCCCCAGATTTAACTCATAGTTTATCCTTAGTTCATCCTTCCTTTTGGTTGAACATCTGTGCAAAGTTTGTAGACATTCCATGTAAGTGTCCTTGACCCAATTTACAAGTAAGGGATGAACATGAGGCCTAATGAGCTTGAAATTAATATATGACTTCCAAAATCTAATGAATTTATCCATAATCATTTGTGCAATATTTCAAGAAAATATCTCTCAGCTTTTTCTAGATTTTATATTTCAAGCAAGGGGTGAACATGAGGCCCATTGAATTTGACCTTAAACCAAAGCCTCCAAAATCTATAAGGTCATCCTTCACTCCAGTTGGGAATATGAGAAAGTTCGAAGACAAACCCTTTAAAGCATCCTTGAGATGTTACACAAGCAGGGGAGGAACATGAGGCCTATTTAATTTAACCTTTGACCCACAGCCTCTAAAAGTCCAATCATTTTTTACTCGTGTTGAACATTTTGTGCAAAGTGAAAAATCAACAAAGCTTCCCTGAGATATTGGACTTGCAAGGAAGGGATGAACATGAGGCCCAATGACCTCAAAATTTAATGTATGACTGCCAGAAGCTAATGACTTTATCCATGGGTAAGAGTGGAAATGTGTGCAACATCTGAAAGCATTTTTGAGATGTTGTTTTTAAAGCAAGGGATGAACAGGAGGCCCTGCTGAATTTGACCTTTGACCCACAGTCTCCAAAATCTAGTCAGTTCATCCATTGCTCATGTTGGATATTTGTGCAGAGTTTGAAGACCATCTATCAAGGGGTCCTCGAGATATCAAATTCACAATCAAGTGTTGACCATGAGGCCCAGTTGACCTCAAAATCTAACCTATGTGACAAAAAATTGATTACTTTTTCCTTGAATTAGAGTGAACATTTTGGAGAAGTCTCAGCAATGGATAAACATGAGGCCCACTGAATTTGACCTTTGACCCACAGTCTCCGCAATGGAGTCAGTTCATTCATCGCTGAGGTTGGACATTTATTTGTGCAAAGTTTGAAGACAATCCATCAAAGCACCCTTGAGATATTAGATAACAAGTAATGGTTGAACATGAGGACCACTGATTTACACCTTTGACTTATTACCCCAAAAATCTCATCAGTTCATCCCACAGCCAAGATAACATTTGTTTTAGGTTTGAAGAGAATCATTAGTGTCTTTGAGACATAAGGGATGAACATAAGGCCCAGTGGCCTTGAGATTCAACCTATGGCTTCCAAGTTTGTTGACTCTCTTCTTGAGTCAGAGTAATCAGAGAAAATCCCTGAGACTGTTTTTGATGTGTTGTATTTCAAAGAAGGGATTAACAAAATCTAGTAATTTCATCCATCGCTCAGGTTTGACATTTGTGTAAAGGTTGAAGACAATGCATTAAAGTGTCAGGATTCTTAATCAAAGGTTGAACATTAGCCTGAATTACTATAAATTTAGCAAATGACTTTCAAAATCTAATTACTTTGTCCTTGAGTGAAAGTGGATATTTGAGCAAAGCTTGAAGAAAATCCATTAAAGTGTCTTTGAAATATCAGATTCATATGCAAGGGATGAACATGAGGCCCAGTGACCTGAATTTTTGGTGTCAAAATTTAAATAATCCGTCTTTGATTCAGTGTGGCTATTTGTGCAAAGTTGGAGGAAAATGTCTTAATGTATTTTTCTGATGTTAAATTCAAGAAAGTGATGAAAAATGAGTCCCAATGACCTATGACCTCCAAAATCATTTCAGTTTATCAATATGTAGATGAGTAGGTGTGCAAAGTTTGAAGAAAACCTGTCAAAGCATTCTTGAGATATTGCAATCACAAAAATAGCCCAGACGGCTAGACAAATAACCTGAACACCAGAGGCTATTACCAGAAAAAAACAATTAAAATTCTCCATTGATCTGTGGATCACAACTCCCCAAACCAGTGGAGAATGGATCATGGATGGATCGCTATTTTATGTGAAAACAGTTTAAAAGTGTCATGCTCTTACTCTTCTGATGGAGAGAGTTTTTGCCACTTTCAGGTGAGCTTCATGGCCTTAAATTACATTGTTTCTGACTATATAGTATAGTATATCTTGTTTTAGAAATCTTTTAACAGCTGATTCATTCATGGTAGAAATGATTCAGTGACTTTTAAACAGGAAGTTTGAGATTATAACAAATCCTTATAAAAGAGCAAGACATGGTAGATTTTAAAACAAGATTTCTGGGAAGGTTGAAAAGCACAAGGAAGTAATTTAAGAGATGTCACTGATTGCTAGCCGGATTTTTCCAGTTGCATAAATCTTAGTCTGTCAGCTGATGCTTGATCACGTTCAGATGAGCGAATGAAAACAGGTCTGTTTAGTCACAAAAGCAGAGAAGATGAATTTGACAAGAGAGTAAAGAAAAGTAAAGCACGATGACAGCTTCTTAAACTATTTAAGTGAAAGAGCCTAAAGGAAATTGAAAGCTTAAGAATAATAATACTATCATTTCAAATAATATCATGAGTATCATGTATTAAAATTGTAAAAGTGCCTGTTAAATATCTACCTTTTGTCTCCTGTATGTTAAAAACATCACATATTTCTTGGTCTTGGTCTACAGCTTACTTGCACTGATTGTTTACCTCCATTCTCCAAGTTCACTTTGCGCCCTGTTTAGTCATTTATGTGAATCTTTCTGGTGTTCATGGTCGATTTCATGCTCTGATCCAAACAGTAACGACGCTTTTAAAAGCAGCAGACAACAACACAATACAAAAATCTATTCAATAGCTCACTAATGACTCTTAAGACTTTGTGAAGCTAGTGTGGGATGACAGGAATGCTTTCAGCTGCCCTCTCTCTTTATAGCAGAGTATAACTGAGTATAAAGCTGTTACTGTGGGTCGACTGGTGTGTTTATCACTCATTCAGCTCTTTGTTAGGAGGATAAGTGCTCTCTGGGCGTCTGCTGAAAGATTGTTAAAAATAAATCTTACCAATTACGTGCAATAAGTATCTCTTAAGATTAAAATAATGAAGTTGTGCCTGCAGAGCTAGGACACACAGTGGGGGATTTACAGTGCCTATAAAAATCTTCACCTCCTTGGATGATTTACCCTTTAAAAAAATCAATCAAAGTCAATATATCTGGCATTTTTTTAACCAAAAAATTACCAAAAAACTCTTTAATGACAAAGTGAAAACAGATTTCTACAAAGTAATGTCAATTGAATAAAGATATGTAATGTAAAATAAATGACTGCATAAGTATTTATGCCTTCAAGTCAGTATTTAGTAGATGCACCTTTGGCTAAAATCACAGCACCGAGTCTGAGTAGATAGGTTTGAATCAGGCTTGCACATCTAGACACGGTAATTTTACTCTCTTCTTTGCAAAACTGCTCAAACTCTGTAAGGTTAAATGGGGATCAGGCGTGAACAGCACTTTTCAAGTCCTGCAACATATTCTCTAATGGATTTAGGTCTGCGCTTTGACTCGGCCACTCCGGAACATTCATCTTGTTGTCCTTTACTTATTTCTGTGTAGCTTTCCTGTATGTTTGCTGGAAAATAAATCTTCTCCCAAGCCGTAGTTTTCTTGCAGAATGATTAAGACTGTCCTCCAGGATTTTCCTACATGTGTCTGCATCCATTTTACCCTCTTTTTGACAAGCCTTCCATGGCTGGCAGCCAAGAAGCATCCCAACAGCATGATGCTGCCACCACTGTGCTTCACAGTGGGGATGGTGTGTTCATAGTGATGTGCAGTGTTTGGCATCTCGTCAGATAGAGCACAGTTTGAGCTAATCAGACCAAAGAACTGTCTTCCACTTGACCATGGAGTCTCCCAAGTCCCAAATACCATTTGGTGAAACCTAGTTAAGTTTTAATGAGTTTCCTTTAACTGTGGCTTTCTCTTTGGCACTTGTAACTCCTTCAGAGTAGTCATAGGTGTCTTGGTGGCCTCTCTCATTAGTCTTCTTGCACGGTCACTCAGTTTGTGAGGACGGATTTAACCAAACTTTGGGGGATGTTCAGTGCCTTGGAATTTTTTTTTCTATCCATCCCCTAAATTATACTTTCCAATAACCTTGTCTCTGAGTTGTTTGGAGTGTTATTTTGCCTTCATGGTGTAATGGTAGCCAGGTAACTGATTAACCAGTGGCTGGACCTTTCAGACACAGGTGTCTTTCAACTACAATAACTTGAGGCACATTCACTGCATTCAGGTGATCCCCATCTGACTAAATGTGCGACTGCTAGCTCCAGTTGGCTGCTCCAATTGACTGGACCTCTGATGAATTAAGTTTCTGTTAAGAAGCCATTGTAGCTGGCCAGTTGTTGCTGAACTTTTTTTTCTTTGTATTTTAGATTAACCAGGAGAGTTTTTTCCACTACAGGGCATATTTGTAGAGAATATATGGTGTTTAACATAAATGCATAAGTATTTAAAAACAGACTATATTAATTTCAGTAAAAACAATAAAAAAAACATATAATCTGTTTTACTTTACACAATACTATTTACCAAATGATCTAAACACAAAAAAACAAGGGAAACTTTTTCCTTAAACTAATATTTAAAATAAGAATTCACTACATCATACTCTAAATATTTGTTACCTTCCCAGTTATATGCAGTGTTTGTACTGATAACTCAACACAAATAAAGTTTTAACAGAATAAATAAAGTTCTTTGTTTTGTGTTGATTAAAATACTGGCGTGTTTTTAGGAAAGTCTTGTGACTCACCTGACTGATTTCTAAAGCATGCTTTGTTAGCAGAAATAAACTGATCTTTATGTTCTAAAGACGACACATAAAATTGATTGAATATATATATTTTATATATATTTATATATTTTATAATATATATTTTATTTTTGAAGGGAGAGAATTTCAGTTGAAGAAATAACCCATATCAGAAAAGTTTTACTGAGTATAACATAAATGTTAAAGAGCATAACACGGTAGTATTTACAGAAAGTTTATAGTCTTTTGCTGCTAAATTCATGTTAAGATAGAATATCTTTACTGATAATCTGGTAACTTTTATTGTGTAGGGTTTATGATACAAATCCTGGAATGATTAAATTAAATATTAAAGATCCAAAGATCTATGTGGAGTCCAAAATCACTTAGTTGTACCCGGTCTGAATCAGAAGCGGATCTGTAATATTGTATTATTTGCACAATTAAGGGCTGTGTCTTGGGATCTGCATCCAATATTTTCAGGTACCTACAAATAAGTGACTATATTAGAAAATATTTGCTCATCTGTGAAACCCTGTGCAAACCAATTTTAACTTTGTAGACTAAAAATGTTAGTTGACAAACTTTTTTCTGGAAAACAAGACCATGGGTCAATCCCATTCTGCCCCTTAACCCCTCCCCTTCGTCTACCCCTTCCCCTTGCCCTTCAAAACAGAGTGGTAAGGGTTAGGGATGAATACCTTCCCTTAAGAAATGAGACGCCACTTGATTGCATCACATATTGCTGGTAAACAGTGCATCATCAGAGCTGACAGTAAAGCTTTGGATCTTCCTGTTGATCTTCTCCATATATTTATACAGTTAATAGCCCTCGTTTACATGTGTACATACCAAAAATACAATAAACTCACATCCCTAGTAGCTAAAGATTGAATACATGAGAAAGCATAACTTGTTTTTTTCTATAATCATTTATAAAAGCCAAAAATATTTACATCTATGTGCCTCCTTGTTGTGTATTGTGCCATTTCACATGTGAACACAGTGCATGGTGGGAAATTCATCGTACCCCTTGGTTTCAAGTAAAGTGTGGTTCTGAAAAATCTTTGTTTCTAGGGCAAAGTAGACCTTCGCCCTAGCCCTCGATTCAAAAAAGAATTGCGACACCCTTTCACCTGATGTGAACGTGCCAAACCAAGAGGAAGTGCTAAGATAAAGGCTAGGGGTAAAAATGGGATTGACCCCAAGAATTGCTATAAATAAGTCTTAAAAAAACTTTGACCAAAGTATGTTTAGTTTTCATCAAAGAGATTAAAATGAGACTAAAATGTCAGACAATTGTCAGTATTGACAGTATTTTCATCAGAATAATTTTAATTGAAATATTGACTGTGCTTTCTTGAGTGTTTTACATTGATATTAATGTCACAATCTGATTAAATTAGTTCAAGTAGTTAAAAAAAATAAATGCCTTGACTAAAAATAAAGAACAAAATGTAAGGACTTTTTGTTGACTAAAACTGTGTTTGAGTTTGCATTATCTAAAACAGGTCTCTAGCTTTTGTGGCTTTTTGTGAGTTTGTTGTTTCTGTATGTTTTTAAAAACAAAAAATGCTTATCTCTAACACAGAATCACACTGAGGTAATGAAAAACTTTTTTGTGACTGGAAACTTCTTTCTTTGAACAGTCAAATGTTTGTGCGGGACTCTTGTTGGAATAAGCTGATTTAAATGTTGTGGACACAACGTATGAAGAGTTAATCTGCTGTGTACAGAAGCTTGCTTTGTATGCTGATGACACATGCTTTTAAGTTTCAGACCTTTTTCTTTTCTGTCATTAAGAGTCATCTGGTTCAGTTTAATGACCGAATCAGTGAGGAAGTAGGTTAGAAAAACAATGATGAACCTGGTTAAATGTGGTGTTATTTTGTCTGACTTCACTGTTCAGTTTAGACACAGATTGCCTGGTCAACAAACTTCTAACTCATCTTTTCTCCTCCAGCTTCACATGGACGTCTTCTCGGATGGACCGGAACATGATCACCGTGATGTCGGGACAGATCGTGGACATGTTCGATAACGACTTCAGGGAGCTGTACGCCATCTCTGAACAAGTCGACCTCCACAAGGAATTTAACATCACAAAGCCGCCCATTCCTGCCCCTATCAGGAGGCCAAAGGTGGAGCCAGCCCGCCATCTTCCTGTCTCCACGTCCCGCTTTCAAGTGTCAGTGGGAGAGTCCAGACAGATCGGCCTGAAGGTGCCAGCTCATAAATATCACAATCCAAAGTACTCGTTAGTGTTTGGGAACAGCATGGGCCTGACGGGATCATTACAGGACCTTTCAACCACGAGCGACTCGCTGGTCAGCGGGCTGAACCAGAGGAACGGATTCCTCAACAGCAGGATAATTAGAGAGAACGTGGGTGGAGTCTCTTCTCAGAGTCCCAGTACCCCTTCAGAGGAGGAAGACGAGGACGGAAAAGGAAGTCTGAAGAGGAACAAGAATAACGTATCCAAGAAAGAACGCAGCTCATTCAGGCACTTCCTGAAAGGCAGAGCCAATCACAGCCCAGATACTATACCGGAGGGTATGGTCACTCCTCCTAACCCCTCCCCTGTCTCCAAAGCTACAGAGACTAATGATGCCCCAGCAAATGAGCTGGAGGACTCGTTTGAGATCATTGAAAAGCCAGCTCAACTAAAATCCAAAACTAGGAAACCATCCAAGGCAATCCAGAGGAGCATGTCCCTGCAGACCATCAACACGGGAGAAGAAGACAGTACGTAACTCATTTAATCAAGTTTTATCTCTTCATTTAATTCTATCAGGCTCCAACTGATAAAAAAAAACTTCAGTGATAAATTTGCCTTTTAGTCACATGATTATTTCCTGTTTTATTTTTAGTTTTAATACGTATAGAAAACCTTTCTAAAGTTTACCTGGGTATACACTAGGACTGGGAAATTAATCACAAATTACATTAAATTGCAATACGACCTGCTGCAATTTACAAATCGCAGAATATGCAGTATTTCTTTAACTAAAAATGTGTCAAAATACCAGTTTAATGCAAAATATGTTTCACATTATGCAAACATTCAAGTGTCATCTTTTTAGAATGGTTTAAAAAAATCCTTCTTTTTGTTTTTGTTATGCATATTTTTCTTAATCAAAATGGGAACACAGCGACTTCTCACTAATCCCTGCTTGCATCAGTGCTGATGCACCACACTGCTGCTGCTGGAAAAGCTTAACCCCCTCCACCCCAGCCTCCTCCTTTATAACTTAAAGCTTGTTGCACCTTCATATTCAGATTCATGCTACTGTGGATTAATTGCTTCTGAATGTATTTCATTATTTCCAATACACATTATCATAAATGTGTGTATCCATATGGGGGATTCTAGCAATGTGCTCCCTGGAAGGTCAAAGCGTGCTGCTGACGAACCCAGGGAGCATCTTTAGAAAAGAGCCTTCTCTCTATATTAATTTTACTGAATCTTACTTGCATATAGAGTGATTTATTGCTTGTATTTGTTGAAAAATACATAAGATGAGGAACCTAATAATAATCACACATTAAATCGCAATATCGGGAGTCCTTTTACAAGAAGCTTCAGGCCTAAGAAAGAAAGAAAAAAAAAAACAAGGAAGTTTATTCCAATAAACAAACTACATTTTCAGAGATAGAGCCTCTTAATTTTACCCTCAAAGTGCCCAAGATCAATACAATTAACTGAAAAATGTCCACGATCTAGTATTCTTTTTTTTAAATGTATTATGTAGCAGAAGATGTCACCTGTTGGACAAACTGATCCATTTTCAGGGTGTTGGTACAGTGGGAGTGATTGAAAAAGCATCAGTATCTGCCATAAATTTTCACAATCAGAGCATCTCTACATCTGATCGATACAAATGGAACAAACACAATACAATACTGTGAGATACAACGGTGTTGAAAAATAGAAACAATACAGTACAGCATGATTAGAAACAATAGAAAACAATAAGAACTGATTCAATAAGATATGACAATATCACTACTCGGAAACGATGCTCCACATCTCTAGGAGACTTTCAGCTGCCTCCACTTTACCTTTGGTAAATAAAAACTATCAGCTATCAACATTCAGACAGATAAGGTCAATGCAAAGGAGAAAACAACTGCACTTGGAGAATGTTTTCCAGTTTAAACAGTTCTTTTCCTTTAGTTATGAAAGGACTATTGTTTGCATGCAATACAATGCTGTTAGGTAATCACATTATTATTGTTATAGTGGTTACTGTTTCTATCTCCTCATCAACTTCTATACATTGAAAACTTTCAGTTTGTGCAAAGAAAAGATGCCTCTAGAGTCCCTTCTGTATCTTGCTGATTATCTATTCACCTTTTGTCTACCAGCCCTAACTTTAATTATGTTTCTTTATGCTAACATTTTCATTGTTTTCTCCAGGATCCCGAAGCCGGCGGCGACACCAGAAGAAGAACTGCATCCAGTCATGAGACACAGCTGCTATTACAGATATAAAAGTGTAAAAATCACCTGATGGTGAAACCAGCTGAGTCACATGATCACTGTCCTATGACAGGTGACTTCCCGTTGAACAATCAGAGCAGCCAGTTTCAGGATAAAGTCCTTGGAGTTGCAGTTTAACTCAAGTTGTGATGAAAATCTGTCATAGCCAAACAGCTGACAGATAAAATCATCATCATCATCATGATCATTTTGTTTTTATTGAGTATTAAATTATTCCTTAAAGTGTTTTTGTATTTCCCACTTATTTCCTTGAACCTCACAGTGTAACAGGTGTTGTGTAGGTGGGTGACATCACTCCTGCATGATAACCTGAGACAGGAAAGTGATGAGTGGAGCTGAGCATCGTCTTGCAGGAACCTTGTTAGTGTCAGCGAGACAAAAAAAGTTTGTAAAAGGCTGTGAATTCTGTGAGCAGAGCTGCAGAGTTTTTCTTCTTGTTCAGGTGAAACAGACTCAAAAATAAAATGTGAAGATTTCAAAACCACTTCAGATGAAAATGTTAATTTTGTAAAAGAAATGTAATAAAATTTATATAAAATCCACCAAAAAACCTGGTTTATGTGATTTAATGCAGTGAATTTTTTTGGTTTTTAATGAGACTAATCTCATTATAAATTTTTATATATATTCATATATATATATATATATATATATATATATATATATATATATATATATATATATTTATATTTCCTTATATTGCAGTTTGATGCTACAATTATTCGATTCAATTTTTCTTGCAATCTTTGCTTCATTTACAAAAATTGAGTTTTAGAAATTAGTGCAAATTTTCCAAATAGGAAAAAACCCTAAACTATCAGTAGTGTAAGCATTCAGACTCTACTCATTACTTTGTTGAAGCATCTCTGGCAGCAATTACAGCCTAGAGTCTTCCTGAAGATGATGCAACAAGCTTTGCACACCTGGATTGGGAATTTTCTTTCATTCCTTTTTTCCAAATCTTCTCAAGCTCAGTCTGGTTGGATGGGGACTGTTGGTGGACAGCCATTTTCAGGTCTCTCCAGAGATGTTTGACAGGGTTCCAGTCAGTGGCCATCCCACTCTAGGACATTCTCAGAGTTGTCTCTAAGCCACTCCTGTGTTGTCCCGGCTGTGTCCTGTGGGTCACTGATGTGTTGGAAGGTGAACCTTCAGCCCAGTCTGAGGTCCAGAGTTCTGCAGAACAGGTTTTCACTGAGGATAACACTGTACTTTGCTTCATTCAGTTTCCCTCAACCCTGACCATTCTCCCAGTCCCTGCTGCTGAAAAGCACCCCCACAGCATGATGCTGCCACCACCATGCTTCACTGTTGCGATGGTAATGGGCAGGTGATCAGTGTCGCTTGGTTTCATCCAGACATAATGTTTAGAATTGTGGCCAAAAAGTTAAATCTTGGTTTCATCAGAGCGGAGAAACTTTTTTCTCACAGTCTTAGTCTCACAGCTTTCGTCTAGCCACTCTGCCATAAGGCCCAGATCAGTGGAGGGCTGCAGTGATAGTTTTCCTTCTGGAACTTAGTCCCATCTCCACACAGGATCTCTGGAGCACCCAATCTACCAGTTTGGCGAGGTGACCATCTTGTAGAAGAGTCCTGTTTTTGCCAGATTCTTCCATTTGAGAATTATGGAGGCCATTGCACTCTGGGGAACTTTCAGTGCAGCTCCAGCTCGGAGTAGACCTCAGGGTCGACCCTGAACTTGATTGAGGCAAACCTTTTCGGCTTGGGAACACCTTTGAATCACTCAGGAGGAGCTGAAAACCTTCCTGAAGGAGTAATGTCGGCCCAGCCCAGCTGCCACCACGACACAACCTGAATAAGTGGAAGAAAACGGATGGGTGTATTTTAGAGGCCACTGCTTTCACAAATCATGTTTATATTGTGTCTGAATCTGCAGCCACAACAAAACTGGATGACCTTTACTTTGCCATTATCTTCCCTTTCTTTTTGTTGTCCTACCTGTCTCACCATCTTCCCACATCCTGCCCCGCCTCCTCCTTCACCTGTGTCTCCCTCAAGAGCCCTGCAGTGTTTCTCTCCTGCTCTGTAAAAACAGCTCCAAGAACTTCTAATGCTTCCACGTGTTCTTGTTTGCAGCAACCTTACCTGTAGCTGCCTGTCAGCTTTTATTGATCTCACTGGATCAGTAAATCCCTCATCTGTCACTGTTTCTGAGTGGTGCTGACTAGACGTTTTATCACGCACAAAAAGCACCTGAATCCTGGACAAGATTTGAATTTCTGTTTGTGGAGTTTGTTCAGAAGAGTTCAAACACAAAATATCAGCATAGTGTGTGTTTTTCTGTCTGTGACATTTAAACAAACTGAAGAAAAATGAGTTTGTTTATGCATGCTCTATTTACAGAAAGAACAAAATTGTCCAATTTTTTATTCAGTAATAATGTAATGTAATGTCTTTATTTAGTCAATCACATCAGATGCAACAGGTTGGTTAAAATAAACAGGAAAAGTTAGTTATTGTTTACATTTTGGGTTTTTAAAAGGTCAGAGAAAACATTTTAAGCTGTTAAACAATCAGGACTTAAAGACAAAGTCAACAAACATCCCAGAGGTTTTTTTTTTTCCTCAGGTGAGTCACATGATCACACCATCCATGTCTGATAAAACTGCTAATAGGAAAAGCCTTAAATAACAGAAAAGGCATATTTTTCTGTTGTTTTGTTGCTGTGAGGAAACCACAGCTGTCTTTCAGAGTCACACTCATGACAGGAAACGCATCACACACCGCATCCTCTCTTTATATCTCAGAATGAGAAGTGCTTTGTTTATCCAAGAGATAAACTGGGTTGTTAAAGTTGCTCTGACAGAAGCAGGAAATACATGAATGTACAAGCAATTGCAAAAAAGCTGGGACACTGTGTAAAATGTAAATAAAAACAATGCAGTGCATTGTACATTAGAACAAAAACAACATATCAGATGTTAAAACAGGCATTTTACCATTTCATGAAAAATATTAGCTCATTTTGAATCTGGGGGAAGCAACACATCTCAAAAAAGTATGGACAAGCCCATTTTCAGCATTGTGTAACATTCCCTCTTATTTTAACAACAGTCTGTAAACGTCTGGGTGGTGAGGAGAGGAATGTTGTCCCATTCATGTCTGATGTAACATTTTAGTTGCTCAACAGTTCTGGGACTCCTTTCTCAGATTTTTTGTTTTATGATGCGCCAAATGTTTTCTATTAGAAAGGTCTGGTATGTGGTTTAGTGTGGAATCTTGCTGGAATATGAAAAGCCTTCCCTGAAAGAAGTGTTATCTGGATGGAAGCATTTTACCCTAAAACCTCTTCATACTTTGGTGTAAGCTGCCCACACCATCGGCTCTAATGCAACTATCAGAGATGCAGACTTTTAAACTGTGCTCTGATAACAAGCAGGATTGCCCATCTCGTATTTAGTCTGCAAGCAACCATGTCTGTGGTTTCCAAAAAAGCATTTCAAATTTTGATTCATCTGACCACAGAGCAGTTTTCCATTTTTGTCTCAGTCCATTTTAAATGAGCTTTGGCCCGGGGAAGAGAGTGGCATTTCAGGATCGTGTTCACATATGGGTTTTTCTTTGCATCACACAGCGTTAACGTCCATAGTGGCTAGACAGAAGCCTCTCCATCAATTTTCTCCATAAAGCCCAGATCAGTGGAGGGCTGCAGTGATGGAAGTCCATCTGGAACTTTGCTCCATCTCCACTCAGGATCTCTGAAACTCAGAGTGACCACCAGGTTCTTGGTCACTGCTCTTACTAAGGCCCTCCTCATCTGATTGCTCAGATTGGCCAGGGGACTAGCTTTAGGAAGAGTCCTGGTCGTACCAAACTTCATCCATTTGAGAATTATGGAGGCCACTGCACTCTTGAGAACCTTCAGTGTGACAGAATTTTTTTGTAGCCTTCCCCAGATCTGTGCCTTTCAACAATCCTGTCTCTAAGCTCTGCAGGCAGTTCCCTTGAACTCATGGCTTGGTTTTTGCTCTGATATGCATTGTCAGCAGTGAGGCCTCATATAGAGAGGGGTGTGCCTTTCCAAATCATGTCCAATTAAATTTACAACAGGTGGACTCCAGTCAAGGTGTAGAAACATCTCAGCAATGACCAATAAATATGGGGGAACTTGAGCTGAATTCAAATGTTACAAAGTTTTTTTAAATTCTGTTTTTACTTTGTTATGGGATTCCAAGTGCAGATTAATGGAAATGAATTGAAGCAACTGTAGCATCAGGCTGCAACATAAGAAAACATTTTCATTTTCCATTAAAACTCTGCTAAATGTTACTTAGTGCTTTGCTGCTTGTGGATTAATGTTGGGTCTTTGGACATAATACAACACAGACTACAGTCTAGACCTGGCCTTTTTGTTCAGGACAACATTTTTCATGAATTGCAGCTATACAAAGACAGATTGATTGAAGTTTTAGCGTTAGTTAATGTCTTTTTAAACAGAATTGACTTGTTTAGCTTATTCTGTCATTAAAAATGAGAAAACAAGTTTATCTGCTGTAAAATGTCACTCAAACAATGCAGAAATGAAGTCAAAAAGACTCTGTTGTCTCAATAAAGGCTTTGAATTTCAGCTCCTCAACAAAGTAATGATGTAGCACCATCTGTTGGACAAACAAACAAATAAATGCAGGAAAAACAGGTTTATTACACAGTATTTACACAGATTCTTCAAAAAATAAAACCATAAAAAAATTCATTAAATTACACAGAAAATAATGCACTTTAAAGCTACACATTTTATGTACTTTTTATCCAAAAGTTAATTTTAAGAGCTGTCAAGGCTTTTTAGCTTTATTTACATTTAACTTTATGTACAATTCCACTAGATCACTTTACTGTAAAAGCTGACATTTTTAAAAAAGCGTAACATAACATGATATAAAGTTAAAGTGAAATACATAAAAAAATCAAGGATTTTATATATTTATTTTTAATTTACAGAGGGAAAAAGGTATTCAAATTTAGCTTATAGTTACAAACTTTCTGATATAAGATCCATTCTTTATTTTTTTATTTCTACAGCTACATATTTCATTCCTGTCCACTTAGCACTTTACTTGGTACACCTGTTAAACTGCTTATCAATGAAGATACCAAATCAGCCAATCACATTTCAAGAATTTGAGAATAGCAGTAGTTCAGGGAGGCCTTGGAGTCAAGCACTGCCATATGTTTGAGATCAGCTGATCTCACGCCCTCATCAGCTGACAGCTCTCCGATTCCCTAATGGCTAATTACACTCATGCTGCCATATTTAAACTGCTCTAGCCTTGCTACGCTATGCAAGCTGCTTTTGTAATCCTCCTCCACCCAGCTCCTCCTCTATTCTATATTTTACTGTATCAATGCCATTCTGTCTTCACTGATGTCTGCTCTGCTCTTGCTGCTTCTCTCCCTTCTTTAGGCTTTCCATGTAGGCACAGAAAATTAATTTACTGCTGATAAAGAGAAAAAATTTGTCATTAAATATCATGTGTGTTTCTTGATAAAGTGGTCCTGACTGAAGCAAAGCATTTAGACACATTCAAAGTTAAATTACCTTTCCCCATTATGATGCTTGGTTTGAACTTCAGCACTGAACTTTTGTTGACTGTTCATGCCTAAATGCTATGGCTGCTCCCATGTGTTTGCCAATTAGATATTTACATTAATGACCAGTTGAACAGGTGTGCCTAATAAAGTGGTCAGTGACAGTATATTGCACCTTCCTTGTATAACATGTTAAGTTTGATATCTTAATGCATTACCATATTATTCCATGTTATTATGGTATACTGTCAAACAGCTACTTACATAACCTTCATTCACTTTATATCATCACTGTATATTGCCCTTTACTGTGCAGAGTGCTCTAAATTTTCCCATATAGCTGGTCTAATCCTTTGCATACCACTTTATAGAGCACCCATTTAATTTCACTGGCTCATATTTTCTTATTTTCATCTTTATACTATTTACCTAACTGCTATTTCTGTCTTGTGTTGCTGCAGCAGCCTGAATAACCCCTCTGGGGATCAAAAGAGGATTATCTTATTATACTGCTGCAATAATAGTAAATTAATTCTATATTATGTTTCTTCAGCACAGAGTTCTACACTAGCTGCTATTTATAAACCCAACAGCCTTGAACAGATTGTACAAGTACAGATGACTATACAGAGGAGCCTAGAGAAAAGGTTGCAATCAAGAAGCCACAGTCATACCATGATTTTTGGAGTCTCCAAGGACTTCTTTTTGCCTCCATGATGACAAAAAGTCAGGGATGAAGGCATTATGTTTATAGGTTGTCTATCCATCTATCTGCACCACTCCTACTGTGAAAGCCTGGGGTCAAAGGGCACTTAAGTCTTACAAGCACAGCATTTTAGAAATACCTCAAGTAATGTCTTAAATTTTGCATAAACCAGCATTTGGATTTGAGGATGAACTGATTAGATTTTGGAGGTCATAGGTCAAGGTTATTGGGACTCATGTTCATCTCCTGCTTGCGAATGCAATATCTCAAATAAGCTTGGAGGGATTTTCTTCAAACTCTGCACACATGTTCACTCTGACTCAAAGATGAAGTAATTGAATGTATAGGCCAAAGACCAAGATCACAAGTTCATGTCTTGCTTGACAAGCAAGACATGAACTTGTGATCTTGGCATTGGGGCTGTTTGCAGCTGAGTACAAAGAGGTTGGAATGACAGCACCTCCAAGTCTGATGCCATGGTTCTCTGTTGTAAAACAGTGGATTGCTCTCTCCAGGTGAGGAGTGAGTCTCCGCCTCAGGTGAAGGAGTTCAAGTATCTTAGGGATTCATGTGCATGAGTTTTAGGAAAGCAGGGTTCATTAAGGGGTCTGATATGCCTGATGTACGGCAGCTCTTTTGTCTGGGCCTTTTTTACACCCGGGGAATATACCCGTAGTGACCTTGTAAAGCAGAAGGATTCGCCTGTTTCTGTGTTTCTTTCTGGCAAATCCATCTAGCAAAGCTCCCATCTGAACCGTTTGGGTTTTCTTTTCAAAAACGACAAAAGTCGTGTACTGACATGTCTACAGCTGCCATGGTTCGCATTATGCAGCTGTGGAGTTTTTTCGTTGGTACCGATGCACCTTGGTTTGGGGCTATGACGTCACGTGTTTTGTTGATCTGGTTGGCCCGTAAAGATGTCACAGACAGAATATTTATCCAATCACCCTCCGATTTAATTTTTTAAAGGCTCTACCCTTTCTCAAACGCTGTCTACAGAAGGTTTTCCAGATGAATGTGTGAAACAAATCCATCTGGCATGTCAGGTTATGCCATCAGCAGTTTTTGGGGGCCTTGGGACATCTGCAGCACAACCAGGGGCTTGTGGAAACCCTACTTCCGCCACGGATGGTACCCTTGGCCGTGCTTACTCGCTACATCCACCCCTTACTGTGACCTAAAGGTGTAGACGTTTTTTACAGACTATTCTCCCATGACTTTGGTAACATGCAAAGACATCCAGAGCATGACCAGGGTTGTGTTAATCCACCTCCACCTTGATGGTGCCTTCAGGTGTCTTACTCGCCAGATCTTTGCCTTAATTCAACTTCAACTTTTGGCCCGAATGTGCCTAAAAGTTCTGCACAGTACTCTACACCATGAAGGCATCCAACCAACAGGAAGTAGCTCAAATTGTCAATGCTTATCTGTGTTGCATCTAAACTTAAATGTGTGCCCCCATCTTTAGCATTCATTTTGCATCTTATTTTGGAAAATTTTTATCCTCTTGTGGCCATTATTTTGACTTCTTTCCTACATTGCATGCCAATGCTTTTTTGTCTATTTTTGATCAATTTGAAACTTTTATGACCATTTTGAGTCTCTATGTGGTTGTTTTGTGTACTGTTTCAACTGTCTATTATCTTTGCAGCCAGGTCCCAACGAGGTCAAGTTATTTGCAGTCACTTCATACACTGTAGTACATAGAGTAATTGGTTCAGTAATTAATGCAGAACTTTCATTTACTTGGTTTCGATGGGAAGGCCCTGGCCAGTCACTAGGTAGCAGGTGTTTTTAAGCAGATGCTGAAGTTTGAGAAGTGGGGTGTGCAGTTTGCAAAAGTCCATTAAAGCTTAGAGTAGTTCTGCTTTTTCGCAAGTGTGAAACCAGTTTCCTCATTTGAACACTGCTGTTAAAAACTGCTCAAAGTTTTTTTTTTCCTGAGCAGTCTCATAAAGCACTGAAGGAGAAAAAAGCACATCTAGATTTGTTTGTGTGTCTGAATGAATGAATGTGATGGTTTTGTCTCTCGTGTTTGTCTTCTTATGTTTGCACTGAAGACAATTCCAGCCAAATGGCTAAACAATAATGTGATTCAGTGCTTATAAATCCACAGGATTAATGATCCACAGACCCCTCCAGGATCCAGACTCCACTACAGTTTGGCTTTCAGTCCTTTGTTGGCGTGCTGTTTATGAGCTTCTTCTTCCGCAGAGTGACCAGGTCATAGAAAGGGTCCTTTGTGATACTCGCTCTGAAAGACAAGATCAGAGTTTTAGTCAACCAAATTAAAACTGCCCTGCATGCCCATGTAGTTAATAAGGAGATGACTGTGGCATAAAGATCTTGAAAAGCAGACACCATGTCAGCCTCAAGGCAAAAATATCTTGAACATCTCAAATCCATATTGTTTGTGCCAAACTAATAATGGTTCTGACCAATCAGTGTTGTTTGAGGTGAACAAGATGGTAGCTACGGGCAGGGTTTTGTTGTACTGTGAGCCGATAGCAACGGCTGCTGTAGGTGTAGCAGTTAGCTCGGACGTAGCTATAGTATAGCATCAGTTCTACCAGAACTGGGCCACATTTCCTTATTGAAAGAGGAGCAGAGAAAAGTTATACCGGGTTATACCGTAAGCCAGTAGCTATTAGCTTGGATGTAGCTGTAGGAAAGTAATATTAAACAGTCTATCTGGCATGTCAGATTAGTGGAAGAAAACAAAACCCAATGTTGCATTGCAAAGTAGTGCCATAATAATTTATCATATCATTAAATACCCTTTCATTTAATATGTGGTGTGGTGTATCATATTGTGTATTTTTCCATCATGCTGCCCTGACCTGATGGCGTTGATCCAGTCGTCTTGTTCTTCCTCACTGGCCGCACTCAGCTTATATGACTGATGTTTCCCCTGAACCACTCGTCCCCTGTTCTCCGTCTTACAGGCTTTGATCTTCAGCCCTTTGGGGTTATACAGCTCCAGGCAATACTGTTCAAACAGACACAAACACGGTTCATATTTTCGTCTGTTCTCATTTTATTCTGTTATCCTCTGTTAGCCTTACTATGCACAGATTCAGCTCTTTTGTTTGAATTTACTCAGCAGCAGCTCAGTGATTCATACAGCAGCAGAAGGTGTGACAGGAGTCTTCATATGCTGTAAAAGCAAAAAACCGTCTAATTCAGTGAGTCCGTACCGGTTTACCGGCATCCTGCAGCTTCCTCACGCTCAGGTTCTCCAGAGGAATGATCCCGATTGGGTCTTTGTCCTGCAGGAAGAGACAGTTTGAGCCATCTTTGGGAATATTTACATATGAAATGATATGGAGGTTTATAGCAGAAGATATACAAACACTCACAGTGGTGTATTCAAAGTAGTAGAGGCAGCTGTCGGTCAGAATGAACCACCTCCTCTTCCAGGTTTTAATTCTGCCCCCTTCAACACAAAAAAGTCAACATTTAGAGAGAAACAGCCTCTGAAAGTCTGTGGAAAACTCTGATGTTGTTTAGGTTTGACAGCTCACCAATTTTCAGCAGCCATCCTTCTCTGTCTGGGTTAAAAAACGTCAGCGTGAGGTCATTGCCGTCATCCTCTGGGATTTTGAATGGCTCGCTGCGGATGCTTGTGTACAGTTTCTGTAAAACATTTAGAACAGTCGAGAAGATTCAGTTGTGTTGCCTTCCTCTGCTTTTCATTTTCTCTCTTTGACTTCAAATCAGCACTCCATGATGAACAGTACATTGCCTGTTTTCTTCAAATGCAGCATTATGACCTAACTAAGTAGAAAAGCAGTTAAAAAGTGGTGCCTAACCCCAACAGTCTAGCCCGTGTCAGTATGTATTCCAGTACAGTGCTGTGATAAAGTATTAGCCCCTTTCTGGATTTCAAATTTTTCTTCACATTTCTCAAACTTGAATGTTTTACCATCACAAACAAATTTTAGTTTCAGACAAAGATAATCTGAGTAAATACAAAATGCAGTTTTTAAATGATGATTTCATTTATCAAAGGGATGATGCCATTTAAACCCACCTGGCCCTATGTGAGAAAGTAATCCCCCCCTTCTTAAATCATGCATTAACTGTGATCAACACATCATGCCATGTTCTCAAGAGATTCAAAAACAGATGAAAAACTAAGTCTATCATCTATCAGTCTGGAAAGGGTAACAAACCATTTCTAAGGCTTTGGGACTCCAGCAAACCACAGGGAGGGCCATTATCCACAAATAGGGAAAACCTGGAGCAGTGGTGAACCTTCTCATGAGTGGCTGGCCTACCAAAATCACCTCCAGAGGTCACAAAAGAACCCAGAACACCATCTAAAGACCTGCAGACCTCACTTGACTCAGTTAAGGTCAGTGTTCATAATTCAACAATAAGGAACAGACTGAGAAAAAATGGCATCCATGGGAGAGTTCCAAAACCAAAACCACTGTTGACGAAGAAAGAAACAAAGGCTCGTCTCACATTTGGCAAAAAAAAAAAAAATAAAAAATAATAAAAAAAAAAAAAATAAATAAATCTTGCTGACCCCCAAGACTGGGAAATTGTTCTGGGCTGATGACTTGCCATAATTGATGGAACTATGAATTCTGCTCTCTACTAGAAAATCCTGAAGGAGAATGTTCGGCAATCAGTTCATGACCTCAAGCTCAAGTGCACTTGGTTTACACAGCAGGACGATGATCCCACCAGCAAGTCCACCCATGAATGGCTTAAAAAAACAAAATTAAAGTTTTTGAGTGGACTAGTCAAAGTCTGGGATTAATCTATAACAATCGTATAAAGAAGAGCGGGCTAACATTCCTACACAGTGATGTGACAGACTCATTGCCAGTTATGGTTTGCTTATAATAGTTGCTGCCAAGGGTGGTATTTTTTACACAGGTGGGTTTGGAAGACTTTTTCCCTTATCATTAAAAACTGTGTCATGTGTTTACCATAGATTGTATAAAGACAAACCCTGTGTGACGTCAGCCATTTGATTAAAATAGGTGGACTCAAACTGCTCTTGAAGCCAAACTGCAGGGGCTTCCGTATTGACATCGTGGTCTCAACTGAACTTTGGATCAACCTAACGGCTCGCCTACTAAGCTCGACTTCCCGTCAGCTAGCTAGCTAGCATTCTGGTTGGCAGAAACTTAGCTTCTGTATGTCGAGCTATCTGTCTATCAAATGAGGTGCGCCAATCAGTCCGCAGTGAGGTTTTTTTCCTAAATATTATCTAAACCATTGTGGGACAAGAAAATTCATCCCCCCGTACAGTGAGAGCACATGAAGACATTAGCTAATGAGACACGTTTGTTTTTTTTTTTAACCAGGCTGTAAACCAGGCGGGACTTCCGGTGTTCCTGCAGCCAGCATCAAGTATATTGCAATTTTTTGCACTTCCGCACTGGCTTCATTTTTCAGGACCGGAGGTTGCCGTTTGGTGTTTACTCAGGCTCATGCATAGGTAGTACTTTATATTTAAGTTATGTAAGATATTCTGTGGCTCACAAATCTGGCAGTGTTGCTGAATGTTCTGGTAAGGTGAAATATGAGCACTTGTTTATTACGGTTTTCATTCTTACAACTCAATACAGACAAGTGAAGGCAACAGTTGCTCTGTGCTTCTTTATCTTAAAAGATGCAACACAATCAGAAACTCTACATTAAAGAGTTTATTTTTAAAAGTTAAACCTACTGAGTGAGTTTTCACAGACTTGAGTATCAATGTTATAAGCCTTGTCCTGGTTTTGATCATATTCTCACTTTAACGATAAACACTATCATCCCTGTTTCTGATTACTGCATCTTATTTGCGTGGATGCCTGTGATTTAAACTTTCTATAACACAAACTGCACCAATTTTGAATCTGTGAACAATGTTGTGGCCTCTTTGTCTTTATTTAAAGTGTATGGTGATATAATGACAGACTGTGTTATGATGAGAGTGTTATAATCAGACCGTGAGCAGCTCTGTGGGCAGGTCCTCCCCGCTGTTGATGGCTCTGTTCATGGAGACGAATCTCTGCAGACTTGGCTTCTCCTTGACGTTGGGGTTGTGGAGACTCGTGTTGAGCATGATGATGGAGAAGGACAGGATGTAGCATGTGTCTGTTAGACACACAGAACACAAAAACACTCATGGTGATTGCTTCTGCAGCTGAATAAATTGCTACCATTAAAAATAACAGCTCTGTGAGCGCTGCAGCAGACGAACACTCAAACTGAACAGTCTGTTTACTCTGATCACTAGAGGACGGGGGGATTACATGTTTCCATGGCGTCTTTACATAAGAAATACTTGATGAATCGTTAAAATGTGTGACAGGCTAAACCAGGCCACACAGTGGCTCTGTATGGTACCTGTGGATATGAAGACTCCCGGGTTACAGTCACAGTAACGAGCTGCAAACGCCTCCATCATCCTGTCAATCTTCTGAGCTTCACCCGGCAGACGGAAGCTCCACAGAAACTGCCTAAAACACACATAATGTGCATGCATGCTGTTAAATAGACAATCTGTACAGAATCTAGACTAAAGACAAAAACTGCTACAACATTTCATGCTGATTTTCTCTTCAGAGGCACAAACCTGAGCGCCTGAACCAGGTTCAGGTCTGAGAACTCGTGCAGACCAACAAATGCTTTCAGGATCTCGATGTGCATCTCTTCTCTGTGTGACAGTAAACAAAAACAGCTTTAAAAGGGAGGTATTTTGTAAAACTAGACTGCCAGGCTTCCATGATACCTAAAATCTGAAACTGAAGTGTCAGTTTTGCAGTACTTGCAGGGTATGTTAGTTATCTGTATGAGTATTTCAAACAGTCACTCTGAAGTGTCACCTAAAGCCAGCTTATTAGCTTGTGATGAATACAAGAGCATAAAACTTGTTGAGGCACTGCAAATGCTTACTATTAAAGCATTATTTCCATTTCTGTTAAATTAAAGCATCTGAATCCTCAGGTGAGTGTGGTCTGTACCTTTCTCCCAGGAAGTTTCCAATACCGGTTTTGTTCAGTCCTTCCTCTTTGTACAGAAATTCAGCCACTGTTTCTGCTCGCCACTCCAGCAGACCGTTTTCAACCAGGTACTGGATCCCCTGTAGCAAAGGAAAGAGGGGTTGCTGGGGTTAAAGGTCTGAGGTTTTATGACTTATATTTGAAAGTAGAAGCATGTCTGAGTTTATGAACAGTACCTTTTTATCTTTTTTTTGAACAAAGTTATTCAGGGGGTGTCTGTTCAGCTCAAATGACCTTTTGTTGCCTCTCACCAATCAGTCAGAGTAATAAGGAATCAGCAGGTTGCAACCTGATTATACTAAGCTTTGTGGAATGACCATGGCATCTTAACGTGGCATTTCTGTTGGTAATTTAAAGGGCATGCCTTCACTTCTATTTCTTATCTCTTTTCTCTAAAATTTGTAGTAAGCAAGTACTTTTAGTATCGTATGCCCACAAAAACAACACAACCCGTCAGGGTCTTGTTATCAAAACCATCAACCAGCAAGGGACGATGCTTCAGCTAATAAGGAGGCTAGCACTGGCAGCCAATCACGGCTCAGGTCAAAGGGAGCGTTCCTATTGGTTGCTGTAGTAGGTGTGCTTCCACCTCTCAGCTCAGTGAGAACTTGATACAATGGCAGAGTTACCAGCGGCGTTTAGTCCTAGAATTTGTATACTATGTTCATACTGAAATGAAGTGTTTTCTTGCCTGTAATCCACCCATTTATTCAATGGAAAAGTGGAACAAAATCACTCCAGGAGAGCTTTGTCACCATCAGTATTCAATTCAGGGGACGCGCACATCCGCAAGGAGGTATGTGAGGAGGGGCGGAGCTATGGAGCCCAAACACGAAGAAGAACAGGAAAGGAGGGGTAGTAGAGTTGATTCTACATGGCTCTCATCGAATGTTACATACTCGAGCTTTAAATCAACAAAAGATAAAAGGCCAAAGAATAATCTAAAAAACAGAACATTTGTTAGGGAAACATTTGACTTAGTCTAAGATAATCTACACACCAAAAAACTGAACACATTTAAACTGCTCAAAAATGGTTAAAACTGATTACGTAAAGTTTTTAAGTGGGGGAAATAGATGTTTTGAGTAATTATTACTTGCACACTTATGTTGGGTTGAGTTGACTTGTGTAAGTTAAACTGCACCGTGGAAACGTTCTTATTCTTCAGAGTGCTGTTTATATCTAACTCAAAACAACATGTTTTGTCCAAAAGTCCAGATTTTTGAGTTACGGAAGTCGTAAATCCTCAAGAAAAAACTTGGTATTGTTATGAAACTAAAATTGTAATAGAAAAAAAAATCAGTTTCTATGAGTTTTAGTCGCTCAGTTTTGGGGAAAAAAGTTTTTTGAGTTTTTAAAGTTGCAAAAATAAAAAAGGGTTGAAATTTTTCAGATTGTAAAATTGCAACATGAGAGAAATAATATTCAGAATTTTTTATTTTAAAAAGTCATGAATTTTTTAGAATCCAAACACAATTTTCATATTTAAACTAAGTGTATTCATAGAATTGATTTAATTTCAATTTTAAAAAGTTGTGCATTTACGAGAAAGTTTTAAGATTCAAAAACAGAAACTAGAAAACTGGAAAATTTTTGGTTTAAAAACCCCCAGAAATTTAAGAGAACCTTTACTCAATTTTTTTGAGACTATAAAGTAAAAAAAAAGGCCTATATGGAAAAAAAAAAATCAACCCAGATTGAGCTGTTTGCCTTGCACGAGTACGGTGATTAAGAGCCTTATCAAATTATACATTTTACTGGGACTGAGGGGGAAAAGAAAACCCAAAAACCCTTATACTTGTGATTTTAGCCCCAAATCATCACATTATCATTAGCCTTCAAACTTTAAGGAGACATTGCCATAAACAGAAGAAAAAAACACTGAAAGCATCTGGAAATCTTCTCTGATCCAAACAGTGTTTCAAGTTTAGTTTCTCGTGAATTAGTAACTTTAAAAATTTGAAATATTTGAGTTTCCTGAGAGACAATTTGCAACTTTAAAATCTTTTAAAACTCTGTCAATGTCAAAAAGAACCAAAAATAATCTTTAAAAAAAGTGTTAATCACAAAATTTGGGGTAATTTGAACCTAATTTACACCTGTACGGTGTAGGGTGTAAGGGGGTTGATCTGAATTTTATCTTGCGTCAAACTAAAACTTCTTTGGAAATCTGCTATCTCTCCTGGTTTATAGAGTCATTCTTACGTGTTTCAGGTTTTCTTCCTCTCAGAGATGTCATGAATCACCCAGGCAGCAGATTTGGGAGGTTGATAAATATTTCATGCTGCTGTCTGTGAATCTCAAAGGTGCTTGGGGAAATTTCTTCAACCCTGTCCTCTGCATCCTTCTGCAGAGCACTTCTTCAAATCAATCTCGCTTTACGCAGCCCTTAACCTATACAAGTCTCAAAGTTCTCCTCCTGTGTTTGTCCTCAGCTCTGAGCTCAGAGCGAGCCTGGGGGGACTCAGATCTGAAACGAGGGCACAGAGAGGAAGACGAAAAGACGAAGGTGGCTGTGGCGAAGAGACGCCTCTGCCCCACTTTAGGGAACAGGATGTGGCTTTTTTCTCGCTATTCACTCATCTGCAACTGCACAGCCAGCACTTGTGCACATCAGACACAGCATTGCACACACACACGAACATTGCTCTGCTGCAAATCCGCTCTGTAAGGAGTTCTCTGTCTCCTTATCTTTAGATCTTTCAGAGGAACTGCAGTGAGAGGAAAAATTCCCCTCCTGAAGCCTGGAGAAACAACACAAGACTTTTTAACACCTACATTTGTAACACCAACATTTTACTATGGAGTCAGAGATTTCTCCATGAAAGCAGAGTATGCTCTATTCATAATAATAAGAGACATCCATAACATCTTAAATCTCAAAATAAGGGCATGCAGTTAGATCTTAATCTATGGAATTCATTCTATTTTATTTCTACATAAAAACTACTGCAGAAACTCACCTTTTTGGGGTCCATATTGAATTTCTTTTTCCCCCGTAAAAACCTTCTGTTCCTCACAACATTTTTACTGCAATGAAACACACAAAAAAGACCAGAAAAAGCTTGTTAATTCACGAATGTCGTTTTTTGTGTTTTAAATAAGGCAAGCAGTATTTTAATCAGATTTTCTTTTTATTTGTTATTTTTCTTGTGTGTTTTTTTTTCTGCAACAGACAGTAGAATGAAATGCATTAAGATAAAGCTGAGTTATGTATTCATCTGACTAAAACTGGACTTTTAAAACTTGTAAAGACGTCACTTTGTCTAAAATCCTACAAAACTGAATCCCCTCAAAATTCATACAAACACAAGAAAATATAGTTGGAGATCGATTTACTCTGGCATGCAAACATTGAAATCCGACCAGACTAGCTTTTAGAGTCCTGCTTAGCTCCTTGAAAGTCAAACAGCTTAAATGCTAATCGTAGCAGGAGTCACGTTGTCTTCTGTCTTTGGCTATTACCGAACTTTACATGAGGTATGTTGTTCATCTCATTTGATCAAAAGTCAAGTGTGGAGTTTGTATGAAATGTTCAGACCTGTAAAATTTTTTCCATTTTTTCACGGTTTGACATACACCTGGTTAGCTGCTTGCTAGCTTGTTTGTCAGGCCAACAAGAAAAGGTCCAACTAGCTAAAAAGGGCCACATCCCCACCTAGAGTAGCAGAGTCAGGCATGCTAAAGTCAATAAATCTGCTTTTGTAGAAAGACTTGGACAGTTATCCAGTTAAAGTGAGAAAACAAGCTAACTGTCAACTTAACTGTGCATTTAAAAGTACTAGCTGCTGTTTTTATAGCTTTCACAGTTTCAAACACTTGATTTGCCTTATGTAAAATTTGTACTCTTTCAGGTTTCTATTTTATCTTTGCAAAGAACTTTTTTCAATGTGTCTTGTTTTAAGAAATACTAACATTTACACAGAAATAAACTTCTCTTAACTATTCTGCTTCAGTAAAGACTCTTTACGAGCACTACCTCCTCATAAGTAGCAGGTCTACCTGGTGTTTGGGGTTTTCACTTGTGGCGAGCGGTTCTCAGAAACTCTGTCGTGTCACACCAGTAACACCCAGTAGTTGTCAAAAAATAAAGGGGAACAAAACCAAACCTATTATTATCACCCTCTGAGAGCTGCAGTAAATCAAAAGGAGTGACACGGGCATGAAGTAGATTAATGTGTGTAGGGCTATTAACTCCATAAGGTCTTAGAGCTTAAAAGCCCTGATTTCTCCGCTTTGGGCAGAAGTATGTTGTAAAACTAGGCATACATCAGCTATTTGAAGAAAAAAAAAATACACAGTTTGATAAGAAAAAACTAACACATTATGCTGTTAATGGTGAGCCAGTGTGAATAGGTAGGTGTGGCCTACCTCACATCACATTCACACACTGATGGCAGAGCTATGAAGAATTATATGAAGAATCACACAAAAACATACACATTTACACACTGAATTGGGATCAAGTTTTTGTCCAAGGACACACTGGCATGTGACTGAAGGAGCTGGGGATCTAGTCTAAATAGCCAAAAGTATTGTTGTAGTACACTAGTGTAAAAGAATTACCCTTATAGTAAAGCAGTTAGCAAATACATAAACAGTTGGCAAACTTAGCCAAAAGAAACTGCTCAGAATGTGCTAAAATAGCATGAATAATTCAGAATAGCAATTATGTTAATAGATGAACAATATAGACAGCATTAGCTGAAACGAGATGGTAAATGGTTAAATCATTTAGCCAAAATAAAAGATAAGCCAAAGTAATTGATAAACTTAGCCAGCTATAGCACATAGGCCTAGTTGGAAATTACTGCACTGTTAAAAAAGTACAGCAGCTGTGCTAATGTATTAAATTTTCACTTCCTTAGATAGCCACAAGAATAGCTTAACAGTTTTAAAATGTACTTTATAGACAAAACTTGAGATTTTGATTAAATAAGCAAAAGCATGATTTAAACAAATTGATAAATGCTGGAAAGTGGAAGTTAAATTAGGTGTTAATAGTTTAAACATGTCATTAACTGTTTAAGCATGTATGTAAAAACTTTTTGGCTAAAGTTAAATGATATTTAAAAATGTTCGCTGTACATAAAAGTTAAAGATAGCCTACTAGATAAGTCTGGTCAGACAATGTAGTCTGTCTCATATTGACTAGTTACTTAAATTCTTAATAAATAGATGAGAAAACTCATTAGCATAGAAAAAAGAAAAAGTGATAAGCTAAAATGGATACATGATAGTGTAGGCTATTCTCTAAGTTTATGCACAGTATTTGAACAACTGACTAAAAGATTAACAAAACTGCTGACACATTTAGCTACAGGTAGCAATAGCTAGTAAGCTAAAGCTAAACGGTTGTTGAAAAAGATTGCTAAAAGTTTGCTAAAAAAAAAAGTGTAGTGGTTTTGCAAATGCATACAAATATTAAAGTTATGGATTAAAAGATGAAAACACTTACTAGTGTAATAACAATTAGCTATTATAAAAAGTTACAAAAGGTGAAAAAATATGCTAGGCTAAAACGGATGCATGACAATATAGGTTTGAAGTTGGTGTGAACTTGTTGAAACAACCAAAAGAAAAAGCTAATAAACTAAAGTTTAATGGTTCAGTGATAGTTTCTCAAAGCTAACAGATTAGAAACTTAGCATGTGGGTAAAAACTTGGCCAGTGATACACTGTCAGTGAACATGAAAAGATAGATAGCTAAAGTTAGCTTAAAGTAAGGGAGGGCTAGTGAAAGTTAGCTTAAAGTAAATTTTAACCTTTTGAAGTTTTGTCACTAAAATACTAGTTAGCCTAGTAAGGGATTTAATTGTAAATGTTTGCCATTAAAGTGTTAATACAGTAGGCTAATGTATAGCTAGAATGCTAAAAGTAACAGCTAAAGATAGTCTACTTAAAAGGTTGGCTTAAACAGAGAAGTTTCGCCAGTTTAAACATTTTCACTTTCAAATGATGAATTAACAGCTGAAAAAGCCTCTTTAGAGTTTTAACTTAGCTGTAAATAAAAGGTAAACAAAAGGTAAAATATGGAAAGCTTAAACAGATGCATGACAATTTAAGCGACACTGCTAGTTATGCTAGCTAGCCTAGATTAGAGGATTGTTTGAATTAGCTTAAATTGATGGATACAGATAAGAGACATTGTAATCGAAAAGTAATTGATAAATAGTGAGCTTAGAGTAAAGATTTAATTTTCTAAGAAGCTAATTAGCTGAAACGTTTAAGTGTTAATCTAGCTGAAATACTAATGTAAAAGCAATATAAATCTAGACTACAGGATGACACTTGGCTCAAATGAAGGGTGATCTGTTGGAGTAGGATATAAAGAGTCAGCTTTTGGATAAATAGTCGCAGTAAATGGCTGTTTGACAGCGTACTTAACCTCTGTCTGTGCTCTGAAAGGTTCTGGATGAGTGTGTTTTTATAAGGAAAAGGTTTAAAAGAGCAGGTTAAAGCCAGGAGTTGCAGGTTATAAGATTCTTTTTCTGCAGAGGAAACATGTAATATTGACTTCTGAGTCAAGCAAATAATCACTGAACCTTCTGGTGCTTTGTCAAACCGAGCAAACTGAGCGCTGAGTTTACAGGCAGAGTCAAAGTGAATCAAAGCATCTGTTTGATATAGTGAGGCTCCTCGCTGACTCATAGGTGAGCTGCTCATACTCACTTCTGCTCCTTCAGGTGCGGACGGAGGATCTCCGGCATGGCATGATTCATCTGACAGAGTCAAGAGAGAGATTTTAATGATTTCAGCTCAGGACCAAGGCGTGATATTACATCAGATATATAGACAGTCTCAATGCTGCATGACTCAGAGCCAATTTATCCCCAGCAGTTATAAAATAACCTTTAAATCCTGCTTCTCTCTCTCAAAGGGTGTGAATGTGAGTCTTTGTGTGCAAAATCTCTGCAAAGGGAGGGAGCACTGAGAGAAAAAATGACAGATTTTAATGTAAGACCTTGTGAGGAGATAAACAGCACTGTACCTGAAAGTCATCCAGCAGCCCAAACCTAGAAATGTTCACATCGCTCCCTCCTGGAGGGGGTTTAGGCGGAGCTGTGGGTGTAGGCAGGTATTTGATGAGAGTCGGCAGACATGTGGACAGTTTTAACAACCTTCCTGACACCTACGCTCGCTCCCACAGACCAGCAGGCATCACATTTATCCTCCATAGTTAGAGGAGGAACACCAGGGCTAAATATAGCAGCTCCTCTTCCTCTTTTTAATGAACCCGGACGAGTTTGAGTGCAGGGTTGCCATTACAGGAGAGATTATAATGACTTGTGGATGCTCAGGAAAATAACTTGCACCATAAAAAGGAAACTTGAAGTGTGAGCTGTATAAAATGTTCCAAGTATCTGCAAGTCAAAGAGTAAAAGTCTGTTTTTTTCTGCATAAAAACATAACATATAAAACTGTGATGAAGACTATATGACTAAAAAGTGTACAAAAACATTCTTTATTCATAACAGTAGCAAAAATAGTTTGGCTGCAGTGTAGCTATTATTGAAAAGCCTAAGGAACTTAATGATCCTTAAGAAAATGAATTGCAATAGAAAAGATGAAGTTTTAGAGTCAAATTGTAAGTATTGAAATCAGTCAGAAGTGAATAAATGTGATTTTCTAAATGAATAAAAAAAATGTAAATGAGCCTGCATGGCTAACTTATCCTTTTAATATCATTTTAAGAAAATGATTCTTCAAATGACATTCAGCAGATTTTTCAAAGTTTTGGTGGAACCTAAAAGTAAGAATCAAACCTGATTTAAATGCTAGGGGCACAGATGGCCTTGCGGTAAGGTCACTTCTCATGTACATGGGTGGCCTGGGTCCAAGTCCATCTGAGAATGGACCTGACCAATAAGCATCATTTACGAAGAACGAGGCAGTAGCTATGGGTTGGGTTTAGTTGGGCTGTAAAGCTGATAGCAATGGCTGCTGCCTGTGTAGCATTTAGCTCAAATATAGTTGCGGGTTAACCTTGCAAAGCAGATGGATACACCTGTTTCCTTGTTTCTCACTGGGGAATCCATCCTGCAAAGCTCTAGTCTGAACAGTTTAGGCCCGGTTAGAAAGTGACAGGACCAATTAGCGTCAAGGGGCAGTGCTTTCGGGCAAGCAGCAACAAGAGGACGGTGCAATAATGGCGGAAGACACTAGTGTGGATGCTGCTAAAGCACCAGTTTTGCTCTGATTGGCCCGTAAAGATGTGACAAACAGAACGTTCATCCAATCACCGAGTTTTTTTTTCAAAGGCTCCGTCCCAAACGCTGTAAATCGAAGGTTATCCAGATGGATGAGTGAAACAAATCCATCTGGCATGTCAGGTTAGTTATGGGTGGGATTTAGTTGGACTGGAGGCCAAGAACAATGGCTGCCTCCTGTGTAGTGATTAGCTCAAATGTAGCTATGAGTGGTGTTTAGTTGGACTGTAAGCTGAGAGCAATGGTTGTCGCCTGTTTAGCGATTAGCTTGAATGGAATAGCATTTTTACCAGAACTGGGACATATTTCCTAAACAGGAGCACAGAGCCACATTCAAAACTTCTCTTGGCAAAGAGTTCTCACTTTCACAGACCTGTGTTTTTCTTGAACATCCACAGCACGACCAGGGGGCTAATGGCAACACTACTTTCCACCTTGACGGTACCCTAGGCCATGCTTACCACACCCACCTCATACTTCACCCTAAAGGTGTAGACTTTGCTATTTTTTGCAACAGATAATTTTCCCATATATTTTTTGCTATCGACAATGTGAATAACGCTGTTTCCTATGCATGCGGCTTACCAGTTTGTTTGACACCTACCCCATGACGGGAATAACAAGCATGAAAAAATACAACCATAGAAACGATAAGTCATGTGTCTAATGGTCTGGTTTACTTTTGTAGCTCCTGAAAAGGCCTCAAACATGAATTTCAGTCTGTTTTACAAACACTTCAAGACTCCTCACAGGAGCTTTAAAGTGAAATATACTGTATGAAAAGCTCAATTGATTTCTACAGGCTAAACCAGTCAAATTATTTAACCAAAGCAATAAAAATCCCCTTGTTTGTAATGAAATAGTAATGGCAGTTATATTTTTCTACCATCTGCTGCTTTTATTTCAACATCTGGAATGCTATTGATCATCAGTTTGTAAAAAAAAAACATTTCAGTCATGTACTGTATAGTAATGTATGTGAAATTATCATACTGTGATGTACTGCATCTTATCATACTGTATGCTTCGAAGAATAATAACAAGAAAAACAAAGTATGGTTTCAGGTTTCAGTAAGGCCCACAGGAAATAACAGTAGCTTTTTTTAAATTGGTATTTAAACAATAAGTGAAACTTAATCAACATCATTGAAATGTTTCAAACAAATAAAAACTCCTTATAAAGGCATACTTTAACAGACTTTTCTCGACTAAACCACACAAATGACTGAAGTAGAAAAACTCAAAAGATCTGTTTGATATAAAAATATAAAATAGCCACAATAATAAGATATTACCTCTCCCCCAGAGAAAGCTGTCTTTCCTGCGTATGTTCATGTCTGTGATGTGCAGAGCGTCTGCGGCTCAACAGGAAACAACCGAGAGTCTGCAGAGAGGAGAAGAGACGCTGCTTAGCTGACAGTAAGAGATACTTAACGCACTCTGCTCTCACTCAGCTGCCTCTGACTTCATCTGCAGTATGGTGACCTTTTGACCAAATGTCCATGTTCACTCTGTGTGAGCAAACATTTCTGCCAGAAAAGATGGCTTATTTATCCCCTGCAACCATGAAATACACTGTCAGAGTACAGCAAATGTGACATTTGTTCTGGAATGACAATGTCTTACAGAGAGCAAGAAATAATACAACATGACAGTACAAATGAGAAAAATGTCTGTAAATATACAACAATAAATAGAGGTCTACCATAAGTCACATTTTATTTCCTGCAGGTCATGCAAAAGAGAGTATATCTTTTATAAACTACATCAGATTGTGTCCAGTAACCTGTGGGAAATGTGATGTTAAAGCCAGCAAACTGAGGCCAGAACCTTTCACAAGGACCCAGCTATTATATCATAACAGCGGACATGAAACTCAAGCAGAACAAAGGCAGCTTCATTTCTTAATATGAGGCCCCACCTGCTGGAAGCATTTAGCATCATTGAACGTCTCACAGACTCATGATTTATGGAGACGACTGTGGTGTACGTCATGTGTCACTTGTCTGTTCATTGGCAGTGTTCTTCTTCTGTAAGCACCATTGTACACGTACTGACAGTATAAAGTAAGGCTATAGTTCCAGTGATGTCATCCACTGGTGTCAGAGGAGGCATTTTCAAGATCAGTGATGGCTGTTGCCATAGTAGAGATACTAACTCTGCCTAACAGAGTCTCCCAACAGCAGGTAGTACTAATGTCAAAGGTAGAATAAGGATAAACACATTCAGTGCATGTGAGTTTTAAAGGTGCTTGTCAAACAACTGTTGGGTCTGATGTTGAGATTTTTAATTCATCCATCCATCCATTTTCTATACCACTTATCCCGTTGGAGATCGCAGAGGGCTGGAGCCTATCCCAGCTGTCATTGGGCGAGAGGTGGGGCACACCCTGGACTGGGTGCCAGTCAATCACAGGGCTGATATATAGAGACCTGTTCACCTATTGAGCATGTCTTTGATGGTGGGAGGAAGGCACAGTACCTGTAGAAAACACGTACATGCATGGGGGAATATCTAAACTCCGCACAGAAAAGCCCTGACCGGGGACTGAACCAGAAACCTTCTTGCCATGATGCAACAGCGCTAACCCCTGCACCCCAGTGCTGCCCTTTCTAATTCATGCCACTTTTTAATCACTTTTAACAAGTTCTTTCCAAACTGTTTTTGCCACTTAATAGCTTATAATAATAGCGTATAATTATGTAACATAATGACACATGAAGCAAATACTCTATTTCTTGAGTAAACCACAGGGTGGAGTGACACAGTGCAGCAGCCATGCCTGGAGTGTAGTTCTGGCTTTGCATTTAACTTTAAAACATCTCCGTCTCGTATTGTTCCATGATTATTTCATAGTGTGGTGAATGTACAGGTCACAACATGTCCACGAGAGTGTTTTGGAGTTGTTGGATTGTGTATTTGATGAGTTTGATGAGGGAAAGCAAAAAATTCCATCTGCTTCCATAGCGTTAGCTGTGCAGCTGGTATATCGGTCCCCCCAGATCTAGAAACAGCTTGCACCGACAACTAAAGGAAACGAACCTATTACTAAGACTATAGGAATTATGGCAATGGGTGAATTTGCCAAAATGTTGAAGTATCCCTTTAACCCATTTTGACCACTTTTACCACCATAAATCCATCGTGGCTCCTTTCATGCCACTTTTATTCCATTTTAGCCACTTATTTTGCAGCTTTTAATCAATTTTCACTACTTTATCTTTCACTTTTACATTTTATTGTATCCCATTTTTGCCAGTGTCACACCTTTTAACCCATTTTAGCCTCTCATTTTGCAACTTTTAATCCATTTTTGCCACTTTCACTATTTTTGACCAATTTTGGCCAATCTTTCCCACTTTTAACCCATTTTCACATCTTTGTTCCCACCTAAACCAAGTTTTGCCAATCTGCCTTTGCCACTTTTGACACATTTTTGCCACTTGTTTCCCTTTTTTGCATCATCCCACAGTTATTTTATTATTTTCCAATAAAGTTGTCACAGTTTGTTTTACTTCATTTTCTAGCATCCAGACATCTGCTTTTCTTTCCAAATGATTTGGTTTGGCTTGCCCTTTCATTTCAAAGTTAAGCCGTATCATTGATACAGCCTAACTTTATAATAGATCATGAGTTTGCTGACCTCCATGGGCCCCAGAAAGCTCTCCTCTTTACCCCTCTTATGGGGAACTTTGATACATTTTCAGTAAGAGGACAGTCATCTACAAGATGTCTTAGTAAAGTTCTACAACACAGAGAATAGAATGGAAACATGTTTTTGGACACATTTAACATACTGGTAAGCATTTAAAAAAAAGAAGTTTTTGCTTTATCTAGCAAATTAAATTAAAATACCGTGCCTTTAAATTTCCCATCTCAAAGTTACATAATGTCTTGTGTTTCTCATAGCAACCATTGCCTACATTCTTCATTTTTATCTATTTATTCTTGAGTGGTTTGCGTGTTGTTTATGTGTTCCTTGTTCTGCACTGATGTAAAGCATCCTTGGATCTTGAATGGTGCCACATAAATCCAAGCGTCATCATACTGAGTACTGTTACTATGTTATATAAGCAATGAAACCTTGAATTACTTGTTGAAATGATGACGTTCTAACAGCATTTTTAGCCATTGCAGTTTCCTTTGATTTGAACATGGCAGTTGTTCCATTCAGACTGTTTGAGCCATGTTAAACCATAGACTGCATATGTTTTTTTTCAATTTTTACACATGGTCCCAACTTTTTTGGAATTGCATTTTTTAATCCTTTAGAACCTACCATTGTGCAAGTCCGCCAGGACATATTCTTACATTTTTACATACTGTAGTGCAATTTTTGGGAGTATTTTTATTTGCTTTACATCAATATAACCCTTATATCCCAAGTTTTAATAATATGTATTTACTTATGTCTTAAATTCTACAATAAATTGCTTTAAAGTGCAATAAACCTAAAAAAAATGAAAATCATTTTTGTTTTTTTTTCACATATATGTCAAAATACAGAAATTGCACAGCTGTAGGCTATCCCTCAAATTTGTAAATGTAAAAAAGTTGCACAATATCCTTTGGAACCACAGGAAATTTATTTGGATTCTGTACATAACTTGCTTTTTGAGATATAGTCAATTTTGTAACCTGTAAAAAAACCGAGCCAGATGAGTAGTTGGACTCTTCATCTGACGCTGTAATTAGTTGGAAAGCTTCGCGCCAGCTCTAAAACTGTTTGGCATGACCAGGGTTTTGCGAATCCATAACTACATATGTGTGGAAGTGTGTCAAAGATGTGTGTGATGGACGTCTGGTGTGTGTGGGTTGTGTGTCTGAGTGTTTTTGTGAAAAAGTGGGGTGAAATGAGAGTGAGGGCGAGTATGTGTGCAGGCTAATTTCTTCAGTGTATTCTGTGGAAAAAAACTACAACTCCCGGGAAAATATGCCACTTCCTGTTGTTGGGGTGGGGAGCCTATGAGGTGGGGACACTTAAGAGTCATGTGACAGGTCATGCCCACAACGTGATGACCTTTATTTCAACGTAGGAAGTCCTGCAAATACCCGTGGTCTCGTTTTTGATTTTTGTTATGTGCATTTTATTGTGTATTTTTACAAACCCATCACTACAATGAAAAAGCACTCTGAAACATGGTGAATGTGTGAAATGTTATTGTAGCTCCCTGGATTTTATATGCAAAAAGAATGATCGATCTCTCTTATCCGGTTTCAAATCTACTGTCAATCAAAAATGGATATGCTTATCGTAGCGCTGGCCCTATGCTGGGTTCTAAAGGGTTAATTATGTCTTGAATATCTTGATACCAGCAACCATTATTTTCTTGTAATAACCAATCAAAGAAGATTCAGCGAGTTCTGTTTTTCATAGTTGAGAGAGAAAAGTTTAGAGAACTTGTGACTTCAGACGCTGTAAGTCATCATGTGTGTGGGGGTGGCTGATGGGTGAGGGGTTATCTCTGATAAGTCAGATATTTTAAACTTGGACATGAGTCACTTTGCATTTTAATGCATTTTGAGTGGGAAGTGAATACTTAAATGATGGATTGCACACATCATACCGGAACTAACTTTACAGCTGAAACAAAGAACACACACTTTAATCAGTGTCACACACTCTTAGCCTAGCCTTCAAGGAATATTTCTAAACTAACCGTAATTTCTGCAGAATATCTGAAGTATGAACAACTATTTTGCATCATATAAAACATGTTCAGGCAAAAGTGTCATGCCTGCTAATGCACTGTGTCAGCTCTAACTAGGACAAAATGTTCCCCCTTAACTGTCAAACTTTTAGACATAAATAGGCCAGCCAGACAAAATCCCTGATCATGTGTTTCCAGGTGGAACCTTTCATATTTGTACCGCTTCCTTCCTGTCAATCACTGGGAGCTTTGTTTAATACGGAGTATCGACTAGATGAGGACTTTTCTCTCTGAGGTGCTCTGGTTCTCCTGTAATTGCTTCTGCCATCGTATTCTTTTGTCCTAACGAGACATGCATTGTTCCCTAAATTCAATTTAAAGGAAAACAGTTTCTGCTCTAACAGGTTTGATAGAATATGAATGGATTTACAGAGGGGCTACTGGGCACAGGAGTGGCAATTAAGGGCCAGATGGTCCTGGAAAAAAGCCTCTATTGGTACTTTCCAACAATGCAATTCAAACAATTCAGTACAAGATACAATAACACAAGATTAGATGTGTATCAATACAATATGATGTGATATGGCATGGTGAAGTATGGAACGATTCAACAAAATAAGATACACTTTATTAACAAAAGTATTCAGATGCCTGACCATTGTATTCAAACACATGTACTTTAATATGGGGTTGGTACCACTTTTGCAGCTAAAGCAGCCTTCACTCTTGGAAGGCTTTCACAAGATTTTGGAGTGTTTTTGCGGGATTCGTGCCCATTCATTTTGCAGAGCATTTATGTCAGGTTACTAGAGCTGTGGTTCCCAACCTTTTTCCATTGAGCCTCCCCTCAATGTGTCCCCAAGACACACGAAAAAAGTGGCTTATAGCTGTAAAAAATACACATCAATTTACATTGTTTTCATCATTTAAAGGCAAACAAAATAGCCAAAAACACAACTGTTAATACCAAAAGAGTTTTGAATGAACCATTCATGTGTTTTATCATGATTTTAGATTGTCTGAATCCCCCTAATCACCCTAAATGTCCACGTCTGCATCCTGATTAGGGCTGAATGATTTGCAAAAACAATCTCATTGCGATTCCCAAATAAATATGCGATTATTGTTAGGTTCCTGATTTTCTGTATTTTCAACAAATCCAAGCAATAAATCATTCAATATTATAACCTTCATTCGGTCAGGAACACTCTCATCATATATTTAACTATTTTATTGCAAAATGGATATGCAGTTTTACTTGGCAGAGAAGGCTCTGCTCAAAAGATGCTCCCTGGGTTAGTCACAGCATGCTTTAACTTTCCAGGGTTTGCATAACTAGAAACCCCCGTATGGATGGATGCTTTTATGTGGAATTGAAACAATGAAATTATTTCAGAACCAATTAATCCATAGTAGTATGAATATGAAGGTGCAACAAGCTTTAAGCTATAAAGGAGGCGGCTGGGGTGAAGGAGGTGAAGCTGGCTATCAGCTGATTGCATGCTGGGTGTCTGACTTTCATGAACTAACGCTAAGCTTCATCAATTTTAGATTGAATGAACTAATAATTTTTGCTCATATTGCAAATTTGATGTCATTTGCTTTGTTTAAGGGCATAATTATTTTATGTCAATAGTTTTGATCAGGAAAAACATACATAAAACATGAAAGGGAGAATTTTGTAAACCATTGTAAAACATTTGGCACTTGAATGTTTGCATAATGTGCAAAAATCTCTGCAGCTGCAAAAAATAGGATTTATTAAACTGGTATTTTGACTCGTTTCAAGTTAAATAAATATTGACCTCAACCTCAAAGCAGACAGACGACCTGAAATCTCTGACGAAACTGTTGTCACAAAGTTAGAAGCTTAGCATTGTCTAAAATGTCTTGGTATGCTGGAGTATTAAGATTGCCCTTTGTTGGGAATAGGAGGCCTAGTCCAGACCCTGAAGAACAGCCTCATACATTATCCCTCCTCCCCCAAACTTCACAGCTGGCACAGTGCCGTCAGGTTACATTCTCCTGGCATCCACCAAACCCAGATTCACCCATTTGACTGCCATCAGAGAATTCGCCACTCCACAGAACACGTTTCCACTGCTCCACAGTCCAGCATCAGCGTGCTCTTGGTGGACTTGGTGATGAGAGGCTTGCATGGAGCTGCTCTGCTATGGAAACCTAATCCATGAAGCAGTGTTAATTTCATCGACTAAAACTCTGACTAAAAATGTTCGTCGACAGCCTTTTTCATGAAAAAAACTAGACTAAGACTAACAAAAGTAGATCTGGGATGAATAAAACTGACAAAACTAAGTTTAGTTTTTGTCAAGATGACAAAAATGTAATGTAGTTTTCTTCTGACATTCAAAATCCTTGATATTTTTCCACAGTGGGTAAATCTATCTACAGCTGTCTCTCAGCTGTAGAAAGCAGGGACCCCAGGTTTGGCAGGGTGCAGAGAACACACTACCATGATTTGGTACCAGATTTAGGCAAGAAAATAAATCCTTGGACTAAAAGCAAAGACTAAAATGTGGGGACTTTTATGGACTTAAACTAGACTAAATGTTTTGAGTTTTCATTGATTTTAACCAGACTAAAACTAAAAGGAGTAGAAACAACTAAAATGTGACTAAAACTAAAATGCATTTAATTTAAAGACTAAAACTAAGACTTAAATTAAAAATAGCTGCCAAAATTAACTCTGCTGTGAATCTCCCACTACACAGTTTTTGTGCTTACATTAATACCAGTGGAAGTTCACAACTCTTGGACTATGGAATCAGCAGAGCGTTGGCGAACTTTTTTGCACCATGCACCTTAAGGCTCATTATACTTCTTGTTTGAAATACATACAGATATAGACGGACCTTTTTGCCAGTACTCTGCCTTCATTTTGTCATTATTCATCTGCTGTCTCTATGCTTACAGATACAGACTGAATGCAGCAATACCTCCGCCTTCGTGGGGGCAGTGTTGAGCAGTGCAGCTAACAGAAGATCGTTTGACAAAAGGTGGAACTTATTTGAGTTTTCACGAGTCGTGGAGGACGGACCGTTCTTTCTTTAGTGCATGGGAGAGTAGAGGTGGTCACCTCTGATTGATACATTTTTCAGTGTCCACTCCAACATAACAGATGCATGTAACTATGAGGAGAATAACTCGTTGATCCTGCTCTGTGGTCATACTTGGTCTTCCACTCAGTAGTCGAGTTGCTGTTGTTCCTGAACGCTTCCACTTCCTGATAAAATCAGTTGACTGTGGAATATCCAACAGGGAGGAAATTTTACAAACTGTGATTACTGAGGTGCCATCCATCCCAATTTGAGTGAACCATTTAGTATCACAAATGTTTGAGACTGCATGGCTAGGTGCTTGATTTTATACACCCATGGCAACATGTCTGATTGCAACACCTGAATTCAATATTTAAGAGGTGTGGCCAAATACTTTTGTCCCTGCATGCAGTTTTTCCTACCTTGGCTATCGCTGGTCTGGAAGTGCGATTCTTCAAAGAGATGCAACTGAGCCACAAAGCAAACTGACTACAAAGAGAGAAAACAGATAAAAGTCTGAATCAATCCCTGAGAGGCACAGGTAAACCAAAGCAAAGGAGACACAGAACCTCCATGAATTTACTGTCATGTATTGTCTGTTTAAAGTGTCTGAAGAAGTGTGAGGCTCCTCAGTTGATAAGTGTTCTGCTCAATTCTCTGTCAGAGCAAACCTAATTGCTTCCAAAGTGGTCCTCGGCAGCTGTTGTGCTGACAGCCTCTTACATTGACAGGAATGAACATTTATCCACGGACTTCTGCATAAACAACAGCTGCACAAAGAGATGGAGGAGAGGGAGAAATCATCCTTCATATCTGTGATTACTGAGGTGCCATCCATCCCAATTTGAGCCTTTTAGAGCTCAGCGCCTGCACAAACCAGAGTAATCAGAGTTTAGATTTGTCATTAGGGCCCTCGCTCTGGACCAGGGTAAAATCTGCCAATGCAGCTCCTCAGGTGAAACTTTGCTTCTTTGCATTCCTCTTGAGTCGCTCAATCAAGGTCCCAGCATTTTATTCAGTTTCCATAGTAATGTGATATTCACAATGCAAGCGCTGCCTTGTCAGATTCGAGACCTTGTGGTTACTAATGCAGATCTATTTAGAGCAGAGAAGAGTAGGCAGAGAGCAGGGACATGATCCATGTTTAGATATCGTCCTTACATTATGAACAATTAATTCAGTCAGCAGAGTTGGGATGTACAGTCTTTAAACACATCACAAAAGAGACTCTTCAAGGTGTATGGTACTGTAGTGTGCTGGTATACAATTAGCATAAATGCATTCATTTTTAGCCATACAAGCAGTAACTCTGTACTGATCCTTTGACTATTAATATTTGTTTTCAGACTCCTAGACATATTTCACCTCAGTGTGCAGTTTTTCACTGAGAATCGCATTTCTGGGAATGTTTCAATTTGATCTCAACAATAAAGATATGAAGGACACTTCAGTGGTTTTCAAGCCTTTTAAGGACACAGTTATGAGTGGGTTTTGCAAACTATTTTCTGTCATACATGAGTGCACCACTCAGGTGGAACTCAAGTTTGGTGAAACTGAACTCTTAAGTAATCGTTTTGTTGTACCGTGTCCCGGTATGATTACCACCCCCTTCCTTATGTTTTCACATTCTTCCTGACCTGTTCAGTCAAGAAAGCCTTAAAGTAGAACCTGCCTGACAAAGTGAAGTACGCTAAAAACACTCAAAAAGCAACACATCATTCCACCATCTAAATAAATTTAAGAGCACATGAGGAACAGTCACTGGCATCCATCAGTATGGAAAGGGCTACAAAGACATTTCGAAGCCTTTGGGACCCCAGCGAATACAATGAGAGCCATTACCCACAA
The DNA here is from genome assembly GCF_018320785.1 of Cheilinus undulatus. Classification (NCBI taxonomy): domain Eukaryota; kingdom Metazoa; phylum Chordata; class Actinopteri; order Labriformes; family Labridae; genus Cheilinus; species Cheilinus undulatus. Next base: position 9,353,701 of record NC_054885.1, on the reverse strand, counting down.
ATGGAGAAAACTTGGAGCAGTGGTGAATAGATTAAAAATAAAACCAAGGTTTTTGGTATGGTCTATTCAAAGTCCAGAACTAAATCTGATTGAGATGCTGTGGCAGGACCCTAAACAGTCTGTTCATACTTAGGCAACCTCCAGTGTGGCTGAATGAAAACAATTCTGCATGGAGAGTGGTCCAAAATTCCTCCACAACAATATGAAAGACTCATGTGTTATCGGTAACCTCCGATTTCCGTATACAGCGCTGCGCACCGAAGCACCATGGGTTTGCTCCGACCGAAGGAGAGCGACCTCACCCACTGGAAGCGAGTCTAGAACCCAGCGCCGTAGCGCACAGTCCTGATAAGCAGGAAGAGATCATGGGAGAGCTGCAAGTTCACGCAGGAATAGTATGTCAACAGCGGACTATTTTACCCTTTGGGGTTAATTTATCATCCTTTCCGGTATAAGTCTATGATATTAATGCTTCCGCCATTGAGTGAGTACATTAGGAAGGTAAAAGGTTAATGTTTGCTCAAAGGATCTGTGGTTTTATGCAAAATTCTTTGGCTAAATATCCCCAAAAGTTAACTTTTCCTCATCATTGGGGGCATTGTAGCTCTGTGACCCACTGACCTCTTGGTGACTCTTTGCCCTCGCTGCAGGATGAGACGTAATGTTGATATAGTGATGATTTACGATCGGGAGTCTGTGCATTGTGTTTTATTTTGACGTCCATGGTTGGTGCTTTCTGAATGACAGTGAATTTACGAGGTTTGCTGAAAATAGCCCTGCAGCATATCTGAAAAGAAGCAGACCGCTGCTGCCGGTCTGGAGCGCCAGCTATGGAAATGCTCTGATAGACTAGAGAGGGAGCGAAGTGCTCCGCAGTACGATTCACTGGCGTTCTACGGCGCGCACGCTGTATGTGGAAATTGGGGGTAATGCTTTCTTGCAGTTGTGGCCACCAGATTCAGGGGGGCGATGACTTTTTCACATAGGTTAGTCTATTGGTCAAGTAATGAAAGGACTTTATTGTTCCTTCATCACCTAATCTGACACAGTGACTATTGTGAAAGATCATGTAGTCTGACCTCAACATAAGCCACAAATAAAAAAAGCTTTAAGGACCATCAATCAATGATTGCTCAGAGGCAGAAAAATTAAGCAAAGATTATCTGCAGCTGTCGGATTAATCAAGAAATATTTCCATTTGCTGAACAACCTTGACATGCGTGATTATTGTGTGAGAGAGCGAGCTCCAAAGCTGTTATGGCAGACAGAGCACAGGTGCTGTAAATTACCATAATGACTGTAATAAGGTGAGCCTAATTCAGGAAATCGTTTCACAGGGACACTTTATGGAACAAAGACATCAGTGACTTGTTTTTAGTTAAACTTTTCTAGAGTAATGTCTGCCAAGAATGTATTGTGAAAACAACAAAGTATTTTTATATTTAGTTTTGTGAGATTTAATGTGACAGCTGGACCCACAACCCACAACCCCTATGCCAAAAAAAAGTTGGGGCACTGTGTAAAACGTAAATAAAAGCAGAATGCAGTCATTTGCAAACTTATAAACCCACATTTTATTCACATTGTGACATAAACAACATATCAGATGCTGAAACATTTTACCATTTAATGAAAAATAGCTTGATTTAAGTTTGATGGCAGCAGTGTTAATCTTGGCAGCTTTTTTATGTCATGTCATTTCTACCCTTTTTAGTTTTATTCGAGTTTTAGTTGACGAAAACTCAAAACATTTTAGTCCAATTTTAGCCCATAAAAAGTCCTCATGTTTTAGTCTTTACTTTTAGTCCAAGCATTTATTTTCTTGCCTAAATCTGGTACCAAATCATGGTAGTGTGTTCTCTGCACCCTGCTAAACCTGGGGTCCCTGCTTTCTATAGCTGAGAGGCAGAATAGATACAGCTACATTGTTTTTGACAGATTTACCAAGAGTGGAGAAATATCAGGGATTTTAAATGTCTGACGAAAACTACATTACATTTTCGTCTAGTTTTCGTCATCACAGCTCTATTTTTGTCAGTCTTAGACTAGTTTTTGTCATGGACAAAACATCTGTCGACGAACATTTGAAGTCATAGCTTTAGTCAACGAAATTAACACTGGATGCCAGAAACACATCTCAAAAAAAGTAGGGACAGGGTGATGTTTACCATTGTGTAGCATCCTCTCTTCTTTAAATAATTGTATTTAAATTTGTGGGAAGTGTGGTGTCCAGTTACTGGAATTTTTGGAGAGGATTGTTGTCCCATTCCTGTCAATGAAGGAGTCTAGCTGCTCAGCAGTCCCGGGTCTTCTTTGTTGGATTTTTCCTTTCATGATGCCTCGAATAGAAAGGTCTGGACTGCAGGCAGGCCTTCTACTGTGAAGCCATGCTGTTGTGATAGATGCAGTATGTGGTTAAGCACTGTCTTGCTGAAATAGTCAAGGCCTTCTCTGAAAAAGACGTTGTCAAAATTGGAGTATATATTGCTCTAGAAGCTCTTTACTTTTCAGCATTGATAATGTATTTTTAGATGTGTAATTGCTTATGCAATAGGCACTGATGCAACCCTATACCAACACAAATGCAGGCTTTTGAACTGTGCGCTGATAACAATCTGGATGATCCTGCTCCTTGTTAGTCCACGGGACATGGCCTCTGTGGTTTCTAAAAGAATTTCAAATTTTATTTATTTATCTAAGGTTTATTTATTAGGGACAGATACAATATACATAGACAACTGAGAACAGCCATCCCATGCAAGTATCATAGTGCTTATAGCGAATGCTAATTCGTAACACCTATCGCTAGAAGGGCTTTTTGATTCATCTGACCACAGAACAGTTTTCCATTTTGCCTCTGTCCATTTGATACAGCTTTAACTTGAGTTTGTGGATGGCTCGGCAAACTCTGTTGACAGACAATGATTTCTGGAAGTTCCTGAGCCCATGCAGTGATTTCCAGTACACAATGATGCCTATTTTTAATGCGAAGATCGCGAGCATGGCATTCAACCTTGTCCCTTGCTTACAGAGATTTTCCTAGATTCTCTTAACCATGTGATGATTTTATGCACTATTGATGGTGGGATATTCAACGTCTTTCCAATTTTATGTTGAGGAAAATTCCTCTGAAATTGTTCCACAGCTTTCTCCACAGTTATGTTACTCACCTGTGCCAATTACCCTAATTGTTTTTAAAATACTTCTCTAGCTGTTTTTAAGTACCATTTACTTTTCCAGCCTTTTGATGCCCCGCTCCTACTTTTTTGAGATGTGTTGCTGCTATCAAATTCAAAAAGAGCTAATATTTTAATGAATTCAGCTTTGTTTATAATGAAATATGCATTGCATTGCATTCAGATTTTATTTACATTTTACACTGTGCCCCAACTTTTTTGGAATTGGAGTTGACTATGAGGCAACTTTTGTTTATCTTGCATGTCACTATTTGATTGAACAAAATTTTGAATTTCAGATCTGAAGCTAAACCACTCAACTAATAAAAACCATTCTTTTAAAGGTACAATACGTCAGATTTTCATACGTAAATTTCTACATTAGCGATAAACTGTCCACTCCTATGTTATGTTTTCACTTGAGTCCTAACATTCAACAGCTATGGAATCAGAGCCATCCCTCTTACTAGCAAGGTCAGCACTACTGTGCAATACCAATCATTTTGCCTGAAACATAAGCATTGACGTCATAGAGCTGTAAGGGGCAAAATCAGTGGAATTCGCCACTTAGGAATGAATAATCCACACAAATACTTTTGCCAAATAAAAGAGAGAGTTTAAAAATGTTCAGTGTGAGGTTAAACCCGCTAATGTAGCAACAGAAAAAGTCAAGCTTTACATTCTTTGTCAAAGTTTGTTCATTACTTTTTAACACATTTCAGCCTGGGCAGAAGTGGCGAACCAACTGATTCTTCATGGAGTCACGATGCCTAAATGGCTGAACATGCACAAGTGATTTTCTGCTCCTATTTATGAAACTGTTGTCTAAAATAGAGCACAGTAATTAAAACAGCAACAAAAGCCTCATCACATTACCGCTGTGGCCTTACCTGCTCATATTCACATGCATTGTTGTGCAAATTCATTCCTCTTCTAATTTTTAGTGACGAGAAGTGATTCACTCCTGAAGGTTGGACAACAAAAGCTGCTTGACGTATTCTTGCTCTTTATTCTTCATTTCCACAGAGACTGAAAAACGCTGAACCCTGAAGTTGTTCAGATTCACTGACTGAAGGTTTTGCAACTCTCGAAAACAGAAAAAAAAAACTTTCCTGCTTTTGGCTTTTTCATTGAACCACAGTCACCATCCAGCTTTTTCTTTGCAGGTTATAAAACCTTCCTCTTTACTGCTGAGTCACTGGGTGGTTTTTGTTCCGAGTTTCAACAGCAGCAGAAGTAGTAGAGTATGTCGAGCTCAACAGGAGTGATGCAAAAGCAACGAATGGCTCTTTGAACCTGTTGAATGTTTAAAAGCTGACTGACAAAAAGCAGGAATCAAAAGCTGGCCTTGTTCAAGCTCCTCACAAAGTCAGGACAGACAATAGGGAATTTGCAAATCAGACACAGGCCATCACATCTAATTCAGACGCTCTGGACGCTCAAATTGGATTGCAAATTGTCTCTGTCATCATTTAAAACGTGCTTTGAGAAACAATTTCAAATGCAAAATGATGGAAGATAATTGGAGCGGCTGAGCTGTTGACAATGACAGCACAGTCTGTGTTAAAATCCCGAGGTGTTGTGAGGTGAAGATGTGCCAAACACTGACTTTGAAGTAACTTTTTCAACATACACTATATGGACTAAAGTATTTGGATGCCTGGCCATTACTTTGCAGCTACAATAGCCTCCACTCTTCTTTGAAGGCTTTCCGCAACATTTTGGATTGTTTCTGTGGGAATTCGTGCTCATTCACTCTGTGGAGCATTTATGAGGCCAGGCACTGATGTACGAGAAGGCTGTCCTAACAAACTGAGTGACGATGCAAGCAGGAGACTAGTTAGAGAGGCCACTAAGACACCTCTGACTGCTCTGAAGGAGTTACACTCTTCAGCAGCTGAGATGAGTGAGACTTTGCATGACAAGACTTTATGGGGGCTTTCACATTAGGCCCAATTGTTTCGAAATGCGCTGCGGCGTGATTTCTCCCCCTCCCCCTTCCCCACCCCCTGGCTTGCTTTCACACTTGCAACATCGAACCGTGCCCGGCCCCACTTGCGTATTTACTCAGTTTGAAACAGCAGATGGCAGTATGCACGTAGCTGGTTTACAACCCAACCAAGGAGGAGAAAGTAGAAGAAGCTACCATGCTAACCACTTGGGTCATGACCTGAAGGAAGATTGGTTTTGTTCTGACCCAAAAAGTCCATCCTGCAGCCATGGATGATTTAAAATCACTTTATAAGATGGCAGCAACTTCGCTCTTCGTATCTGCACATCTACATGCAGCTCAGAGGATTAAATAGGCTGTGCAGATACAGTGGTTTTTGAGGTCACAGGAGACTTTTATTGCCTTTGCACCTCCTCTCACTGCCTCCAACGTGTGTTCATCTGTAAGGTGAGTCACAACAGGCCGTTTATTGACTGGATTCTTAGGATTTCTGCACTTGAGGAAAAATGTGAACAACTGGTGCGCTGTGGAAAGAAGTTTAGCTTTTACGATGATGTCATAAAACTGATACAGAGCTCTGTCCCATTTCCGGGCGCAGTTGCATACACATCTCAACTGAAACGAGCCAGAGTCCACTTGAATCATGCCCAAGACCACCTCCCCAAGTTCGCCCGGGCCTGGTTTGTTTGCATACACACTACCAAAACGAACCGGACTTTGGGCTCAAATGCACTCGGATCCGGGCCTCTAACGTGAAAGCATCCTGTTTGGTGGATACCAAACACTGCACATCACCACAAGTACACAATCCCCACTGTGGAGCACGGTAGTGGTAGCATCATAGTGTGGGGAGGCTTCTCGGCAGCAGGCCCTGGAAGGCTTGTAAGTGTAGAGGGTAGAATTAATATAGGAAAATCCTGAAGGACAATCTTATTCAGTCTACAACAGAACTACAGCTTGGGAGAAGATTTAGTTTTCAGTAAGACAAAGAACCAAAGCATACAGTGAGGCTACACAGAAATGGTTTAAAGATGAGAAGACTTGGAGGTGGTGATGAAGGATCAAGGATGGCATGGAGGAGGTGGACCTGGACATTGATGATATTTAATGGAGGTGGCTGGGGTGGAGGATGGTTGCAGCGGTTGTGCTGAAATGAGACTGGCTGCAGAAAAGAAGAGAACATGGGTTTAAATTCTATTGAAGCTGCACAAAGTGAGAGACTAAAAGCTGCTGAAGTGATGACATTTGTTGGAGTTAAAGCACAGCAAAGTACCAGCTTCAATTAAATGTGTTTCCACTGCAACATGGTGCCCTTTTCCTTTGTGGATACACCAACTTATCCACCTCCTTTTAGTAAAAAAACCCTTTTTCATATTTCAAAACTTTTTTCTTTTCAACTTGTAGCGTTTTCAGGCAGGTACAAATGGCTGGAAATGTAGGTGCTACAGAAGAATATTAGTTCCTTTCCTACTTCACCTTGTAGCATTCTGAACATGAAGTTGTACAACTGTTCCTCACTGTGTATGAAGAGGCTTCAGTACACTGCGTGGGAGGTTGGTACACATGTGTCTTCAACACGTGTATCGGCTTTATTAGGAGGAAATTGCAAACACCTGTGCTCAATCAAAGAACCTCCTCTCCTCTCTCCTTTTGTTGATGTTACCATGTCTGTTAATACACAAAGAATAAGAGGGGGGAGGGGTCACAGCTCTAAGAGCTCTTACTGCATTCACTCACATTATATTGTAGACACACACTCCTTTCGCTCTCCTCTTAGAGAAATTACAAAGAAAACACTTTCTGTATCTTGTTGCTTGGCAACAATGGGGACGTTGTGGTCACTTCAGTAGCTTTAGAGTCCATGATCCTCTGAATGTTTATGGACTATTCAACACACGTGTTTAACACAATGATATGTTTCATATTGTTCAGAGCTAAGCTTAACAGAGACACTGGTCTCCTTAGGCCTGCAGGCCAGATCCTAGTAAATGGGCCCTCCCAAGTTATGATTTATTAATGATATCAATGCATGTGTGTTGGATTAGTAGCATTGGTGCTAGCATCCTAGCAAACAGTTACTTCATTTTAAAGCAGATAAGTGTGTCAAATATTGAATTTGACATTACTTACCAAAGCCACTTTGAGACCCTTCTCATCACTGTTTATGCCAAGATTTGCCACATTTTTGCCTTTTTTAATCCATTTATGCCATTTATAGTGATTAGTGATTTTTTTTGACACTTTTAACCCATTCTTGAAAATTTTTGCCACTTTTTACACATTTTTGCAACTTTGTAACTGCTTTTCACCTTTTTTCTGCCCACTTTCGCCCCTTTTCGCCTTTCTTAGCCAATTCTGCAGCTGTTATCACATCATTGTCCCATTTACACAATTTTGCTGCTTTTTAGCTGCTTTTCACCATTTTTCTTCCCCTTTTTACTTTTCTGAGCCCATTTTTGCAGCTGTTATTACAGTTTTGTCTCTTTTCACCCATTTGTGTACTTTTGCTACATTTTGCTGCCACTTGTAACACAGTTTTGCCACCTTTTAACTGCTGTTCACCATTTTTCTCCCTGCTTTTACCCCTTTTTTTCTTTCTTAGCCCATCTTTGCTGCTGCTATTACATTTTTTACAAATTCACAAATTCTTTCAATTTTTTGCCACATTTTTTGATACTTTTAACACATTTTTGCCACTTTTTAACTGCTTTTCACCTTTTTTCTGCCCACTTTTGCCCCTTTTATGCCTTTCTAAGCCCATTCATCACATCATTGTCTCTATTACCCCATTTTGTCACTTTTAAGCTGCTTTTCACTGTTTTTTTTCCTGCCAATTTTAGCACCTTTTGCCTTTTCTGAGCCCATTTATTTAACTGTTATTACATTTTTGTCTCTTTTCACCCATTTCCCAACTTTTGCTACATGTTTTTGCCACTTGTAACACATTTTTGCCACTTTTTAACTGCTGCTCACCATTTTTCTCCCCACTTTTGCCCCCCTGTTCTTTCTTTCTTAACCCAATCTTTGCAGCTGTCATGACAGTTTTGTCTCTTTAAGCTCATTTTTGCAATTTTTTTTGCTACAATTTTTGTCATTTTTAACCAATTTTCCCATTTGTAATTGCATTCACCATTTTTCTGCCCACTTTTGCCCCCTTTTCTGTCCGTCTCATCCCATCCCAGCTGTCATACATTTGTGTCTCTTTTCACTAATTTTTCCTCTTTTTGCCACATTTTTTGATACCTTAACACATTTTTGCCACATTTTAACAGCATTTCACATTTTTCTGCCCACTTTTACCCGCCATTCCCTCTTTCTTAGCCCATCTTTGCAGCTGTTTTCACATTTTTGACCCTTTTAACCCATTTCTGACACTTTTAAACCACTGTTTTACTACCAGGTTTTGCCACTGTTAACCAATTTTTTCCAAATTTTACCCACTTTTTTCATGTTGGCCTTTATTATGATTCAGTTCTTTTCCAAGGTGTCTCGGTTTCTAATTTCTGTCCTGGCATCCTGATGTCTGTGCAGTGCATGGCTTTGCTATTCACCTTAACATTAAACTGGACTGGTCAACAAACACAGACGACCTCTACAAAAAGGGCCAAAATCATTTGCACCTTCTGAGGAGACTGAGGAACTTTGGAGTGTGCAGTACTCTGCTATGGTTGTTTTATGACACTGAGGTGGTGTCAGCTCTCTTCTATGGAGTGTCCTGCTGGGGAGGAGGAAAAGAGACTGAACAAGCTGGTCAGGAGGGCCAGTTCTGTCCTGGTCTGTCCCCTGGACTCTTTGGAGGAAGTGGGTGAGAGGAGGATGTTGGCTAAGCTGGCATCCATCATGGACGACCCCTGTCACCCTCTGCATGACACTGTGGGCTCCCTGAGCAGCAGACTGTTACACCCTCCCTGTAAGAAGGAACGCTACACTACACTACTAAGTGTAAGACAAATCTTTTTTCCCAACATGTAAAAAGGTTACCTATAATTTTTAGCCTAATTTTTACTAATGAGAAATTAGACAAACATTCCACTAAAACATCATTTATCATTTATTTTCAGTCTTTAAACAAATGACATATTTATGAACATTTTTAGGCCATAAAACATTTGATTCTGCAAGAACAAAAAGTACAGACATATGGTGCATAAATCTTCACTGAGTGATATCCAACAGGATTAAGATGCACATTTCCCCGGTGGCTTGAATGAATCCAGAACAATTCAGTGTGAGAAGATGTTAGACACAATTTAATCTGCTGTGATGAGGGTTTAGGGTCTGCTGGGAAAATGTGCCTGCTTTTAAATCATCCCTGCAGCTAAAGTCGGGGACGATTCCTGAAAACAACAAAGTCATGAACGCTCTGAAATACAGTTTACACCTCCTGCACTGATCTGCATGTAAAAATGTGCAGGAATTACTGTCAGAGATAACTGAATAAGAGCCCAGATTTAGAGCACATTTGTGCATTAGTATGATGTTGGGCCTTGAGTTTGTATTGTTTTTTGTTCCAGACACACAAAGTGAAAACAGCCTGTCAGAGTTAACTGCAGTCTGTAGGCGGAGGATCTCTCTGACTCATCAGCTGACTATCACCTCTGCGCTCAGGTGGGCAATCACTGCAGGGAGTCTGCATCACACAGCACATTATTATTAGACAAACACGCACCTAAACAGAGAGAGGAGCACACATACATAGATAAATTTCAGCTCTCATCAGACTGCAGCCTCAGGGGCCCGGCAAACAGAGTATGAGCCACGCAAATCCCTTCATAATGTGTCTTTAATGATGGTTTCTGCTGCTCCGAGGAGCTCCGCAGTGTCTGTGTGTGTGTGTGTGTGGGCTGAAGACCAGCTGAGAGCTGAGCTAACACAGAAAAAGAGCAGAGGCATCATTCAGCTGTATTTTCAGACAGATAAATAAAAGTCTGTGTTTGCTCTCATGAATGAACGGCTCTCAGGTGAGGATTTGATGAATGAGGCAGAGATGTTGCCTTTTTAGATGTGATTTAAGACGTCTTTTTACCTGACCAATCACAGCTCCTGTGAGGGATTAACTTCATCCTTCCATCTGTTTGTTGACTCCTCCATACATACATACATCCATCCAGAATCTAGCCATTCATCCATCCATTTGTTGACCCATTACATCCATCCATCCATGCATGCATGCATCCATCCATGCATGCATGCATTCATCCATCCATCCATCCATCCATCCATCCATCCATCCATCCATCCATCCTTCCTTTTGTTGATCCATCCATCCATCCATCCATCCATCCAGCCATCCATCCATCATCCATCAATCCTTTTGTTGATCCATCCATCCATCCATCCATCCATCCATCCATCCATCCATCCATTCTTTTGTTGATCCATCCATCCATCCATCCATCTATCCATCCATCCATCCATCCATCCTTTTGTTGATCCATCCATCCATCCATCCATCCATCCATCCATCCATTCTTTTGTTGATCCATCCATCCATCCATCCATCCATCCATCCTTTTGTTGATCCATCTATCCATCCATCCATCCATCCATTCTTTTGTTGATCCATCCATCCATCCATCCATCCATTCTTTTGTTGATCCATCCATCCGTCCATCCACCCACCCATTCATTCATCCATCCATCCACCCACCCACGTATTTATCCATCCATCCATCCATCCATCCATCCATCCATCCATCCATCCATCCTTTTATAGATCCATCCATCCATCTACTCTGCCCATCCTGCCTGCCTGCCCAAAAGTTAGCCAAATTATTTGTTTCAATGGTTTAGCATTTTTTCGAGCTTATTACTTCCCGAGTAAGGAGTCTGAATACTTATGTCAATATGATGCTTCAGTTATTTCTTTTCAATAAATTTGCAAAAATGATGGGGTGCTGAGTATAAATCAATGAGAGAAAAATGAATTTAAGTAACTGTGGTATAAATCTGCAACATAACAAAACTGAAAAAAAAATTAAGGGGGTCTAATTACTTTCTGAATGCACTGTATATGAGTTTTTTTAAATGATGATTTAGGCTCTATTGTTTAAATCCCATGTCTCATAATGAACCCCTCCTGATGTGTAAGCAGCAGGCTACAAGGTCATACTTCATCACAGGCATAACAGATATATACAGGGTTATAACACATGGCTGAATACTTTGTGAAAGAAGTATTTTTCTTAGACTGAGGTAGAAAAATAAATAAATAAAAAATAAGCATTAATAAATTTACAAAACACAAGACCTTGATGTTAATGCAACCCATCAATATAAAGTGATGTCTTACATAAAAATGAGGACATTTCAAGGTTAATAACCTGTTTATTAGAAATCATGTTCATGAAACAGCTACAAACACAGTTATTCACATTTGACCTTGAACAACATCTACAAAAGTAACACTTTTTTTACATACATAATTTAAAAGGCGGTCAACAGTGGAATAAATTACATTAATGAGATTAATGGTATGGTACAAAATGTTACAAATTACACTGTGACCATAAAGTGACATGTTTGTTGTGCATTAGACTTTTTTGGCATCTATACAAAACATTACATTTCTCTATTAACAAAGCAAAAAATTTCCCAACAAAACAAATGGATCAAACACTGAAGTACCAAAAAAACTGCAGTTCCTTGAGTGTCCACTTGAGGCTGTTGCCAAAAGTGAGTCAATCCCATAAAGCGCCCCTGTTAAAATGTTCAACTTTACATCTGAAATAAACATGTTTACAGACTGGTAGAAATGTAGTTTTTGTCACTTTTTAAGGGGTTAAAAATGTTGGAACTTTTCTTTTATGAATCATATAAAGTCTTAAAATAGGTGGCAGGTGGTAGCTAGTTATTTGTCTCAGATTATCTTTTGGCCATGTTTGCAGTTTGGGAAACTTTTGGAGATTTTTTTTCATATCAATAAGAAATAAAGAATCTATCCCTGTGTGTATGTGTGTGTGTTTTTTTTTTTTTTTTTTTTTTTTTTTTGACTATCACGATGACCAAATTTGATAATTTAAGTTTTCTTCTTACACATACTTATAAATAATAAATAAATTTATTCCTAAAAGTAGAAGTGTATTATTATATATTTATGTATGTATATTTAACCCTAAAATGAAGCTGTATAATGTGTTTGGTGGTCTGTTTACTTGTGTGTTTGCCTAAATCAGACTCAAACTGCTCCACAGCTCCATTGCTTTGGCCTTGAATTCCAGCAGCATCAGTTGGTACGAGAAAGGAAAACAGAAAACAGGACAGAGGTATCAACATGGCAACTTCTAGAGCAGTATTACTCAACCCCGCTCAACCAAAGAGCCAAACTGTGGAAAAATGCCTTCGCAGGAGCCACATTGTATGTGGTGAAAAGTGGCAAAAATGGGTTAAAGTGACATTTAAAATAAGTTAAATGTGGCAAAAAATGATTAATAGCAGCAACAAAAGGGGGCAAAAAGGAGCAAAGTAAGCATAAAATAGCAACAACTGGGTAAAAAATGAAAAAAAGGGGAGAAAAAGAGGCAAAAGAGGGCAGCAAATGGCAAAAAAAGGTAGGAAAGAATGGCAAAATGGGTAAAATTTTGGCATTTAGGTAGCTTCAATGGGCAGAAAGCTAAAAGCAGTGAAAATTGATTAAAAGTGGCAAAAAAATGGGAAAGAATTGGCAAAAAATTGCAAATAAGGGCATTGGAAATATACAGACAAAAAATAAAGTTTGGCAATTAAAGCCAACTGAACAAACAGATTAAGGTGACTTGGAATGGATAATTTATGAGGTCAAAGTTTCCCTTTTCTCAGGTTTTCTGTGGGAATAATGTTTAAAATTGAGACATAAAAGAGCCACAAACATCCCAAAAGAACCACGCATTATCACTGTTCTAGAGTGAGAACCAAGCATCTTTGAACACAGAATATGACAGGTCTACTGAAAGAGTTCAACATTTTTAGGTCATGGAAGAGGCCACCGTGTCCTCTCATGGGCTGGTGTTGAAAAGTAGCATCTTGCTATAAACACTTAAAGCTCCAGAAGAAGAAAAATAAGACAATTAGAGGGAAAGACCCGTTGGTGGTCGTACAAATAAATGACCCCTAATGGGAGAGATGATTAGAAATAACCCAGTTGTCCAAAATAAGAAGCAGTGAACTTACAGCTCAGCTTATTTGGAGTTGTCTATGAAACTGGCTGCGCTTTTGCAAAGTTTCATTCTGGTGACACAAGATTTCTCTGTAACTCTTCATCTTAGAGGGCCCTAATTAATTTATCATTTTAAAGTATTAAGTTTAATTATCCAGTATTTCAAGTTAATAATCAATAATCAAGTAATTCTTCATATTATTGGGGCAATTTGCTGGTAATTAGTTGGTATTTTATCCTTACCCCCTACCATTAATCCTAACCCTAATTTTAATCAATTTTTAATGGGGCTTTAACCAACCGTCCCAGATCTTAAGGAGAAGTTTTTAGTATTTTTTCGGTTGTCACAGTCCCCGAGAGCCCATGCCTCTTGCTTTACCCTAACCTAACCCTAGTAATATTGTGTCAGTTCTCTGGTAATTAGGTGGCATTTTACAAAGCAATTTCTCAGAAGTAAGATTATTTTCTAAATATCCTGGATAATGTCTTTATTTGGCCCACTCACTTAATTTAAGTCCTTACTAAATAATTTTGAAGTAATTTTTTTAGGCCCTAACCCAAAGGTCAGGACCTAAGGTTAGGGGGTCAAATACCACCTGTATTACCAGAGAACTGCCACAATATTCCAAGGAATTACTGGATAATTCATACATTATTACTAGGTAAATGCGTCCTTAATTTTACCTTATTTCTGAGTTACTATTGGTTGAATGTAAACTTATTACAAAGGAAATCCCCACCATTTTCTTGAGAAATAGCATAATTTATTAATTCTAAGTATTTTTTTGTAGAATCACAGCAATTCTCTGGTGATTAGGTAGTATTTTACTCTAACCCTAACCCCATAACCCTTACCCCCAATCCTAACCCTAACCCCTAACCTCAATCCCCTAACCCCAACCCTAAAATTAATTGAAAAATATTCAGGATGGACTCACTTCAATAAAGGGGGCCAAAATAAAGAAATGTGTGAATTATCAAACAACATACTTCTAAAAGTATCATCTTATTTCTAAGAGTCCTTGGTGAAATTCCACCTAAACACCGGAGAACTGACACAGTATTAGGAGGGTTAGGTTAGGGTAAAAGCATAGCGCTCGATAACCCTAACCATCTGATCCTAGCCCCTAGCGCTAACCCTAGGGTTAAGGTAAGGGGATTAGGGTTAGAGGATTAGAGTTAGGGGGTTAGGGTTAGGGGATTAGGGTAGAGTACCACCTAATCACTAGTGAACTGACAAAATATTACGAGGAATTACGTGATGAAAAAAACATTACTACTAGGTAAATACTTTCTTATATTACCGAGTTATTGGTAAAATGCCAATTTATGACAAGGTAATTACCACCTACTTGAGCATTTACTAGATATTTACCACTTATTACCAGAAAATTACCAATTAGGGCCCAGTAGAGTGAAGTGCTACTGGTTTCTTCTCTACTGTAGATATAACCATATGACCAAAACATCACCTAAGCAAAGTTCTGTTCTGAAATTCTCAGATTTTATTGATTTAAAGTGTCCTGAGTGCTTTGTAGTTCATTGCCTATCACAAACTTTCAGTTTAAATTAGGGCTGTCATCATTAATGCATTAATCCAGATGTGAATAAGTCGATAATTAGTGCATTGTTTTAAGTTGCACTTATCATATGCTTCATCTTCCCTATTGGAACACTCTGGTTAAGCCCCTGCAGCATCTCCTTGCAGCCACAGTGCTGAAAAATAAGTCCACCACTGCCCTTTAATGGGTCACTTCAATCAGTGGACACGTCAAAAGCCATCTGCACCTTCTTATATACCTTCTTAGTGTTCCTTCATTTCCTTTTCCATCTATAACTTTCTTTTTCCTTGGTTAAGTTCTTGTCATAATCTTAAACCTATTGGAAGTTCCCTGTATTTTTTTTTTAAATAAAAACAGGTCTGTGTATAAACAGGAAATGACCATTAGTTTGGTACAAACATCAAAAATGAAATAAAAACAACTTTTAACGAAAATAGTGAAATTTCAAAATCTGACAAATGCATTAATCACGTTTTACTACAGAAATACCTTTTAAAAATTATCATTTGACATCCATAATAGTTCTGTGCTTGTCAGTTGATGTTAACATGAATTACCTGAAGACATAAAATTCCACATGTCGCAGCAAAACATACTATTCAATGGTAGCTCCTAAACTCTTTTTGCCCTCCAGACCTCTGAGCCAGTCACATGTTTGAAAGCAATAAAAGAAGTGCATTTGATACAGTAATTTTGGTCTTAACAGCTTTCATTTTAACCAGTTTCTAATGTCTTTTTCAACATTGGCAGTAGACATTTTAATAAGCAAACAGGGAATGTTCATGTCGGTTCAAAACAGCTCAGTTCAGTTCAAGCTAAATGGTTTTCATTATGGAATAAAAAGGCTACAAGTACAAGGATCAACCAGAAACACATAGTAAACTTCATAAAGGCACAACTTTGTACATTCAGCCATGCATATGTACAAAATATGAACATTAAACATTCTGTGTGAGGATAAGTCTTTCTTTAAATACAAGTCCGTTGATGAAAATATGATGCTAAGGCCTTTTTGTTTCAGTAAAATCTTTATGTAATATAATCTGATAAAGCTTCTTTACAAACAGCTGATTTTTGTGTGTTTTGAAAGCAGGAGTCTATTTCACAGTCTGTGTCTGAAACTGAACTTAGCATAAAAAGTAAGGAAATTTGTGTTTGGTAATAAAATCGTATACAGTTGGAAAGCCTTTTTATTTCCATTTTAAATGGTGCCAAATTTGTAAAGAACACGTATTTGTGGGATGAGCAGCAGAGCTGAGTATGTGAATTGCACCCATAAAAAACTCACACACTGCTGTGGATGGGCATCCCATTCCTCAACCAGCATTTGTCGCAAGTCAGCTAATGTGGTTGTCGTGGTTATGCCACATGTTCAATGGGCCATTCCACTCTCAAGAAATTCTGTGGAATGGGATGCCATCCAACAGCAGTGTGTGACCAGGCTGGTGGCCAGCATGAAGAGGAGATGCCAGGCTGTTGTGGCTGTGTAAGGTTCTTCCACATGCTGCTGAGGCTCCTGTTTATTAAATGAATAAATTGTTAACTGGCAAATCTGTCTTGTTTCTGTAGACTTCAGTTATCCAATCTGCCAAACAAGAGTCAATGGTAGAATAAGCTGTCTGGCAATGGAAGAGATTTTGGCAAATTTTTCATGGGTGCAACCCACTTACTTAGCTCTGCTGCTCATCCCTCAAATGCATGTTCCTAGCAAATGTAGCAGCATTTATGAGGGACATAAACAAGCTTTCCAAGAAGCATTTTTACAAAAAAAGAAATAATATCCAAACACAAATTTCCTTACTTCTTGTGCTAAGTTTATAAGTAGCTGATCTCCAGTGAGTTGCTCTGGTCCTGGGTTTCCTCTGGTAGAGTTTTAATGCTCCCATTCTTCGTCCCATTGAGCAGGAGAGGAACGGTCAATGAGGACCCATTGACTTGATCAGCCCCTTTCAAGACTCCACCCATGTCCTTCTCTTCCGGGGTTGATGGTTCGGTCATTCCTTGTGTTTCTTCTTTCTCTGAGAATGGAGGCTGCGAATTCTGCGGCTGAAAGCTGCTGTTTCCGTTTTGGGCGATTCGATAGATCTCTGTCATTTCTGAGACGTCCTCCTCATCGTCTTCGTCCCTGATGGCCCGTCTCAGGCTCTCCCTTGGCATGAGCGCCGTCCGTCCCTCCTCCTGCTGCTGCTGCCGCTCCATGGGTTCGTGGTTCTCCACCTTCCTCGTGGAGCGGCAGAGCGCTTTCCGGAAACCCCTCTTAAAGTTGTCTGACAGGAAGCAGTAGACGATAGGGTTAGCGCAGCTGTTTGCGTAGCTGAGTACGACGACGAAGTAATAAAGCCCCTGGTACTCTGAAGGCAGGGACACCAGGAGGTTGAGGATGTTGAGGGCGTAGAATGGCAACCAGCAGAACACAAACACCGCTACGACGATAACGACCATGCGTGTGACTTTTCGCTCAGACTTCCTTCGTTTAGTGGAGGTGGCGTGGACTTTCTTCCCAGAGCTGCGGATCTTGAAAACAATGAGTAGGTAGCAGAGGCAGATGATGAGAAGGGGGCAGAAGAAGCCTACAGTGGAGGTGTAGATGATGAAAGCCGCTCGCCAGATGTTTGCCGGCTGAGGCCAGGCAATGTTACAAGTCCCTCCGGCCTTCTGGATGTTGGCAAAGATGACGACGGGCAGGACAACGAGAAATGACAGAGCCCACACTGTACTGTTCACCACTTTGGCTATTTGAGGGTGGCGCCACTTTGAGGAGCGAATCGGGTGGACGACAGCAAGGTAGCGGTCGATGCTCATCACGGTGAGGCAGAAGATGCTGGTGAACTGGTTGATGGAGTCGACAGTCATGACAAGGCGACACATGAAGGAGCCAAACGGCCACGACTGCAGTGTGTTCTGCACTGCCAAGAAGGGTAAACCGAGCATGAAGAGCTCATCAGCAATGGCTAAGTTCAATATGTAAATGTTTGTCACCGACTCGATCTTGGAGTAATGCAGAACGATGTGAATCACCAAAGTGTTTCCCCCCAGGCCGATGATGCACACGATGATGTAGATGAGTGGGATGAGGACCCCTGCCACGCTGGGCCCTGAGGGGATCTCAAGGTCGGTGGCGTTGGTGGAGTTGAACAGCGTCTCGTTCAGATCGCTGTCGTTGAACATGAACAAAAACAGAGGGGGTCCCGGCGAGGGGCCGGCCAGGCTGCCGTTCACCCACGTCCCATCCGTCATCTCCAGCCCCGGAGGCGAGGAGACCCCCGCTGACGTGCTCTTCCTGACGCTTTGTCCTTCTGCTGCCTCAGCTCCTGCCCATCTGTTCTGTTAGAGAGGAAGAAATCAATCAGTCAACAGGCTGAATATTCGTTATTATCTGTTTTTCATCCTTGAAAAGACTGAAAAGGACTGAGATGCCAACACACCTTTGTTACCCAAGGACAACATGACAGTCTGAGATTCTCATGTTTAGCGCTGCTGGCATCAAAGAATTCTCTTTCCTTTTAGAAATCCTCCTTCTTTCACAATTTCGATTACCATTGACAGGCATGTTGTTGAATTGTTGTAACAGAATTGAGGTGAATTTGTCTCTCAGTCATTTGCTACAAAGTTTTCTTATGTATGGTTTGATACCAGGGGCCAAAAGATTTACTTCTTAAAATTTTACGCAGTAAGGTCCATGTGTATTTGGACAGCAACCCACTAGTTCAAGTACTCTGAATAAAATGGCCACAATTCCTAAATGTTGAATGCCATATGTTTGTGAAACCCCTTCAATTAGAGCTTAAAGTCCACTTTTCAGGCACATCTTCATTGTTTTGATTCTAAATCAACTGTAGTTGAAAATAACCAAAAAAAAAAAAACAAAAAAAAAAAAAAAAACATGCTACCATCTAAATACCAGAAGACCCAAGTGTAAGAACGACCTTGGTTAAAGAAAAACTGTTCAATACTTTTTGATGCTATGTTTTAAAACAATGGTGTTTTAATAACCATTACAAAATTATACCAAAACTAAAAACTGTAAGATCTTCACAACTGCGGCATAAAAAAGCAAAGGCATCATTTAAATTGAACTAAATAATTTCCAATGTATTTGAACAGTGCGCAAGCATTTTGGTTGGAAAATAGATTTAACTATTTTAACTATTTTAGAATAAACTAATATCCATAATTTTTACAAGCATGGGCTCGGAATCCAAGTCTGACTCTTTTAAACTGTAATAAAGCCTCCCGCCACTAGAGGCTGCTTCCGTTAATTTCTGACTTCCTGTCAGAGCTCACCCCTGGAACTTTACTGGATACAAATATGAGAGGCTTAGCAGTTAGCATGTAGTAGGAACAGTGCAGTATGACTGTATTTTTTTGAAGTACAAAATGGAAATAAAGTGGTATGTAGGCTGTCAAGGGTTGAACTCACGTATAAATACTCAACAGAAGTGAAAAGAGGCCACATAAGCATGATATTAATCTGCGAAAAAGAAAAAACCTAGCAAGGCTAGCTGCTAATGCTATCCATGTTCTACAGAGCACATATTTTCTCCTCTTTAGACCAGGCGGTTTAACACAATATAAATACACAGAGGAGTAGACGCCTGGGAACATCTTTAATTCAGACACTATAGGACAAAAGTATTTGGCCGTCGTGTTTCCATGGCCAAGCAGCTGCATGCCAACCTCAACTCGCAAAGTCCAAGCCAAGCATCAAATGGAGTGGTGTAAAGCCCAACGACACTGGACTGTGACGAATCACACTTGTCTGTTTGGCGGTCAGATGGCAGAGTCAGGGTTTGGAGGATCCTGGGAGAATGTTACCTGCCTGACTGCATTGAGCCAACTGTAAAGTTTGGTGGAGGAGGCACAAGGGTATGGAACTGTTTCTCAGGGTTTGGGCTTGGCCCCTTATCTCCAGTAAAGGCCAATCTTACTGCTTCAGCATAGCAAGACATTTTGGAAAATGCTATGCTTCCAACTGTGTGGCAATAGTTTGGGGAAGGCCTTTTTCTATTCCAACATGACTGTGTACAAGTGCACAAAGAAAGACTATAAAGACATGGTTTGATGAGTTTGGTTTAGACAAACTTGACTGGCCTGCAAAGACCCCCGGCCTTAACCTCATAGAGCACCTTTAGAATAAACTGGAACAGAGACTGGGGGCCAGTCCTCCTATTCCAACATCAGTGCCTGACCTCATAAATGCTTACAGAATGAATAGGCACAAATCCACAATAAAATGCCAAAAAAATCTTGTGAAAAGCCTTCCAAATAGAGTGGAGGCTCTTATAGCTAACTCCATACATGTATTCGAATACAGTGTCATTACAGTCCATGTGACAATCGCCTGGAAACATCACTAATTTCAAACGCGAGAGTTTCATATTGTGTAAGTTTAGGCTCTCAGCCCCAAAAGTCCTACAGTGTTGTAAAATCTAATCCTGGTGGATATAAGAATGCGAAGCATACGGCCAGAGGGAGCAGACAAAGACAGGACTGAGAGGACGACTAAAAAAAGACAAAAAGACAAACAGGAAATGGGTAAAGTGATTAAATTTGCTGATTTGAGGTGTACTTGAGGTGAGTTTGACAGGGAAACACCCGAAGCTTTGTCACTTTTAATGTTTGCAGACATATTGATTTGTCTGCAGCAGCTTTATAAATTAAACAGATTGCTGCCTCCTACATAATCGATGGTGACAAATGACATTTCATTAGCAGCCCAGCAGCACACGGTGAACATGAGGTGAGACACTGAGAGGAGGTGAGACTGTGTGTCAGCAGATTACTCACACAGTACTGAAGCTAGATAACAGCTGGTATGTTTACCCAAATTTCTTGGCACCACTAACATTCAGAGCCTTTATTAATTAAGCACCACTAGCTAATATAAGACATGCTAACAATGTACCACACGGTAAAAACAGGTTTGTACTGTCATATCCAAAAAGCTGCTTCCATTATGCAAAGTTTTATGGTCCAAAGATGACAAATTCATCATTGTCAAACTGTAGTGTAGGCTAGTTTTGAGAGTGCTTGGCAAATATTGGCACAGAAATACATAAAACTTATCTTAACATGTGAAACATGATGGCTGCTTACTATAAGTGAAAGTTAGCATTGTTAAAATTTAGCCCAAAGCTAATTTTTTTTAAGCTAGCACATTGGTCGACTTTCTTTTACTAACTTAAGGAGAAACCTAAGAAGTATAGAAGCTTCTGCTGATTAACTATGGCATATACAGAGCTTATAACCAGTATTCACACCACCCTGGATGTTTTACCCTTTTATTGATTTCATAAATCAATCATGGTCCAGTCAGTGTGTGCTAGTACTCTCACAATTAGTGAAATGGGGATCACCTGAGTGCAGTCAATGTGTCTCAAGTGGAGGTGGAGTGCAAAGACAAGTGTGTCTGGAAGGTCCAGTCACTGGCTGATCAGTATTCCTGGCTACCATTACACCTGGAAGACAAAAAGAACACTCTAAACAACTCAGAGAAAAGGTTATTGAAAAGTATAAGTCAGGGGATGGATACAAAAAAGATTTTCAAGGCACTGAACATCCCCTGGCGTTCAGGAAAATCCATCATTAAGTAACGGGGGGAAGACGGCACAATCTGCCTAAAATTAGTCCATCATCAAAAACTGTGACAGTGCAAGAAAGAGACTATAAGAGAAGCCACCAAGACACCTGTGACTACTCCAAAGGAGTAGCAAGATTCAGCAGCTAAAATGCTACATTCATTTTACCTTCACAAGTCTTCCAAGGCTGGCTGCTGAGAAGCATCCCCTCGGCATGATGCTGCCACCACTGTGCTACACGGAGGGGATATTGTGTTGGTGATGTGCAGTGTTTGGTGTGGGCCAAAAAGTCAAATTTGGTCTCATCAGACCAGAGAACTTTCTCCTACTTGAAAATGGAGTCTCCCACATGCCTTTGGTGAACTCTAGTCAGAGTTTTCTTCAACAGTGTCATTCTCTTTGCCACTCTACCATAAAGCTTTGACCTGTGAAGAACCTGGACAACAGTTTTTGTATGCAGAGTCTCTCCCATCTCAGCCGCTGAAGCTTGTAAGTCCTCCAGAGTAGTCATAGGTGTCTTGGTGGGCTCTCTCTCTAGTCTCTTTCTTGCACGGTCTCTCAGTTTGTGAGGACGGCCTGATCTAGGCAGATTTACACGTGCCATATTCCTTCCAATTCTTGATGATTGATTTAACTGAACTCTGGGGGATGTTCAGTGCCTTGGAATTTTTATTTGTATCCATCCCCTGACTTATACTTTCAATAACTTTTCCCTGAGTTGCTTGGAGTGCTTTTGTCTTCATGGTGTAATGGCAGCCAGGAATACTGATCAGCCAGTGACTGGACCTTCCAGACAGAGGTGTCTTTATACTACAATCACCTGAGACACACTCACTGCACCCAGGTGATCCCTATTTCACTAATTGTGAGACTACTAACTCCAATTGGCTGGACCTCTGTTGAATTAAGTCAGTCACTTTAAATGGGGTGAATATATTTACGAAATCACTTATTTTACCTTAGATATTTCTTTTTAATTTACATTGCAGAAATCTGTTTTCATTTGGGATGAAGGAAGGGTTTTTTTTTCTATTTTTTTAAAGCCAAATTATGCTGACCATGAATGATTTATCAGTTGATAAAAGGTTAAAACATCCAAGGGGGTGAAAACGTTTGAAGGTAATGTATATCTGAAGTATGTAGTTAGATGGTTCCATATAGACAGACTTCAAGGGGCCATTTCACTCCTCATTAACTGTCTGATACAGGATTCAATTTCACACCATAATAGAAGCATCATGACCACTGTTTCAAATCATATCAGGATTACTGTTTTTGTCTCCTTCAATAAAACTGGATTTTTTTGATGATGCTTTTAGAAAATCATCGGAGAGGAAAGCACAGATGTGCCCCGAGCTCACTGATAGAGTTCATCAAACAAACCCTCTGAAAGCTTATTGTTCCCACGGCGATGACAGAGTCTGTAAATACACATCCAGTCTCTCTCTACGTAACTGGAGTTCAATTTAGAGACACAAACAAAGAAAAACGACCTGAAGCTGCAAAACAAGACAAATCTACAACTGCTCTGTTTCTTTTATGAGACCAGAGTGGGTTTCTCCGATTCCAGCACGCCGACTGTCACATTTATCTTTTTCCAATATCTACAATTCCTCATGATTACAGAGGTTTCACATTACATTTGGCAAGTCGTATCACCATGGAAACCGGGGGAAGAAAGGAAAAAGAGATCAGCGTCGTAAATCAAACGGAACCAAATAAACTGCAGGAAAAACAAGAACAGATTTCTCGCCAGCCTTCTCCTCTGCTCAGAAAATGATTCAGAGGGAGGGGAAAAAAACACTCTCAGGTCCTCGAAGATACAATAAAATCACTTCAGCAGCACCTCAGGTCAAGGTGGTGAGTCTCAAGCTTTTCTGCAGCTTTTGAAGGGGCATAAAAACCAGAGTCAGGGCCATATATGAGCATCACGGTACACTGAGATAATGACTTTCTGGTGTTAAATATACGGAGGAAATATCAGCACCATGTAAAGGAATGAGATTTTTACAATACACATAGGCTTAGTTAGTTTTATGGTGCAAAAATAAAGTGAAGCCCTCTCTCGGATCAGACAAGTAGCCAATCAAAGGGTCATCCAATCAGAATCTACCAATCAGAATCTTAAGGCTCGGTTATGTTTTCCGCGCAGACGGCCGCACAGACAAAAACTGATGCGGAATCATGATCTGTAAACGTCTGGGGCATTTACACCTAGCGGCTTTTGTGCCTTTA
Organism: Cheilinus undulatus; assembly: GCF_018320785.1. Taxonomy (NCBI): domain Eukaryota; kingdom Metazoa; phylum Chordata; class Actinopteri; order Labriformes; family Labridae; genus Cheilinus; species Cheilinus undulatus. The sequence goes on along the minus strand of NC_054885.1, from coordinate 9,330,065 downwards.
TTTGATAGAGGAAGACAGTGGATAGAGTCGGAAACAGGGACAAGAGCGGGGAGAGACAAGCGGTAAAGGGCCTCAGGCCAGATTCGAACCCGGGCTGTCCACAAACGTGGGGTGCACCTTAAACCACAAGGCCATATGCACCCCATTTAATGCCATTTCGACGTCTGCCGCGTCCGCGTCTGTAAAAATTTCGTGGATGTGCACCCAGACGAAAATTGCCCACATGGGAAAACAGGCTTTAAAACAGGCTTTAAGGTGTCCACCCAACGCTGGCCCCCCTGAGTGTTAGTGCAGTTTGAAAAAGGCAATATGTGTGCAGCTAACGTTACATTTTGTGTGTCTCAGGTGCAGGTCTCAGCGGGACCTGAAATACCAGCAAATGGAGCAGAGTGTCTCAAAGGTCAGAGTCTCCGACAGGAAGTGGACTTTAAAGGTGTCAGGGAGGAGACACGTCATCAGGATGTGAGGGCCAGATCAGATGTGTGATCACTACAGTAACCGTTAAAAATCCAATGAATGTGCCCACCACCAATAATCATGATACCATGAATAATAAACAAAGCAGTACATGATCTATAAATATTTAAAATGCTTGTCTTATATTTATAGCTCCGAAGCAGAGACTTAAGATTGTATTCATATGCATGTAAAAATTTTCTATATATCTGTGAAGAAGTTCAGCCTAAATATTTAACTTTGCAGGAAGATCTTATAATTCATATAAAAAATAACCACAAATTTCTATGCATGCAGCTGTTCTGCATGTTCTTCCTACTGGTTTTTGCAGCAGGGATAAATATATTTAAAAATGTAGAACTACAGTATTCTAATAGAATAACTTCAGAACAACCACACAGCACAGATCCTGGTGTTTTTGTTAGGTAATAGTGATATATATTTTTAATTACCTTGGTGTACATGTTAAAGTCAGTATTAATTAGTTCACGGTGAGGTTTTACTTTACTGATGTGGGATTCTCCTCTGGGTTCACTGAGTCAGACTTAATAAACTCAGAGCGTCACACGCAGCCTGCAGGAGATTACGGTGACCTTAGACTGAAGCTTTCTGACCTTTTCCTGTCTCACTGATCCTCCGGATGAGGATGACAACCTGACAGGCTGAACGGGGGGGAAAACATCACGGCAAAAGAGATCATGAACCCCGATCTCTGACTTCTCCTCTTGCTGCAGTCTCGTCTGAACAAGGTATATTTATGTTTCACCTTTAACACGGCAGCAGTCCGCTGCAGCACGCAGGGCTAAGATTTAGCATGCAAAAGTGAAATTAGATTAAACTAAACTACGCAACTTTATTTCATGTTTCTACTAGAGGAGGTAGATTTTCATATAGAGGAAGTCTTTAAACACTTTTCAAGCAAATGAAATCCTAGCAGCTGTCTCCTGAATATTTTACAACTACACTTCACTGCATGAATATTTTAATATGATACAAAACAAACAGCCTGTAAGTGATAAGGAATCACACGGAAACATGCTTTCTTTTCCACTTAGGCGCTGTAAAAACCTAAGAAAATAAGCAAATTTGACTTTTTTCTTTAGACAACAACACCTCATGTGTCTTAAAGCAAGAGTTTTTAGCCTCCAAATAATGTAAAAACATCAATTCCAAAGAAGTTGGGACGCTAGAATGTGAATTAAAAGAGAATATGGTGATTTGTACATTAAAGCCTTTTCAACTCAATTATTTGCTGCACAAAGAGAAAGTATTTATTGTTCAAACTGATTTAATTTAATGTTTTTTTGTAATATTTTCATGTTTTGCATTTGATGCATGCAACATGTTCCAAAAAAGCTGGGACAGGAGATTGTTTACCACTGTATTACATCTTCCATCAACACTCTGTAAGCATTTGGGGACTGAAGACATTAATTGTTGAAGTATTCAAAGTGGAATACTTTCCTATTCTTGCTTGATGTATTTCTGAAGTTGCTCAACAGTGCAGGATTTCTGTTATTTTATTTTTTTGCTTCATAATGCACCATGCAACAGGTCTGAACTGCATGCAGGCCAGACTAGGAGGGCGTGCTGTTATAACTAGTACTGTTAGTGAAACAGGGATCAGCTAAGTGTAGTCAATGTGTCTCAAGTGATTGTAGTATAAAGACACCTCTGTCTGGAAGGTCCAGTCACTGGTTCATCAGTATTCCTGGCAACCATTACACCATGAAAACAAAAGCACACTCCAAGCAACTCAGGAAAAAGGTTATTGAAAAGTGTAAGTCAGGGGATGAATACAAATAAAAAATCCAAGGCACTAAACATCCCCCAGAGTTCAGTTATCAAGAAATGGAAGGTGCATGTGCCTAAATCAGGTCCCCATGAACTGAGTGAACATGTAAGAAGGAGATTAGAGAGAGAGGCCACAAAGACCAGAGTTCACACACCATCCCCACTGTGAAGCACAGTGGTGGCAGCATAATGCTGTGGGGATGCTTCTTAGCAGCCAGCCCTGGAAGGCTTGTAAAGGTAGAAGGTAAGATGATTGTGGCAAATTTAGGCAAATCCTGGAGGACAATCTTATTCAGTCTGCAAGAGAACTATGGCTTGGGAGAAAATTTATTTTCAAGTAAGACAACGACTGGAAGCATACAGTGACGGCTACACAGAAATGGTTTAAAGACAACAAGGTGACTGGCTGAGTCAATGCCTAGACCTCAATCTGATAGAGAATTTGTGGCTGGACTTGAAAAGGACTGCTCACACCCAATCCCAATGAAACTCAGTGCTGTGATTTCTGCAAAAGGAACATCTTCTAATTTCTGCAGGTTTTTTTTAAGATGACATTACTTTAAAGAAATCTGTTTTCACTTTGATATTAAAGAGGTTTGTGGTATTTTTTGTCAAAAAAGCCAAATCATATTGACCTTTACTGATTTGTAAAATCAACTAAAGTGTAAAAAAATACAAAGGGTTTAATACTTTCTACAGGCACTGCATCACACTTCAAGTTCCCTAATGACTAGACAAAGATTACATTTTTCAGGGCTAAAACTTGCCAAAAAATTAATAGATTATGTTGAATTAATTCAGACTTCAACTACAGTGTATGGAAATAACTCAAATGTGGCATCAATAAGCAGCTTTCTCTAAAAATGAGCACTAAAAGACTAAACCAGCTGTCAAAATGAGCACTGGCAGTCCACCACTCTATCTGGAGCAGCTTTCTGCTAACTAGAAATAATAACCCAGCCAACACAACGGCCTAAATCCCTAAATTCAACACAAACAACTGCACACAGGAGCAGCTGCTTCTGTTTTCTTCTTTTAAATTCCTCCATGATGGGAAATAATCTCAAAAGAAAGCAGGCTGTTGTCTGTAAATACTGCTGACCCATACGGACACACAGTCCTAGTAAAACCCAACAGATTGTGATTAAACTGTCCAAAGATTCAGAAGGATATCAGACTTTTAAGATCTTTTTTAATCTGCTGAGTCAAGATATAAAGCTGAGTCATTAGCATATAATCCTTTGTCCTTAATCTGAAGCTTTGAGGGTTTTGGGCTGATATTTGATTGACTATTTCTTGGCTGAGAGCAGTCGCTATGCAACAGGTAAAGCAGCAGTCCCAGCATGGAAATAATGAAGCCAATTATGGCATTAAAGAGCTAACTGCAAAGTTAGATCAGATGAAATGTGTTAATTATGTAGCTCTAGAGGTGTTACTATTATGACTCTCATTGCTCTGAAACTTGAATGTTTTCCCACCTGCAATAAGTGAAAATCTGAGTCAGAGGCAGATTAATAAAACCCAAAAAAGAATAAGAAACTGAAGGATAAACATTAGAATTTTGCTGGCAGGGAAATATTAATCCTTACCCCTTCACTGAAAGTTGGAGAAGGAAAGATAGCAGCAGTAAATCAACCCGGTCTTTATAAAGAGTGTTATTATTCCTCTGTGCCAACCAGAGTCAGGGTGTCAACCTTGGTCCTGTACCACTCTGGCCTCCTGATGGCCACTCTCCAGACCTGCTCCAGACCTGCCCCAGACCCATGCACCGTCTTTCCAGGCATCCTCCAACATCAGCAGGTCAGTAGTAGACAAGGCCGCCCATAAGGAGGGATACAGGGGAGAGCTTTCTGGGGCCCAGCCAAACTGTATGTCAGACTTTGTAGCTTGGCCATAATGTGCACAAATGTTAGGATGCATAAAGTAGGAGAAACTGAGACAACTTCTTTTTGGAATAGAGTAGAATAATTGTGAAAATAGACAAAAATGGGTGAAAACAAGCAAAAATGGGGGGGGGTGGCGGCAAAAGGTAGCTAAATAGACAAAGAATTGCACAAGAATGTTGCAGAAATGGAGAAAAAAGTAGCAAAGGGGGTAAAAGGGGCAAAAAGGGTAGAAATTGAAAAAAAGGTGGCAAAAGGTGGTAAAAGAGCATAAAAGTGGCTAAAAAGTCACAAGATTGCAAAATGGGAAACTTGCAAAAAGAAATGGTGATAACAGCTAAAAGAAGCATAGATTGGTTAAAAGTGGCAAAAAAAACTGCAAAAAATGGTAAAAAGTGTCAGAAAAAAGTTGCATAAATGGGAAAAAATGGCTGAAAAGTGGCAAAAATGGGTAAAGGTGGCTAAAATTAGTGATGAAAATAGCCAAAAAGGAGCAAAAAACATTGCATGAATGGGCCAAGAGTGTTATAAATGGGTTCAATGTGACAGAAAAGTGGCAAAAATGGGGAGAGGTGGCCGAAACTTGTGGAACAATTGGCAAAAAAGTGGTAGAGCAATGCAAAAATGGGACAAAGTGGCAGAGAAGTGGCATAAATGAGCATAAGGAGACAAAGAGTGGTTAAAAAGCAACACATGTGGCCACAGATGCAAGACAGGCAGAAATGGGCCAAAAATGGTAAAAGGTGGCTAAAATCGACTTGAAGTTGTACACGGATTTTGCAGAAATGGGTAAAATGTAGCAGAAGGGGGAAAAGGAGGCAGAACTATTGCAAATATGGGCAGACAGCAAAAAAAAAGCGTCAAAAATGGGTGTAAAAGAGCATAAACATGGCTAAAAAGTTCCAAGAAAGCAAAAATGGGTGAAAAGTGGCGATAAGAAATGACATAAACTGGCTCAAAATGGCAGAAACATTGCAAAAATGGGGTTAGGAGGTAGAAATTTGTGGAAATATTAGCAAAAAAACAATGCAAAAATGAGCATAAAGTGTATAAAAATGGTTGAAAAGCAGAGAATGAGGCAAAAATGGGAAAAAATGGCAAAAGGAGGCTAAAATAGATAAAAAGTTGCATAAAAGTGGCATAAATGGGTTAAAAGTGGCGAAGGAGGGGGATAATAGATGGATTAAAGTGGTAAAAGAAGTTATAAAGTAGGACGAATGAATAATTCCCAAATCAGAACCCAATAAGAGCTTGACACACACATGAGGTAACTGTTAGCCAGGATGCTAGCACAAATGCTACTGATTCAGCACATATGCATTGACGTCACCATTAAATCACAACCATGGAGGGCCCGTTCACTGGGCTTTTCAGGGGCCCAGCCCATGCTGTGGGCAGGCCTGGCATAAGACATACAGTCTTGTAAACAAACCCAAAAACACACCGAAGACAAGTCGTCACAAAGGAGTTCAGTAGGCGCCTCTGCCCATCGGTCAACATCCAGGCCTCATAAGAGTATAGTAAGACCTGGAGGACCAAGAACCAGAAGACTGACTTTCATCCACATCCTCAGATACCAGGAACACCACACTGTCTTGCTTAGTAAACCCAGTGTGTGAGTCCAGTTCTCTGGTTGAACTCGGCCTGGCAGTCAGTAGATCGATGGATTACGCTCCCAAGGTCAGTGAACTGATCTACAACTTCCGCTCTCACCATTCACAGATACAGAACCAGTGGCAGCATCCAAGGCAAGAAAACTTATATTCAATTTATGACTTAATATGTGTGGTAATTGCTGTCTACAATGTACAAGGGTTCAGCCCTTGGGGAATAGATAATAGCTGATTTTGTTTAAAGTTTGTTAAAGATAAAGAAATAATAGCTCCTCGCTAAGAAAATATCATGATCTGTAAGACTGAAGCCCCTGAAGCAAACAAGTACTTCCCATCTAAAGCTCCATGAAGCGAGAAATAACACAGGTTTAACATTTAAAAAGGCACCGTTGGAGAAAAACACCTTAACCTTTGCCTAAAATGATGCTGAGCTGACTCACATCTGTCCACCTGTGGTGTCTGTGCACATTTCTCTGCATGCGTGTTTTCAGTGTCAGATTCACTCTGTGCACGGACAGACGATGGCTTCATTTCTTTAGGCCACGAGTTAATCCGGCCTGTTTCATCCTCATGAAAGGATCCCTGGATAATTATCTGGTTTTCATGTTTTTGGGGATGGAAAAGAGAGATTAAATGCAGCATAAAGTCACATCATTTTACATCATATTGAGTAATCTGTCATGGGGAAAAACAATGTTTTGTTGAAGAGAGGAAAAAGTGTCATCTGGGAATCAAACTCATGCAGAAAATGTGTTTTCTTCACGAACTGAACCGACACTAGTCCGTGTGAGAGGCACTCAGAGTGTGTAAAGCGTGTCACAGTGATAAATCCGTCTGCTTATCATAAGACTGAATCAGCCAATTATTACGATAAAACTTCATGTTCTTTAATAAAGACATACAACCTCCCTGCAGATACACTTCTATCATCTATCTAGTGTATTTACATCTTTAAGACCCCTTTTTTTGATGGAACATCTTAAAATAAACCCTAATTACTCATCCAAAGGTCCAATAAAACTTTTAAAAGCAGCCTGAAACAACCTGAAATTTTCTTAGTTATACAAATCAACAACAAACGTCAGAAAAAAGCATGAAGTAAACAGATCAAGCATCCTTAAAATGGGCAATCACGTAACACTCACTGGTTCAGGTGAGAGTCCGTGAGAGGGAGAGGAAACAGCAGAGTGGTTTCAGTGAGGACATTTTAGATGCATTGAGATACGAACAGGGCCGTCCTTAAGGGGAGATAAAGGGGAGACTTTTCCAGGGCCCAGCCAAATGGGGGGGGGCATGGAGAGCAGGAAAATCATAGCACATTGCAAAGTTGCACTGCGATAACTGTATTTGATGCTTTTTAACCTGAAAAACCACCACCCTTTTCACAGCAACAAATAATATATTAGTTTATTTATGTCTTTGTATTTAGCCTTCAACATGTAAACCTCTTTCCTTAAAACAGAATAAAATAGGTTAAAAGTAGCAAAAATGGGTTTAAAGTGGGACAAATGGATATATTATTATTATTATATATATATATATAATTATTATTATCATATAAATTATTATTAGTGGTGGAAAGGGTTCAAAAAGTGGCAAAATTGTTTAAATGTGTCAGAATTAGTGAAATAGGATTACTCTGGCAAAAACTGGTTAAAGGGGAAAAAGGGTTAACAGGCAGAAATTGGTAGAAATCAGTAAAAATGGATTAAAAGAGGCAAAATGGGTTTAAATTGGCAAAAATAGCAGAGAAGGAGGTGAAAAGGGGTTAAAAAGGGCCAAAGATAGACAGAAAGTGGTAAAAATTTGATAAGAGGGCAAAATGGGTAAAAAGTAGCAAAAATGGCAGAAAATTTTGTGAGAAGTAGCAATAATGTGTAAAAAGGGGACAACTGGGTAAAAAGTGTTCAAAATGGATCAAAATGGGTCAATAAAAGTGGCAACAATTGGCTGAAAAAGTGGTTAAAAGTGGCAAAAATAGATATCTTAGACACCAGACCAATATTTAATAATGTTCAGCCCCAAAATGGAGTAACTGTTAGCCAGGATAGCCATCATGATAGTCATCAATGAGTCCCAAAGGGGGGGGGGGTCTCTAGGTCTGTTAGGAGCACAGCCAAATCTGTGGGCAGGACTGGATCCAAAAAAATTTGTTGCACAAAAGCACAAGAGCGTGACAGACCAGAAACAATTCTCCACCGCATACACTCTGCATCAAGTCTTTCCAAGCAGCTGCAAAGGCAGCTTTTGGTCTGATTTTCACAGATTTGCTGCCACCTGGTTTTGTATTAAAAAGCAGAAAGGAGAGGTCTTGTGTCATCAGGCAGCGACTATTATTTATCGACTTTATTACCTCGACTTGACTCAACATGACACACGACAGATGTAGTCCACTAAATTGTCGCGAAGCTCATATCCACAAAGTCCCATCTTGCTTTACCACTTCTTGTGCTGACATCATGTATTCTTACGCCTTTTACTACATGAAATAGTGCCATTACATTATATTACACTGATGTGGAAAGCGTATGAAAGCATGCAAAGCTATCATTAACAACCAATAAACTGAATTGCAATGGACTGTGGGATATGTAGTTCCTTCCCTCTTGTAAAGAAATATGTGCAAAGTCTTGTACCTTGTGGACACTGTTTTTGCGCCAAATCAAATATCTTATAGTCCTGAGTATTCAGGTAGCTGGTTATCCTGGTTTATGCATTAAAAGTGTTTTAATAAGGATTTTACAAATGTCTATGGGGATTTCAATAGCGGATTTTACTTACGGAACCAGCCCCACAAAAAAATAGTGGGTGGTCCACTGTCACCATTTTACTATACTTAGCATACTTCGCGAGATTAGCACAAGATTTTACTGGATTTTTTTCCCTTTTCTCTCACTTTCTTGAAGTTTTTCATGCATTTTCCACTGGAAAGTTTGTGATTTCCAGGTTGTCAGGGATGCGACAAAAGCCGATAAAAAAACAGAGACACAAAAAATTAAAATTTGGATTACAGATTTGCAAAAATAAATAAACAGACATATTGTAAGTTTAGACGGTCTAGTATTTGAGTACATAGTTAACATTATCTTATTTTAAGATCATTTTCATGTTCTTGTATTAATGTATAACTTTAAAGCTTTAGTCTATTAATCCAATATCATCTATCTATCAGTCCTAATCTGACTTTCTTTTGTTTATTACCTCTGCGTTCCTTAAGGCACTTTGAACTACATGTGAATTGTCTGAAAGATGCAGGGTGGGAAATTAGCGCCCGCCACCAGCAAAATGCGGGTATTTTTGAGCACCAAGGGGAATTTGCTCAACCTACCGTCCACTGGTGCAGGTAGATAAAAGCAACATAACAGGATGATTTTGTGACGGTAAACAATGTAAATGAGTTTGGTTTGATTGTTTCTATCAACTTTATGACCAGAACCGAGGAGATCTAATGATACTTGAATAAAGGACCCCGCCTCCTCCTCTCTGTCAGAGCTGCTGTCAGATGTTTACAGTCGGCTGTGTGCTGGGATGGTTTGACTCTGTATCTTCACTGGTCTACCTGCCAAAGGTGTCTTTAACGTATGTTTAGTCCAGGATAGTTTAAGGCCTTAATTCTGACATGAGTTTGCAGGAATTGTGCACAAAAAAAATCTTAAATCTGACACTCATAATGGAGGAAGATGCTGCAGGAATTTATAGTGCCCCCGTATGTCACACAGCAAAGGTCTGCATGGACGGGTAAGGACTCACTGGTTGAAAACACAATTTAAAATAAGCAGTAGTTTGCATCATTGGTGCAAGATCTTGAATACTATTCTATAAAACATACTTTAATACTTGATTTTGATATCATACCTCATCCCCTTTCACTGTTTTTTTAAAATAGAGTAGCAGGTAAAAAAAAAATGTGAATGACCGGTAGATTTTTGAGTCTATAAGCCAAAAAGGCAGGTAGGAAAAAAAAAATTAACTCCAATCCCTACAGTAGTTTAAACACATTTATTAAGTGACTGATTGTTTCAAAGTGACATGTGTTGCATTTACAGTCTGGTTGGAGTCAAAAAACCGTCAGCTTTATCCTTTAAATTCACCATTTAATATTAGATTATAAAATAAATACTGTTCAAATAATTCAGTTTATCTCTGCAGAGCAGCATCCCTGTAAATCTGACTTTTACATGAAGATAAAGTAAGTCTCCAAACCCTCTGCAGGATTAATGGAGAGTATTTAGTGTATTTCCTGGTTTATAAATGATCACTTTGTTATTGATCAGCTGAGCTGAGACTTCAGACAGCCACTAACAGACACTGCTGTCTTTCTCCACTTCATCTGAAAGCTTTTTACTGTCCCTGACTATCCTGTGAGGAACATGATCGTCCTGACTCACCTGGAGAGGGAGAGTCTACACGCTGCGGTGATTCAGGGCTAATGATTCCGTTTATTCCAGGTTGTTATGACATCCTCCGCTCCTCCGGTATGTTTCTCTGCCAGTTTCCCTCCGAGTGATCCCGGGATGAAGCTGTGAGAGCTCAAACATGCGCAGAGAGACAGACAGAGAGAGAGAGCAGCAGTGAGAGTCTGCAGCATCAGAGCTAACTGAGCAGTGATCGTCTCAGTAACCTGGTAACAGACTGAACCCACGAGGAGGAGGAGGAGGTGTTCACGGCCCACTGTGTCTCCGTGTTTGCTCTCCTGTTCTCTAAAAAGCCCCAAGAAACGATAAATACTAAATTAGTGCCACTTTAGTCTACTAAATTTCAGGACAGCCCGCCCTGAAGTGTTCTGGAGTGCTTTTCCTGCAGGGGGGTCTCAGGTGGCAAGGTGTGACGTAAAAGACGCTGCGGAAATCCAAGATGGCAGAATGGCAAAAAAATAACTTCATTAACTTTTCATTTGTTTACTCTAGAAGCCCATTTCTGCTACTTACAGTTTTTCTCAGTCGCTTTGGTACATTTCCCAGATCAGAACTGAAATTCTCAAAACTACTCTTTCAATCTTCACATCATTGTGTCGCTTTTGCACATCAAAAAAGCAGTTTCTCATTCCTTTCAACAAGTTGCAAATGCTTTGGTACATCCATGCAAATGCTTATGGACAATTCTTTGCTGTTTCCTACATTGTCAGTTGCTTATGTCATGTTGATCAAAATGTATCATCATGGGTCTCTGCTGAATAGTCTCACCCCTCACAACATTTAGGCATTAGTTCATCGCATAAGTCTTCACATGCAAAATGGTTGAACATGTTGTCATAATAGCTATGTCAAGCATTAGACTTTTTTTTTTCCTAAATCTGTCCTGAATTGGTAAATTGCTCCCAGGTGAATCTTGACTTTCTCTAACGAAGGGAAATGTGAGAAGCATTAGATCAACCGATGATCAAGGAATTTGATTGAGGAGAATTTGATGATTGAGGAATTTTCTCAGCATGGAGATGGAAAGTGTATGATCGCCAGCCACATACACAGATGACCCTTCTGGCTGCCATGGATCCAGCGTGTGATGACATCACAGCAGATACCTGCAGAGGCTGGATAAGACACTCTTTTTCTTTCTGTATCGCAATGACATGATCTGTCAACAATTAACAGTACAAACAGTAAAAGCGTAAATGTGATTCATGTCCAGTCTCTTGCAATCTCCCACATCCACTAAGGTGTAACTTACAATTTACAATAATTGTCATCAAAACTTTAGCCATAGTTTACATCAGAACATCCCTCCAGAATACACCTTTACATTGATAACATGACTAAGCAATCTGACTGTCGTATCCGTACACAATGACACAAGGACTTGTCATTCTGATGGCACTGACGTGTTCATTGACACAGAAATTCACTTTTGAGAGATGAACTAAGGATTTCGAGCAGGAGACTGGCTTTTGCAGGTAATCCATGGTGTTTTGCTGTTTGTACGAATTGTTTGAGAAATGCACTTACTGTTTTGCAAACGTCGAGGATGATTTGAGAAATGTACCAAAGCGACTGAGAAAAACTGTAAAGACAAAATTGTGAGATAAAAGTCCTAATTATCAGATAAAATATCTAAATTATGAGATTAAATGTCAGAATTATGAGATTAAAGTCAGAATTATCAGATAAAAATTCAGAATTATCAGATAAAAAGTCCAAAATATGAGATAAAAAGTCAAAATTATGAGATAAAAAGTCCAAATTATGAGATAAAAGTCAAAATTATGAGATGAAAGTCCAAATCATGACATAAAAAGTCAAAATTATGAGATAAAAGTCCTAATCATGCAATAAAAAGTCACAATTATGAGATAAAATGTCAAAATTATGAGATACAAAATCACAATTATGAGATGAAAGTCCAAATCATGAGATAAAAAGTCAAAATCATGAGATTAAAAAGTCTAAATTGTAAGATAAAAGAAATTAAATTATGAGAAGACTTTTTATCTCATATTTTCAAGGAGTTTGGTGGCATCTCAAGCTCAGACTCCAGGGGTGTGAGTGGTGTGGTCTCACTGACCAGGCAAGTTGAGGAAATCTTTAACTTTCATACATCTATCTTTAAATTTTATGCACATTTTGATGCTGTTTAATGTTCAATAGTGTGGGCAGAGTTTAGTGTGGAGTTTATCTCTAACCTGTTCGGAGCAGCTGAGGGGTTTCTCCTTCCAGTAATGATGTCACATGTACCTTAGACTTACTGCTGACTTTGTTTGTAGATGCCCTCATCACATCTGCTCTTGAAAAGAACAGCGTTCTCTTGTATGACTTTTGTTTCTTTTGTCATTTTATTGTCAAAACAGACTCATGCAGCCATGGGCGTGGACTGAAAGTCACCAGTTTACAGGCTCACGCACTGAACTGATTTCACTGAATGCAGCCAAAGGTTTGAACTTTGACCTATAGAGTCTGATTTATCTGTCCTGCTATTTTGACAGGCATGTTTGTGGCCTTGAAGTGAAAATGATACTGTGGATAACTGTGGACTTGGTGTGTCCACAAACTATCTGTTGTTGTTGGGCTGTTTTTACTGTCACATCCAATCTGTCTCTAAATTACCCCTACCACATATGTGCATACTGCATCTCACATCCACGTCATGTTAATTTTTTAGGGTCATGCACAGCTGACATGCCAAAACCCAATGCAGAGGACATGTAGCAGCCTTAATGTGTGCATACAAACAGTGCCTATAAATAGCATTCAACCAGTGGATGGTTTAGCCTTTTATTGATTTTATAAGCTACTACGTAAGTATTCACCCCCTTTAAGTCAGTATTTAGCAGATGCACCTTTTGCTGCAATCACAGCCCTTTGTCCTTGTGGATAGGTCTCAATGAGGTTTGCACATCTGTACACTGCACTTTTACTCCATTATTCTTTGCAAAACTGCTTGAGCTCTCTCATGTTGCATTCATTTTACACTCTACCTGCAAGCCTTCCAGGGCCGGCTGCTAAGAATCATCCCCACAGCATGATGCTGCCATCACCATGCTTCACTACTAGCACCAATTGGCTGGACCTCTGCTGAATTAGGCCGCTCACTTTGAAAGTGGTGAATCTTTATACAGTTCGTGCAAAACATCCCCAGCTTTCAGTCTCCTATCGTTTCAAAGCTAGCTTGTCATATTTGTCTGTTGTATTCTGTAAAATGACATCTGTCTGCACAGTTAGTGCCAGTCACCACAGGTCATGAGAATAGATTACAATCAGTCTTTGCTCCCTGCTGACTGACTGACTGTATGACAGTGGTGTAAATCTGTTCTCAGAGACTCTACATGACCCAGTTTGTTCCTTACATAAAGCTGCGCTTTTCTCAACAAGCGCACTCTCAAAAAGAAACACTTCTAAACTCTTTATGTGAAATCACAAAAGAGAATTTTAAATGAATTCAGGCAAAATAAAGAGACTCCAGGGACTCAATGGAATCAATCCCTCTCTTCTTCTCACTTTCTCTGGCTGGTTTCTTCAAACGGAGGCCATGCTGACTGTTATCTACTATTTGAGCGCATTTATTATTTAGAAGTACCTCATACAGCCCCACTTAAAAAGAAGTAGCCCTTTAAAAAGCTGCTGGACGTCCAGCTGTCAGTTTATCTAAGAACAGCTACTTAAAAAGCAATTATTTCTAACAGCTTTTCCTCCTCATTATGACAATCATCTCTCTTACATAAAAGACCGTTATGCAGTTGACTCTTAATGGACCACAGTTGTGAATAAATTAGATTCTCCACTTACACTCACAAGTAACCAGCAACACATGGAGGTCAGGACCTTTGAATGAACTGGATTGTGCAAAGTTTAATGTTAGACCTTGACTTTGGAGTCCAGGTGCCATTACACCTGGCCACATCTGGTGCACTTTGTCGGATAACTTCTTTATGTTTGGAGTGGTGTGAAAGCTCAAACAAGATCTAGTTCTAGTATCTAGAAATAGGCCTTCCCTGAGGGAGAGGGAGGTATACAACCTCTATCTACTTTTCAGCATTGATGGTGCCTTTCCAGATAAAGCTGCCCACACCACAGGCACCAATGTAACCCCATACTATCAGAGATGCAGGCTTTTGAACTGTACTCTGCTGGATGGTCCAGCACCTCTTTAGTCCACAGGCAACAGTGTTTGAAGTTTCCAAAAAGAATTTCACATTTTGATTCATCTGACCACAGAACAGTTTTCCATTTTCCTCCTTACATTTTAAAAGAGCTTTGGCCCAGAAAAGACGGCAGCATTTCTGGATTATGTTCACTTATGACTTCCCTTTGCATGATACAGCTTTAACTTACATTTGTGGATGTCCTGCAGCCCATGCAGCGATTTCCATACAGAATCATGCCTGTTTTTGACGCCTGAGGTCCCAAAGAGTGCCAGTATCCAGTACCGACCTCCAGCCTTGTCCCTTGCCCATTCCAGACTCTCTGAATCTTTTGATGGTATTATGTTTTGTAGTTGTGGGATCATCAAAGTCTGTACACTTTTATGATGACATTTTTTCTGAAATTGTTCCCAGGTTTAAGATCCAGTTTTTCACAGATTGTTAAATCTCTGCACATCTTTACTTCTGAGAGACTCTACCACTCTAAAATTCTTCTTTTATACCCACTCATGTTACTGTCCTGTTGCCAGTTAACTTTATTAGTTGCTTCTGCAGCTGTTTTCCATTAGTACGACTTACTTTTTCTGCCTTTTGTTGCCCTGTCCCTTCTTTTTTGTGATGTGTTGCTGTCATGGAATGGTAAAATGTCTCAGTTTCAACACCTAATGTTGTTTATATTCTATTGTGAATAAAGTATTGGTTTGTGAGATTTTCAAATCATTGCATTCTGTTTTGTCATTTTACAAAGTGTCCCAACTTTTTTGGAAATGTATTTGTATATGAGTATATCCTGACATAGCCTCCGGACAACTGTATCCCCATTTCCCAGATCAACCATGTTGTTCCAGCGAGGTGCTATCAGTGCTATCGGTCCACCATTGTTTACATCAGGCTGAAGAGTGTTATGCCATTGCAGTAGCTATTAATAGGAGCTACCAAGGCTACAATAGTGGGCAGCTGTGTAACAGTGTAGACAGAGCTTGACTGGGATTGTGGGCCTGGACTCTTATGTGGGAGCACCACAAGTACAGGACATTTAAAATCTGTCTGATTTAAACCGTTACCTCAGGCCTTCATCTAGTGTTTCCCGTCTGCTCGGCCCGTTTTTCATTGTGTTCCACCTTTAAATGTAATAAAAACAATAAAGATTTCATAGGCACATTAAAGTTAATGAGATTAAGACTCTGGTGTAGTAGAAGCTTTGCTCTTGTGATAAATTAGAGGAGACATTTTTATTATAGATTTAACTCCAAGTGTGTGTGGATGTGTGTTTCTGATGGCTCTCCTGCTGCTGTAGCTGATCAGCTAATTGCTGCCTCAGGGCCCATAAAACAGATGCTCCTTCTATGTTTCCTTTCAGGTGTATTGATCAAACTAAAGTGCAGCGACAGATCAATAGATGATTTGGCTGTGACTCATGATCACTTCTGCAGAGCATCACAAACTGACCTCCTCTGACAGAAATAACTCTTCTCTCTATTCTTTAGGCTCCAAACGAGGCGTTCGCTGTCGTCAGAGCGGCTCTGACTGCAGGAGTCATCAACCATCTGCTGCTGTAGCGACACGACAGTGAGTATCAGGAGAGAAAAGTGCTTTTCTATAAAACACTAAAAAGCACCTGGACAAACTGAAACATACTGTACTTTCATTTTATCCTCATGTTACCAAAGTCTTCAATGATCCAGTGCTGTGAAAAAGTATTTGCCCCCTTCCTGATTTCCTTCTTTTTTTTTTTTGTATATCTGTCACTCTCAAATGTTTCAGATCATCAAACTAATTCTATTTTCAGATAAAGGTCACAAGAGCAATTTTGAGGTGTTTCAAAAATGGGTGAATTTTGGGGTGCAGATGGACTCAGGGTTTAAAACACGCCCCATGTACGTGGACGGCCCGGGTTCAAATCCGGCCTGTAGCCCATTCCCGCACTTCTCTCCCAGCGCTCTCATCCCTGTTCCCAACTCTATCCACTGCCCCTCTCCAACAATAAAGCCCAAAAATAAAAATAAAAAATGGTTAATTATCCACTCAAATATGGCATTAGGTCCATAGTCAGGTCCTCTTGGTTTGAATTTTGAGACATTTTTTAAAAATTGTTGATTTTTCTCTCAAATCTGGGGACAGTTCTGCAGTCCTGACTTTTGGGCAAAATTTTGAGCTGTTTCAAAGATGGTCAATTCATGGCTCAAATTTGGCAACAGGTCCACAGTCCTGACTTTTGGGCAAAATTTTGATTTTCTTTTAAATGATCTATTTTTGCTTAATTGTAAGGTTTCAAAAATTGACAATTCTTTGCTTAAATTTGGCAACCAGTTTGTAGTCATTAATTTTTGGACAAAATTTTGAGTAATTTTAAAAAATGGTCAATTTTTCATTCAATTTTGGTGAGAGGTCCGTGGTCAGGACTTTTGGGTTAAATTTTTAGTTGTTTCAAAATTGGTTGATTTTTCTCTCCAATTTGGTGACAGGTCCACAGTCCTGACTTTTGGGCAAAATTTTTAGTCGTTTCAAAGATGGTCAGTTCATGGCTCAAATTTGGCGACAGGTCAGTCAGTGGTCATGACTTTTAGGCTAAATTTCAAGTTATTTCAAAAATGGCCATTTTTTCTCTCTCAAAATTGGCAACAGGTCTGCAGTTCTGACTTTTGGGCAAAATTTTGATTTTCTTTTGAATGATCAATTTTTGCTCAATTGCAAGGTTTCAAAAAATGACAATTCTTTGCTTAAATTTGGCAACCAGTTTGTAGTCATTCATTTTTGGACAAAATTTTGAGTAATTTTAAAAAATGGTCAATTTTTCTCCTAAATTTGGTTACGGGTCTGTGGTCATGACTTTTGGGTTAAATTTCTAGTTGTTTCAAAATTGGTTGATTTTCTCTCCAATTTGGTGACAGCTCCACAGTCCTGACTTCTGGGCAAAATTTTGAGTTGTTTCAAAAATGGTTGATTTTTCACTAAAATTTGGCGACAGGGTTGTGGTCATGTCTTTTGGGCTAAATAAAAAAAAAAAAGAAAGGTCAATTTTCCACCCAAATTTGGCAACAGCTCCCCAGGCATGGCTTTTGTGCAAAATTTTGAGTTGTTTCAAAAATCGTGAATTTATCGCTCAATTTCATCAAAATTTTGCGACGTATCAAAAATGGTCAATTTTTCTCTCAAATTTGGTGACACATCCGCTGTCCTGACTTTTGGGCTAAATTTCAAGTTATGTCAAAAATGGGGAATTTTCTGCTCAAATTTGGTGACAACTCCACAGGTATGAATTTTGGGCAAAATTTTGAGAAATTTAAAAAATGGTAAATTTTTTGCTTAATTATGTCAAAATTTTGAGACATTTCAAAAATAGTGAACTTTTCAATCAAACTGGCTACAGGTCGGCGGTCTTGACTTTTGGGCAAAATTTCAAGTGTTTTCAAAAATGGTCAATTTTTCTGTCAAATTTGGCGACAGCTCCACAGTCCTGACTTTTGGGCAAACTTTTTAGTTTTTTTTTTTTTTTTTTTTTTTTTTTTAAATGGTAAATTTTTTTGCTAATTTCGTCAAATGTTGAGACATTTCAAAAATGGACAATTCTTAAATTTGGCAATCACTTTGTAGTCATGACTCTTGGGCAAAATTTTGAGTTATTTCAAAAAAGGTCAATTTTCTCTCAAATATGGTGGCAGGTCCACACAGTAATGGCTCATGGGGTAAATTTCAAGTAGTTTCAAAAATGGTCAATTTTCAGCTCAAATTTGGCAACCAGTATGTAGTCATGACTTTTAGGCAAAATTTTGAGTTGCTTCAAAAATGATTGATTTTTCACCCAAATTTTGCGACAGGGTCATGGCTTTTGGGCTAAATTGTTTTATTTATTTATTTATTTTTGTATTCACTCAGTTTCATCAAAATTTTGAACTGGCAATGAGTCTTTCACATTATTGTAGAATTTCAGCCCTCCCTTCTTTGCAGAATTGTTGTATTCCAGCAGCATTGGAAGGTTTCATGAATGATGGGCTGTTAAAGGTCATGCCCCAGCATCTCAGTTGGATTTAAGTCCCGATTTTGATTAGTCCACTCCAAAACCTTCATTTTGTTTTTAATCCATTCAGAGGCAGACTTGCTGGCGTGTTCTGGTCATTGTCCTGCAGCATAACCCAAGTAAGCTTGAGCTTGACGTCAAAAAATGATGGCTGGACATTCCCCAGGATGTTCTGGTAGAGAGTAGAATTCATGGTTCCATCTAAACCGAGTGATAGCGTAGGTTCAGGCAGGCCATGGAGTCAAGTGCTGCCACAGTTGAGATCAGCTGATCTCATGTAAGCCCTCATGAGCTGACAGCCAGCTGGTTCTCTCTTGGCTTAAACTGCTCTATACAAGCTGCTCTTACAGCCCTCCTCCACCCCAGCTCCTCCTTCATTCTACTTCTGGCTTAATCAGCGTCATTCTGCCGATACCTGCTCTGCTCTGGGGTTTTTGCTGCTTCTCTCCCTGCCTCAGGCTTTCTTTATCGACATAGGAAGAGCAGAAACTCAAGAAGTGGCAAACATGGGCAGAAAAAGTGGGAAAATTGGTTAGAAAATAAAACGAATAAACAGTTTCAACATGTTCTCACTGTCACTCAGAAATGTACCTTTACCTACACGTGAAGCTTCCATTACCTCACCATTTTTTAATATAAAGAGACTTGCGTTACTGTGAGAGAAGAGAAAAAAGTATAGAGTCAATAAATGAAGAGGACTCTTCTGTCACTCAATCTCCTTGAGCATCTCTCTTATTTCACACCTCCATTATTTAATCTAATTCGAGTCTCTCTTGACCTTCACATGTCGCCTTGGTTCTGGTACACCTGAGGTAACCGTGGCAACAAGCACTCCGGGAGACACTTTTCTTCAGAGGGAAGTTAAAAGAGCCACTTTTGTTTCTTTACAGCCAAGCATGTCCTGATGTGTGAGAGTTTCTGGCAGCGATGCATCCCTCTGGGAATCATGGACCGCTTTGCAGTAATTCTGGTGAACCCCAAACTTCCTGCCAAGAGTTCCTTAAGTTGCACTACAATGTTTACGATCTAACTAGCAACTACACTGTGTTCAGATAAACAGTATAACATTTAGATATGCCGCTTCCTTGATGGAAGGCTGGAAAGTTAGTGTTTGTCCACTTAAAAAAGTAAGGGCAGGGCCATGATTATCACTGTAGAGCATCCCCACTTCTTCTAACAGCAGTCTGTAAACAGCGGGGAAGTGAGACCAGTTGGTGGAGTTTGGGGAGGAATGTTGTCCCATTCTTGTCTGATGTAGGATTCTAGCTGCTCAGCAGTCCTTTTTCCCTTTAGTGATGCACCACATGTTTTCCATGGTGAAAGGTCTGGACTGCAGGCAAGCCGGTTCAGCACCCAGACTCTTCCACTGGGGAGCCATGCAGTTGTCATGGATGCAGTATGAAATCTGAAAGGCCCTCCCTGAAAGAGGACATTCTTCTCTTCAGTCTGCAGGACACGGCATCTGTGGTTTCCAAAAATAAATTCCAAATGTGATTTATGTGACCACAGAACAGTTTTCCGCTTTGCCTCAGTCCTTTTAAAATAAGCTTTGGCACAGTACCTGAGCCCATACCGTGATCATGTCTGTTTTTAATGCAGTAACACCAGAAGCCCAAGATCTCCAGATTCTCTGAATCTTTTGATGACATCATTGGTCTGTTATTATTTAAGAAAAAATGTAAATTCTCAAGCCTTAAAAGTTGTTAATTGCAAGATTTAAAATTTCTTTCTTTTTTTTTTCTTTACTTGAAAAGCTGTAGACTTAATAGACTTTTTTAGGCTAACGTGAAGAAATCATCCACTGTTTTCATTTTGGTTTCTTGTTGTAAATTTACAATTTTGAAAAATCTGATATTTTTGAGTTCATATAGTGTGAAAATTAAATACTTTTTAAACTTGAAAATTTCATGTTTTTCTTATAAATTTATGGCTTCTTAAAGTCTGACTTTGATTTCTTGTAAATATACAACATAATCTCTAAAATGTTGTTTTTCAAAAACTTTTGTCTTTTTTTTTTTTTTACACAAAAATTTATGGATTCTCTTCATTTTTCTTGTTTCGGGTTGGTCCTTATACATTATGCTTGGAATCATGATTTTAAAAAGTATATAAATATGTTTTATTTTGACATCAGAGCAGACAAGAATTTTCGGTGCCCCAGGTTGGGAACCAGTGTAATATAGACTGTAGATAGACTGTAGACCAGGGGTCATCAACTCCATGCACACAAGGGCCAGCTTTTTTCTTGGCAGGCTCTGTGGGGGCCGGACATTGGAATAAATTTTTAAAAAAATCAATATTTGAGTCTAATTAACATATTCTTGTAAAAACAGTATTTCTTTTAAAAATGAATGGAGCTTTAAATAGTGAGGCAATATACTTATCACCTCTGATATACTTATCATCTATACTGAAGTCAGCCACAAGGGGGCGATTGAGATATTTTAGCTACATGCTTGGAGCCCTCTTGATGTCTATCACTGAGTTTGATGCTAATAAGCTGTGTTGTGATTGGTCAAATACACATGCAGGAAACAGATCTTTCGTGTTGATTTTCAGAAAAGAAACTTGCAAAGAGCCTTAAAAATTCAGCTTTAATGAAGACCAGAATGATAATTATTTTTTACCATGCCAAATTACAGAAATAAAAATACCTATTTGTTTCTTGCTTGAAAAGTCACTAAGTTGAGGGTTTAATTCAAGAGTTAATCAATAGCATGTCATATTCCATCCCAAAATTTCTGGATTTGATTCTCCTCCGAGGGCCAGATGGGAAGCCATGGGGGGCCTGATGTGGTCCCCGGGCCTCCAGTTGATGATCACTTCTGTAGATGGTGGGATATTTGGAGCAATGCAAATTTATATTGAGGAACATTTTTCTGGAATTGTTCTGTTATTTTTAGACTTCATTTATGACAGATTGGTGAAATTCTGCCTATTTGGAGAGACCCTGACTTTCTTAAATGCTCCTTCTATACCCAGTCATGTTACTGACCTGCTGCCAATTAACCCAATTAGTTGCAAAATGCTCCTCCAGCTGTTTTTTTTATTATTACAACTTACTTTTCCAGCCTTTTGTTGTCTGATGTGTTGTTAATATTCTATTGATAATGAAAATAGATATAAACACATTATGTTTTTTTATTTGCACAGTGCTCTGATTGTTTTGGAATGGGCACAAACAGGACCAAATTAGAGACAAAACATAAACTATGACCAAAAACATCATAATAACAAAATAAAAGGGTGACAGCTTGAAAAAGTGGAAGCTTTATGCAGGATTTAAAAAATTGAAAAATCTTTATCAATCATTTGAAACCAAAATCCTTAAATCCAAAGGTTTGAGTTCTGTCAAAACTGCTCCTTTAAGCCTTTAAACCTTAAAGAATAAGACATCTGGACCTGCCAGAAAGATCCATTTTTCTATGCAGTTATTGAGTCTGGAGCCGGATCATCACATCATTATAGATTTCACATTACACTCTGTTTCTACATAATAGTGTGTGTTTGTGTGTGTGTGTGGAGGTGGGAGGGGTACAGCACCTTAGGGACCCACTCCCACTGCGTCACAAAGGTCAGAGACAGCCCACGTTCTGCCTTCATCACAGTAAACAACATCTGTAGAAGAAAAACTGGATCCTTCAGGAGAGGGGAAACTGGAGACAAACATTAAAACACTGAGAGTTTACTCAGGCTCTGTTTCCAGCAGAGGTTCATCACCATGTTACATAGAAAGCCCTCACTTAAATCACCAAACAAACACTAGAGAGAGAATGCCAGACTTGGAAAAAGCCCAAAATATCTCCCAGATACTCTTTGTCTTACAAAAGATCTTTGAACCAAAGTCAAATGAAGTGTTGTCGAGTTTAAAGGTCGACTTGCTGAGCATCTGACAGCTTTCACAACCACAAATGCCGGCGGTCTCCTCTCAGTGAGATGAAATCAATGAACCCTGCGGAGATCAAAACGTCTGACATTTAATACATTCATTAATTTGGCTTTCATGGAGAGAGGGCTGGCCCGAGGCATGACTGAGAAAAGCTCTCTGCTCGAAGGGAAAAGACTCAAAAACGCTCTCATGAACAGCACCAGAATATGTTTTCTGAATCTTTTATACTCATTTTCTGTTGTTTGGAGAGACCTTTAACATTTTATCAACAAGTTATATTCATGGTATTTAAATGCCCCCTTCAGGGGCCCTTTTCAAGTTTGAGGTTCAGCTTACTCTGAATCTAACCCTGAGACCTGAGTGGATCTACTCTCAGGTGAGCAACTCTGAGTTGTTGGTTTTAGAGCAGCAGATTTGAGTTAGTTAATCAATTCTTGGGAGGTTCAACATGATCATAAAAAGCGCAAAATTTACTAAAAAATATTCGACCCCCTGACCATCACATCAAGGACTGTAACAACATTAGAGTCAAATATATGTACTGTACTATGGAGAAAGCCACTGTTGAAAAAAAGTCCCATTTACCTGGACTAGAGTTCTCCAAATGACATGTGAGAGACTCCATGGTCAAGTGGGAGAAAGTTCTCTGGTCTGATGAGACCAAAATGGCTGTCAGACAAGACAGCAAACAGTGCACATCACCACAAACACACCATCTCCACTGTGGAGCACAGTGGTGGCAGCATCATGCTGTTGGGGGGGGGGGGGGGTTATAGGCACTCTTGGAGAATATTTTGACTTTGGTTTGGTTGAGGCAGATCATCCATTAACAGTCAAAGCTATCTGCGCTGTATTATTTGTGCAGCACTGTGCTTACATCATATCAGCATGTGTGCCTCATATCTTTGAACAGAAATAAAATTGAATTTTTCAAAGGTTTTGGGTTAGAGTAGGGGCTAGGGTAACTGTTAAGATAAAAGTTCAAAGTTCAAAATCTGACCTGGTCACAAAACCTGTTATAAACCTAAGTAAACAGTCTGCTTACAAGAAAAAAAAGCTTGTTCTCCATAAAAACAGTCTAACACAGCAAGTGTAGTTTACCTACTGTAGCTCTGTTAGCTGCATAAGCTACATAGATAACTTGGCTACATAGCTTTATACCTACATAGCTTAAGTAGCTGACATACCTAAAGCTAAGTTCACAAAGCAGCTATGCAAGCTACATAGATATGTTATCTATGGGGCAAAGTTAGCTTTAGCTACATCTGTAAAGCTCATGTTACTAAAGCCACCTTTCCTATAGATAATGGAGATACATAGCTATGTAGCTATGTGGGTAGCATAGCTAACATAACTTAAGCTAAGCTCACAAAGAAGCTATATAAGCTATGTAGATACAGTACATTGTCTTTGTAGTGTCAAGGATTACGGGGAAAAAACTCAAAAGGGAGGACCCAAATGCAGATGGTACAAAACTGATTTAATAAACAAACAAAAGAACTACTTACAACTTAAAACACCGGAATCAAAATCAAAGAAACAAAACAAAATCCAAAGGAGCACGAGGAAGCACGAGGAAGCACGAGGAGTAACAAGCACTGGGAAGACATAAGCAATGAACCGACACAGACACAGGGAGACACAGAGCTTAAATACACAGGGAGTGATTAACAATGGCAGACAGGTGTGGACAATCAGACACAGGTGAAACTGGTGAAGGATAATCAAAGTGGAGGGAAACTCAGGCAGGAAGCAAAACTGGAATCACACACAAGGGAAGGCAACTACAAAATAAAACAGGAAACATGGAACCTAGCACAAGAAGCACACAAGGACTGAAAACTGGACACAAGAAGCTAAACTACAGAAATACTGAAAACACAGGAGGATACAAAGAACCAAGGAGGGAAACTCAAACACAGGGAGTAAAACTAAAACATGAAACAAAACAAGAAGCACAGGGAAACTTAACATGAAACAGGGAATAACTAAACATAACACAAGGAGCAAAAACTGAACATGAAACAGGGAAATAAACTAGACATGAAATACAAGGGATGTAAAACTAAACATGGAACACAGGGAATTACTTAATACAATAACAAAACTAGACACATGGAAAATAACAAAAGCCCAAAATACACGGAAACACAAAGACTATATAAAACATGAAAAGCTGAACAAAGGAAACACAAGGGCTACAGATAACATCTAAGAACTAAACCAAATACAAAGTCAACTAGAAATCACAGAATACACAAAGGATAACCATAGGAAAACTCAGAAACATAATAAATCAAAACCTGGATCATGACATGTAGCTCACATAGCAACATAGTTAAAGCTAAGCCTACAAAGCAGCTATTTGCCTACATAGCTGACTTGGCTTTAGCTACATTTGCTAATGCTCATGTTACTTTAGATCATGGTCCTATTTAGCTGTGTTAACTACTTAGCTACCTAGCTAATGTAGTTAGCATAACTAAATCTAGGCTCATAACGCAGCTTTGTAAGCTATGTAGATTCATTCAAAGCTCAACTTACAAAACTACATATCTAAGTTACCTACATAGCTGAATTAGCTTGAGCTACATTTGGTAAAGCTCACAATGCCAAAGGTAAACTTAGCCACATTGGCTCATGCAGTAAGGTTAATTACTTAGCTACTGTAGCTATGTAGGTTATCTTTAGTTAAAGCTAAAAACCTTCAGCAAAGCACTTAGAAGTACACACCCCTAAAACCAAAATAAAATGTTTCTTATTCTGTAATGTTAGCAATGTGGTTAGTTCACGAATGTTACTGCCAAGCTTTGTTTATGAATGAAGTTAAATTGAAATAAATAAATAAATAAATAAAAATGAAAATTCCCGGCAAATTATAAAATTCAAAGCTATGGTGTATTAAATGAAAACAGTCATGCTTATGAGAGAAAAGAAGACATCTATAGGATTGAAAGTTAGAATTATGATATAAAAATGCTAAAATTATGAGCTAGTAAGCCAAAATTATGTTGCTGGTCATGTTTATGAGACATAAAGTTAACTCCATGGGGTTTAAAGATGAAATTATGGGGTAAAACATCAGTTTTATGAGATGAAAAGTTGAACCTAAAGGCAAACTGAGAAACTTTGTCATTATTGCGAGATAAACCGGCAAAATCACGAATGAACTGTAATTGTGTTTACCAGCTGTTGTGAATCTGACATGTGTGAACCTCCGCAGCTCAGACTAAAACCCAGACAAGAAATTAAAACATGGTTCAGCTGAGCAAAGATCAATTAGATGCAGTGGTTCTGAATCTAATCATTGAATCAGTGCATCTGTGAGTATTTAAATGCTTCACTGCACGTTTCATATATTAACAGTCCTCAGCCCCGTGTGGTCTGGTCCTCATTGACTCCTGTTTATCAATATTTTCACATGTGCAAACACATTAAAGGCAATCACAGGTTTAACTCAATGATTCAACATCCGTCTCTATGTTCCTGTGCACACTTACTGATGTATTTCTTTACAGACAAGTTTTTTTTCATATTCACGTGTTCTGCCAGCAGTTTGGACATGTGTCACGACCTCGGCTCTTTTTGTTCAGTTTGTTCCCCGCTATAATTACGCCCAGCGGTGGCTGGAATCCATAGAAAGCATAGAAGCATGAATGATTACATGTTTGTGTCCTTCTCTCATTCAAACAGCTCCACAGTGAAAGGAGTAAACAGCGTGATTGAATGAAAGCTCACATTTTTTCTTTAATTCTGCTGCTGTTGAGCTGCCAGTTGCCAAGACATGACCAGCCAAGGCTGGATAATGTGACCTCTGACCTGCAGGAAAACACAGAAGGAGCACTGCTGTTTGTATTTTAACCCATGAAGATGACATAGAACATCATTACCTTTAAGCAGCTCTAAATATCAGGGTTGGCTTTGTTTGATTTCTAGCAATTAGTACAATTTTATTGTGAAAAATGGGAACCATATTTGGGCAACTCTTGCAACTGTTATTGGCAGCATGTCTGTCTGTCTGTGTGGATTTGCATGCCACACCGTTGCTCTAATTGTCCTCGATGCCACTCAGAACAATTCTTGGGTGTCCTGGTTCGAAACTGGTGCCACAAAAGAAATCATACATTCCTACAGATTTTCTATAAAATTCTAAATTGTTGTGCCTTTTGCTCCAGTTTGCCTCCCTCACTGTCCCCGTGAAAAGATGGATACTACACCAGGTGCATGATATTATTGATAACGTGAGTGCATGTGTGTTGGATCAGTAGCATTAGTGCTAGCATCCTGGCTAACAGTTAACTCATTTTGGAGCTGAAAAGCATGTTGAGCTATTATTGTGTTATAACGTTGAAATTACTTTTTTGTGCTATTTTTAACCCATTTTGCTGCTTAAGGACTCTTTTTTTGCCACTTTTAAGGACTACATTCTGCCAAATTCTGCTGCGTCTTTTTGCCTTCTCAACCCATGTTTGCCTCTCATTTTTGCAACTTTTTAAGCCCTTTTTGCAACTTTTTTGCCCTTTTTTCCACTTTTGTGGCCCATTTTTTCACTTCTCTTTGCCACTTTTGACCCATTATTCTGCTTTTTGAAAATTTTTGCCACCTTTATACCTCTTTTTGCCATTGTTGGCCAATTTTCCAATTCTTTTTGCTTTTTCAACCCATTTTAGCCTCTTATTTTTTGCTACTTGTCAATTATGGCCCATCAATTTACCTCTGTATGACGTAAAAATAAATGATGATAAATTATATGTAAATAAGGTCTGTAAATATTACTTTGACATTGTTTTTGCTAAGCTAACACCAGGAGTTGAATCAGTCTGAGACTTTCAGCTGCTGTTTTTATCCATGTGTGGCACCGTTTCACATGATGAGGAGTGTTGTGGTTGTTATCTTTGAGTTTTTCTTCATTTGTTTCTTGTCAAGGTGATGCTTATGTGAACACATTACCATTCCTGAAATTAAAGAATCCGTCTGTTATTCTGAATATTCTAACATGCACCAAAAACTTTATTACTTATTTTATCTTTGTCTTAAAGTCCCTGTAAAGTGATTAAAAAAATCTTTATTTTAGTCTTGCTGTCATGAACCACCAGGCCGAATTTCAATCATGAAAAAGATCTCTAAATTTATAAAAATATGCTTCACAATCATGAAAAAAGAGGCAGTGAAACCAGCTCTGGGATGGTGTGGGCGTGTCTGTTGAATGAGCTGAAGCCACGCCCACTCAGAGAAATGCAATCATCAAATAAGAAAATGCTTCTGATCTGATTAAATTTACTGTTTTCTGGCACAAATCTCTCTGTTGTGATTCTTTTAGATTTAGGCTGATAGATTTAGGAAATTTACCTGACAATGAACAAAACACAGCATGTTTCATGAAGGCAGTGACGTCAGCTAACTGTATTGAGATGAGATGCCCTGTTATTTTATATCATTGGGTAATTCCTCGCCCCCCTAAGGCTTTAATTTTTCATTGAGACAGAAATCCTTCTATCAAAGTTCAAATAAATTCAGATGTATCAATTATAAATAAACAAGATTCCAGCTTATTCTGAACTCTCTGTCTGTCGGTGTGAAGGACGACAGTTTGAAGTGACTCACAGACCAGCTGCTCCTCATGACGCCTCACTCTCTGTGGGAATTCTGCACCGATAATTAAAACCACACACAGTTAGTGTTGTACGGGTAACAGAGTTATTCTCATGTGGATAAACTCCTATTTCATATATTACTATATATTTGTATGAGCATTCAACATGCAACAGAGGCTTTACTATCAGACTGATTTAATGGACACATCAGAAATACAAGGTAGTGAGAGAATCTTAAGTTTTCACTCATTAATGTACTTTATTAAAATTCCCCAGCCGTCCACACTTCAGTGATGGAGTACACAATGTAAGACATCTACCTTCATCACACTGCTGTCGAAAAATCCCAGGCGAATCGTGTTTTTCTGGCAGCCGTCTTTGTGTAGATTAATCAGATTTCTGACCTTTAAAACGTCTTTATTAAATCCGCACACACACACACTTGAGACCAGAGAGGATTGGCACGTCTTCAGTGTGAGGGAGCAGTGGGTTCGGTTTGTTGCCCTCTGGGATCAAAAGAGCTGCTCTTTGTTATTCTTCTGTTAAAACCACTCTCACTCATAGAAGTGCTGATTTCCTCATTTACACTTCTAAAGCAAGGCACACACTCTGCCTAATTAATGAAAAACAGTATGAAACAAATCAGATTAAGATGCTTTGACTGATGATTAGAAAAGCCTCAATCAGGTTTAGTAATCTTTTATGTAAGAAGTGGGATAAAAATAAAAGAAGGTGAAAAGAAAATATAATTGGTACAGGACAGGGGTCATAGACTCCATTCACATACTGTAAGGGCCAGCTTTTTTATACTGAAGCCAGCCACTAGGGGGCGATTGAGATATTTTACCTACATATTTCTGGGGCCATCTTGATGTCTTTCACTGAGATTAATGCTAATACGCTGTGCAGTGATTGGTCAAATAGTCAGGCCAGCAAACAGATCTTTTGTGTTGATTCTCAGAAAGGAAAACTGCTCTCTCAAAGGGTCTTAAAATTCAGCTTTAATCAAGTCAGGAATGACAAATATTTTTCTACCATGTCAAATTATAACTGGGCCTCCAGTTGTTGATCCCTGGTATGGGAGAGCCAATCAGAAGGAACAATTGGATAAATAACACCAACAAAGCTCCATTTTCCCCCCACAAAATCAGTTTAATACACGTTATTTTAAAAAAAGTCAACTACTTCCTGGAGATTATATAACCCTGTGAGGGATATACAACAGTCAGAGTTGAGATATGTAGAAGGATTGAAGTTTTAATTTCGTCATCTAAAACTATGACTAATACTATTCCTTGACAGCCTTTTTTCCATGACAAAAACCAGACTAAAACTAACAAAAATAGATCTGTGATGACTAAAACTGACAAAAACTAAGTTTATTTTTCATCAAGATGACTAAAACTACACTAAAATGTGATGTAGTTTTCTTCAGACATTCAAAATCCGTGATATTTCTCCACTGTTAGTAAATCTGTATAAATACAATACATCTGCATCTATTATGCCTCTCAGCTGTAGACAGCAGGGACCCCAGGTTTGGCAGAGTGCAGACAACACACAACCATGATTTGGTACCAGATTTAGCCAAGAAAATAAATGTTTGAACTAAAAGTAAAGACAAAAATGTGAGGACTTTTTATGGACTTTAACTAGACTAAAACTAAAAAGGGTAAAAATTACTGAAATGTGACTAAAACTAAAATACATTTCATTTAAAGACAACATTCTGCCAAATTCTGCTGCGTCTTTTTGCCTTCTCAACCCATGTTTGCCTCTCATTTTTGCAACTTTTTAAAACTAGACTAAAATTAAAAATAGCTGCCAAAATTAACACTGAAAGATTGAAGAAAATTCCTAAATCTCTAAAGCTCATCCTCGAGTCCCCTAAAGTTTTCTTGAGATATGGAGCTCACAAGAAAGGGATGAACATGAGGCCTACTGACTTTGACTTTTGACCTTTGTACATTAAAAATCAAATCGGTTAATTCCTGAGTCAGGCTGGACATCTGACTAATGTTTAATCCTTCAAGCATTATGGATATATCCTGATCACAAACAAGGGATGACCATAAGACTAAAAACCTTAAACTTTAATCCTCAGCAGCTAATTTATTTATTAATTTATGTATTGATTTGCATCCCTATTAGTCACTATCAAAGTAGCAACTACTACACAATGCACTAAATGTAATTTTTTTTTTTAAATTAAAGTATTGTGCTTTAAATATTTTATATATATATATATAGATTGGAATAAATTAAAGCACTAACACTGCTTCTGTAGACCCTCAAATAAGAACGTTTCTTTATTTTATGGCTTATTTCTAACATAAAATGAATTAAACAATACTTAATAACCACTTTTATAAACAGGTCGTTTTTGCATAACACACCATCATATCAATGCATAACTCCTTACCATTTGGCCCTTGATATTTGTAGCTTTCATATTTTTGCAGTGTTTCCACTGTGTTTTAATTCTACACAGTTTATACTGCACGTTTGTACTCAGACTGTAGAGCTGCGGGTTTATACCGCCATCATGTGGCTTCAGCGGGGAATTACACTAACCTTAAGTCAAGCCACACATGAAAACAATGCAATACTGTTTTAAAAGTAGTGTCGTGAATTACTGCGTCAATATGCTAGATATGTCTGTGAACAAGGTGGGATATTTATCGGCGACAACGTTACGTCAAACCATTTCTCATCCTTTGGTTTTACAACAGCGGCACTCGATTTACGGCAGGAACCCGTGTCCGCTTTACGGTAGCTCTACACTTCCTTTCACACCGGCGCTCTGTCGGGGATTTGCACCGTGGTAGGACCGTTTGGAATTAAAAGCCTGATAGTGTCCCATCATCCACGGTAAGAAAATACAGAACCGTGCGTGGATGTGAGAAAATGTGCTCTTTTCAGTTTACTGTGAAGCTAAATCTTAGTGCGTCACGCGCACGTGAACGTAGCCTTCCACCCAGTTAGCTTAGCATCTCTCGCGCGGCCAGTTGGCAAAATGACTTAGCTTCACCGTTAGCATCTGTTAGCTGCGAGTGATTCAGAGCTGTAAACGATCCGCTTCATTCGCTAAGATGTGAAAGAAAAGTGAGCTGTGCTTCTTTAAAATCATAGCAGCTGTCAAAGTTGCCCACAGACGTTATTCCTTAGACGTTAGTCTGTCTTTATCGTTGGATTTTATAGTGAAGCTTGCTAACGGTGATTGAAGGTGCCAGATGTCAGCTGGTACCGTTGGCCTAAAAGATGCTTGAAATTATTATACTGGTTCTGTTATAGTAGGTGTTAAGGTTTAAATAGTTACCATGTTAACTGATAACTGCACAGTTGTACATTTTGCCGATATTTAAGGCCAGTAGAGGATTTATACTGCCAATGTATCGACTGAAGAAGTCTTAATATCTGCCGAGACCAATATTTAACATTGTAAAGGTAATATCTGCCAATATTTATATCATGTTGACACTTTCATGTATCTCTAGAAAGAATAGATGAACAAAGACTAAGAAATCAGCTTAATCAATGAAGAGAATCCTCAGATTGTTTGATAGTCAGGGGTCAATGATGACTAGCCCACTGCGCAAGCTGATCAGTGCATCATTTTAGTGCATTGCTGGAGAAATCAGTGCTGCTGAGTGGCTGAGACCCTGCTGATGTGATGTTTATTATCTAGTTGATGCTTTTTTTTTGTCGCTGAGGTCTCGTTTCTTTTTGACTCCAGGTCATGGCAAAGTTCCACGCTCCTGTGATCCAGGACAACCCGTCGGGATGGGGTCCATGCGCCGTCCCAGAGAAGTTCAAAGATATGCCGTATCAGCCGTTCAGCAAAGGAGACCGTCTAGGAAAGGTTTGATTTCTTACACGATATCTTCATAAAGTCACTAACAGAAATCATATACTGTCTTGAATTGTACTGAAACGTGCTTTTAATGGGGCAAAAAGATTGAAATTAATCCCAGCAGAAAGCGTGGTTAAGTCTTTACATGTTGTGTTATTGACAGAAACATACAGCTTTCAGTATCATACAACCACACAACGCTATACAGTTAAACTTAAATCTGGCCAAAAAAATTTTCATTTTAATGAGTTCAACATAGAAGCATTGCCATGCATTGCTAACATGGCCTTTTATTCTAGATAAAAATAGCAGTGAGGATGAGGAACAGATGTGCAGACAATTTTTATTTTGCAGCTTTTCATATTTTTCTCACTGTGTATTTTCTCTGACAGGTCGCTGACTGGACTGGAGCCACTTACCAAGACAAGAGATACACAAGTGAGTGAGACAGATCAGTATCTAACTAAAATATAATGAAGTATTTAAATTTCAGTCAGAGGAAGACACTCATATTATTTTAGCAATAAGCCCCCCTAGACAATACAGAAATCTTTAAATTATAAGTACAAGTCTGATATGCATGTGGTGTGTTTTGCCTGCAGATAAGTATTCGTCTCAGTTTGGAGGAGGCAGTCAGTACGCTTACTTCCATGAGGAGGATGAGACGAGCTTCCAGCTGGTGGACACGGCCAAGACGCAGAAGACGGCCTACCAGAGGAACCGCATGAGATTTGCTCAGGTAAATAAGAACAATAGGCAGCATGCTTTCTTTCTAAGTTTCTATTGATTGCACCTGATTTAAAATCATCCTCTAATGCATAATTTTCTATCTAAACAGAGGAATCTGCGCCGGGACAAAGACCGCAGGAATCTGACTCAGTTCAACATGCAAACGCTCCCAAAGAGCGCCAAGCAGAAGGAGAGGTGAGATTTACACAGGAGATGTTATATTTTATCTTTCTGCTTTTGAGGTTTTGTGAAGAATCTCAGTTGGAGTTCACATCGGCTGTCACAGGAGCCATGAAATTTGTGAAGACTTGAGCTGAATCTGAGGTGCTTGTCTGTTCAGGGATCGACTGCGGCTGCAGAAGAAGTTCCAGAAGCAGTTTGGAGTCCGACAGAAGTGGGACCAGAAGTCTCAGGTACCAATCCTTATGAAAATTTTATTTAAAGGCTTATTAATCTCTCAAATAATATCCAGAAAACCCACAGAACTTTTTTTGGTTATTGTAAGGTTGATACAGCTTGACAGAAATTGAAGACTGATTTAAACAGCTCTTTTTTTGTATTAAATGTTTTGTGGGTGTGATCTTTCAGGCGCAGCTGAAGCCCAGAGACTCCTCTGTGGAGGTGAGGAGCGACTGGGAGGTGAAGGAGGAGATGGACTTCCCCCGACTGATGAAAATGAGATACATGGAGGTGGCTGACCCTGTCGACATGTGAGTAGACTTGTCTTTTATGGTGTTATTAAACCCGTTTTAAAAGGAAACAGTGACAGTGAATTTTCTTTTCCTCCTGCAGCGAGTGCTGCGGAGCTCTGGAGTACTACGACAAGGCCTTCGACCGCATCACCACCCGCAACGAGAAACAGCTGAAGAGCATCAAGAGGATCTTCCACACCGTCACCACCACCGACGACCCTGTCATCCGCAAGGTCTGACACAGGATTATTTTTAAACACAGAAAGCTGTTCCAGCAGTTTGTTTCTTATGTTTATCTAAAACTGTGTTTGTGTCGCTGCAGCTGGCTAAGACTCAAGGCAATGTGTTTGCCACCGACGCCATCCTGGCCACTCTGATGTGCTGCACACGCTCAGTAAACTCCTGGGACATCATTGTGCAGAGAGTCGGCAACAAGCTGTTCTTCGACAAGAGAGACAACTCGGACTTTGGTGAGACTGACACCAGTTTTCTGTGTGGTTGCAACTAGCTAGAAGTTTTTTGTATTGACAAAAACAGGCTGTGAGTTTCACAGCATTCCCTGCAGTCTGAGAGTTTAACTACTGTATTAGCATTATTTTTACTGCCAAAAAAGAATGGCACTAATAGAATGACACAGATGCATAGAAGCGGCATGAAAATCAAATTGTGGATTTTATGTTATTTTTAAGGGAAATCGGATATTGTTTTGAGTTCTGTTTGGGGGATAGAAAATAGCATTTTCAGTAACAGTATAGCTGTGCCACATGGCAGAAACACAAAAAAGTATAATAATGAGTCCTAAACATTCATATTGGTGTAAAACGGGTGCATTGAGTTTGTATAAACCAGCCTGTAAGCAGCATTACTACTGAAAAATATGGTAATAATTTGGGTTATGTTGAAAGACATTTTGTGAGTTTTTCAATAGCATCACATCAAAAGCTGATGTTTTTCTAAGTGTGGGGGATGAAATTTATATCTCATATTCATATAATGCTGTGTAGATAATTTCAAACAATGAAGACTTCTTTTAAAGCATGTGAAGTTTATGAAAGGATCACCAATCAAGTTTATAGCTGACTATTATGTCCTCAATCTTGAATCTAAATATTAAACATCTGTTTTTCTTTTATGTCAAATGCTGAATTTAAGTGGCCAGAACTTATAATTTAATATCAGTTTGCTTGAATCTGTCCTCTTTGTTGTGCTGCTTTACACCAAACACCTGTAGCGTGCCAGTGTAGTGTAACTTTTGTGTTTGTTACTCTCAGATCTTCTCACTGTGAGTGAGACAGCCAATGAGCCGCCGCAGGATGAGGGCAACTCCTTCAACTCTCCCCGCAACCTGGCAATGGAGGCAACTTACATCAACCACAACTTCAGCCAGCAGTGTTTACGCATGGTGAGGGAACCCCTCCACTCCATGTAAAACTTTACACCCCCTTTCTTGTAGCAAAACAGGCTGTTTCCCTTTATTTTCTGTCTCTGTGCTAAGCTGATATAACCAGCTGCTTGATGCATTTGTTAATTTCAGAGAAAGATCGCTGAGTGGTTTAAATTTCCTTAGATTCCCTAGTAGGAAGCTATCGCTTTAAAAAATACAAACATCTACAAAGTTTCCTAAATTTGAAGGTTTTGTTACTTTTTTTAAGGGTGGAGATCGCTACAAGTTTCCAAACCCAAACCCATTTGTAGAAGAGGACATGGACAAGAGTGAGGTGGCATCAGTTGCCTACAGGTGAGTCTGTGAACACAGCAGCTGAGTTTTCTAGCTCCTCACACAGAAAAAAAATATTATTACCCCCTTTAATTGTGCACACAAGCATTAGCTTCACTGTTGATTGCTCCTGCTTCCTCTCAGTCTGATGGGTATTTTTTCTCTTCAGATATCGTCACTGGAAGCTCGGAGAGGACATCGATCTGATTGTCCGCTGTGAGCACGATGGCGTGATGACTGGTGCCAACGGAGAGGTGTCCTTCATCAACGTGAAGACGCTGAATGAGTGGGACTCCAGGGTGAGAGGGGAGGGGAAACGGGTTTAAAGTGGCTCATCTGCAGAGTTTTAGCACATTTCCACAGAGATAAAACCAGAGCTTCCAGCGAGGGATGTGAAAATACCTATAAACTTTGGTTCGGTATGCACCTTTGGTTTTTATTCAAGGTTTTGGGTTTAGTTTTGATGGCCTGGACTGTCCAAGTTTTTGGCCAGTTAGTCCCACAACACCTCAAGGAAGTCAGACATTGAACACCTGCATCCCAAAGGTGTCCTGATCAGGGCTAAAACTCACCCCCTTCAGATCAGACTGTTGTGCTACCTCTCTCTACTCCCTTACTTTCATAATGGAAAGCTTCTTAAACCTTCTTGCATGTTTTTCTTATCAGTATTGTAACGGGGTGGACTGGCGTCAGAAGCTGGACTCTCAGAGAGGAGCCGTCCTCGCCACCGAGCTCAAAAACAACAGCTACAAACTGGCCCGCTGGACCTGCTGCGCCATGCTAGCTGGATCAGAGTACCTGAAACTGGGGTGAGGAACACAAGCAGCACATGTATCACAGGTTCTGTTGTTCTGTGTTTCATGAATAATTCAGGCTCTGTTTTTAAATTGATGAGGAAATAGTAAGCTATCGCTGCTAAATATTTTGTACCTATGGCTAATTTGTTGACTGAAAAGTTAGTGAGTTGGCAATAAAGAGGCCTAAAGAACTTGTGAAATGTTGAAGTTTGACTTCCTGCTTGCCAACTTCCACATAGGGGGATTAGCTTCAGGTGAACAACGTTACTGTAATTTCAGATATAAGGCCTGAATTCCAACCTGATTTCTTTAGATCTGACCCCAAAGAAAAGCTTAATTGATGTTGAATAAACTGCCCTCAGTTTTTTAAATTTATTTATCTGAACCAAGTCTGTTTACTTGAGTCTGACCGGCTCGTTCCATCTTTTTGTGTATTTTCTGTTGGATGACCATAAAATGAACTAAAATGTGATTGAGATGGAGTACAGAAGATTCCAACATTCATTCTGTTCCCAAACGCTACCAGTTTTTAAAGCTAGGACGATCCAGACTGACATGGTCTCTGTGTGCTCCTCAGGTACGTGTCTCGGTACCACGTGAAAGACTCGGCTCGCCACGTCATCCTCGGCACCCAGCAGTTCAAACCAAACGAGTTCGCCAGCCAGATCAATCTGAGCATGGAGAACGCCTGGGGAATCCTCCGCTGCGTCATCGACATCTGCCGCAAGCTGGACGAGGGGAAATACCTGATCCTGAAGGACCCCAACAAGGTGAGCTGGACCAGATCCTGATCCACTCTGAGAGGGAGGAGGCAGTGAAACTTAAACATACTAAAGGCGTCCTAGAACAGATGTGATGATGTTTGTTATTCCTCTCTAAACAGCAAGTGATCCGGGTGTACAGCCTGCCTGATGGAACCTTCAGCTCTGATGAAGAGGAGGAGGAAGAGGAAGATGAGGAGGATGAGGAGGAAGAAGGTGAGGTTTTGTTTTTCTTGCTGCTTTTGAAACCCAAGAGTATAAAAAGAAATTACAAACAGGCTTCCTGCAGAGCCTTAAAGACTTCCAGTCTTGAATTAGATCTTTACAATTTAAATCCATAGAATATCTTTTCCGTCTGACTTTACTTGAGAGGCCTTAAATTTATAACTTTTTTAAGTCCTTAATTCTGTTTAAACAAGGATGTTAATTTATGTATTATTTGGGGCATAGCTACGATAGCAAGCAGCTTGATGTGGCCATTTATCAGGAGGCGTAAGGTTCACCCCAGCTCCATATCTGTTTTTGTTTTCTGGTCAGTGTAAGGTTGGTGTGAGAAAACACTCAGAGTATGTCAACCGCTGCAAAATAGCCTCAAGTGGCTGACGTCATTCATGCTTCTACAGTCTCTGCTTTACAACACATTTATCTGATAACTCAGAAGTGTTGTATATTTCTAATCTGTTGTGTTTCTTTTTCTCCTTTCAGATGAGGAAAATTAAAGTGTGAAGCTCCAGTGACCAAAGCAGCCTTCACCCTCCTGAAAGAAAATCAGTTTAATTTGACATTCAATAAAGAGAACAGACTAACAGAAGGATCTTGTTTATTGTCTGCTTGACTTGACTTGGTTATTTTTAAGATTCATATTCAGAAAAATTTGTCTGTCGTGACAGAAAATTGCTGTAGTGAGAATCTATCCAGAACAACTAAAGATGAAACCAAAATCTAAGGCTGTTGATATCACACCCTCTAAGGAGGAAAGATAATGATACAAGGGGGGAGAGATCCTTTCTCCTTCCTAAACCTACACCTTCAGATTATCCTTCAGGAATGTCACTGGAAGGGGGGGGGGGGTTGTCTTTCCCTCATGGCTGACAACTTATCAAGGAACCACGTTCGAAAAACAAGAGTTTCTCAGGCAGTAGGACTCTTAAACTGCCATTTTGATGAAAGACAGCTCCCAACAGAGATAAACACCTTAAAATCTGAATCTTTCAATTGGTCGACCAAACGGTGAACCTCCTCAGACTAAATCCTGTCTTCCTGTAAGAAACTTTGCACTACGCCTCATAAATCTAAGGACTCTGTCTTCCTACAGAGCCGTGGCAGAAAGCAGGCGCATATCGTAAATTCCCGGTGTTATCTCAACCACATGAAGCTGCAAGGATTGGAAGTATCAAAAAACTGTCTTAAATGTTATGTTTCTAACAGGACATGTTCATATTTGGTTGAGTCTGTTTACAAGGAGCAGAATGATGTGCCATACTAATCTCTGGCATCTTCCCTTACTGAATTATGGTTTTATGATCTAATTTAGTAGTATTTCTCCAAGTTGATGAACAGAGACTGAAAATTGTCCATGGATCAACATTGCCACCTTGTGGTCAAGTTCCGTCACACCCAAATGCAGAAACATTTTCTAATGTATAATTGTGCGTATAAACAATTAACTGTGTTTCTAATGTTTGTGTGATAGTTTATTGATAGTATTCTAGAGTTTTTATAACCATGTTGTGTTATCTCTATCCGATTAACTTGATGATCTGGTAGAGTGGATTTAATCAAACACTGGGAGGGCTTCAAAACCGAAACCCCTCCCTCTTGTATAAGAGTAACTTCAGAGCTCACAAGAGTTCAGAGTGTGGAGTTCCAGCGGTCAGGTCTGGACAGTCCAAGAAGATGCTCACTGAGGAGAGCTCTGTTGAGTCTCCTTGGGCCTCCTAGGCCCATTCTTGATCCAAGCGTTGTGCCAAGTCTGATAAACAATCAGACTTAGAATTTTCCTTATCCAGTACAAGATTTTTCCTAACCTTTTTATAGCTCCGTGCTAGATTTTTGGTAACGCAGAGTTTTTGTTTTTCCTTTTTATCACACAATCGACTTCACTGTGAGCCAGCAGTCACGTGGTGTTGATGCGTTTGAGTTTATCCGATTTTTTTTATTGGACGATCAAGAGCTGTTTTTGGAACGAGAGACAATCCTTCCCAGAGTCCGTGGACAAGAGTCTGTACAGCCGTCCCTACAGTCTGAGCGACCCATCGGCACCGCAGCGGCCCAGCTTGAACCCATCTGGGTCAGACCAGAATTGGCACGCAGTAGCTTCGGGCATTCAGAACTTGCCAGGCACCTTTCCTCCAGGCCCCTCCAGATGGGTACCCTCCTCCTCGCCTTCGTCGAACGGCTGGTATAAACCAATTCATCTCTCTGGTGCTGATTTCTCCAAAGTTCCAATAAATTAGTTCAGATCTATTATTCTTCCAAATTCACGCTCCAAATTCTTAACGTCGGTCAAAATTTTTCCGTTAGGATTATAAGAATAACCCACTCTCACCAACTAAGTTAGCATCCTTTCTCTTTACCATATTTAGTCATGTTCTGTTTATTCATTTACATTATCTATTCATATAACCTGTGATTTATGTCTGTTATTTTGTGATTTTATAATAAATCTTCAAAAGACAGTCGTAGTTCAGGAATTCATTCTATTAAGCAGAGAAATAGAGTCAATGTTATGAGAATTTACTACTTTAGAAATGAGATTGATTTACAGTTAATGTTCTTGTTAATTAATTAAAGGTTTTGATTAATTAATATTTACAATATTTTATTGGTTATTAAATAACCAATCCGCATAAGCGGTGGTGCCCTATTCTTTATGAGGTTTACTTGATAATATTAATTTATTATCAACAAATTTTCACTACAGATCCATTCAGACCAGGGTGCGAACTTTGAGAGTCAGCTGATTCAGGAGCTATTGCAGATAGCTGGTGTGGAAAAGTCTAGAACAACTCTATATCACCCAGTGGGAAACAGGAACTGTGAGAGGTTCAGCAGAACTTTAGGCCTTACCGCCCAGAGACAAGCAGAGATGGCCGCAGATGCTGCAGACATTGACCTTTGCTTATAACTGTACGGTTCATGAGTCGACTGGTTATGCGCCGTTCTATTTGATGTATGGGCGGATCCCACGACTGCCAGTGGACGTTATGTTTCACAACACCCAAAGAGACAATGACGTCACAGACTATGATAGCTATGTCAGGAGGATGAGAGATGACCTCAGGGAAGCTCTAGCTGCAGCTCAAGTCAATGCAAATCTCAGTCAGCAGCGTCAGGCAGATCTGTACAACACAGGGACCAAAGGTGCAGACATCGAAGAGGGAGATCGGGTCCTTTTGGCTAATAGGTGTGTACGGGGTTGCAGGAAACTAGCAGACCGGTGGGAATCTACACTCTATTCAGTTGTCTCCAGAGATCCAAGGTGCCACACCTACCACATCAGACACCCAGGCTCTGGCCAGGACGGAGTTGTCCACAGAAACCTGCTTCTACAAGCCAGCTTCTTACCAGTTGAGGTGGATCAAATAGAGGAGTTGTCTTCTTTTGATGGTGGATCTGAGTCAGATCAACAGAACAGTGATGGAGAACTGAGCCTCATGGTCGAGGGGTTGGAAGTTGACCATTCTGTATGCACTGCCAGCTGGGTAGCTGAAACAACTTCCATGGCAGGCTCTCATGTGACTGAACATGCTGCAGATGGACCTTTATTAGATTCCCTTGATGTTGTGGGGCCGAGGTCTTGTGCTGGTGAGAGTGTTGGAGCTGAGGTGGATGGAGTTGGACTGGATGAAGACAGGAGGAGTGTGGAGAACTTGGGGCACACCATAGTCAGGTCGAATCCAAGTGTCAGCCATTCAGGGAGTGTAGCAGACACTCTTTGACACTCCAGCTTCTTTGTTTCATTTTCCCTTTTAGTTGGGAGATATTTGTGTCGCATGTGAGGATGTATTATTTGTGAAATTAGTAGTTTGGGTTACCTGTTGGTCATGTATTGTTCTACTCTTGAACTGTTTTGAGAAGTTTAGAGGGGAGTATGTAGCTGAGTAAATATTTTTCCATTTTATTTGTAAACATTCTCAAAACCTACTATTTATGTTCTCTGTCAAAAAAACTGTTGTAACAGCTATTTATGTGAACAGTTTGATCTAAATAAAGAGTCATCCTGAAAATAAGTTATTTAGTTCCGCATTACCTGTTGTAGCAGGGGGGCTTTCATTTATGAAGCACACAGAGGCACATGTAGGAGGAAGCATTCCCGGTAAAAACAGGTAAAAACTGATTCCTGCCTGGGTGCCTACTTTCATATATGCTAGTGTCCATCTTGAGTCTGCTACATAAAACTCAGAGAGTTTTTAACAAGCAGCAACATTTGATGTGATTATCAGTCAGTGTGTAGGAAAACCACAGTACAACCACTGCTGCTTTAAGAGTAATCAGTGATTTTATTGAGTCTTTGGACAGCAAAGACTCTTTGGTTTATCAAAGCTGTTGGTACTGTGGACCATGTTATTACTGTACTGGTCTGTCAGAACAATCTGTTCGATGGTTTGAAAACTATAAAACAGAATGCAGTGTGTGCAAGCTGAGGGTTTTCTTCTAAATGTCTGGAAGTTAAACATGGAGTGCCTCAGGGCTCAGTTTTGGGACCACTTTTATTTACCCTGTATATTATTAACATTGGGCAAAATGTTCCCACCGCTAAATGTCATGTATATGCAGACGATACTGTCATGTATATGCAGACGATACTGTCATTTATATGCAGATGATACTGTCATGTATATGCAGATGATACTGTCATGTATATGCAGACGATACTGTCATGTATATGCAGATGATACTGTCATTTATATGCAGATGATACTGTCATTTATATGCAGATGATACTGTCATGTATATGCAGACGATACTGTCATGCATATGCAGATGATACTATCATGTATATACAGATGATACTGTCATGTATATGCAGATGATACTGTCATTTATATGCAGATGATACTGTCGTGTACTGCTCTGCCCCTAAAGTTTTTGATACTTTACAGGACACAGAGTTAAAACTGATCTTAAATCCTGACAAAACCAAACTAACATTGTTTTCAAACTCAAAGAAGAAGCTGCTGAACCTTCCCTCAATTTCCACATTTCAGGGTGATGTGATCGAGGTTGTATCTTCTTATAAATATCTTGGGTTTATGATTGATGATTCTTTGACTTTCAAGCTTCATACTTAGCAAGTTGTAAACAAGTCAAAATTACAGCTAGGCTTCTATTTCAGAAATATAGTCATGGACAAAAATATTGGCACCCCTGGAATTTTTCCAGAAAATACCTCATTTCTCCCAGAAATTGTTGCAATTACAAATGTTTTGGTATACATGTGTTTATTTCCTTTATGTTCACTGGAACAACACAAAAAATCTGAAGAAAAAAGACAAAATTGAAAATTTTTTACACAAAATTAAAAAAAATGGGAGCGTGAGT
This sequence comes from Cheilinus undulatus, assembly GCF_018320785.1. Classification (NCBI taxonomy): domain Eukaryota; kingdom Metazoa; phylum Chordata; class Actinopteri; order Labriformes; family Labridae; genus Cheilinus; species Cheilinus undulatus. Next base: position 9,288,153 of record NC_054885.1, on the reverse strand, counting down.
TCCTCGGTGGTGCTGCTGAAGCGTGGGTCTGCAGGCCATTCTAGTGTAACATGGATTGATAGACCCCATTAAACCCAGAGAAAGGCCCCTTATAAAACCAGAGAATGGACCCTGAAAAAACCCAGAGAATGGACCCTGATAAACCCAGAGAATGGACCCCATTAAACCCAGAGAATGGACCCCGATAGACCCAGAGAATGCACCCTGATAAACCCAGAGAATGGACCCTGATAGACCCAGAGAATGGACCCTGATAAACCCAGAGAATGGATCCTGATAGACCCAGAGAATGGACCCTGATAGACCCAGAGAATGGACCCCATTAAACCCAGAGAACGGACCCTGATAGACCCAGAGAATGGACCCTGATAGACCCAGAGACTGGACCCTGATAGACCCAGAACATGGACCCTGATAGACCCAAAGAATGGACCCTGATAAACCCACAGAATGGACCCTGATTAACCCAGAGAATGGACCCTGATAGACCCAGAGAATGGACCCTGATAGACCCAGAGACTGGACCCTGATAGACCCAGAGAATGGACCCTGATAAACCCAGAGAATGGCCCCTGATAGACCCAGAGAATGGACCCTGATAAACCCAGAGAATGGCCCCTGATAGACCCAGAGAATGGACCCTGATAGACCCAGAGAATGGACCCTGATTAACCCAGGGATAAAAGTTTTGCCCACTTTTTGCCATGTTTTTCATTTGTCCAATGTTGCCACTTTTTTGGAGCTTCTTTTTGGACCGGGAGGACAGGCAGTTTAGGGACTAGTTTCTGTGGCGGATGGATCTGAGGATGATGGATCAGGGGTAAACAGGGTCACCTGACTGTGGTGTAGAGGTCTTCATCCTGTAACAGCCTCCTCATCATGACCCTCAGCTCGCCCAGGTACAGCCCCGCCCCTCCCTCTGATGCAGGTTTAGCCCCGCCCACCGGCAGATATTTCTCATCACCATCATCTTGCAGTGGTACCGCCCACCAAACACAGCAAAGGCCAATAGGAAAGCTGAAAGGGGACAGACCACACCCACTTTCACCAAATAATCAAACAGACTGACAATAACTGAAAATTAAACTATTTAGTTCTGGTAGTGTGTGCGAGTGTGTTTTCCTGCATAGTAGTGTGTATTCTGTGTGTATAAGAGTGTATCAGGTGTGTATCAGGTGTGTATTCTGTGTGTATCAGGTGTGTATCAGGTGTGTATTCTGTGTGTATCAGGTGTGTATCAGGTGTGTATCAGGTGTGTATTCTGTGTGTATCAGGTGTGTATTCTGTGTGTATCAGGTGTGTATTCTGTGTGTTTAAGTGTGTATCAGGTGTGTATCAAGTGTGTTAAAGGTGTGTGTTTTTGTGGTTGCCATGGTGATGTCCTATCATCAGTGCTATGATGTCACTGCTAGGCCCCGCCTCTATTTCCACCTCAGCCTCTGGAGTTGCCAACCTAAGCTCTAGCCTTGGAGCCCCACCCCTCCTTATCTTCATCGGCCACGCTCACTGAGCTCTGGAGAGACAGCGAGGAAGACTGGATAGAGAGAGCGGAGTTACCATGGAAACAACATGGGACCAGATTGACTGTTGAGTCTCACCTGTCTGAGACGGGTCCTGATGGTATCCATGACAACCTGAGGAGGAGATGGACCATTAGAGGACAGCATTAAGAACCAGTTCATTACAGATCATCACCACCTCCAAATATTTGTAGGCATTTGTCTGATTGGAGCAGATGATTGGTCCATCTGGTTGACCCCGTCCCCCTTTAGGAACATGAACAGTCCTGCTGAGTCAGGCATCTTTGGTCTGATCAGTCTGAATGGTCTGTATTCACTCTGTCAGAGATAAACATGGCTCGCTGAGCTGGCTGTGATTGGCTCCTGTCTGAGGTCAGAGGTCACTGGTGTTTGATCAGGTTAACTTTATTAACAGAGAGTAAACAGACACAGCTGAGGGCTGAAATCTGTCATCAGGATCAATCATGGTCTCACCCAGACCGGTCCACAGGAAAGGAGGGACACCTAACACGCCTCAGACCCACAGATGTGGGTTACTCAGACCATCAGGTTTGGTGGATCAGATGGGTCTACCATTAGCTAGAACCGGCTCCTTAACACACTGGTTCAGTCCAGTTTGGTACAGTCCTAGACTGACCTAGACAACAGCAGACTAAACTAGTCTAACTTAGAATGACCCACACAACAGCAGACTGACCCAGATGAAAGAAGACTGGCCTTCAGTCTGAATGTCTGATCCTCTACCCTGGTCTCTGAACTCTACCTCTGCTCTGTTTGCTTTATTTTAAAGAGGACGCTGTCAGTGTTAGGCTCCGCCTACCCATGGAAACAGTCTTTAACTCTCTCTAAAGGTGGCGAAGGGTTAAAGAGGAATGTGATCTGTTTATAAATATAGAAATGTGAGGTGAGGTGAACATGTGTAGATACTCCTAAACCCTTAAATCAGTGATCTGTCTAACACTTGGATTAATGAATAAGAGTTCAGGACAATCCAATCAATAGTAGTATTGATAATCAGACTGGTCAGAGCTTTGGTCTAACATCTGACTCATAGATCTGTAGTCCTTCTCTGTCCTCTCTAACAGGAACAGCAGGTCCTTAAAATAATAATAATGAACCCAACACTGTCTACAGCTCTGGGCTGATAGACTTACAGCCTTTAATATCAAACTACCAGAGATTTATAGGAGTGAATTTATTTCTAGATGATGTTTCAGTGGGTTCTTAAAACTGTCAGATAATTATAAGAATATTACACAATAATTACTGTGATACTCCTGGACACTATATCACAACTCTGAACCAGGAACAGCAGGGACCAGAACTCAGACATTTTAGAAAATAAAACTACCTACTGTATTAGTCTGGGACTGAGACCAGAGTCTGGAGGAGTCTAGGACTGAGACCAGAGTCTGGAGGAGTCTGGGACTGAGACCTTTTAACAGCTTCATGAACGAGTCTGTTCTACTAAACAACTCTTTAATATGAGCCGTTCATGAACAAGTCTGTTCTACTAAACGACTCTTTAATATGAGTTGTTCATGAATGAGTCTGCTCTTCTAAATGACTCTTTAATTTGAGCTGTTCATGAACGAGTCTGTTCTACTAAACAAATCTTTAACGTGGGCCATTCATGGACAGGTCTGTTCTGCTAAATGACTCTTTAATGTGAGCCGTTCATGAACGAGTCTGTTCTACTAAACAACCCTTTAATGTGAGCCATTCATGAGCAAATCTGTTCTACTAAATGACTCTTTAATGTGAGCCATTCATGAATGAGTCAGTTCTACTAAACGACCCTTTAATGTGAGCCGTTCATGAACGAGTCTGTTCTACTAAATGACTCTTTACTGTAAGTCCCTGTATCTAGCTCCTCTCTGAGCCCCAGTCTCCTGTCCTCCATCCTCTGTCTTTATTTAACTCACATCTAAAAGACAACCTGCACCAGATGAAGAGGAACCATACTGATCAATAATCTAATCAGTTATTGATGAGGGACTACCTGATTACTGAGACCAGATCAATAAATCCACAGCCAGGTTTTCTGAAGGTTTATTCAGGATTCAGTCCAGAACAGAGAAAAATCTAATAATCACATGGATACAGCCTCCAGTCTCCTGATTATACCTGATCAATCAGCAGTTATTGATCCTTTATCAGACTGATTCAAAGAGAAAAGAGGAAGCACTGAGAGGAAGCACAGTCCAGAGTCCAGACCCAGGACAGACCAGGGTCTGGGGTTACACCAGCAAAGCAGAAGGTCCAGATTATTCTGCTGTAGACACAGGACCAGGACCAGGATCAGGACCAGGACTAGAACCAGGAACAGACCAGGATCAGGGTTTACACCAGCCAAGCAGTAGGCGCAGTTTATTCTCCTCTGGACACAGGACCAGGACCAGGACCAGGATCAGTTAGTGGGAACCAGGATCCTCCCTGTATTAGAGAGAAGAAACCAGATCAATGACATCATCAGGAACCACACAGGTAGAACTGATCTGGATCCATCTGAACCAGTCTGAGCTGGTTCTAGACGTGGTCTCATGATCAGACCAGTGCTAGAGCTTAGAGGAGGGTCTAGGACCAAAGACCTAGGTACCATAAAACCTCTGGGGTCCACCATCAGAACTCCTGCAGACTACAAACTAGAGAATGTTGGTATTAGTCAGTTCTTCGTTAGCAAACTTTTCTCTTTGTTCATCACTTGATCAACTAAGTTTTATTTTCTTTTTACCTCTTTTCATTGTAAATAAATGTCTGAAACTCTTGTTGTTCTAGTTTGGGACTTTTTGTTTGTTACTCTTGGTTAATTTTAAAACTGATGTTACTTATTTTAGTAACTCCTAGATTGTAAAAAGGTCCTAACATAAGTGGGGGCTCGTCCGGGATAATTAACTGAGTGTTATCTTATTAACTGAATGTTAAGTGAGCAATTGATTAATTGATTTGATGATCATGGCTCAGTTTTGTTTGGAAAGTTTTGTGTCCAATCCTACGCTAGAGGTCTTAACCCTTTAAGCACCAAAGTCACAACATTGCTGAATTAAACAGGCTGTAGCTAATATGGTGCCTAATGTTGTTACTACTTTACACCAGGAGGTGGCGGACATGAGTAACTTCAATCCCAGCAGCATTTGTGGGTGTGTTTCTGTTCAAAGTTTTGGAGAGGGAGAGTTTGAAGACACACCGCTGGTCGAGGAGACGAGGAAGTGGTAGTAGTGGTTGTAGTTGGAGATTAAAAGAGACAAAGAGAGCGAATTTTAGGGAGAATACTCACAATGCTGGGAGGAATAGAGGAATATTTACCCCTGTGACAATGACGTTCAGTCATCCGGTGAGACCAAGACGTCGGAGCCACACGAACTCCATGCATCATGAGAGTCCACCAGCAGCACAGACCAAAGCCGTTGCTTTAACAAGACAATCAGTAAAACCTGTAGAGTCGTCCAGGTAGCAGGTAAACCAGGTAGAGCCACCTGTCCCTCTAGACCCTCTACCTGCAGTAGGACGGCCTGTTGAATGTGTAGATGTTGATCATGTTACCAGAGACTAAAACTGGACACCAGGTCCTAACTGTAATGTGACCTGCCACCTGGTTCCTGAGGCTGGTCCCCTCTAGACCCACAGAACCATCAGTACCCAAAGCCCTGCTGAAGTTTTTACCACATCCAGACCTCCAACAGTAGTCCAGACCCACAGGGGGACCAGTGTCCAGTCAACACTGGTTAAACAAACCCTACAGTCTTTGGGTATTCAGCACATACTGGTAGATTACTACTGATAAATACTGGACAGGTCTGAACCAGATTAGAATGTTCTGAACTGGATTAGACTTCTCTGAAGTGGTCTAAATTGGTCTGAAGTGGTCTGAAGTGGTCTACCTCTGGTCTTGCTCTTGTAGTAGATGAATCCAGCCAGAGATAAGATCAGACCCAGGATCAGACCAGACGCTCCGATGGCGATCTTGTTCCTCTCTGACTCTGGCATGGACGGGTCTGAGGATGGAAGGGGGACAGGTGAGACCAGAGAGACAGGTGAGACCAGAGAGACAGGTGAGACCAGAGAGACAGGTGAGACCAGAGAGACAGGTGAGACCAGACAGACAGGTGAGACCAGACAGACAGGTGAGACCAGAGAGACAGGTGAGACCAGACAGACAGGTGAGACCAGACAGACAGGTGAGACCAGAGAGACAGGTGAGACCAGAGAGACAGGTGAGCAGACAGACAGGTTCTTACCCCAGTCAATGATCAGAGGTGCGTCGAGGCTCTTGTGTTCCACCTTACATTGGATCTTCTCTCCAGACCTGTTAGAGACAGTAGACCAGATCAGGGTCACACTGAACACCTGGACCTGGACTTGGGTTAACCTGAGTCTGCTCTGTATCAAACTAAACCAGGACCTGATCTCAGGTTTAAAACAACCTAGTCTTTGACCTGGTCCTGGATCTGTCCCTGGACCAGCTGCTGTATCTGGAGGTGGACTCACCTGGGCGTGTACTCCAGGTGTGTCTGGATCTGGTAGTACCAGTCTCCGTCGGCGAGCTCCTCAGTGGAAGTGACATCAGAGGTGACTTCCTGTTGGTCTCTGAGCCAGGTCACTCTGATCTGTTTGGGGTAGAAGTCGTAGACGCTGCACACCAACATGGCGGGGTGTCCTCCAGCAGGGGGCTCCTCAGAGTGCAGCCTGGCCTGGGGCTTCACTGGAGGACAAGGTCATTTATTTATTCAGTGTAATGAGTGTAATACTCCAGTCTGACCAGCAGGCTGTGACAGAGAGCTGAGGATGAGGACTAACACAGATTCTCTCATACAAACAGATGATTATACTGACTAAAATTAAACTATAATTATTAAACATTTATAAGTTAAAGACAGTCTTTGTTTGACTGATATCTGATTAAATGTAACCTGATCTGTAAATGTTAGTGAAATAAAGTGATTTTATTATTCTATAAACTATAATCAGTGGTTTTATTCACAGATGAATAAACACAGAGATGAACAGACACACACACTCACCTGATTTAGAGAGGAAATTATTGTAGTAGATTCCAATGTTGTGTTGACAGTATCTGTCCTTTGAAGCTCTCCTCCTGCTCAGCTCTGAAGGGTCGTTGTTTAAACGTGCTGCATTTTGCACTCCATAATCAGTGTATCCAACAAAATGACCCGCACTGCTGCTGTACCTGATCAGCTCCAGTCCGTTGTAGTAATAAGAGACAACATACTCAATGTTGTCTGGCTGAGTCGAGTTAAAAATACAACGATACTCATAAAAACTCATGTAAGCACCTGAGAACAAACAACAACACTGATTACTGATGAGTATTGCATATTAATGAGAATATATAATTGATCAGTATAGTGTATTGGTCAGTATTAATCAGTATTAATCAGTAATGATCAGTATTGATCAGTATTAATCAGCATTGACCAGTATTAATCAGTATTGATCAGTATTGATCAGTATTGATCAGTATTAATCAGTATTGACCAGTATTAATCAGTATTAATCAGTATTGATCAGTATTGACCAGTATTAATCAGTATTAATCAGTGTTAGTCAGTATTAATCAGTATTGATCAGTATTGACCAGTATTAATCAGTATTAATCAGTGTTAATCAGTATTAATCAGTATTGATCAGTATTGACCAGTATTGATCCTACCTGCAGTGCTGAGGCTGATGTAGAGCAGTGAGACGGTGAGAAAAGTTGAAGCCATGTTCCTCTGTGAACTCTCCAAACACTGACTAACTCTGACTGAGCACGCTCTAAAACTAGAGACCATGATGACATCATCACCATCACCTGTTACCAGCCAGACAATTCTGACTGGCTGAAGTCTGCTCAGACCAGAGGAAGCAGAAGTTCTTAGGTTTTACTTGTCTTACTTTAATGAACACCCGTGTTCCCTCTACTTTTAAACTCCTGAGCAGATGTTCGACTCCCCTGAGCCCCTACTTCCTCAACTGTGGGCGATATCTGATACGTACATTACGTCTTCATGGTAGCACCATGGCAGCACCTCTCCAACCCCAAATATCATTACAAGAGACTAACTATGATGATCAATTATCACTGTTCAAGTCATGAATTTCACCATTCATTCATCCATAAGCCACTCTCAGTTTTAGCTTGTTGAAATTATGATGTCTGGAAATCCTGTTTAATATAATCAAGGTTCACATTTCAAGGATTTACAATCCTTTAAAATGTGAAAGTAAACTGTGATTCTAACCTACTAGTATTAGTCCTCAGGTGAAAGCAGACATTATCAAAGTTTGTAGTTTCATATAAAAAGGCAGGAAGCTTAATGATGGATGAGACAAAGCACATGCTCTGTTCCCATGGTTCATCAACATAATCACAGTCAGCTCTCCTAAAAGACTTCTACCTGCACAGGTGAAACAGCACATTACAGAGAAATCACACTGTTAGAAACATCAGGGATTAAATCCTTTTGATATAGGTCTTTCCTGGTCTCATTGTAGATCAATTTAGCCAGATTCATTCTTTAAAGCACTGTATTTACATAAAATAAACATCCATTTAATGTTGAAGTTATTAATAATTGTTTATGTAAATAACAGATTATTTGAAGGGGTAAATTAAGATAACACATGGGAAAGATGTAATCAGCTGATTTAACTCTGTAGAAGTTTTTTATTCCAGCTCCTGTCTGCCTGTTTCTCTCTGCCCTGCTGATCAGTTATCAGGATTTAAGAGATATTATAATGTTTTTGATCAGTTTATCAATAAACATTAAATCTGTAATATTTCCTGCAACGCTGCACGTAACAAAGGTTTTTATAAAGAGCTCATATACTGATGTTAAATTATTAGGGGGGACTGTTGTGATAAAATATAGAAGTCGAAGGTTAATAAAACAAAATTTTAACAGTCTGCAGCTCGCTGAGGAGAGAGAGATGGGGGGAGCTGTTATTCATATTGACAGAATTGACGCACGTATGCACCATGGTCAAAGAGGAGCTTTAAAGCAGGAGTAAAGTTCACTTCTGTGTTGAATCCTTCCCTCCTCTGCAGATGGAACCCTCAGGTCTACTCCAACACGTTAGCTTGTGTGTGTCTGTCTGTGAGTGGCGTTAGGGTTTGCGTTGCTGTGTGAACGGCATGAAGCCAAAAGTGTCTGCGCAAAGACACACGATGGTCGCATCGACAGACTCGGCCACATGGCAGTCATTTCCTGTATGTGTAAACCAGTCATTCAAACAACCATCAATTTCACACACACACTGGCACTAAGAGCAGAGCACAGTTAGAGGGAGGTGGAGTTTGTGACGCTGATAAATTCAACTCACTGAAGCACGCTCTGTGGCTGGAATCCACCTGCATCCGGCAGCTGTCAGTATCAGGCCCTGCTGATGTATTATATGATAGACACACTCTACATCTCTCAGGTATGAGGTAGAAACCTCAGGCTACAGGACCAGCAAACCTGAGGATTAAAGCACTTTTGATCACAGCACATATTAGAAAAAACAATGAAAACTAACCAGAGATATTTGAGTGCGCTACTTTTTAAAAATTTTCTGTGCAGAGGTGGAGAGCAGTGCGCAATCGGGCAGAAAACCCCGTTAGAGGGAACAGTGGTGAAAACTCTTCTAAACTGAAAAAGAAGAACTGATTCTTTTTAGAGAAAAATTACTCTCTCAGAATCACGTCAGAATTAAAGCTTCACGTAAGAACAGGAAAATCCATGTTTGCAACTCCGTATCCATAAAACTTGAAAAAAACTAAATAAATGAATAAAAGTTCAGTGTTTGGTTCTTAGTTGTTCTCGGCTGTTTATAGTTCAGTGTTTGGTTCTTGGTTGTTCTCGGCTGTTTATAGTTCAGTGTTTGGTTCTTAGTTGTTCTTGGCTGTTTATAGTTCAGTGTTTGGTTCTTAGTTGTTCTCGGCTGTTTATAGTTCAGTGTTTGGTTCTCAGTTGTTCTTGGCTGTTTACAGTTCAGTGTTTGGTTCTCAGTTGTTCTTGGCTGTTTATAGTTCAGTGTTTGGTTCTTGGTTGTTCTCGGCTGTTTATAGTTCAGTGTTTGGTTCTTAGTTGTTCTCGGCTGTTTATAGCTCAGTGTTTGGTTCTCAGGTTTTCTCAGCTGTTTATAGTTCAGTGTTCGGTTCTCAGTTGTTCTTGGCTGTTTATAGTTCAGTGTTTGGTTCTTGGTTGTTCTTGGCTGTTTATAGTTCAGTGTTTGGTTCTCAGGTTTTCTCAGCTGTTTATAGTTCAGTGTTCGATTTTTAGTTGTTCTTGGCTGTTTATAGTTCAGTGTTTGGTTCTCAGGTTTTCTCAGCTGTTTATAGTTCAGTGTTCGATTTTTAGTTGTTCTTGGCTGTTTATAGTTCAGTGTTTGGTTCTTAGTTGTTCACGGCTGTTTATAGTTCAGTGTTTGGTTCTCAGTTGTTCACGGCTGTTTATAGTTCAGTGTTTGGTTCTCAGTTGTTCACGGCTGTTTATAGTTCAGTGTTTGGTTCTCAGTTGTTCTTGGCTGTTTATAGTTCAGTGTTTGGTTCTTAGTTGTTCTTGGCTGTTTATAGTTCAGTGTTTGGTTCTTAGTTGTTCACGGCTGTTTATAGTTCAGTGTTTGGTTCTCAGTTGTTCACGGCTGTTTATAGTTCAGTGTTTGGTTCTCAGTTGTTCTTGGCTGTTTATAGTTCAGTGTTTGGTTCTTAGTTGTTCTTGGCTGTTTATAGTTCAGTGTTTGGTTCTTAGTTGTTCACGGCTGTTTATAGTTCAGTGTTTGGTTCTCAGTTGTTCTTGGCTGTTTATAGTTCAGTGTTTGGTTCTTAGTTGTTCTTGGCTGTTTATAGTTCAGTGTTTGGTTCTTAGTTGTTCACGGCTGTTTATAGTTCAGTGTTTGGTTCTTAGTTGTTCTTGGCTGTTTATAGTTCAGTGTTTGGTTCTTAGTTGTTCTTGGCTGTTTATAGTTCAGTGTTTGGTTCTTGGTTGTTCTTGGCTGTTTATAGTTCAGTGTTTGGTTCTTGGTTGTTCTTGGCTGTTTATAGTTCAGTGTTTGGTTCTTCGTTGTTCTTGGCTGTTTATAGTTCAGTGTTTGGTTCTTGGTTGTTCTTGGCTGTTTATAGTTCAGTGTTTGGTTCTCAGTTGTTCTCGGCTGTTTATAGTTCAGTGTTTGGTTCTTGGTTGTTCTCGGCTGTTTATAGTTCAGTGTTTGGTTCTTGGTTGTTCTCGGCTGTTTATAGTTCAGTGTTTGGTTCTTAGTTGTTCTTGGCTGTTTACAGTTCAGTGTTTGGTTCTCAGTTGTTCTTGGCTGTTTACAGTTCAGTGTTTGGTTCTCGGTTGTTCTTGGCTGTTTATAGTTCAGTGTTTGGTTCTTAGTTGTTCTTGGCTGTTTATAGTTCAGTGTTTGGTTCTTAGTTGTTCTTGGCTGTTTTTAGCTCAGTGTTTGGTTCTTAGTTGTTCTTGGCTGTTTATAGCTCAGTGTTTGGTTCTTAGTTGTTCTTGGCTGTTTTTAGCTCAGTGTTTGGTTCTTAGTTGTTCTTGGCTGTTTTTAGCTCAGTGTTTGGTTCTTAGTTGTTCTCGGCTGTTTATAGTTCAGTGTTTGGTTCTTAGTTGTTCTCGGCTGTTTATAGCTCAGTGTTTGGTTCTCAGGTTTTCTCGGCTGTTTATAGTTCAGTGTTCGATTTTTAGTTGTTCTTGGCTGTTTATAGTTCAGTGTTTGGTTCTTCGTTGTTCTCGGCTGTTTATAGCTCAGTGTTTGGTTCTCAGGTTTTCTCAGCTGTTTATAGTTCAGTGTTTGGTTCTCAGTTGTTCTTGGCTGTTTATAGTTCAGTGTTTGGTTCTTGGTTGTTCTTGGCTGTTTATAGTTCAGTGTTTGGTTCTTGGTTGTTCTTGGCTGTTTATAGTTCAGTGTTTGGTTCTTGGTTGTTCTCGGCTGTTTATAGTTCAGTGTTTGGTTCTTAGTTGTTCTTGGCTGTTTATAGTTCAGTGTTTGGTTCTTGGTTGTTCTTGGCTGTTTATAGTTCAGTGTTTGGTTCTTGGTTGTTCTTGGCTGTTTATAGTTCAGTGTTTGGTTCTTGGTTGTTCTTGGCTGTTTATAGTTCAGTGTTTGGTTCTTAGTTGTTCTTGGCTGTTTATAGTTCAGTGTTTGGTTCTCAGTTGTTCTTGGCTGTTTATAGTTCAGTGTTTGGTTCTCAGTTGTTCTTGGCTGTTTATAGTTCAGTGTTTGGTTCTCAGTTGTTCTTGGCTGTTTATAGTTCAGTGTTTGGTTCTTAGTTGTTCACGGCTGTTTATAGTTCAGTGTTTGGTTCTCAGTTGTTCTTGGCTGTTTATAGTTCAGTGTTTGGTTCTTAGTTGTTCTTGGCTGTTTATAGTTCAGTGTTTGGTTCTCAGGTTTTCTCAGCTGTTTATAGTTCAGTGTTTGGTTCTCAGTTGTTCTTGGCTGTTTATAGTTCAGTGTTTGGTTCTTGGTTGTTCTTGGCTGTTTATAGTTCAGTGTTTGGTTCTTAGTTGTTCTTGGCTGTTTATAGTTCAGTGTTTGGTTCTTGGTTGTTCTTGGCTGTTTATAGTTCAGTGTTTGGTTCTTAGTTGTTCTTGGCTGTTTATAGTTCAGTGTTTGGTTCTTAGTTGTTCTTGGCTGTTTATAGTTCAGTGTTTGGTTCTCGGTTGTTCTTGGCTGTTTATAGTTCAGTGTTTGGTTCTTGGTTGTTCTTGGCTGTTTATAGTTCAGTGTTTGGTTCTCAGTTGTTCTTGGCTGTTTATAGTTCAGTGTTTGGTTCTTAGTTGTTCACGGCTGTTTATATCTCAGTGTTTGGTTCTCAGTTGTTCACGGCTGTTTATAGTTCAGTGTTTGGTTCTCAGTTGTTCTTGGCTGTTTATAGTTCAGTGTTTGGTTCTTAGTTGTTCACGGCTGTTTATAGTTCAGTGTTTGGTTCTCAGTTGTTCTTGGCTGTTTATAGTTCAGTGTTTGGTTCTTAGTTGTTCTTGGCTGTTTATAGTTCAGTGTTTGGTTCTTAGTTGTTCTTGGCTGTTTATAGTTCAGTGTTTGGTTCTCAGTTGTTCTTGGCTGTTTATAGTTCAGTGTTTGGTTCTTAGTTGTTCTTGGCTGTTTATAGTTCAGTGTTTGGTTCTTGGTTGTTCTTGGCTGTTTATAGTTCAGTGTTTGGTTCTTGGTTGTTCTTGGCTGTTTATAGTTCAGTGTTTGGTTCTCGGTTGTTCTTGGCTGTTTATAGTTCAGTGTTTGGTTCTCGGTTGTTCTTGGCTGTTTATAGTTCAGTGTTTGGTTCTTAGTTGTTCTCGGCTGTTTATAGTTCAGTGTTTGGTTCTTGGTTGTTCTCGGCTGTTTATAGTTCAGTGTTTGGTTCTTGGTTGTTCTTGGCTGTTTATAGTTCAGTGTTTGGTTCTTCGTTGTTCTTGGCTGTTTATAGTTCAGTGTTTGGTTCTTAGTTGTTCTTGGCTGTTTATAGTTCAGTGTTTGGTTCTCAGTTGTTCTTGGCTGTTTATAGTGCAGTGTTTGGTTCTTGGTTGTTCTTGGCTGTTTTCTAGTTCAGTGTTTGGTTCTCAGTTGTTCTTGGCTGTTTATAGTTCAGTGTTTGGTTCTTGGTTGTTCTTGGCTGTTTATAGTTGTGTTTGGTTCTTAGTTGTTCACGGCTGTTTATAGTTCAGTGTTTGGTTCTCAGTTGTTCTTGGCTGTTTATAGTTCAGTGTTTGGTTCTTAGTTGTTCTTGGCTGTTTATAGTTCAGTGTTTGGTTCTTAGTTGTTCTTGGCTGTTTATAGTTCAGTGTTTGGTTCTTAGTTGTTCTTGGCTGTTTATATCTCAGTGTTTGGTTCTTAGTTGTTCTTGGCTGTTTATAGTTCAGTGTTTGGTTCTTAGTTGTTCTTGGCTGTTTATATCTCAGTGTTTGGTTCTTAGTTGTTCTTGGCTGTTTATATCTCAGTGTTTGGTTCTTAGTTGTTCTTGGCTGTTTATATCTCAGTGTTTGGTTCTTAGTTGTTCTTGGCTGTTTATAGTTCAGTGTTTGGTTCTTAGTTGTTCTTGGCTGTTTATAGTTCAGTGTTTGGTTCTTAGTTGTTCGCGGCTGTTTATAGTTCAGTGTTTGGTTCTTAGTTGTTCTTGGCTGTTTATAGTTCAGTGTTTGGTTCTTAGTTGTTCTTGGCTGTTTATAGTTCAGTGTTTGGTTCTTAGTTGTTTTCGGCTGTTTATAGTTCAGTGTTTGGTTCTTAGTTGTTCGCGGCTGTTTATAGTTCAGTGTTTGGTTCTTAGTTGATCTTGGCTGTTTATAGTTCAGTGTTTGGTTCTCAGTTGTTCGCGGCTGTTTATAGTTCAGTGTTTGGTTCTTAGTTGTTCTTGGCTGTTTATAGTTCAGTGTTTGGTTCTTAGTTGTTCTTGGCTGTTTATATCTCAGTGTAACATGATAAACTAAAAGTCATTGATTATAGTTAATATATTCTATATATACTACTACTACTACTAATAATAATAATAAACTTTATTTCTATAGCACCTTTAAAAACAGAGGTTAACAAAGTGCTTTGACAATAAGCAGAATCACGATTACAAAGCATCAAACACAATGGCAAAACATCACAAGAAAGACGAAACCCCAACAACAAGCCAACAGTGCAACTCCAACATCACAGAAACCAGCTGAACATTCAAAGCACAAAAAATGAGGATGTCAATTTAGGAGGACATTATACAAACCCAGATATGAAACATTTTGTCATAAGAGTGAGGATCATGAATAAAAATGAAATAAAGAGAAAAAGAAAAACCCAGAATAACCTCGACCAGTCCAGGCAATGCAGGAACCAACTACATAAAAGAGACCTAAGAACCAGAAATGTAAAAGTGTTTAAAATATTAGGAAGAGACGGAAAGGAATAAATCAAAAGGTAAGGAGGAGAATAAAAGCAGTTAAAATGTGATGAGATTAATAAGTCAGCGTACAAAATTAAAATTCCGGACAGTAAAAGATGGTAATCATGGTAATGATAATAATCTGGTAAAACCGATATAGCTATAAAAAGAGGGGGACACAATAAAAGCAGTAAAAGCAGGGGGGCTCTAAAAACCAAGTAGGAGAAGTGGACATATCACATAACATTCAATAAGCATAAAATACAAAGCTGAGAAGAGCAGATATAGGGGCTTTAAGGACAGATTTGACAGAGAATAAGAGAAAAGTGAAAAAGATGGGACACAGTATAAGACAGAAGACAACATCACATAAAAGCAAGTCTATAAAAATGAGTTTTAAGAAGTGATTTAAAAGATGTCACTGATTCTGCATGCCTTATCTCCTCGGGCAGGTCATTCCAAAGTCGAGGCGCCCTGACAGAGAAGGAAAGTATTATATATATATTAGCAAAGTGTACTTACAGGTTATAAAACATCTGCAGAAAAAAAGGGACTGAGAGGATGTCTAATATAAATTGTTATTTCAAATGTTTATTTTATCTAATTTTTTTTATTTAGCTTTATTTACACTCGAAAAATCATTGAGGATGAGCCCTCATTTACAATGACGTCGAGCATAAAAATAATGAAAATGTTTTATATCAGACATATTCAAAAGACATAAAGTACATTAACAAGTTAAAAAAATCATCATATCAGCCAGAAAAGGCATATCAAAGTCAGGTGACACAAGTGCAATCAGAGCACAAGAAATTCAGCAATAATGATTTGAAATGCCCCACAGTAACCAGTTCTTTGATTTTTAAAGCGCTCTGCAGTGAATTCCAAGCAGAAGGTGCAAAGAAACTAAAGGCAGATCTGCTGAGCTCAGAATGAACTTTTGAACCTGGAGAGTTAGCCAGTCACTAGGTGTTATGCACTCCAGAAGACCAGGCTAACATGGAGGAGCTGTAAGGATCCCAAGTAAAGCCTTGTAAATAAACATGTATGTATGCAGGTCGCGTCTCTCTGAGAGCGAGGACCACCCAACCTTACTGTAAAGGATGCAGTGGTGAGTGTTGAAGGCATCACCAGTAATGAACCTAAGTGCAGAGTGGAAAACTGCATGCAGGGATTTTAGAGTTGTAGCTGAGGCATGCCTGTACAAAATATCACCATAATCCAACGCTGATAAAAAAAGTTGCCTCAGCCAGAGTTTTTCTACAATGCAGAGGAAAATACGATTTATTTCTGTTAAAGAAAAGCCAATTTTTTGACGAAGTTTACTTACCAAATTAGAAACGTGACATCTAAAAGTAATCTTCTAATCAATCTAAATGCCAAGATATTTATATTCTGACACTCTTTCAATATTGGTGCCACCATTAGTAATAATAACACTCTGAAAATCAATGTTTTTAGCTCTAGAAAACAGCATACATTTGGTTTTCTCTGCATTTAGAAGAAGCCTGTGATTGGTCAGAGCAACCTCAAAATCATTAAAACAGCTCTTGTAAGAGTAATAAAATCTGATTTTGCCTTTCCAAGTGCTACACACTGCTGTCTGCCCGTGAGATAGCTCTTGAACCAACAGTCAGCATTTTTGTCCAAGCCAATATTATCAAGCTTACTTAAGAGCACTGTATGATTAATCATGTCAAAGGCTTTGGAAAGGTCAATAAATAAAGCTGCACAGTGTTTCCTGTTATCCAGGGCTGAGATAAAATCATTTAAAACAAGAGTGGCAGCAGTGACAGTGACAGTGCTGTGGTTCTGTCTAAAACCAGACTGGTGTCTATTTAAAACAGAATAATCTAAAAGAAATGATTTGAGCTGCTCATTTACTAAAGCTTCAAATATTTTAGCAAGGCACGACAGTTTGGAAATAGACCTGTAGTTGTTCATGACTGCAGTTTCACCATTATCAGTATTAGGCTATTTGAATTATCATTATTAAACACTATCAAAGTTTGTCTGAGACGCCAAGAAAGAGCAAAACAACTCGCAGCTGACTGACTTCACTAGATAACTGTCCCAAAAACAACTTTTTAAAAAAGCAAGTGAAAACACAGGTAGCTCAAAGTGGTTCTTGAAAAAGATTATGCTTTTACTTTGAAAAGTACATCAGAGTCATTTTTACCTGAGGAGGTAACAATGACTCTGTGATCAGCAGGGTTCGTTTCTTAGTTTGTTAGTTTGTTAGTTTGTTAGTTTCTTAGCAACATAACTCAAAAAGGACAGATTTTGATGAAATTTTTAGGAAATGTCAGAAATGGCATAAGGGAGAACTGATTAGATTTTGGGAGTGATCCAGATCACCGTCTGGATCCAGGAATTTTTGAAAGGATCCTGTACTATTGTGAGATAGGGCTGATGGTGGAGGTCTGTGCTCTCTGACTGCTTTTCTAGTTTCTAAACGTCAGGACTGAGAGAAGTTGAAAGACTGTGGAGGATTCTTACTGCCGTCACTCCATCTTCAACTCACAGAGCTCTAATTCCTGATGTCTCATGGCGTTAGGGGTCATTCTCTGTCTCCAGAGTAAACTACACTCATGGCTGAAAAATTAAACTGTTCAGGAAGACGCTTACATGCACAAAGAGAAACCAGGAAACTTCAAAAACCTGACAGAAACCAGGATACTCAAGTCCATTTAAACACAGTCAATGATAAAAGCATGTGTGCCACAGCGGTATATGTTTGTAATAAGCAGAAAGACAGACAGAAAAATGATAATCATCTTCAGCCAATCAGCTGCACTCGTACCCTTTGATGAGGAAGAAGGTTCCAACAGCAACACCGAGGAGGCCGACAGTCAGACCAAGACAACAGATCACAGTAGGACCCACACCTGGACCAGTCTGCTTCACCTCTGGAGACACAAACACAGATTATTAAGTAAAGCCAGAGTTTGAGTTATAAAATAACTAAAGCCAGAGTTTGATTATAGAGTAACTAAAGCCAGAGTTTGATTTATAGAGTAACTAAAGCCAGAGTTTGATTCATAGAGTTACTAAAGCCAGAGTTTGATTCATAGAGTAACTAAAGCCAGAGGTTGATTCATAGAGTTACTAAAGCCAGAGTTTGATTCATAGAGTAACTAAAGCCAGAGGTTGATTCATAGAGTAACTAAAGCCAGAGTTTGATTCATAGAGTAACTAAAGCCAGAGTTTGATTCATAGAGTAACTAAAGCCAGAGTTTGATTCATAGAGTAACTAAAGCCAGAGTTTGATTCATAGAGTAACTAAAGCCAGAGTTTGATTCATAGAGTAACTAAAGCCAGAGTTTGATTCATAGAGTTACTAAAGCCAGAGGTTGATTCATAGAGTAACTAAAGCCAGAGTTTGATTCACAGAGTAACTAAAGCCAGAGTTTGATTCATAGAGTAACTAAAGCCAGAGGTTGATTCATAGAGTTACTAAAGCCAGAGTTTGATTCATAGAGTAACTAAAGCCAGAGGTTGATTCATAGAGTTACTAAAGCCAGAGTTTGATTCATAGAGTAACTAAAGCCAGAGGTTGATTCATAGTTACTAAAGCCAGAGTTGAAGAGGACCAGAGGCCAGAGTTATTCATGATTCATAGAGTTACTAAAGCCAGAGTTTGATTCATAGAGTAACTAAAGCCAGAGGTTGATTCATAGAGTTACTAAAGCCAGAGGTTGATTCATAGAGTAACTAAAGCCAGAGTTTGATTCACAGAGTAACTAAAGCCAGAGTTTGATTCATAGAGTAACTAAAGTCAGAGTTTGATTCATAGAGTAACTAAAGCCAGAGTTTGATTCATAGAGTAACTAAAGTCAGAGTTTGATTTATAGAGTAACTAAAACCAGAGTTTGAGTTATAGAGTAACTAAAGCCATAGTTTGAGTTATAGAGTAACTAAAGCCAGAGGTTGATTCATAGAGTAACTAAAGCCAGAGGTTGATTATACATATACAGTTGGCCTCCTCAGGTTCACTGCTCTTTCTATCATAGAGATTAATTTAATGAGCAGGAACTTCAGAATGAAATCGCTTAACTAATAAATTATTTGTTGTAGAGCATTTATCAGGATCTATAGTCTGACTCACTCTCTGTCCTTTCCTGATTCTTCAGCAGGTCTTCTTTTCTCTAACAACAGCCTGAGTGAGTTTATGAGTTGGTATTTAAAGGTCTATATGTGGAGGAAGTTCATGGAAAAGATGTTAGAAAACATTAATCCATTAGTAAAATATAAATGTGGTGTATAATATCTAGAAATATATAGTTTATAACTCCTCTCTTTTTATTTCTCCATAGTTGAAATAAAATAAAATGGTGAACTGTTGGATTATTGTGTAGTTAAATAGGATCAATAGGACACAAAAAAATCTTTATAGAGTTAGAGGAAAGGATGTTACTGACAATGAGCATATACTTTTATTCATGAAGCTCCAGCTGGTCTAAGGGATGTTCAAATATTAGTCTGAGCTCTGAGATGTTTTTCAAAGAGCTGATTAATTAAGGTTGTTTTTTTGGGGTATTTATCTCTCATACTGGGACATTTACTGTAGTTCTGTGGATTTATTAACATAAAAGACATGATTTCTATTTTTTTTCCCACTCATTATTGATATTTTTAGCTAAAGGGGGAGGGGCCTCATGTTGGTCTTTGCCCTGGACCTCCAAATGACTAAACCAGCCCCGCCTCATTCTGTAGCTCTGGTTTCCTGTTTCTGCTCTTTAGACAGTTTTTATTATCAGCATCATTAAAAATCAAGGAAAACAGCCACGTCTGGACAAGTTTCACCAGACGTGACGTTATCTCAACATGTGATCTGTGTGTGTGAGGGTCACTGACGACACGTATCAATGATCATCATAAATACTAGTGTGGGAGAGCATGGACAGGAAGTGACTGAAGAAACTTGTTAAAACGAGAAGCTTCAGTCTGAGCAGCAGACAGCACTACTGAATATATGATCTGAAGAGACGACCACCGGAGGACTTCCTCTGCTCTCTCACACACACTCCTCTGTCACACACAGACGATAATAAAACACAAATTAAAGGAAATCAAAGTTTTCATGTAGACTTGGCACTAAAGAACCACAGGTGACTAGAGAGCCATGGGCTGACTATCTCTGCTCTATAAACAGAAAGTAATGTAACGCTGTGAAGCATTCCTTCATTATTTTCACTGTTTTTACTGTAATTATTGTTAGGAGGGCTAAGGAGCATTTTAGGGGGACTTCAGCCCCCCAGGAACGGCCTAAAAACGCCCTGGTGGTGAGTCTAAACTCTTCCTCTCATGGGTCTGAGGTCTGACCTGGACTACCCAGACCCTCCTGTCTCTCTGGTCCGTTTATTATAAACCAACAGTCTAACGTCTCTGTGTCTGTAGTTCTGGGGTCCATGAAGGTCTCTTACCCCAAATCCTGGTCCGTGGTTGGTCCAGGGTCATGTGATCCACAGAGCAGCTGTAGATGTCTCCCTGCTGAGGGGTGAACTCCAGTTTGGAGAACTGGGAGAAGGTTTCCTCATTGTTGAAGACAGGAGCGTTGGTGGTGGTTCCCTGGGTCACGGTCTTCCCGTTCTTCTTCCAGCTGATGGTCACAGGAGCGGGGAAGAACCCGGTCACATGACACACCAGAGAGTTCTTCTGACCCAGCTCCACCTCGTCTTTGGGGTAGACCACAGGAGTGTTTGGAGGATCTGGAGACAGAGAGAAGGTCACAGACAGTCAGAGGTGCTGTTGAGTAAGGCATGCAGTAAGACGTGTTTTAGCAGAGCTCACAGCCTGTGTTAAATTAATCCTACAACATTCATGTTTACATTTTTGGGATATTAAACGTCCTGTTTGTATTTAATAACCTGAAACAAACAACTGAACAAGCTACACCATCACTGATTGCAGCAAGTCTTCACAAGGATAAATAGACTGGATCCCACAGGCCAAGGCCTGAAGCCTCAGGATGTGGTACTACAGGTATTGCTAGTGGACCTGCCTCTCTGAGGGAACAACCCAAAGACAGCATGGATACTGAGGCATGAAAATGGACATTATTTCTACTCTGAGGGCGGACGTATCAGTTGTGATAAAAGAAGAGTTAAAAGGGATGCTAGTGGAGACATTTGATGTGATAAAGAGTGAGCTGCTGGCTGTGAGAGCTAAAATTGTGGCTAACACCTCTGCTACCCCTGCTGAAATCAAGTCAATAAAACAGCATGAAAGACGTGGAAGGAGGACTTTGACATGGTCAGATGAACCCACGGCTGTACAAACCACAGTGTCCACAGTTAGAAATCAAGTGGAGCAGCTGAAAGAAAAATGTGAGGATTTGGAGGGACAGATGAGAAGAGGAAATATCCGTATTGTGGGGGTCCCTGAACAGCCCGGGTCGAGTTCACCAGCAGCAGTGTCCAAACTTCTGAAAGAATTGCTACAACAGGACAAAGAGGTAAAAATAGATCGCTCACACCGCAGCACTGCACCGAGAACACCTGGAGGAAAAGGGTTAGGGTAAGGGTTAGGGAGAATAAATTTCCCCCTGGACTCATAGATGGACAGTGGACACACACCGCCTCACGTCTGAAAAAAGATACGCGGAGTGATAAGTACATTTGAATGAAACACAAGATACTTGTGCCCTATAAAGAGGATCAGCGCTCAGTGAAGAAATCCCTAATCCATTACTATTGCCTCCACAAGTCCACTGTGCAGACCCATGGGTAGTAAGAAACCAGCACTTCTCAAGGGTTGTCAAGTGGGACCCCTCCTTTATCAGTGTTTGGTCCAGTTAGTCTTGGACACCTCCAGAGGGCTGAACAGTGATCTCCAGCATCCCAGAGCCACCCCCCTCCATGCCGGCTCTCACCACCCACCATGCCTACATGCAGACATCATCTTACCTATCTTACCACACGGCCCACACAGCCTCAACAGCACGCCACCTTCAACAGACCCCGGCTCCATTTATGCGAGCTCCAGGTAGTGACAATGCTGATACTACCTTCCTTAACACCACTCATGATTACAGAGCAGCAATGTCCAACATAGCTGTGTACAGTTTGGGCATAATGCTGTTCTAGGTTAACCTTGCAAAGCAGATGGTTTTATTTTTTCTCCCTGGTGAATCCATCTTCAAAGCTCCCATCTGAACCGTTTGGGCCAAGTTAGAAAGTGACAGGACCAATCAGTGACAAGGAGCGGTACTTTCAGGTGCAGCAGAGTCGTGACGTAAACAAGCAGCAGCAAGAGCTGGTGCAGTTATGGAGGAAGAGATTGACGTGGATGCTGCTAAAGCGCCAGTTTTATCAGAACTTGATGACATGTCTTCATGAAAAGAAGAACAAAGAACAGCAGTGAGTTGTTTTCTTTTCAAAAACCACAAAAGTCGAGTACTGACATGTCTACAGTCGCCATGTTTCGTGTTATTCCTCAGTAGCTACATCACGTGTTTTGTTGCTCTGATTGGCCCGTAGAGATGTGACAGGAGGATTCTGGGACTCTTCAAGGTCCCAGAGTCTGGAGGAAGAGAGGAGAGGACCAGAATCCACGTTGATGTAGTCCAGTGTGAAGTTTCCACAGTCAGTGATGATTTGGGCTGCCATGGCATCTGCTGGTGTTGGTCCACTGGGTTTTATCAGGTCAAAGGTCAGCTCAGCCATCTACCAGGACATTTTAGAGACCTTCATGCTTCCTTCTGCTCACAAGCACTATGGAGATGCGGATTTCATTTTTCAGCAGGACTTGGCACCTGCCCATACTGCCAAAGGTACCAAAAGCTGCTTCAGTGACCATGGTGTTACTGTGATTCTGACCTGAACCCCATAGAGAATCTATGGAAGATGAGAGACAACAGGCCCAACAATGCAAATGACCTGAAGGCCGCTATCAAAGCAACCGGGGCTTCCATTACACCTGAGCAGTGCCACAGGCTGATCGCCTCCATGCCACGCCGCATTGATGCAGTAATTCATGCAGAAGGAGGCCCAACCAAGTATTAATGCATAGAAATGAACATACTTTTCAGAAGCCTGACATTTCTGTATAAAATATCCTTTTTTATTGATCTGATGTAATATTCAAATTTTTGGAGACACTGAATTTTGCGTTTTCTTCTCAGTAAGCCATAATTATCAACATTTACAGAAATAAAGGCTTGAAATACTTCACTCTGTGTGTAATGAGTCTATATAATACATAGGTTTATCTTTCTGACAAGAGTGACAAAAAAATGTTGAACTTTTTCATGATATTGTAATTTTTTTGAGATGCACTAGTAGTATTGAACCCCTCACTCAGCTCATTAGAGATGACACATCAGTTAAAGGAATTAAGATTAATGATGAGGAACACAAATTATCACTGTATGCTGATTATGTGCTACAAAACCAGAAACAACAATCTCCAACCTTAAAAGAGTTATATCAAGTCATGGATTCCTTTCAGGTTATAAAGTCTACATAGAAAAAAACTGAAGTGATGGACCTCAGTGGTCAAACTCTGAGAAAATAAAGAAGTGGGTTTAAGTGGCACAAGAGTATGATATATTTAGGCATCACTATATCATATTCACTAGACCAGTTATATGAGGACAACTACAGCTAAATCATTGGGAGTACTAACCAAGATCTGGAGCGCTGGTCTGCTCTCCCTTTAACTTTGTTGGGCCGTATTGAATCAGTGCACATGAATGTTTTACCAGGTTACTTTATCTGTTCCAGATGTTGCCCATAGATGTCCCAAAAACAGCTTTTGATAGACTGAATAAAGTTATATCCACGTCCAAGAATTGGATTCAGAGTCAAACAATTATCCAAACTTCAGGGGGGCTCGGGACTCCCACATTTTAGGTAGCTTTTTGGCTGCACAGTTGAGACCCCTGATCTCACTGATGAAGGACCACACATATACTCGATGGGTTAACATCGAAAATAGTCTCAGCTCAGTACATTTAAAGTAATACCCTCTTCAGATCTGTGTTTAAAAAAGACCCAAACAGGTAAATGGACAAAGATTACGTTAAACATGTGGAGAACTATACAGGCCTTTATAAACTACCCAAAAATATATCATCTACGGCTGATGCTGGTTATCTTTGAGGCTTCACACCGCTTCATAGAGGGTTTAGGGGGTGGTCTCAGTATGGACTAAGACATCTGAATCAGCTGTTTATCAATGGTGAACTAAAATCTTCTGAACAAATAAGAAATGAATTTAAACTCTGAGACACTTTTTGACAACACATCCAGAAATTCATAAAGTTAAAATCCTTTCCAGCTGGAGCTCTTTTTCCTAAAGACAGTCCAGTAATGACATGAAGAGAGTGATCTAAAAGTGTGTAACATATTTCTATCCATGGACTCTAACTTCACATATAAAGGAGAAGTGGGACTGGAACACAGGAAGCACATGTAGAGACCAGTTCTAACGTCAGGGGGGAGTTCAGGTGGAAAATTGTGACCAGATATTTATAACACCACGTCACAGTTAAATGGAACCAAATTCGGTCAGATAAGTGTTGGAGAAAGTGTGGACAGCACAGAGACATCACACTCATATTCTGGGATGTCCTAAACTAACTACATACTGAAGGGATGTATTTGATGCTTGATGACGAAGTTTTCATCATGAGATTCCCAAAGACTCTATAACTGTTCTCCTTGGTGTTCTACCTGAGAACATCATCAGAGATAAAGCATATTTACTCCAAATCCTTTTAGTAGCAGCCATGAAGAGTAGTACAGTCAGATGGTTGAACCACCATCATATGATGTCTGCATTCAGAAGGTTCTAGAGTTATATGAAAAAATCACACGTCTTAAGGCTTCAGGTCCCAACCTTTATAAAGAGATGAGCACCTGTTATAGCTCTGATACTGCAGTAATGTAGCAGAGTGTCTACCTGATGTACTATAATCAAGGTCACTGACACTCTGATACTTGGTATGATGATTTTAGTTGAGCCTTTTTTTGTTTGTTTTTTCCTCTTAAATTCTTCTGATGTCATTTGTCTATTTTTTTTTTTTTTTGCGTATTGTGTGTGTGTGTGTGCGTGTGTGGGTGTGTGTGTGTTGGGCACACTAAGGAGAAGTAGTTGTTGCAGTTGGAATGTTAAGAAAATAAGGAAATAAGGAAAAAAGGAACCTGTCTAAAGGATATACTGGGAAAAAGAAAAACATGAATATGGCATATTTTTGTTGTATGCTTGTTATGTTTAAATAAAAAAATGAGTTTAAAAAGATGAGGAACAGTGTACTTCTGTGTTCTTTGACTATATAACTGTAGGTCTAACTGTCCAGGATCAGAGAGGGTCAGGGTTAGAGAGAGATGAGGTAGAGGAACCAGGTTAACATGTTTAATCCTCCGTGTTAATCTGAATACAGGAGGATCATCTGGAGATCTCAGACTGTATTCTGGACTTTACAGAGATCTGGTTAGTCTACAACAGAGATTATCAACTGGCCTAGGGGGCACATCCAGCCCCCCCACATGTGGGTCTCTTTTTTATAGTTAAAAACTCCCTACAGCTAATAAAATGACTCCAAAACTACTGAGATTAAAGAGTGACTTCATATTTCAGCCATGGTTATCAGATCTGCAGGTTAAACACTGATTCATCAGTCTGTGGTCAGAACTGCAATATTCCTCCTTAGGTTGTTCACCTACAAATACACAGAATACCAGCTCTGAACCAGGTTATAGACAGCCTCATAGCCTCAGAAATACTCTGATAAATATCTCAGTCTGTGCTATAAAACCACTGTTAGAGCCTAAAATCATTTACATTTGAAAGATAACACAAGAACAGAAACATGTTAATGTGATCATTTCATAAAAGTCTTTAGTTATCTAAAAGTTCAACCCTCACAGCTGTTCAGGAAAGATCTGGTCCTGGTACAACTGTACCTGATGAGTCCTGGTCTACAATAATCCAGACTACAGTTAGGACCAGATCTATAGATCTGTCACATCTACAACCATGTTTAGTTTAATGTAGATTTATCATTTCATTTATTCATATTTATCTGAAGGCTGAACAGACGCTCACAGAGATGACAGTAGAGGTTAAAAATAAATATAAATATGAATATAAATATGTGAATAAAGAGTGTTTGTTCTCCTCTGTTCCTATAATCTGTAGATTTATCAGACTGAACCATGGACGTCTGAATAAACATCAACATTTACTTAACATTATAATAACAGTAAACAGCTGTGATGGTAGATCACCTCTGATTGGTTTAATCTTCACATGTTTGCATTAAAACAGAAATAAACAGTTTATTTCTGAAACAGGAAGTGATGTAAGGAGACGAACTGAGCCAGTAGCTGATAGGTCATAAACATGTGACAGTTAAATAACCTCAACATGGAGTCCATAATTTATTCATTCATCCACCTTAGATATCAGGTCAGTACTCTCTGTGTTCATTGTAATATTAATGACTATTAAACAGTAATATTTGTATTTATTCTGATTACTAAATGTTAATTATTTTAATATTTCAGTGGTTAGTGTGAGGTGTGTTTGTTTTTACCTCTCTTCAGTTTCTGGTCTTTGAGGGCTTCACGGGTAACTTTCAGGCTCTGTTTGCAGACATCTAGAT
Source organism: Cheilinus undulatus (assembly GCF_018320785.1). NCBI lineage: Eukaryota > Metazoa > Chordata > Actinopteri > Labriformes > Labridae > Cheilinus > Cheilinus undulatus. Next base: position 9,262,184 of record NC_054885.1, on the reverse strand, counting down.
TGGCCACAGCTTGTTGATAAGTACCATCTCGGTATCCAGTATGAACCACAAAGTCTGGCTGAGGAGTGACTCCTTCTCCTTTCTTAAAATCAGCGTACCAGAGCTCCTCACCATCCAGACCGTACATGGACTCTCCATCAGAGTCTGAACATCCATTAAAAGCAAGATCCTCATGAAAACCTGGAGAGAGAGAGAACCATCAGACTGATGATTGGTTGTTTGTGTTTGTTTGGTTTTTTTCCCTCAGTAAACAGATTTTTTTTTGGGGGGGGGCAGCATTTTTGTGCCTTTATTAGATAGAGGAGGACAGTGGATAGCGTCGGAAACAGGGTCAAGATTGGGGGAGAGACATGCAGTAAAGGGCCACAGGCCAGACTCGAACCCGGGCTGCCGCGTACATGGGGAGCACCTTAAACCACTAGACCACCTGCTCCTCAGTAAGCAGATTTTTGATCAGAAGTTTAAAATTCTCATTGAAATTTATTCTTTTCTTTGGTGCTGCCCTGGATGGGGCTTCCAGAAAATCTAGAGGTGGAGGCATATGTGTGTATGTGAGGGACAGCTGGTGCAAATAACTAAGGACGCTTTCACACTAGGCCCAGTTGATGTGAACCACGCCAAGGAACAATTCCTCCCCCTCCTCCTTCTGGCGTGCTTTCACACTAGCAACACGGATCCATGCCAGGGCCCACTTGCGTATTTACTCAGTCTGAAACAGCAGGTGGCGGTATGCACGTAGCTGGTTTACGACCCCGCCAAGGAGGAGAGAGAAGTAGAAGATTGTTTTTGTTTTGACCCGATAAAAAGTCCATCCTACATCCGTGGATGATTAAAATCACTTTTAAGATGCCAGTAACTTCACTCTTCGTATCTGCACATCTACTACAGCTCAGAGGGTTAAATGGTCTCATGCTGCACAGATGCAGCTGTTTTTGAGGTGACAGGAGACTTTTATCGCCTTTGCTCCTCCTCTCACTGACTCCAGCCTGGGTTCATCTGTAAGGTGAGTCACAACAGACCGTTTATTGGCTGGATTCTGATGATTTCTGCCCTTTATTGAGGAAAAATGTGAACAAACTGCTGCACTGTGGAAAGAAGTTTAGTTTTTACGAGGATGTCATAAAGCTGATGCGGCGCTCTGTCCTGTATCCGAGCGTAGTTGCATTCACATCTCATCCAAACTGTGCCAGAGTCCACTTGAATCGCGCCCGAGACCACCTCCCCAAGTGGGCCTGGGCCCGGAGCCCTGGTGCGATTCGTTTGCATTCACCGAAACGAACCGGACTTTGGCCTCAAGTGCACTCGGATCCGGGACCGGGCCCCTAATGTGAAAGCTACCTAACAGTAAGGGAATCGTTTTTGTGACCCGGGCCTTGAACTACTCTGCTAATCCCTTCTATCTACCCAGAGAGTTTGGGAATATTGTCATCTGTGCTGCTTACGCCCCCCCCAAGTGGTAACGCAGTGCAAGCGGCAAATCGCATTGCAGACTGTGTGCACAACCAGCTCCAGCGCAGTCCTGGAGCCCACTCTCCCTGGATTTTACCAGTATGTCAAATGTGGAACACGCAAAAACAATGTTTTGGACAAATGTTTCGGTAACATCAACGGTGCGTTTAAAGCAAAGGCTCTCCCTCCACTCTCTACCTCTGACCATCTGACAGTTCACCTTTTCCCACTTACAAATCACTGCTTAAATGGAGCAAACCCCAGTGCACGTGTGTGCTGCAGTGGACTGAGGAGTTTAGAGATCTAAGAGGATGTTTTTCATGCACTGACTGGATCAATTTCTATAACCTGGAGCTGAATGAGGCTACTGACACTATAACAGAGTACATTAAATTCTGTGTTTACAGCACTGTCCCCTCAAAAGAGGTAATACATTTCCCCAACAATAAGCCTTATATTACCAAGGAGGTTAAAGCTTGTCTCAACAACAGCTCTATGGACAATAAAACACTCTGGAACTCCATAAGAAAGATAACTAATATGGACCTGTGAAAAAACAGCCGGTCACTAAGAATGACTTGGATAGTGCAAACGATCTTAATGACTTCTTTTTCTGTTTTGATACACAGAACTCTCCACCAGTATCAGTGAAAGAGTTTGACCTCCCCTGTGATCCTTCACACTACATGAAAATTGACCCTTTACAGGATCAGTCTTGTTTTTTAAAGTGTGACATGTGAGCTGTCCAACAGCTACTAATGTGGGCGTGTGTGCTGTGAACTGTAGTAGCAATCTACATCATTTAGTTGTGTGTGTTTGTGGGCCCATTTGCTTGTGTGTTGGCGCAGAGTGTCCTTAGTATTGAATCCAAACAGAGGAAATGTGTTGGTTGACACATAATCTCATCCTGTCCAAAGCACAGCAGCTGATTTCAGGGATATTTCTGAAGAGAGTTAGAAGTTATGACTGAAGTTAAACCCTGTGCACCAGCTGGACTTAAGCTGCTCTTATTTTATGACATGGTGTAACATTTTATGCCAGGGATGAGCTGGCGCAAGTTTAAAGCATCTGAAGTAACTATAGTAAGAGCAGAAAACGCACAGCAATGTTCATAAAATGTGAGACCCACATGTAGCATACACCTGTCCTCTGAATTTTCCATCTTCTGGCTTTTTATTACTTATAAGTGGTAAACAATTTTATCATGAGAAGAAATGTAATACATTCAGGGAAGAGACAGGAGAGGCAGATGGAGCTTCAGGGTGTGAGGTAAGGTTTAAAAATCATATTATTGATAATAATAGATTCAGAAAGGAGAACAGGTAAGGACTGATGTCAGGTTGATTTTTTAAAGAACAGTTTTCAATAATTATTTCATTATTTCCACAGTACCATAAGGAGGGGTTGGGTTAGGTTATGATTAGGTTATCTTATAATATAAGGTTAACTTATATTCTTATAATTATATTCACATTTATATGGTGAAATTCTACTCCATAGTGACACATAAGTGGATTTTTTTTCCTGTTTAGTTTTAAAATGAGCCACCTTTGTGCTCAGGGGCTGTACCTTGAAAGCTCATAATCATTATGATTTGATTAAAGACTCGAGCCATTTTGTTCAAGGGGAAGAGGGAGAGGTGGTTTTTCTGGGTGGTTTGCCCACATTTTAAGATCATAAAAATCACGTAGCATTTTGTGAATATTTTGCAGATCGGTCAGGTTTCCAATATGTGTCCCCCCCCAATTTTAAACTCATCCCTACGCCCTTGATTGAACTACAAATACAAATACAAGTGAGCGGCAGGCTCAGCTGCTGCGCTTCGGATGATGACATATTGTCTTCCCCACAAATGCTGTGGTCTTTGTTAGCTGTCTTTTAGCAACCACTGTTAAGATGTGAAAAGATATGCAATTCGAAGGTGGGGCACGTTTCAGATGTATTTTATGTTGTAGAATAAAACGTTAAACTCTATTCAGCTTGTGTTCAGCACAGACCTTATTTCAGGCATTTGACTGAAAACTCATTCAAAAATCCCATAGACTATCAGACAAGGGAACCGGAAGTGCTAAAATGCTAACTTACTTTCGTGTTTTAGGACTCATTCCTGGAGAATGGTCTAGCTGCAGCTGCAGCTGCTACAAACCACGCTCCGTACAAAACACGCCTCATCAATCCATACAGTAAATTAATTCTAACCCTAACCAGTGGAATTTAAATGCTAAATCTAACCCCAGGAAGCTAATTAATTAAAATACACACCTACCCTGCACAAACCAAGCAGTCCTGCCACACTGCTACCAGGATTCAGACAAAGAGTGGGCGCTAATTGCTCACACCTGACCTTATAAAGGCAGGAAACACTTTTTGTTGGTTTCACTTTTTGATTCAGCTGCTTTTTGCCTCCTCTCCTGCAGAATGTAAGTAGTGGGTGTCTCTGTGAGTATGTCTGTCAGTTTGTGTGTGTGTGTGTGTGTGTGCGTGCGTGCGAGTGTATGTTTTTGCCAGCAGTGGTTTGGCTTTCTCCTTCAGGATTTCCTGGTAGAGAGAAGAATTAGTGGTTCCATCAATTACAGCAGGTGGTCAAGATCCCTCAAAAGCAAAACAACCCCAGACCATCACACTACCACCACCATGTTTGATTTGCTTGGTCTTAAATCTTTAAGTGTGACAAATATGCTAAAAATAAAACCAAAGCAAAAGATAATCTTTGAGTGGTTGTTATTTAACTTTCTTTACTGAGTTTCTCCTATGACCACCAGAGGGCAGCATCGTATCAAACTACAGCATACAGGAGCTCAGAGCATGTATCAACTATACTTCACTAATATTCAATGTCAACATCATCTTTTCTGTTACTGTAAAATGGAGGTAATGCCTCAGAAAAAAACAATGCAAAAGAAGTTTACTCAATGAGCAGTTAGATTGGCAAATATCAATACTATTCTCTCCCAGCTTACAGTGTACACTTCACATCATCTCCATCTTTGCAGGGCTTCACATTACCATTCAATCAGAATCATCTTCTGCAGTTAAAAAAGTCAAAACCATTAATTAGGAACATTCTTACTGATTAGTGTTACTGGTGAGGTTTAAATTTATTCTAGGCCAGGGGTGTCAAACTCAATCACAGCAGGGGCAGGATTCTGGATACAGGACTAACCTGACGCCTAACAGTGTCACCTTTTTAACCATAAACTGTCAACCTTGTTTCACTGGTAATAGAATATGAAAAAAAGCAAAAAAACAAAAAAAAACTTAGCACTGTTGATAAATGATTTTGACATTTAAAAAGTGAAAAAGAAAAGTTTAAAGGTTCACATTCTGAGAAAAGTAAATTTATAAGTTCAAAAAGATCAAAACATGAAACTGAAATTGAAAAATAATGTTTTCTTTAATGGAAAATATATTATATATAAAGAAAGGTCAACATATGAAATTAAATTTGTAATCATGAAATTAAAAGTCAAAATATGATTCAACATTTTAAATTGTCGGTCTAAAAGGTCAAACTATAGGATCATTTAGTCTAAATCTGGAGTTGAAAATATGAGATAAAATACAAGATAATTGGCTAAAAGGGTCACAATATTTCTTAAAAAATTTAATTATGAAGCTTGTGGAGCTTAAAGCTCAAAATATTATATGAGCAGTCAAAATTATGAGTTGAAATTCTCAAAGTATGAAATAAAAAGTTAAAATTCTAAGTTTGAGTCCTAACTGTGAGATGCTAAATTGAAAATTTTAAATTAAAACACAAATTAATTTTTCCATATTCCTGACTTCTTATCTAAATATTTTTACTCCTGACTTTTTCAGATTTAATGGTTTAACAAGGATATCTTAAATCATCAAGAATATATTTACATTTTTATACTTGAGGAAATCTGCAGACCTCATACTGATGGGCCAGTTATAACAGAAATATCAGATCATCTTGTGGGCCGGATTTAACTGTTCCATGGGCTGGATTTGGCCCCCAGGCTTTGAGTTTGACACCTGTGCTCTAGGCCATCCTCCCTATGAAGTCATGACATTTCTCAGCCATTCATGGCTTAAAGGGATACTTCAACATTTTGGTAAATTCGCCCATTGCCATAATCCCTATATTCTTATGAGTAGGTTCGTTACCTTTAGTTGTCCATGCGAGCTGTTTTTAGATTGGTGGGGCTGAGATGCGAGCTGCTTAGCTAATGCTAAGGGGACATATGGTATTTCCAGCTTTCCCTCATCAAACTCATCAAACACACAATCCAACAACTCCAGCCAGGACCCAACAGTCCTGGGTCTTGTTTTCCAGATTTTTGGCTGACCGCTGAGATCAATCCTACAGATGGCCCTGTAATGTCCCAGAGTGACTGAGTGACACTACTTTCAGAGTCATACCATACAGCACTGATCATCAACTGGCTTGCTGGCCGGGGGCCATGTCAGGCCCTCCAAAGCTTCCTCTCCGGCCCCTGAAAGATCATTAAATTGAGAAAAGAAAGAAAAAAAGATGTTGTAGTTTTAAGAGTATCCTTTGGCTTTAATTGTCTGCAGCTGTTAAATCCATCCTATCAACAATTAACATTACAACAGTTATAGAATGACTGAACATTTGATCTGTTTACTGAAATTAAATGTCATAATTAGTAGATATTAAAAAAGGGTTAAGGTTGGCAGAAGTGCTGCAAAAAAGACCAGATAAAGTGGTGAAAAGGGGTTAGAAAGAAGCAAAATGGGTGAGAAGCAGCAAAATGGGTTGTGGAGTGGCAAAAGGGACAAAAGTTGTCAGAAAAAGTAGTCAAAAGAGGTTAATGTGGCAAAAATTGGTAAAAGATGAAAAAAGGTTGTTTAGTTGCTTTTACATATTACACACATATACAGTGATGGCCTTGCTGCTCATTGCTAGGCGCTGCTGTGAGCTGTTGGGGGGTTCAGTGCCTTGCTCAAGGGCACTTCAACAGTGCTCAGGACGTGATGGAACCTCTCCAGCTTCCAGGCCAAGGTCAGGCTCCGCTCCTACCGGGACTCGAACCAGCGACCTTCTGCTCTCCAGCCCAATTCCTTCCAGCCAAAGGAATAGAGATATAAAAGGATAAAAAAGGGTATGGATCATTTTAAGAGGAAAATGAAAACACTGTTTAGTAAATCTGAACTCTTGGATGACATTGGAGGTGTTCTTGGCGCGGCAGCCTCCTACAGTCGTCTTTCTGTCAGAAATCTGGTTTGCACTGACTCATTGAAATTTATTAACAGATAACTGGAGTTCTGTGGAAGTTTCAGAGAGGTGTTATCAAACCTTTACTTGGATAACCAGTGGGGCATGTTTTGTGTGACAAGGATATATGTGGGTGTGATAAGCTTCCTAAGTATCAGACAATTAAAGATTACACAAGACTCCTGTTCTCATTAATGATTAAGTCAGTTTCATCAGAACTTTGTAGCTGTTAAAATGTTTTTTTTTTTCTTGCCTGGCTGACCGTGTTTGGGTGGATGTTGAATTGTGAAGGAAAGACTTTGTACGTGCTCAGACTGAGTCAGCATGGCACGCAGTAAACAGAGGCATGGTGCCGAGGGATGCAGAGGGATGATCCCGCAGGACAAACAAAGCAGCTATACAACTGAAAGTAGAAGAAGAATTCACAGCGGGTCTGGAGCAACTAATCAGGCGCATCTAGAAGAGTGCTGGGCCTGTTTGAGGGCCGTGGATGAGTGCAAAATCATTATTTGAGAAATGTTTCACTGCAACCAACCGGTTTGATAGGGAAGTTGGCCCCTTACATGTCTGACAGGAAACCCAAGTTTAATCTGCAATTATGTTTGTTTTTCAGCATTTAAGAAAGCAGAGAGAATCATAAAGAGACAAAGATGGGTAATGACTAGGGCAATGTTGTAAGGCAGATAGAAGTAGATTTGATCAGAGCTGATGAGGTCAAACAAGCTTAGGTTTTCTTATCATAACAAACACAAAAAAACGACCTGAACATGCTGGAGAAAACCCAACATCAATTCAGCCACAGCCCTTAAGAATGGTGAGAAAATATCCTCCCTTTATTCCGTGCTCTTAGCAGGGAGGAGACACATCAAAAAAAAGGCAAAAGCATTTTCTCTGCACAAGTCAAGCTTTCAGTGTTGCTCTATGCACTTGTTGGATTAAAGACACATCGTCCAATTCAGACAAAAGTGCTGCTCAGTCCCAGCTAATGACTGCACTAGCAGGACCAAATTGTATGACTGTCTTCCAGGCATTCGTGACGATGTCCTCACTGACATGCTTGACATCTCTGTTTAATGACATCTTGGTTCATCGTCATATCAGCAGCATGTGAGCCATGTAAAACTGTCTCTTCTGAGGTTGCTTCAGGATCAGCTCTTTGCAAAGACAGAGAAATGTGTCTTCCATGTCCAATCACCCATGCCTCACTCATTTCTGCAGTGACTGAGGGAGGAACCTCCCGGTTCAGATGGACTCCACAGGCTGAAGAGGCCTTTTCTGAGTTTAAAAGGAAGTTTAGCGGTGCACCAGGCCCTGTTCACCCTGACCCTTCAGTATCCCTTCAGTTAACCCCTTAGAGCCACTTTTTTTTAAAAAATAAAGTTAACCCCTTTTAGCAACTCTTCCTTTTTTGCCGTTTCTAATCCATTTTTGCCTCTTTTCCTCTCATTCCATGTTTTCACCACTCATACCCCATTTTTAACACCTTTTTTGCTGTTTTTTAATTGATCTATTTTTGCTATTTTTCCACCTACTACCTCTACCTCTTTTTGCCACATTTTTGCCAATTTTAATCCCCTTTGCCTATTTTTAATCAATTTTTGCTTATTTTGTTTTATTTTGCCATGTTTTCTCCCCTTACAACCCATTTTGCCTTGTTCCATCCAATTTTTCAACTCTTTATTTTTTTTTATTTTTTGTCTCTTTATATGCCTTTTATGGGGACTTTTTGCCCTTTAACACCACTTTTTGCAAATTTTGTGAGTAGTTCTTGCCATTTCTCATCTATCTTGACCCATTTTTTTCCTGCATCTTTTTGCTGTTTTTGCCACTTTTTGCTACATTAAAACTAAAACTGTTCTCATTTTATTCTCACTGAATTCCCTTTTCACCCATTTTTTGCCACTTTAAACCCTTTTTTAACCAAATTTCCTGTTTTGTCACTTTTTTTTAACCTATTTTTGCACATTCAATCAATTTTTCCATTATTAAGATAGTTTTTGTTGCCACTTTTTTACACTTGTTGCTACATTTAACCCAATTATTTGTACATTTTGCCCACTAATGCCACTTTTCATCTTTTTTCTGTTTTGTTTTTGTTTTTTGCTGATTTTAAGTCTTTTTTGCTGATCTTTTTGCCTTTTGGCCATTTTTTGATACTTTAAATCAAATTTTTGCCATTTTTGCTCATTAATTCCCCTTTTCTCCCATTTTGCCACTTTTTCTCATGATCATCCTTTACCTTTCACACAATATCTCAAGAGCACTGCTAGTACATCTATCCATCCAAATTCTTCTGCTTATCTGAGGTCGGGTCGGGGGGGCAGCAGCCGAAGCAGGGAAGCCCAGACCTTCCTCTACCCGGCCACTTCGTCCAGCTCTTCCCGCGGCATCCAAAGGCATTCCCAGGACATAGTCTCTCCAGCATGTCCTGGGTCTTCCCCAGGGCCTCCTCCCAGTGGGTCACACAGGGACTGAACAGCCCTTATGAGAGGGTCCAGTACCCCATACTCCTGGAGCACCCTCAACATGATTCCCCGAGGCACACGGTCGAATGCCTTCTCCAGGTCCACAAAACACATGTAGACTGGTTGGGCAAACTCCCATGCATCCTCCAGGACCCTACCGAGAGCGTAGAGGTGGTCCACTATTCAGTGACCAGGACGAAAACCACATTGCTCCTCCTGGATCTGAGGTTCGACTATCCGACGGACCCTCCTCTCCAGGACCCCTGAAGAGACCTTACCTGGGAGGCTGTGAAGTGTGATCCCCCTATAGTTTAAACACACCCTCCCCCTTCCTAAAAAGGGGAACCACCACCCCAGTCTGCCAGTCCAGGGGCACTGTCCTTGATGGCCATGCAATGTTGCAAAGGCGTGTCAACCAAAACAGCCCCACAACATCCAGAACCTTGAGGAACTCAGGGCAGATCTCATCCACCCCCGGGGCCCTGCCACCGAGGAGCTTTTTGACCATCTCAGCGACCTCAGCCACAGAGAAGGAGAGCCCACACCCGAACCCCCAGCCTCTGCTTCCTCATTGGAAGGTGTGTTGATGGGATTGAGGAGGTCTTCGAATTATTCCTTCCACTGATCCACAACGTCCAGAGTCGAGGTCAACAGCGCACCATCTCCACCATACAAGGTGTTGACAGCACACTGCTTCCCCCTCCTGAGACGCTTGATGGTGGACCAGAACCATACAGAAGTCTTTCTCCATTGCCTTTCCCAACTCCTCCCACGTCCGAGTTATTGCCTTAGCAACCTCTGAAGCCACAAACTGCTTGGCCTGCCAGTACCTGTCAGCTGCCTCTGGAGTCCCACAGGCCAAAAAGGCCCGATAAGACTCCTTCTTCAGCTTGATGACATCCCTCACTGCTGGTGTCCACCAGCGGGTTCGGGGGTTACCGCCATGACAGGCACCGACCACCTTACGGTCACAGCTCCTATCAGCTGCCTCAACAATAGAGGCACGGAACATGGCCCACTTAGACTCAATGTTCCCCGCCTCCCCCAGAACGTGGTTGAAGCTCTGTCGAAGGTGAGAGTTGAAGCGCATTCTCTCAGGGGACTCCACCAGGTGTTCCCAGCAGACCCTCACAATACATCTGGGCCTGCCAGGTCTGACTGGCATCCTCCCCCACCAGCGGAGCCAACTCACCACCAGGTGATGATGAGTCAACTGCTCCACCCCTCTCTTTGCCCAGGTGTCCAGGACATGTGGCCATAAGTCTGCTCAGGTTCAGATCAAGGGGGCCGTTCCTCCCAATCACCCTCTTCCAGGTCTCAATCTCATTGCCCATGTGAGCATTGAAGTCCCCCAGCAGAACAAGGGAGTCCCCAGAAGGACCGCTCTCCAGCAGCCCCTCCAAGAGCACTATCAAAGATTTTGTAAAATTTTGCACAAATGTCCAATCAGACTAAAGGCAGAAACTGATGTGTTAAAGATGCCCCTGGTCGAGGTTGTTGTAACCTCTGATTTTGAGAGCACAAAACCAAATTTTATATTTCCACATGGAACACTGTTCTGAAGTCAATTTAAATCTGACGCTCTTTTGGAAACCACAAATGCTGGGTCTTGCGGCCTAAAGAGGAGAGGAAAGAGAAAACCTTTGCCAAATAATTCAGCAAAGACGACCAAGGACTCTTGAGCAGCTAGAATCCTACATCAGACAAGAATGGGACAACATTCCTCTCCCAAAACTCAAGCAAATGGTGTCCTCACTTTCCAGATGTTTACAGACTGTTGTTAAAAGAAGAGATGCTACACAGTGGTGAACGTGTCCCAAGTTTTTTGGGATGTGCCATCAAATCCAAAATGAGCTTATATTTTCCATGAAATGGTAAACTGTTGAACTGAGGTTGTAAATGTATATATTATATATATCTGCATGCTGGCAAAAGTGTCCATCTGTGCTCATACAATTGTTGTTTTATTCACTGGATAATATTACACATCCCAGTACAGACTGGTGCAGAACAAACACTAATTGGTGCAAATAAACTGCTCAAAATGAAGGAAAATATGTTAACTGTTAACTGTTAAACTGTTCTAGGGTAGAGCCCTAGACCTCCCTCCTGATGGTGCTGACTACCACATGAACAGTGGACTTTTTAGTAGCTCATCCCTGGTAAATGCTCACACATAGATGAGCTTTAGCTTGGCTCTGATTTGTTGCTCTCTGCTTCAATTTTTGGTTTCGGGGCTGTGACTGGTTGGTTCTCTTAGGCCTCTTCCCCCAGAACCGGTTGTGTTAGCAGGTTACATGTTTAAGGGGAGTGAACTTCATGGCCTAACTGATATAAAAAGGTGAAATGATGAAATTTTCAAACAAAAAACGGGACATCTACTGCAAGCAGGACTTTACAGATCATCTACTGGACACAAGTATTTGTTGAAGATGGATAATGCAAACACTGGTGAGAGGATTTATGTACTTTACTTTGACTTTGTGAGTAGGATTTTTACAAATCGGTGACTTTTTGTCTCACTTTGACTGTTTGCATGTACCACTAACATTATTATGCTTTGTAAAACCAAATTTTAGATTTCCAGAAACTTCACAGTCATAGTAAACTACATTTTTATGGAATTTAAGCCTTTATTGTTTGTTACTTAATGCATTTTTCTAAGCTTGTGACAAAATTCACTTTTACAAGATGTACTATTTCCACTTTATTTTTTTCATATGAGAGTAAATTCTTTTCAAGATTGCAGAATTTAATCTGATCAGGTTTTAAAGCCTGCTTGTAAACTTTACCTTCTGCTTTGTCTTTACCTTTAACTACCTAGTTCTCAGTTTTGCACCAGTATGTGAGAAATGAGGAAATTTTTACCAGGGGCAGAGTCGGGATGTTGCCTAAACTTCGGACCCTGGGAAATATGTACTATTTTAGAGCCATTCTGAACACCAATTTATGTTTAAAAGCCCAGTAAATCTCTGCAACACTGTGGGGAAAAGTGATACAGCTCTGTCTAAACAAAGACATATGGGTTATAACCAGTTTGATGGAACCTTATATCAACTTTTTGATGGTTCTGATGGTTCTTTTTTACTAAATGAAACTTGAGTTAGTATTTTTAGAAGCTGTACTCCATGCTTCAATGCATATTTGAAAAAAATGATGACTTATATAAAAGGAATAATGCTTCACGATCTAATGAATCCTGTACATTGTATAACAGGACAATCATTTTCAATATCTCCACTTTTTAATCATTTACACACGTGGACAAAATTGTTGGTACCCCTCTGTTAATGAAAGAAAAACCCACAATGGTCACAGAAATAACTGAAATAATCTGAAAAAAGTAATAATAAATAAAAATTCAATTAAAATTAACCAATTAAAATCAGACATTGCTTTTGAATTGTGGTTCAATAGAATTATTTTAAAAAACAAACTCATGAAACAGGCCTGGACAAAAATGATGGCACCCTTAACTTAATATTTTGTTGCACAACCTTTTGAGGCAATCACTGCAATCAAATGATTTCTGTAACTTTCACTGAGACTTCTGCACCTCTCAGCAGGTATTTTGGCCCACTCCTCATGAGCCAACTGCTCCAGTTGTCTCAGGTTTGAAGGGTGCCTTCTCCAGACGGCATGTTTCAGCTCCTTCCACAGATGTTCAATAGGATTTAGATCAGGGCTCATAGAAGGCCTCTTCAGAATAGTTGTTACATCCCAGTCTAGGGGAACCTGGACTTACCACAATGTGTGGCCCCACTCATCCCACTCCCAAGGAAGCCAGGTACAAATTAAGCAAAGTTAAGCAGCAGTTTAATTGAATTAATAAGAGTAACAAACAAATTAACAAAGTGGTTACTCCCTGCTGCCAAGAGCTTAAAGTTTAACACAGATCCAATCAGCAGCAGCACCTTCCTCTTCAATGATCCAATCGGCTACAGGCACCTGCATCACCACCTAATTACTTAGACACCCACACAGAGACACACTCACACACTCAACACTGCAGGGGAGGACACACAGAGCTGCACATGTGCAGTAAATCAGAAACAACATGACCCAGGGTCATAACAATAGTCCAATGTTTTTACAGATTCAAGTTATTTCTGTGACCATTGTGAGTTTTTCTTTCATTAACAGAGGGGTACCAACAATTTTGTCCACATGTGTATATGCCTTCACAGTTCAGATTTTCCTCCACTGTGACACCTAAAAATGAGTTTTCTTTATCATCTGAGCTTCAACACCTTCTACATTAACTAGAGCAGTGATTATTTTCCCTTATTTACAAAAAACACAAGGCATGTGATCTGTTTTAGAACAAATATTCTAAAAATGTCAAAATGTTTCCCATAATTCATATAGCCTATAGTTGTGCATGAAAATTGGTGACGAAGAGCAAGAATTATATTAACATCATTGTTCTAGCTTATACTGATTTCTTAGAATGATTAACATTTCTGGTATCATTATGGACAATTTGTCATGATGACTCAGTTTACACTGTTTTTGCACTCATTTTGGCTGTGTTACTACAAATGGCTTGAGTTTTATAAAATGGCTATATTCTTGATGAATCAGACCCCCTTAGATGTTTCACTTTTTTATTGATTTTATATCACTCATGGTCCATATAATTTGGCTTTTTTTGCAATAAAAACTTTCATGTCAAAGAGTTCTACTAAGTTATGTGAATCAAATGTATATATTTAATGAAATAAGTGATTGCATAATTATTCTCTCCCTTTCAGGTCTTAACTTCCTTTTCTCTTTGCAAAACTGCTCAAGCTCTGTCAAGTTCCACAGGGATCGAGTGTGAGCAGTCCTTTTCAAACCCAGCTACAAATTCTCTACTGGACTGAGATCTGGGCTTTGAATCAGTCACTCCAGAAAATTCACCTTGTTGTCTTTAGACCATTTCTGTGTAGCATTTGCAGTATGCTTTGGGTCATTGTCTCACTAGAAAATAAAAGATTTCCCTATATTTTGCCACATTCATTTTACCCCCTACCTTCCCATCCAGGGCTGACTGCTAAGAAGCATCACCACAGCATGATGCTGCCACCACCATGCTGCACAGTGGGGATGGTGTGTTTGTGGTGATGTGCAGTATTTGGAATCTTGTCTAATGGCCAAAAAGCACCGTTTTGGTCTCATCAGACCACAGAACTTTCTCCCACTTGACCGTGGAGTCTTCCTCATGCCTTGTGGCGAACTCTAGTCCAGATATAAACTGAGTTTTCTTGAATAGGTAGTGTAAACTGTTTGAGACTTGTATACACCACTTTCGTTTTGTTTTCATTCATTTGTGAGAACTTCTAAGCCATCCAGCATCATCTAGACTCTGTCAGGGAGTCTAGACTGATTGTCAATTTATTTTTGCTTCTTTGTTGGGATTAAGGGAATCTTTATATGCTTTCTCTGCTAGTAAGTGATTCTTAAATGTCTGCATAGTAGATATCGAACTCAGTGGATTTGTCTTTCCTGGATCACCATCCTCTTTTGCGTGTGTTTAACACTGTGAATCATGTTTTCTGATTATGAGAGATCATATAAATAATGTGACAGCTGAGAAACAGATCTGATGCTCATTACTGAACCACACATTGATTTATCATCAAATATTCATGTTTACTGTGGTTTCTATGGGATTTTTTGAGACTATTGTGGGTGGGTGGGCTCTAAACTGTGTAGGTTGGGCCGGGGCTGTATACTTTGAGAGCAAAACTAACCCTAGAGGGAACAGAATTTCAGCACCAGACAGACAATGAGAGGCCGTTTGACTGCTAGACTACAAACTCTGTTGTCTCTACTTAAGAACACCCAATACAACAGAATAGCCAATGCTTTTTCTAGCAGTTCCCTCATTTTAGAGCTGAAAAGTGTGTCAGACTGTTTTTGGTTTCTAATGTTCAGAATATTATTTGTGGTCATTTTCAACCCTTTCCACCACTTTTCTGGTGATTCTGCCACATTTTTGACACTTGCTTTTTTGCCAGTGTATTAACCCATTTTTGCCTATTTAAACCAATTTTGCCACATTTAATCATTTCTCTCCCAATTAAGACAGTTTCAGCTCCTTCTCATCATTTTTTCTGCCCATAATGGCCACTTTTAAACCATTTTAACACTTTCTAACCTCTTCTCATCACTTTTTCTGTCCTTCTTGCTTCTTTTGAACCCTTTGCCACTTTAAACCAGTTATTGCAAAATTAACTTGTTTTTGTTTTATGACGTTCAATCCGTTTATGACACTTTTTGACCCACTTCATCACATTTGAACCCCTTTCACCACCTTTTGAAAAATCATTTTCATCACTTTTCTACCCATTTCTGCCCCTATTAACCTATTCATGCCACTTTGTGACCAATTTCGTCACTTTTGAACCCTTCTCTTCCACTTAACACCATTTTGGCTTTATTCTTACCAATTTTTACCATGCTTAACCCATTTGACAACCTCTGACCCCTTTTTACCACTTTTTAACAGCATTTCACCATTTCTCGGCCCAATTCTTGCCACTTTTTGACCGATTCCATCACCTTTTCACCTCTTTAAACCAAAATTTTCTTCCCTTGTTTGCCACTTTAAATCACCTTTCACCAATTTTACTGCCTCTATTTGCTTCTCATAAGCACTTTTGACACAATATATTTTGGGGCAATTTTCACACATTTCAATCACTTTTGACCCATTTGATCACTTTTTAACCATTTTTAGGCCTAATTATGCAACTGTTAACCAATTTATGCCACCTTTTGACCCATTTTGCAACATCTACCAATTTTCAAAACTTTTTAACCACTTTTCTGCCCATTTATTCCACTTCTTAACCCATTTCATCACTTTTTTTACCCTTTCATTACTTTTATTTCCCATTGTTGCCCCTTTTTGCTTCTGTTAACCATTTTTACCACTTTATACCAATTTTGCCACATTTTGACACAATTTTCACTCCATTTTACCCTTTTCTTGCCCATTTCTGACACCTTTAACCCATGTGGGTTAAAGGTGTCAGAGAGTTTCCTAATAGTTTCATTTATGTGCCCATCCACATTATTGACATTACCATAAAAAGTAAACCTGTTTAACGAAAAGAGGTTTATATTTTAAAGTCTTAGCAGACTGGAAGTCAGAGGCAGATCATAGAACGCTCATTACAACCATTGGAGACTTCGGACTTGACTTGGACTTGTGGCCAAAGACTTGAGAGTTGACTTGGACTCATGACCAAAGACTTGTGTGCATTTCTGGTACAGATATTATATAAAATCAAAAAATGTTGCACCTTTCGCGTCACTATGTCTCATTATATCTCTTTCCTATGATGGCATTTGTCTCTTCGGCCTGCTTGTAACTTCACTAACTCATTTGTACACATTCATGAAGCGCAGTGTTGGTTCATGCAGGACATGGTAGTCCTACTCCCAGCCGTGATCAGCCGATGGCTGGCTCGTCCATATATCGCCTCCCAGCTCCCACAGCCAATCACAGCTCTTTCTCTCAACACAGTAGTGTATTTAAATAAGATGTCCTTCCCACTAATCACTGCTTGCATCAGTGTTAGTGCACCATGCTGCTGCTGCTGGCAAAGCTTAACCTCCTCCACCCCAGCCTCCTCCTTAAGAGCATAAAGCTTGTTGCACCCTCAGATTCCAATTTCTGACAATAAGGATTAATTGCTTTTGAAGAGGACTTCTTGGGTGTATGGGTCCAAAACTGGTGCGTTAACAAAATCATCTATGTATACAGTATGTATTAGTACATATAATTTAGTTCATGCAGGATAAAGTAGTCCTACGCCCAGGCGTGATCAGCTGATGGCTGGCTGGTCCAAATTATCGCCGCCCTGCTCCCACAGCTGATCACAGCTCCTTCTCTCAACCACAGGTGAAAAACGTACACAACCATTGAACTCAGGTAAAAGCACAGTTGCTCTGGTTAAAATGTACTTACAAGTTGGAGTTAGTAAAATTATTGGTCTATAAAATCTTCTCTGTTTGTATGTTTCTACTATAATTGTTGTTGTAATCATGAGTGGTGACAAAGAAGGTAGTATCAGCATCTTCACTACATGGAGCTTGCATGTACGGAGCCTGGGTCTGTTAAAGGTGGCATGTTGTTGAGGCTGTGTGAGCCATGTGGGAAGATAGGTAAGATGATGTCTCCCTGTTGGCATGGTGGAGGGTGAGAGCCGGCATGGAGGGGGGTGGCTCAGGGATGCTGGAGATCACTGTTCAGCCCTCTGGAGGTGTCGTGGGATTAACTGGACGAAACACTGACGAAGGAGGGTTCCCACTTAACAACCCTGATAAAGTGCGGGTTTCTTACTGCCCATGGGTCCGCACGGTTGACTTGTGGAGGCAAATAGTAGTGGATTAGGGACTTCTTCACTGAGCGCTGATCGTCTTTATAGGGCACAAGTATTTTGTGTTTTATTTAGAATAGGGCTGGTTATGAAAGGCCTGATAATAAACTTTTCACTTGGGCTGAGAAATCCATGCAACAGCTCCAGAAACAGCTACAGTATAAAATCAATCTTGTGTTTTATTTTCTCTGCAGGAAAAAAGGAGCTGAGAATGGTGCTCTTGGGAAAAACTGGATGTGGAAAAAGTGCTTCAGGAAACACCATCCTTAAGGAGGAGCATTTTAAATCAGAGCTACGATCAACGTCTGTGACACAAAGGAGCTCCAAAAAGACAAGACACCTTGATGGTCAGGATCTGATTGTTGTTGATACTCCTGGCCTGTTCAACACCAAAGAAGACAAGGAGAAGAATATCAAGGAGATCGTTAGGTGCCTCAGTCTGACTAACCCAGGTCCTCATGTGTTTCTGTGGGTGATGAAGGCAGACAGCTTTACAGGTGAAGATAAAAAGTCCATAGAAATCTTCCAGAAAGTCTTTGAATCAGCTGAAAAGTACACCATCGTCCTGTTTACTGGTAAGGAAGAAGAAGATGTGAAGGCGTTTATTGAAAAGAACAAAGATGTGAAGAAGTTCATCAGTGAGTGCAGAGGTTACCATGTTTTTGACAAGATCAACCCTGATGGTGATGAAGATCTGAAGCTTGTGGAGAAGATGAACAACATGGTCAAGGAAAATGGAAAACCCTACAGCAGCAGTCACATCGAAAAAGTCAACGCCGCCATACAAGAGCTGATGAATCAGCCTGAGGCACAATCAGCAGAGGATTGTGAAGAATGGGCCCTGGAGCTTTTGGAGGAACTCATCGATAAAGGTACAAAATTACTTGTACAAAAGGTTCCAATCCTCGGAGATGTCCTTGATTTCCTGATCAAGGTGGCGGACGAATGCACCAAAGATTCACAATAATTCACAAGTCACAGCTCACTGAAGAAGCAAAATTGATGAAGAAATGATCCTCCTGATTAAGATTTCAAATTTCATTTATTAAAATTCTCTCACAAAGAGAGCAGCTTTAGGTAGACGAGTGACATGTTTAATTGCTTTTTTGTTTTGATGCTAAAATGATATGATTGCTCCCTCACCCAAGGGTGTTTGCATGTTGGAAAATTGTAACATGGTGAATCATCTCTAGCTTGTTCTGGACTCCTCTAAGGACTTTTAACACCACAGGTCAGACTTACCCATTCTCACACTGATGGTGGAGGCTGTTATGTAAAGTGTCTGTCAGAATTCAAATCCCATCCACATACATCCATACATACTCACAGAGTCGTGGGAGCAATTTGGGGTTCAGTGTCCTGCCCAAGGATACCTCAGCATGGCAGCTGCAGATCAAACCCCAGACCATCATCATGTTGAGAGATGACAGACTCTTCAATGTCAAAGTGAAAACCAACACCTACAAAGTATTTCTACAGAATCTTCCTATATTTTGCTGCATTAGTTTTAGCCTCTAACTTTACAAACCATCTAAGGCTGGCTGCTGAGAAGCATCCCCACAGCATGATGCTGCCACCACCATGCTCACAGTGGAGATGGTGTGTTTGTGGTGATGTGCAGGGTTAGGGTCTGCCATACACAGCAAAAAAAAAAGCTCCATTTTGGTCTCATCAGACCACAGAAACTTTCTTCCACTTGACCACAGAGTCTCCCACACACTCTGCCGTAAAGCTTTTACTGGTGAAGAACCAGTCAAAGCCACTTTTCCAGCATTTCTGCCATTTATACCCCTTTTCATACATATACAAAGTATAACCATGATTTTCCTGACCTCTATGGGCCCCCAATTTTGGCTGGACCTCTGCTGAATTAGGTCAGTCACTTAATAGAAAATGGAATGATATTATTAGTTATAAGCCTACAATTAAATGCATAAAATCCTTTTTTAAAGCCTACCTTCTCAATATACAAGTCTACCAGCTTTCCCTTACCTGCACAAACTAAGCAGTCCTGCCACACTGCTACCAGGATTCAAAGAGTGGGCACTAATTGCTCACACCTGACCTTATAAAGGCAGGAAACACTTTTTTGTTGTTTTCACATTTTGATTCAGCTGCTTTTTGCCACCTCTCCTGCAGAGTGTAAGTAGTGAGTGTGTGTGCGAGTGTATGTTTGTGTCAGCAGTGGTTGGGCTTTCTCCTTCAGGATTTTCTGGAAGAGAGAAGGATTAGTGGTTCCATCAATTACAGCAGGTGGTCAAGATCCCTCAAAAGCAAAACAACCCCAGACCATCACACTACCACCACCATGTTTGATTGCTGGTATGTTCTTTTGATGAAATGCTTTGGTAGTTTTACTCCAGATATAACGAGACACACACCTTCCAGAAAATTAAACTTTTGTCTCATCGGTCCACAGAATATTTTCTCACAAGTCTTGGGGATCATCAAGATGTTTTTTTTGTCAGATGAGTCTTTGTGTTCCTTTTGGTTAGCAGTGGTTTTTGTTTTGGAAATCTTTCATGGATGCCATCTTTGTTCAGTGTCTTTCTTAATGTTGAATCATGAACTCTGACCTTAACTGAGTCAAGTCAGGCCTGCTGGTCTTTAGATGCCATTCTGAGGTCTTTTGTGACCTCTTAGAAGAGCAGTTGATGTGCTCTTGGAGTCATTTTGTGAGGCCAGCCACTCCTGCTTAGGCTCACCATGGTTCCAAGTTTTCTCCATTTGTGGATAATGGCTCTGACCATCGATCACTAGAGTCCCAAAGCCTTAGAAAAGGCTTTATAACCTTTTCAGACTAATACATGTCAATTACTGCTTTTCATCTGTTCTTGAATTTCTCTAGATGGTGGTATGATGTGTTGTTTTTGAGATCTTTTAGTCTGCTTCACTTGGTCAGACAGGTTCTATTTAAGGGATTTCTTTATTCAGCAGGTCTGGCAGTAGTTAGGCCTGGTTAGTGAGTAAAATTGAATTCAGCATTCCAAAAAATGTGGTTGATCACAGTTGATTTGTGATTCAACAAAAGGGGGTCAGTTACTTTCCTACATGTGTCCAGGAAGGTTTGGATCCACATCCACATTAATTAATGAAATCACCATTTAAAAACTGCATTTTGTATTCACTCTTTGTGTTACATTAACATTTCTTTGATGGTCTTAAATCTTTAAGTGTGACAAATATGCTAAAAATAAAACCAAAGCAAAAGATAATCTTCAAGTGGTTGTGTGATTATTTAACTTTCTTTACTGAGTTTCTCCTATGACCACCAGAGGGCGGCATCGTATCAAACTACAGCACACAGGAGCTCAGAGCATGTATCAACTATACTTCACTAATATTCAATGCCAACATGATCTTTTCTGAAGAAAAAAACAATGCAAAAGAAGTTTACTCAATGAGCAGTTAGATTAGCAAATATCAATACTATTCTCTCCCAGCTTACAGTGTACACTTCACATCATCTCCATCTTTGCAGGGCTTCACATTACCATCAAATCAGAATCATCTTCTGCAGTAAAAAAAGTCAAAACCATTAATTAGGAACATTCTTACTGATTAGTGTTACTGGTGAGGTTTAAATTTATTCTAGGCCAGGGGTGTCAAACTCAATCACAGCAGGGGCAGGATTCTGGATTCAGGACTAACCTGACACCTAACAGTGTCACCTTTTTAACCATAAACTGTCAACCTTGTTTCACTGGTAAAAAAATATGAAAAAAAAAACAACTTAGCACTGTTGATAAATGATTTTGACATTTAAAAAGTGAAAAAGAAAAGTTTAAAGGCTCACAATCTTAGAAAAGTAAATTTATCACTTCAAAAAGGTCAAAACATGAAATTGAAAAATAACGTTTTCTTTAATGGAAAATATATTAGAAAGAAAGGTCAAAATATGAAATAGAATTTGTAATCATTAAATTAAAAGTCAAAATATGATTCAGCATTTTAAATTGTCGGTCTAAAAGGTCAAACTATGGGATCATTTAGTTTAAATCTGGAGTTGAAAATATGAGATAAAATACAAGATAATTGGCTAAAAAGGTCAAAATATTACTTAAAAATTAGAATTATGAAGCTTAAAGCTCAAAGTATATGAGCAGTCAAAATTATGAGTTGAAATGCTCAAAGTATGAAATAAAAAGTCAAAATTCTAAGTTTGATTCCTAATTGTGAGATGCTAAATTGAAAATGTGACGGACAACGAGGACAACTTTTTTTTAAACCAACCAAGACCCACACCTGTATTTATTTTCCACATAACACACAGGTGATGATACTCCAGGTGAAACCAAGAATTACGCACTGCCTGAGGTGCACACTGTCACTCCGCCCTGTGGTTTTACTCAAGAAAGTAGTTCCAAGTATTTGTTTCATGTGTCGTCGTGTTACATAATTATATGTTATTATTTAATAGCGTGGTGAATGTGCAGGTCACAACTTGTTCATGAGAGCGTTTTGGAGTTGTTGGATTGTGTATTTGATGAGTTTGATGAGGGAAAGCTGGAAATACCATATGTCTCCGTAGCATTAGCTGATCAGCTCGCATCTCAGCCCTGCCGATCTAAAATCAGCTTGCACCCACAACTAAAGGTAACGAACCTACTCCTAAAACTACAGGGATTATGGCAATGGGCGAATTTGCCAAAATGTTGAAGTATCCCTTTGTCATTGAGGACGTGGCCCACACTCTGCAGGAAAACCCCCACATCTCCCTTTAAACCCATAAAGAAACTTTATTTATCTGACATCCAGACAAGGCGGAGCTCAGCCTTCCTCTCATGTGAATTCTGATAAACAGTTAATTCTTCCAGATGTTGTCGTGTCTCGTGAAAGTATTTGTGTGCATGTGGACTGTGTGGTGTTAAATAGGGCTGCAACGATTCGTCGACATAATAGTTTGTGTCTAAAAATTTGTCGGCGCGGGAATTGAAGTGTCGACGCATCGTATTATTGTTTTTGATATTGGTAAAATCTAGTACCAGCCGGTAAGGACTCATCTGTACTTGCAGTACACTACAGGAAGTGGTGGGGGCAGTATCGCTCCCACTGTTTACATTATTCACAGAAACTGAGAAGAAGAAGTTAAGCATGGCGGAAAGCACGGAGAACACACCAAAAAGCTGACCCAGAGCTTCCAAAGTTTGGGAACATTTTACAGAAAACAAATTGGCAAAACAAGTCAACTGCAAACTATGTCAAGTCAAACTCTCGTACCATGGCAGCACTACAGCAAGGCACGAACACCTGAAAACGAAAACACACTGTAGCTGCCGGGTCTTCAAATACTGTGAGTGGGCAAGTTTGCAAGTTGCATGAATATCTTTTAGATCTTGTGCATTTAGTTACTGAGCCCTTTGTGCTTCAGGCACAAGGATTAATTCCAGTAGCCTACTTATAATGTTGGTGCCGTACTTTAATCAGTCGGAAAACCATCTTTGGTATTTGTTAGGGTAACGGATTTTTCAGTAACGCTATTTAGTGTGCAATTTACTTTAGTTATCAGTTCAGTACTTTTATATTAGAGGAAAAACAAACCTTGACAATGTAGCAACTTGACATGTCATGTCAATTTGCTAAACCATTAAGTTTTCACAGGTGTGCATGTATAAGAAGGCGAGGTAAAACAGGGATCCAAAATAGTATGCCAAACAGCCACGATTAGTTGACTAATCGTAAAAATAATCGGCAGATTAGACGGCATAAAAAATAATCATTTGTTGCAGCCCTAGTGTTCAGGTGTTTGACCAAGCATGGTTTCAATTGGATCTTTGGAAAACAAGATCAAAGGCCTTTTTCCATCTCTTAAAAATACTGTAAACTTATATTTACTTTTAAAAATCCCATGGTGAGTAATAGTTATAAATTAAGGTCCAAATTAGAAGAAAAAATTAGAGCTCAGAGCTGTTAATCTAATGAAATCTTAATTAAGCATGTACAACCCCCTTTCCAAAAAAGTTGGGACACTGTGTAAAATGTAAAGAACAGAATGACATGATTATCAAACCTCATAAATCAATTTTTCATTCACATTAGGACATTAACAACATATTAGATGTTAATACTGGCACAGTTTACCATTTCATGAAAATACTGGCTCATTTTGAGCTTGATGGCAGCAACACATCTCAAAAAAGTAGCAGCGCCATGTTTACCGTTGTGTAGCATGCTCTCTTCTTTCAACACCAATCTGTAAACATCTGGAAAGTAGAGACCAGTTATAGGAGTGTTGGGAGAGGAATGTTGTCCCATTGTTGTCTGATGCAGGACTCCAGCTGTTAAACAGTCCGGAGTCTTGTTTCCCAGATTTTTGGCTGGCCGCTGAGATCAACCCTACAGATGGCCCTGTAATGTCCCTGAGTGACTGAGTGACGCTACTTTCAGAGTCATACCATACAGAGTTGGGTTTGGTTGCACTGGAAGCCATCAGTAACGGATGCCTCCACTGCGGTAAATAGAGCCATACATACAGAGGTGCGCTATGGGTGGGGTTTAGTTATAGTGAAAGCCTTCAGTAAAGGCTGCCTCCACTGCTCTAAGTACTTCAGAGATAGCTTTAGCATTCTAAACTTATGGGCCAACACGCATATTTACATTATCAATAAATCACAAAATGCTAAAGCACAGAGTGAAGCATTCACACCAGACAAACTAGTCTTTGGGGTCAAACGTGCAGCTTTTAGATACAGGCTTGGCGTTCTGTAAAAAGTGCAAAAATCTGCTGATGTTTTTCTCCTGTGTCAGGTTTCAAAAACTAGAAATCATTTTACATTTTAAGAAAATTCTCAGCAGCAAATGAAGTTTAGCCTATCTGGTTATCAAAGCTGAACTTAACCACCAACCTCCACACATGAGCAGACAGTAGCAGAGAAGGTGTTGGATTGCTGTCAACACAAACAGAACAGGCGATAGAGCCGCTGATCAAAGTCTATCATGATATTTGATGGTGAGACAAAATAAACAACTTTATCTCTAGTCCAGATTTTTTTATTTATTTACTGTCTTCTACTTTTATACCAGAATTGATAACAGGTTTAATTTCCTGGACATGTCCTCCCACAGGTCCCTTCTTTGGAAGCAGTGATCCATGTGATAGTGTGATAGTTTATGTTATCAAAGCAGGGCAGCTGTGACTCTGATGACGAAGTCAGTACCAAAGCTGAACTGGCTTTCCTCAGTCTCTTCATGCAGATAGAGACGTTACACCTCATTCCTTAAAAAAAAAAAAAAAAAAAACCCGCCTAAACCTGCACAGACATGAACAGGTAACTTTTAGGCCTTGTCCACACGGAAACGAAAACGATATATAGCTGTTTCATTTTGGAAAAGTTTTCTGTAAAGATGGAGTCGTTTCAGGAACCACTGCAAAGACTGAATTTGCTGTAGTACATATGCCAAGCCTGTAAATGGCGCTGTAACACTGCCACGGAAATGCACCAAAGTAGAAGAAGAATATCACTGAAAACTAACGCAAACTTTCTTTTGGTTGCCCTTCTGGTTGTTCTCCATATTGGATTTAAGAATATATGGCTTATGCGTTTTGCGATGGTGGTAAAGGAGCATCAGCTTTTTTTGTAAAAGCCATTACAAGCTCAGTAGCTTCTGAAGCACGAACACAACCCTGTAGTCAGCCATTATTGTTTTGACCGGATCTGTGCAGGCACCTTCAGAGAGCTACGCTCTGTATGACATAATCGTTTCAAGGAAGATGCAGATAGGCGTCCATAGGGAGACGAAACAGTTGTCATTTATGGATTTATGCACTCTGGGACTCGGTTTCAAAAAGTATCGTTTACAGTCACCCGAAACGCCTTTTCCATGTGGATGAAATGCTGATCCGACAAAAAAAGTTTGCGTATACGCCTGAATTCGTTTCCGTGTGGACGCAGCCTTAAACAGCTCTTCCTAAAGGTCAGACATTAAAACAGGGGGCTGCACATTTTTATACCCATGAGGTTTTCTAGTTTATAAACAGCATGCACAAGCAGATAAGACATTTCTTAATACTTCGTTTCAGATTCCCACTCCCTTTTCTTTGTATATCCTTCCTTGGGGCTTGTTTTTTAAGAAAAACTGAACAATTCTTGCCATTGTTTGCAGACGACTCACAAATCCTCCTCCTATTGGCCGATTTTCTGGAGGCTGGCCAATGGCAGGACTCAATGTTCTGGCTAACCGTTTCAACCCATTTTTGAGCTGAAGAGTGTGTCAAACGGTTCATGGTTTCTGATGTTTAAATTCTCTACTTGCTACTTTAGAACCTGTGGAACAC